>NC_135240.1:0-2400000 GCF_947623445.1 Clavelina lepadiformis
CGAAATGTGGAAGATGCAGAAACCATGGGGTAGTGAGCGCTTTGAAGGGTCACAAAGGATATTGTCGTTGGAAAGACTGCCTCTGTGCAAAGTGCACTTTGATTGCTGAAAGACAAAGAGTAATGGCAGCGCAGGTAATACCCACAGTGTAAAGTAAACCAAATAAAAAAATTTGCAAAGTAGGATATACATGGTTGCTTATGAAGATTACATTCAAAGTAGAACTATGAATAAAAACAAAAAGAAATTTAGGAATATTTTATGTCTTCTGTTTTGAAATCTGTCTAAATCAGAATAAATTATTAATGTACAGCAAAAGTTCAAAAGTTTGTTCTTAATAGCGTATTCTTTAAATATGGAAATTTTTTTTAAAACAGAAATTGTTTTATCTTTAAACTTAATATTACCCTAATATAGCTTGCTTTAAGACGTCAGCAAGCCCAAGAGGAAAATAACACACGAGAACTGCAACTGCTCTACGGAGCTACCCAGAGTTTTTCGCCCTTGGACGCGCAACGCATCGCAAGTATTGAACGATCGCCGAAAAAAGACTTTATTGAAAATGAAATTCACAACAAAGCCAGCAGCGACCCGTTATCATCATCAGGTGCGTCGTCTTCGCGTGTTTTTCAACTTCCCTGGTCAGTTTTTGTAACTGTAAGATATGACTTGAACCTTAAACGCGTTGTTATTTAAAAGTCATCACAATACGTACGTTGGTAGGCGCGAAACGTGCGAGATACGACGATTATATCTCAAATGATTGCAATGGAAGTTACGGTTTCGTGTCGTCATCACCGGTACATCAGCAACAACCGCACTTGGACAACAGCTCGGCCAAATCTGTTCATTCGGACAGCGATCAAAATGGCGACACGGAGAGAAAGTCCGACGTCACTCGCTCACCGCGATCGGACGACCCTAGGAAGAGTCCCCCTTCTGGTATGAGTGAAAACAGCTCACCGGCGTACAATGAAAGTCGATATAATCCTGAAAAACCTCACGCGAGTCAGGGGCCTGCATTGGATATCGACGAATCGCCAGAAAAGCATTCCCTTCTGTCAAGAACTGACTCAGCTGACCAGGCCAGTGACGTAGCCGAAAATCAGCTATACGATTCAAGCCAGCTAACACAAACGCAAAACCAAGATGCAACAAGGTAATTTCAATTAACTAAATTACTGTATAAAGTCAAGTTAATCTGTAAATATTAAGTCCATATAATTCGCTCTAAGTTATAATTATAATAAATCTAAATAAATAGAAACCCAGAAAATATATCGGGTTTTTTCATACAGTGGCGGGTTTGAGATGTTATGTCGAGTTTTTCCCAAACACAACGCGTCGCAATTATCTTCAATTTTAAAAAACTGCAACGGCGATGTGGTGAAAGCAATACAAAAGGTAATTACAGTATATTTATAGCATCGAATGTGGGTAGTAAAAATTAGCACGAAACTACCTGTAAAACGTCGCGCACTACTTTAACATTTCAATATTTTCTTTGTTTTTTCAAACATTTATAAGTCATATGTTTCATCATCCCACAGGTGTTAAAATTTGAAGATGAAATCGCAAAATCTTCACCACATTTGGGATCACCGAGAGACAACGCAACAAATTCTCATGTTCAGTTAAATTACACACGTGATAGCGCACGAGATCCCATTAACCTATCTCAACAAAGCGGTATGTTTTTGTCCTAAAAATAGCAACAGTGCGCCATAAAGATTGATAGAGGGTAATAATATTAATATTTTTTTCCTTCTTTTATAGCTGGAAGCTGCAACACGAGCCCTCATCCAACCATTGATGGTGACGCAATATCACCAGGCACACCTCCCATCGGTGATTTGTCGCAAGCCTACAAGTTCCAACAGGGTTCAATGGGTGCACCAGCACTGGATGCTCGAACCGCATTTTATCCTTTTGTAAACGGTTCGCTAGCAGGCAACTCCTTTTCAGCGCACACTGCAGGAAAAATTCCAGCGACTAGCTTTAATGGGGTGTTTAAGCTGGGCCAATTCAGCAATTCCTCAATAAGATCACGTTATCCATTGCCGGGACAGATGCCGATGTCGTGCTTGGGAAATCTTTCCCCGTTTCCATCATCTTACGGCCAACACCCCGCCATCCGAGGACTCTTTGGCGGAGTTTCTCCTTACGGATCGTCTTCATTTATGCCTTCTCTTACCGCCGCCGCAGCTGCCCGCCCCAGACACCATTTCCTACGATACTAACCCTCAATTCTAAGGGCGCTTTCAGCCCTAACCCAAACCCCTCATATACATGGAGTCATTTTTCCAGATGCGACCGGTCATAAAGTTCTAACCCTGAACATTTAGAAACCGGTATTGTCTTTATTTTAGAGCAATAATAAGATCAATCTCTATTGTGGATCCTCATATAACCTTTTAAGTGTTGCTTTGGGTAAATGACTTGAGACAAACTTAGCATTGATAAGGTTGCTCAGCTGTGTGAGTTTTTATATGACTTCTCAAACTGCCGCGTTGGGTAAATGAATTGTCGCACATATTGCATGAATAAGGTCTTTCTCCAGCGTGCATTCTCATATGACGTTTTAAATGCTAGCTTTGAGTAAATAACTTTTCACATAACTTGCAGTGATAATTACGCTTTCCAGTATGAGTTGTTACATGAGTTTTCAAATTGCTGCGTTGGGTACATGACTTGTTGCACATATCGCATTGTTAAGGTCGCTCATCTGTGTGAGCTCTTATATGATCTTTCAAGTGGCTTTTGTATTTGAATGATTTATCACAAAATTTGCAGGAAAAATGCTTTTCTTGTCCTTCTTTGTTGAAAAAGTCTTGTGAAATCCCATCAATCATTGCTTTTAACAAAACGTCAATTTGCATTCCAACTACTTGACGACCCATTGCGTTATTATTATTATTACCTAATTACATAATATACAAACCTAATTCGTTCGGCAAATTGAATTAAATTACCCCAACACGTGCCACAGTTGCAGATTGTTTACAGAATTTTATGTATGATATATATATCATTTAAGCAATTAACAACATTTGCGAAAAACTAGAAAAAAATTACTTTAATGTAATATTTAAGCCCTGTTCAGAAGACTTAATTCACAGGCAAGCACTCTTATCTCCGCGTTGTGATTTCCTTTGATAAAACAAGTTGGTCTTTGGTAAAATGACAAAACCAAACCAATTCTTGAAAAATATTAAGACGAATGTCAATGCAATGTCAATATTTCATGGTAGTAGGCTACTACACTATTATTAATGATTACTAAACTATACCCTGCAAAAAACATTTATAGGTCTCCAAAGGTCATATTAAATATGATGATCATTAATACACAACTGATTTGTGCCTAAAACGTTTATAAGTGCATATATTCTTGCTCATATTACGTGTAAATGTCAATATTGCATGATACTAAGTACAACTGCATTAGTAATTATCAATGATTACTAAAATATATTTTGAAAAAAGCAATTATATATCTCCAAACATCATGTTAACATGATAATCTTTAATAAACATCTGCTGAATTTTGATTATATTTAAAACTAATATTAATGTAACTATTGGTATTGTATTGTATTATTGTTATTGTATTATATTGTATTAATATGTGTAACGATTTGTACTAATATTAATGTAACTAATTAGTAACTGTAGTCTGTAAATAAACTACCAGCATAATATGTGTCATTTTGTATATATAATTAATTGCCTTCATTTCCTTGCCAGTTGCCACCATTTCAATAATGTTTTTGGATTCCCTACATACGAAAACTGCCTAAATCATAAAAATTTCGCAAACTTCACATAATACAAAACAACTTTTATTTATTATTGACAATTTTCCCAACAAGCACATTACTGAAACCAATATAACTTCCACGCAAATGTCCATTATGCCTGACAAACTCATAAATGTATGTATTCTTACTCATAAAATGTGTATTGTTTAAAACGATTTAGATCAAAATGAGGTCAAAATTTAAACTTGTTAGGTGAAAAAACTGGTTGCCCTACTAATAAGGGATTTGCCACTTTACTGCGATTGTATTTCAACCTGATTTAATTTCATTTATGATTTTCATTTTAACCAATCATGCGAATTATCATGGAATATTATCTAAAGACGTTAAATGCCGCACGTGATCTATGTCCCAGAAACGCACAACAGCGAGTGTTCATCACCTGAAGTGATGGTGTAAGCACCTCAGGGGTGTCCGTGCATGTAATAGAACAAGCAAACCTGAACTGACAGCTGCAGCGATCGGTCCTGAAACGATTAGTTGAAAACTTGAAATGGATATTTCAACAGAAAATTTTTTTTTTGAGATAGTATTTTCGGCGCCTTGAAAATGAATCGCATTTGTGTTTCAAAAGTGTACAAGTGCTGCGGTTCGGATGTTTTTTGTGCTGCGACAAGTTACCGATTTTGCAAAGTTTTAAGTGATTTTAACGTAAAAGTGAAAGTTTCAATGTAATGTTCCCCGTAGTGGAGCTGCATCTTGTAAAGCAACGCCAAGAATAGACGCAGTCAACCGAGAATTTGCGGTGCATGCAGTTACTTGAAAACAACCGGATTAAGGGGTAAAAGGGCGTCATACTAACAAAGAAAATTTCTTTAATTTTGCCTCGTCCTTGCCTGGATCGCACCTGGTGTAGATATAACGCTGCTTGGTGTCGATGATAAATAATTGTTATTACGTAAGTCAAAAGTGAGCACACTGTAATGACTCCTCGCGGTCCTTAATCAACGCTTCTTGTAGCTACGTCGCATACCTCATAATCACGCCAATGAAGCTCTCAGTTCAGTATCTCAGTTTAAAACACTACACTAAGTCATACATTAATATTTTCTCCGACCTTGCTGTGGGTAAAAAATTTGAATTAGGGCCAATTCTTTGTATTTGCCGATATATTTGCAAACGTTTGTTTATTTCGACGAGACGTTTTGGCTTTTCACTGTGTGCTTTACCCTTGAAAAGCATAAAAAATCCATTGCATAATTGTTGCATTTAGGCAACATACGTTTGTGACGTATTTCTGCAGGATAACACTTTGGAAGATGATGAAGAAGAAGACAATGTAAAACCGGAGAAAAAGAAACGGATTAGACCGAAAAAAAAGTGTCCGTAAGTTGTACTATAATTTTGGCCTAGCTTTTAAGTATATGAATGGAAGAGAATTTAAAATAATCTCAGCTTTTCAATGCTGTTTTTTGTTTTTATGTGTAAAAGAGAAGAAAAGTGAAACATGTCCAAGAATAATGACATGATGGTGTTAATAATTGTTCTAGATTCTGTTGTGTCATGAATTCGAGTATCTCGCGCCACTGCAAACTCGTGCACGAGAAAATAAACTAATGAAGAAGGTGATTTTGCATGCGAATTTTGCGAAAAGACTTCTGACTTCTTGGAATGGCCTCGTGACTCGTGAGACACCTACGCGGCAAGCTTCACGCTGATCAACCTAAGGCAAAGGAGATGGCTGATTCTGTGGACCGCCGCCGGAAAAACGTCCCAATCGGAAGTTTTGGTAAATACACAAAGTACAAAATGACTGTGCAGTAGTTGCTCATGTTGTTGCCATTAAAAATTATTTGTTATTCTACAAACAATTTGTGTATGATTTGCATTTGTAAAAAAAACCTTTGAAGAAATGCTTCGTTGGTGCACTGTCGTCTTTATTTCATAAACCAGGTGGAAATGCAACGCGTACGAAGTCGGCCCAATGAAGCGATGGGATCGGTAATGGGATTTGAACGCAAAGCGATTGATGGTCTCGGAAAAAGGTGCACAATATTGTGTTTATTGCTGATTATAAATAAATAGCTATATTGTGTGCACTGTGCACGACCTGAAATGCATAAATGTGTTAGAATTTGCAATTCATGTATTCGTTATATTGTTTTATTTTCCTTTTTTCCACAATTTTCCAGACGACGACTTCAAAGTGGAAACGAAATGTATGGTTCAGTTGAAAACTTAATTTTTTTTTTCTGGTATCTAATTGTATTGATTCAATTCAAACGATGTTTAGTGCACAGGGTTCATAGTTGACCTGCCGTCGAAAGATGAGAATAACTGAATTAGGAACACTGAATTACTTTGTTTTGCAATGATCGCCAACACCACTGGAAACAATTCATTGGCACAGAACGCAACCATAACTAGATCAAACAACTGCGCTACGTTTAAAAATCAAACACAACTTGTTACAATTGTTCTGATATATACTTAAAAATCCTGTAACTGCTGTTTATAAACAAGTAAGTCATTTTTCATCTTCATCCACATCTATCTCATGACTCATGATAGCAGCAAGATACTGCCAGATGGTGATAGATGTGTGTTAAGTTAAAGTTGACATGATAAGGCTTTAGAATTTAGATAGTGGACGAAAAGTTAAATTTTTCGTGGATCTTTAAATAAATCTTTCACGAAACTTTTAAATTTTTCTTCATAGACGTAATTGAAGCGTGTATTCGCGAATTGCAGGAAGAGAAGAGATACATAATTTGCCTCGATCAACGAGTTGAGGTAGTGCTTGTACCATGCAGGCACCTCTGTAGCTGTACCGGGTGTGAAAAAGCTCTCAGAAAGTTTCCGATATGCAGAGCTGAAATTGAACAGTCTATGCGTACTTACAGGTCGTAATATGTCTGTCGGGCATGCTTGCCTGAAGTGGCATAAATCCTCCTCACAATTATTTTGTTTGCTTCTTCTCGTTGATATCGTTTCGAGCAAAGATTTATAGAGCTTAAGATGACACAGAAATGTCAGTGAGAATACCTACAGATCGTGTGTTACTTTGTGACTGTGACGCCATAGAATCGTGTGATAATTTTGTAAATCATTACATTGATGTCTTTTTGATATACAGTACTTTAGTTTAATTGGAATGGTTTGCAGCCTAAAATATAAAGTTTAGTTACCTTTATACTGTTTCCAGAATGGACGCGAAGCTACAGAATCAATGGAAACATCCGACTCGGCAACGGCTGCATTATGGGTCCCCGAAGGTTTCCCCTTCGCGCATTTCCAGATTTCTGTCGAATTTTCCCACCAAACACGCGACCGATCGTTTTCGCGCGTCTTGTGGTAAAAATAGATGCCAGTTCCCATTTGAAAATAAACTGGGGGGAAAAATGAAGACCAATAAACCAATGTCTAAAAATAGGTTACTAGGTTTGATAAAACCAGAAATTTTACAAAAGAAATGAGAAAAATAGGGCGTAAAGTTATTTCCCCATGGGTTACAGACCTATCGATCAAAAACGTTATCAATCGTACCATGGTGAGTTTAGAAGTTAGAACTAAAGAAACTAAGAAAGGTGCCCTAGAAAGGGAATGATGCAAAGCCTTATACAACTGATACAACTGGAAAGCTTTGTTTAACTTTTCACCCAATTTTACAAAAGGCATTTGGTAAAACGCCAGTCAACACAGTCACAGGCTAAAATGCCACAAACGCATGTTATGCATGAGACAAACTTGGCATTGATAAGGTCGGGATAGGTAGGTAGGTTATGGATAACATTTTGAATGCCGCATGATATTTGGAAACTTGCTCTATATAACTTCATGTAAAAACTCATTTTTGTACATCAGACTAATCTTCGCTCGAATCTGACGATTCAGATTCAATTGCCTGCTGAACACTGGCTATTGCAGCATTTACTGTTGCGTCGATTTCAATGTCAGAATCCTCGTCATCAGAGCAGTCTGACAGAAGATTTTTGCAAATTTCTAATCCACGCATTGCTGTAAATCTTTGCCTAGACATTTTGTAAATGTTTTTGTTTTCAGAAGTAGCCTACTATGATACTGACTCCGATGAAAAACTCAAGAAAATTCAGATAAACATCAAACACTTCCCTTTAGTAAAGTTACTACTACACTACCACAATAGATAAGGGTAAGCTAAGGTTTTCACAACATTTACCTTGAACTAGTTTACCAAGGCAAGAGCTCAATGTAATTGCATCCCATTTACATTTGGTAATAGTTACTTCGTGCAATTTTTCACTCGTATAAGTTGCGAGATAAATTCGGTAATTTTTACTTCGTGCAATTTGATACCCGTATACGTTGCGAGATACATTTGGTAATAGTAACTTCGTGCATATTTGCACCCCTGCAAATGATAACTTACAAAACTTGCGTTTGTACCCGTGCTAATTATAACTAACCCTAACCTCATTTATAAAATGGTTGCACTCAGTAGGCATTTGTTAACCCTATTTAGCAAATGGTTACAATCAGCAGCCATTTGCTAACCCTATTTAGAAAAAGGTTAAACTCAGTAGCAATATGTCAACGCTATTTAGTAAATGGTTACATACAGTAGCAATTTTTAACCCTATTTAGCAAATGGTTTCACTCAGTAAGAATTTGTTAACTCTATTTAGCAAACGGTTTTGGTCAGTTGCCATTTGTAAAATAGCAAAAGGTTACCATGAGTAGCCACATGTTAACCCTATTTAGCAAATGGTTCTGTAGCTTTGCGTCCATTTTGGAAACGGTATGAAGGTAACTATTGACTTGTTACTTTCCAACTGCGCTGAGGTCGTCACACGTCGCCAACTCCATTGTGCGGCATCACGCATTACAGACCACAATGAAATCACAAAGAAGACGCGAAATTTGCAGTTATATTGACCGGGGAAGGCTTGATTGGCCACGGTCGCATTATGTGGAACATTTGCACTTTCAAACGGAGAAACTCGTATTTGACTCTTAGGTAATATCGCGCATCGCACTGTATTTGAACTCTTACGTAATAACGCGCATCCTGGTACTCGCGCCTCAATCAAGCTCATTGAGGAACGTTTTCTTGACAATACAGCAAGTATGCATCATTAACCTACTAGGCCGCCGATCTTTGTTTCTTCAGTTCTAAACTCACCATGCTATAATTTATAACGATTACGATGAAAGCGTCTTCTCTGTCCCACGGTCAATTAATATCACGCTCCGTTTCGCTCATTTCTTTTGTATTTGCCAATAATAGGTCAATTTTTTCTAATTTCGTTTAGGTTATTGTCAAATGGGAACTGAATAAATGACTATATAACGCATCCCTTTTTGCTGAAAGAGTGAAAGACATTTACATGTACTGCTGTTCAGTTTGCCAGTCAGCTTAAGGGACACACTTGGCTTGGACCGAAGGTTTTACAGTTTTTTAACTATTTTCAAGTTAGCCATATTCGTTGATCAGATAGAGCTCAAAAACAGTTAGAGTACAGTATAAAGTTTCCCAAATAGCTAAAAAGTGCCAGGGACACACTTGGCTTGAGCCGAAGGTTTTACAGTTTTTTAATTTGTGTCCGGTCCTATGGAGACCATTGTCTAAACAGGTTCTTTGTTCTGGACGATGTTTTTCTTAAAGATCCACACGCCCCATAACATTATGGGAAGAGGAAACAATTAGTCGATAGCCTTACACGTGCTAATGGTTTATTTGCTAACTGAGGGGCAAAACAATTATATACCATATATATATAATTTCCTGCGGTTCCTCACCCATCGGTGCAGTTGAGGTTGGTGATCATGCGTCGGGCGCATCTCAAAACAACGTTGTTGTGGTGAGCTGATATATAAGAAATCTTACGTGACCGAAAATTTTTGTGGTGTGCAGTTAATTAAGTTGTTAGTTTTTGTTTTGGCAAACATGTCATAGAAATATTTACACGATTTTAAAACCAGTTGCTAGAGCAATAAGCTTTTTTGTATAATGTTTGTCCCAGCGCGATGACTGAAAAAAGAAACTCAATAAAACAATTCCGTCACCAATAACCGCGCGAGAGAAATTCGAAGCTCGTCCTAAAACGAGAGAAAAAGTGACAAAAAGCTGCTAGAAAAAAGCGCTAACGGCAAGGCAATTACTATTTATGCGCGAACCACTAATTTGTTGTCGAGGGATATAACATGTCTATTAAGAATTTTGCACGGCATTTTGTCAGAGAACAAGACCAAGAAGCAGTATTGTAATGACAAGGTTTTCAGTATGAGTGGTTGCACAGAACAGTTTTTAAAATTTTGGGTAATTTTGCGTGTAGAACGACAAAATTGAAATCATTTATCCGTCGCGAATTCGCCATCATATATTCCTAAACGAGTTTAGTTAAAGGATAGTAAATTTGGAAAAATTTGTTAAAATTTTAATCTTATTTAAAAAGCAATCAAGACATTTTTGCAGAAAGCATTATTTGTAAGGATGGTATATCACTGAGCATAACATATTAATCTAAAAGTTACGTTTAAAAATGTTAAAATGTGTCTTATATATGAATTTATGTTAGTCTAACAAAAAAATATTTTCCATACATAGATTTATTTTGCTACAGTTGTTTCTAAAAAAGTCTAAAAAAGAATGAAAGCAACAGCTTTGCATCACATACCATCGTCTCCCCATGACTACGGCAACCTGTTTCAAGCGGTCTCAAATCCGGCAGCCGCAGCACTACTTCTTCGGGCTACGGAAAATACCCAAGAACGCCGAAATGTGGAAGATGCAGAAACCATGGGGTAGTGAGCGCTTTGAAGGGTCACAAAGGATATGGTCGTTGGAAAGACTGCCTCTGTGCAAAGGGCACTTTGATTGCTGAAAGACAAAGAGTAATGGCAGCGCAGGTAATACCCACAGTGTAAAGTAAACCAAATAAAAAAATTTGCAAAGTAGGATATACATGGTTGCTTATGAAGATTACATTCAAAGTAGAACTATGAATAAAAACAAAAAGAAATTTAGGAATATTTTATATCCTCTGTTTTGAAATCTGTCTAAATCAGAATAAATTATTAATGTACAGCAAAAGTTCAAAAGTTTGTTCTTAATAGCGTATTCTTTAAATATGGAAATTTTTTTTAAAACAGAAATTGTTTTATCTTTTAATTAATATTACCCTAATATAGCTTGCTTTAAGACGTCAGCAAGCCCAAGAGGAAAATAACACACGAGAACTGCAACTGCTCTACTACTTTATTGAAAATGAAATTCACAACAAAGCCAGCAGCGACCCGTTATCATCATCAGGTGCGTCGTCTTCGCGTGTTTTTCAACTTCCCTGGTCAGTTTTTGTAACTGTAAGATATGACTTGAACCTTAAACGCGTTGTTATTTAAAAGTCATCACAATACGTACGTTGGTAGGCGCGAAACGTGCGAGATACGACGATTATATCTCAAATGATTGCAATGGAAGTTACGGTTTCGTGTCGTCATCACCGGTACATCAGCAACAACCGCACTTGGACAACAGCTCGGCCAAATCTGTTCATTCGGACAGCGATCAAAATGGCGACACGGAGAGAAAGTCCGACGTCACTCGCTCACCGCGATCGGACGACCCTAGGAAGAGTCCTCCTTCTGGTATGAGTGAAAACAGCTCACCGGCGTACAATGAAAGTCGATATAATCCTGAAAAACCTCACGCGAGTCAGGGGCCTGCATTGGATATCGACGAATCGCCAGAAAAGCATTCCCTTCTGTCACGAACTGACTCAGCTGACCAGGCCAGTGACGTAACCGAAAATCAGCTATACGATTCAAGCCAGCTAACACAAACGCAAAACCAAGATGCAACAAGGTAATTTCAATTAACTAAATTACTGTATAAAGTCAAGTTAATCTGTAAATATTAAGTCCATATAATTCGCTCTAAGTTATAATTATAATAAATCTAAATAAATAGAAACCCAGAAAATATATCGGGTTTTTTCATACAGTGGCGGGTTTGAGATGTTATGTCGAGTTTTTCCCAAACACAACGCGTCGCAATTATCTTCAATTTTAAAAAACTGCAACGGCGATGTGGTGAAAGCAATACAAAAGGTAATTACAGTATATTTATAGCATCGAATGTGGGTAGTAAAAATTAGCACGAAACTACCTGTAAAACGTCGCGCACTACCTTAACATTTCAATATTTTCTTTGTTTTTTCAAACATTTATAAGTCATATGTTTCATCATCCCACAGGTGTTAAAATTTGAAGATGAAATCGCAAAATCTTCACCACATTTGGGATCACCGAGAGACAACGCAACAAATTCTCATGTTCAGTTAAATTACACACGTGATAGCGCACGAGATCCCATTAACCTATCTCAACAAAGCGGTATGTTTTTGTCCTAAAAATAGCAACAGTGCGCCATAAAGATTGATAGAGGGTAATAATATTAATATTTTTTTCCTTCTTTTATAGCTGGAAGCTGCAACACGAGCCCTCATCCAACCATTGATGGTGACGCAATATCACCAGGCACACCTCCCATCGGTGATTTGTCGCAAGCCTACAAGTTCCAACAGGGTTCAATGGGTGCACCAGCACTGGATGCTCGAACCGCATTTTATCCTTTTGTAAACGGTTCGCTAGCAGGCAACTCCTTTTCAGCGCACACTGCAGGAAAAATTCCAGCGACTAACTTTAATGGGGCGTTTAAGCTGGGCCAATTCAGCAATTCTTCAATAAGATCACGTTATCCATTGCCGGGACAGATGCCGATGTCGTGCTTGGGAAATCTTTCCCCGTTTCCATCATCTTACGGCCAACACCCCGCCATCCGAGGACTCTTTGGGGGAGTTTCTCCTTACGGATCGTCTTCATTTATGCCTTCTCTTACCGCCGCCGCAGCTGCCCGCCCCAGACACCATTTCCTACGATACTAACCCTCAATTCTAAGGGCGCTTTCAGCCCTAACCCAAACCCCTCATATACATGGAGTCATTTTTCCAGATGCGATCGGTCATAAAGTTCTAACCCTGAACATTTAGAAACCGGTATTGTCTTTATTTTAGAGCAATAATAAGATCAATCTCCATTGTGGATCCTCATATGACCTTTTAAAGTGTTGCTTTGGGTAAATGACTTAAGACAAACTTAGCATTGATAAGGTTGCTCAGCCGTGTGAGTTTTTATATGACTTCTCAAACTGCCGCGTTGGGTAAATGAATTGTCGCACATATTGCATGAATAAGGTCTTTCTCCAGCGTGCATTCTCATATGACGTTTTAAATGCTAGCTTTGAGTAAATAACTTTTCACATAACTTGCAGTGATAATTACGCTTTCCAGTATGAGTTGTTACATGAGTTTTCAAATTGCTGCGTTGGGTACATGACTAGTCGCACATATCGCATTGTTAAGGTCGCTCATCTGTGTGAGCTCTTATATGATCTTTCAAGTGGCTTTTGTATTTGAATGATTTATCACAAAATTTGCAGGAAAAATGCTTTTCTTGTCCTTCTTTGTTGAAAAAGTCTTGTGAAATCCCATCAATCATTGCTTTTAACAAAACGTCAATTTGCATTCCAACTACTTGACGACCCATTGCGTTATTATTATTATTACCTAATTACATAATATACAAACCTAATTCGTTCGGCAAATTGAATTAAATTACCCCAACACGTGCCACAGTTGCAGATTGTTTACAGAATTTTATGTATGATATATATATCATTTAAGCAATTAACAACATTTGCGAAAAACTAGAAAAAAATTACTTTAATGTAATATTTAAGCCCTGTTCAGAAGACTTAATTCACAGGCAAGCACTCTTATCTCCGCGTTGTGATTTCCTTTGATAAAACAAGTTGGTCTTTGGTAAAATGACAAAACCAAACCAATTCTTGAAAAATATTAAGACGAATGTCAATGCAATGTCAATATTTCATGGTAGTAGGCTACTACACTATTATTAATGATTACTAAACTATACCCTGCAAAAAACATTTATAGGTCTCCAAAGGTCATATTAAATATGATGATCATTAATACACAACTGATTTGTGCCTAAAACGTTTATAAGTGCATATATTCTTGCTCATATTACGTGTAAATGTCAATATTGCATGATACTAAGTACAACTGCATTAGTAATTATCAATGATTACTAAAATATATTTTGAAAAAAGCAATTATATATCTCCAAACATCATGTTAACATGATAATCTTTAATAAACATCTGCTGAATTTTGATTATATTTAAAACTAATATTAATGTAACTATTGGTATTGTATTGTATTATTGTTATTGTATTATATTGTATTAATATGTGTAACGATTTGTACTAATATTAATGTAACTAATTAGTAACTGTAGTCTGTAAATAAACTACCAGCATAATATGTGTCATTTTGTATATATAATTAATTGCCTTCATTTCCTTGCCAGTTGCCACCATTTCAATAATGTTTTTGGATTCCCTACATACGAAAACTGCCTAAATCATAAAAATTTCGCAAACTTCACATAATACAAAACAACTTTTATTTATTATTGACAATTTTCCCAACAAGCACATTACTGAAACCAATATAACTTCCACGCAAATGTCCATTATGCCTGACAAACTCATAAATGTATGTATTCTTACTCATAAAATGTGTATTGTTTAAAACGATTTAGATCAAAATGAGGTCAAAATTTAAACTTGTTAGGTGAAAAAACTGGTTGCCCTACTAATAAGGGATTTGCCACTTTACTGCGATTGTATTTCAACCTGATTTAATTTCATTTATGATTTTCATTTTAACCAATCATGCGAATTATCATGGAATATTATCTAAAGACGTTAAATGCCGCACGTGATCTATGTCCCAGAAACGCACAACAGCGAGTGTTCATCACCTGAAGTGATGGTGTAAGCACCTCAGGGGTGTCCGTGCATGTAATAGAACAAGCAAACCTGAACTGACAGCTGCAGCGATCGGTCCTGAAACGATTAGTTGAAATGGATATTTCAACAGAAAATTTTTTTTTTGAGATAGTATTTTCGGCGCCTTGAAAATGAATCGCATTTGTGTTTCAAAAGTGTACAAGTGCTGCGGTTCGGATGTTTTTTGTGCTGCGACAAGTTACCGATTTTGCAAAGTTTTAAGTGATTTTAACGTAAAAGTGAAAGTTTCAATGTAATGTTCCCCGTAGTGGAGCTGCATCTTGTAAAGCAACGCCAAGAATAGACGCAGTCAACCGAGAATTTGCGGTGCATGCAGTTACTTGAAAACAACCGGATTAAGGGGTAAAAGGGCGTCATACTAACAAAGAAAATTTCTTTAATTTTGCCTCGTCCTTGCCTGGATCGCACCTGGTGTAGATATAACGCTGCTTGGTGTCGATGATAAATAATTGTTATTACGTAAGTCAAAAGTGAGCACACTGTAATGACTCCTCGCGGTCCTTAATCAACGCTTCTTGTAGCTACGTCGCATACCTCATAATCACGCCAATGAAGCTCTCAGTTCAGTATCTCAGTTTAAAACACTACACTAAGTCATACATTAATATTTTCTCCGACCTTGCTGTGGGTAAAAAATTTGAATTAGGGCCAATTCTTTGTATTTGCCGATATATTTGCAAACGTTTGTTTATTTCGACGAGACGTTTTGGCTTTTCACTGTGTGCTTTACCCTTGAAAAGCATAAAAAATCCATTGCATAATTGTTGCATTTAGGCAACATACGTTTGTGACGTATTTCTGCAGGATAACACTTTGGAAGATGATGAAGAAGAAGACAATGTAAAACCGGAGAAAAAGAAACGGATTAGACCGAAAAAAAAGTGTCCGTAAGTTGTACTATAATTTTGGCCTAGCTTTCAAGTATATGAATGGAAGAGAATTTAAAATAATCTCAGCTTTTCAATGCTGTTTTTTGTTTTTATGTGTAAAAGAGAAGAAAAGTGAAACATGTCCAAGAATAATGACATGATGGTGTTAATAATTGTTCTAGATTCTGTTGTGTCATGAATTCGAGTATCTCGCGCCACTGCAAACTCGTGCACGAGAAAATAAACTAATGAAGAAGGTGATTTTGCATGCGAATTTTGCGAAAAGACTTCTGACTTCTTGGAATGGCCTCGTGACTCGTGAGACACCTACGCGGCAAGCTTCACGCTGATCAACCTAAGGCAAAGGAGATGGCTGATTCTGTGGACCGCCGCCGGAAAAACGTCCCAATCGGAAGTTTTGGTAAATACACAAAGTACAAAATGACTGTGCAGTAGTTGCTCATGTTGTTGCCATTAAAAATTATTTGTTATTCTACAAACAATTTGTGTATGATTTGCATTTGTAAAAAAAACCTTTGAAGAAATGCTTCGTTGGTGCACTGTCGTCTTTATTTCATAAACCAGGTGGAAATGCAACGCGTACGAAGTCGGCCCAATGAAGCGATGGGATCGGTAATGGGATTTGAACGCAAAGCGATTGATGGTCTCGGAAAAAGGTGCACAATATTGTGTTTATTGCTGATTATAAATAAATAGCTATATTGTGTGCACTGTGCACGACCTGAAATGCATAAATGTGTTAGAATTTGCAATTCATGTATTCGTTATATTGTTTTATTTTCCTTTTTTCCACAATTTTCCAGACGACGACTTCAAAGTGGAAACGAAATGTATGGTTCAGTTGAAAACTTAATTTTTTTTTTCTGGTATCTAATTGTATTGATTCAATTCAAACGATGTTTAGTGCACAGGGTTCATAGTTGACCTGCCGTCGAAAGATGAGAATAACTGAATTAGGAACACTGAATTACTTTGTTTTGCAATGATCGCCAACACCACTGGAAACAATTCATTGGCACAGAACGCAACCATAACTAGATCAAACAACTGCGCTACGTTTAAAAATCAAACACAACTTGTTACAATTGTTCTGATATATACTTAAAAATCCTGTAACTGCTGTTTATAAACAAGTAAGTCATTTTTCATCTTCATCCACATCTATCTCATGACTCATGATAGCAGCAAGATACTGCCAGATGGTGATAGATGTGTGTTAAGTTAAAGTTGACATGATAAGGCTTTAGAATTTAGATAGTGGACGAAAAGTTAAATTTTTCGTGGATCTTTAAATAAATCTTTCACGAAACTTTTAAATTTTTCTTCATAGACGTAATTGAAGCGTGTATTCGCGAATTGCAGGAAGAGAAGAGATACATAATTTGCCTCGATCAACGAGTTGAGGTAGTGCTTGTACCATGCAGGCACCTCTGTAGCTGTACCGGGTGTGAAAAAGCTCTCAGAAAGTTTCCGATATGCAGAGCTGAAATTGAACAGTCTATGCGTACTTACAGGTCGTAATATGTCTGTCGGGCATGCTTGCCTGAAGTGGCATAAATCCTCCTCACAATTATTTTGTTTGCTTCTTCTCGTTGATATCGTTTCGAGCAAAGATTTATAGAGCTTAAGATGACACAGAAATGTCAGTGAGAATACCTACAGATCGTGTGTTACTTTGTGACTGTGACGCCATAGAATCGTGTGATAATTTTGTAAATCATTACATTGATGTCTTTTTGATATACAGTACTTTAGTTTAATTGGAATGGTTTGCAGCCTAAAATATAAAGTTTAGTTACCTTTATACTGTTTCCAGAATGGACGCGAAGCTACAGAATCAATGGAAACATCCGACTCGGCAACGGCTGCATTATGGGTCCCCGAAGGTTTCCCCTTCGCGCATTTCCAGATTTCTGTCGAATTTTCCCACCAAACACGCGACCGATCGTTTTCGCGCGTCTTGTGGTAAAAATAGATGCCAGTTCCCATTTGAAAATAAACTGGGGGGAAAAAATGAAGACCAATAAACCAATGTCTAAAAATAGGTTACTAGGTTTGATAAAACCAGAAATTTTACAAAAGAAATGAGAAAAATAGGGCGTAAAGTTATTTCCCCATGGGTTACAGACCTATCGATCAAAAACGTTATCAATCGTACCATGGTGAGTTTAGAAGTTAGAACTAAAGAAACTAAGAAAGGTGCCCTAGAAAGGGAATGATGCAAAGCCTTATACAACTGATACAACTGGAAAGCTTTGTTTAACTTTTCACCCAATTTTACAAAAGGCATTTGGTAAAACGCCAGTCAACACAGTCACAGGCTAAAATGCCACAAACGCATGTTATGCATGAGACAAACTTGGCATTGATAAGGTCGGGATAGGTAGGTAGGTTATGGATAACATTTTGAATGCCGCATGATATTTGGAAACTTGCTCTATATAACTTCATGTAAAAACTCATTTTTGTACATCAGACTAATCTTCGCTCGAATCTGACGATTCAGATTCACTTGCCTGCTGAACACTGGCTATTGCAGCAATTACTGTTGTGTCGATTTCAATGTCAGAATCCTCGTCATCAGAGCAGTCTGACAGAAGATTTTTGCAAATTTCTAATCCACGCATTGCTGTAAATCTTTGCCTAGACATTTTGTAAATGTTTTTGTTTTCAGAAGTAGCCTACTATGATACTGACTCCGATGAAAAACTCAAGAAAATTCAGATAAACATCAAACACTTCCCTTTAGTAAAGTTACTACTACACTACCACAATAGATAAGGGTAAGCTAAGGTTTTCACAACATTTACCTTGAACTAGTTTACCAAGGCAAGAGCTCAATGTAATTGCATCCCATTTACATTTGGTAATAGTTACTTCGTGCAATTTTTCACTCGTATAAGTTGCGAGATAAATTCGGTAATTTTTACTTCGTGCAATTTGATACCCGTATACGTTGCGAGATACATTTGGTAATAGTAACTTCGTGCATATTTGCACCCCTGCAAATGATAACTTACAAAACTTGCGTTTGTACCCGTGCTAATTATAACTAACCCTAACCTCATTTATAAAATGGTTGCACTCAGTAGGCATTTGTTAACCCTATTTAGCAAATGGTTACAATCAGCAGCCATTTGCTAACCCTATTTAGAAAAAGGTTAAACTCAGTAGCAATATGTCAACGCTATTTAGTAAATGGTTACATACAGTAGCAATTTTTAACCCTATTTAGCAAATGGTTTCACTCAGTAAGAATTTGTTAACTCTATTTAGCAAACGGTTTTGGTCAGTTGCCATTTGTAAAATAGCAAAAGGTTACCATGAGTAGCCACATGTTAACCCTATTTAGCAAATGGTTCTGTAGCTTTGCGTCCATTTTGGAAACGGTATGAAGGTAACTATTGACTTGTTACTTTCCAACTGCGCTGAGGTCGTCACACGTCGCCAACTCCATTGTGCGGCATCACGCATTACAGACCACAATGAAGTCACAAAGAAGACGCGAAATTTGCAGTTATATTGACCGGGGAAGGCTTGATTGGCCACGGTCGCATTATGTGGAACATTTGCACTTTCAAACGGAGAAACTCGTATTTGACTCTTAGGTAATATCGCGCATCGCACTGTATTTGAACTCTTACGTAATAACGCGCATCCTGGTACTCGCGCCTCAATCAAGCTCATTGAGGAACGTTTTCTTGACAATACAGCAAGTATGCATCATTAACCTACTAGGCCGCCGATCTTTGTTTCTTCAGTTCTAAACTCACCATGCTATAATTTATAACGATTACGATGAAAGCGTCTTCTCTGTCCCACGGTCAATTAATATCACGCTCCGTTTCGCTCATTTCTTTTGTATTTGCCAATAATAGGTCAATTTTTTCTAATTTCGTTTAGGTTATTGTCAAATGGGAACTGAATAAATGACTATATAACGCATCCCTTTTTGCTGAAAGAGTGAAAGACATTTACATCTACTGCTGTTCAGTTTGCCAGTCAGCTTAAGGGACACACTTGGCTTGGACCGAAGGTTTTACAGTTTTTTAACTATTTTCAAGTTAGCCATATTCGTTGATCAGATAGAGCTCAAAAACAGTTAGAGTACAGTATAAAGTTTCCCAAATAGCTAAAAAGTGCCAGGGACACACTTGGCTTGAGCCGAAGGTTTTACAGTTTTTTAATTTGTGTCCGGTCCTATGGAGACCATTGTCTAAACAGGTTCTTTGTTCTGGACGATGTTTTTCTTAAAGATCCACACGCCCCATAACATTATGGGAAGAGGAAACAATTAGTCGATAGCCTTACACGTGCTAATGGTTTATTTGCTAACTGAGGGGCAAAACAATTATATACCATATATATATAATTTCCTGCGGTTCCTCACCCATCGGTGCAGTTGAGGTTGGTGATCATGCGTCGGGCGCATCTCAAAACAACGTTGTTGTGGTGAGCTGATATATAAGAAATCTTACGTGACCGAAAATTTTTGTGGTGTGCAGTTAATTAAGTTGTTAGTTTTTGTTTTGGCAAACATGTCATAGAAATATTTACACGATTTTAAAACCAGTTGCTAGAGCAATAAACTTTTTTGTATAATGTTTGTCCCAGCGCGATGACTGAAAAAAGAAACTCAATAAAACAATTCCGTCACCAATAACCGCGCGAGAGAAATTCGAAGCTCGTCCTAAAACGAGAGAAAAAGTGACAAAAAGCTGCTAGAAAAAAGCGCTAACGGCAAGGCAATTACTATTTATGCGCGAACCACTAATTTGTTGTCGAGGGATATAACATGTCTATTAAGAATTTTGCACGGCATTTTGTCAGAGAACAAGACCAAGAAGCAGTATTGTAATGACAAGGTTTTCAGTATGAGTGGTTGCACAGAACAGTTTTTAAAATTTTGGGTAATTTTGCGTGTAGAACGACAAAATTGAAATCATTTATCCGTCGCGAATTCGCCATCATATATTCCTAAACGAGTTTAGTTAAAGGATAGTAAATTTGGAAAAATTTGTTAAAATTTTAATCTTATTTAAAAAGCAATCAAGACATTTTTGCAGAAAGCATTATTTGTAAGGATGGTATATCACTGAGCATAACATATTAATCTAAAAGTTACGTTTAAAAATGTTAAAATGTGTCTTATATATGAATTTATGTTAGTCTAACAAAAAAATATTTTCCATACATAGATTTATTTTGCTACAGTTGTTTCTAAAAAAGTCTAAAAAAGAATGAAAGCAACAGCTTTGCATCACATACCATCGTCTCCCCATGACTACGGCAACCTGTTTCAAGCGGTCTCAAATCCGGCAGCCGCAGCACTACTTCTTCGGGCTACGGAAAATACCCAAGAACGCCGAAATGTGGAAGATGCAGAAACCATGGGGTAGTGAGCGCTTTGAAGGGTCACAAAGGATATGGTCGTTGGAAAGACTGCCTCTGTGCAAAGGGCACTTTGATTGCTGAAAGACAAAGAGTAATGGCAGCGCAGGTAATACCCACAGTGTAAAGTAAACCAAATAAAAAAATTTGCAAAGTAGGATATACATGGTTGCTTATGAAGATTACATTCAAAGTAGAACTATGAATAAAAACAAAAAGAAATTTAGGAATATTTTATATCCTCTGTTTTGAAATCTGTCTAAATCAGAATAAATTATTAATGTACAGCAAAAGTTCAAAAGTTTGTTCTTAATAGCGTATTCTTTAAATATGGAAATTTTTTTTAAAACAGAAATTGTTTTATCTTTTAATTAATATTACCCTAATATAGCTTGCTTTAAGACGTCAGCAAGCCCAAGAGGAAAATAACACACGAGAACTGCAACTGCTCTACTACTTTATTGAAAATGAAATTCACAACAAAGCCAGCAGCGACCCGTTATCATCATCAGGTGCGTCGTCTTCGCGTGTTTTTCAACTTCCCTGGTCAGTTTTTGTAACTGTAAGATATGACTTGAACCTTAAACGCGTTGTTATTTAAAAGTCATCACAATACGTACGTTGGTAGGCGCGAAACGTGCGAGATACGACGATTATATCTCAAATGATTGCAATGGAAGTTACGGTTTCGTGTCGTCATCACCGGTACATCAGCAACAACCGCACTTGGACAACAGCTCGGCCAAATCTGTTCATTCGGACAGCGATCAAAATGGCGACACGGAGAGAAAGTCCGACGTCACTCGCTCACCGCGATCGGACGACCCTAGGAAGAGTCCTCCTTCTGGTATGAGTGAAAACAGCTCACCGGCGTACAATGAAAGTCGATATAATCCTGAAAAACCTCACGCGAGTCAGGGGCCTGCATTGGATATCGACGAATCGCCAGAAAAGCATTCCCTTCTGTCACGAACTGACTCAGCTGACCAGGCCAGTGACGTAACCGAAAATCAGCTATACGATTCAAGCCAACTAACACAAACGCAAAACCAAGATGCAACAAGGTAATTTCAATTAACTAAATTACTGTATAAAGTCAAGTTAATCTGTAAATATTAAGTCCATATAATTCGCTCTAAGTTATAATTATAATAAATCTAAATAAATAGAAACCCAGAAAGTATATCGGGTTTTTTCATACAGTGGCGGGTTTGAGATGTTATGTCGAGTTTTTCCCAAACACAACGCGTCGCAATTATCTTCAATTTTAAAAAACTGCAACGGCGATGTGGTGAAAGCAATACAAAAGGTAATTACAGTATATTTATAGCATCGAATGTGGGTAGTAAAAATTAGCACGAAACTACCTGTAAAACGTCGCGCACTACTTTAACATTTCAATATTTTCTTTGTTTTTTCAAACATTTATAAGTCATATGTTTCATCATCCCACAGGTGTTAAAATTTGAAGATGAAATCGCAAAATCTTCACCACATTTGGGATCACCGAGAGACAACGCAACAAATTCTCATGTTCAGTTAAATTACACACGTGATAGCGCACGAGATCCCATTAACCTATCTCAACAAAGCGGTATGTTTTTGTCCTAAAAATAGCAACAGTGCGCCATAAAGATTGATAGAGGGTAATAATTAGGGCAAGTTTTTGTTGCACTAAAAACGTGAGAAAGTTGCATTTATTTTTAACAAAAGTTGCAGTAAAAAGTTGCATTTATTTTTAACAAAAGTTGCAGTAAAAAGTTGCATTTATTTTAGACCGCCGAAAATTCATTTTTTTGCCGGTACGCAGCAAGAAAATAACGCTCAACAATAACTCAAATAACTGAACAATAACTCAAATTTAAACGATAGTGAATTAATCAAGCGATCTATTTACATATAGTGCCAAATATTTCCACACATTGTCTGGGGAGAAATGGCGATCGTTTGCCAACAGTTTGCGTAGCATGCTAAAACTTCGTTCCACAGAGCATGAAGTTGCTTGGCAATTTAACAATTTGGTATAGAGTTCTGGACTGATGTTTGGTCGGGTCATTTCCACAATTGCTTTTAGATCACTGTTCAGTTCAAATCGATGATCCAAATACAATTTTATTCCAGATATATTATATTATATTTACGTTTTGCGCAATACTTGATAAAAGTTGCAGTAAAAAGTTGCATGAAAAAATGAAAAAAGTTGCAAAAAGTTGCAATACAAAATTCCTACAAACAGCTTAAAACATCATTCTACGTAAATTGTGAGTATTTAGGAAGCTGCCGGAAGCTGTAAAAAAAAGTTGCAAAAGTTGCAAAAACTTGCCCTAGTAATAATATTAATATTTTTTTCCTTCTTTTATAGCTGGAAGCTGCAACACGAGCCCTCATCCAACCATTGATGGTGACGCAATATCACCAGGCACACCTCCCATCGGTGATTTGTCGCAAGCCTACAAGTTCCAACAGGGTTCAATGGGTGCACCAGCACTGGATGCTCGAACCGCATTTTATCCTTTTGTAAACGGTTCGCTAGCAGGCAACTCCTTTTCAGCGCACACTGCAGGAAAAATTCCAACGACTAACTTTAATGGGGCGTTTAAGCTGGGCCAATTCAGCAATTCCTCAATAAGATCACGTTATCCATTGCCGGGACAGATGCCGATGTCGTGCTTGGGAAATCTTTCCCCGTTTCCATCATCTTACGGCCAACACCCCGCCATCCGATGACTCTTTGGCGGAGTTTCTCCTTACGGATCGTCTTCATTTATGCCTTCTCTTACCGCCGCCGCAGCTGCCCGCCCCAGACACCATTTCCTACGATACTAACCCTCAATTCTAAGGGCGCTTTCAGCCCTAACCCAAACCCGTCATATACATGGAGTCATTTTTCCAGATGCGACCGGTCATAAAGTTCTAACCCTGAACATTTAGAAACCGGTATTGTCTTTATTTTAGAGCCTAAGGAACTATCTTTCAGGCCGTAATGCAAAAAAGCCGTAAGCCTAAAAACTTTTTCATTCAAATGGACAGCTCAGACGATCAGAAAAGGCCGAGCCCATTGAAAAAGTTGGCGTACCATTTCGGTCGATATGGAATTGCAGTACCCCAAAAAACAGTTTCACGATGGAGAACTTGTCCAGACACCATTTCCTACGATACTAACCCTCAATTTAATTGGAAATGCTCATGATTTTTACTGTTATTGTTTACATATCTTATTGTATGATCATCGCCATGGTAATATAGCCTACGTACGGTAATTAGCAACTACCACTGCAAGCATTTAATATAATCAGTTAATCACTAAAAAATAATATCGTGTTTGTAACGAACCACGACAGCATTCGAAAATATAAATTAGGCAGCGATAGTATTTCTTACAAACAAAATAAAATACTACTAACTGTTTGACTTGTAAACGCAATAGCTTGGTATAAAACTTAAACATACCACGATAATAACTCAACTGATAAATAGCAATTTAACTCACATTTAAAATAGGTGGACCATCGATCGTACACAACATGTCCAACAGTTCCACTTGGTGGATGGGTTGTATTTATCATGGCGAGATCGACATTTAGACGCTATATATCGCCGGTCCTGTACTCGAACCAGTACAGGTAACGTATTAATGGTCCAGGTTGATCGTCGTTGTCTAAATCTTCTTCGAAAAAAGTGACGGCAAAAGGATTGCTGACGTAACCATGGAAGCAGGACGTAGTACTGGGCAATAGCACCTATGGAATTCGGCGAAAACAGATGACTATTTAAATCTAGCAATATCTTACAGACCGTTGTAAATAATCGTATTCTATAATTGCACCACTTTAAGAGACAAGAATTAAGCTAAGCTGCAAGACAACAAGTAAATTAAGACAAAAGCCTAAAAAGGAAACTGGTATACTTTGTGTCTATCCACCATTCGCTGGGGTTTATATAACAAATCTTGCAACGTGTGAACTGAACAGACAGTTGTAATAAATAATCGTATTCTTTGAGAGACAAGCTAAGCTGAGCTTTAAGAATTAAGCTAAGCTGCAACACAACACCAAGTAAAATTAAACAAAAGCATAAAAAGGAAACTTATGGTTTTTGAAAATAGGATGTTTTTGGGACTATTTTTACCATTAACTTACTTCGACCAAAACGTTTAAGTACATTTTATTGAAAGTTTCATGCAAAAAGTTTGAAAATATTACTTTTCCTTTGCTATATATTACTGTAAATTAGACATGGTATAATAATACAGTTGTAAAAATATTACGGAATACAGTGAATATAAACATTTTATATCAACAATATTCCTTTCATTGTTTTCGCCGAATTTACTTGGTGTCTGGACCTATAGTTATTTAAGTAAAGTTCAGTTTTAGAGTTCTTGCTAAACGCGAGGTAACTTGCACTACGCGATAGCTATCAGTGCAATTGTTTAAAAACTTAGCAGGAAGCGTTTATACATACATATTTCACCAAAAGTAGGTCACCCGAATCGTGGTCGAAAGATGGCTAACAACGCAAGTTAAGATTAAGCGACGAGCGACGAGGTTTCATAACAGATCTTGCTAACTGATTCATTTTGCCGATGACATCATGACAAGACAGAAAATTCCTCAACTCCACAGAGCCACAAGAGAGGATATGGTGACCTGCGGCTTAGCTTTTCCAAGTACATCCCTTCAAACAGCGAACACGTTGCAGAAGTGGAAGCGGTGTTCTCAATTCGGAATTCCAAATAGATTCCTCAGAGAAGATACCGTTTCCACGGAAACTGCTATCTACCAACCAAACAGGTATAACAAAAACGCATTTTTCCGAAAATCTTGATTAAGAAATGCTCAACATGACGATTTTATTGGTTACAGTAATTAAACAACAAATTTTGCGCGACAGGAACGCGATTATTTTGGAAGATGAGGTTTGCAGCAGAAAAACAATAATTAATTAATTGTTTAGACTTTAGAACCTAGAAGAAACGAAATTTCAAGTTAGCAACAGAAAGATGAAAATCACCATGATTGCTACTGGAAAGTCGTTCCAATTCCCTTGCGTCTTAGCACATTCTTATCGAAATCATATTTTTAATGGCCGGCTATTTAAAAGTAACTTTGCAAACATTGAGGCGCGACAGGAACGCGATTATTTTGGAAGATGAGCTTTGTAGCAGAAAACAAATATTTAAATAATTCAGCATTCATCACGATATAAGCATTGACGAAGAAGACCCAAAAAATAGGCCTGAGATCATCAGCTTTTATAACAAGACAAAGATTGGTTTTGACTTGGTTGACCAAATGGTTCAAACATATATTTGCAAACGACAAACCCGCCGATGGCCTCTAGTTCTCTTTTACAATCTGCTCGACATCGCAGCTCTCAATGAATATACCATATTCAGACAAGTATATCCCGATTATCAGAGTGGACAAGGTTCAAAGCGACGAGGTTTCATAACAGATCTTGCTAACTGCCTCATTTTGCCGCACATGATGACAAGACAGAAAATTCCTAAGCAAGTTAATCTGGCAAATGGCTACAAATATTTTGCTTCGTGCAATTTGATACCCGTATTTATTGCGAGATACATTTGGTAAATGTTAATTCGTGCAATTTCATATCCGTATATTTTTCGAAATACATTTGGTAATAGTTACTTCGAGCACATTTGTACCCATGCGAATTATAACTTACTGATTGTCATTATTCTCGGACATGTTTGGCTTTTGTTTTCTTTCACACATAGAAATCAAAAACAGCATTGAAAAGCTGAAGGTATTTTAAATTATCTTCCATTCATACTTGAAAGGTGGTCGAAATTATAGTAGAACTTACGGACACTTTTTCTTCTTATTTAAACCAGTATTAGAAGATCCTTAATGTGACCTTAATCAGCAATCGCAAAACTTACCAATCAAACTTTTTATTTTTCTCTAGTTTATTTATTCCGTTTAACCATTACTGGCCGAAATATGAAAATAATTCCAATTAACTTTTCCGGCAAAATTGATTGAAAAATACCCTTCCGAGGAAATTGAACATTGTAATGTGGTTTTCATGCAACAGGTATATCATCATTTTTGAAAAAATACGAAGCAAATTTAAAATACATTACAATTGGCAATTGGCATCAAAAAGTCTTAACCCTAACCCAGAATAAGGCGTCCAAATATACCACATTTATTTTGCACATACACACTTAATTATCATTCAAAGAACGCCGAATCAGTTGCCGGACTTTGTCCTGCAACTGTTTCGGCGTTTTGGAAAATTCCTTGCATTTGGGGAGGTTTCCATCTGCAAGAGCCGTTTTAGCATAATGCGTTGTTATTCCCTTCTTCCTACCAATATACCATGAGAAAAATTGTTTAACTTCAAACGATTAATCTGCAGAAAACTGTCGCCGAGAATTCTGTTAAAAACAGTAAGTTTTAGAAATTAATAATAAAATCATTGAAAATAGATTACCGTATACATAATTAAATTATACAAGGCACATGCATTTTTTACGTTTTACATTGGCGATACAAATGAAAAATAAACTTAACTAAGACCTACCACAACATTAACTTTTTTTTCTTCCTTCTCTAATTTCGACAATCGATGTGGATTTAATGGCTAAATTTATCAAAATGCAGTTAAATTTATAAAAAAGTACTTAATAAAACCTAAAATTGTGAGCTTTTCCCCTGGCTTCGGCTTGAGGAATTATATAAAACATGTAAAAGTAGATATTAAATATGTAAACTTATATGCAATATAATACAATAAACGAAAATTGTTAAAATACTACTTACCGAGAAACTATAACGATCGAAAGTAGCTTTCCTCTTTCTAGATGGTTTTGTAGCTGAGCCGGGGCTCTCCTATATTATTAAAAGAACTTTGGTATATCAAGAAAACTGTACAGTGTTTTTGCGCTATTAAATATGTGTGTACAGTATGCATACTTTTTATAACCGCATGGTTCAGTCATATATGCATTGGTCACGTAACGTTTGTGGAGTGATACAAACATTATCGGTCAAGTATATCAGGAAACACCTTCCCGTATTCCAATCTCCCGATATATACTAAAATGCTTAGAATTCTATTTACCACGACATTAAAATCTCTGGAATTGCTTTTCTTTTTCCTCTTTCTGGAGGGTGATGCAGATGTGCTGGGGCTTTCCTAAATCATTAAAATAAATTTTGGTAATTCAAGCAAATTTCTGTTTTTAATTTAAATATGTGTGACTAGTACATGTATAATTTATAAATTTCTTGATTGATGCACGCATTGGATACATAAAGCATGTGGGGTGACAGGAAATAATATCAATAAAATCATAGTTTCACTGTAAAGTCGTAATTAAATTTTAACTTACCGGCAGCTTCGAAGCACCTGCCACATTAGAGATGTCGATCTATAAACCAAAAAATGCAAAATTACCACGATTGATTTTAAGAGATTTTTCAGAGAATTTACCTGCTGCAGAACAACACGAGGCTCAACTATTTTATCCCGGACCGCCTTTTGTCGGCCACCGTCTTTGTTTCGGCGAATTTGTAATGACTCGTCTTCTTCAGCAAAGGTGCTTCTTTCAGCTGACAAACTTTCTTCTGATGAAACGTCAGCAGCTGGTTCTACTCGTTCAGAATATGGGCTTCTATCATCTGACAAACCTTTTTCTATAAATGAAACCTCCACAGCTGATGCGATTCTTTCAGCAGACGGGCTTCTTTGAGCTGACGCTCCTTTTGTTTCGGTGCGACCAGCCGAACTGCACGACTGCGATTAAAAAATATAATTCAATTTTTTACTGACAACCATTTGCCGGAAGGAAGCGTGTGTTCACATCAAACTTGCCATCGACAAGAAATTGTTTCGTTGCCAAGAATAGAATTTATTCGCGAATCAGACTTGTAATGCACACAAAAAAGTTAAAACTTTTATACTTATTCCGAGGAATCCCGTTTATGTTGATTTGAACAACTTACCCTTATTTCTTTCATGATTTCATAGGCTTCTTCAGCCTCTACATTCTGTAGGTCGTTCGCGTAATATCTCTCTTGTGTGCTCGAGCTATGCGCCATATGCTTGGCCACCAAAAGGCGGCGGTCCGGTCTCTTAGATCTAACCTAATATGAAATTTTAAATTTGAAATACGTCACTGGTTGACTTTTATATAAATTTTGCTGCAGATTATTTTCATTATTAGTGATTTATCGTTATTTATATTGCTAGGTCTAATTACAGTAAAGATCAATTACTTGTGTGGCCGAATACTTCCGGTTTGAGGTTGCTGTAAATTTTCCGCGACCTCCGGCCAACTTCCAAACCCGCTGTATTGCTTTAGCTGCAGAGGAACTTGTAAGATTTTTTCCCTTATGGGGAAAAACCATCTTACACTCTTCTCCGTTGAATCTGACAAGGTTGGTAATGCCATCTCGTAGTGTCTTACCACACATCATTCGAATAATCCTCATTTCTGTCATCTGCATTCGCCTGACATCAGCCTTCTTCATCGCCTAACATTCAGCTACGTAGCACATCACACTTCTTACACATGCTTTACACAGCCTTTCTTTTAGGTTTGTATAGAGTAGTCTGCCCTAGCGTGTATCAGACAATTCCTTAAAAGTTTTCCAACTAGCCCGTATTCTTGCCGTCACTGCTCTGCCAGTACTGTAATTTTTCCCTATCATATCCCCTAAATACCGAAACTCCTTAACAAGCTCGATCTCATTACTTCCCAAGTTCACATGTCCTTCCACTCATCAGCCTTCCATTGATAGGCCTACCTGAACTTCTCTTATGCACTCAATACAGTACTTTCACTTTCTGCATTGAATGGAATTTCTCCCTACTCTCTTCCCACAAATTCCGCATGGATCAACAGTACCGACTACTCCCTTCAACGATTTTCTACCAATTCTCATCGCTTTGGTTTTAATGATGTTCACCTTCAAACCTTTGCTTTCTAGTGCGCTTTTACTTTGCTGATATAAATTCTATGAATATATTACATAGTAGATTCTACCTGTAGTATATCCAAAAAATCTTGTATGTAACTAATCAAAATTAATATAACGTCCTAACCTGCACATGTTTCTCTTTATATGTGTCCAGGTCAATGGACTCCAACGTTTTGAAATCACAGTCTTTTATTATATTTTGCAAAAGTAAAACTTTATCTTGGGCTACCCGTTCTTCGTGTGCCCCCCCATCGTGGCCCATTAAAAAGCTTTTGAAGTTGTTTAAAACTTTATTCCAGTTGATGCAGTTAGTTTGTTGCTGTAAAATGTAGCGAGGAATTGTGTTAATCATTGCATGAGTGTTTTCTACTGCACAGTCATTTCGTACTGTGTGTATTTACCAAAACTTACGATTGGGACGTTTTTCCGGCGGCGGTCCATAGAATCAGCCATTTCCATTGCCTTGGGTTGATCAGCGTGAAGCTTGCCACGTAGGTGTCTCACGAGGCCATTCCAAGAAGTCAGGAACTTTTTGCAAAGTTCGCACTTGAAATCACCTTTCCCATTATTTTTTTTATCGTGCACGACTTTGCAGTGGCGCGATATGTTCAAATTCATGACACCACTGTATCTAGAACAATTACTAACAGCATTATGTCATTATTCTCGGACATGTTTGGCTTTTGTTTTCTTTTACACATAGAAATCAAAAACAGCATTGAAAAGCTGAAAGCATTTTAAATTATCTTATATTCATACTTAAAAGCTAGTCGAAATTATAGTAGAACTTACGGACACTTTTTCTTCTTATTTAATGCAGTATTAGAAGATCCTGATTTTGTTATTTCCGACTGCGCTTGTCCATAATCCGTATTCATGAACCCGTCATTTTGTTCTGTTGCTGGGTCACTTTTATCACCTCCCTGCTGTTATAAAAAGAAAATTTGCTGTTGTTCAATTTCATTTAAATTTAGATGGTTTAAGTTTCTATATACCTGTGGCATATTGTGGATAAAAATGAGGATAAAAATCTAAAAAGAATCAAAAAATTTAACAGCCACGTTTCACAACACTATTTAATATGATGTATAGTTTAGTTCACCCTTAACTCCATCAGTCGTTATCCACACTGGAAATGTTTTATTTTTGCCCGGGCCCGTAAGCATTGGCTCCTATGTGACAACTCCCATGTACAACAACTGTTTGTTGTTGCCGTAACTGTGCGCGCCATACGTTTTATAGGTCGAACTGAACCCGAGTAGCAAAGCCAAACAACCAACGAGAACCATTACTGCTACATCCCGAAGGTTTATCACCATTTGAAAAAGTTGGTGTTGATTTATTTGAGTTGAACCAAAAGTCTTATTTAGTCACGGTTGATTATTTTTCAAATTTTGCTGAAATTGATGTCATGACCTCAACAACTGCAAAGCACGTAATCATTTCGTTGAAGCGTCATTTTGCCCGATATGGAATTCCTAAATGCATTGTATCTGACTCTGGACCCCAGTTCATCTCGTACAGAATTTCAAAGATTCTGTCAAAAATGGGCGATACAACACCACAAATCATCACCAGGACATCAACAATGCAATGGAAAAGCGGAAGCTGCTGTGAAAACACTGAAGAACATGCTGAGACGTACTGCACAAGATGGGAAAGATCAGTGGCTGGCACTTCTGGAATTGCGCAATACGCCACGACAAGACGTCAACTGCAGTCCTACAAAGATATTGTTTGGTAGACCAACTCGATCAGTGATACCGATTCACATTCCAAAAAGCAAACATCTTGACATCAATCGTCGTCATCAACGCCGCACCTCAGTCAAGCAAACCTATGATAGCAAAAGTCAACCAATGTCAAAATTGTATATCAACCAACGAGCTTATTTCCAAAGTTCGGAAAAGAAGGGATGGCAAAAGGGTAAAATTGTACGCATACTTGGGCCTCGTTCATATTTGGTAGAATCATTGGATGGTTTTCGTTATTGTCGTAATCGACTACATATTCGTGTTGACCATAGCAAGTCTAACAATGTGTATGAAGATACTGATTTTAATTTCTTCCTTAGCCATATTCGTTGATCAGATAGAGCTCAAAAACAGTTAGAGTACAGTATAAAGTTTCCCAAATAGCTAAAAAGTGCCAGGGACACACTTGGCTTGAGCCGAAGGTTTTACAGTTTTTTAATTTGTGTCCGGTCCTATGGAGACCATTGTCTAAACAGGTTCTTTGTTCTGGACGATGTTTTTCTTAAAGATCCACACGCCCCATAACATTATGGGAAGAGGAAACAATTAGTCGATAGCCTTACACGTGCTAATGGTTTATTTGCTAACTGAGGGGCAAAACAATTATATACCATATATATATAATTTCCTGCGGTTCCTCACCCATCGGTGCAGTTGAGGTTGGTGATCATGCGTCGGGCGCATCTCAAAACAACGTTGTTGTGGTGAGCTGATATATAAGAAATCTTACGTGACCGAAAATTTTTGTGGTGTGCAGTTAATTAAGTTGTTAGTTTTTGTTTTGGCAAACATGTCATAGAAATATTTACACGATTTTAAAACCAGTTGCTAGAGCAATAAGCTTTTTTGTATAATGTTTGTCCCAGCGCGATGACTGAAAAAAGAAACTCAATAAAACAATTCCGTCACCAATAACCGCGCGGGAGAAATTCGAAGCTCGTCCTAAAACGAGAGACGAATGCGAATGCGCGAACCACTAATTTGTTGTCGAGGGATATAACATGTCTATTAAGAATTTTGCACGGCATTTTGTCAGAGAACAAGACCAAGAAGCAGTATTGTAATAAAATTTTAATCTTATTTAAAAAGCAATCAAGACATTTTTGCAGAAAGCATTATTTGTAAGGATGGTATATCACTGAGCATAACATATTAATCGAAAAGTTACGTTTAAAAATGTTAAAATGTGTCTTATATATGAATTTATGTTAGTCTAACAAAAAAATATTTTCCATACATAGATTTATTTTGCTACAGTTGTTTCTAAAAAAGTCTAAAAAAGAATGAAAGCAACAGCTTTGCATCACATACCATCGTCTCCCCATGACTACGGCAACCTGTTTCAAGCGGTCTCAAATCCGGCAGCCGCAGCACTACTTCTTCGGGCTACGGAAAATACCCAAGAACGCCGAAATGTGGAAGATGCAGAAACCATGGGGTAGTGAGCGCTTTGAAGGGTCACAAAGGATATGGTCGTTGGAAAGACTGCCTCTGTGCAAAGGGCACTTTGATTGCTGAAAGACAAAGAGTAATGGCAGCGCAGGTAATACCCACAGTGTAAAGTAAACCAAATAAAAAAATTTGCAAAGTAGGATATACATGGTTGCTTATGAAGATTACATTCAAAGTAGAACTATGAAAAAAAACAAAAAGAAATTTAGGAATATTTTATATCCTCTGTTTTGAAATCTGTCTAAATCAGAATAAATTATTAATGTACAGCAAAAGTTCAAAAGTTTGTTCTTAATAGCGTATTCTTTAAATATGGAAATTTTTTTTAAAACAGAAATTGTTTTATCTTTTAATTAATATTACCCTAATATAGCTTGCTTTAAGACGTCAGCAAGCCCAAGAGGAAAATAACACACGAGAACTGCAACTGCTCTACTACTTTATTGAAAATGAAATTCACAACAAAGCCAGCAGCGACCCGTTATCATCATCAGGTGCGTCGTCTTCGCGTGTTTTTCAACTTCCCTGGTCAGTTTTTGTAACTGTAAGATATGACTTGAACCTTAAACGCGTTGTTATTTAAAAGTCATCACAATACGTACGTTGGTAGGCGCGAAACGTGCGAGATACGACGATTATATCTCAAATGATTGCAATGGAAGTTACGGTTTCGTGTCGTCATCACCGGTACATCAGCAACAACCGCACTTGGACAACAGCTCGGCCAAATCTGTTCATTCGGACAGCGATCAAAATGGCGACACGGAGAGAAAGTCCGACGTCACTCGCTCACCGCGATCGGACGACCCTAGGAAGAGTCCTCCTTCTGGTATGAGTGAAAACAGCTCACCGGCGTACAATGAAAGTCGATATAATCCTGAAAAACCTCACGCGAGTCAGGGGCCTGCATTGGATATCGACGAATCGCCAGAAAAGCATTCCCTTCTGTCACGAACTGACTCAGCTGACCAGGCCAGTGACGTAACCGAAAATCAGCTATACGATTCAAGCCAGCTAACACAAACGCAAAACCAAGATGCAACAAGGTAATTTCAATTAACTAAATTACTGTATAAAGTCAAGTTAATCTGTAAATATTAAGTCCATATAATTCGCTCTAAGTTATAATTATAATAAATCTAAATAAATAGAAACCCAGAAAGTATATCGGGTTTTTTCATACAGTGGCGGGTTTGAGATGTTATGTCGAGTTTTTCCCAAACACAACGCGTCGCAATTATCTTCAATTTTAAAAAACTGCAACGGCGATGTGGTGAAAGCAATACAAAAGGTAATTACAGTATATTTATAGCATCGAATGTGGGTAGTAAAAATTAGCACGAAACTACCTGTAAAACGTCGCGCACTACTTTAACATTTCAATATTTTCTTTGTTTTTTCAAACATTTATAAGTCATATGTTTCATCATCCCACAGGTGTTAAAATTTGAAGATGAAATCGCAAAATCTTCACCACATTTGGGATCACCGAGAGACAACGCAACAAATTCTCATGTTCAGTTAAATTACACACGTGATAGCGCACGAGATCCCATTAACCTATCTCAACAAAGCGGTATGTTTTTGTCCTAAAAATAGCAACAGTGCGCCATAAAGATTGATAGAGGGTAATAATTAGGGCAAGTTTTTGTTGCACTAAAAACGTGAGAAAGTTGCATTTATTTTTAACAAAAGTTGCAGTAAAAAGTTGCATTTATTTTTAACAAAAGTTGCAGTAAAAAGTTGCATTTATTTTAGACCGCCGAAAATTCATTTTTTTGCCGGTACGCAGCAAGAAAATAACGCTCAACAATAACTCAAATAACTGAACAATAACTCAAATTTAAACGATAGTGAATTAATCAAGCGATCTATTTACATATAGTGCCAAATATTTCCACACATTGTCTGGGGAGAAATGGCGATCGTTTGCCAACAGTTTGCGTAGCATGCTAAAACTTCGTTCCACAGAGCATGAAGTTGCTTGGCAATTTAACAATTTGGTATAGAGTTCTGGACTGATGTTTGGTCGGGTCATTTCCACAATTGCTTTTAGATCACTGTTCAGTTCAAATCGATGATCCAAATACAATTTTATTCCAGATATATTATATTATATTTACGTTTTGCGCAATACTTGATAAAAGTTGCAGTAAAAAGTTGCATGAAAAAATGAAAAAAGTTGCAAAAAGTTGCAATACAAAATTCCTACAAACAGCTTAAAACATCATTCTACGTAAATTGTGAGTATTTAGGAAGCTGCCGGAAGCTGTAAAAAAAAGTTGCAAAAGTTGCAAAAACTTGCCCTAGTAATAATATTAATATTTTTTTCCTTCTTTTATAGCTGGAAGCTGCAACACGAGCCCTCATCCAACCATTGATGGTGACGCAATATCACCAGGCACACCTCCCATCGGTGATTTGTCGCAAGCCTACAAGTTCCAACAGGGTTCAATGGGTGCACCAGCACTGGATGCTCGAACCGCATTTTATCCTTTTGTAAACGGTTCGCTAGCAGGCAACTCCTTTTCAGCGCACACTGCAGGAAAAATTCCAGCGACTAACTTTAATGGGGCGTTTAAGCTGGGCCAATTCAGCAATTCCTCAATAAGATCACGTTATCCATTGCCGGGACAGATGCCGATGTCGTGCTTGGGAAATCTTTCCCCGTTTCCATCATCTTACGGCCAACACCCCGCCATCCGATGACTCTTTGGCGGAGTTTCTCCTTACGGATCGTCTTCATTTATGCCTTCTCTTACCGCCGCCGCAGCTGCCCGCCCCAGACACCATTTCCTACGATACTAACCCTCAATTCTAAGGGCGCTTTCAGCCCTAACCCAAACCCCTCATATACATGGAGTCATTTGTCCAGATGCGACCGGTCATAAAGTTCTAACCCTGAACATTTAGAAACCGGTATTGTCTTTATTTTAGAGCCTAAGGAACTATCTTTCAGGCCGTAATGCAAAAAAGCCGTAAGCCTAAAAACTTTTTCATTCAAATGGACAGCTCAGACGATCAGAAAAGGCCGAGCCCATTGAAAAAGTTGGCGTACCATTTCGGTCGATATGGAATTGTAGTACCCCAAAAAACAGTTTCACGATGGAGAACTTGTCCAGACACCATTTCCTACGATACTAACCCTCAATTTAATTGGAAATGCTCATGATTTTTACTGTTATTGTTTACATATCTTATTGTATGATCATCGCCATGGTAATATAGCCTACGTACGGTAATTAGCAACTACCACTGCAAGCATTTAATATAATCAGTTAATCACTAAAAAATAATATCGTGTTTGTAACGAACCACGACAGCATTCGAAAATATAAATTAGGCAGCGATAGTATTTCTTACAAACAAAATAAAATACTACTAACTGTTTGACTTGTAAACGCAATAGCTTGGTATAAAACTTAAACATACCACGATAATAACTCAACTGATAAATAGCAATTTAACTCACATTTAAAATAGGTGGACCATCGATCGTACACAACATGTCCAACAGTTCCACTTGGTGGATGGGTTGTATTTATCATGGCGAGATCGACATTTAGACGCTATATATCGCCGGTCCTGTACTCGAACCAGTACAGGTAACGTATTAATGGTCCAGGTTGATCGTCGTTGTCTAAATCTTCTTCGAAAAAAGTGACGGCAAAAGGATTGCTGACGTAACCATGGAAGCAGGACGTAGTACTGGGCAATAGCACCTATGGAATTCGGCGAAAACAGATGACTATTTAAATCTAGCAATATCTTACAGACCGTTGTAAATAATCGTATTCTATAATTGCACCACTTTAAGAGACAAGAATTAAGCTAAGCTGCAAGACAACAAGTAAATTAAGACAAAAGCCTAAAAAGGAAACTGGTATACTTTGTGTCTATCCACCATTCGCTGGGGTTTATATAACAAATCTTGCAACGTGTGAACTGAACAGACAGTTGTAATAAATAATCGTATTCTTTGAGAGACAAGCTAAGCTGAGCTTTAAGAATTAAGCTAAGCTGCAACACAACACCAAGTAAAATTAAACAAAAGCATAAAAAGGAAACTGGTAATCTGAAAATGGTGAATCGTAGTCACGCAAATGAGGCAGTTAGCAAGATCTGTCATGAAACCTCGTCGCTTTGAACCTTGTATGAATATGTTATGTGTAGGGAGCATACATACAAGAACATACAGCTACAGTCTTTACAATATCTTGGAAATGCTGCACAGAATTTCTTATAGGCACGATAGTAGTAGGCATATACTGTAAAAGTTGTCGTAGTTAAAGCTTGGTGAATGCTATTTTCATGTTAATTCGAACCTAATGCAACAGTTTTATGAGTTGTTTTAGAGTTAGAAATACTGCTTTGATTATTTGATTAATGCAATTAATATTTTCAAACCCTGTTTAGCAAATGGGTACAATCAGTCAATATTAAGTTAATATTTTAGCTTATTTTTTAACTTTATTTAGCAAATCGGTACATTCAGTCACCATTTGTAAACCCTGTTTAGCAAATGGGTACAATCAGTCACCATTTGTAAGTTATACTTCGCACGGGTACAAATGTGCACGACGTAACTATTACAAAATGTATCTCGCAACAAATTCGGGTATCAAATTGCACGAAGTAAAAAATATACGAAAAATATACGAAAAATATACCTGTATGAATTTTTGTAGCCATTTGCCAGATTAACTTGCAAATCACTACTCCAAATTAGAAATTTGACGGGGTAACTCGCAAACACATACCTAACTGACAATAAAGTACCGTATTGAATTGTAAACTTTTGCTAAATAGGGTTAACATCATGTGCATGTGGCTAATCATTGTAACCATTTGCTAAATATGGTTATCATGTTACTACACATGGTAACCTTTTGCTATTTTACAAATGGCTACTGCCTTTAACCAATTGCTAAATAGAGTTAACAAATTGCTACTGAGTGAAACCATTTGCTAAATAAGGTTAACATGTGGCTACTCATGGTAACCTTTTGCTATTTTACAAATGGCTACGGACTAAAACCGTTTGCTAAGTAGGGTTAACAAATGGCTACTGACTTTAAACATTTGCTAAATAGAGTTAACAAATTCCTACTGAGTGAAACCATTTGCTAAATAGGGTTAAAAATGGTTACTGTATGTAACCATTTACTAAATAGCGTTAACATATTGCTACTGAGTTTAACCTTTTTCTAAATAGGGTTAGCAAATGGCTGCTGATTGTAACCATTTGCTAAATAGGGTTAACAAATGCCTACTGAGTGCAACCATTTTATAAATGAGGTTAGGGTTAGTTATAATTAGCACGGGTACAAACGTAAGTTTTGTAAGTTGTCATTTGCAGGGGTACAAATATGCACGAAGTTACTATTACCAAATGTATCTCGCAACGTATACGGGAATCAAATTGCACAAAGTAAAAATTACCAAATGTATCTTGCAACGTGTACGGATATCAAATTGCACGAAGTAAAAATTACCAAATGTATCTCGCAACGTATACGGATATCAAATTGCACGATGTCAAAATTACCGAATGTATATCGCAACTTATACGAGTGAAAAATTGCACGAAGTAACTATTACCAAATGTAAATGGGATGCAATTACATTGAGCTCTTGCCTTGGTAAACTAGTTCAAGGTAAATGTTGTGAATACCTTAGCTTACCCTAAATCTATCGTGGTAGTGTAGTAGTAACTTTACTAAAGGGAAGTTTTTGATGTTTATCTGAATTTTCTTGAGTTTTTCATCGGAGTCAGTATCATAGTAGGCTACTTCTGAAAACAAAAACATTTACAAAATGTCTAGGCAAAGATTTACAGCAATGCGTGGATTAGAAATTTGCAAAATCTTCTGTCAGACTGCTCTGATGACGAGGATTCTGACGTCTCATGCATAACATACGTTTTTGGCATATTAGCCTGTGACTGACGTTTTACCAAATGCCTTTTGTAAAATCGGGTAAAAAGTTAAACAAAGCTTTCGAATTGTGTCAGTTGTATAAGGCTTTGCATCATTCCCTTTCTAGGGCACCTTTCTTAGTTTCTTTAGTTCTAAACTCACCATGGTATGATTGATAACGTTTTTGATCGTTAGGTCTATAACCCATGGGGAAATAACTTTACGCCCTATTTTTCTCATTTCTTTTGTAAAATTTATGGTTTTATCAAACCTAGTAACCTATTTCTAGACATTGGTTCATTGGTCGTCATTGTTTCCCCACAGTTTATTGTCAAATGGGAACTGGCATCTATTTTTACCACAAGACGCGCGAAAACGATCGCTCGCGTGTTTGGTGGGAAAATTCGACAGAAATCTGGAAAGGCGCGAAGGGGAAACCTTCGCGGACCCATGATGCAGCCGTTTCCGATTCGGAAGCTTCCATTGATTCTGTAGCTTCGCGTCCATTCTGGAAACGGTATAAAGGTAACTATTGACTTGTTACTTTCCAACTGCGCTGAGGTCGTCACACGTCGCCAACTCCATTGTGCGGTATCACGCATTACAGACCACAATGAAGTCACAAAGAAGACGCGAATTTTGCAGTTATATTGACCGGGGAAGGCTTGATTGGCCACGGCCGCATTTAAATTACTTTAAAGTTAAACGGAGAAACTCGTATTTGACTCTTAGGTAATATTGCGCATCGCACTGTATTTGATACTTAGGTAATAACGCGCATCCTGGTACCCATGCCTCAATCAAGCTCATTGAGGAACGTTTTCTTGACAATACAGCAAGTATGCATCATTAACCTTCTAGGCCGCCGATCTTTGTTTCTACAGTTCTAAACTCACCATGGTATAATTTATAACGTTTTCGATCATAGCGTCTTCTCTGTCCCACGGTCAATTAACATCACGCTCCGTTTCGCTCATTTCTTTTGTATTTGCCAATATTAGGTCAATTTTTTCTAGTTTCGTGTAGGGTATTGTCAAATGGGAACTGAGTAAATGACTATATAACGCATCCCTTTTTGCTGAAAGAGTGAAAGACATTTACATGTACTGCTGTTCAGTTTGCCAGTCAGCTTAAGGGACACACTTGGCTTGGACCGAAGGTTTTACAGTTTTTTAACTATTTTCAAGTTAGCCATATTCGTTGATCAGATAGAGCTCAAAAACAGTTAGAGTACAGTATAAAGTTTCCCAAATAGCTAAAAAGTGCCAGGGACACACTTGGTTTGGGCCGAAGGTTTTACAGTTTTTTAATTTGTGTCCGGTCCTATGGAGACCATTGTCTAAACAGGTTCTTTGTTCTGGACGATGTTTTTCTTAAAGATCCACACGCCCCATAACATTATGGGAAGAGGAAACAATTAGTCGATAGCCTTACACGTGCTAATGGTTTATTTGCTAACTGAGGGGCAAAACAATTATATACCATATATATATAATTTCCTGCGGTTCCTCACCCATCGGTGCAGTTGAGGTTGGTGATCATGCGTCGGTCGCATCTCAAAACAACGTTGTTGTGGTGAGCTGATATATAAGAAATCTTACGTGACCGAAAATTTTTGTGGTGTGCAGTTAATTAAGTTGTTAGTTTTTGTTTTGGCAAACATGTCATAGAAATATTTACACGATTTTAAAACCAGTTGCTAGAGCAATAAGCTTTTTTGTATAATGTTTGTCCCAGCGCGATGACTGAAAAAAGAAACTCAATAAAACAATTCCGTCACCAATAACCGCGCGAGAGAAATTCGAAGCTCGTCCTAAAACGAGAGAAAAAGTGACAAAAAGCTGCTAGAAAAAAGCGCTAACGGCAAGGCAATTACTATTTATGCGCGAACCACTAATTTGTTGTCGAGGGATATAACATGTCTATTAAGAATTTTGCACGGCATTTTGTCAGAGAACAAGACCAAGAAGCAGTTATGTAATGACAAGGTTTTCAGTATGAGTGGTTGCACAGAACAGTTTTTAAAATTTTGGGTAATTTTGCGTGTAGAACGACAAAATTGAAATCATTTATCCGTCGCGATTTCGCCATCATATATTCCTAAACGAGTTTAGTTAAAGGATAGTAAATTTGGAAAAATTTGTTAAAATTTTAATCTTATTTAAAAAGCAATCAAGACATTTTTGCAGAAAGCATTATTTGCAAGGATGGTATATCACTGAGCATAACATATTAATCTAAAAGTTACGTTTAAAAATGTTAAAATGTGTCTTATATATGAATTTATGTTAGTCTAACAAAAAAATATTTTCCATACATAGATTTATTTTGCTACAGTTGTTTCTAAAAAAGTCTAAAAAAGAATGAAAGCAACAGCTTTGCATCACATACCATCGTCTCCCCATGACTACGGCAACCTGTCTCAAGCGGTCTCAAATCCGGCAGCCGCAGCACTACTTCTTCGGGCTACGGAAAAATACCCAAGAACGCCGAAATGTGGAAGATGCAGAAACCATGGGGTAGTGAGCGCTTTGAAGGGTCACAAAGGATATTGTCGTTGGAAAGACTGCCTCTGTGCAAAGTGCACTTTGATTGCTGAAAGACAAAGAGTAATGGCAGCGCAGGTAATACCCACAGTGTAAAGTAAACCAAATAAAAAAATTTGCAAAGTAGGATATACATGGTTGCTTATGAAGATTACATTCAAAGTAGAACTATGAATAAAAACAAAAAGAAATTTAGGAATATTTTATGTCTTCTGTTTTGAAATCTGTCTAAATCAGAATAAATTATTAATGTACAGCAAAAGTTCAAAAGTTTGTTCTTAATAGCGTATTCTTTAAATATGGAAATTTTTTTTAAAACAGAAATTGTTTTATCTTTAAACTTAATATTACCCTAATATAGCTTGCTTTAAGACGTCAGCAAGCCCAAGAGGAAAATAACACACGAGAACTGCAACTGCTCTACGGAGCTACCCAGAGTTTTTCGCCCTTGGACGCGCAACGCATCGCAAGTATTGAACGATCGCCGAAAAAAGACTTTATTGAAAATGAAATTCACAACAAAGCCAGCAGCGACCCGTTATCATCATCAGGTGCGTCGTCTTCGCGTGTTTTTCAACTTCCCTGGTCAGTTTTTGTAACTGTAAGATATGACTTGAACCTTAAACGCGTTGTTATTTAAAAGTCATCACAATACGTACGTTGGTAGGCGCGAAACGTGCGAGATACGACGATTATATCTCAAATGATTGCAATGGAAGTTACGGTTTCGTGTCGTCATCACTGGTACATCAGCAACAACCGCACTTGGACAACAGCTCGGCCAAATCTGTTCATTCGGACAGCGATCAAAATGGCGACACGGAGAGAAAGTCCGACGTCACTCGCTCACCGCGATCGGACGACCCTAGGAAGAGTCCCCCTTCTGGTATGAGTGAAAACAGCTCACCGGCGTACAATGAAAGTCGATATAATCCTGAAAAACCTCACGCGAGTCAGGGGCCTGCATTGGATATCGACGAATCGCCAGAAAAGCATTCCCTTCTGTCAAGAACTGACTCAGCTGACCAGGCCAGTGACGTAGCCGAAAATCAGCTATACGATTCAAGCCAGCTAACACAAACGCAAAACCAAGATGCAACAAGGTAATTTCAATTAACTAAATTACTGTATAAAGTCAAGTTAATCTGTAAATATTAAGTCCATATAATTCGCTCTAAGTTATAATTATAATAAATCTAAATAAATAGAAACCCAGAAAATATATCGGGTTTTTTCATACAGTGGCGGGTTTGAGATGTTATGTCGAGTTTTTCCCAAACACAACGCGTCGCAATTATCTTCAATTTTAAAAAACTGCAACGGCGATGTGGTGAAAGCAATACAAAAGGTAATTACAGTATATTTATAGCATCGAATGTGGGTAGTAAAAATTAGCACGAAACTACCTGTAAAACGTCGCGCACTACTTTAACATTTCAATATTTTCTTTGTTTTTTCAAACATTTATAAGTCATATGTTTCATCATCCCACAGGTGTTAAAATTTGAAGATGAAATCGCAAAATCTTCACCACATTTGGGATCACCGAGAGACAACGCAACAAATTCTCATGTTCAGTTAAATTACACACGTGATAGCGCACGAGATCCCATTAACCTATCTCAACAAAGCGGTATGTTTTTGTCCTAAAAATAGCAACAGTGCGCCATAAAGATTGATAGAGGGTAATAATATTAATATTTTTTTCCTTCTTTTATAGCTGGAAGCTGCAACACGAGCCCTCATCCAACCATTGATGGTGACGCAATATCACCAGGCACACCTCCCATCGGTGATTTGTCGCAAGCCTACAAGTTCCAACAGGGTTCAATGGGTGCACCAGCACTGGATGCTCGAACCGCATTTTATCCTTTTGTAAACGGTTCGCTAGCAGGCAACTCCTTTTCAGCGCACACTGCAGGAAAAATTCCAGCGACTAGCTTTAATGGGGTGTTTAAGCTGGGCCAATTCAGCAATTCCTCAATAAGATCACGTTATCCATTGCCGGGACAGATGCCGATGTCGTGCTTGGGAAATCTTTCCCCGTTTCCATCATCTTACGGCCAACACCCCGCCATCCGAGGACTCTTTGGCGGAGTTTCTCCTTACGGATCGTCTTCATTTATGCCTTCTCTTACCGCCGCCGCAGCTGCCCGCCCCAGACACCATTTCCTACGATACTAACCCTCAATTCTAAGGGCGCTTTCAGCCCTAACCCAAACCCCTCATATACATGGAGTCATTTTTCCAGATGCGACCGGTCATAAAGTTCTAACCCTGAACATTTAGAAACCGGTATTGTCTTTATTTTAGAGCAATAATAAGATCAATCTCCATTGTGGATCCTCATATAACCTTTTAAAGTGTTGCTTTGGGTAAATGACTTGAGACAAACTTAGCATTGATAAGGTTGCTCAGCTGTGTGAGTTTTTATATGACTTCTCAAACTGCCGCGTTGGGTAAATGAATTGTCGCACATATTGCATGAATAAGGTCTTTCTCCAGCGTGCATTCTCATATGACGTTTTAAATGCTAGCTTTGAGTAAATAACTTTTCACATAACTTGCAGTGATAATTACGCTTTCCAGTATGAGTTGTTACATGAGTTTTCAAATTGCTGCGTTGGGTACATGACTTGTCGCACATATCGCATTGTTAAGGTCGCTCATCTGTGTGAGCTCTTATATGATCTTTCAAGTGGCTTTTGTATTTGAATGATTTATCACAAAATTTGCAGGAAAAATGCTTTTCTTGTCCTTCTTTGTTGAAAAAGTCTTGTGAAATCCCATCAATCATTGCTTTTAACAAAACGTCAATTTGCATTCCAACTACTTGACGACCCATTGCGTTATTATTATTATTACCTAATTACATAATATACAAACCTAATTCGTTCGGCAAATTGAATTAAATTACCCCAACACGTGCCACAGTTGCAGATTGTTTACAGAATTTTATGTATGATATATATATCATTTAAGCAATTAACAACATTTGCGAAAAACTAGAAAAAAATTACTTTAATGTAATATTTAAGCCCTGTTCAGAAGACTTAATTCACAGGCAAGCACTCTTATCTCCGCGTTGTGATTTCCTTTGATAAAACAAGTTGGTCTTTGGTAAAATGACAAAACCAAACCAATTCTTGAAAAATATTAAGACGAATGTCAATGCAATGTCAATATTTCATGGTAGTAGGCTACTACACTATTATTAATGATTACTAAACTATACCCTGCAAAAAACATTTATAGGTCTCCAAAGGTCATATTAAATATGATGATCATTAATACACAACTGATTTGTGCCTAAAACGTTTATAAGTGCATATATTCTTGCTCATATTACGTGTAAATGTCAATATTGCATGATACTAAGTACAACTGCATTAGTAATTATCAATGATTACTAAAATATATTTTGAAAAAAGCAATTATATATCTCCAAACATCATGTTAACATGATAATCTTTAATAAACATCTGCTGAATTTTGATTATATTTAAAACTAATATTAATGTAACTATTGGTATTGTATTGTATTATTGTTATTGTATTATATTGTATTAATATGTGTAACGATTTGTACTAATATTAATGTAACTAATTAGTAACTGTAGTCTGTAAATAAACTACCAGCATAATATGTGTCATTTTGTATATATAATTAATTGCCTTCATTTCCTTGCCAGTTGCCACCATTTCAATAATGTTTTTGGATTCCCTACATACGAAAACTGCCTAAATCATAAAAATTTCGCAAACTTCACATAATACAAAACAACTTTTATTTATTATTGACAATTTTCCCAACAAGCACATTACTGAAACCAATATAACTTCCACGCAAATGTCCATTATGCCTGACAAACTCATAAATGTATGTATTCTTACTCATAAAATGTGTATTGTTTAAAACGATTTAGATCAAAATGAGGTCAAAATTTAAACTTGTTAGGTGAAAAAACTGGTTGCCCTACTAATAAGGGATTTGCCACTTTACTGCGATTGTATTTCAACCTGATTTAATTTCATTTATGATTTTCATTTTAACCAATCATGCGAATTATCATGGAATATTATCTAAAGACGTTAAATGCCGCACGTGATCTATGTCCCAGAAACGCACAACAGCGAGTGTTCATCACCTGAAGTGATGGTGTAAGCACCTCAGGGGTGTCCGTGCATGTAATAGAACAAGCAAACCTGAACTGACAGCTGCAGCGATCGGTCCTGAAACGATTAGTTGAAATGGATATTTCAACAGAAAATTTTTTTTTTGAGATAGTATTTTCGGCGCCTTGAAAATGAATCGCATTTGTGTTTCAAAAGTGTACAAGTGCTGCGGTTCGGATGTTTTTTGTGCTGCGACAAGTTACCGATTTTGCAAAGTTTTAAGTGATTTTAACGTAAAAGTGAAAGTTTCAATGTAATGTTCCCCGTAGTGGAGCTGCATCTTGTAAAGCAACGCCAAGAATAGACGCAGTCAACCGAGAATTTGCGGTGCATGCAGTTACTTGAAAACAACCGGATTAAGGGGTAAAAGGGCGTCATACTAACAAAGAAAATTTCTTTAATTTTGCCTCGTCCTTGCCTGGATCGCACCTGGTGTAGATATAACGCTGCTTGGTGTCGATGATAAATAATTGTTATTACGTAAGTCAAAAGTGAGCACACTGTAATGACTCCTCGCGGTCCTTAATCAACGCTTCTTGTAGCTACGTCGCATACCTCATAATCACGCCAATGAAGCTCTCAGTTCAGTATCTCAGTTTAAAACACTACACTAAGTCATACATTAATATTTTCTCCGACCTTGCTGTGGGTAAAAAATTTGAATTAGGGCCAATTCTTTGTATTTGCCGATATATTTGCAAACGTTTGTTTATTTCGACGAGACGTTTTGGCTTTTCACTGTGTGCTTTACCCTTGAAAAGCATAAAAAATCCATTGCATAATTGTTGCATTTAGGCAACATACGTTTGTGACGTATTTCTGCAGGATAACACTTTGGAAGATGATGAAGAAGAAGACAATGTAAAACCGGAGAAAAAGAAACGGATTAGACCGAAAAAAAAGTGTCCGTAAGTTGTACTATAATTTTGGCCTAGCTTTCAAGTATATGAATGGAAGAGAATTTAAAATAATCTCAGCTTTTCAATGCTGTTTTTTGTTTTTATGTGTAAAAGAGAAGAAAAGTGAAACATGTCCAAGAATAATGACATGATGGTGTTAATAATTGTTCTAGATTCTGTTGTGTCATGAATTCGAGTATCTCGCGCCACTGCAAACTCGTGCACGAGAAAATAAACTAATGAAGAAGGTGATTTTGCATGCGAATTTTGCGAAAAGACTTCTGACTTCTTGGAATGGCCTCGTGACTCGTGAGACACCTACGCGGCAAGCTTCACGCTGATCAACCTAAGGCAAAGGAGATGGCTGATTCTGTGGACCGCCGCCGGAAAAACGTCCCAATCGGAAGTTTTGGTAAATACACAAAGTACAAAATGACTGTGCAGTAGTTGCTCATGTTGTTGCCATTAAAAATTATTTGTTATTCTACAAACAATTTGTGTATGATTTGCATTTGTAAAAAAAACCTTTGAAGAAATGCTTCGTTGGTGCACTGTCGTCTTTATTTCATAAACCAGGTGGAAATGCAACGCGTACGAAGTCGGCCCAATGAAGCGATGGGATCGGTAATGGGATTTGAACGCAAAGCGATTGATGGTCTCGGAAAAAGGTGCACAATATTGTGTTTATTGCTGATTATAAATAAATAGCTATATTGTGTGCACTGTGCACGACCTGAAATGCATAAATGTGTTAGAATTTGCAATTCATGTATTCGTTATATTGTTTTATTTTCCTTTTTTCCACAATTTTCCAGACGACGACTTCAAAGTGGAAACGAAATGTATGGTTCAGTTGAAAACTTAATTTTTTTTTTCTGGTATCTAATTGTATTGATTCAATTCAAACGATGTTTAGTGCACAGGGTTCATAGTTGACCTGCCGTCGAAAGATGAGAATAACTGAATTAGGAACACTGAATTACTTTGTTTTGCAATGATCGCCAACACCACTGGAAACAATTCATTGGCACAGAACGCAACCATAACTAGATCAAACAACTGCGCTACGTTTAAAAATCAAACACAACTTGTTACAATTGTTCTGATATATACTTAAAAATCCTGTAACTGCTGTTTATAAACAAGTAAGTCATTTTTCATCTTCATCCACATCTATCTCATGACTCATGATAGCAGCAAGATACTGCCAGAAGGTGATAGATGTGTGTTAAGTTAAAGTTGACATGATAAGGCTTTAGAATTTAGATAGTGGACGAAAAGTTAAATTTTTCGTGGATCTTTAAATAAATCTTTCACGAAACTTTTAAATTTTTCTTCATAGACGTAATTGAAGCGTGTATTCGCGAATTGCAGGAAGAGAAGAGATACATAATTTGCCTCGATCAACGAGTTGAGGTAGTGCTTGTACCATGCAGGCACCTCTGTAGCTGTACCGGGTGTGAAAAAGCTCTCAGAAAGTTTCCGATATGCAGAGCTGAAATTGAACAGTCTATGCGTACTTACAGGTCGTAATATGTCTGTCGGGCATGCTTGCCTGAAGTGGCATAAATCCTCCTCACAATTATTTTGTTTGCTTCTTCTCGTTGATATCGTTTCGAGCAAAGATTTATAGAGCTTAAGATGACACAGAAATGTCAGTGAGAATACCTACAGATCGTGTGTTACTTTGTGACTGTGACGCCATAGAATCGTGTGATAATTTTGTAAATCATTACATTGATGTCTTTTTGATATACAGTACTTTAGTTTAATTGGAATGGTTTGCAGCCTAAAATATAAAGTTTAGTTACCTTTATACTGTTTCCAGAATGGACGCGAAGCTACAGAATCAATGGAAACATCCGACTCGGCAACGGCTGCATTATGGGTCCCCGAAGGTTTCCCCTTCGCGCATTTCCAGATTTCTGTCGAATTTTCCCACCAAACACGCGACCGATCGTTTTCGCGCGTCTTGTGGTAAAAATAGATGCCAGTTCCCATTTGAAAATAAACTGGGGGGAAAAAATGAAGACCAATAAACCAATGTCTAAAAATAGGTTACTAGGTTTGATAAAACCAGAAATTTTACAAAAGAAATGAGAAAAATAGGGCGTAAAGTTATTTCCCCATGGGTTACAGACCTATCGATCAAAAACGTTATCAATCGTACCATGGTGAGTTTAGAAGTTAGAACTAAAGAAACTAAGAAAGGTGCCCTAGAAAGGGAATGATGCAAAGCCTTATACAACTGATACAACTGGAAAGCTTTGTTTAACTTTTCACCCAATTTTACAAAAGGCATTTGGTAAAACGCCAGTCAACACAGTCACAGGCTAAAATGCCACAAACGCATGTTATGCATGAGACAAACTTGGCATTGATAAGGTCGGGATAGGTAGGTAGGTTATGGATAACATTTTGAATGCCGCAAGATATTTGGAAACTTGCTCTATATAACTTCATGTAAAAACTCATTTTTGTACATCAGACTAATCTTCGCTCGAATCTGACGATTCAGATTCAATTGCCTGCTGAACACTGGCTATTGCAGCATTTACTGTTGCGTCGATTTCAATGTCAGAATCCTCGTCATCAGAGCAGTCTGACAGAAGATTTTTGCAAATTTCTAATCCACGCATTGCTGTAAATCTTTGCCTAGACATTTTGTAAATGTTTTTGTTTTCAGAAGTAGCCTACTATGATACTGACTCCGATGAAAAACTCAAGAAAATTCAGATAAACATCAAACACTTCCCTTTAGTAAAGTTACTACTACACTACCACAATAGATAAGGGTAAGCTAAGGTTTTCACAACATTTACCTTGAACTAGTTTACCAAGGCAAGAGCTCAATGTAATTGCATCCCATTTACATTTGGTAATAGTTACTTCGTGCAATTTTTCACTCGTATAAGTTGCGAGATAAATTCGGTAATTTTTACTTCGTGCAATTTGATACCCGTATACGTTGCGAGATACATTTGGTAATAGTAACTTCGTGCATATTTGCACCCCTGCAAATGATAACTTACAAAACTTGCGTTTGTACCCGTGCTAATTATAACTAACCCTAACCTCATTTATAAAATGGTTGCACTCAGTAGGCATTTGTTAACCCTATTTAGCAAATGGTTACAATCAGCAGCCATTTGCTAACCCTATTTAGAAAAAGGTTAAACTCAGTAGCAATATGTCAACGCTATTTAGTAAATGGTTACATACAGTAGCAATTTTTAACCCTATTTAGCAAATGGTTTCACTCAGTAAGAATTTGTTAACTCTATTTAGCAAACGGTTTTGGTCAGTTGCCATTTGTAAAATAGCAAAAGGTTACCATGAGTAGCCACATGTTAACCCTATTTAGCAAATGGTTCTGTAGCTTTGCGTCCATTTTGGAAACGGTATGAAGGTAACTATTGACTTGTTACTTTCCAACTGCGCTGAGGTCGTCACACGTCGCCAACTCCATTGTGCGGCATCACGCATTACAGACCACAATGAAGTCACAAAGAAGACGCGAAATTTGCAGTTATATTGACCGGGGAAGGCTTGATTGGCCACGGTCGCATTATGTGGAACATTTGCACTTTCAAACGGAGAAACTCGTATTTGACTCTTAGGTAATATCGCGCATCGCACTGTATTTGAACTCTTACGTAATAACGCGCATCCTGGTACTCGCGCCTCAATCAAGCTCATTGAGGAACGTTTTCTTGACAATACAGCAAGTATGCATCATTAACCTTCTAGGCCGCCGATCTTTGTTTCTACAGTTCTAAACTCACCATGCTATAATTTATAACGTTTTCGATCATAGCGTCTTCTCTGTCCCACGGTCAATTAACATCACGCTCCGTTTCGCTCATTTCTTTTGTATTTGCCAATATTAGGTCAATTTTTTCTAATTTCGTGTAGGGTATTGTCAAATGGGAACTGAGTAAATGACTATATAACGCATCCCTTTTTGCTGAAAGAGTGAAAGACATTTACATGTACTGCTGTTCAGTTTGCCAGTCAGCTTAAGGGACACACTTGGCTTGGACCGAAGGTTTTACAGTTTTTTAACTATTTTCAAGTTAGCCATATTCGTTGATCAGATAGAGCTCAAAAACAGTTAGAGTACAGTATAAAGTTTCCCAAATAGCTAAAAAGTGCCAGGGACACACTTGGTTTGGGCCGAAGGTTTTACAGTTTTTTAATTTGTGTCCGGTCCTATGGAGACCATTGTCTAAACAGGTTCTTTGTTCTGGACGATGTTTTTCTTAAAGATCCACACGCCCCATAACATTATGGGAAGAGGAAACAATTAGTCGATAGCCTTACACGTGCTAATGGTTTATTTGCTAACTGAGGGGCAAAACAATTATATACCATATATATATAATTTCCTGCGGTTCCTCACCCATCGGTGCAGTTGAGGTTGGTGATCATGCGTCGGTCGCATCTCAAAACAACGTTGTTGTGGTGAGCTGATATATAAGAAATCTTACGTGACCGAAAATTTTTGTGGTGTGCAGTTAATTAAGTTGTTAGTTTTTGTTTTGGCAAACATGTCATAGAAATATTTACACGATTTTAAAACCAGTTGCTAGAGCAATAAGCTTTTTTGTATAATGTTTGTCCCAGCGCGATGACTGAAAAAAGAAACTCAATAAAACAATTCCGTCACCAATAACCGCGCGAGAGAAATTCGAAGCTCGTCCTAAAACGAGAGAAAAAGTGACAAAAAGCTGCTAGAAAAAAGCGCTAACGGCAAGGCAATTACTATTTATGCGCGAACCACTAATTTGTTGTCGAGGGATATAACATGTCTATTAAGAATTTTGCACGGCATTTTGTCAGAGAACAAGACCAAGAAGCAGTTATGTAATGACAAGGTTTTCAGTATGAGTGGTTGCACAGAACAGTTTTTAAAATTTTGGGTAATTTTGCGTGTAGAACGACAAAATTGAAATCATTTATCCGTCGCGATTTCGCCATCATATATTCCTAAACGAGTTTAGTTAAAGGATAGTAAATTTGGAAAAATTTGTTAAAATTTTAATCTTATTTAAAAAGCAATCAAGACATTTTTGCAGAAAGCATTATTTGCAAGGATGGTATATCACTGAGCATAACATATTAATCTAAAAGTTACGTTTAAAAATGTTAAAATGTGTCTTATATATGAATTTATGTTAGTCTAACAAAAAAATATTTTCCATACATAGATTTATTTTGCTACAGTTGTTTCTAAAAAAGTCTAAAAAAGAATGAAAGCAACAGCTTTGCATCACATACCATCGTCTCCCCATGACTACGGCAACCTGTCTCAAGCGGTCTCAAATCCGGCAGCCGCAGCACTACTTCTTCGGGCTACGGAAAAATACCCAAGAACGCCGAAATGTGGAAGATGCAGAAACCATGGGGTAGTGAGCGCTTTGAAGGGTCACAAAGGATATTGTCGTTGGAAAGACTGCCTCTGTGCAAAGTGCACTTTGATTGCTGAAAGACAAAGAGTAATGGCAGCGCAGGTAATACCCACAGTGTAAAGTAAACCAAATAAAAAAATTTGCAAAGTAGGATATACATGGTTGCTTATGAAGATTACATTCAAAGTAGAACTATGAATAAAAACAAAAAGAAATTTAGGAATATTTTATGTCTTCTGTTTTGAAATCTGTCTAAATCAGAATAAATTATTAATGTACAGCAAAAGTTCAAAAGTTTGTTCTTAATAGCGTATTCTTTAAATATGGAAATTTTTTTTAAAACAGAAATTGTTTTATCTTTAAACTTAATATTACCCTAATATAGCTTGCTTTAAGACGTCAGCAAGCCCAAGAGGAAAATAACACACGAGAACTGCAACTGCTCTACGGAGCTACCCAGAGTTTTTCGCCCTTGGACGCGCAACGCATCGCAAGTATTGAACGATCGCCGAAAAAAGACTTTATTGAAAATGAAATTCACAACAAAGCCAGCAGCGACCCGTTATCATCATCAGGTGCGTCGTCTTCGCGTGTTTTTCAACTTCCCTGGTCAGTTTTTGTAACTGTAAGATATGACTTGAACCTTAAACGCGTTGTTATTTAAAAGTCATCACAATACGTACGTTGGTAGGCGCGAAACGTGCGAGATACGACGATTATATCTCAAATGATTGCAATGGAAGTTACGGTTTCGTGTCGTCATCACCGGTACATCAGCAACAACCGCACTTGGACAACAGCTCGGCCAAATCTGTTCATTCGGACAGCGATCAAAATGGCGACACGGAGAGAAAGTCCGACGTCACTCGCTCACCGCGATCGGACGACCCTAGGAAGAGTCCCCCTTCTGGTATGAGTGAAAACAGCTCACCGGCGTACAATGAAAGTCGATATAATCCTGAAAAACCTCACGCGAGTCAGGGGCCTGCATTGGATATCGACGAATCGCCAGAAAAGCATTCCCTTCTGTCAAGAACTGACTCAGCTGACCAGGCCAGTGACGTAGCCGAAAATCAGCTATACGATTCAAGCCAGCTAACACAAACGCAAAACCAAGATGCAACAAGGTAATTTCAATTAACTAAATTACTGTATAAAGTCAAGTTAATCTGTAAATATTAAGTCCATATAATTCGCTCTAAGTTATAATTATAATAAATCTAAATAAATAGAAACCCAGAAAATATATCGGGTTTTTTCATACAGTGGCGGGTTTGAGATGTTATGTCGAGTTTTTCCCAAACACAACGCGTCGCAATTATCTTCAATTTTAAAAAACTGCAACGGCGATGTGGTGAAAGCAATACAAAAGGTAATTACAGTATATTTATAGCATCGAATGTGGGTAGTAAAAATTAGCACGAAACTACCTGTAAAACGTCGCGCACTACTTTAACATTTCAATATTTTCTTTGTTTTTTCAAACATTTATAAGTCATATGTTTCATCATCCCACAGGTGTTAAAATTTGAAGATGAAATCGCAAAATCTTCACCACATTTGGGATCACCGAGAGACAACGCAACAAATTCTCATGTTCAGTTAAATTACACACGTGATAGCGCACGAGATCCCATTAACCTATCTCAACAAAGCGGTATGTTTTTGTCCTAAAAATAGCAACAGTGCGCCATAAAGATTGATAGAGGGTAATAATATTAATATTTTTTTCCTTCTTTTATAGCTGGAAGCTGCAACACGAGCCCTCATCCAACCATTGATGGTGACGCAATATCACCAGGCACACCTCCCATCGGTGATTTGTCGCAAGCCTACAAGTTCCAACAGGGTTCAATGGGTGCACCAGCACTGGATGCTCGAACCGCATTTTATCCTTTTGTAAACGGTTCGCTAGCAGGCAACTCCTTTTCAGCGCACACTGCAGGAAAAATTCCAGCGACTAGCTTTAATGGGGTGTTTAAGCTGGGCCAATTCAGCAATTCCTCAATAAGATCACGTTATCCATTGCCGGGACAGATGCCGATGTCGTGCTTGGGAAATCTTTCCCCGTTTCCATCATCTTACGGCCAACACCCCGCCATCCGAGGACTCTTTGGCGGAGTTTCTCCTTACGGATCGTCTTCATTTATGCCTTCTCTTACCGCCGCCGCAGCTGCCCGCCCCAGACACCATTTCCTACGATACTAACCCTCAATTCTAAGGGCGCTTTCAGCCCTAACCCAAACCCCTCATATACATGGAGTCATTTTTCCAGATGCGACCGGTCATAAAGTTCTAACCCTGAACATTTAGAAACCGGTATTGTCTTTATTTTAGAGCAATAATAAGATCAATCTCTATTGTGGATCCTCATATAACCTTTTAAAGTGTTGCTTTGGGTAAATGACTTGAGACAAACTTAGCATTGATAAGGTTGCTCAGCTGTGTGAGTTTTTATATGACTTCTCAAACTGCCGCGTTGGGTAAATGAATTGTCGCACATATTGCATGAATAAGGTCTTTCTCCAGCGTGCATTCTCATATGACGTTTTAAATGCTAGCTTTGAGTAAATAACTTTTCACATAACTTGCAGTGATAATTACGCTTTCCAGTATGAGTTGTTACATGAGTTTTCAAATTGCTGCGTTGGGTACATGACTTGTCGCACATATCGCATTGTTAAGGTCGCTCATCTGTGTGAGCTCTTATATGATCTTTCAAGTGGCTTTTGTATTTGAATGATTTATCACAAAATTTGCAGGAAAAATGCTTTTCTTGTCCTTCTTTGTTGAAAAAGTCTTGTGAAATCCCATCAATCATTGCTTTTAACAAAACGTCAATTTGCATTCCAACTACTTGACGACCCATTGCGTTATTATTATTATTACCTAATTACATAATATACAAACCTAATTCGTTCGGCAAATTGAATTAAATTACCCCAACACGTGCCACAGTTGCAGATTGTTTACAGAATTTTATGTATGATATATATATCATTTAAGCAATTAACAACATTTGCGAAAAACTAGAAAAAAATTACTTTAATGTAATATTTAAGCCCTGTTCAGAAGACTTAATTCACAGGCAAGCACTCTTATCTCCGCGTTGTGATTTCCTTTGATAAAACAAGTTGGTCTTTGGTAAAATGACAAAACCAAACCAATTCTTGAAAAATATTAAGACGAATGTCAATGCAATGTCAATATTTCATGGTAGTAGGCTACTACACTATTATTAATGATTACTAAACTATACCCTGCAAAAAACATTTATAGGTCTCCAAAGGTCATATTAAATATGATGATCATTAATACACAACTGATTTGTGCCTAAAACGTTTATAAGTGCATATATTCTTGCTCATATTACGTGTAAATGTCAATATTGCATGATACTAAGTACAACTGCATTAGTAATTATCAATGATTACTAAAATATATTTTGAAAAAAGCAATTATATATCTCCAAACATCATGTTAACATGATAATCTTTAATAAACATCTGCTGAATTTTGATTATATTTAAAACTAATATTAATGTAACTATTGGTATTGTATTGTATTATTGTTATTGTATTATATTGTATTAATATGTGTAACGATTTGTACTAATATTAATGTAACTAATTAGTAACTGTAGTCTGTAAATAAACTACCAGCATAATATGTGTCATTTTGTATATATAATTAATTGCCTTCATTTCCTTGCCAGTTGCCACCATTTCAATAATGTTTTTGGATTCCCTACATACGAAAACTGCCTAAATCATAAAAATTTCGCAAACTTCACATAATACAAAACAACTTTTATTTATTATTGACAATTTTCCCAACAAGCACATTACTGAAACCAATATAACTTCCACGCAAATGTCCATTATGCCTGACAAACTCATAAATGTATGTATTCTTACTCATAAAATGTGTATTGTTTAAAACGATTTAGATCAAAATGAGGTCAAAATTTAAACTTGTTAGGTGAAAAAACTGGTTGCCCTACTAATAAGGGATTTGCCACTTTACTGCGATTGTATTTCAACCTGATTTAATTTCATTTATGATTTTCATTTTAACCAATCATGCGAATTATCATGGAATATTATCTAAAGACGTTAAATGCCGCACGTGATCTATGTCCCAGAAACGCACAACAGCGAGTGTTCATCACCTGAAGTGATGGTGTAAGCACCTCAGGGGTGTCCGTGCATGTAATAGAACAAGCAAACCTGAACTGACAGCTGCAGCGATCGGTCCTGAAACGATTAGTTGAAATGGATATTTCAACAGAAAATTTTTTTTTTGAGATAGTATTTTCGGCGCCTTGAAAATGAATCGCATTTGTGTTTCAAAAGTGTACAAGTGCTGCGGTTCGGATGTTTTTTGTGCTGCGACAAGTTACCGATTTTGCAAAGTTTTAAGTGATTTTAACGTAAAAGTGAAAGTTTCAATGTAATGTTCCCCGTAGTGGAGCTGCATCTTGTAAAGCAACGCCAAGAATAGACGCAGTCAACCGAGAATTTGCGGTGCATGCAGTTACTTGAAAACAACCGGATTAAGGGGTAAAAGGGCGTCATACTAACAAAGAAAATTTCTTTAATTTTGCCTCGTCCTTGCCTGGATCGCACCTGGTGTAGATATAACGCTGCTTGGTGTCGATGATAAATAATTGTTATTACGTAAGTCAAAAGTGAGCACACTGTAATGACTCCTCGCGGTCCTTAATCAACGCTTCTTGTAGCTACGTCGCATACCTCATAATCACGCCAATGAAGCTCTCAGTTCAGTATCTCAGTTTAAAACACTACACTAAGTCATACATTAATATTTTCTCCGACCTTGCTGTGGGTAAAAAATTTGAATTAGGGCCAATTCTTTGTATTTGCCGATATATTTGCAAACGTTTGTTTATTTCGACGAGACGTTTTGGCTTTTCACTGTGTGCTTTACCCTTGAAAAGCATAAAAAATCCATTGCATAATTGTTGCATTTAGGCAACATACGTTTGTGACGTATTTCTGCAGGATAACACTTTGGAAGATGATGAAGAAGAAGACAATGTAAAACCGGAGAAAAAGAAACGGATTAGACCGAAAAAAAAGTGTCCGTAAGTTGTACTATAATTTTGGCCTAGCTTTCAAGTATATGAATGGAAGAGAATTTAAAATAATCTCAGCTTTTCAATGCTGTTTTTTGTTTTTATGTGTAAAAGAGAAGAAAAGTGAAACATGTCCAAGAATAATGACATGATGGTGTTAATAATTGTTCTAGATTCTGTTGTGTCATGAATTCGAGTATCTCGCGCCACTGCAAACTCGTGCACGAGAAAATAAACTAATGAAGAAGGTGATTTTGCATGCGAATTTTGCGAAAAGACTTCTGACTTCTTGGAATGGCCTCGTGACTCGTGAGACACCTACGCGGCAAGCTTCACGCTGATCAACCTAAGGCAAAGGAGATGGCTGATTCTGTGGACCGCCGCCGGAAAAACGTCCCAATCGGAAGTTTTGGTAAATACACAAAGTACAAAATGACTGTGCAGTAGTTGCTCATGTTGTTGCCATTAAAAATTATTTGTTATTCTACAAACAATTTGTGTATGATTTGCATTTGTAAAAAAAACCTTTGAAGAAATGCTTCGTTGGTGCACTGTCGTCTTTATTTCATAAACCAGGTGGAAATGCAACGCGTACGAAGTCGGCCCAATGAAGCGATGGGATCGGTAATGGGATTTGAACGCAAAGCGATTGATGGTCTCGGAAAAAGGTGCACAATATTGTGTTTATTGCTGATTATAAATAAATAGCTATATTGTGTGCACTGTGCACGACCTGAAATGCATAAATGTGTTAGAATTTGCAATTCATGTATTCGTTATATTGTTTTATTTTCCTTTTTTCCACAATTTTCCAGACGACGACTTCAAAGTGGAAACGAAATGTATGGTTCAGTTGAAAACTTAATTTTTTTTTTCTGGTATCTAATTGTATTGATTCAATTCAAACGATGTTTAGTGCACAGGGTTCATAGTTGACCTGCCGTCGAAAGATGAGAATAACTGAATTAGGAACACTGAATTACTTTGTTTTGCAATGATCGCCAACACCACTGGAAACAATTCATTGGCACAGAACGCAACCATAACTAGATCAAACAACTGCGCTACGTTTAAAAATCAAACACAACTTGTTACAATTGTTCTGATATATACTTAAAAATCCTGTAACTGCTGTTTATAAACAAGTAAGTCATTTTTCATCTTCATCCACATCTATCTCATGACTCATGATAGCAGCAAGATACTGCCAGAAGGTGATAGATGTGTGTTAAGTTAAAGTTGACATGATAAGGCTTTAGAATTTAGATAGTGGACGAAAAGTTAAATTTTTCGTGGATCTTTAAATAAATCTTTCACGAAACTTTTAAATTTTTCTTCATAGACGTAATTGAAGCGTGTATTCGCGAATTGCAGGAAGAGAAGAGATACATAATTTGCCTCGATCAACGAGTTGAGGTAGTGCTTGTACCATGCAGGCACCTCTGTAGCTGTACCGGGTGTGAAAAAGCTCTCAGAAAGTTTCCGATATGCAGAGCTGAAATTGAACAGTCTATGCGTACTTACAGGTCGTAATATGTCTGTCGGGCATGCTTGCCTGAAGTGGCATAAATCCTCCTCACAATTATTTTGTTTGCTTCTTCTCGTTGATATCGTTTCGAGCAAAGATTTATAGAGCTTAAGATGACACAGAAATGTCAGTGAGAATACCTACAGATCGTGTGTTACTTTGTGACTGTGACGCCATAGAATCGTGTGATAATTTTGTAAATCATTACATTGATGTCTTTTTGATATACAGTACTTTAGTTTAATTGGAATGGTTTGCAGCCTAAAATATAAAGTTTAGTTACCTTTATACTGTTTCCAGAATGGACGCGAAGCTACAGAATCAATGGAAACATCCGACTCGGCAACGGCTGCATTATGGGTCCCCGAAGGTTTCCCCTTCGCGCATTTCCAGATTTCTGTCGAATTTTCCCACCAAACACGCGACCGATCGTTTTCGCGCGTCTTGTGGTAAAAATAGATGCCAGTTCCCATTTGAAAATAAACTGGGGGGAAAAAATGAAGACCAATAAACCAATGTCTAAAAATAGGTTACTAGGTTTGATAAAACCAGAAATTTTACAAAAGAAATGAGAAAAATAGGGCGTAAAGTTATTTCCCCATGGGTTACAGACCTATCGATCAAAAACGTTATCAATCGTACCATGGTGAGTTTAGAAGTTAGAACTAAAGAAACTAAGAAAGGTGCCCTAGAAAGGGAATGATGCAAAGCCTTATACAACTGATACAACTGGAAAGCTTTGTTTAACTTTTCACCCAATTTTACAAAAGGCATTTGGTAAAACGCCAGTCAACACAGTCACAGGCTAAAATGCCACAAACGCATGTTATGCATGAGACAAACTTGGCATTGATAAGGTCGGGATAGGTAGGTAGGTTATGGATAACATTTTGAATGCCGCATGATATTTGGAAACTTGCTCTATATAACTTCATGTAAAAACTCATTTTTGTACATCAGACTAATCTTCGCTCGAATCTGACGATTCAGATTCAATTGCCTGCTGAACACTGGCTATTGCAGCATTTACTGTTGCGTCGATTTCAATGTCAGAATCCTCGTCATCAGAGCAGTCTGACAGAAGATTTTTGCAAATTTCTAATCCACGCATTGCTGTAAATCTTTGCCTAGACATTTTGTAAATGTTTTTGTTTTCAGAAGTAGCCTACTATGATACTGACTCCGATGAAAAACTCAAGAAAATTCAGATAAACATCAAACACTTCCCTTTAGTAAAGTTACTACTACACTACCACAATAGATAAGGGTAAGCTAAGGTTTTCACAACATTTACCTTGAACTAGTTTACCAAGGCAAGAGCTCAATGTAATTGCATCCCATTTACATTTGGTAATAGTTACTTCGTGCAATTTTTCACTCGTATAAGTTGCGAGATAAATTCGGTAATTTTTACTTCGTGCAATTTGATACCCGTATACGTTGCGAGATACATTTGGTAATAGTAACTTCGTGCATATTTGCACCCCTGCAAATGATAACTTACAAAACTTGCGTTTGTACCCGTGCTAATTATAACTAACCCTAACCTCATTTATAAAATGGTTGCACTCAGTAGGCATTTGTTAACCCTATTTAGCAAATGGTTACAATCAGCAGCCATTTGCTAACCCTATTTAGAAAAAGGTTAAACTCAGTAGCAATATGTCAACGCTATTTAGTAAATGGTTACATACAGTAGCAATTTTTAACCCTATTTAGCAAATGGTTTCACTCAGTAAGAATTTGTTAACTCTATTTAGCAAACGGTTTTGGTCAGTTGCCATTTGTAAAATAGCAAAAGGTTACCATGAGTAGCCACATGTTAACCCTATTTAGCAAATGGTTCTGTAGCTTTGCGTCCATTTTGGAAACGGTATGAAGGTAACTATTGACTTGTTACTTTCCAACTGCGCTGAGGTCGTCACACGTCGCCAACTCCATTGTGCGGCATCACGCATTACAGACCACAATGAAGTCACAAAGAAGACGCGAAATTTGCAGTTATATTGACCGGGGAAGGCTTGATTGGCCACGGTCGCATTATGTGGAACATTTGCACTTTCAAACGGAGAAACTCGTATTTGACTCTTAGGTAATATCGCGCATCGCACTGTATTTGAACTCTTACGTAATAACGCGCATCCTGGTACTCGCGCCTCAATCAAGCTCATTGAGGAACGTTTTCTTGACAATACAGCAAGTATGCATCATTAACCTTCTAGGCCGCCGATCTTTGTTTCTACAGTTCTAAACTCACCATGCTATAATTTATAACGTTTTCGATCATAGCGTCTTCTCTGTCCCACGGTCAATTAACATCACGCTCCGTTTCGCTCATTTCTTTTGTATTTGCCAATATTAGGTCAATTTTTTCTAATTTCGTGTAGGGTATTGTCAAATGGGAACTGAGTAAATGACTATATAACGCATCCCTTTTTGCTGAAAGAGTGAAAGACATTTACATGTACTGCTGTTCAGTTTGCCAGTCAGCTTAAGGGACACACTTGGCTTGGACCGAAGGTTTTACAGTTTTTTAACTATTTTCAAGTTAGCCATATTCGTTGATCAGATAGAGCTCAAAAACAGTTAGAGTACAGTATAAAGTTTCCCAAATAGCTAAAAAGTGCCAGGGACACACTTGGCTTGGGCCGAAGGTTTTACAGTTTTTTAATTTGTGTCCGGTCCTATGGAGACCATTGTCTAAACAGGTTCTTTGTTCTGGACGATGTTTTTCTTAAAGATCCACACGCCCCATAACATTATGGGAAGAGGAAACAATTAGTCGATAGCCTTACACGTGCTAATGGTTTATTTGCTAACTGAGGGGCAAAACAATTATATACCATATATATATAATTTCCTGCGGTTCCTCACCCATCGGTGCAGTTGAGGTTGGTGATCATGCGTCGGTCGCATCTCAAAACAACGTTGTTGTGGTGAGCTGATATATAAGAAATCTTACGTGACCGAAAATTTTTGTGGTGTGCAGTTAATTAAGTTGTTAGTTTTTGTTTTGGCAAACATGTCATAGAAATATTTACACGATTTTAAAACCAGTTGCTAGAGCAATAAGCTTTTTTGTATAATGTTTGTCCCAGCGCGATGACTGAAAAAAGAAACTCAATAAAACAATTCCGTCACCAATAACCGCGCGAGAGAAATTCGAAGCTCGTCCTAAAACGAGAGAAAAAGTGACAAAAAGCTGCTAGAAAAAAGCGCTAACGGCAAGGCAATTACTATTTATGCGCGAACCACTAATTTGTTGTCGAGGGATATAACATGTCTATTAAGAATTTTGCACGGCATTTTGTCAGAGAACAAGACCAAGAAGCAGTTATGTAATGACAAGGTTTTCAGTATGAGTGGTTGCACAGAACAGTTTTTAAAATTTTGGGTAATTTTGCGTGTAGAACGACAAAATTGAAATCATTTATCCGTCGCGATTTCGCCATCATATATTCCTAAACGAGTTTAGTTAAAGGATAGTAAATTTGGAAAAATTTGTTAAAATTTTAATCTTATTTAAAAAGCAATCAAGACATTTTTGCAGAAAGCATTATTTGCAAGGATGGTATATCACTGAGCATAACATATTAATCTAAAAGTTACGTTTAAAAATGTTAAAATGTGTCTTATATATGAATTTATGTTAGTCTAACAAAAAAATATTTTCCATACATAGATTTATTTTGCTACAGTTGTTTCTAAAAAAGTCTAAAAAAGAATGAAAGCAACAGCTTTGCATCACATACCATCGTCTCCCCATGACTACGGCAACCTGTCTCAAGCGGTCTCAAATCCGGCAGCCGCAGCACTACTTCTTCGGGCTACGGAAAAATACCCAAGAACGCCGAAATGTGGAAGATGCAGAAACCATGGGGTAGTGAGCGCTTTGAAGGGTCACAAAGGATATTGTCGTTGGAAAGACTGCCTCTGTGCAAAGTGCACTTTGATTGCTGAAAGACAAAGAGTAATGGCAGCGCAGGTAATACCCACAGTGTAAAGTAAACCAAATAAAAAAATTTGCAAAGTAGGATATACATGGTTGCTTATGAAGATTACATTCAAAGTAGAACTATGAATAAAAACAAAAAGAAATTTAGGAATATTTTATGTCTTCTGTTTTGAAATCTGTCTAAATCAGAATAAATTATTAATGTACAGCAAAAGTTCAAAAGTTTGTTCTTAATAGCGTATTCTTTAAATATGGAAATTTTTTTTAAAACAGAAATTGTTTTATCTTTAAACTTAATATTACCCTAATATAGCTTGCTTTAAGACGTCAGCAAGCCCAAGAGGAAAATAACACACGAGAACTGCAACTGCTCTACGGAGCTACCCAGAGTTTTTCGCCCTTGGACGCGCAACGCATCGCAAGTATTGAACGATCGCCGAAAAAAGACTTTATTGAAAATGAAATTCACAACAAAGCCAGCAGCGACCCGTTATCATCATCAGGTGCGTCGTCTTCGCGTGTTTTTCAACTTCCCTGGTCAGTTTTTGTAACTGTAAGATATGACTTGAACCTTAAACGCGTTGTTATTTAAAAGTCATCACAATACGTACGTTGGTAGGCGCGAAACGTGCGAGATACGACGATTATATCTCAAATGATTGCAATGGAAGTTACGGTTTCGTGTCGTCATCACCGGTACATCAGCAACAACCGCACTTGGACAACAGCTCGGCCAAATCTGTTCATTCGGACAGCGATCAAAATGGCGACACGGAGAGAAAGTCCGACGTCACTCGCTCACCGCGATCGGACGACCCTAGGAAGAGTCCCCCTTCTGGTATGAGTGAAAACAGCTCACCGGCGTACAATGAAAGTCGATATAATCCTGAAAAACCTCACGCGAGTCAGGGGCCTGCATTGGATATCGACGAATCGCCAGAAAAGCATTCCCTTCTGTCAAGAACTGACTCAGCTGACCAGGCCAGTGACGTAGCCGAAAATCAGCTATACGATTCAAGCCAGCTAACACAAACGCAAAACCAAGATGCAACAAGGTAATTTCAATTAACTAAATTACTGTATAAAGTCAAGTTAATCTGTAAATATTAAGTCCATATAATTCGCTCTAAGTTATAATTATAATAAATCTAAATAAATAGAAACCCAGAAAATATATCGGGTTTTTTCATACAGTGGCGGGTTTGAGATGTTATGTCGAGTTTTTCCCAAACACAACGCGTCGCAATTATCTTCAATTTTAAAAAACTGCAACGGCGATGTGGTGAAAGCAATACAAAAGGTAATTACAGTATATTTATAGCATCGAATGTGGGTAGTAAAAATTAGCACGAAACTACCTGTAAAACGTCGCGCACTACTTTAACATTTCAATATTTTCTTTGTTTTTTCAAACATTTATAAGTCATATGTTTCATCATCCCACAGGTGTTAAAATTTGAAGATGAAATCGCAAAATCTTCACCACATTTGGGATCACCGAGAGACAACGCAACAAATTCTCATGTTCAGTTAAATTACACACGTGATAGCGCACGAGATCCCATTAACCTATCTCAACAAAGCGGTATGTTTTTGTCCTAAAAATAGCAACAGTGCGCCATAAAGATTGATAGAGGGTAATAATATTAATATTTTTTTCCTTCTTTTATAGCTGGAAGCTGCAACACGAGCCCTCATCCAACCATTGATGGTGACGCAATATCACCAGGCACACCTCCCATCGGTGATTTGTCGCAAGCCTACAAGTTCCAACAGGGTTCAATGGGTGCACCAGCACTGGATGCTCGAACCGCATTTTATCCTTTTGTAAACGGTTCGCTAGCAGGCAACTCCTTTTCAGCGCACACTGCAGGAAAAATTCCAGCGACTAGCTTTAATGGGGTGTTTAAGCTGGGCCAATTCAGCAATTCCTCAATAAGATCACGTTATCCATTGCCGGGACAGATGCCGATGTCGTGCTTGGGAAATCTTTCCCCGTTTCCATCATCTTACGGCCAACACCCCGCCATCCGAGGACTCTTTGGCGGAGTTTCTCCTTACGGATCGTCTTCATTTATGCCTTCTCTTACCGCCGCCGCAGCTGCCCGCCCCAGACACCATTTCCTACGATACTAACCCTCAATTCTAAGGGCGCTTTCAGCCCTAACCCAAACCCCTCATATACATGGAGTCATTTTTCCAGATGCGACCGGTCATAAAGTTCTAACCCTGAACATTTAGAAACCGGTATTGTCTTTATTTTAGAGCAATAATAAGATCAATCTCTATTGTGGATCCTCATATAACCTTTTAAAGTGTTGCTTTGAGTAAATGACTTGAGACAAACTTAGCATTGATAAGGTTGCTCAGCTGTGTGAGTTTTTATATGACTTCTCAAACTGCCGCGTTGGGTAAATGAATTGTCGCACATATTGCATGAATAAGGTCTTTCTCCAGCGTGCATTCTCATATGACGTTTTAAATGCTAGCTTTGAGTAAATAACTTTTCACATAACTTGCAGTGATAATTACGCTTTCCAGTATGAGTTGTTACATGAGTTTTCAAATTGCTGCGTTGGGTACATGACTTGTCGCACATATCGCATTGTTAAGGTCGCTCATCTGTGTGAGCTCTTATATGATCTTTCAAGTGGCTTTTGTATTTGAATGATTTATCACAAAATTTGCAGGAAAAATGCTTTTCTTGTCCTTCTTTGTTGAAAAAGTCTTGTGAAATCCCATCAATCATTGCTTTTAACAAAACGTCAATTTGCATTCCAACTACTTGACGACCCATTGCGTTATTATTATTATTACCTAATTACATAATATACAAACCTAATTCGTTCGGCAAATTGAATTAAATTACCCCAACACGTGCCACAGTTGCAGATTGTTTACAGAATTTTATGTATGATATATATATCATTTAAGCAATTAACAACATTTGCGAAAAACTAGAAAAAAATTACTTTAATGTAATATTTAAGCCCTGTTCAGAAGACTTAATTCACAGGCAAGCACTCTTATCTCCGCGTTGTGATTTCCTTTGATAAAACAAGTTGGTCTTTGGTAAAATGACAAAACCAAACCAATTCTTGAAAAATATTAAGACGAATGTCAATGCAATGTCAATATTTCATGGTAGTAGGCTACTACACTATTATTAATGATTACTAAACTATACCCTGCAAAAAACATTTATAGGTCTCCAAAGGTCATATTAAATATGATGATCATTAATACACAACTGATTTGTGCCTAAAACGTTTATAAGTGCATATATTCTTGCTCATATTACGTGTAAATGTCAATATTGCATGATACTAAGTACAACTGCATTAGTAATTATCAATGATTACTAAAATATATTTTGAAAAAAGCAATTATATATCTCCAAACATCATGTTAACATGATAATCTTTAATAAACATCTGCTGAATTTTGATTATATTTAAAACTAATATTAATGTAACTATTGGTATTGTATTGTATTATTGTTATTGTATTATATTGTATTAATATGTGTAACGATTTGTACTAATATTAATGTAACTAATTAGTAACTGTAGTCTGTAAATAAACTACCAGCATAATATGTGTCATTTTGTATATATAATTAATTGCCTTCATTTCCTTGCCAGTTGCCACCATTTCAATAATGTTTTTGGATTCCCTACATACGAAAACTGCCTAAATCATAAAAATTTCGCAAACTTCACATAATACAAAACAACTTTTATTTATTATTGACAATTTTCCCAACAAGCACATTACTGAAACCAATATAACTTCCACGCAAATGTCCATTATGCCTGACAAACTCATAAATGTATGTATTCTTACTCATAAAATGTGTATTGTTTAAAACGATTTAGATCAAAATGAGGTCAAAATTTAAACTTGTTAGGTGAAAAAACTGGTTGCCCTACTAATAAGGGATTTGCCACTTTACTGCGATTGTATTTCAACCTGATTTAATTTCATTTATGATTTTCATTTTAACCAATCATGCGAATTATCATGGAATATTATCTAAAGACGTTAAATGCCGCACGTGATCTATGTCCCAGAAACGCACAACAGCGAGTGTTCATCACCTGAAGTGATGGTGTAAGCACCTCAGGGGTGTCCGTGCATGTAATAGAACAAGCAAACCTGAACTGACAGCTGCAGCGATCGGTCCTGAAACGATTAGTTGAAAACTTGAAATGGATATTTCAACAGAAAATTTTTTTTTTGAGATAGTATTTTCGGCGCCTTGAAAATGAATCGCATTTGTGTTTCAAAAGTGTACAAGTGCTGCGGTTCGGATGTTTTTTGTGCTGCGACAAGTTACCGATTTTGCAAAGTTTTAAGTGATTTTAACGTAAAAGTGAAAGTTTCAATGTAATGTTCCCCGTAGTGGAGCTGCATCTTGTAAAGCAACGCCAAGAATAGACGCAGTCAACCGAGAATTTGCGGTGCATGCAGTTACTTGAAAACAACCGGATTAAGGGGTAAAAGGGCGTCATACTAACAAAGAAAATTTCTTTAATTTTGCCTCGTCCTTGCCTGGATCGCACCTGGTGTAGATATAACGCTGCTTGGTGTCGATGATAAATAATTGTTATTACGTAAGTCAAAAGTGAGCACACTGTAATGACTCCTCGCGGTCCTTAATCAACGCTTCTTGTAGCTACGTCGCATACCTCATAATCACGCCAATGAAGCTCTCAGTTCAGTATCTCAGTTTAAAACACTACACTAAGTCATACATTAATATTTTCTCCGACCTTGCTGTGGGTAAAAAATTTGAATTAGGGCCAATTCTTTGTATTTGCCGATATATTTGCAAACGTTTGTTTATTTCGACGAGACGTTTTGGCTTTTCACTGTGTGCTTTACCCTTGAAAAGCATAAAAAATCCATTGCATAATTGTTGCATTTAGGCAACATACGTTTGTGACGTATTTCTGCAGGATAACACTTTGGAAGATGATGAAGAAGAAGACAATGTAAAACCGGAGAAAAAGAAACGGATTAGACCGAAAAAAAAGTGTCCGTAAGTTGTACTATAATTTTGGCCTAGCTTTCAAGTATATGAATGGAAGAGAATTTAAAATAATCTCAGCTTTTCAATGCTGTTTTTTGTTTTTATGTGTAAAAGAGAAGAAAAGTGAAACATGTCCAAGAATAATGACATGATGGTGTTAATAATTGTTCTAGATTCTGTTGTGTCATGAATTCGAGTATCTCGCGCCACTGCAAACTCGTGCACGAGAAAATAAACTAATGAAGAAGGTGATTTTGCATGCGAATTTTGCGAAAAGACTTCTGACTTCTTGGAATGGCCTCGTGACTCGTGAGACACCTACGCGGCAAGCTTCACGCTGATCAACCTAAGGCAAAGGAGATGGCTGATTCTGTGGACCGCCGCCGGAAAAACGTCCCAATCGGAAGTTTTGGTAAATACACAAAGTACAAAATGACTGTGCAGTAGTTGCTCATGTTGTTGCCATTAAAAATTATTTGTTATTCTACAAACAATTTGTGTATGATTTGCATTTGTAAAAAAAACCTTTGAAGAAATGCTTCGTTGGTGCACTGTCGTCTTTATTTCATAAACCAGGTGGAAATGCAACGCGTACGAAGTCGGCCCAATGAAGCGATGGGATCGGTAATGGGATTTGAACGCAAAGCGATTGATGGTCTCGGAAAAAGGTGCACAATATTGTGTTTATTGCTGATTATAAATAAATAGCTATATTGTGTGCACTGTGCACGACCTGAAATGCATAAATGTGTTAGAATTTGCAATTCATGTATTCGTTATATTGTTTTATTTTCCTTTTTTCCACAATTTTCCAGACGACGACTTCAAAGTGGAAACGAAATGTATGGTTCAGTTGAAAACTTAATTTTTTTTTTCTGGTATCTAATTGTATTGATTCAATTCAAACGATGTTTAGTGCACAGGGTTCATAGTTGACCTGCCGTCGAAAGATGAGAATAACTGAATTAGGAACACTGAATTACTTTGTTTTGCAATGATCGCCAACACCACTGGAAACAATTCATTGGCACAGAACGCAACCATAACTAGATCAAACAACTGCGCTACGTTTAAAAATCAAACACAACTTGTTACAATTGTTCTGATATATACTTAAAAATCCTGTAACTGCTGTTTATAAACAAGTAAGTCATTTTTCATCTTCATCCACATCTATCTCATGACTCATGATAGCAGCAAGATACTGCCAGATGGTGATAGATGTGTGTTAAGTTAAAGTTGACATGATAAGGCTTTAGAATTTAGATAGTGGACGAAAAGTTAAATTTTTCGTGGATCTTTAAATAAATCTTTCACGAAACTTTTAAATTTTTCTTCATAGACGTAATTGAAGCGTGTATTCGCGAATTGCAGGAAGAGAAGAGATACATAATTTGCCTCGATCAACGAGTTGAGGTAGTGCTTGTACCATGCAGGCACCTCTGTAGCTGTACCGGGTGTGAAAAAGCTCTCAGAAAGTTTCCGATATGCAGAGCTGAAATTGAACAGTCTATGCGTACTTACAGGTCGTAATATGTCTGTCGGGCATGCTTGCCTGAAGTGGCATAAATCCTCCTCACAATTATTTTGTTTGCTTCTTCTCGTTGATATCGTTTCGAGCAAAGATTTATAGAGCTTAAGATGACACAGAAATGTCAGTGAGAATACCTACAGATCGTGTGTTACTTTGTGACTGTGACGCCATAGAATCGTGTGATAATTTTGTAAATCATTACATTGATGTCTTTTTGATATACAGTACTTTAGTTTAATTGGAATGGTTTGCAGCCTAAAATATAAAGTTTAGTTACCTTTATACTGTTTCCAGAATGGACGCGAAGCTACAGAATCAATGGAAACATCCGACTCGGCAACGGCTGCATTATGGGTCCCCGAAGGTTTCCCCTTCGCGCATTTCCAGATTTCTGTCGAATTTTCCCACCAAACACGCGACCGATCGTTTTCGCGCGTCTTGTGGTAAAAATAGATGCCAGTTCCCATTTGAAAATAAACTGGGGGGAAAAATGAAGACCAATAAACCAATGTCTAAAAATAGGTTACTAGGTTTGATAAAACCAGAAATTTTACAAAAGAAATGAGAAAAATAGGGCGTAAAGTTATTTCCCCATGGGTTACAGACCTATCGATCAAAAACGTTATCAATCGTACCATGGTGAGTTTAGAAGTTAGAACTAAAGAAACTAAGAAAGGTGCCCTAGAAAGGGAATGATGCAAAGCCTTATACAACTGATACAACTGGAAAGCTTTGTTTAACTTTTCACCCAATTTTACAAAAGGCATTTGGTAAAACGCCAGTCAACACAGTCACAGGCTAAAATGCCACAAACGCATGTTATGCATGAGACAAACTTGGCATTGATAAGGTCAGGATAGGTAGGTAGGTTATGGATAACATTTTGAATGCCGCATGATATTTGGAAACTTGCTCTATATAACTTCATGTAAAAACTCATTTTTGTACATCAGACTAATCTTCGCTCGAATCTGACGATTCAGATTCAATTGCCTGCTGAACACTGGCTATTGCAGCATTTACTGTTGCGTCGATTTCAATGTCAGAATCCTCGTCATCAGAGCAGTCTGACAGAAGATTTTTGCAAATTTCTAATCCACGCATTGCTGTAAATCTTTGCCTAGACATTTTGTAAATGTTTTTGTTTTCAGAAGTAGCCTACTATGATACTGACTCCGATGAAAAACTCAAGAAAATTCAGATAAACATCAAACACTTCCCTTTAGTAAAGTTACTACTACACTACCACAATAGATAAGGGTAAGCTAAGGTTTTCACAACATTTACCTTGAACTAGTTTACCAAGGCAAGAGCTCAATGTAATTGCATCCCATTTACATTTGGTAATAGTTACTTCGTGCAATTTTTCACTCGTATAAGTTGCGAGATAAATTCGGTAATTTTTACTTCGTGCAATTTGATACCCGTATACGTTGCGAGATACATTTGGTAATAGTAACTTCGTGCATATTTGCACCCCTGCAAATGATAACTTACAAAACTTGCGTTTGTACCCGTGCTAATTATAACTAACCCTAACCTCATTTATAAAATGGTTGCACTCAGTAGGCATTTGTTAACCCTATTTAGCAAATGGTTACAATCAGCAGCCATTTGCTAACCCTATTTAGAAAAAGGTTAAACTCAGTAGCAATATGTCAACGCTATTTAGTAAATGGTTACATACAGTAGCAATTTTTAACCCTATTTAGCAAATGGTTTCACTCAGTAAGAATTTGTTAACTCTATTTAGCAAACGGTTTTGGTCAGTTGCCATTTGTAAAATAGCAAAAGGTTACCATGAGTAGCCACATGTTAACCCTATTTAGCAAATGGTTCTGTAGCTTTGCGTCCATTTTGGAAACGGTATGAAGGTAACTATTGACTTGTTACTTTCCAACTGCGCTGAGGTCGTCACACGTCGCCAACTCCATTGTGCGGCATCACGCATTACAGACCACAATGAAATCACAAAGAAGACGCGAAATTTGCAGTTATATTGACCGGGGAAGGCTTGATTGGCCACGGTCGCATTATGTGGAACATTTGCACTTTCAAACGGAGAAACTCGTATTTGACTCTTAGGTAATATCGCGCATCGCACTGTATTTGAACTCTTACGTAATAACGCGCATCCTGGTACTCGCGCCTCAATCAAGCTCATTGAGGAACGTTTTCTTGACAATACAGCAAGTATGCATCATTAACCTACTAGGCCGCCGATCTTTGTTTCTTCAGTTCTAAACTCACCATGCTATAATTTATAACGATTACGATGAAAGCGTCTTCTCTGTCCCACGGTCAATTAATATCACGCTCCGTTTCGCTCATTTCTTTTGTATTTGCCAATAATAGGTCAATTTTTTCTAATTTCGTTTAGGTTATTGTCAAATGGGAACTGAATAAATGACTATATAACGCATCCCTTTTTGCTGAAAGAGTGAAAGACATTTACATCTACTGCTGTTCAGTTTGCCAGTCAGCTTAAGGGACACACTTGGCTTGGACCGAAGGTTTTACAGTTTTTTAACTATTTTCAAGTTAGCCATATTCGTTGATCAGATAGAGCTCAAAAACAGTTAGAGTACAGTATAAAGTTTCCCAAATAGCTAAAAAGTGCCAGGGACACACTTGGCTTGAGCCGAAGGTTTTACAGTTTTTTAATTTGTGTCCGGTCCTATGGAGACCATTGTCTAAACAGGTTCTTTGTTCTGGACGATGTTTTTCTTAAAGATCCACACGCCCCATAACATTATGGGAAGAGGAAACAATTAGTCGATAGCCTTACACGTGCTAATGGTTTATTTGCTAACTGAGGGGCAAAACAATTATATACCATATATATATAATTTCCTGCGGTTCCTCACCCATCGGTGCAGTTGAGGTTGGTGATCATGCGTCGGGCGCATCTCAAAACAACGTTGTTGTGGTGAGCTGATATATAAGAAATCTTACGTGACCGAAAATTTTTGTGGTGTGCAGTTAATTAAGTTGTTAGTTTTTGTTTTGGCAAACATGTCATAGAAATATTTACACGATTTTAAAACCAGTTGCTAGAGCAATAAGCTTTTTTGTATAATGTTTGTCCCAGCGCGATGACTGAAAAAAGAAACTCAATAAAACAATTCCGTCACCAATAACCGCGCGAGAGAAATTCGAAGCTCGTCCTAAAACGAGAGAAAAAGTGACAAAAAGCTGCTAGAAAAAAGCGCTAACGGCAAGGCAATTACTATTTATGCGCGAACCACTAATTTGTTGTCGAGGGATATAACATGTCTATTAAGAATTTTGCACGGCATTTTGTCAGAGAACAAGACCAAGAAGCAGTATTGTAATGACAAGGTTTTCAGTATGAGTGGTTGCACAGAACAGTTTTTAAAATTTTGGGTAATTTTGCGTGTAGAACGACAAAATTGAAATCATTTATCCGTCGCGAATTCGCCATCATATATTCCTAAACGAGTTTAGTTAAAGGATAGTAAATTTGGAAAAATTTGTTAAAATTTTAATCTTATTTAAAAAGCAATCAAGACATTTTTGCAGAAAGCATTATTTGTAAGGATGGTATATCACTGAGCATAACATATTAATCTAAAAGTTACGTTTAAAAATGTTAAAATGTGTCTTATATATGAATTTATGTTAGTCTAACAAAAAAATATTTTCCATACATAGATTTATTTTGCTACAGTTGTTTCTAAAAAAGTCTAAAAAAGAATGAAAGCAACAGCTTTGCATCACATACCATCGTCTCCCCATGACTACGGCAACCTGTTTCAAGCGGTCTCAAATCCGGCAGCCGCAGCACTACTTCTTCGGGCTACGGAAAATACCCAAGAACGCCGAAATGTGGAAGATGCAGAAACCATGGGGTAGTGAGCGCTTTGAAGGGTCACAAAGGATATGGTCGTTGGAAAGACTGCCTCTGTGCAAAGGGCACTTTGATTGCTGAAAGACAAAGAGTAATGGCAGCGCAGGTAATACCCACAGTGTAAAGTAAACCAAATAAAAAAATTTGCAAAGTAGGATATACATGGTTGCTTATGAAGATTACATTCAAAGTAGAACTATGAATAAAAACAAAAAGAAATTTAGGAATATTTTATATCCTCTGTTTTGAAATCTGTCTAAATCAGAATAAATTATTAATGTACAGCAAAAGTTCAAAAGTTTGTTCTTAATAGCGTATTCTTTAAATATGGAAATTTTTTTTAAAACAGAAATTGTTTTATCTTTTAATTAATATTACCCTAATATAGCTTGCTTTAAGACGTCAGCAAGCCCAAGAGGAAAATAACACACGAGAACTGCAACTGCTCTACTACTTTATTGAAAATGAAATTCACAACAAAGCCAGCAGCGACCCGTTATCATCATCAGGTGCGTCGTCTTCGCGTGTTTTTCAACTTCCCTGGTCAGTTTTTGTAACTGTAAGATATGACTTGAACCTTAAACGCGTTGTTATTTAAAAGTCATCACAATACGTACGTTGGTAGGCGCGAAACGTGCGAGATACGACGATTATATCTCAAATGATTGCAATGGAAGTTACGGTTTCGTGTCGTCATCACCGGTACATCAGCAACAACCGCACTTGGACAACAGCTCGGCCAAATCTGTTCATTCGGACAGCGATCAAAATGGCGACACGGAGAGAAAGTCCGACGTCACTCGCTCACCGCGATCGGACGACCCTAGGAAGAGTCCTCCTTCTGGTATGAGTGAAAACAGCTCACCGGCGTACAATGAAAGTCGATATAATCCTGAAAAACCTCACGCGAGTCAGGGGCCTGCATTGGATATCGACGAATCGCCAGAAAAGCATTCCCTTCTGTCACGAACTGACTCAGCTGACCAGGCCAGTGACGTAACCGAAAATCAGCTATACGATTCAAGCCAGCTAACACAAACGCAAAACCAAGATGCAACAAGGTAATTTCAATTAACTAAATTACTGTATAAAGTCAAGTTAATCTGTAAATATTAAGTCCATATAATTCGCTCTAAGTTATAATTATAATAAATCTAAATAAATAGAAACCCAGAAAATATATCGGGTTTTTTCATACAGTGGCGGGTTTGAGATGTTATGTCGAGTTTTTCCCAAACACAACGCGTCGCAATTATCTTCAATTTTAAAAAACTGCAACGGCGATGTGGTGAAAGCAATACAAAAGGTAATTACAGTATATTTATAGCATCGAATGTGGGTAGTAAAAATTAGCACGAAACTACCTGTAAAACGTCGCGCACTACCTTAACATTTCAATATTTTCTTTGTTTTTTCAAACATTTATAAGTCATATGTTTCATCATCCCACAGGTGTTAAAATTTGAAGATGAAATCGCAAAATCTTCACCACATTTGGGATCACCGAGAGACAACGCAACAAATTCTCATGTTCAGTTAAATTACACACGTGATAGCGCACGAGATCCCATTAACCTATCTCAACAAAGCGGTATGTTTTTGTCCTAAAAATAGCAACAGTGCGCCATAAAGATTGATAGAGGGTAATAATATTAATATTTTTTTCCTTCTTTTATAGCTGGAAGCTGCAACACGAGCCCTCATCCAACCATTGATGGTGACGCAATATCACCAGGCACACCTCCCATCGGTGATTTGTCGCAAGCCTACAAGTTCCAACAGGGTTCAATGGGTGCACCAGCACTGGATGCTCGAACCGCATTTTATCCTTTTGTAAACGGTTCGCTAGCAGGCAACTCCTTTTCAGCGCACACTGCAGGAAAAATTCCAGCGACTAACTTTAATGGGGCGTTTAAGCTGGGCCAATTCAGCAATTCTTCAATAAGATCACGTTATCCATTGCCGGGACAGATGCCGATGTCGTGCTTGGGAAATCTTTCCCCGTTTCCATCATCTTACGGCCAACACCCCGCCATCCGAGGACTCTTTGGGGGAGTTTCTCCTTACGGATCGTCTTCATTTATGCCTTCTCTTACCGCCGCCGCAGCTGCCCGCCCCAGACACCATTTCCTACGATACTAACCCTCAATTCTAAGGGCGCTTTCAGCCCTAACCCAAACCCCTCATATACATGGAGTCATTTTTCCAGATGCGATCGGTCATAAAGTTCTAACCCTGAACATTTAGAAACCGGTATTGTCTTTATTTTAGAGCAATAATAAGATCAATCTCCATTGTGGATCCTCATATGACCTTTTAAAGTGTTGCTTTGGGTAAATGACTTAAGACAAACTTAGCATTGATAAGGTTGCTCAGCCGTGTGAGTTTTTATATGACTTCTCAAACTGCCGCGTTGGGTAAATGAATTGTCGCACATATTGCATGAATAAGGTCTTTCTCCAGCGTGCATTCTCATATGACGTTTTAAATGCTAGCTTTGAGTAAATAACTTTTCACATAACTTGCAGTGATAATTACGCTTTCCAGTATGAGTTGTTACATGAGTTTTCAAATTGCTGCGTTGGGTACATGACTAGTCGCACATATCGCATTGTTAAGGTCGCTCATCTGTGTGAGCTCTTATATGATCTTTCAAGTGGCTTTTGTATTTGAATGATTTATCACAAAATTTGCAGGAAAAATGCTTTTCTTGTCCTTCTTTGTTGAAAAAGTCTTGTGAAATCCCATCAATCATTGCTTTTAACAAAACGTCAATTTGCATTCCAACTACTTGACGACCCATTGCGTTATTATTATTATTACCTAATTACATAATATACAAACCTAATTCGTTCGGCAAATTGAATTAAATTACCCCAACACGTGCCACAGTTGCAGATTGTTTACAGAATTTTATGTATGATATATATATCATTTAAGCAATTAACAACATTTGCGAAAAACTAGAAAAAAATTACTTTAATGTAATATTTAAGCCCTGTTCAGAAGACTTAATTCACAGGCAAGCACTCTTATCTCCGCGTTGTGATTTCCTTTGATAAAACAAGTTGGTCTTTGGTAAAATGACAAAACCAAACCAATTCTTGAAAAATATTAAGACGAATGTCAATGCAATGTCAATATTTCATGGTAGTAGGCTACTACACTATTATTAATGATTACTAAACTATACCCTGCAAAAAACATTTATAGGTCTCCAAAGGTCATATTAAATATGATGATCATTAATACACAACTGATTTGTGCCTAAAACGTTTATAAGTGCATATATTCTTGCTCATATTACGTGTAAATGTCAATATTGCATGATACTAAGTACAACTGCATTAGTAATTATCAATGATTACTAAAATATATTTTGAAAAAAGCAATTATATATCTCCAAACATCATGTTAACATGATAATCTTTAATAAACATCTGCTGAATTTTGATTATATTTAAAACTAATATTAATGTAACTATTGGTATTGTATTGTATTATTGTTATTGTATTATATTGTATTAATATGTGTAACGATTTGTACTAATATTAATGTAACTAATTAGTAACTGTAGTCTGTAAATAAACTACCAGCATAATATGTGTCATTTTGTATATATAATTAATTGCCTTCATTTCCTTGCCAGTTGCCACCATTTCAATAATGTTTTTGGATTCCCTACATACGAAAACTGCCTAAATCATAAAAATTTCGCAAACTTCACATAATACAAAACAACTTTTATTTATTATTGACAATTTTCCCAACAAGCACATTACTGAAACCAATATAACTTCCACGCAAATGTCCATTATGCCTGACAAACTCATAAATGTATGTATTCTTACTCATAAAATGTGTATTGTTTAAAACGATTTAGATCAAAATGAGGTCAAAATTTAAACTTGTTAGGTGAAAAAACTGGTTGCCCTACTAATAAGGGATTTGCCACTTTACTGCGATTGTATTTCAACCTGATTTAATTTCATTTATGATTTTCATTTTAACCAATCATGCGAATTATCATGGAATATTATCTAAAGACGTTAAATGCCGCACGTGATCTATGTCCCAGAAACGCACAACAGCGAGTGTTCATCACCTGAAGTGATGGTGTAAGCACCTCAGGGGTGTCCGTGCATGTAATAGAACAAGCAAACCTGAACTGACAGCTGCAGCGATCGGTCCTGAAACGATTAGTTGAAATGGATATTTCAACAGAAAATTTTTTTTTTGAGATAGTATTTTCGGCGCCTTGAAAATGAATCGCATTTGTGTTTCAAAAGTGTACAAGTGCTGCGGTTCGGATGTTTTTTGTGCTGCGACAAGTTACCGATTTTGCAAAGTTTTAAGTGATTTTAACGTAAAAGTGAAAGTTTCAATGTAATGTTCGCCGTAGTGGAGCTGCATCTTGTAAAGCAACGCCAAGAATAGACGCAGTCAACCGAGAATTTGCGGTGCATGCAGTTACTTGAAAACAACCGGATTAAGGGGTAAAAGGGCGTCATACTAACAAAGAAAATTTCTTTAATTTTGCCTCGTCCTTGCCTGGATCGCACCTGGTGTAGATATAACGCTGCTTGGTGTCGATGATAAATAATTGTTATTACGTAAGTCAAAAGTGAGCACACTGTAATGACTCCTCGCGGTCCTTAATCAACGCTTCTTGTAGCTACGTCGCATACCTCATAATCACGCCAATGAAGCTCTCAGTTCAGTATCTCAGTTTAAAACACTACACTAAGTCATACATTAATATTTTCTCCGACCTTGCTGTGGGTAAAAAATTTGAATTAGGGCCAATTCTTTGTATTTGCCGATATATTTGCAAACGTTTGTTTATTTCGACGAGACGTTTTGGCTTTTCACTGTGTGCTTTACCCTTGAAAAGCATAAAAAATCCATTGCATAATTGTTGCATTTAGGCAACATACGTTTGTGACGTATTTCTGCAGGATAACACTTTGGAAGATGATGAAGAAGAAGACAATGTAAAACCGGAGAAAAAGAAACGGATTAGACCGAAAAAAAAGTGTCCGTAAGTTGTACTATAATTTTGGCCTAGCTTTCAAGTATATGAATGGAAGAGAATTTAAAATAATCTCAGCTTTTCAATGCTGTTTTTTGTTTTTATGTGTAAAAGAGAAGAAAAGTGAAACATGTCCAAGAATAATGACATGATGGTGTTAATAATTGTTCTAGATTCTGTTGTGTCATGAATTCGAGTATCTCGCGCCACTGCAAACTCGTGCACGAGAAAATAAACTAATGAAGAAGGTGATTTTGCATGCGAATTTTGCGAAAAGACTTCTGACTTCTTGGAATGGCCTCGTGACTCGTGAGACACCTACGCGGCAAGCTTCACGCTGATCAACCTAAGGCAAAGGAGATGGCTGATTCTGTGGACCGCCGCCGGAAAAACGTCCCAATCGGAAGTTTTGGTAAATACACAAAGTACAAAATGACTGTGCAGTAGTTGCTCATGTTGTTGCCATTAAAAATTATTTGTTATTCTACAAACAATTTGTGTATGATTTGCATTTGTAAAAAAAACCTTTGAAGAAATGCTTCGTTGGTGCACTGTCGTCTTTATTTCATAAACCAGGTGGAAATGCAACGCGTACGAAGTCGGCCCAATGAAGCGATGGGATCGGTAATGGGATTTGAACGCAAAGCGATTGATGGTCTCGGAAAAAGGTGCACAATATTGTGTTTATTGCTGATTATAAATAAATAGCTATATTGTGTGCACTGTGCACGACCTGAAATGCATAAATGTGTTAGAATTTGCAATTCATGTATTCGTTATATTGTTTTATTTTCCTTTTTTCCACAATTTTCCAGACGACGACTTCAAAGTGGAAACGAAATGTATGGTTCAGTTGAAAACTTAATTTTTTTTTTCTGGTATCTAATTGTATTGATTCAATTCAAACGATGTTTAGTGCACAGGGTTCATAGTTGACCTGCCGTCGAAAGATGAGAATAACTGAATTAGGAACACTGAATTACTTTGTTTTGCAATGATCGCCAACACCACTGGAAACAATTCATTGGCACAGAACGCAACCATAACTAGATCAAACAACTGCGCTACGTTTAAAAATCAAACACAACTTGTTACAATTGTTCTGATATATACTTAAAAATCCTGTAACTGCTGTTTATAAACAAGTAAGTCATTTTTCATCTTCATCCACATCTATCTCATGACTCATGATAGCAGCAAGATACTGCCAGATGGTGATAGATGTGTGTTAAGTTAAAGTTGACATGATAAGGCTTTAGAATTTAGATAGTGGACGAAAAGTTAAATTTTTCGTGGATCTTTAAATAAATCTTTCACGAAACTTTTAAATTTTTCTTCATAGACGTAATTGAAGCGTGTATTCGCGAATTGCAGGAAGAGAAGAGATACATAATTTGCCTCGATCAACGAGTTGAGGTAGTGCTTGTACCATGCAGGCACCTCTGTAGCTGTACCGGGTGTGAAAAAGCTCTCAGAAAGTTTCCGATATGCAGAGCTGAAATTGAACAGTCTATGCGTACTTACAGGTCGTAATATGTCTGTCGGGCATGCTTGCCTGAAGTGGCATAAATCCTCCTCACAATTATTTTGTTTGCTTCTTCTCGTTGATATCGTTTCGAGCAAAGATTTATAGAGCTTAAGATGACACAGAAATGTCAGTGAGAATACCTACAGATCGTGTGTTACTTTGTGACTGTGACGCCATAGAATCGTGTGATAATTTTGTAAATCATTACATTGATGTCTTTTTGATATACAGTACTTTAGTTTAATTGGAATGGTTTGCAGCCTAAAATATAAAGTTTAGTTACCTTTATACTGTTTCCAGAATGGACGCGAAGCTACAGAATCAATGGAAACATCCGACTCGGCAACGGCTGCATTATGGGTCCCCGAAGGTTTCCCCTTCGCGCATTTCCAGATTTCTGTCGAATTTTCCCACCAAACACGCGACCGATCGTTTTCGCGCGTCTTGTGGTAAAAATAGATGCCAGTTCCCATTTGAAAATAAACTGGGGGGAAAAAATGAAGACCAATAAACCAATGTCTAAAAATAGGTTACTAGGTTTGATAAAACCAGAAATTTTACAAAAGAAATGAGAAAAATAGGGCGTAAAGTTATTTCCCCATGGGTTACAGACCTATCGATCAAAAACGTTATCAATCGTACCATGGTGAGTTTAGAAGTTAGAACTAAAGAAACTAAGAAAGGTGCCCTAGAAAGGGAATGATGCAAAGCCTTATACAACTGATACAACTGGAAAGCTTTGTTTAACTTTTCACCCAATTTTACAAAAGGCATTTGGTAAAACGCCAGTCAACACAGTCACAGGCTAAAATGCCACAAACGCATGTTATGCATGAGACAAACTTGGCATTGATAAGGTCGGGATAGGTAGGTAGGTTATGGATAACATTTTGAATGCCGCATGATATTTGGAAACTTGCTCTATATAACTTCATGTAAAAACTCATTTTTGTACATCAGACTAATCTTCGCTCGAATCTGACGATTCAGATTCACTTGCCTGCTGAACACTGGCTATTGCAGCAATTACTGTTGTGTCGATTTCAATGTCAGAATCCTCGTCATCAGAGCAGTCTGACAGAAGATTTTTGCAAATTTCTAATCCACGCATTGCTGTAAATCTTTGCCTAGACATTTTGTAAATGTTTTTGTTTTCAGAAGTAGCCTACTATGATACTGACTCCGATGAAAAACTCAAGAAAATTCAGATAAACATCAAACACTTCCCTTTAGTAAAGTTACTACTACACTACCACAATAGATAAGGGTAAGCTAAGGTTTTCACAACATTTACCTTGAACTAGTTTACCAAGGCAAGAGCTCAATGTAATTGCATCCCATTTACATTTGGTAATAGTTACTTCGTGCAATTTTTCACTCGTATAAGTTGCGAGATAAATTCGGTAATTTTTACTTCGTGCAATTTGATACCCGTATACGTTGCGAGATACATTTGGTAATAGTAACTTCGTGCATATTTGCACCCCTGCAAATGATAACTTACAAAACTTGCGTTTGTACCCGTGCTAATTATAACTAACCCTAACCTCATTTATAAAATGGTTGCACTCAGTAGGCATTTGTTAACCCTATTTAGCAAATGGTTACAATCAGCAGCCATTTGCTAACCCTATTTAGAAAAAGGTTAAACTCAGTAGCAATATGTCAACGCTATTTAGTAAATGGTTACATACAGTAGCAATTTTTAACCCTATTTAGCAAATGGTTTCACTCAGTAAGAATTTGTTAACTCTATTTAGCAAACGGTTTTGGTCAGTTGCCATTTGTAAAATAGCAAAAGGTTACCATGAGTAGCCACATGTTAACCCTATTTAGCAAATGGTTCTGTAGCTTTGCGTCCATTTTGGAAACGGTATGAAGGTAACTATTGACTTGTTACTTTCCAACTGCGCTGAGGTCGTCACACGTCGCCAACTCCATTGTGCGGCATCACGCATTACAGACCACAATGAAGTCACAAAGAAGACGCGAAATTTGCAGTTATATTGACCGGGGAAGGCTTGATTGGCCACGGTCGCATTATGTGGAACATTTGCACTTTCAAACGGAGAAACTCGTATTTGACTCTTAGGTAATATCGCGCATCGCACTGTATTTGAACTCTTACGTAATAACGCGCATCCTGGTACTCGCGCCTCAATCAAGCTCATTGAGGAACGTTTTCTTGACAATACAGCAAGTATGCATCATTAACCTACTAGGCCGCCGATCTTTGTTTCTTCAGTTCTAAACTCACCATGCTATAATTTATAACGATTACGATGAAAGCGTCTTCTCTGTCCCACGGTCAATTAATATCACGCTCCGTTTCGCTCATTTCTTTTGTATTTGCCAATAATAGGTCAATTTTTTCTAATTTCGTTTAGGTTATTGTCAAATGGGAACTGAATAAATGACTATATAACGCATCCCTTTTTGCTGAAAGAGTGAAAGACATTTACATCTACTGCTGTTCAGTTTGCCAGTCAGCTTAAGGGACACACTTGGCTTGGACCGAAGGTTTTACAGTTTTTTACCTATTTTCAAGTTAGCCATATTCGTTGATCAGATAGAGCTCAAAAACAGTTAGAGTACAGTATAAAGTTTCCCAAATAGCTAAAAAGTGCCAGGGACACACTTGGCTTGAGCCGAAGGTTTTACAGTTTTTTAATTTGTGTCCGGTCCTATGGAGACCATTGTCTAAACAGGTTCTTTGTTCTGGACGATGTTTTTCTTAAAGATCCACACGCCCCATAACATTATGGGAAGAGGAAACAATTAGTCGATAGCCTTACACGTGCTAATGGTTTATTTGCTAACTGAGGGGCAAAACAATTATATACCATATATATATAATTTCCTGCGGTTCCTCACCCATCGGTGCAGTTGAGGTTGGTGATCATGCGTCGGGCGCATCTCAAAACAACGTTGTTGTGGTGAGCTGATATATAAGAAATCTTACGTGACCGAAAATTTTTGTGGTGTGCAGTTAATTAAGTTGTTAGTTTTTGTTTTGGCAAACATGTCATAGAAATATTTACACGATTTTAAAACCAGTTGCTAGAGCAATAAGCTTTTTTGTATAATGTTTGTCCCAGCGCGATGACTGAAAAAAGAAACTCAATAAAACAATTCCGTCACCAATAACCGCGCGAGAGAAATTCGAAGCTCGTCCTAAAACGAGAGAAAAAGTGACAAAAAGCTGCTAGAAAAAAGCGCTAACGGCAAGGCAATTACTATTTATGCGCGAACCACTAATTTGTTGTCGAGGGATATAACATGTCTATTAAGAATTTTGCACGGCATTTTGTCAGAGAACAAGACCAAGAAGCAGTATTGTAATGACAAGGTTTTCAGTATGAGTGGTTGCACAGAACAGTTTTTAAAATTTTGGGTAATTTTGCGTGTAGAACGACAAAATTGAAATCATTTATCCGTCGCGAATTCGCCATCATATATTCCTAAACGAGTTTAGTTAAAGGATAGTAAATTTGGAAAAATTTGTTAAAATTTTAATCTTATTTAAAAAGCAATCAAGACATTTTTGCAGAAAGCATTATTTGTAAGGATGGTATATCACTGAGCATAACATATTAATCTAAAAGTTACGTTTAAAAATGTTAAAATGTGTCTTATATATGAATTTATGTTAGTCTAACAAAAAAATATTTTCCATACATAGATTTATTTTGCTACAGTTGTTTCTAAAAAAGTCTAAAAAAGAATGAAAGCAACAGCTTTGCATCACATACCATCGTCTCCCCATGACTACGGCAACCTGTTTCAAGCGGTCTCAAATCCGGCAGCCGCAGCACTACTTCTTCGGGCTACGGAAAATACCCAAGAACGCCGAAATGTGGAAGATGCAGAAACCATGGGGTAGTGAGCGCTTTGAAGGGTCACAAAGGATATGGTCGTTGGAAAGACTGCCTCTGTGCAAAGGGCACTTTGATTGCTGAAAGACAAAGAGTAATGGCAGCGCAGGTAATACCCACAGTGTAAAGTAAACCAAATAAAAAAATTTGCAAAGTAGGATATACATGGTTGCTTATGAAGATTACATTCAAAGTAGAACTATGAATAAAAACAAAAAGAAATTTAGGAATATTTTATATCCTCTGTTTTGAAATCTGTCTAAATCAGAATAAATTATTAATGTACAGCAAAAGTTCAAAAGTTTGTTCTTAATAGCGTATTCTTTAAATATGGAAATTTTTTTTAAAACAGAAATTGTTTTATCTTTTAATTAATATTACCCTAATATAGCTTGCTTTAAGACGTCAGCAAGCCCAAGAGGAAAATAACACACGAGAACTGCAACTGCTCTACTACTTTATTGAAAATGAAATTCACAACAAAGCCAGCAGCGACCCGTTATCATCATCAGGTGCGTCGTCTTCGCGTGTTTTTCAACTTCCCTGGTCAGTTTTTGTAACTGTAAGATATGACTTGAACCTTAAACGCGTTGTTATTTAAAAGTCATCACAATACGTACGTTGGTAGGCGCGAAACGTGCGAGATACGACGATTATATCTCAAATGATTGCAATGGAAGTTACGGTTTCGTGTCGTCATCACCGGTACATCAGCAACAACCGCACTTGGACAACAGCTCGGCCAAATCTGTTCATTCGGACAGCGATCAAAATGGCGACACGGAGAGAAAGTCCGACGTCACTCGCTCACCGCGATCGGACGACCCTAGGAAGAGTCCTCCTTCTGGTATGAGTGAAAACAGCTCACCGGCGTACAATGAAAGTCGATATAATCCTGAAAAACCTCACGCGAGTCAGGGGCCTGCATTGGATATCGACGAATCGCCAGAAAAGCATTCCCTTCTGTCACGAACTGACTCAGCTGACCAGGCCAGTGACGTAACCGAAAATCAGCTATACGATTCAAGCCAACTAACACAAACGCAAAACCAAGATGCAACAAGGTAATTTCAATTAACTAAATTACTGTATAAAGTCAAGTTAATCTGTAAATATTAAGTCCATATAATTCGCTCTAAGTTATAATTATAATAAATCTAAATAAATAGAAACCCAGAAAGTATATCGGGTTTTTTCATACAGTGGCGGGTTTGAGATGTTATGTCGAGTTTTTCCCAAACACAACGCGTCGCAATTATCTTCAATTTTAAAAAACTGCAACGGCGATGTGGTGAAAGCAATACAAAAGGTAATTACAGTATATTTATAGCATCGAATGTGGGTAGTAAAAATTAGCACGAAACTACCTGTAAAACGTCGCGCACTACTTTAACATTTCAATATTTTCTTTGTTTTTTCAAACATTTATAAGTCATATGTTTCATCATCCCACAGGTGTTAAAATTTGAAGATGAAATCGCAAAATCTTCACCACATTTGGGATCACCGAGAGACAACGCAACAAATTCTCATGTTCAGTTAAATTACACACGTGATAGCGCACGAGATCCCATTAACCTATCTCAACAAAGCGGTATGTTTTTGTCCTAAAAATAGCAACAGTGCGCCATAAAGATTGATAGAGGGTAATAATTAGGGCAAGTTTTTGTTGCACTAAAAACGTGAGAAAGTTGCATTTATTTTTAACAAAAGTTGCAGTAAAAAGTTGCATTTATTTTTAACAAAAGTTGCAGTAAAAAGTTGCATTTATTTTAGACCGCCGAAAATTCATTTTTTTGCCGGTACGCAGCAAGAAAATAACGCTCAACAATAACTCAAATAACTGAACAATAACTCAAATTTAAACGATAGTGAATTAATCAAGCGATCTATTTACATATAGTGCCAAATATTTCCACACATTGTCTGGGGAGAAATGGCGATCGTTTGCCAACAGTTTGCGTAGCATGCTAAAACTTCGTTCCACAGAGCATGAAGTTGCTTGGCAATTTAACAATTTGGTATAGAGTTCTGGACTGATGTTTGGTCGGGTCATTTCCACAATTGCTTTTAGATCACTGTTCAGTTCAAATCGATGATCCAAATACAATTTTATTCCAGATATATTATATTATATTTACGTTTTGCGCAATACTTGATAAAAGTTGCAGTAAAAAGTTGCATGAAAAAATGAAAAAAGTTGCAAAAAGTTGCAATACAAAATTCCTACAAACAGCTTAAAACATCATTCTACGTAAATTGTGAGTATTTAGGAAGCTGCCGGAAGCTGTAAAAAAAAGTTGCAAAAGTTGCAAAAACTTGCCCTAGTAATAATATTAATATTTTTTTCCTTCTTTTATAGCTGGAAGCTGCAACACGAGCCCTCATCCAACCATTGATGGTGACGCAATATCACCAGGCACACCTCCCATCGGTGATTTGTCGCAAGCCTACAAGTTCCAACAGGGTTCAATGGGTGCACCAGCACTGGATGCTCGAACCGCATTTTATCCTTTTGTAAACGGTTCGCTAGCAGGCAACTCCTTTTCAGCGCACACTGCAGGAAAAATTCCAACGACTAACTTTAATGGGGCGTTTAAGCTGGGCCAATTCAGCAATTCCTCAATAAGATCACGTTATCCATTGCCGGGACAGATGCCGATGTCGTGCTTGGGAAATCTTTCCCCGTTTCCATCATCTTACGGCCAACACCCCGCCATCCGATGACTCTTTGGCGGAGTTTCTCCTTACGGATCGTCTTCATTTATGCCTTCTCTTACCGCCGCCGCAGCTGCCCGCCCCAGACACCATTTCCTACGATACTAACCCTCAATTCTAAGGGCGCTTTCAGCCCTAACCCAAACCCGTCATATACATGGAGTCATTTTTCCAGATGCGACCGGTCATAAAGTTCTAACCCTGAACATTTAGAAACCGGTATTGTCTTTATTTTAGAGCCTAAGGAACTATCTTTCAGGCCGTAATGCAAAAAAGCCGTAAGCCTAAAAACTTTTTCATTCAAATGGACAGCTCAGACGATCAGAAAAGGCCGAGCCCATTGAAAAAGTTGGCGTACCATTTCGGTCGATATGGAATTGCAGTACCCCAAAAAACAGTTTCACGATGGAGAACTTGTCCAGACACCATTTCCTACGATACTAACCCTCAATTTAATTGGAAATGCTCATGATTTTTACTGTTATTGTTTACATATCTTATTGTATGATCATCGCCATGGTAATATAGCCTACGTACGGTAATTAGCAACTACCACTGCAAGCATTTAATATAATCAGTTAATCACTAAAAAATAATATCGTGTTTGTAACGAACCACGACAGCATTCGAAAATATAAATTAGGCAGCGATAGTATTTCTTACAAACAAAATAAAATACTACTAACTGTTTGACTTGTAAACGCAATAGCTTGGTATAAAACTTAAACATACCACGATAATAACTCAACTGATAAATAGCAATTTAACTCACATTTAAAATAGGTGGACCATCGATCGTACACAACATGTCCAACAGTTCCACTTGGTGGATGGGTTGTATTTATCATGGCGAGATCGACATTTAGACGCTATATATCGCCGGTCCTGTACTCGAACCAGTACAGGTAACGTATTAATGGTCCAGGTTGATCGTCGTTGTCTAAATCTTCTTCGAAAAAAGTGACGGCAAAAGGATTGCTGACGTAACCATGGAAGCAGGACGTAGTACTGGGCAATAGCACCTATGGAATTCGGCGAAAACAGATGACTATTTAAATCTAGCAATATCTTACAGACCGTTGTAAATAATCGTATTCTATAATTGCACCACTTTAAGAGACAAGAATTAAGCTAAGCTGCAAGACAACAAGTAAATTAAGACAAAAGCCTAAAAAGGAAACTGGTATACTTTGTGTCTATCCACCATTCGCTGGGGTTTATATAACAAATCTTGCAACGTGTGAACTGAACAGACAGTTGTAATAAATAATCGTATTCTTTGAGAGACAAGCTAAGCTGAGCTTTAAGAATTAAGCTAAGCTGCAACACAACACCAAGTAAAATTAAACAAAAGCATAAAAAGGAAACTTATGGTTTTTGAAAATAGGATGTTTTTGGGACTATTTTTACCATTAACTTACTTCGACCAAAACGTTTAAGTACATTTTATTGAAAGTTTCATGCAAAAAGTTTGAAAATATTACTTTTCCTTTGCTATATATTACTGTAAATTAGACATGGTATAATAATACAGTTGTAAAAATATTACGGAATACAGTGAATATAAACATTTTATATCAACAATATTCCTTTCATTGTTTTCGCCGAATTTACTTGGTGTCTGGACCTATAGTTATTTAAGTAAAGTTCAGTTTTAGAGTTCTTGCTAAACGCGAGGTAACTTGCACTACGCGATAGCTATCAGTGCAATTGTTTAAAAACTTAGCAGGAAGCGTTTATACATACATATTTCACCAAAAGTAGGTCACCCGAATCGTGGTCGAAAGATGGCTAACAACGCAAGTTAAGATTAAGCGACGAGCGACGAGGTTTCATAACAGATCTTGCTAACTGATTCATTTTGCCGATGACATCATGACAAGACAGAAAATTCCTCAACTCCACAGAGCCACAAGAGAGGATATGGTGACCTGCGGCTTAGCTTTTCCAAGTACATCCCTTCAAACAGCGAACACGTTGCAGAAGTGGAAGCGGTGTTCTCAATTCGGAATTCCAAATAGATTCCTCAGAGAAGATACCGTTTCCACGGAAACTGCTATCTACCAACCAAACAGGTATAACAAAAACGCATTTTTCCGAAAATCTTGATTAAGAAATGCTCAACATGACGATTTTATTGGTTACAGTAATTAAACAACAAATTTTGCGCGACAGGAACGCGATTATTTTGGAAGATGAGGTTTGCAGCAGAAAAACAATAATTAATTAATTGTTTAGACTTTAGAACCTAGAAGAAACGAAATTTCAAGTTAGCAACAGAAAGATGAAAATCACCATGATTGCTACTGGAAAGTCGTTCCAATTCCCTTGCGTCTTAGCACATTCTTATCGAAATCATATTTTTAATGGCCGGCTATTTAAAAGTAACTTTGCAAACATTGAGGCGCGACAGGAACGCGATTATTTTGGAAGATGAGCTTTGTAGCAGAAAACAAATATTTAAATAATTCAGCATTCATCACGATATAAGCATTGACGAAGAAGACCCAAAAAATAGGCCTGAGATCATCAGCTTTTATAACAAGACAAAGATTGGTTTTGACTTGGTTGACCAAATGGTTCAAACATATATTTGCAAACGACAAACCCGCCGATGGCCTCTAGTTCTCTTTTACAATCTGCTCGACATCGCAGCTCTCAATGAATATACCATATTCAGACAAGTATATCCTGATTATCAGAGTGGACAAGGTTCAAAGCGACGAGGTTTCATAACAGATCTTGCTAACTGCCTCATTTTGCCGCACATGATGACAAGACAGAAAATTCCTAAGCAAGTTAATCTGGCAAATGGCTACAAATATTTTGCTTCGTGCAATTTGATACCCGTATTTATTGCGAGATACATTTGGTAAATGTTAATTCGTGCAATTTCATATCCGTATATTTTTCGAAATACATTTGGTAATAGTTACTTCGAGCACATTTGTACCCATGCGAATTATAACTTACTGATTGTCATTATTCTCGGACATGTTTGGCTTTTGTTTTCTTTCACACATAGAAATCAAAAACAGCATTGAAAAGCTGAAGGTATTTTAAATTATCTTCCATTCATACTTGATAGGTGGTCGAAATTATAGTAGAACTTACGGACACTTTTTCTTCTTATTTAAACCAGTATTAGAAGATCCTTAATGTGACCTTAATCAGCAATCGCAAAACTTACCAATCAAACTTTTTATTTTTCTCTAGTTTATTTATTCCGTTTAACCATTACTGGCCGAAATATGAAAATAATTCCAATTAACTTTTCCGGCAAAATTGATTGAAAAATACCCTTCCGAGGAAATTGAACATTGTAATGTGGTTTTCATGCAACAGGTATATCATCATTTTTGAAAAAATACGAAGCAAATTTAAAATACATTACAATTGGCAATTGGCATCAAAAAGTCTTAACCCTAACCCAGAATAAGGCGTCCAAATATACCACATTTATTTTGCACATACACACTTAATTATCATTCAAAGAACGCCGAATCAGTTGCCGGACTTTGTCCTGCAACTGTTTCGGCGTTTTGGAAAATTCCTTGCATTTGGGGAGGTTTCCATCTGCAAGAGCCGTTTTAGCATAATGCGTTGTTATTCCCTTCTTCCTACCAATATACCATGAGAAAAATTGTTTAACTTCAAACGATTAATCTGCAGAAAACTGTCGCCGAGAATTCTGTTAAAAACAGTAAGTTTTAGAAATTAATAATAAAATCATTGAAAATAGATTACCGTATACATAATTAAATTATACAAGGCACATGCATTTTTTACGTTTTACATTGGCGATACAAATGAAAAATAAACTTAACTAAGACCTACCACAACATTAACTTTTTTTTCTTCCTTCTCTAATTTCGACAATCGATGTGGATTTAATGGCTAAATTTATCAAAATGCAGTTAAATTTATAAAAAAGTACTTAATAAAACCTAAAATTGTGAGCTTTTCCCCTGGCTTCGGCTTGAGGAATTATATAAAACATGTAAAAGTAGATATTAAATATGTAAACTTATATGCAATATAATACAATAAACGAAAATTGTTAAAATACTACTTACCGAGAAACTATAACGATCGAAAGTAGCTTTCCTCTTTCTAGATGGTTTTGTAGCTGAGCCGGGGCTCTCCTATATTATTAAAAGAACTTTGGTATATCAAGAAAACTGTACAGTGTTTTTGCGCTATTAAATATGTGTGTACAGTATGCATACTTTTTATAACCGCATGGTTCAGTCATATATGCATTGGTCACGTAACGTTTGTGGAGTGATACAAACATTATCGGTCAAGTATATCAGGAAACACCTTCCCGTATTCCAATCTCCCGATATATACTAAAATGCTTAGAATTCTATTTACCACGACATTAAAATCTCTGGAATTGCTTTTCTTTTTCCTCTTTCTGGAGGGTGATGCAGATGTGCTGGGGCTTTCCTAAATCATTAAAATAAATTTTGGTAATTCAAGCAAATTTCTGTTTTTAATTTAAATATGTGTGACTAGTACATGTATAATTTATAAATTTCTTGATTGATGCACGCATTGGATACATAAAGCATGTGGGGTGACAGGAAATAATATCAATAAAATCATAGTTTCACTGTAAAGTCGTAATTAAATTTTAACTTACCGGCAGCTTCGAAGCACCTGCCACATTAGAGATGTCGATCTATAAACCAAAAAATGCAAAATTACCACGATTGATTTTAAGAGATTTTTCAGAGAATTTACCTGCTGCAGAACAACACGAGGCTCAACTATTTTATCCCGGACCGCCTTTTGTCGGCCACCGTCTTTGTTTCGGCGAATTTGTAATGACTCGTCTTCTTCAGCAAAGGTGCTTCTTTCAGCTGACAAACTTTCTTCTGATGAAACGTCAGCAGCTGGTTCTACTCGTTCAGAATATGGGCTTCTATCATCTGACAAACCTTTTTCTATAAATGAAACCTCCACAGCTGATGCGATTCTTTCAGCAGACGGGCTTCTTTGAGCTGACGCTCCTTTTGTTTCGGTGCGACCAGCCGAACTGCACGACTGCGATTAAAAAATATAATTCAATTTTTTACTGACAACCATTTGCCGGAAGGAAGCGTGTGTTCACATCAAACTTGCCATCGACAAGAAATTGTTTCGTTGCCAAGAATAGAATTTATTCGCGAATCAGACTTGTAATGCACACAAAAAAGTTAAAACTTTTATACTTATTCCGAGGAATCCCGTTTATGTTGATTTGAACAACTTACCCTTATTTCTTTCATGATTTCATAGGCTTCTTCAGCCTCTACATTCTGTAGGTCGTTCGCGTAATATCTCTCTTGTGTGCTCGAGCTATGCGCCATATGCTTGGCCACCAAAAGGCGGCGGTCCGGTCTCTTAGATCTAACCTAATATGAAATTTTAAATTTGAAATACGTCACTGGTTGACTTTTATATAAATTTTGCTGCAGATTATTTTCATTATTAGTGATTTATCGTTATTTATATTGCTAGGTCTAATTACAGTAAAGATCAATTACTTGTGTGGCCGAATACTTCCGGTTTGAGGTTGCTGTAAATTTTCCGCGACCTCCGGCCAACTTCCAAACCCGCTGTATTGCTTTAGCTGCAGAGGAACTTGTAAGATTTTTTCCCTTATGGGGAAAAACCATCTTACACTCTTCTCCGTTGAATCTGACAAGGTTGGTAATGCCATCTCGTAGTGTCTTACCACACATCATTCGAATAATCCTCATTTCTGTCATCTGCATTCGCCTGACATCAGCCTTCTTCATCGCCTAACATTCAGCTACGTAGCACATCACACTTCTTACACATGCTTTACACAGCCTTTCTTTTAGGTTTGTATAGAGTAGTCTGCCCTAGCGTGTATCAGACAATTCCTTAAAAGTTTTCCAACTAGCCCGTATTCTTGCCGTCACTGCTCTGCCAGTACTGTAATTTTTCCCTATCATATCCCCTAAATACCGAAACTCCTTAACAAGCTCGATCTCATTACTTCCCAAGTTCACATGTCCTTCCACTCATCAGCCTTCCATTGATAGGCCTACCTGAACTTCTCTTATGCACTCAATACAGTACTTTCACTTTCTGCATTGAATGGAATTTCTCCCTACTCTCTTCCCACAAATTCCGCATGGATCAACAGTACCGACTACTCCCTTCAACGATTTTCTACCAATTCTCATCGCTTTGGTTTTAATGATGTTCACCTTCAAACCTTTGCTTTCTAGTGCGCTTTTACTTTGCTGATATAAATTCTATGAATATATTACATAGTAGATTCTACCTGTAGTATATCCAAAAAATCTTGTATGTAACTAATCAAAATTAATATAACGTCCTAACCTGCACATGTTTCTCTTTATATGTGTCCAGGTCAATGGACTCCAACGTTTTGAAATCACAGTCTTTTATTATATTTTGCAAAAGTAATACTTTATCTTGGGCTACACGTTCTTCGTGTGCCCCCCCATCGTGGCCCATTAAAAAGCTTTTGAAGTTGTTTAAAACTTTATTCCAGTTGATGCAGTTAGTTTGTTGCTGTAAAATGTAGCGAGGAATTGTGTTAATCATTGCATGAGTGTTTTCTACTGCACAGTCATTTCGTACTGTGTGTATTTACCAAAACTTACGATTGGGACGTTTTTCCGGCGGCGGTCCATAGAATCAGCCATTTCCATTGCCTTGGGTTGATCAGCGTGAAGCTTGCCACGTAGGTGTCTCACGAGGCCATTCCAAGAAGTCAGGAACTTTTTGCAAAGTTCGCACTTGAAATCACCTTTCCCATTATTTTTTTTATCGTGCACGACTTTGCAGTGGCGCGATATGTTCAAATTCATGACACCACAGTATCTAGAACAATTACTAACAGCATTATGTCATTATTCTCGGACATGTTTGGCTTTTGTTTTCTTTTACACATAGAAATCAAAAACAGCATTGAAAAGCTGAAAGCATTTTAAATTATCTTATATTCATACTTAAAAGCTAGTCGAAATTATAGTAGAACTTACGGACACTTTTTCTTCTTATTTAATGCAGTATTAGAAGATCCTGATTTTGTTATTTCCGACTGCGCTTGTCCATAATCCGTATTCATGAACCCGTCATTTTGTTCTGTTGCTGGGTCACTTTTATCACCTCCCTGCTGTTATAAAAAGAAAATTTGCTGTTGTTCAATTTCATTTAAATTTAGATGGTTTAAGTTTCTATATACCTGTGGCATATTGTGGATAAAAATGAGGATAAAAATCTAAAAAGAATCAAAAAATTTAACAGCCACGTTTCACAACACTATTTAATATGATGTATAGTTTAGTTCACCCTTAACTCCATCAGTCGTTATCCACACTGGAAATGTTTTATTTTTGCCCGGGCCCGTAAGCATTGGCTCCTATGTGACAACTCCCATGTACAACAACTGTTTGTTGTTGCCGTAACTGTGCGCGCCATACGTTTTATAGGTCGAACTGAACCCGAGTAGCAAAGCCAAACAACCAACGAGAACCATTACTGCTACATCCCGAAGGTTTATCACCATTTGAAAAAGTTGGTGTTGATTTATTTGAGTTGAACCAAAAGTCTTATTTAGTCACGGTTGATTATTTTTCAAATTTTGCTGAAATTGATGTCATGACCTCAACAACTGCAAAGCACGTAATCATTTCGTTGAAGCGTCATTTTGCCCGATATGGAATTCCTAAATGCATTGTATCTGACTCTGGACCCCAGTTCATCTCGTACAGAATTTCAAAGATTCTGTCAAAAATGGGCGATACAACACCACAAATCATCACCAGGACATCAACAATGCAATGGAAAAGCGGAAGCTGCTGTGAAAACACTGAAGAACATGCTGAGACGTACTGCACAAGATGGGAAAGATCAGTGGCTGGCACTTCTGGAATTGCGCAATACGCCACGACAAGACGTCAACTGCAGTCCTACAAAGATATTGTTTGGTAGACCAACTCGATCAGTGATACCGATTCACATTCCAAAAAGCAAACATCTTGACATCAATCGTCGTCATCAACGCCGCACCTCAGTCAAGCAAACCTATGATAGCAAAAGTCAACCAATGTCAAAATTGTATATCAACCAACGAGCTTATTTCCAAAGTTCGGAAAAGAAGGGATGGCAAAAGGGTAAAATTGTACGCATACTTGGGCCTCGTTCATATTTGGTAGAATCATTGGATGGTTTTCGTTATTGTCGTAATCGACTACATATTCGTGTTGACCATAGCAAGTCTAACAATGTGTATGAAGATACTGATTTTAATTTCTTCCTTAGCCATATTCGTTGATCAGATAGAGCTCAAAAACAGTTAGAGTACAGTATAAAGTTTCCCAAATAGCTAAAAAGTGCCAGGGACACACTTGGCTTGAGCCGAAGGTTTTACAGTTTTTTAATTTGTGTCCGGTCCTATGGAGACCATTGTCTAAACAGGTTCTTTGTTCTGGACGATGTTTTTCTTAAAGATCCACACGCCCCATAACATTATGGGAAGAGGAAACAATTAGTCGATAGCCTTACACGTGCTAATGGTTTATTTGCTAACTGAGGGGCAAAACAATTATATACCATATATATATAATTTCCTGCGGTTCCTCACCCATCGGTGCAGTTGAGGTTGGTGATCATGCGTCGGGCGCATCTCAAAACAACGTTGTTGTGGTGAGCTGATATATAAGAAATCTTACGTGACCGAAAATTTTTGTGGTGTGCAGTTAATTAAGTTGTTAGTTTTTGTTTTGGCAAACATGTCATAGAAATATTTACACGATTTTAAAACCAGTTGCTAGAGCAATAAGCTTTTTTGTATAATGTTTGTCCCAGCGCGATGACTGAAAAAAGAAACTCAATAAAACAATTCCGTCACCAATAACCGCGCGGGAGAAATTCGAAGCTCGTCCTAAAACGAGAGACGAATGCGAATGCGCGAACCACTAATTTGTTGTCGAGGGATATAACATGTCTATTAAGAATTTTGCACGGCATTTTGTCAGAGAACAAGACCAAGAAGCAGTATTGTAATAAAATTTTAATCTTATTTAAAAAGCAATCAAGACATTTTTGCAGAAAGCATTATTTGTAAGGATGGTATATCACTGAGCATAACATATTAATCGAAAAGTTACGTTTAAAAATGTTAAAATGTGTCTTATATATGAATTTATGTTAGTCTAACAAAAAAATATTTTCCATACATAGATTTATTTTGCTACAGTTGTTTCTAAAAAAGTCTAAAAAAGAATGAAAGCAACAGCTTTGCATCACATACCATCGTCTCCCCATGACTACGGCAACCTGTTTCAAGCGGTCTCAAATCCGGCAGCCGCAGCACTACTTCTTCGGGCTACGGAAAATACCCAAGAACGCCGAAATGTGGAAGATGCAGAAACCATGGGGTAGTGAGCGCTTTGAAGGGTCACAAAGGATATGGTCGTTGGAAAGACTGCCTCTGTGCAAAGGGCACTTTGATTGCTGAAAGACAAAGAGTAATGGCAGCGCAGGTAATACCCACAGTGTAAAGTAAACCAAATAAAAAAATTTGCAAAGTAGGATATACATGGTTGCTTATGAAGATTACATTCAAAGTAGAACTATGAAAAAAAACAAAAAGAAATTTAGGAATATTTTATATCCTCTGTTTTGAAATCTGTCTAAATCAGAATAAATTATTAATGTACAGCAAAAGTTCAAAAGTTTGTTCTTAATAGCGTATTCTTTAAATATGGAAATTTTTTTTAAAACAGAAATTGTTTTATCTTTTAATTAATATTACCCTAATATAGCTTGCTTTAAGACGTCAGCAAGCCCAAGAGGAAAATAACACACGAGAACTGCAACTGCTCTACTACTTTATTGAAAATGAAATTCACAACAAAGCCAGCAGCGACCCGTTATCATCATCAGGTGCGTCGTCTTCGCGTGTTTTTCAACTTCCCTGGTCAGTTTTTGTAACTGTAAGATATGACTTGAACCTTAAACGCGTTGTTATTTAAAAGTCATCACAATACGTACGTTGGTAGGCGCGAAACGTGCGAGATACGACGATTATATCTCAAATGATTGCAATGGAAGTTACGGTTTCGTGTCGTCATCACCGGTACATCAGCAACAACCGCACTTGGACAACAGCTCGGCCAAATCTGTTCATTCGGACAGCGATCAAAATGGCGACACGGAGAGAAAGTCCGACGTCACTCGCTCACCGCGATCGGACGACCCTAGGAAGAGTCCTCCTTCTGGTATGAGTGAAAACAGCTCACCGGCGTACAATGAAAGTCGATATAATCCTGAAAAACCTCACGCGAGTCAGGGGCCTGCATTGGATATCGACGAATCGCCAGAAAAGCATTCCCTTCTGTCACGAACTGACTCAGCTGACCAGGCCAGTGACGTAACCGAAAATCAGCTATACGATTCAAGCCAGCTAACACAAACGCAAAACCAAGATGCAACAAGGTAATTTCAATTAACTAAATTACTGTATAAAGTCAAGTTAATCTGTAAATATTAAGTCCATATAATTCGCTCTAAGTTATAATTATAATAAATCTAAATAAATAGAAACCCAGAAAGTATATCGGGTTTTTTCATACAGTGGCGGGTTTGAGATGTTATGTCGAGTTTTTCCCAAACACAACGCGTCGCAATTATCTTCAATTTTAAAAAACTGCAACGGCGATGTGGTGAAAGCAATACAAAAGGTAATTACAGTATATTTATAGCATCGAATGTGGGTAGTAAAAATTAGCACGAAACTACCTGTAAAACGTCGCGCACTACTTTAACATTTCAATATTTTCTTTGTTTTTTCAAACATTTATAAGTCATATGTTTCATCATCCCACAGGTGTTAAAATTTGAAGATGAAATCGCAAAATCTTCACCACATTTGGGATCACCGAGAGACAACGCAACAAATTCTCATGTTCAGTTAAATTACACACGTGATAGCGCACGAGATCCCATTAACCTATCTCAACAAAGCGGTATGTTTTTGTCCTAAAAATAGCAACAGTGCGCCATAAAGATTGATAGAGGGTAATAATTAGGGCAAGTTTTTGTTGCACTAAAAACGTGAGAAAGTTGCATTTATTTTTAACAAAAGTTGCAGTAAAAAGTTGCATTTATTTTTAACAAAAGTTGCAGTAAAAAGTTGCATTTATTTTAGACCGCCGAAAATTCATTTTTTTGCCGGTACGCAGCAAGAAAATAACGCTCAACAATAACTCAAATAACTGAACAATAACTCAAATTTAAACGATAGTGAATTAATCAAGCGATCTATTTACATATAGTGCCAAATATTTCCACACATTGTCTGGGGAGAAATGGCGATCGTTTGCCAACAGTTTGCGTAGCATGCTAAAACTTCGTTCCACAGAGCATGAAGTTGCTTGGCAATTTAACAATTTGGTATAGAGTTCTGGACTGATGTTTGGTCGGGTCATTTCCACAATTGCTTTTAGATCACTGTTCAGTTCAAATCGATGATCCAAATACAATTTTATTCCAGATATATTATATTATATTTACGTTTTGCGCAATACTTGATAAAAGTTGCAGTAAAAAGTTGCATGAAAAAATGAAAAAAGTTGCAAAAAGTTGCAATACAAAATTCCTACAAACAGCTTAAAACATCATTCTACGTAAATTGTGAGTATTTAGGAAGCTGCCGGAAGCTGTAAAAAAAAGTTGCAAAAGTTGCAAAAACTTGCCCTAGTAATAATATTAATATTTTTTTCCTTCTTTTATAGCTGGAAGCTGCAACACGAGCCCTCATCCAACCATTGATGGTGACGCAATATCACCAGGCACACCTCCCATCGGTGATTTGTCGCAAGCCTACAAGTTCCAACAGGGTTCAATGGGTGCACCAGCACTGGATGCTCGAACCGCATTTTATCCTTTTGTAAACGGTTCGCTAGCAGGCAACTCCTTTTCAGCGCACACTGCAGGAAAAATTCCAGCGACTAACTTTAATGGGGCGTTTAAGCTGGGCCAATTCAGCAATTCCTCAATAAGATCACGTTATCCATTGCCGGGACAGATGCCGATGTCGTGCTTGGGAAATCTTTCCCCGTTTCCATCATCTTACGGCCAACACCCCGCCATCCGATGACTCTTTGGCGGAGTTTCTCCTTACGGATCGTCTTCATTTATGCCTTCTCTTACCGCCGCCGCAGCTGCCCGCCCCAGACACCATTTCCTACGATACTAACCCTCAATTCTAAGGGCGCTTTCAGCCCTAACCCAAACCCCTCATATACATGGAGTCATTTGTCCAGATGCGACCGGTCATAAAGTTCTAACCCTGAACATTTAGAAACCGGTATTGTCTTTATTTTAGAGCCTAAGGAACTATCTTTCAGGCCGTAATGCAAAAAAGCCGTAAGCCTAAAAACTTTTTCATTCAAATGGACAGCTCAGACGATCAGAAAAGGCCGAGCCCATTGAAAAAGTTGGCGTACCATTTCGGTCGATATGGAATTGTAGTACCCCAAAAAACAGTTTCACGATGGAGAACTTGTCCAGACACCATTTCCTACGATACTAACCCTCAATTTAATTGGAAATGCTCATGATTTTTACTGTTATTGTTTACATATCTTATTGTATGATCATCGCCATGGTAATATAGCCTACGTACGGTAATTAGCAACTACCACTGCAAGCATTTAATATAATCAGTTAATCACTAAAAAATAATATCGTGTTTGTAACGAACCACGACAGCATTCGAAAATATAAATTAGGCAGCGATAGTATTTCTTACAAACAAAATAAAATACTACTAACTGTTTGACTTGTAAACGCAATAGCTTGGTATAAAACTTAAACATACCACGATAATAACTCAACTGATAAATAGCAATTTAACTCACATTTAAAATAGGTGGACCATCGATCGTACACAACATGTCCAACAGTTCCACTTGGTGGATGGGTTGTATTTATCATGGCGAGATCGACATTTAGACGCTATATATCGCCGGTCCTGTACTCGAACCAGTACAGGTAACGTATTAATGGTCCAGGTTGATCGTCGTTGTCTAAATCTTCTTCGAAAAAAGTGACGGCAAAAGGATTGCTGACGTAACCATGGAAGCAGGACGTAGTACTGGGCAATAGCACCTATGGAATTCGGCGAAAACAGATGACTATTTAAATCTAGCAATATCTTACAGACCGTTGTAAATAATCGTATTCTATAATTGCACCACTTTAAGAGACAAGAATTAAGCTAAGCTGCAAGACAACAAGTAAATTAAGACAAAAGCCTAAAAAGGAAACTGGTATACTTTGTGTCTATCCACCATTCGCTGGGGTTTATATAACAAATCTTGCAACGTGTGAACTGAACAGACAGTTGTAATAAATAATCGTATTCTTTGAGAGACAAGCTAAGCTGAGCTTTAAGAATTAAGCTAAGCTGCAACACAACACCAAGTAAAATTAAACAAAAGCATAAAAAGGAAACTGGTAATCTGAAAATGGTGAATCGTAGTCACGCAAATGAGGCAGTTAGCAAGATCTGTCATGAAACCTCGTCGCTTTGAACCTTGTATGAATATGTTATGTGTAGGGAGCATACATACAAGAACATACAGCTACAGTCTTTACAATATCTTGGAAATGCTGCACAGAATTTCTTATAGGCACGATAGTAGTAGGCATATACTGTAAAAGTTGTCGTAGTTAAAGCTTGGTGAATGCTATTTTCATGTTAATTCGAACCTAATGCAACAGTTTTATGAGTTGTTTTAGAGTTAGAAATACTGCTTTGATTATTTGATTAATGCAATTAATATTTTCAAACCCTGTTTAGCAAATGGGTACAATCAGTCAATATTAAGTTAATATTTTAGCTTATTTTTTAACTTTATTTAGCAAATCGGTACATTCAGTCACCATTTGTAAACCCTGTTTAGCAAATGGGTACAATCAGTCACCATTTGTAAGTTATACTTCGCACGGGTACAAATGTGCACGACGTAACTATTACAAAATGTATCTCGCAACAAATTCGGGTATCAAATTGCACGAAGTAAAAAATATACGAAAAATATACGAAAAATATACGAAAAATATACCTGTATGAATTTTTGTAGCCATTTGCCAGATTAACTTGCAAATCACTACTCCAAATTAGAAATTTGACGGGGTAACTCGCAAACACATACCTAACTGACAATAAAGTACCGTATTGAATTGTAAACTTTTGCTAAATAGGGTTAACATCATGTGCATGTGGCTAATCATTGTAACCATTTGCTAAATATGGTTATCATGTTACTACACATGGTAACCTTTTGCTATTTTACAAATGGCTACTGCCTTTAACCAATTGCTAAATAGAGTTAACAAATTGCTACTGAGTGAAACCATTTGCTAAATAAGGTTAACATGTGGCTACTCATGGTAACCTTTTGCTATTTTACAAATGGCTACGGACTAAAACCGTTTGCTAAGTAGGGTTAACAAATGGCTACTGACTTTAAACATTTGCTAAATAGAGTTAACAAATTCCTACTGAGTGAAACCATTTGCTAAATAGGGTTAAAAATGGTTACTGTATGTAACCATTTACTAAATAGCGTTAACATATTGCTACTGAGTTTAACCTTTTTCTAAATAGGGTTAGCAAATGGCTGCTGATTGTAACCATTTGCTAAATAGGGTTAACAAATGCCTACTGAGTGCAACCATTTTATAAATGAGGTTAGGGTTAGTTATAATTAGCACGGGTACAAACGTAAGTTTTGTAAGTTGTCATTTGCAGGGGTACAAATATGCACGAAGTTACTATTACCAAATGTATCTCGCAACGTATACGGGAATCAAATTGCACAAAGTAAAAATTACCAAATGTATCTTGCAACGTGTACGGATATCAAATTGCACGAAGTAAAAATTACCAAATGTATCTCGCAACGTATACGGATATCAAATTGCACGATGTCAAAATTACCGAATGTATATCGCAACTTATACGAGTGAAAAATTGCACGAAGTAACTATTACCAAATGTAAATGGGATGCAATTACATTGAGCTCTTGCCTTGGTAAACTAGTTCAAGGTAAATGTTGTGAATACCTTAGCTTACCCTAAATCTATCGTGGTAGTGTAGTAGTAACTTTACTAAAGGGAAGTTTTTGATGTTTATCTGAATTTTCTTGAGTTTTTCATCGGAGTCAGTATCATAGTAGGCTACTTCTGAAAACAAAAACATTTACAAAATGTCTAGGCAAAGATTTACAGCAATGCGTGGATTAGAAATTTGCAAAATCTTCTGTCAGACTGCTCTGATGACGAGGATTCTGACGTCTCATGCATAACATACGTTTTTGGCATATTAGCCTGTGACTGACGTTTTACCAAATGCCTTTTGTAAAATCGGGTAAAAAGTTAAACAAAGCTTTCGAATTGTGTCAGTTGTATAAGGCTTTGCATCATTCCCTTTCTAGGGCACCTTTCTTAGTTTCTTTAGTTCTAAACTCACCATGGTATGATTGATAACGTTTTTGATCGTTAGGTCTATAACCCATGGGGAAATAACTTTACGCCCTATTTTTCTCATTTCTTTTGTAAAATTTATGGTTTTATCAAACCTAGTAACCTATTTCTAGACATTGGTTCATTGGTCGTCATTGTTTCCCCACAGTTTATTGTCAAATGGGAACTGGCATCTATTTTTACCACAAGACGCGCGAAAACGATCGCTCGCGTGTTTGGTGGGAAAATTCGACAGAAATCTGGAAAGGCGCGAAGGGGAAACCTTCGCGGACCCATGATGCAGCCGTTTCCGATTCGGAAGCTTCCATTGATTCTGTAGCTTCGCGTCCATTCTGGAAACGGTATAAAGGTAACTATTGACTTGTTACTTTCCAACTGCGCTGAGGTCGTCACACGTCGCCAACTCCATTGTGCGGTATCACGCATTACAGACCACAATGAAGTCACAAAGAAGACGCGAATTTTGCAGTTATATTGACCGGGGAAGGCTTGATTGGCCACGGCCGCATTTAAATTACTTTAAAGTTAAACGGAGAAACTCGTATTTGACTCTTAGGTAATATTGCGCATCGCACTGTATTTGATACTTAGGTAATAACGCGCATCCTGGTACCCATGCCTCAATCAAGCTCATTGAGGAACGTTTTCTTGACAATACAGCAAGTATGCATCATTAACCTTCTAGGCCGCCGATCTTTGTTTCTACAGTTCTAAACTCACCATGGTATAATTTATAACGTTTTCGATCATAGCGTCTTCTCTGTCCCACGGTCAATTAACATCACGCTCCGTTTCGCTCATTTCTTTTGTATTTGCCAATATTAGGTCAATTTTTTCTAATTTCGTGTAGGGTATTGTCAAATGGGAACTGAGTAAATGACTATATAACGCATCCCTTTTTGCTGAAAGAGTGAAAGACATTTACATGTACTGCTGTTCAGTTTGCCAGTCAGCTTAAGGGACACACTTGGCTTGGACCGAAGGTTTTACAGTTTTTTAACTATTTTCAAGTTAGCCATATTCGTTGATCAGATAGAGCTCAAAAACAGTTAGAGTACAGTATAAAGTTTCCCAAATAGCTAAAAAGTGCCAGGGACACACTTGGTTTGGGCCGAAGGTTTTACAGTTTTTTAATTTGTGTCCGGTCCTATGGAGACCATTGTCTAAACAGGTTCTTTGTTCTGGACGATGTTTTTCTTAAAGATCCACACGCCCCATAACATTATGGGAAGAGGAAACAATTAGTCGATAGCCTTACACGTGCTAATGGTTTATTTGCTAACTGAGGGGCAAAACAATTATATACCATATATATATAATTTCCTGCGGTTCCTCACCCATCGGTGCAGTTGAGGTTGGTGATCATGCGTCGGTCGCATCTCAAAACAACGTTGTTGTGGTGAGCTGATATATAAGAAATCTTACGTGACCGAAAATTTTTGTGGTGTGCAGTTAATTAAGTTGTTAGTTTTTGTTTTGGCAAACATGTCATAGAAATATTTACACGATTTTAAAACCAGTTGCTAGAGCAATAAGCTTTTTTGTATAATGTTTGTCCCAGCGCGATGACTGAAAAAAGAAACTCAATAAAACAATTCCGTCACCAATAACCGCGCGAGAGAAATTCGAAGCTCGTCCTAAAACGAGAGAAAAAGTGACAAAAAGCTGCTAGAAAAAAGCGCTAACGGCAAGGCAATTACTATTTATGCGCGAACCACTAATTTGTTGTCGAGGGATATAACATGTCTATTAAGAATTTTGCACGGCATTTTGTCAGAGAACAAGACCAAGAAGCAGTTATGTAATGACAAGGTTTTCAGTATGAGTGGTTGCACAGAACAGTTTTTAAAATTTTGGGTAATTTTGCGTGTAGAACGACAAAATTGAAATCATTTATCCGTCGCGATTTCGCCATCATATATTCCTAAACGAGTTTAGTTAAAGGATAGTAAATTTGGAAAAATTTGTTAAAATTTTAATCTTATTTAAAAAGCAATCAAGACATTTTTGCAGAAAGCATTATTTGCAAGGATGGTATATCACTGAGCATAACATATTAATCTAAAAGTTACGTTTAAAAATGTTAAAATGTGTCTTATATATGAATTTATGTTAGTCTAACAAAAAAATATTTTCCATACATAGATTTATTTTGCTACAGTTGTTTCTAAAAAAGTCTAAAAAAGAATGAAAGCAACAGCTTTGCATCACATACCATCGTCTCCCCATGACTACGGCAACCTGTCTCAAGCGGTCTCAAATCCGGCAGCCGCAGCACTACTTCTTCGGGCTACGGAAAAATACCCAAGAACGCCGAAATGTGGAAGATGCAGAAACCATGGGGTAGTGAGCGCTTTGAAGGGTCACAAAGGATATTGTCGTTGGAAAGACTGCCTCTGTGCAAAGTGCACTTTGATTGCTGAAAGACAAAGAGTAATGGCAGCGCAGGTAATACCCACAGTGTAAAGTAAACCAAATAAAAAAATTTGCAAAGTAGGATATACATGGTTGCTTATGAAGATTACATTCAAAGTAGAACTATGAATAAAAACAAAAAGAAATTTAGGAATATTTTATGTCTTCTGTTTTGAAATCTGTCTAAATCAGAATAAATTATTAATGTACAGCAAAAGTTCAAAAGTTTGTTCTTAATAGCGTATTCTTTAAATATGGAAATTTTTTTTAAAACAGAAATTGTTTTATCTTTAAACTTAATATTACCCTAATATAGCTTGCTTTAAGACGTCAGCAAGCCCAAGAGGAAAATAACACACGAGAACTGCAACTGCTCTACGGAGCTACCCAGAGTTTTTCGCCCTTGGACGCGCAACGCATCGCAAGTATTGAACGATCGCCGAAAAAAGACTTTATTGAAAATGAAATTCACAACAAAGCCAGCAGCGACCCGTTATCATCATCAGGTGCGTCGTCTTCGCGTGTTTTTCAACTTCCCTGGTCAGTTTTTGTAACTGTAAGATATGACTTGAACCTTAAACGCGTTGTTATTTAAAAGTCATCACAATACGTACGTTGGTAGGCGCGAAACGTGCGAGATACGACGATTATATCTCAAATGATTGCAATGGAAGTTACGGTTTCGTGTCGTCATCACCGGTACATCAGCAACAACCGCACTTGGACAACAGCTCGGCCAAATCTGTTCATTCGGACAGCGATCAAAATGGCGACACGGAGAGAAAGTCCGACGTCACTCGCTCACCGCGATCGGACGACCCTAGGAAGAGTCCCCCTTCTGGTATGAGTGAAAACAGCTCACCGGCGTACAATGAAAGTCGATATAATCCTGAAAAACCTCACGCGAGTCAGGGGCCTGCATTGGATATCGACGAATCGCCAGAAAAGCATTCCCTTCTGTCAAGAACTGACTCAGCTGACCAGGCCAGTGACGTAGCCGAAAATCAGCTATACGATTCAAGCCAGCTAACACAAACGCAAAACCAAGATGCAACAAGGTAATTTCAATTAACTAAATTACTGTATAAAGTCAAGTTAATCTGTAAATATTAAGTCCATATAATTCGCTCTAAGTTATAATTATAATAAATCTAAATAAATAGAAACCCAGAAAATATATCGGGTTTTTTCATACAGTGGCGGGTTTGAGATGTTATGTCGAGTTTTTCCCAAACACAACGCGTCGCAATTATCTTCAATTTTAAAAAACTGCAACGGCGATGTGGTGAAAGCAATACAAAAGGTAATTACAGTATATTTATAGCATCGAATGTGGGTAGTAAAAATTAGCACGAAACTACCTGTAAAACGTCGCGCACTACTTTAACATTTCAATAATTTCTTTGTTTTTTCAAACATTTATAAGTCATATGTTTCATCATCCCACAGGTGTTAAAATTTGAAGATGAAATCGCAAAATCTTCACCACATTTGGGATCACCGAGAGACAACGCAACAAATTCTCATGTTCAGTTAAATTACACACGTGATAGCGCACGAGATCCCATTAACCTATCTCAACAAAGCGGTATGTTTTTGTCCTAAAAATAGCAACAGTGCGCCATAAAGATTGATAGAGGGTAATAATATTAATATTTTTTTCCTTCTTTTATAGCTGGAAGCTGCAACACGAGCCCTCATCCAACCATTGATGGTGACGCAATATCACCAGGCACACCTCCCATCGGTGATTTGTCGCAAGCCTACAAGTTCCAACAGGGTTCAATGGGTGCACCAGCACTGGATGCTCGAACCGCATTTTATCCTTTTGTAAACGGTTCGCTAGCAGGCAACTCCTTTTCAGCGCACACTGCAGGAAAAATTCCAGCGACTAGCTTTAATGGGGTGTTTAAGCTGGGCCAATTCAGCAATTCCTCAATAAGATCACGTTATCCATTGCCGGGACAGATGCCGATGTCGTGCTTGGGAAATCTTTCCCCGTTTCCATCATCTTACGGCCAACACCCCGCCATCCGAGGACTCTTTGGCGGAGTTTCTCCTTACGGATCGTCTTCATTTATGCCTTCTCTTACCGCCGCCGCAGCTGCCCGCCCCAGACACCATTTCCTACGATACTAACCCTCAATTCTAAGGGCGCTTTCAGCCCTAACCCAAACCCCTCATATACATGGAGTCATTTTTCCAGATGCGACCGGTCATAAAGTTCTAACCCTGAACATTTAGAAACCGGTATTGTCTTTATTTTAGAGCAATAATAAGATCAATCTCCATTGTGGATCCTCATATAACCTTTTAAAGTGTTGCTTTGGGTAAATGACTTGAGACAAACTTAGCATTGATAAGGTTGCTCAGCTGTGTGAGTTTTTATATGACTTCTCAAACTGCCGCGTTGGGTAAATGAATTGTCGCACATATTGCATGAATAAGGTCTTTCTCCAGCGTGCATTCTCATATGACGTTTTAAATGCTAGCTTTGAGTAAATAACTTTTCACATAACTTGCAGTGATAATTACGCTTTCCAGTATGAGTTGTTACATGAGTTTTCAAATTGCTGCGTTGGGTACATGACTTGTCGCACATATCGCATTGTTAAGGTCGCTCATCTGTGTGAGCTCTTATATGATCTTTCAAGTGGCTTTTGTATTTGAATGATTTATCACAAAATTTGCAGGAAAAATGCTTTTCTTGTCCTTCTTTGTTGAAAAAGTCTTGTGAAATCCCATCAATCATTGCTTTTAACAAAACGTCAATTTGCATTCCAACTACTTGACGACCCATTGCGTTATTATTATTATTACCTAATTACATAATATACAAACCTAATTCGTTCGGCAAATTGAATTAAATTACCCCAACACGTGCCACAGTTGCAGATTGTTTACAGAATTTTATGTATGATATATATATCATTTAAGCAATTAACAACATTTGCGAAAAACTAGAAAAAAATTACTTTAATGTAATATTTAAGCCCTGTTCAGAAGACTTAATTCACAGGCAAGCACTCTTATCTCCGCGTTGTGATTTCCTTTGATAAAACAAGTTGGTCTTTGGTAAAATGACAAAACCAAACCAATTCTTGAAAAATATTAAGACGAATGTCAATGCAATGTCAATATTTCATGGTAGTAGGCTACTACACTATTATTAATGATTACTAAACTATACCCTGCAAAAAACATTTATAGGTCTCCAAAGGTCATATTAAATATGATGATCATTAATACACAACTGATTTGTGCCTAAAACGTTTATAAGTGCATATATTCTTGCTCATATTACGTGTAAATGTCAATATTGCATGATACTAAGTACAACTGCATTAGTAATTATCAATGATTACTAAAATATATTTTGAAAAAAGCAATTATATATCTCCAAACATCATGTTAACATGATAATCTTTAATAAACATCTGCTGAATTTTGATTATATTTAAAACTAATATTAATGTAACTATTGGTATTGTATTGTATTATTGTTATTGTATTATATTGTATTAATATGTGTAACGATTTGTACTAATATTAATGTAACTAATTAGTAACTGTAGTCTGTAAATAAACTACCAGCATAATATGTGTCATTTTGTATATATAATTAATTGCCTTCATTTCCTTGCCAGTTGCCACCATTTCAATAATGTTTTTGGATTCCCTACATACGAAAACTGCCTAAATCATAAAAATTTCGCAAACTTCACATAATACAAAACAACTTTTATTTATTATTGACAATTTTCCCAACAAGCACATTACTGAAACCAATATAACTTCCACGCAAATGTCCATTATGCCTGACAAACTCATAAATGTATGTATTCTTACTCATAAAATGTGTATTGTTTAAAACGATTTAGATCAAAATGAGGTCAAAATTTAAACTTGTTAGGTGAAAAAACTGGTTGCCCTACTAATAAGGGATTTGCCACTTTACTGCGATTGTATTTCAACCTGATTTAATTTCATTTATGATTTTCATTTTAACCAATCATGCGAATTATCATGGAATATTATCTAAAGACGTTAAATGCCGCACGTGATCTATGTCCCAGAAACGCACAACAGCGAGTGTTCATCACCTGAAGTGATGGTGTAAGCACCTCAGGGGTGTCCGTGCATGTAATAGAACAAGCAAACCTGAACTGACAGCTGCAGCGATCGGTCCTGAAACGATTAGTTGAAATGGATATTTCAACAGAAAATTTTTTTTTTGAGATAGTATTTTCGGCGCCTTGAAAATGAATCGCATTTGTGTTTCAAAAGTGTACAAGTGCTGCGGTTCGGATGTTTTTTGTGCTGCGACAAGTTACCGATTTTGCAAAGTTTTAAGTGATTTTAACGTAAAAGTGAAAGTTTCAATGTAATGTTCCCCGTAGTGGAGCTGCATCTTGTAAAGCAACGCCAAGAATAGACGCAGTCAACCGAGAATTTGCGGTGCATGCAGTTACTTGAAAACAACCGGATTAAGGGGTAAAAGGGCGTCATACTAACAAAGAAAATTTCTTTAATTTTGCCTCGTCCTTGCCTGGATCGCACCTGGTGTAGATATAACGCTGCTTGGTGTCGATGATAAATAATTGTTATTACGTAAGTCAAAAGTGAGCACACTGTAATGACTCCTCGCGGTCCTTAATCAACGCTTCTTGTAGCTACGTCGCATACCTCATAATCACGCCAATGAAGCTCTCAGTTCAGTATCTCAGTTTAAAACACTACACTAAGTCATACATTAATATTTTCTCCGACCTTGCTGTGGGTAAAAAATTTGAATTAGGGCCAATTCTTTGTATTTGCCGATATATTTGCAAACGTTTGTTTATTTCGACGAGACGTTTTGGCTTTTCACTGTGTGCTTTACCCTTGAAAAGCATAAAAAATCCATTGCATAATTGTTGCATTTAGGCAACATACGTTTGTGACGTATTTCTGCAGGATAACACTTTGGAAGATGATGAAGAAGAAGACAATGTAAAACCGGAGAAAAAGAAACGGATTAGACCGAAAAAAAAGTGTCCGTAAGTTGTACTATAATTTTGGCCTAGCTTTCAAGTATATGAATGGAAGAGAATTTAAAATAATCTCAGCTTTTCAATGCTGTTTTTTGTTTTTATGTGTAAAAGAGAAGAAAAGTGAAACATGTCCAAGAATAATGACATGATGGTGTTAATAATTGTTCTAGATTCTGTTGTGTCATGAATTCGAGTATCTCGCGCCACTGCAAACTCGTGCACGAGAAAATAAACTAATGAAGAAGGTGATTTTGCATGCGAATTTTGCGAAAAGACTTCTGACTTCTTGGAATGGCCTCGTGACTCGTGAGACACCTACGCGGCAAGCTTCACGCTGATCAACCTAAGGCAAAGGAGATGGCTGATTCTGTGGACCGCCGCCGGAAAAACGTCCCAATCGGAAGTTTTGGTAAATACACAAAGTACAAAATGACTGTGCAGTAGTTGCTCATGTTGTTGCCATTAAAAATTATTTGTTATTCTACAAACAATTTGTGTATGATTTGCATTTGTAAAAAAAACCTTTGAAGAAATGCTTCGTTGGTGCACTGTCGTCTTTATTTCATAAACCAGGTGGAAATGCAACGCGTACGAAGTCGGCCCAATGAAGCGATGGGATCGGTAATGGGATTTGAACGCAAAGCGATTGATGGTCTCGGAAAAAGGTGCACAATATTGTGTTTATTGCTGATTATAAATAAATAGCTATATTGTGTGCACTGTGCACGACCTGAAATGCATAAATGTGTTAGAATTTGCAATTCATGTATTCGTTATATTGTTTTATTTTCCTTTTTTCCACAATTTTCCAGACGACGACTTCAAAGTGGAAACGAAATGTATGGTTCAGTTGAAAACTTAATTTTTTTTTTCTGGTATCTAATTGTATTGATTCAATTCAAACGATGTTTAGTGCACAGGGTTCATAGTTGACCTGCCGTCGAAAGATGAGAATAACTGAATTAGGAACACTGAATTACTTTGTTTTGCAATGATCGCCAACACCACTGGAAACAATTCATTGGCACAGAACGCAACCATAACTAGATCAAACAACTGCGCTACGTTTAAAAATCAAACACAACTTGTTACAATTGTTCTGATATATACTTAAAAATCCTGTAACTGCTGTTTATAAACAAGTAAGTCATTTTTCATCTTCATCCACATCTATCTCATGACTCATGATAGCAGCAAGATACTGCCAGATGGTGATAGATGTGTGTTAAGTTAAAGTTGACATGATAAGGCTTTAGAATTTAGATAGTGGACGAAAAGTTAAATTTTTCGTGGATCTTTAAATAAATCTTTCACGAAACTTTTAAATTTTTCTTCATAGACGTAATTGAAGCGTGTATTCGCGAATTGCAGGAAGAGAAGAGATACATAATTTGCCTCGATCAACGAGTTGAGGTAGTGCTTGTACCATGCAGGCACCTCTGTAGCTGTACCGGGTGTGAAAAAGCTCTCAGAAAGTTTCCGATATGCAGAGCTGAAATTGAACAGTCTATGCGTACTTACAGGTCGTAATATGTCTGTCGGGCATGCTTGCCTGAAGTGGCATAAATCCTCCTCACAATTATTTTGTTTGCTTCTTCTCGTTGATATCGTTTCGAGCAAAGATTTATAGAGCTTAAGATGACACAGAAATGTCAGTGAGAATACCTACAGATCGTGTGTTACTTTGTGACTGTGACGCCATAGAATCGTGTGATAATTTTGTAAATCATTACATTGATGTCTTTTTGATATACAGTACTTTAGTTTAATTGGAATGGTTTGCAGCCTAAAATATAAAGTTTAGTTACCTTTATACTGTTTCCAGAATGGACGCGAAGCTACAGAATCAATGGAAACATCCGACTCGGCAACGGCTGCATTATGGGTCCCCGAAGGTTTCCCCTTCGCGCATTTCCAGATTTCTGTCGAATTTTCCCACCAAACACGCGACCGATCGTTTTCGCGCGTCTTGTGGTAAAAATAGATGCCAGTTCCCATTTGAAAATAAACTGGGGGGAAAAAATGAAGACCAATAAACCAATGTCTAAAAATAGGTTACTAGGTTTGATAAAACCAGAAATTTTACAAAAGAAATGAGAAAAATAGGGCGTAAAGTTATTTCCCCATGGGTTACAGACCTATCGATCAAAAACGTTATCAATCGTACCATGGTGAGTTTAGAAGTTAGAACTAAAGAAACTAAGAAAGGTGCCCTAGAAAGGGAATGATGCAAAGCCTTATACAACTGATACAACTGGAAAGCTTTGTTTAACTTTTCACCCAATTTTACAAAAGGCATTTGGTAAAACGCCAGTCAACACAGTCACAGGCTAAAATGCCACAAACGCATGTTATGCATGAGACAAACTTGGCATTGATAAGGTCGGGATAGGTAGGTAGGTTATGGATAACATTTTGAATGCCGCATGATATTTGGAAACTTGCTCTATATAACTTCATGTAAAAACTCATTTTTGTACATCAGACTAATCTTCGCTCGAATCTGACGATTCAGATTCAATTGCCTGCTGAACACTGGCTATTGCAGCATTTACTGTTGCGTCGATTTCAATGTCAGAATCCTCGTCATCAGAGCAGTCTGACAGAAGATTTTTGCAAATTTCTAATCCACGCATTGCTGTAAATCTTTGCCTAGACATTTTGTAAATGTTTTTGTTTTCAGAAGTAGCCTACTATGATACTGACTCCGATGAAAAACTCAAGAAAATTCAGATAAACATCAAACACTTCCCTTTAGTAAAGTTACTACTACACTACCACAATAGATAAGGGTAAGCTAAGGTTTTCACAACATTTACCTTGAACTAGTTTACCAAGGCAAGAGCTCAATGTAATTGCATCCCATTTACATTTGGTAATAGTTACTTCGTGCAATTTTTCACTCGTATAAGTTGCGAGATAAATTCGGTAATTTTTACTTCGTGCAATTTGATACCCGTATACGTTGCGAGATACATTTGGTAATAGTAACTTCGTGCATATTTGCACCCCTGCAAATGATAACTTACAAAACTTGCGTTTGTACCCGTGCTAATTATAACTAACCCTAACCTCATTTATAAAATGGTTGCACTCAGTAGGCATTTGTTAACCCTATTTAGCAAATGGTTACAATCAGCAGCCATTTGCTAACCCTATTTAGAAAAAGGTTAAACTCAGTAGCAATATGTCAACGCTATTTAGTAAATGGTTACATACAGTAGCAATTTTTAACCCTATTTAGCAAATGGTTTCACTCAGTAAGAATTTGTTAACTCTATTTAGCAAACGGTTTTGGTCAGTTGCCATTTGTAAAATAGCAAAAGGTTACCATGAGTAGCCACATGTTAACCCTATTTAGCAAATGGTTCTGTAGCTTTGCGTCCATTTTGGAAACGGTATGAAGGTAACTATTGACTTGTTACTTTCCAACTGCGCTGAGGTCGTCACACGTCGCCAACTCCATTGTGCGGCATCACGCATTACAGACCACAATGAAATCACAAAGAAGACGCGAAATTTGCAGTTATATTGACCGGGGAAGGCTTGATTGGCCACGGTCGCATTATGTGGAACATTTGCACTTTCAAACGGAGAAACTCGTATTTGACTCTTAGGTAATATCGCGCATCGCACTGTATTTGAACTCTTACGTAATAACGCGCATCCTGGTACTCGCGCCTCAATCAAGCTCATTGAGGAACGTTTTCTTGACAATACAGCAAGTATGCATCATTAACCTACTAGGCCGCCGATCTTTGTTTCTTCAGTTCTAAACTCACCATGCTATAATTTATAACGATTACGATGAAAGCGTCTTCTCTGTCCCACGGTCAATTAATATCACGCTCCGTTTCGCTCATTTCTTTTGTATTTGCCAATAATAGGTCAATTTTTTCTAATTTCGTTTAGGTTATTGTCAAATGGGAACTGAATAAATGACTATATAACGCATCCCTTTTTGCTGAAAGAGTGAAAGACATTTACATCTACTGCTGTTCAGTTTGCCAGTCAGCTTAAGGGACACACTTGGCTTGGACCGAAGGTTTTACAGTTTTTTAACTATTTTCAAGTTAGCCATATTCGTTGATCAGATAGAGCTCAAAAACAGTTAGAGTACAGTATAAAGTTTCCCAAATAGCTAAAAAGTGCCAGGGACACACTTGGCTTGAGCCGAAGGTTTTACAGTTTTTTAATTTGTGTCCGGTCCTATGGAGACCATTGTCTAAACAGGTTCTTTGTTCTGGACGATGTTTTTCTTAAAGATCCACACGCCCCATAACATTATGGGAAGAGGAAACAATTAGTCGATAGCCTTACACGTGCTAATGGTTTATTTGCTAACTGAGGGGCAAAACAATTATATACCATATATATATAATTTCCTGCGGTTCCTCACCCATCGGTGCAGTTGAGGTTGGTGATCATGCGTCGGGCGCATCTCAAAACAACGTTGTTGTGGTGAGCTGATATATAAGAAATCTTACGTGACCGAAAATTTTTGTGGTGTGCAGTTAATTAAGTTGTTAGTTTTTGTTTTGGCAAACATGTCATAGAAATATTTACACGATTTTAAAACCAGTTGCTAGAGCAATAAGCTTTTTTTGTATAATGTTTGTCCCAGCGCGATGACTGAAAAAAGAAACTCAATAAAACAATTCCGTCACCAATAACCGCGCGAGAGAAATTCGAAGCTCGTCCTAAAACGAGAGAAAAAGTGACAAAAAGCTGCTAGAAAAAAGCGCTAACGGCAAGGCAATTACTATTTATGCGCGAACCACTAATTTGTTGTCGAGGGATATAACATGTCTATTAAGAATTTTGCACGGCATTTTGTCAGAGAACAAGACCAAGAAGCAGTATTGTAATGACAAGGTTTTCAGTATGAGTGGTTGCACAGAACAGTTTTTAAAATTTTGGGTAATTTTGCGTGTAGAACGACAAAATTGAAATCATTTATCCGTCGCGAATTCGCCATCATATATTCCTAAACGAGTTTAGTTAAAGGATAGTAAATTTGGAAAAATTTGTTAAAATTTTAATCTTATTTAAAAAGCAATCAAGACATTTTTGCAGAAAGCATTATTTGTAAGGATGGTATATCACTGAGCATAACATATTAATCTAAAAGTTACGTTTAAAAATGTTAAAATGTGTCTTATATATGAATTTATGTTAGTCTAACAAAAAAATATTTTCCATACATAGATTTATTTTGCTACAGTTGTTTCTAAAAAAGTCTAAAAAAGAATGAAAGCAACAGCTTTGCATCACATACCATCGTCTCCCCATGACTACGGCAACCTGTTTCAAGCGGTCTCAAATCCGGCAGCCGCAGCACTACTTCTTCGGGCTACGGAAAATACCCAAGAACGCCGAAATGTGGAAGATGCAGAAACCATGGGGTAGTGAGCGCTTTGAAGGGTCACAAAGGATATGGTCGTTGGAAAGACTGCCTCTGTGCAAAGGGCACTTTGATTGCTGAAAGACAAAGAGTAATGGCAGCGCAGGTAATACCCACAGTGTAAAGTAAACCAAATAAAAAAATTTGCAAAGTAGGATATACATGGTTGCTTATGAAGATTACATTCAAAGTAGAACTATGAATAAAAACAAAAAGAAATTTAGGAATATTTTATATCCTCTGTTTTGAAATCTGTCTAAATCAGAATAAATTATTAATGTACAGCAAAAGTTCAAAAGTTTGTTCTTAATAGCGTATTCTTTAAATATGGAAATTTTTTTTAAAACAGAAATTGTTTTATCTTTTAATTAATATTACCCTAATATAGCTTGCTTTAAGACGTCAGCAAGCCCAAGAGGAAAATAACACACGAGAACTGCAACTGCTCTACTACTTTATTGAAAATGAAATTCACAACAAAGCCAGCAGCGACCCGTTATCATCATCAGGTGCGTCGTCTTCGCGTGTTTTTCAACTTCCCTGGTCAGTTTTTGTAACTGTAAGATATGACTTGAACCTTAAACGCGTTGTTATTTAAAAGTCATCACAATACGTACGTTGGTAGGCGCGAAACGTGCGAGATACGACGATTATATCTCAAATGATTGCAATGGAAGTTACGGTTTCGTGTCGTCATCACCGGTACATCAGCAACAACCGCACTTGGACAACAGCTCGGCCAAATCTGTTCATTCGGACAGCGATCAAAATGGCGACACGGAGAGAAAGTCCGACGTCACTCGCTCACCGCGATCGGACGACCCTAGGAAGAGTCCTCCTTCTGGTATGAGTGAAAACAGCTCACCGGCGTACAATGAAAGTCGATATAATCCTGAAAAACCTCACGCGAGTCAGGGGCCTGCATTGGATATCGACGAATCGCCAGAAAAGCATTCCCTTCTGTCACGAACTGACTCAGCTGACCAGGCCAGTGACGTAACCGAAAATCAGCTATACGATTCAAGCCAGCTAACACAAACGCAAAACCAAGATGCAACAAGGTAATTTCAATTAACTAAATTACTGTATAAAGTCAAGTTAATCTGTAAATATTAAGTCCATATAATTCGCTCTAAGTTATAATTATAATAAATCTAAATAAATAGAAACCCAGAAAATATATCGGGTTTTTTCATACAGTGGCGGGTTTGAGATGTTATGTCGAGTTTTTCCCAAACACAACGCGTCGCAATTATCTTCAATTTTAAAAAACTGCAACGGCGATGTGGTGAAAGCAATACAAAAGGTAATTACAGTATATTTATAGCATCGAATGTGGGTAGTAAAAATTAGCACGAAACTACCTGTAAAACGTCGCGCACTACCTTAACATTTCAATATTTTCTTTGTTTTTTCAAACATTTATAAGTCATATGTTTCATCATCCCACAGGTGTTAAAATTTGAAGATGAAATCGCAAAATCTTCACCACATTTGGGATCACCGAGAGACAACGCAACAAATTCTCATGTTCAGTTAAATTACACACGTGATAGCGCACGAGATCCCATTAACCTATCTCAACAAAGCGGTATGTTTTTGTCCTAAAAATAGCAACAGTGCGCCATAAAGATTGATAGAGGGTAATAATATTAATATTTTTTTCCTTCTTTTATAGCTGGAAGCTGCAACACGAGCCCTCATCCAACCATTGATGGTGACGCAATATCACCAGGCACACCTCCCATCGGTGATTTGTCGCAAGCCTACAAGTTCCAACAGGGTTCAATGGGTGCACCAGCACTGGATGCTCGAACCGCATTTTATCCTTTTGTAAACGGTTCGCTAGCAGGCAACTCCTTTTCAGCGCACACTGCAGGAAAAATTCCAGCGACTAACTTTAATGGGGCGTTTAAGCTGGGCCAATTCAGCAATTCTTCAATAAGATCACGTTATCCATTGCCGGGACAGATGCCGATGTCGTGCTTGGGAAATCTTTCCCCGTTTCCATCATCTTACGGCCAACACCCCGCCATCCGAGGACTCTTTGGGGGAGTTTCTCCTTACGGATCGTCTTCATTTATGCCTTCTCTTACCGCCGCCGCAGCTGCCCGCCCCAGACACCATTTCCTACGATACTAACCCTCAATTCTAAGGGCGCTTTCAGCCCTAACCCAAACCCCTCATATACATGGAGTCATTTTTCCAGATGCGATCGGTCATAAAGTTCTAACCCTGAACATTTAGAAACCGGTATTGTCTTTATTTTAGAGCAATAATAAGATCAATCTCCATTGTGGATCCTCATATGACCTTTTAAAGTGTTGCTTTGGGTAAATGACTTAAGACAAACTTAGCATTGATAAGGTTGCTCAGCCGTGTGAGTTTTTATATGACTTCTCAAACTGCCGCGTTGGGTAAATGAATTGTCGCACATATTGCATGAATAAGGTTTTTCTCCAGCGTGCATTCTCATATGACGTTTTAAATGCTAGCTTTGAGTAAATAACTTTTCACATAACTTGCAGTGATAATTACGCTTTCCAGTATGAGTTGTTACATGAGTTTTCAAATTGCTGCGTTGGGTACATGACTAGTCGCACATATCGCATTGTTAAGGTCGCTCATCTGTGTGAGCTCTTATATGATCTTTCAAGTGGCTTTTGTATTTGAATGATTTATCACAAAATTTGCAGGAAAAATGCTTTTCTTGTCCTTCTTTGTTGAAAAAGTCTTGTGAAATCCCATCAATCATTGCTTTTAACAAAACGTCAATTTGCATTCCAACTACTTGACGACCCATTGCGTTATTATTATTATTACCTAATTACATAATATACAAACCTAATTCGTTCGGCAAATCGAATTAAATTACCCCAACACGTGCCACAGTTGCAGATTGTTTACAGAATTTTATGTATGATATATATATCATTTAAGCAATTAACAACATTTGCGAAAAACTAGAAAAAAATTACTTTAATGTAATATTTAAGCCCTGTTCAGAAGACTTAATTCACAGGCAAGCACTCTTATCTCCGCGTTGTGATTTCCTTTGATAAAACAAGTTGGTCTTTGGTAAAATGACAAAACCAAACCAATTCTTGAAAAATATTAAGACGAATGTCAATGCAATGTCAATATTTCATGGTAGTAGGCTACTACACTATTATTAATGATTACTAAACTATACCCTGCAAAAAACATTTATAGGTCTCCAAAGGTCATATTAAATATGATGATCATTAATACACAACTGATTTGTGCCTAAAACGTTTATAAGTGCATATATTCTTGCTCATATTACGTGTAAATGTCAATATTGCATGATACTAAGTACAACTGCATTAGTAATTATCAATGATTACTAAAATATATTTTGAAAAAAGCAATTATATATCTCCAAACATCATGTTAACATGATAATCTTTAATAAACATCTGCTGAATTTTGATTATATTTAAAACTAATATTAATGTAACTATTGGTATTGTATTGTATTATTGTTATTGTATTATATTGTATTAATATGTGTAACGATTTGTACTAATATTAATGTAACTAATTAGTAACTGTAGTCTGTAAATAAACTACCAGCATAATATGTGTCATTTTGTATATATAATTAATTGCCTTCATTTCCTTGCCAGTTGCCACCATTTCAATAATGTTTTTGGATTCCCTACATACGAAAACTGCCTAAATCATAAAAATTTCGCAAACTTCACATAATACAAAACAACTTTTATTTATTATTGACAATTTTCCCAACAAGCACATTACTGAAACCAATATAACTTCCACGCAAATGTCCATTATGCCTGACAAACTCATAAATGTATGTATTCTTACTCATAAAATGTGTATTGTTTAAAACGATTTAGATCAAAATGAGGTCAAAATTTAAACTTGTTAGGTGAAAAAACTGGTTGCCCTACTAATAAGGGATTTGCCACTTTACTGCGATTGTATTTCAACCTGATTTAATTTCATTTATGATTTTCATTTTAACCAATCATGCGAATTATCATGGAATATTATCTAAAGACGTTAAATGCCGCACGTGATCTATGTCCCAGAAACGCACAACAGCGAGTGTTCATCACCTGAAGTGATGGTGTAAGCACCTCAGGGGTGTCCGTGCATGTAATAGAACAAGCAAACCTGAACTGACAGCTGCAGCGATCGGTCCTGAAACGATTAGTTGAAATGGATATTTCAACAGAAAATTTTTTTTTTGAGATAGTATTTTCGGCGCCTTGAAAATGAATCGCATTTGTGTTTCAAAAGTGTACAAGTGCTGCGGTTCGGATGTTTTTTGTGCTGCGACAAGTTACCGATTTTGCAAAGTTTTAAGTGATTTTAACGTAAAAGTGAAAGTTTCAATGTAATGTTCCCCGTAGTGGAGCTGCATCTTGTAAAGCAACGCCAAGAATAGACGCAGTCAACCGAGAATTTGCGGTGCATGCAGTTACTTGAAAACAACCGGATTAAGGGGTAAAAGGGCGTCATACTAACAAAGAAAATTTCTTTAATTTTGCCTCGTCCTTGCCTGGATCGCACCTGGTGTAGATATAACGCTGCTTGGTGTCGATGATAAATAATTGTTATTACGTAAGTCAAAAGTGAGCACACTGTAATGACTCCTCGCGGTCCTTAATCAACGCTTCTTGTAGCTACGTCGCATACCTCATAATCACGCCAATGAAGCTCTCAGTTCAGTATCTCAGTTTAAAACACTACACTAAGTCATACATTAATATTTTCTCCGACCTTGCTGTGGGTAAAAAATTTGAATTAGGGCCAATTCTTTGTATTTGCCGATATATTTGCAAACGTTTGTTTATTTCGACGAGACGTTTTGGCTTTTCACTGTGTGCTTTACCCTTGAAAAGCATAAAAAATCCATTGCATAATTGTTGCATTTAGGCAACATACGTTTGTGACGTATTTCTGCAGGATAACACTTTGGAAGATGATGAAGAAGAAGAAAATGTAAAACCGGAGAAAAAGAAACGGATTAGACCGAAAAAAAAGTGTCCGTAAGTTGTACTATAATTTTGGCCTAGCTTTCAAGTATATGAATGGAAGAGAATTTAAAATAATCTCAGCTTTTCAATGCTGTTTTTTGTTTTTATGTGTAAAAGAGAAGAAAAGTGAAACATGTCCAAGAATAATGACATGATGGTGTTAATAATTGTTCTAGATTCTGTTGTGTCATGAATTCGAGTATCTCGCGCCACTGCAAACTCGTGCACGAGAAAATAAACTAATGAAGAAGGTGATTTTGCATGCGAATTTTGCGAAAAGACTTCTGACTTCTTGGAATGGCCTCGTGACTCGTGAGACACCTACGCGGCAAGCTTCACGCTGATCAACCTAAGGCAAAGGAGATGGCTGATTCTGTGGACCGCCGCCGGAAAAACGTCCCAATCGGAAGTTTTGGTAAATACACAAAGTACAAAATGACTGTGCAGTAGTTGCTCATGTTGTTGCCATTAAAAATTATTTGTTATTCTACAAACAATTTGTGTATGATTTGCATTTGTAAAAAAAACCTTTGAAGAAATGCTTCGTTGGTGCACTGTCGTCTTTATTTCATAAACCAGGTGGAAATGCAACGCGTACGAAGTCGGCCCAATGAAGCGATGGGATCGGTAATGGGATTTGAACGCAAAGCGATTGATGGTCTCGGAAAAAGGTGCACAATATTGTGTTTATTGCTGATTATAAATAAATAGCTATATTGTGTGCACTGTGCACGACCTGAAATGCATAAATGTGTTAGAATTTGCAATTCATGTATTCGTTATATTGTTTTATTTTCCTTTTTTCCACAATTTTCCAGACGACGACTTCAAAGTGGAAACGAAATGTATGGTTCAGTTGAAAACTTAATTTTTTTTTTCTGGTATCTAATTGTATTGATTCAATTCAAACGATGTTTAGTGCACAGGGTTCATAGTTGACCTGCCGTCGAAAGATGAGAATAACTGAATTAGGAACACTGAATTACTTTGTTTTGCAATGATCGCCAACACCACTGGAAACAATTCATTGGCACAGAACGCAACCATAACTAGATCAAACAACTGCGCTACGTTTAAAAATCAAACACAACTTGTTACAATTGTTCTGATATATACTTAAAAATCCTGTAACTGCTGTTTATAAACAAGTAAGTCATTTTTCATCTTCATCCACATCTATCTCATGACTCATGATAGCAGCAAGATACTGCCAGAAGGTGATAGATGTGTGTTAAGTTAAAGTTGACATGATAAGGCTTTAGAATTTAGATAGTGGACGAAAAGTTAAATTTTTCGTGGATCTTTAAATAAATCTTTCACGAAACTTTTAAATTTTTCTTCATAGACGTAATTGAAGCGTGTATTCGCGAATTGCAGGAAGAGAAGAGATACATAATTTGCCTCGATCAACGAGTTGAGGTAGTGCTTGTACCATGCAGGCACCTCTGTAGCTGTACCGGGTGTGAAAAAGCTCTCAGAAAGTTTCCGATATGCAGAGCTGAAATTGAACAGTCTATGCGTACTTACAGGTCGTAATATGTCTGTCGGGCATGCTTGCCTGAAGTGGCATAAATCCTCCTCACAATTATTTTGTTTGCTTCTTCTCGTTGATATCGTTTCGAGCAAAGATTTATAGAGCTTAAGATGACACAGAAATGTCAGTGAGAATACCTACAGATCGTGTGTTACTTTGTGACTGTGACGCCATAGAATCGTGTGATAATTTTGTAAATCATTACATTGATGTCTTTTTGATATACAGTACTTTAGTTTAATTGGAATGGTTTGCAGCCTAAAATATAAAGTTTAGTTACCTTTATACTGTTTCCAGAATGGACGCGAAGCTACAGAATCAATGGAAACATCCGACTCGGCAACGGCTGCATTATGGGTCCCCGAAGGTTTCCCCTTCGCGCATTTCCAGATTTCTGTCGAATTTTCCCACCAAACACGCGACCGATCGTTTTCGCGCGTCTTGTGGTAAAAATAGATGCCAGTTCCCATTTGAAAATAAACTGGGGGGAAAAAATGAAGACCAATAAACCAATGCCTAAAAATAGGTTACTAGGTTTGATAAAACCAGAAATTTTACAAAAGAAATGAGAAAAATAGGGCGTAAAGTTATTTCCCCATGGGTTACAGACCTATCGATCAAAAACGTTATCAATCGTACCATGGTGAGTTTAGAAGTTAGAACTAAAGAAACTAAGAAAGGTGCCCTAGAAAGGGAATGATGCAAAGCCTTATACAACTGATACAACTGGAAAGCTTTGTTTAACTTTTCACCCAATTTTACAAAAGGCATTTGGTAAAACGCCAGTCAACACAGTCACAGGCTAAAATGCCACAAACGCATGTTATGCATGAGACAAACTTGGCATTGATAAGGTCGGGATAGGTAGGTAGGTTATGGATAACATTTTGAATGCCGCATGATATTTGGAAACTTGCTCTATATAACTTCATGTAAAAACTCATTTTTGTACATCAGACTAATCTTCGCTCGAATCTGACGATTCAGATTCAATTGCCTGCTGAACACTGGCTATTGCAGCATTTACTGTTGCGTCGATTTCAATGTCAGAATCCTCGTCATCAGAGCAGTCTGACAGAAGATTTTTGCAAATTTCTAATCCACGCATTGCTGTAAATCTTTGCCTAGACATTTTGTAAATGTTTTTGTTTTCAGAAGTAGCCTACTATGATACTGACTCCGATGAAAAACTCAAGAAAATTCAGATAAACATCAAACACTTCCCTTTAGTAAAGTTACTACTACACTACCACAATAGATAAGGGTAAGCTAAGGTTTTCACAACATTTACCTTGAACTAGTTTACCAAGGCAAGAGCTCAATGTAATTGCATCCCATTTACATTTGGTAATAGTTACTTCGTGCAATTTTTCACTCGTATAAGTTGCGAGATAAATTCGGTAATTTTTACTTCGTGCAATTTGATACCCGTATACGTTGCGAGATACATTTGGTAATAGTAACTTCGTGCATATTTGCACCCCTGCAAATGATAACTTACAAAACTTGCGTTTGTACCCGTGCTAATTATAACTAACCCTAACCTCATTTATAAAATGGTTGCACTCAGTAGGCATTTGTTAACCCTATTTAGCAAATGGTTACAATCAGCAGCCATTTGCTAACCCTATTTAGAAAAAGGTTAAACTCAGTAGCAATATGTCAACGCTATTTAGTAAATGGTTACATACAGTAGCAATTTTTAACCCTATTTAGCAAATGGTTTCACTCAGTAAGAATTTGTTAACTCTATTTAGCAAACGGTTTTGGTCAGTTGCCATTTGTAAAATAGCAAAAGGTTACCATGAGTAGCCACATGTTAACCCTATTTAGCAAATGGTTCTGTAGCTTTGCGTCCATTTTGGAAACGGTATGAAGGTAACTATTGACTTGTTACTTTCCAACTGCGCTGAGGTCGTCACACGTCGCCAACTCCATTGTGCGGCATCACGCATTACAGACCACAATGAAGTCACAAAGAAGACGCGAAATTTGCAGTTATATTGACCGGGGAAGGCTTGATTGGCCACGGTCGCATTATGTGGAACATTTGCACTTTCAAACGGAGAAACTCGTATTTGACTCTTAGGTAATATCGCGCATCGCACTGTATTTGAACTCTTACGTAATAACGCGCATCCTGGTACTCGCGCCTCAATCAAGCTCATTGAGGAACGTTTTCTTGACAATACAGCAAGTATGCATCATTAACCTACTAAGCCGCCGATCTTTGTTTCTTCAGTTCTAAACTCACCATGCTATAATTTATAACGATTACGATGAAAGCGTCTTCTCTGTCCCACGGTCAATTAATATCACGCTCCGTTTCGCTCATTTCTTTTGTATTTGCCAATAATAGGTCAATTTTTTCTAATTTCGTTTAGGTTATTGTCAAATGGGAACTGAATAAATGACTATATAACGCATCCCTTTTTGCTGAAAGAGTGAAAGACATTTACATCTACTGCTGTTCAGTTTGCCAGTCAGCTTAAGGGACACACTTGGCTTGGACCGAAGGTTTTACAGTTTTTTAACTATTTTCAAGTTAGCCATATTCGTTGATCAGATAGAGCTCAAAAACAGTTAGAGTACAGTATAAAGTTTCCCAAATAGCTAAAAAGTGCCAGGGACACACTTGGCTTGAGCCGAAGGTTTTACAGTTTTTTAATTTGTGTCCGGTCCTATGGAGACCATTGTCTAAACAGGTTCTTTGTTCTGGACGATGTTTTTCTTAAAGATCCACACGCCCCATAACATTATGGGAAGAGGAAACAATTAGTCGATAGCCTTACACGTGCTAATGGTTTATTTGCTAACTGAGGGGCAAAACAATTATATACCATATATATATAATTTCCTGCGGTTCCTCACCCATCGGTGCAGTTGAGGTTGGTGATCATGCGTCGGGCGCATCTCAAAACAACGTTGTTGTGGTGAGCTGATATATAAGAAATCTTACGTGACCGAAAATTTTTGTGGTGTGCAGTTAATTAAGTTGTTAGTTTTTGTTTTGGCAAACATGTCATAGAAATATTTACACGATTTTAAAACCAGTTGCTAGAGCAATAAGCTTTTTTGTATAATGTTTGTCCCAGCGCGATGACTGAAAAAAGAAACTCAATAAAACAATTCCGTCACCAATAACCGCGCGGGAGAAATTCGAAGCTCGTCCTAAAACGAGAGACGAATGCGAATGCGCGAACCACTAATTTGTTGTCGAGGGATATAACATGTCTATTAAGAATTTTGCACGGCATTTTGTCAGAGAACAAGACCAAGAAGCAGTATTGTAATAAAATTTTAATCTTATTTAAAAAGCAATCAAGACATTTTTGCAGAAAGCATTATTTGTAAGGATGGTATATCACTGAGCATAACATATTAATCTAAAAGTTACGTTTAAAAATGTTAAAATGTGTCTTATATATGAATTTATGTTAGTCTAACAAAAAAATATTTTCCATACATAGATTTATTTTGCTACAGTTGTTTCTAAAAAAGTCTAAAAAAGAATGAAAGCAACAGCTTTGCATCACATACCATCGTCTCCCCATGACTACGGCAACCTGTTTCAAGCGGTCTCAAATCCGGCAGCCGCAGCACTACTTCTTCGGGCTACGGAAAATACCCAAGAACGCCGAAATGTGGAAGATGCAGAAACCATGGGGTAGTGAGCGCTTTGAAGGGTCACAAAGGATATGGTCGTTGGAAAGACTGCCTCTGTGCAAAGGGCACTTTGATTGCTGAAAGACAAAGAGTAATGGCAGCGCAGGTAATACCCACAGTGTAAAGTAAACCAAATAAAAAAATTTGCAAAGTAGGATATACATGGTTGCTTATGAAGATTACATTCAAAGTAGAACTATGAATAAAAACAAAAAGAAATTTAGGAATATTTTATATCCTCTGTTTTGAAATCTGTCTAAATCAGAATAAATTATTAATGTACAGCAAAAGTTCAAAAGTTTGTTCTTAATAGCGTATTCTTTAAATATGGAAATTTTTTTTAAAACAGAAATTGTTTTATCTTTTAATTAATATTACCCTAATATAGCTTGCTTTAAGACGTCAGCAAGCCCAAGAGGAAAATAACACACGAGAACTGCAACTGCTCTACTACTTTATTGAAAATGAAATTCACAACAAAGCCAGCAGCGACCCGTTATCATCATCAGGTGCGTCGTCTTCGCGTGTTTTTCAACTTCCCTGGTCAGTTTTTGTAACTGTAAGATATGACTTGAACCTTAAACGCGTTGTTATTTAAAAGTCATCACAATACGTACGTTGGTAGGCGCGAAACGTGCGAGATACGACGATTATATCTCAAATGATTGCAATGGAAGTTACGGTTTCGTGTCGTCATCACCGGTACATCAGCAACAACCGCACTTGGACAACAGCTCGGCCAAATCTGTTCATTCGGACAGCGATCAAAATGGCGACACGGAGAGAAAGTCCGACGTCACTCGCTCACCGCGATCGGACGACCCTAGGAAGAGTCCTCCTTCTGGTATGAGTGAAAACAGCTCACCGGCGTACAATGAAAGTCGATATAATCCTGAAAAACCTCACGCGAGTCAGGGGCCTGCATTGGATATCGACGAATCGCCAGAAAAGCATTCCCTTCTGTCACGAACTGACTCAGCTGACCAGGCCAGTGACGTAACCGAAAATCAGCTATACGATTCAAGCCAGCTAACACAAACGCAAAACCAAGATGCAACAAGGTAATTTCAATTAACTAAATTACTGTATAAAGTCAAGTTAATCTGTAAATATTAAGTCCATATAATTCGCTCTAAGTTATAATTATAATAAATCTAAATAAATAGAAACCCAGAAAATATATCGGGTTTTTTCATACAGTGGCGGGTTTGAGATGTTATGTCGAGTTTTTCCCAAACACAACGCGTCGCAATTATCTTCAATTTTAAAAAACTGCAACGGCGATGTGGTGAAAGCAATACAAAAGGTAATTACAGTATATTTATAGCATCGAATGTGGGTAGTAAAAATTAGCACGAAACTACCTGTAAAACGTCGCGCACTACCTTAACATTTCAATATTTTCTTTGTTTTTTCAAACATTTATAAGTCATATGTTTCATCATCCCACAGGTGTTAAAATTTGAAGATGAAATCGCAAAATCTTCACCACATTTGGGATCACCGAGAGACAACGCAACAAATTCTCATGTTCAGTTAAATTACACACGTGATAGCGCACGAGATCCCATTAACCTATCTCAACAAAGCGGTATGTTTTTGTCCTAAAAATAGCAACAGTGCGCCATAAAGATTGATAGAGGGTAATAATATTAATATTTTTTTCCTTCTTTTATAGCTGGAAGCTGCAACACGAGCCCTCATCCAACCATTGATGGTGACGCAATATCACCAGGCACACCTCCCATCGGTGATTTGTCGCAAGCCTACAAGTTCCAACAGGGTTCAATGGGTGCACCAGCACTGGATGCTCGAACCGCATTTTATCCTTTTGTAAACGGTTCGCTAGCAGGCAACTCCTTTTCAGCGCACACTGCAGGAAAAATTCCAGCGACTAACTTTAATGGGGCGTTTAAGCTGGGCCAATTCAGCAATTCTTCAATAAGATCACGTTATCCATTGCCGGGACAGATGCCGATGTCGTGCTTGGGAAATCTTTCCCCGTTTCCATCATCTTACGGCCAACACCCCGCCATCCGAGGACTCTTTGGCGGAGTTTCTCCTTACGGATCGTCTTCATTTATGCCTTCTCTTACCGCCGCCGCAGCTGCCCGCCCCAGACACCATTTCCTACGATACTAACCCTCAATTCTAAGGGCGCTTTCAGCCCTAACCCAAACCCCTCATATACATGGAGTCATTTTTCCAGATGCGACCGGTCATAAAGTTCTAACCCTGAACATTTAGAAACCGGTATTGTCTTTATTTTAGAGCAATAATAAGATCAATCTCCATTGTGGATCCTCATATGACCTTTTAAAGTGTTGCTTTGGGTAAATGACTTAAGACAAACTTAGCATTGATAAGGTTGCTCAGCCGTGTGAGTTTTTATATGACTTCTCAAACTGCCGCGTTGGGTAAATGAATTGTCGCACATATTGCATGAATAAGGTCTTTCTCCAGCGTGCATTCTCATATGACGTTTTAATTGCTAGCTTTGAGTAAATAACTTTTCACATAACTTGCAGTGATAATTACGCTTTCCAGTATGAGTTGTTACATGAGTTTTCAAATTGCTGCGTTGGGTACATGACTTGTCGCACATATCGCATTGTTAAGGTCGCTCATCTGTGTGAGCTCTTATATGATCTTTCAAGTGGCTTTTGTATTTGAATGATTTATCACAAAATTTGCAGGAAAAATGCTTTTCTTGTCCTTCTTTGTTGAAAAAGTCTTGTGAAATCCCATCAATCATTGCTTTTAACAAAACGTCAATTTGCATTCCAACTTCTTGACGACCCATTGCGTTATTATTATTATTACCTAATTACATAATATACAAACCTAATTCGTTCGGCAAATTGAATTAAATTACCCCAACACGTGCCACAGTTGCAGATTGTTTACAGAATTTTATGTATGATATATATATCATTTAAGCAATTAACAACATTTGCGAAAAACTAGAAAAAAATTACTTTAATGTAATATTTAAGCCCTGTTCAGAAGACTTAATTCACAGGCAAGCACTCTTATCTCCGCGTTGTGATTTCCTTTGATAAAACAAGTTGGTCTTTGGTAAAATGACAAAACCAAACCAATTCTTGAAAAATATTAAGACGAATGTCAATGCAATGTCAATATTTCATGGTAGTAGGCTACTACACTATTATTAATGATTACTAAACTATACCCTGCAAAAAACATTTATAGGTCTCCAAAGGTCATATTAAATATGATGATCATTAATACACAACTGATTTGTGCCTAAAACGTTTATAAGTGCATATATTCTTGCTCATATTACGTGTAAATGTCAATATTGCATGATACTAAGTACAACTGCATTAGTAATTATCAATGATTACTAAAATATATTTTGAAAAAAGCAATTATATATCTCCAAACATCATGTTAACATGATAATCTTTAATAAACATCTGCTGAATTTTGATTATATTTAAAACTAATATTAATGTAACTATTGGTATTGTATTGTATTATTGTTATTGTATTATATTGTATTAATATGTGTAACGATTTGTACTAATATTAATGTAACTAATATGTAACTGTAGTCTGTAAATAAACTACCAGCATAATATGTGTAATTTTGTATATATAATTAATTGCCTTCATTTCCTTGCCAGTTGCCACCATTTCAATAATGTTTTTGGATTCCCTACATACGAAAACTGCCTAAATCATAAAAATTTCGCAAACTTCACATAATACAAAACAACTTTTGTCTTTTATTTATTATTGACAATTTTCCCAACAAGCACATTACTGAAACCAATATAACTTCCACGCAAATGTCCATTATGCCTGACAAACTCATAAATGTATGTATTCTTACTCATAAAATGTGTATTGTTTAAAACGATTTAGATCAAAATGAGGTCAAAATTTAAACTTGTTAGGTGAAAAAACTGGTTGCCCTACTAATAAGGGATTTGCCACTTTACTGCGATTGTATTTCAACCTGATTTAATTTCGGTCGGTGCGATCGGTCCTGAAACGATTAGTTGAAATGGATATTTCAACGAAAATTTCAAAAGAAAATTTTTTTTTTGAGATAGTATTTTCGGCGCCTTGAAAATGAATCGCATTTGTGTTTCAAAAGTGTACAAGTGCTGCGGTTCGGATGTTTTTTGTGCTGCGACAAGTTACCGATTTTGCAAAGTTTTAAGTGATTTTAACGTAAAAGTCAAAGTTTCAATGTAATGTTCCCCGTAGTGGAGCTGCATCTTGTAAAGCAACGCCAAGAATAGACGCAGTCAACCGAGAATTTGCGGTGCATGCAGTTACTTGAAAACAACCGGATTAAGGGATAAAAGGGCGTCATACTAACAAAACAAATTTCTTTAATTTTGCCTCGTCCTTGCCTGGATCGCACCTGGTGTAGATATAACGCTGCTTGGTGTCGATGATAAATAATTGTTATTACGTAAGTCAAAAGTGAGCACACTGTAATGACTCCTCGCGGTCCTTAATCAACGCTTCTTGTAGCTACGTCGCATACCTCATAATCACGCCAATGAAGCTCTCAGTTCAGTATCTCAGTTTAAAACACTACACTAAGTCATACATTAATATTTTCTCCGACCTTGCTGTGGGTAAAAAATTTGAATTAGGGCCAATTCTTTGTATTTGCCGATATATTTGCAAACGTTTGTTTATTTCGACGAGACGTTTTGGCTTTTCACTGTGTGCTTTACCCTTGAAAAGCATAAAAAATCCATTGCATAATTGTTGCATTTAGGCAACATACGTTTGTGACGTATTTCTGCAGGATAACACTTTGGAAGATGATGAAGAAGAAGAAAATGTAAAACCGGAGAAAAAGAAACGGATTAGACCGAAAAAAAAGTGTCCGTAAGTTGTACTATAATTTTGGCCTAGCTTTCAAGTATATGAATGGAAGAGAATTTAAAATAATCTCAGCTTTTCAATGCTGTTTTTTGTTTTTATGTGTAAAAGAGAAGAAAAGTGAAACATGTCCAAGAATAATGACATGATGGTGTTAATAATTGTTCTAGATTGTGTTGTGTCATGAATTCGAGTATCTCGCGCCACTGCAAACTCGTGCACGAGAAAATAAACTAATGGAGAAGGTGATTTTGCATGCGAATTTTGCGAAAAGACTTCTGACTTCTTGGAATGGCCTCGTGACTCGTGAGACACCTACGCGGCAAGCTTCACGCTGATCAACCTAAGGCAAAGGAGATGGCTGATTCTCTGGACCGCCGCCGGAAAAACGTCCCAATCGGAAGTTTTGGTAAATACACAAAGTACAAAATGACGGTGCAGTAGTTGCTCATGTTGTTGCCATTAAAAATTATTTGTTATTCTACAAACAATTTGTGTATGATTTGCATTTGTAAAAAAAGCCTTTGAAGAAATGCTTCGTTGGTGCACTGTCGTCTTTATTTCATAAACCAGGTGGAAATGCAACGCGTACGAAGTCGGCCCAATGAAGCGATGGGATCGGTAATGGGATTTGAACGCAAAGCGATTGATGGTCTCGGAAAAAGGTGCACAATATTGTGTTTATTGCTAATTATAAATAAATAGCTATATTGTATGCACGACCTGACCTGCATAAATGTGTTAGAATTTGCAATTCATGTATTCGTTGTATTGTTTTATTTTCCTTTTTTCCACAATTTTCCAGACGACGACTTCAAAGTGGAAACGAGATGTATGGTTCTGTTGAAAACTTAATTTTTTTTTTCTGGTATCTAATTGTATTGATTCAATTCAAACGATGTTTAGTGCACAGGGTTCATAGTTGACCTGCCGTCGAAAGATGAGAATACCTGAATTAGGAACACTGAATTACTTTGTTTTGCAATGATCGCCAACACCACTGGAAACAATTCATTGGCACAGAACGCAACCATAACTAGATCAAACAACTGCGCTACGTTTAAAAATCAAACACAACTTGTTACAATTGTTCTGATATCTACTTAAAAATCATGTAACTGCTGTTTATAAACAAGTAAGTCATTTTTCATCTTCATCCACATCTATCTCATGACTCATGACTCATGATAGCAGCAAGATACTGCCAGAAGGTGATAGATATGTGTTAAGTTAAAGTTGACACGATAAGGCTTTAGAATTTAGATAGTGGACGAAAAGTTAAATTTTTCGTGGATCTTTAAATAAATCTTTCACGAAACTTTTAAATTTTTCTTCATAGACGTAATTGAAGCGTGTATTCGCGAATTGCAGGAAGAGAAGAGATACATGATTTGCCTCGATCAACGAGTTGAGGTAGTGCTTGTACCATGCAGGCACCTCTGTAGCTGTACCGGGTGCGAAAAAGCTCTCAGAAAGTTTCCGATATGCAGAGCTGAAATTGAACAGTCTATGCGTACTTACAGGTTGTAATATGTCTGTCGGGCATGCTTGCCTGAAGTGGCATAAATCCTCCTCACAATTATTTTGTTTGCTTCTTCTCGTTGATATCGTTTCGAGCAATGATTTATAGAGCTTAAGATGACACAGAAATGTCAGTGAGATTACCTACAGATCGTGTGTTACTTTGTGAGTGTGACGTCATAGAATCGTGTGATAATTTTGTAAATCATTACATTGATGTCTTTTTGATATACAGTACTTCAGTTTAATTGGAATGGTTTGCAGCCTAAAATATAAAGTTTTGTTACCTTTATACTGTTTCCAGAATGGACGCGAAGCTACAGATCAGGGCTCTCACAAATGCAAACCAAAAAATCCCTAAAGCTATGCCAAAAAATCCCTAGATGGCATGAAAAATCCCTAAACCATAATTAGCGCGTTATACTATTATTTTATCACTAGGGCGATTATTTTTTGACCTAAAAATTGAAAATTTTGATATTAAAAACCTTTTTTTTGACAAATTTTGACGTATGAAGAACTCATGTAGTTAAATTACGCATTATTGTACAAAAAGTTAAAATTTATTGTAGTAAAGAAGGTCAAAAATCTAACCACTTTTCACCATTTTCAACATGTCTGGATGGTCTTTTACATACAGTTTGTCAGCAGGTATATCAAGGGACTTCATTCCTTGTTGTGTATGCAACAATCCAATTAAGCTTTCTCGCTTCATACAATTTCTGTGGTCTGTTTTTATCTCTTCCAAAGTGCTGAATAGTCTTTCAGCGGGGGCATTGCCAAAGGGTAGTGACAACAAGCAAGCAACAACATTACGCAGATTTTTGTATTTTAATTCTCCAATCACTGATTTTTGAGAATCAATCAACAAATCATGCAGAAACACTCCAGGTTTTAAATAGGCTAAGCAGTTTCAATTACTCTTTAAAATTTCAAATAAACTTCTAAATGAACAGAAACAAGTAGACTAGGGTACAAGAATATTTCCCAACACTTTTAACGCCGATTTAAATAAAACAATTTCTTTTAATATTGCTACTCTCGCGATATTATGGATTGATCTAAGTCGATAAGACGTTCGGCAAAATCACTTCTATTTTAGACAGCCATGAACATGAACGTAATCCTCTACAGTCTACACCAATGTTCCCTCTAATTTTTCACGAATCTGAGCAAATACACTAACTCCCTGAGCGGTCCCTTGGACCACTGTGAGCAACATCAGACGTGCGTAGTGTGGCCATTATTTTGCGTTTATTTTATTTTCAATTCCGGTTGGATTTTTTTCTTGTGCGCAGGCGCAGCACAGATTTTCTGTGCGTGAAGACCGTGTCAGTAGTGCGCATTTGCGCCTGCGTACGCGCGCAGCTTAGAGGGAACATTGCTGTACACTCTAATCACAATGCAGAATGCACACCAAGGATTCCTTGGCAAGGAAGCACATGGCGGAAGCATGACTAGTCTTAATAAGTACTTTATACGTATCAACAATTTCAAAATCCCCAAAAAAAACCTAAATCATCAAAATCCCTAAACTTGTCGCTAAAAGGGGCTAAAAGTTCCAATTTGGAACTAAATCCCTAAAAGTGAGAGCGCTGCTACAGAATCAATGGAAACATCCGAATCGGCAACGGCTGCATTATGGGTCCCCGAAGGTTTCTTCTTCGCGCATTTCCAGATTTCTGTCGAATTTTCCCACCAAACACGCGACCGATCGTTTTCGCGCGTCTTGTGGTAAAAATAGATGCCAGTTCCCATTTGACAATAAACTGGGGGGAAAAAATGAAGAACAATAAACCAATGTCTAGAAATAGGTTACTAGGTTTGATAAAACCATAAATTTTACAAAAGAAATGAGAAAAATAGGTCGTAAAGTTAATTCCCCATGGGTTACAGACCTATCGATCAAAAACGTTATCAATCATACCATGGTGAGTTTAGAAGTTAGAACTAAAGAAACTAAGAAAGGTGCCCTAGAAAGGGAATGATGCAAAGCCTTATACAACTGACACAACTGGAAAGCTTTGTTTAACTTTTCACCCAATTTTACAAAAGGCATTTGGTAAAACGCCAGTCAACACAGTCACAGGCTAATATGCCACAAACGCATGTTATGCATGAGACAAACTTGGCATTGATAAGGTCGGGATAGGTAGGTAGGTTATGGATAACATTTTAAATGCCGCATGATATTTGGAAACTTGCTCTATATAACTTCATTTAAAAACTCATTTTTGTACATCAGACTTATCTTCGCTCGAATCTGACGATTCAGATTCACTTGCCTGCTGAACACTGGCTATTGCAGCAATTACTGTTGTGTCGATTTCAATGTCAGAATCCTCGTCATCAGAGCAGTCTGACAGAAGATTTTGCAAATTTCTAATCCACGCATTGCTGTAAATCTTTGCCTAGACATTTTGTAAATGTTTTTGTTTTCAGAAGTAGCCTACTATGATACTGACTCCGATGAAAAACTCAAGAAAATTCAGATAAACATCAAACACTTCCCTTTAGTAAAGTTACTACTACACTACCACAATAGATAAGGGTAAGCTAAGGTTTTCACAACATTTACCTTGAACTAGTTTACCAAGGCAAGAGCTCAATGTAATTGCATCCCATTTACATTTGGTAATAGTTACTTCGTGCAATTTTTCACTCGTATAAGTTGCGAGATAAATTCGGTAATTTTTACATCGTGCAATTTGATATCCGTGTACGTTGCGAGATACATTTGGTAATTTTTACTTCGTGCAATTTGATACCCGGATACGTTGCGAGATACATTTGGTAATTTTTACTTCGTGCAATTTGATACCCGTATACGTTGCGAGATACATTTGGTAATAGTAACTTCGTGCATATTTGCACCCCTGCAAATGATAACTTACAAAACTTGCGTTTGTACCCGTGCTAATTATAACTAACCCTAACCTCATTTATAAAATGGTTGCACTCAGTAGGCATTTGTTAACCCTATTTAGCAAATGGTTACAATCAGCAGCCATTTGCTAACCCTATTTAGAAAAAGGTTAAACTCAGTAGCAATATGTCAACGCTATTTAGTAAATGGTTACATACAGTAGCAATTTTTAACCCTATTTAGCAAATGGTTTCACTCAGTAAGAATTTGTTAACTCTATTTAGCAAACGGTTTTGGTCAGTTGCCATTTGTAAAATAGCAAAAGGTTACCATGAGTAGCCACATGTTAACCCTATTTAGCAAATGGTTCTGTAGCTTTGCGTCCATTTTGGAAACGGTATGAAGGTAACTATTGACTTGTTACTTTCCAACTGCGCTGAGGTCGTCACACGTCGCCAACTCCATTGTGCGGCATCACGCATTACAGACCACAATGAAGTCACAAAGAAGACGCGAAATTTGCAGTTATATTGACCGGGGAAGGCTTGATTGGCCACGGTCGCATTATGTGGAACATTTGCACTTTCAAACGGAGAGACTCGTATTTGACTCTTAGGTAATATCGCGCATCGCACTGTATTTGAACTCTTACATAATAACGCGCATCCTGGTACTTGCGCCTCAATCAAGCTCATTGAGGAACGTTTTCTTGACAATACAGCAAGTATGCATCATTAACCTTCTAGGCCGCCGATCTTTGTTTCTTCAGTTCTAATCTCACCATGCTATAATTTATAACGATTACGATGAAAGCGTCTTCTCTGTCCCACGGTCAATTAATATCACGCTCCGTTTCGCTCATTTCTTTTGTATTTGCCAATATTAGGTCAATTTTTTCTAATTTCGTTTAGGTTATTGTCAAATGGGAACTGAATAAATGACTATATAACGCATCCCTTTTTGCTGAAAGAGTGAAAGACATTTACATCTACTGCTGTTCAGTTTGCCAGTCAGCTTAAGGGACACACTTGGCTTGGACCGAAGGTTTTACAGTTTTTTAACTATTTTCAAGTTAGCCATATTCGTTGATCAGATAGAGCTCAAAAACAGTTAGAGTACAGTATAAAGTTTCCCAAATAGCTAAAAAGTGCCAGGGACACACTTGGCTTGAGCCGAAGGTTTTACAGTTTTTTAATTTGTGTCCGGTCCTATGGAGACCATTGTCTAAACAGGTTCTTTGTTCTGGACGATGTTTTTCTTAAAGATCCACACGCCCCATAACATTATGGGAAGAGGAAACAATTAGTCGATAGCCTTACACGTGCTAATGGTTTATTTGCTAACTGAGGGGCAAAACAATTATATACCATATATATATAATTTCCTGCGGTTCCTCACCCATCGGTGCAGTTGAGGTTGGTGATCATGCGTCGGGCGCATCTCAAAACAACGTTGTTGTGGTGAGCTGATATATAAGAAATCTTACGTGACCGAAAATTTTTGTGGTGTGCAGTTAATTAAGTTGTTAGTTTTTGTTTTGGCAAACATGTCATAGAAATATTTACACGATTTTAAAACCAGTTGCTAGAGCAATAAGCTTTTTTGTATAATGTTTGTCCCAGCGCGATGACTGAAAAAAGAAACTCAATAAAACAATTCCGTCACCAATAACCGCGCGAGAGAAATTCGAAGCTCGTCCTAAAACGAGAGACGAATGCGAATGCGCGAACCACTAATTTGTTGTCGAGGGATATAACATGTCTATTAAGAATTTTGCACGGCATTTTGTCAGAGAACAAGACCAAGAAGCAGTATTGTAATAAAATTTTAATCTTATTTAAAAAGCAATCAAGACATTTTTGCAGAAAGCATTATTTGTAAGGATGGTATATCACTGAGCATAACATATTAATCGAAAAGTTACGTTTAAAAATGTTAAAATGTGTCTTATATATGAATTTATGTTAGTCTAACAAAAAAATATTTTCCATACATAGATTTATTTTGCTACAGTTGTTTCTAAAAAAGTCTAAAAAAGAATGAAAGCAACAGCTTTGCATCACATACCATCGTCTCCCCATGACTACGGCAACCTGTTTCAAGCGGTCTCAAATCCGGCAGCCGCAGCACTACTTCTTCGGGCTACGGAAAATACCCAAGAACGCCGAAATGTGGAAGATGCAGAAACCATGGGGTAGTGAGCGCTTTGAAGGGTCACAAAGGATATGGTCGTTGGAAAGACTGCCTCTGTGCAAAGGGCACTTTGATTGCTGAAAGACAAAGAGTAATGGCAGCGCAGGTAATACCCACAGTGTAAAGTAAACCAAATAAAAAAATTTGCAAAGTAGGATATACATGGTTGCTTATGAAGATTACATTCAAAGTAGAACTATGAATAAAAACAAAAAGAAATTTAGGAATATTTTATATCCTCTGTTTTGAAATCTGTCTAAATCAGAATAAATTATTAATGTACAGCAAAAGTTCAAAAGTTTGTTCTTAATAGCGTATTCTTTAAATATGGAAATTTTTTTTAAAACAGAAATTGTTTTATCTTTTAATTAATATTACCCTAATATAGCTTGCTTTAAGACGTCAGCAAGCCCAAGAGGAAAATAACACACGAGAACTGCAACTGCTCTACTACTTTATTGAAAATGAAATTCACAACAAAGCCAGCAGCGACCCGTTATCATCATCAGGTGCGTCGTCTTCGCGTGTTTTTCAACTTCCCTGGTCAGTTTTTGTAACTGTAAGATATGACTTGAACCTTAAACGCGTTGTTATTTAAAAGTCATCACAATACGTACGTTGGTAGGCGCGAAACGTGCGAGATACGACGATTATATCTCAAATGATTGCAATGGAAGTTACGGTTTCGTGTCGTCATCACCGGTACATCAGCAACAACCGCACTTGGACAACAGCTCGGCCAAATCTGTTCATTCGGACAGCGATCAAAATGGCGACACGGAGAGAAAGTCCGACGTCACTCGCTCACCGCGATCGGACGACCCTAGGAAGAGTCCTCCTTCTGGTATGAGTGAAAACAGCTCACCGGCGTACAATGAAAGTCGATATAATCCTGAAAAACCTCACGCGAGTCAGGGGCCTGCATTGGATATCGACGAATCGCCAGAAAAGCATTCCCTTCTGTCACGAACTGACTCAGCTGACCAGGCCAGTGACGTAGCCGAAAATCAGCTATACGATTCAAGCCAGCTAACACAAACGCAAAACCAAGATGCAACAAGGTAATTTCAATTAACTAAATTACTGTATAAAGTCAAGTTAATCTGTAAATATTAAGTCCATATAATTCGCTCTAAGTTATAATTATAATAAATCTAAATAAATAGAAACCCAGAAAGTATATCGGGTTTTTTCATACAGTGGCGGGTTTGAGATGTTATGTCGAGTTTTTCCCAAACACAACGCGTCGCAATTATCTTCAATTTTAAAAAACTGCAACGGCGATGTGGTGAAAGCAATACAAAAGGTAATTACAGTATATTTATAGCATCGAATGTGGGTAGTAAAAATTAGCACGAAACTACCTGTAAAACGTCGCGCACTACTTTAACATTTCAATATTTTCTTTGTTTTTTCAAACATTTATAAGTCATATGTTTCATCATCCCACAGGTGTTAAAATTTGAAGATGAAATCGCAAAATCTTCACCACATTTGGGATCACCGAGAGACAACGCAACAAATTCTCATGTTCAGTTAAATTACACACGTGATAGCGCACGAGATCCCATTAACCTATCTCAACAAAGCGGTATGTTTTTGTCCTAAAAATAGCAACAGTGCGCCATAAAGATTGATAGAGGGTAATAATTAGGGCAAGTTTTTGTTGCACTAAAAACGTGAGAAAGTTGCATTTATTTTTAACAAAAGTTGCAGTAAAAAGTTGCATTTATTTTTAACAAAAGTTGCAGTAAAAAGTTGCATTTATTTTAGACCGCCGAAAATTCATTTTTTTGCCGGTACGCAGCAAGAAAATAACGCTCAACAATAACTCAAATAACTGAACAATAACTCAAATTTAAACGATAGTGAATTAATCAAGCGATCTATTTACATATAGTGCCAAATATTTCCACACATTGTCTGGGGAGAAATGGCGATCGTTTGCCAACAGTTTGCGTAGCATGCTAAAACTTCGTTCCACAGAGCATGAAGTTGCTTGGCAATTTAACAATTTGGTATAGAGTTCTGGACTGATGTTTGGTCGGGTCATTTCCACAATTGCTTTTAGATCACTGTTCAGTTCAAATCGATGATCCAAATACAATTTTATTCCAGATATATTATATTATATTTACGTTTTGCGCAATACTTGATAAAAGTTGCAGTAAAAAGTTGCATGAAAAAATGAAAAAAGTTGCAAAAAGTTGCAATACAAAATTCCTACAAACAGCTTAAAACATCATTCTACGTAAATTGTGAGTATTTAGGAAGCTGCCGGAAGCTGTAAAAAAAAGTTGCAAAAGTTGCAAAAACTTGCCCTAGTAATAATATTAATATTTTTTTCCTTCTTTTATAGCTGGAAGCTGCAACACGAGCCCTCATCCAACCATTGATGGTGACGCAATATCACCAGGCACACCTCCCATCGGTGATTTGTCGCAAGCCTACAAGTTCCAACAGGGTTCAATGGGTGCACCAGCACTGGATGCTCGAACCGCATTTTATCCTTTTGTAAACGGTTCGCTAGCAGGCAACTCCTTTTCAGCGCACACTGCAGGAAAAATTCCAACGACTAACTTTAATGGGGCGTTTAAGCTGGGCCAATTCAGCAATTCCTCAATAAGATCACGTTATCCATTGCCGGGACAGATGCCGATGTCGTGCTTGGGAAATCTTTCCCCGTTTCCATCATCTTACGGCCAACACCCCGCCATCCGATGACTCTTTGGCGGAGTTTCTCCTTACGGATCGTCTTCATTTATGCCTTCTCTTACCGCCGCCGCAGCTGCCCGCCCCAGACACCATTTCCTACGATACTAACCCTCAATTCTAAGGGCGCTTTCAGCCCTAACCCAAACCCCTCATATACATGGAGTCATTTTTCCAGATGCGACCGGTCATAAAGTTCTAACCCTGAACATTTAGAAACCGGTATTGTCTTTATTTTAGAGCCTAAGGAACTATCTTTCAGGCCGTAATGCAAAAAAGCCGTAAGCCTAAAAACTTTTTCATTCAAATGGACAGCTCAGACGATCAGAAAAGGCCGAGCCCATTGAAAAAGTTGGCGTACCATTTCGGTCGATATGGAATTGCAGTACCCCAAAAAACAGTTTCACGATGGAGAACTTGTCCAGACACCATTTCCTACGATACTAACCCTCAATTTAATTGGAAATGCTCATGATTTTTACTGTTATTGTTTACATATCTTATTGTATGATCATCGCCATGGTAATATAGCCTACGTACGGTAATTAGCAACTACCACTGCAAGCATTTAATATAATCAGTTAATCACTAAAAAATAATATCGTGTTTGTAACGAACCACGACAGCATTCGAAAATATAAATTAGGCAGCGATAGTATTTCTTACAAACAAAATAAAATACTACTAACTGTTTGACTTGTAAACGCAATAGCTTGGTATAAAACTTAAACATACCACGATAATAACTCAACTGATAAATAGCAATTTAACTCACATTTAAAATAGGTGGACCATCGATCGTACACAACATGTCCAACAGTTCCACTTGGTGGATGGGTTGTATTTATCATGGCGAGATCGACATTTAGACGCTATATATCGCCGGTCCTGTACTCGAACCAGTACAGGTAACGTATTAATGGTCCAGGTTGATCGTCGTTGTCTAAATCTTCTTCGAAAAAAGTGACGGCAAAAGGATTGCTGACGTAACCATGGAAGCAGGACGTAGTACTGGGCAATAGCACCTATGGAATTCGGCGAAAACAGATGACTATTTAAATCTAGCAATATCTTACAGACCGTTGTAAATAATCGTATTCTATAATTGCACCACTTTAAGAGACAAGAATTAAGCTAAGCTGCAAGACAACAAGTAAATTAAGACAAAAGCCTAAAAAGGAAACTGGTATACTTTGTGTCTATCCACCATTCGCTGGGGTTTATATAACAAATCTTGCAACGTGTGAACTGAACAGACAGTTGTAATAAATAATCGTATTCTTTGAGAGACAAGCTAAGCTGAGCTTTAAGAATTAAGCTAAGCTGCAACACAACACCAAGTAAAATTAAACAAAAGCATAAAAAGGAAACTTATGGTTTTTGAAAATAGGATGTTTTTGGGACTATTTTTACCATTAACTTACTTCGACCAAAACGTTTAAGTACATTTTATTGAAAGTTTCATGCAAAAAGTTTGAAAATATTACTTTTCCTTTGCTATATATTACTGTAAATTAGACATGGTATAATAATACAGTTGTAAAAATATTACGGAATACAGTGAATATAAACATTTTATATCAACAATATTCCTTTCATTGTTTTCGCCGAATTTACTTGGTGTCTGGACCTATAGTTATTTAAGTAAAGTTCAGTTTTAGAGTTCTTGCTAAACGCGAGGTAACTTGCACTACGCGATAGCTATCAGTGCAATTGTTTAAAAACTTAGCAGGAAGCGTTTATACATACATATTTCACCAAAAGTAGGTCACCCGAATCGTGGTCGAAAGATGGCTAACAACGCAAGTTAAGATTAAGCGACGAGCGACGAGGTTTCATAACAGATCTTGCTAACTGATTCATTTTGCCGATGACATCATGACAAGACAGAAAATTCCTCAACTCCACAGAGCCACAAGAGAGGATATGGTGACCTGCGGCTTAGCTTTTCCAAGTACATCCCTTCAAACAGCGAACACGTTGCAGAAGTGGAAGCGGTGTTCTCAATTCGGAATTCCAAATAGATTCCTCAGAGAAGATACCGTTTCCACGGAAACTGCTATCTACCAACCAAACAGGTATAACAAAAACGCATTTTTCCGAAAATCTTGATTAAGAAATGCTCAACATGACGATTTTATTGGTTACAGTAATTAAACAACAAATTTTGCCCGACAGGAACGCGATTATTTTGGAAGATGAGGTTTGCAGCAGAAAAACAATAATTAATTAATTGTTTAGACTTTAGAACCTAGAAGAAACGAAATTTCAAGTTAGCAACAGAAAGATGAAAATCACCATGATTGCTACTGGAAAGTCGTTCCAATTCCCTTGCGTCTTAGCACATTCTTATCGAAATCATATTTTTAATGGCCGGCTATTTAAAAGTAACTTTGCAAACATTGAGGCGCGACAGGAACGCGATTATTTTGGAAGATGAGCTTTGTAGCAGAAAACAAATATTTAAATAATTCAGCATTCATCACGATATAAGCATTGACGAAGAAGACCCAAAAAATAGGCCTGAGATCATCAGCTTTTATAACAAGACAAAGATTGGTTTTGACTTGGTTGACCAAATGGTTCAAACATATATTTGCAAACGACAAACCCGCCGATGGCCTCTAGTTCTCTTTTACAATCTGCTCGACATCGCAGCTCTCAATGAATATACCATATTCAGACAAGTATATCCTGATTATCAGAGTGGACAAGGTTCAAAGCGACGAGGTTTCATAACAGATCTTGCTAACTGCCTCATTTTGCCGCACATGATGACAAGACAGAAAATTCCTAAGCAAGTTAATCTGGCAAATGGCTACAAATATTTTGCTTCGTGCAATTTGATACCCGTATTTATTGCGAGATACATTTGGTAAATGTTAATTCGTGCAATTTCATATCCGTATATTTTTCGAAATACATTTGGTAATAGTTACTTCGAGCACATTTGTACCCATGCGAATTATAACTTACTGATTGTCATTATTCTCGGACATGTTTGGCTTTTGTTTTCTTTCACACATAGAAATCAAAAACAGCATTGAAAAGCTGAAGGTATTTTAAATTATCTTCCATTCATACTTGAAAGGTGGTCGAAATTATAGTAGAACTTACGGACACTTTTTCTTCTTATTTAAACCAGTATTAGAAGATCCTTAATGTGACCTTAATCAGCAATCGCAAAACTTACCAATCAAACTTTTTATTTTTCTCTAGTTTATTTATTCCGTTTAACCATTACTGGCCGAAATATGAAAATAATTCCAATTAACTTTTCCGGCAAAATTGATTGAAAAATACCCTTCCGAGGAAATTGAACATTGTAATGTGGTTTTCATGCAACAGGTATATCATCATTTTTGAAAAAATACGAAGCAAATTTAAAATACATTACAATTGGCAATTGGCATCAAAAAGTCTTAACCCTAACCCAGAATAAGGCGTCCAAATATACCACATTTATTTTGCACATACACACTTAATTATCATTCAAAGAACGCCGAATCAGTTGCCGGACTTTGTCCTGCAACTGTTTCGGCGTTTTGGAAAATTCCTTGCATTTGGGGAGGTTTCCATCTGCAAGAGCCGTTTTAGCATAATGCGTTGTTATTCCCTTCTTCCTACCAATATACCATGAGAAAAATTGTTTAACTTCAAACGATTAATCTGCAGAAAACTGTCGCCGAGAATTCTGTTAAAAACAGTAAGTTTTAGAAATTAATAATAAAATCATTGAAAATAGATTACCGTATACATAATTAAATTATACAAGGCACATGCATTTTTTACGTTTTACATTGGCGATACAAATGAAAAATAAACTTAACTAAGACCTACCACAACATTAACTTTTTTTTCTTCCTTCTCTAATTTCGACAATCGATGTGGATTTAATGGCTAAATTTATCAAAATGCAGTTAAATTTATAAAAAAGTACTTAATAAAACCTAAAATTGTGAGCTTTTCCCCTGGCTTCGGCTTGAGGAATTATATAAAACATGTAAAAGTAGATATTAAATATGTAAACTTATATGCAATATAATACAATAAACGAAAATTGTTAAAATACTACTTACCGAGAAACTATAACGATCGAAAGTAGCTTTCCTCTTTCTAGATGGTTTTGTAGCTGAGCCGGGGCTCTCCTATATTATTAAAAGAACTTTGGTATATCAAGAAAACTGTACAGTGTTTTTGCGCTATTAAATATGTGTGTACAGTATGCATACTTTTTATAACCGCATGGTTCAGTCATATATGCATTGGTCACGTAACGTTTGTGGAGTGATACAAACATTATCGGTCAAGTATATCAGGAAACACCTTCCCGTATTCCAATCTCCCGATATATACTAAAATGCTTAGAATTCTATTTACCACGACATTAAAATCTCTGGAATTGCTTTTCTTTTTCCTCTTTCTGGAGGGTGATGCAGATGTGCTGGGGCTTTCCTAAATCATTAAAATAAATTTTGGTAATTCAAGCAAATTTCTGTTTTTAATTTAAATATGTGTGACTAGTACATGTATAATTTATAAATTTCTTGATTGATGCACGCATTGGATACATAAAGCATGTGGGGTGACAGGAAATAATATCAATAAAATCATAGTTTCACTGTAAAGTCGTAATTAAATTTTAACTTACCGGCAGCTTCGAAGCACCTGCCACATTAGAGATGTCGATCTATAAACCAAAAAATGCAAAATTACCACGATTGATTTTAAGAGATTTTTCAGAGAATTTACCTGCTGCAGAACAACACGAGGCTCAACTATTTTATCCCGGACCGCCTTTTGTCGGCCACCGTCTTTGTTTCGGCGAATTTGTAATGACTCGTCTTCTTCAGCAAAGGTGCTTCTTTCAGCTGACAAACTTTCTTCTGATGAAACGTCAGCAGCTGGTTCTACTCGTTCAGAATATGGGCTTCTATCATCTGACAAACCTTTTTCTATAAATGAAACCTCCACAGCTGATGCGATTCTTTCAGCAGACGGGCTTCTTTGAGCTGACGCTCCTTTTGTTTCGGTGCGACCAGCCGAACTGCACGACTGCGATTAAAAAATATAATTCAATTTTTTACTGACAACCATTTGCCGGAAGGAAGCGTGTGTTCACATCAAACTTGCCATCGACAAGAAATTGTTTCGTTGCCTAGAATAGAATTTATTCGCGAATCAGACTTGTAATGCACACAAAAAAGTTAAAACTTTTATACTTATTCCGAGGAATCCCGTTTATGTTGATTTGAACAACTTACCCTTATTTCTTTCATGATTTCATAGGCTTCTTCAGCCTCTACATTCTGTAGGTCGTTCGCGTAATATCTCTCTTGTGTGCTCGAGCTATGCGCCATATGCTTGGCCACCAAAAGGCGGCGGTCCGGTCTCTTAGATCTAACCTAATATGAAATTTTAAATTTGAAATACGTCACTGGTTGACTTTTATATAAATTTTGCTGCAGATTATTTTCATTATTAGTGATTTATCGTTATTTATATTGCTAGGTCTAATTACAGTAAAGATCAATTACTTGTGTGGCCGAATACTTCCGGTTTGAGGTTGCTGTAAATTTTCCGCGACCTCCGGCCAACTTCCAAACCCGCTGTATTGCTTTAGCTGCAGAGGAACTTGTAAGATTTTTTCCCTTATGGGGAAAAACCATCTTACACTCTTCTCCGTTGAATCTGACAAGGTTGGTAATGCCATCTCGTAGTGTCTTACCACACATCATTCGAATAATCCTCATTTCTGTCATCTGCATTCGCCTGACATCAGCCTTCTTCATCGCCTAACATTCAGCTACGTAGCACATCACACTTCTTACACATGCTTTACACAGCCTTTCTTTTAGGTTTGTATAGAGTAGTCTGCCCTAGCGTGTATCAGACAATTCCTTAAAAGTTTTCCAACTAGCCCGTATTCTTGCCGTCACTGCTCTGCCAGTACTGTAATTTTTCCCTATCATATCCCCTAAATACCGAAACTCCTTAACAAGCTCGATCTCATTACTTCCCAAGTTCACATGTCCTTCCACTCATCAGCCTTCCATTGATAGGCCTACCTGAACTTCTCTTATGCACTCAATACAGTACTTTCACTTTCTGCATTGAATGGAATTTCTCCCTACTCTCTTCCCACAAATTCCGCATGGATCAACAGTACCGACTACTCCCTTCAACGATTTTCTACCAATTCTCATCGCTTTGGTTTTAATGATGTTCACCTTCAAACCTTTGCTTTCTAGTGCGCTTTTACTTTGCTGATATAAATTCTATGAATATATTACATAGTAGATTCTACCTGTAGTATATCCAAAAAATCTTGTATGTAACTAATCAAAATTAATATAACGTCCTAACCTGCACATGTTTCTCTTTATATGTGTCCAGGTCAATGGACTCCAACGTTTTGAAATCACAGTCTTTTATTATATTTTGCAAAAGTAATACTTTATCTTGGGCTACACGTTCTTCGTGTGCCCCCCCATCGTGGCCCATTAAAAAGCTTTTGAAGTTGTTTAAAACTTTATTCCAGTTGATGCAGTTAGTTTGTTGCTGTAAAATGTAGCGAGGAATTGTGTTAATCATTGCATGAGTGTTTTCTACTGCACAGTCATTTCGTACTGTGTGTATTTACCAAAACTTACGATTGGGACGTTTTTCCGGCGGCGGTCCATAGAATCAGCCATTTCCATTGCCTTGGGTTGATCAGCGTGAAGCTTGCCACGTAGGTGTCTCACGAGGCCATTCCAAGAAGTCAGGAACTTTTTGCAAAGTTCGCACTTGAAATCACCTTTCCCATTATTTTTTTTATCGTGCACGACTTTGCAGTGGCGCGATATGTTCAAATTCATGACACCACAGTATCTAGAACAATTACTAACAGCATTATGTCATTAATCTCGGACATGTTTGGCTTTTGTTTTCTTTTACACATAGAAATCAAAAACAGCATTGAAAAGCTGAAAGCATTTTAAATTATCTTATATTCATACTTAAAAGCTAGTCGAAATTATAGTAGAACTTACGGACACTTTTTCTTCTTATTTAATGCAGTATTAGAAGATCCTGATTTTGTTATTTCCGACTGCGCTTGTCCATAATCCGTATTCATGAACCCGTCATTTTGTTCTGTTGCTGGGTCACTTTTATCACCTCCCTGCTGTTATAAAAAGAAAATTTGCTGTTGTTCAATTTCATTTAAATTTAGATGGTTTAAGTTTCTATATACCTGTGGCATATTGTGGATAAAAATGAGGATAAAAATCTAAAAAGAATCAAAAAATTTAACAGCCACGTTTCACAACACTATTTAATATGATGTATAGTTTAGTTCACCCTAAACTCCATCAGTCGTTATCCACACTGGAAATGTTTTATTTTTGCCCGGGCCCGTAAGCATTGGCTCCTATGTGACAACTCCCATGTACAACAACTGTTTGTTGTTGCCGTAACTGTGCGCGCCATACGTTTTATAGGTCGAACTGAACCCGAGTAGCAAAGCCAAACAACCAACGAGAACCATTACTGCTACATCCCGAAGGTTTATCACCATTTGAAAAAGTTGGTGTTGATTTATTTGAGTTGAACCAAAAGTCTTATTTAGTCACGGTTGATTATTTTTCAAATTTTGCTGAAATTGATGTCATGACCTCAACAACTGCAAAGCACGTAATCATTTCGTTGAAGCGTCATTTTGCCCGATATGGAATTCCTAAATGCATTGTATCTGACTCTGGACCCCAGTTCATCTCGTACAGAATTTCAAAGATTCTGTCAAAAATGGGCGATACAACACCACAAATCATCACCAGGACATCAACAATGCAATGGAAAAGCGGAAGCTGCTGTGAAAACACTGAAGAACATGCTGAGACGTACTGCACAAGATGGGAAAGATCAGTGGCTGGCACTTCTGGAATTGCGCAATACGCCACGACAAGACGTCAACTGCAGTCCTACAAAGATATTGTTTGGTAGACCAACTCGATCAGTGATACCGATTCACATTCCAAAAAGCAAACATCTTGACATCAATCGTCGTCATCAACGCCGCACCTCAGTCAAGCAAACCTATGATAGCAAAAGTCAACCAATGTCAAAATTGTATATCAACCAACGAGCTTATTTCCAAAGTTCGGAAAAGAAGGGATGGCAAAAGGGTAAAATTGTACGCATACTTGGGCCTCGTTCATATTTGGTAGAATCATTGGATGGTTTTCGTTATTGTCGTAATCGACTACATATTCGTGTTGACCATAGCAAGTCTAACAATGTGTATGAAGATACTGATTTTAATTTCTTCCTTAGCCATATTCGTTGATCAGATAGAGCTCAAAAACAGTTAGAGTACAGTATAAAGTTTCCCAAATAGCTAAAAAGTGCCAGGGACACACTTGGCTTGAGCCGAAGGTTTTACAGTTTTTTAATTTGTGTCCGGTCCTATGGAGACCATTGTCTAAACAGGTTCTTTGTTCTGGACGATGTTTTTCTTAAAGATCCACACGCCCCATAACATTATGGGAAGAGGAAACAATTAGTCGATAGCCTTACACGTGCTAATGGTTTATTTGCTAACTGAGGGGCAAAACAATTATATACCATATATATATAATTTCCTGCGGTTCCTCACCCATCGGTGCAGTTGAGGTTGGTGATCATGCGTCGGGCGCATCTCAAAACAACGTTGTTGTGGTGAGCTGATATATAAGAAATCTTACGTGACCGAAAATTTTTGTGGTGTGCAGTTAATTAAGTTGTTAGTTTTTGTTTTGGCAAACATGTCATAGAAATATTTACACGATTTTAAAACCAGTTGCTAGAGCAATAAGCTTTTTTGTATAATGTTTGTCCCAGCGCGATGACTGAAAAAAGAAACTCAATAAAACAATTCCGTCACCAATAACCGCGCGGGAGAAATTCGAAGCTCGTCCTAAAACGAGAGACGAATGCGAATGCGCGAACCACTAATTTGTTGTCGAGGGATATAACATGTCTATTAAGAATTTTGCACGGCATTTTGTCAGAGAACAAGACCAAGAAGCAGTATTGTAATAAAATTTTAATCTTATTTAAAAAGCAATCAAGACATTTTTGCAGAAAGCATTATTTGTAAGGATGGTATATCACTGAGCATAACATATTAATCGAAAAGTTACGTTTAAAAATGTTAAAATGTGTCTTATATATGAATTTATGTTAGTCTAACAAAAAAATATTTTCCATACATAGATTTATTTTGCTACAGTTGTTTCTAAAAAAGTCTAAAAAAGAATGAAAGCAACAGCTTTGCATCACATACCATCGTCTCCCCATGACTACGGCAACCTGTTTCAAGCGGTCTCAAATCCGGCAGCCGCAGCACTACTTCTTCGGGCTACGGAAAATACCCAAGAACGCCGAAATGTGGAAGATGCAGAAACCATGGGGTAGTGAGCGCTTTGAAGGGTCACAAAGGATATGGTCGTTGGAAAGACTGCCTCTGTGCAAAGGGCACTTTGATTGCTGAAAGACAAAGAGTAATGGCAGCGCAGGTAATACCCACAGTGTAAAGTAAACCAAATAAAAAAATTTGCAAAGTAGGATATACATGGTTGCTTATGAAGATTACATTCAAAGTAGAACTATGAATAAAAACAAAAAGAAATTTAGGAATATTTTATATCCTCTGTTTTGAAATCTGTCTAAATCAGAATAAATTATTAATGTACAGCAAAAGTTCAAAAGTTTGTTCTTAATAGCGTATTCTTTAAATATGGAAATTTTTTTTAAAACAGAAATTGTTTTATCTTTTAATTAATATTACCCTAATATAGCTTGCTTTAAGACGTCAGCAAGCCCAAGAGGAAAATAACACACGAGAACTGCAACTGCTCTACTACTTTATTGAAAATGAAATTCACAACAAAGCCAGCAGCGACCCGTTATCATCATCAGGTGCGTCGTCTTCGCGTGTTTTTCAACTTCCCTGGTCAGTTTTTGTAACTGTAAGATATGACTTGAACCTTAAACGCGTTGTTATTTAAAAGTCATCACAATACGTACGTTGGTAGGCGCGAAACGTGCGAGATACGACGATTATATCTCAAATGATTGCAATGGAAGTTACGGTTTCGTGTCGTCATCACCGGTACATCAGCAACAACCGCACTTGGACAACAGCTCGGCCAAATCTGTTCATTCGGACAGCGATCAAAATGGCGACACGGAGAGAAAGTCCGACGTCACTCGCTCACCGCGATCGGACGACCCTAGGAAGAGTCCTCCTTCTGGTATGAGTGAAAACAGCTCACCGGCGTACAATGAAAGTCGATATAATCCTGAAAAACCTCACGCGAGTCAGGGGCCTGCATTGGATATCGACGAATCGCCAGAAAAGCATTCCCTTCTGTCACGAACTGACTCAGCTGACCAGGCCAGTGACGTAACCGAAAATCAGCTATACGATTCAAGCCAGCTAACACAAACGCAAAACCAAGATGCAACAAGGTAATTTCAATTAACTAAATTACTGTATAAAGTCAAGTTAATCTGTAAATATTAAGTCCATATAATTCGCTCTAAGTTATAATTATAATAAATCTAAATAAATAGAAACCCAGAAAGTATATCGGGTTTTTTCATACAGTGGCGGGTTTGAGATGTTATGTCGAGTTTTTCCCAAACACAACGCGTCGCAATTATCTTCAATTTTAAAAAACTGCAACGGCGATGTGGTGAAAGCAATACAAAAGGTAATTACAGTATATTTATAGCATCGAATGTGGGTAGTAAAAATTAGCACGAAACTACCTGTAAAACGTCGCGCACTACTTTAACATTTCAATATTTTCTTTGTTTTTTCAAACATTTATAAGTCATATGTTTCATCATCCCACAGGTGTTAAAATTTGAAGATGAAATCGCAAAATCTTCACCACATTTGGGATCACCGAGAGACAACGCAACAAATTCTCATGTTCAGTTAAATTACACACGTGATAGCGCACGAGATCCCATTAACCTATCTCAACAAAGCGGTATGTTTTTGTCCTAAAAATAGCAACAGTGCGCCATAAAGATTGATAGAGGGTAATAATTAGGGCAAGTTTTTGTTGCACTAAAAACGTGAGAAAGTTGCATTTATTTTTAACAAAAGTTGCAGTAAAAAGTTGCATTTATTTTTAACAAAAGTTGCAGTAAAAAGTTGCATTTATTTTAGACCGCCGAAAATTCATTTTTTTGCCGGTACGCAGCAAGAAAATAACGCTCAACAATAACTCAAATAACTGAACAATAACTCAAATTTAAACGATAGTGAATTAATCAAGCGATCTATTTACATATAGTGCCAAATATTTCCACACATTGTCTGGGGAGAAATGGCGATCGTTTGCCAACAGTTTGCGTAGCATGCTAAAACTTCGTTCCACAGAGCATGAAGTTGCTTGGCAATTTAACAATTTGGTATAGAGTTCTGGACTGATGTTTGGTCGGGTCATTTCCACAATTGCTTTTAGATCACTGTTCAGTTCAAATCGATGATCCAAATACAATTTTATTCCAGATATATTATATTATATTTACGTTTTGCGCAATACTTGATAAAAGTTGCAGTAAAAAGTTGCATGAAAAAATGAAAAAAGTTGCAAAAAGTTGCAATACAAAATTCCTACAAACAGCTTAAAACATCATTCTACGTAAATTGTGAGTATTTAGGAAGCTGCCGGAAGCTGTAAAAAAAAGTTGCAAAAGTTGCAAAAACTTGCCCTAGTAATAATATTAATATTTTTTTCCTTCTTTTATAGCTGGAAGCTGCAACACGAGCCCTCATCCAACCATTGATGGTGACGCAATATCACCAGGCACACCTCCCATCGGTGATTTGTCGCAAGCCTACAAGTTCCAACAGGGTTCAATGGGTGCACCAGCACTGGATGCTCGAACCGCATTTTATCCTTTTGTAAACGGTTCGCTAGCAGGCAACTCCTTTTCAGCGCACACTGCAGGAAAAATTCCAGCGACTAACTTTAATGGGGCGTTTAAGCTGGGCCAATTCAGCAATTCCTCAATAAGATCACGTTATCCATTGCCGGGACAGATGCCGATGTCGTGCTTGGGAAATCTTTCCCCGTTTCCATCATCTTACGGCCAACACCCCGCCATCCGATGACTCTTTGGCGGAGTTTCTCCTTACGGATCGTCTTCATTTATGCCTTCTCTTACCGCCGCCGCAGCTGCCCGCCCCAGACACCATTTCCTACGATACTAACCCTCAATTCTAAGGGCGCTTTCAGCCCTAACCCAAACCCCTCATATACATGGAGTCATTTGTCCAGATGCGACCGGTCATAAAGTTCTAACCCTGAACATTTAGAAACCGGTATTGTCTTTATTTTAGAGCCTAAGGAACTATCTTTCAGGCCGTAATGCAAAAAAGCCGTAAGCCTAAAAACTTTTTCATTCAAATGGACAGCTCAGACGATCAGAAAAGGCCGAGCCCATTGAAAAAGTTGGCGTACCATTTCGGTCGATATGGAATTGCAGTACCCCAAAAAACAGTTTCACGATGGAGAACTTGTCCAGACACCATTTCCTACGATACTAACCCTCAATTTAATTGGAAATGCTCATGATTTTTACTGTTATTGTTTACATATCTTATTGTATGATCATCGCCATGGTAATATAGCCTACGTACGGTAATTAGCAACTACCACTGCAAGCATTTAATATAATCAGTTAATCACTAAAAAATAATATCGTGTTTGTAACGAACCACGACAGCATTCGAAAATATAAATTAGGCAGCGATAGTATTTCTTACAAACAAAATAAAATACTACTAACTGTTTGACTTGTAAACGCAATAGCTTGGTATAAAACTTAAACATACCACGATAATAACTCAACTGATAAATAGCAATTTAACTCACATTTAAAATAGGTGGACCATCGATCGTACACAACATGTCCAACAGTTCCACTTGGTGGATGGGTTGTATTTATCATGGCGAGATCGACATTTAGACGCTATATATCGCCGGTCCTGTACTCGAACCAGTACAGGTAACGTATTAATGGTCCAGGTTGATCGTCGTTGTCTAAATCTTCTTCGAAAAAAGTGACGGCAAAAGGATTGCTGACGTAACCATGGAAGCAGGACGTAGTACTGGGCAATAGCACCTATGGAATTCGGCGAAAACAGATGACTATTTAAATCTAGCAATATCTTACAGACCGTTGTAAATAATCGTATTCTATAATTGCACCACTTTAAGAGACAAGAATTAAGCTAAGCTGCAAGACAACAAGTAAATTAAGACAAAAGCCTAAAAAGGAAACTGGTATACTTTGTGTCTATCCACCATTCGCTGGGGTTTATATAACAAATCTTGCAACGTGTGAACTGAACAGACAGTTGTAATAAATAATCGTATTCTTTGAGAGACAAGCTAAGCTGAGCTTTAAGAATTAAGCTAAGCTGCAACACAACACCAAGTAAAATTAAACAAAAGCATAAAAAGGAAACTGGTAATCTGAAAATGGTGAATCGTAGTCACGCAAATGAGGCAGTTAGCAAGATCTGTCATGAAACCTCGTCGCTTTGAACCTTGTATGAATATGTTATGTGTAGGGAGCATACATACAAGAACATACAGCTACAGTCTTTACAATATCTTGGAAATGCTGCACAGAATTTCTTATAGGCACGATAGTAGTAGGCATATACTGTAAAAGTTGTCGTAGTTAAAGCTTGGTGAATGCTATTTTCATGTTAATTCGAACCTAATGCAACAGTTTTATGAGTTGTTTTAGAGTTAGAAATACTGCTTTGATTATTTGATTAATGCAATTAATATTTTCAAACCCTGTTTAGCAAATGGGTACAATCAGTCAATATTAAGTTAATATTTTAGCTTATTTTTTAACTTTATTTAGCAAATCGGTACATTCAGTCACCATTTGTAAACCCTGTTTAGCAAATGGGTACAATCAGTCACCATTTGTAAGTTATACTTCGCACGGGTACAAATGTGCACGACGTAACTATTACAAAATGTATCTCGCAACAAATTCGGGTATCAAATTGCACGAAGTAAAAAATATACGAAAAATATACGAAAAATATACCTGTATGAATTTTTGTAGCCATTTGCCAGATTAACTTGCAAATCACTACTCCAAATTAGAAATTTGACGGGGTAACTCGCAAACACATACCTAACTGACAATAAAGTACCGTATTGAATTGTAAACTTTTGCTAAATAGGGTTAACATCATGTGCATGTGGCTAATCATTGTAACCATTTGCTAAATATGGTTATCATGTTACTACACATGGTAACCTTTTGCTATTTTACAAATGGCTACTGCCTTTAACCAATTGCTAAATAGAGTTAACAAATTGCTACTGAGTGAAACCATTTGCTAAATAAGGTTAACATGTGGCTACTCATGGTAACCTTTTGCTATTTTACAAATGGCTACGGACTAAAACCGTTTGCTAAGTAGGGTTAACAAATGGCTACTGACTTTAAACATTTGCTAAATAGAGTTAACAAATTCCTACTGAGTGAAACCATTTGCTAAATAGGGTTAAAAATGGTTACTGTATGTAACCATTTACTAAATAGCGTTAACATATTGCTACTGAGTTTAACCTTTTTCTAAATAGGGTTAGCAAATGGCTGCTGATTGTAACCATTTGCTAAATAGGGTTAACAAATGCCTACTGAGTGCAACCATTTTATAAATGAGGTTAGGGTTAGTTATAATTAGCACGGGTACAAACGTAAGTTTTGTAAGTTGTCATTTGCAGGGGTACAAATATGCACGAAGTTACTATTACCAAATGTATCTCGCAACGTATACGGGAATCAAATTGCACAAAGTAAAAATTACCAAATGTATCTTGCAACGTGTACGGATATCAAATTGCACGAAGTAAAAATTACCAAATGTATCTCGCAACGTATACGGATATCAAATTGCACGATGTCAAAATTACCGAATGTATATCGCAACTTATACGAGTGAAAAATTGCACGAAGTAACTATTACCAAATGTAAATGGGATGCAATTACATTGAGCTCTTGCCTTGGTAAACTAGTTCAAGGTAAATGTTGTGAATACCTTAGATTACCCTAAATCTATCGTGGTAGTGTAGTAGTAACTTTACTAAAGGGAAGTTTTTGATGTTTATCTGAATTTTCTTGAGTTTTTCATCGGAGTCAGTATCATAGTAGGCTACTTCTGAAAACAAAAACATTTACAAAATGTCTAGGCAAAGATTTACAGCAATGCGTGGATTAGAAATTTGCAAAATCTTCTGTCAGACTGCTCTGATGACGAGGATTCTGACGTCTCATGCATAACATACGTTTTTGGCATATTAGCCTGTGACTGACGTTTTACCAAATGCCTTTTGTAAAATCGGGTAAAAAGTTAAACAAAGCTTTCGAATTGTGTCAGTTGTATAAGGCTTTGCATCATTCCCTTTCTAGGGCACCTTTCTTAGTTTCTTTAGTTCTAAACTCACCATGGTATGATTGATAACGTTTTTGATCGTTAGGTCTATAACCCATGGGGAAATAACTTTACGCCCTATTTTTCTCATTTCTTTTGTAAAATTAAGGTTTTATCAAACCTAGTAACCTATTTCTAGACATTGGTTCATTGGTCGTCATTGTTTCCCCACAGTTTATTGTCAAATGGGAACTGGCATCTATTTTTACCACAAGACGCGCGAAAACGATCGCTCGCGTGTTTGGTGGGAAAATTCGACAGAAATCTGGAAAGGCGCGAAGGGGAAACCTTCGCGGACCCATGATGCAGCCGTTTCCGATTCGGAAGCTTCCATTGATTCTGTAGCTTCGCGTCCATTCTGGAAACGGTATAAAGGTAACTATTGACTTGTTACTTTCCAACTGCGCTGAGGTCGTCACACGTCGCCAACTCCATTGTGCGGTATCACGCATTACAGACCACAATGAAGTCACAAAGAAGACGCGAATTTTGCAGTTATATTGACCGGGGAAGGCTTGATTGGCCACGGCCGCATTTAAATTACTTTAAAGTTAAACGGAGAAACTCGTATTTGACTCTTAGGTAATATTGCGCATCGCACTGTATTTGATACTTAGGTAATAACGCGCATCCTGGTACCCATGCCTCAATCAAGCTCATTGAGGAACGTTTTCTTGACAATACAGCAAGTATGCATCATTAACCTTCTAGGCCGCCGATCTTTGTTTCTACAGTTCTAAACTCACCATGGTATAATTTATAACGTTTTCGATCATAGCGTCTTCTCTGTCCCACGGTCAATTAACATCACGCTCCGTTTCGCTCATTTCTTTTGTATTTGCCAATATTAGGTCAATTTTTTCTAATTTCGTGTAGGGTATTGTCAAATGGGAACTGAGTAAATGACTATATAACGCATCCCTTTTTGCTGAAAGAGTGAAAGACATTTACATGTACTGCTGTTCAGTTTGCCAGTCAGCTTAAGGGACACACTTGGCTTGGACCGAAGGTTTTACAGTTTTTTAACTATTTTCAAGTTAGCCATATTCGTTGATCAGATAGAGCTCAAAAACAGTTAGAGTACAGTATAAAGTTTCCCAAATAGCTAAAAAGTGCCAGGGACACACTTGGTTTGGGCCGAAGGTTTTACAGTTTTTTAATTTGTGTCCGGTCCTATGGAGACCATTGTCTAAACAGGTTCTTTGTTCTGGACGATGTTTTTCTTAAAGATCCACACGCCCCATAACATTATGGGAAGAGGAAACAATTAGTCGATAGCCTTACACGTGCTAATGGTTTATTTGCTAACTGAGGGGCAAAACAATTATATACCATATATATATAATTTCCTGCGGTTCCTCACCCATCGGTGCAGTTGAGGTTGGTGATCATGCGTCGGTCGCATCTCAAAACAACGTTGTTGTGGTGAGCTGATATATAAGAAATCTTACGTGACCGAAAATTTTTGTGGTGTGCAGTTAATTAAGTTGTTAGTTTTTGTTTTGGCAAACATGTCATAGAAATATTTACACGATTTTAAAACCAGTTGCTAGAGCAATAAGCTTTTTTGTATAATGTTTGTCCCAGCGCGATGACTGAAAAAAGAAACTCAATAAAACAATTCCGTCACCAATAATCGCGCGAGAGAAATTCGAAGCTCGTCCTAAAACGAGAGAAAAAGTGACAAAAAGCTGCTAGAAAAAAGCGCTAACGGCAAGGCAATTACTATTTATGCGCGAACCACTAATTTGTTGTCGAGGGATATAACATGTCTATTAAGAATTTTGCACGGCATTTTGTCAGAGAACAAGACCAAGAAGCAGTTATGTAATGACAAGGTTTTCAGTATGAGTGGTTGCACAGAACAGTTTTTAAAATTTTGGGTAATTTTGCGTGTAGAACGACAAAATTGAAATCATTTATCCGTCGCGATTTCGCCATCATATATTCCTAAACGAGTTTAGTTAAAGGATAGTAAATTTGGAAAAATTTGTTAAAATTTTAATCTTATTTAAAAAGCAATCAAGACATTTTTGCAGAAAGCATTATTTGCAAGGATGGTATATCACTGAGCATAACATATTAATCTAAAAGTTACGTTTAAAAATGTTAAAATGTGTCTTATATATGAATTTATGTTAGTCTAACAAAAAAATATTTTCCATACATAGATTTATTTTGCTACAGTTGTTTCTAAAAAAGTCTAAAAAAGAATGAAAGCAACAGCTTTGCATCACATACCATCGTCTCCCCATGACTACGGCAACCTGTCTCAAGCGGTCTCAAATCCGGCAGCCGCAGCACTACTTCTTCGGGCTACGGAAAAATACCCAAGAACGCCGAAATGTGGAAGATGCAGAAACCATGGGGTAGTGAGCGCTTTGAAGGGTCACAAAGGATATTGTCGTTGGAAAGACTGCCTCTGTGCAAAGTGCACTTTGATTGCTGAAAGACAAAGAGTAATGGCAGCGCAGGTAATACCCACAGTGTAAAGTAAACCAAATAAAAAAATTTGCAAAGTAGGATATACATGGTTGCTTATGAAGATTACATTCAAAGTAGAACTATGAATAAAAACAAAAAGAAATTTAGGAATATTTTATGTCTTCTGTTTTGAAATCTGTCTAAATCAGAATAAATTATTAATGTACAGCAAAAGTTCAAAAGTTTGTTCTTAATAGCGTATTCTTTAAATATGGAAATTTTTTTTAAAACAGAAATTGTTTTATCTTTTAACTTAATATTACCCTAATATAGCTTGCTTTAAGACGTCAGCAAGCCCAAGAGGAAAATAACACACGAGAACTGCAACTGCTCTACGGAGCTACCCAGAGTTTTTCGCCCTTGGACGCGCAACGCATCGCAAGTATTGAACGATCGCCGAAAAAAGACTTTATTGAAAATGAAATTCACAACAAAGCCAGCAGCGACCCGTTATCATCATCAGGTGCGTCGTCTTCGCGTGTTTTTCAACTTCCCTGGTCAGTTTTTGTAACTGTAAGATATGACTTGAACCTTAAACGCGTTGTTATTTAAAAGTCATCACAATACGTACGTTGGTAGGCGCGAAACGTGCGAGATACGACGATTATATCTCAAATGATTGCAATGGAAGTTACGGTTTCGTGTCGTCATCACCGGTACATCAGCAACAACCGCACTTGGACAACAGCTCGGCCAAATCTGTTCATTCGGACAGCGATCAAAATGGCGACACGGAGAGAAAGTCCGACGTCACTCGCTCACCGCGATCGGACGACCCTAGGAAGAGTCCCCCTTCTGGTATGAGTGAAAACAGCTCACCGGCGTACAATGAAAGTCGATATAATCCTGAAAAACCTCACGCGAGTCAGGGGCCTGCATTGGATATCGACGAATCGCCAGAAAAGCATTCCCTTCTGTCAAGAACTGACTCAGCTGACCAGGCCAGTGACGTAGCCGAAAATCAGCTATACGATTCAAGCCAGCTAACACAAACGCAAAACCAAGATGCAACAAGGTAATTTCAATTAACTAAATTACTGTATAAAGTCAAGTTAATCTGTAAATATTAAGTCCATATAATTCGCTCTAAGTTATAATTATAATAAATCTAAATAAATAGAAACCCAGAAAATATATCGGGTTTTTTCATACAGTGGCGGGTTTGAGATGTTATGTCGAGTTTTTCCCAAACACAACGCGTCGCAATTATCTTCAATTTTAAAAAACTGCAACGGCGATGTGGTGAAAGCAATACAAAAGGTAATTACAGTATATTTATAGCATCGAATGTGGGTAGTAAAAATTAGCACGAAACTACCTGTAAAACGTCGCGCACTACTTTAACATTTCAATATTTTCTTTGTTTTTTCAAACATTTATAAGTCATATGTTTCATCATCCCACAGGTGTTAAAATTTGAAGATGAAATCGCAAAATCTTCACCACATTTGGGATCACCGAGAGACAACGCAACAAATTCTCATGTTCAGTTAAATTACACACGTGATAGCGCACGAGATCCCATTAACCTATCTCAACAAAGCGGTATGTTTTTGTCCTAAAAATAGCAACAGTGCGCCATAAAGATTGATAGAGGGTATTAATATTAATATTTTTTTCCTTCTTTTATAGCTGGAAGCTGCAACACGAGCCCTCATCCAACCATTGATGGTGACGCAATATCACCAGGCACACCTCCCATCGGTGATTTGTCGCAAGCCTACAAGTTCCAACAGGGTTCAATGGGTGCACCAGCACTGGATGCTCGAACCGCATTTTATCCTTTTGTAAACGGTTCGCTAGCAGGCAACTCCTTTTCAGCGCACACTGCAGGAAAAATTCCAGCGACTAGCTTTAATGGGGTGTTTAAGCTGGGCCAATTCAGCAATTCCTCAATAAGATCACGTTATCCATTGCCGGGACAGATGCCGATGTCGTGCTTGGGAAATCTTTCCCCGTTTCCATCATCTTACGGCCAACACCCCGCCATCCGAGGACTCTTTGGCGGAGTTTCTCCTTACGGATCGTCTTCATTTATGCCTTCTCTTACCGCCGCCGCAGCTGCCCGCCCCAGACACCATTTCCTACGATACTAACCCTCAATTCTAAGGGCGCTTTCAGCCCTAACCCAAACCCCTCATATACATGGAGTCATTTTTCCAGATGCGACCGGTCATAAAGTTCTAACCCTGAACATTTAGAAACCGGTATTGTCTTTATTTTAGAGCAATAATAAGATCAATCTCCATTGTGGATCCTCATATGACCTTTTAAAGTGTTGCTTTGGGTAAATGACTTAAGACAAACTTAGCATTGATAAGGTTGCTCAGCCGTGTGAGTTTTTATATGACTTCTCAAACTGCCGCGTTGGGTAAATGAATTGTCGCACATATTGCATGAATAAGGTTTTTCTCCAGCGTGCATTCTCATATGACGTTTTAATTGCTAGCTTTGAGTAAATAACTTTTCACATAACTTGCAGTGATAATTACGCTTTCCAGTATGAGTTGTTACATGAGTTTTCAAATTGCTGCGTTGGGTACATGACTTGTCGCACATATCGCATTGTTAAGGTCGCTCATCTGTGTGAGCTCTTATATGATCTTTCAAGTGGCTTTTGTATTTGAATGATTTATCACAAAATTTGCAGGAAAAATGCTTTTCTTGTCCTTCTTTGTTGAAAAAGTCTTGTGAAATCCCATCAATCATTGCTTTTAACAAAACGTCAATTTGCATTCCAACTACTTGACGACCCATTGCGTTATTATTATTATTACCTAATTACATAATATACAAACCTAATTCGTTCGGCAAATTGAATTAAATTACCCCAACACGTGCCACAGTTGCAGATTGTTTACAGAATTTTATGTATGATATATATATCATTTAAGCAATTAACAACATTTGCGAAAAACTAGAAAAAAATTACTTTAATGTAATATTTAAGCCCTGTTCAGAAGACTTAATTCACAGGCAAGCACTCTTATCTCCGCGTTGTGATTTCCTTTGATAAAACAAGTTGGTCTTTGGTAAAATGACAAAACCAAACCAATTCTTGAAAAATATTAAGACGAATGTCAATGCAATGTCAATATTTCATGGTAGTAGGCTACTACACTATTATTAATGATTACTAAACTATACCCTGCAAAAAACATTTATAGGTCTCCAAAGGTCATATTAAATATGATGATCATTAATACACAACTGATTTGTGCCTAAAACGTTTATAAGTGCATATATTCTTGCTCATATTACGTGTAAATGTCAATATTGCATGATACTAAGTACAACTGCATTAGTAATTATCAATGATTACTAAAATATATTTTGAAAAAAGCAATTATATATCTCCAAACATCATGTTAACATGATAATCTTTAATAAACATCTGCTGAATTTTGATTATATTTAAAACTAATATTAATGTAACTATTGGTATTGTATTGTATTATTGTTATTGTATTATATTGTATTAATATGTGTAACTATTTGTACTAATATTAATGTAACTAATATGTAACTGTAGTCTGTAACTAAACTACCAGCATAATATGTGTAATTTTGTATATATAATTAATTGCCTTCATTTCCTTGCCAGTTGCCACCATTTCAATAATGTTTTTGGATTCCCTACATACGAAAACTGCCTAAATCATAAAAATTTCGCAAACTTCACATAATACAAAACAACTTTTATTTATTATTGACAATTTTCCCAACAAGCACATTACTGAAACCAATATAACTTCCACGCAAATGTCCATTATGCCTGACAAACTCATAAATGTATGTATTCTTACTCATAAAATGTGTACTGTTTAAAACGATTTAGATCAAAATGAGGTCAAAATTTAAACTTGTTAGGTGAAAAAACTGGTTGCCCTACTAATAAGTGATTTGCCACTTTACTGCGATTGTATTTCAACCTGATTTAATTTCATTTATGATTTTCATTTTAAGCAATCATGCGAATTATCATGGAATATTATCTAAAGACGTTAAATGCCGCACGTGATCTATGTCCCAGATACGCACAACAGCGAGTGTTCATCACCTGAAGTGATGGTGTAAGCACCTCAGGGGTGTCCGTGCATGTAATAGAACAAGCAAACCTGAACTGACAGCTGCAGCGATCGGTCCTGAAACGATTAGTTGAAATGGATATTTCAACAGAAAATTTTTTTTTTGAGATAGTATTTTCGGCGCCTTGAAAATGAATCGCATTTGTGTTTCAAAAGTGTACAAGTGCTGCGGTTCGGATGTTTTTTGTGCTGCGACAAGTTACCGATTTTGCAAAGTTTTAAGTGATTTTAACGCAAAAGTCAAAGTTTCAATGTAATGTTCCCCGTAGTGGAGCTGCATCTTGTAAAGCAACGCCAAGAATAGACGCAGTCAACCGAGAATTTGCGGTGCATGCAGTTACTTGAAAACAACCGGATTAAGGGATAAAAGGGCGTCATACTAACAAAGCAAATTTCTTTAATTTTGCCTCGTCCTTGCCTGGATCGCACCTGGTGTAGATATAACGCTGCTTGGTGTCGATGATAAATAATTGTTATTACGTAAGTCAAAAGTGAGCACACTGTAATGACTCCTCGCGGTCCTTAATCAACGCTTCTTGTAGCTACGTCGCATACCTCATAATCACGCCAATGAAGCTCTCAGTTCAGTATCTCAGTTTAAAACACTACACTAAGTCATACATTAATATTTTCTCCGACCTTGCTGTGGGTAAAAAATTTGAATTAGGGCCAATTCTTTGTATTTTCCGATATATTTGCAAACGTTTGTTTATTTCGACGAGACGTTTTGGCTTTTCACTGTGTGCTTTACCCTTGAAAAGCATAAAAAATCCATTGCATAATTGTTGCATTTAGGCAACATACGTTTGTGACGTATTTCTGCAGGATAACACTTTGGAAGATGATGAAGAAGAAGACAATGTAAAACCGGAGAAAAAGAAACGGATTAGACCGAAAAAAAAGTGTCCGTAAGTTGTACTATAATTTTGGCCTAGCTTTCAAGTATATGAATGGAAGAGAATTTAAAATAATCTCAGCTTTTCAATGCTGTTTTTTGTTTTTATGTGTAAAAGAGAAGAAAAGTCAAACATGTCCAAGAATAATGACATGATATAAAAATGAGGATAAAAATCTAAAAAGAATCAAAAAATTTAACAGCCACGTTTCACAACACTCTTTAATATGATGTATAGTTTAGGTCGCCCTTAACTCCATCAATCGTTATTCACACTGGAAATGTTTTATTTTTGCCCGGGCCCGTAAGCATTGGCTCCTATGTGACAACTCCCATGTACAACAACTGTTTGTTGTTGCCGTAATTGTGCGCGCCATACGTTTTATGAGTCGAACTGAACCCGACGTTATCGGTCAATTAATTGCGCGAATTAGGCTGGTGAAATTACTCCAAAAGTTTGAAGTTGCACAGACTTAAAGAATTAAATCACTATGGACATAGCAAAACCGGTTTGCCAGATGAGTACCTTCCATAACGTAAGACGCCTTCCAAAACCCTGAAGGAGTTACAAGAAAAAATCTGTCAACGTATTTCGTTTTTTAGGATATTGATAAATTAATTATCGGTCTTTTCGAACTCGGCATTATTACGTAATTAGTGAACCTGGGTCTCCGTTATATACAGCAATACATTTGGACTTAACTGAAGCATAAACAAACATTTGCTGCAGCGCTATCTACATAAAAAAGAATTCAATTGGCGTGATCATAAACAGTTAACAAGGGACAGTCTCTTTTGGAAGTAGGTGCTCTCGAAGGGGCTAACCAGGTTAATCTAGCGTAGATCGCCGAATGTTTTTTGTTGCCCGCGAATGATTTTGCGCAAGGGTAATTGCTGCATTTATGGCCTGGTTTCTAAAAGGTGGGTGATGAATATGATAAATTATCACTGTGTCATAAATTACCACTTGCTGTATTATTTGTGAAACTGGCCAATGTTTGTGTGTGGTGATCGTTGTTGCCATGTTTAGTTAAATTAATCGCGTTGGTTTGGTGAATTTATGATTTGTGAAATTAGTATTTGTTTGTCCGGAACTCTTTGTTCCATTGTAAGCGTTAGATCGTGGGTAATGAGGTGGTTTAGACACTTGAATTTGTTGTATTTGTGGCTGTAGTGGGTAAGAAAGTGCGACGTCTGGTGGTGAGCACTTAAGAAATTTAGCACGAATTCGTTTATTAACTGGTGGAGTAAGATTCTCTTGACCTATTGCACTCATTAATTCGCGCATTAAATCTTTGGAAGATAGAACATGAAGTGTCAGATCAGCCAACAAAAACTCTAAATAATCCTCAGTCCTCACGTTTATCAAAATGTTTCAAGATTTCATTGATTATTATGTTGTAACAGTTATGAGCATACGCAGAAGTTAAACAAAGTAGCCCGAGGTCTGTCGCTGGAATTGCCTCTACCGCTAACAAGTGACGATTAGTTTTTGAAGTGATTTGATAAAGGGGAAATTTATGTTCAAGGTGGGAAATCCACGCTTCGGGATTGAATTTACATGATTTACATGAAATACAAAATATTTACATGAATAAATCCTATTTACACATATTATCTCGATAAACATTAAAATTTATTTGCAATAAAATACACATAGTTCGTTGGCATATCTCACACAATACTGCACCACAAAGCCTATGCATATAAAGGAATACACATCATTTCTTTTTTTTCACTAATACATAAACATTTTAACGCATCTAAAGGATGTAGGTTCTTTTAGATTTTAGAATATTAAAACGCAGTAAACATAATTATTCATCCAATATGTTTCTAAACGGTCTGTTTGCAAAGCGTTTCGTATTCGTCATTTTGTACAAGACGTACTTTGTTGTTGTTCCATAACAGTGGTTGCGATTCACCACGGCAAACGAATGAAAACCGCCGACATAGGCTGTTATTATTTTGCAGGCAGGCTAAAACAGCTTCTGTTGCGTTCTTTAGCAGTTTTGTCATAGTTGCGTTTATTAGTAAGAAACCATCTACTCGACACGAAGAAGAAGAAGAAAGAAAGGAGCAAAGTTGAGTGAAAAGTTGATTCATAATGGGGTACAGGAAAACATACTGATCTAAAGCGTTATCAACTTTAAGGTGGTGAGTTTAGAGCTGAAGAAATTCGATAAATACCCTTGCTAAATTTGCCATTTGCTAAATAGGGTTAACAAATTGCTACTGATTGTAAACATTTGCTAAATAGGGTTAACATCATGTGCATGTGGCTACTCATTGAAACCATTTGCTAAATATGGTTAACATGTTACTACTCATGGTAACCTTTTGCTATTTTACAAATGGCTACTGACTTTAATTAAACGTTTGCTAAATAGGGTTAACAAATGGCTACTTCCTTTAACCATTTGCTAAATAGAGTTAACAAATTGCTACTGAGTGAAACCATTTGCTAAATAGGGTTAACATGTGACTACTCATGGTAACCTTTTGCTATTTTACAAATGGCTTCGGACTAAAACCGTTTGCTAAATATGGTTAACAAATGGCTACTGACTTTAAACATTTGCTAATTAGAGTTAACAAATTCCTACTGAGTGAAACCATTTGCTAAATAGGGTTAAAAATGGTTACTGTATGTAACCATTTACTAAATAGCGTTAAACATATTGCTACTGAGTTTAACCTCTTTCTAAATAGGGTTAGCAAATGGTTGCTGATTGTAACCATTTGCTAAATAGGGTTAACAAATGCCTACTGAGTGCAACCATTTTATAAATGAGGTTAGGGTTAGTTATAATTAGCACGGGTACAAACGTAAGTTTTGTAAGTTGTCATGTATATCGCAACTTATACGAGTGAAAAATTGCACGAAGTAACTATTACCAAATGTAAATGGGATGCAATTACATTGAGCTCTTGCCTTGGTAAACTAGTTCAAGGTAAATGTTGTGAATACCTTAGCTTACCCTTATCTATTGTGGTAGACGGTAGTGTAGTAGTAACTTTACTAAAGGGAAGTGTTTGATGTTTATCTGAATTTTCTTGAGTTTTTCATCGGAATCAGTATCAAAGTAGGCTACTTCTGAAAACAAAAACATTTACAAAATGTCTAGGCGAAGATTTACAGATCCACAATGCGTGGATTAGAAATTTGCAAAATCTTCTGTCAGACTGCTCTGATGGCGAGGATTCTGACATTGAAATCGACGCAACAGTAAATTCTCCAATAGCCAGTGTTCAGCAGGCAAGTGAATCTGAATCGTCTGATTCGAGCGAAGATAAGTCTGATGTACTAAAATGAGTTTTTACATGAAGTTATATAGAGCAAGTTTCCAAATATCAAACGGCATTTTAAATGTTATCCATAACCTACCTACCTATCCCGACCTTATCAATGCCAAGTTTGTCTCATGCATAACATGCGTTTGTGGCGTACTGTGACTGTATTGACTGCCGTTTTACCAAATTCCTTTTGTAAAATTGGGTGAAAAGTTAAACAAAGCTTTCCAGTTGTGTCAGTTGTATAAGGCTTTGCATCATTCGCTTTCTAGGGCTCCTTTCTTAGTTTGTTTAGTTCTAAACTCACCATGGTTTGATTGATAACGTTTTTGATCGTTAGGTCTCTAACCCACGGTGAATTAACTTTACGACCTATTTTTCTCATTTCTTTTGTAAAATTTATGGTTTTATCAAACCTAGTAACCTATTTCTAGACATTGGTTCATTGGTCGTCATTTTATCCCCGCAGTTTATTGTCCAATGGGAACTGGCATCTATTTTTACCACAAGACGCGCTAAAACGATCGCTCGCGTGTTTGGTGGGAAAATTCGACAGAAATCTGGAAAGGCGCGAAAGGGAAACCTTCGCGGACCCATTATGCAGCCGTTGCCGATTCGGATGTTTCCATTGATTCTGTAGCTTTGCGTCCATTTTGGAAACGGTATGAAGGTAACTATTGACTTGTTACTTTCCAACTGCGCTGAGGTCGTCACACGTCGCCAACTCCATTGTGCGGCATCACGCATTACAGACCACAATGAAGTCACAAAGAAGACGCGAAATTTGCAGTTATATTGACCGGGGAATGCTTGATTGGCCACGGTCGCATTATGTGGAACATTTGCACTTTCAAACGGAGAAACTCGTATTTGACTCTTAGGTAATATCGCGCATCGCACTGTATTTGAACTCTTAGGTAATAACGCGCATCCTGGTACTCGCGCCTCAATCAAGCTCATTGAGGAACGTTTTCTTGACAATACAGCAAGTATGCATCATTAACCTTCTAGGCCGCCGATCTTTGTTTCTTCAGTTCTAAACTTACCATGCTATAATTTATAACGATTACGATCAAAGCGTCTTCTCTGTCCCACGGTCAATTAATATCACGCTCCGTTTCGCTCATTTCTTTTGTATTTGCCAATATTAGGTCAATTTTTTCTAATTTCGTGTAGGGTATTGTCAAATGGGAACTGACTATATAACGCATCCCTTTTTGCTGGAAGAGTTGAATTAGGCTGCAGGTTTTGCAGCCTAATTTTTATAGCTAAGTTATCTGCATGTAGGTTAATGGTTTTTTTGTTAAAGTTAGGATAAAATGTTTCTTGTATAATGTTTTTTACATAATTCACAGTGAAATAATCCGTTCTTAGTGTAACGTATCACTTTTTGCAGGAAGAACAATTGCATGTACTGCTGTTTAGTTTGTCAGGCAGCTCAAGGAACACAAGTGGCTTCGACCGAAAGTTTTATCGTTTTTTAACTATTTTCAAGTTAGCCATAGTCGTTGATCAGATAGAGCTCAAAAACAGTGTACAGTACAGTACAGTACGGTATAATGTTTCCAAAATCGCTAAAATGTGGCCAAAGAAAATGTATAAATTAATTTGTACAGGTGATATCAGTAAACAAAATAACGACATTGAATATGAATCGAATGACTGACATCGAGATGGCTGACTTTGTGACATCAGGTATTGTACACTAGCTTGTGTAAATGACTGCCCACTTATGTAACCAGGTACGTGAATTAAATAATTTGCTATTCGTTTCTAGGGGAAGAGAATTTTTCTGGAAAGAATCGCAAAGAAGAGGACCAAAAGCAGTCTGACCTCCGTTTGAGGAAACATCGTGTTGGTTGCATTTATCGATAAAATAATAAAGACAATGTCAATTTTACTGGCAAAAATAAAACTTACCGGTTTAATCCTTTCTCTGCAGGAGGAACAAGAAGTTGATAAAAATAAAAAAGAAGAAAATTACGACAGTGACAACGTCGTGGGCACGGGGAATGGACATGCGTTGTCGGAAAACGCTACATTGGATTGTTCTGAAGTAAGCTGGCTTTGGACATAAGTCTGCATTTTGAAATTTTTCATGTTGTTACGACTAATTATTATGAGTAGGCGAAATTTTCTTCCATAGGTTTAAACCTGGCAAATTTTCTTTCAGTGCTTTGGTGTATATATCTCAGCGGGTAAAATAACATACTGGTGCCGAACGTAAAGCTGCGTCAGCAAGGTGACCATGGTAGCCAAATAATAATCCTGTTTAGCAAATTGTTACGCTCTGTAGCCTTTTGTTAACTTTGTGTGGCAATTGGTAACTGGAAAAAGCTAAATGAGTGATTTAGTCTTTTAAGTCACGATATGATATTGTGATACTCATCATTGATCAAATGTATTGCTGTATATAACGGAGATCCAGGTTCACTAATTACGTAATAATGCCGAGTTCGAAAAGGCCGATAATTAATTTATCGATATCCTAAAAAACGAAATACGTTGACAGATTTTTTCTTGTAACTCCTTCAGGGTTTTGGAAGGCGTCTTACGTTATGGAAGGTACTCATCTGGCAAACCGGTTTTGCTAAGTCCATAGTGATTTAATTCTTTAAGTCTGTGCAACTTGAAACTTATGGAGTAATTTCACCAGCCTAATTCGCGCAATTAATTGACCGATAACGTCGGGTATGCTTTGTTTTGCGGCATTCGTGAATGTGTCTGCGACGTAGGATCTGTTGATCATAGTTTCATCAGTAGTGGTAAGACTTGTCATGACATGTCGCATTTGTTCCTTGAGAAGGTTGGCTTCAGAAAAAGAGCTGAACAGCGATTGAAGATCAGCAAACGAGTCAGAGTCAGGTAGCTCGTAGAGAATTTTCTCGCAATCGGGTGCCTTTGTAGTTGACGTGTATAAGCGACAAAGGTAAGTTGAGTTGGTGCACTTGCACATGTTCCTGCTGTTAATATCGCTACTCTTGTGATATTATGTGTTGAACTAAGTCGATAAGACGTTCGACAGAATCTCTTGTATTTAGACAGTCTTGAACATGAACGTTATTACTCCACATACGAATCACAATGCACAACCAAGAAAGCACATGGCTGTAGCATGGCCAACATAGAAATCTTATTAATTAGTTTATACCTATCAACATCCTCCTTTCTTTAAGTAAAGACTAACAGTGAGAAGGCTTTATGAGCACGCAGAAAATACTGAAATACCATCACACAGAAAATACTGAAATAACATACTACTCGCAAGTCGCAATGTATGTGAGGCACACTTGAAGTTTAAAGCTACATGCATAATGAGTGGCAAGAAATAAAACAGTGAAGGTAAGGTGACACAAACACAGTATTTACAGTACAGAACAAGGTGACACAAACACAGTATTTACAGTACATAATCATTATATCTTACTGGCATTCTATGTGTACGATTAGGTCGTGTGTTAGCAACAGTGTAGTTGTTAGCTGTGGGTTGACTGTTTTGGTTAGGTGTCGAAAATGTAAAATTAAAATCAGTATCTTCATACACATTGTTAGACTTGCTATGGTCAACACGAATATGTAGTCGATTACGACAATAACGAAAACCATCCAATGATTCTACCAAATATGAACGAGGCCCAAGTATGCGTACAATTTTACCCTTTTGCCATCCCTTCTTTTCCGAACTTTGGAAATAAGCTCGTTGGTTGATATACAATTTTGACATTGGTTGACTTTTGCTATCATAGGTTTGCTTGACTGAGGTGCGGCGTTGATGACGACGATTGATGTCAAGATGTTTGCTTTTTGGAATGTGAATCGGTATCACTGATCGAGTTGGTCTACCAAACAATATCTTTGTAGGACTGCAGTTGACGTCTTGTCGTGGCGTATTGCGCAATTCCAGAAGTGCCAGCCACTGATCTTTCCCATCTTGTGCAGTACGTCTCAGCATGTTCTTCAGTGTTTTCACAGCAGCTTCCGCTTTTCCATTGCATTGTTGATGTCCTGGTGATGATTTGTGGTGTTGTATCGCCCATTTTTGACAGAATCTTTGAAATTCTGTACGAGATGAACTGGGGTCCAGAGTCAGATACAATGCATTTAGGAATTCCATATCGGGCAAAATGACGCTTCAACGAAATGATTACGTGCTTTGCAGTTGTTGAGGTCATGACATCAATTTCAGCAAAATTTGAAAAATAATCAACCGTGACTAAATAAGACTTTTGGTTCAACTCAAATAAATCAACACCAACTTTTTCAAATGGTGATAAACCTTCGGGATGTAGCAGTAATGGTTCTCGTTGGTTGTTTGGCTTTGCTACTCGGGTTCAGTTCGACCTATAAAACGTATGGCGCGCACAGTTACGGCAACAGCAAACAGTTGTTGTACATGGGAGTTGTCACATAGGAGCCAATGCTTACGGGCCCGGGCAAAAATAAAACATTTCCAGTGTGGATAACGACTGATGGAGTTAAGGGTGAACTAAACTATACATCATATTAAATAGTGTTGTGAAACGTGGCTGTTAAATTTTTTGATTCTTTTTAGATTTTTATCCTCATTTTTATCCACAATATGCCACAGGTATATAGAAACTTAAACCATTTAAATTTAAATGAAATTGAACAACAGCAAATTTTCTTTTTATAACAGCAGGGAGGTGATAAAAGTGACCCAGCAACAGAACAAAATGACGGGTTCATGAATACGGATTATGGACAAGCGCAGTCGGAAATAACAAAATCAGGATCTTCTAATACTGCATTAAATAAGAAGAAAAAGTGTCCGTAAGTTCTACTATAATTTCGACTAGCTTTTAAGTATGAATATAAGATAATTTAAAATGCTTTCAGCTTTTCAATGCTGTTTTTGATTTCTATGTGTAAAAGAAAACAAAAGCCAAACATGTCCGAGATTAATGACATAATGCTGTTAGTAATTGTTCTAGATACTGTGGTGTCATGAATTTGAACATATCGCGCCACTGCAAAGTCGTGCACGATAAAAAAAATAATGGGAAAGGTGATTTCAAGTGCGAACTTTGCAAAAAGTTCCTGACTTCTTGGAATGGCCTCGTGAGACACCTACGTGGCAAGCTTCACGCTGATCAACCCAAGGCAATGGAAATGGCTGATTCTATGGACCGCCGCCGGAAAAACGTCCCAATCGTAAGTTTTGGTAAATACACACAGTACGAAATGACTGTGCAGTAGAAAACACTCATGCAATGATTAACACAATTCCTCGCTACATTTTACAGCAACAAACTAACTGCATCAACTGGAATAAAGTTTTAAACAACTTCAAAAGCTTTTTAATGGGCCACGATGGGGGGGCACACGAAGAACGTGTAGCCCAAGATAAAGTATTACTTTTGCAAAATATAATAAAAGACTGTGATTTCAAAACGTTGGAGTCCATTGACCTGGACACATATAAAGAGAAACATGTGCAGGTTAGGACGTTATATTAATTTTGATTAGTTACATACAAGATTTTTTGGATATACTACAGGTAGAATCTACTATGTAATATATTCATAGAATTTATATCAGCAAAGTAAAAGCGCACTAGAAAGCAAAGGTTTGAAGGTGAACATCATTAAAACCAAAGCGATGAGAATTGGTAGAAAATCGTTGAAGGGAGTAGTCGGTACTGTTGATCCATGCGGAATTTGTGGGAAGAGAGTAGGGAGAAATTCCATTCAATGCAGAAAGTGAAAGTACTGTATTGAGTGCATAAGAGAAGTTCAGGTAGGCCTATCAATGGAAGGCTGATGAGTGGAAGGACATGTGAACTTGGGAAGTAATGAGATCGAGCTTGTTAAGGAGTTTCGGTATTTAGGGGATATGATAGGGAAAAATTACAGTACTGGCAGAGCAGTGACGGCAAGAATACGGGCTAGTTGGAAAACTTTTAAGGAATTGTCTGATACACGCTAGGGCAGACTACTCTATACAAACCTAAAAGAAAGGCTGTGTAAAGCATGTGTAAGAAGTGTGATGTGCTACGTAGCTGAATGTTAGGCGATGAAGAAGGCTGATGTCAGGCGAATGCAGATGACAGAAATGAGGATTATTCGAATGATGTGTGGTAAGACACTACGAGATGGCATTACCAACCTTGTCAGATTCAACGGAGAAGAGTGCAAGATGGTTTTTCCCCATAAGGGAAAAAATCTTACAAGTTCCTCTGCAGCTAAAGCAATACAGCGGGTTTGGAAGTTGGCCGGAGGTCGCGGAAAATTTACAGCAACCTCAAACCGGAAGTATTCGGCCACACAAGTAATTGATCTTTACTGTAATTAGACCTAGCAATATAAATAACGATAAATCACTAATAATGAAAATAATCTGCAGCAAAATTTATATAAAAGTCAACCAGTGACGTATTTCAAATTTAAAATTTCATATTAGGTTAGATCTAAGAGACCGGACCGCCGCCTTTTGGTGGCCAAGCATATGGCGCATAGCTCGAGCACACAAGAGAGATATTACGCGAACGACCTACAGAATGTAGAGGCTGAAGAAGCCTATGAAATCATGAAAGAAATAAAGGTAAGTTGTTCAAATCAACATAAACGGGATTCCTCGGAATAAGTATAAAAGTTTTAACTTTTTTGTGTGCATTACAAGTCTGATTCGCGAATAAATTCTATTCTTGGCAACGAAACAATTTCTTGTCGATGGCAAGTTTGATGTGAACACACGCTTCCTTCCGGCAAATGGTTGTCAGTAAAAAATTGAATTATATTTTTTAATCGCAGTCGTGCAGTTCGGCTGGTCGCACCGAAACAAAAGGAGCGTCAGCTCAAAGAAGCCCGTCTGCTGAAAGAATCGCATCAGCTGTGGAGGTTTCATTTATAGAAAAAGGTTTGTCAGATGATAGAAGCCCATATTCTGAACGAGTAGAACCAGCTGCTGACGTTTCATCAGAAGAAAGTTTGTCAGCTGAAAGAAGCACCTTTGCTGAAGAAGACGAGTCATTACAAATTCGCCGAAACAAAGACGGTGGCCGACAAAAGGCGGTCCGGGATAAAATAGTTGAGCCTCGTGTTGTTCTGCAGCAGGTAAATTCTCTGAAAAATCTCTTAAAATCAATCGTGGTAATTTTGCATTTTTTGGTTTATAGATCGACATCTCTAATGTGGCAGGTGCTTCGAAGCTGCCGGTAAGTTAAAATTTAATTACGACTTTACAGTGAAACTATGATTTTATTGATATTATTTCCTGTCACCCCACATGCTTTATGTATCCAATGCGTGCATCAATCAAGAAATTTATAAATTATACATGTACTAGTCACACATATTTAAATTAAAAACAGAAATTTGCTTGAATTACCAAAATTTATTTTAATGATTTAGGAAAGCCCCAGCACATCTGCATCACCCTCCAGAAAGAGGAAAAAGAAAAGCAATTCCAGAGATTTTAATGTCGTGGTAAATAGAATTCTAAGCATTTTAGTATATATCGGGAGATTGGAATACGGGAAGGTGTTTCCTGATATACTTGACCGATAATGTTTGTATCACTCCACAAACGTTACGTGACCAATGCATATATGACTGAACCATGCGGTTATAAAAAGTATGCATACTGTACACACATATTTAATAGCGCAAAAACACTGTACAGTTTTCTTGATATACCAAAGTTCTTTTAATAATATAGGAGAGCCCCGGCTCAGCTACAAAACCATCTAGAAAGAGGAAAGCTACTTTCGATCGTTATAGTTTCTCGGTAAGTAGTATTTTAACAATTTTCGTTTATTGTATTATATTGCATATAAGTTTACATATTTAATATCTACTTTTACATGTTTTATATAATTCCTCAAGCCGAAGCCAGGGGAAAAGCTCACAATTTTAGGTTTTATTAAGTACTTTTTTATAAATTTAACTGCATTTTGATAAATTTAGCCATTAAATCCACATCGATTGTCGAAATTAGAGAAGGAAGAAAAAAAAGTTAATGTTGTGGTAGGTCTTAGTTAAGTTTATTTTTCATTTGTATCGCCAATGTAAAACGTAAAAAATGCATGTGCCTTGTATAATTTAATTATGTATACGGTAATCTATTTTCAATGATTTTATTATTAATTTCTAAAACTTACTGTTTTTAACAGAATTCTCGGCGACAGTTTTCTGCAGATTAATCGTTTGAAGTTAAACAATTTTTCTCATGGTATATTGGTAGGAAGAAGGGAATAACAACGCATTATGCTAAAACGGCTCTTGCAGATGGAAACCTCCCCAAATGCAAGGAATTTTCCAAAACGCCGAAACAGTTGCAGGACAAAGTCCGGCAACTGATTCGGCGTTCTTTGAATGATAATTAAGTGTGTATGTGCAAAATAAATGTGGTATATTTGGACGCCTTATTCTGGGTTAGGGTTAAGACTTTTTGATGCCAATTGCCAATTGTAATGTATTTTAAATTTGCTTCGTATTTTTTCAAAAATGATGATATACCTGTTGCATGAAAACCACATTACAATGTTCAATTTCCTCGGAAGGGTATTTTTCAATCAATTTTGCCGGAAAAGTTAATTGGAATTATTTTCATATTTCGGCCAGTAATGGTTAAACGGAATAAATAAACTAGAGAAAAATAAAAAGTTTGATTGGTAAGTTTTGCGATTGCTGATTAAGGTCACATTAAGGATCTTCTAATACTGGTTTAAATAAGAAGAAAAAGTGTCCGTAAGTTCTACTATAATTTCGACCACCTTTCAAGTATGAATGGAAGATAATTTAAAATACCTTCAGCTTTTCAATGCTGTTTTTGATTTCTATGTGTGAAAGAAAACAAAAGCCAAACATGTCCGAGAATAATGACAATCAGTAAGTTATAATTCGCATGGGTACAAATGTGCTCGAAGTAACTATTACCAAATGTATTTCGAAAAATATACGGATATGAAATTGCACGAATTAACATTTACCAAATGTATCTCGCAATAAATACGGGTATCAAATTGCACGAAGCAAAATATTTGTAGCCATTTGCCAGATTAACTTGCTTAGGAATTTTCTGTCTTGTCATCATGTGCGGCAAAATGAGGCAGTTAGCAAGATCTGTTATGAAACCTCGTCGCTTTGAACCTTGTCCACTCTGATAATCAGGATATACTTGTCTGAATATGGTATATTCATTGAGAGCTGCGATGTCGAGCAGATTGTAAAAGAGAACTAGAGGCCATCGGCGGGTTTGTCGTTTGCAAATATATGTTTGAACCATTTGGTCAACCAAGTCAAAACCAATCTTTGTCTTGTTATAAAACCTGATGATCTCAGGCCTATTTTTTGGGTCTTCTTCGTCAATGCTTATATCGTGATGAATGCTGAATTATTTAAATATTTGTTTTCTGCTACAAAGCTCATCTTCCAAAATAATCGCGTTCCTGTCGCGCCTCAATGTTTGCAAAGTTACTTTTAAATAGCCGGCCATTAAAAATATGATTTCGATAAGAATGTGCTAAGACGCAAGGGAATTGGAACGACTTTCCAGTAGCAATCATGGTGATTTTCATCTTTCTGTTGCTAACTTGAAATTTCGTTTCTTCTAGGTTCTAAAGTCTAAACAATTAATTAATTATTGTTTTTCTGCTGCAAACCTCATCTTCCAAAATAATCGCGTTCCTGTCGCGCAAAATTTGTTGTTTAATTACTGTAACCAATAAAATCGTCATGTTGAGCATTTCTTAATCAAGATTTTCGGAAAAATGCGTTTTTGTTATACCTGTTTGGTTGGTAGATAGCAGTTTCCGTGGAAACGGTATCTTCTCTGAGGAATCTATTTGGAATTCCGAATTGAGAACACCGCTTCCACTTCTGCAACGTGTTCGCTGTTTGAAGGGATGTACTTGGAAAAGCTAAGCCGCAGGTCACCATATCCTCTCTTGTGGCTCTGTGGAGTTGAGGAATTTTCTGTCTTGTCATGATGTCATCGGCAAAATGAATCAGTTAGCAAGATCTGTTATGAAACCTCGTCGCTCGTCGCTTAATCTTAACTTGCGTTGTTAGCCATCTTTCGACCACGATTCGGGTGACCTACTTTTGGTGAAATATGTATGTATAAACGCTTCCTGCTAAGTTTTTAAACAATTGCACTGATAGCTATCGCGTAGTGCAAGTTACCTCGCGTTTAGCAAGAACTCTAAAACTGAACTTTACTTAAATAACTATAGGTCCAGACACCAAGTAAATTCGGCGAAAACAATGAAAGGAATATTGTTGATATAAAATGTTTATATTCACTGTATTCCGTAATATTTTTACAACTGTATTATTATACCATGTCTAATTTACAGTAATATATAGCAAAGGAAAAGTAATATTTTCAAACTTTTTGCATGAAACTTTCAATAAAATGTACTTAAACGTTTTGGTCGAAGTAAGTTAATGGTAAAAATAGTCCCAAAAACATCCTATTTTCATAAACCATAAAAAGTAAAAATAACCGTAGTCCTTAGAAATATAGCCAATTATTAAGGGCCTGTAGTAAAATTTGATTTCAAGGTCACCATAGTGAAGAGGGGGAAATCTTCTTTAAGAATCTGCAATAAAAAATTCACACCTCTTCCGGCAACAATCAGCAGAATTGACGTGAAACATTTAATAAATTCAGCATTTTTTACGTTTTGGGGGTATTATCGCATTTCTTAGTTCACGTCACGTTTTTTGTGAATTTCGGAACTTTCCGGTTAAGGGGGATCGATTTCAAGGTCAAAATCATGAAGAAGAGGAAATCTTCTTTGAATCTGCAATAAAAAATTCACACCTCCTCCGACAACACTCAGCAGAATTGACGTGAAACATTTAATAAATACGCATATCTGCATGTAGGTTAATGTTTTTTATTGCTAAACTTTGGTATACTATGTTTGTTGTATAATGTTTTTCACAATAATTCACATAAATCAATGAACTGTAAAAAATTACAGTGAAATAATCCCTTCTTAGAATGTAAAATACAAACACGTCAACTTTCAGAAAACCGATTTTAGGCCATAAAATGTTGTGTAAATGTTTTCATTTCTTCACCACATAATACTGTAGATACCACAATTTATTTTACAGCTTAATATACAGTGTCTAGAATAGACTAAGGTTAAGCAATATATTAATTATTTTCAATCAAAGGCAAGCTTTGATTTTTAATAATAGCACGCTGCCTGTCAAGAGGTTATATTTTACATATTTTGTGGTTAAGTTTGCTCGATTTTTGAGATAATATTGTGACCAAATCTGACTGTCGGCTGAAAAAACATGAATTTAGCAAACATATATTAGTTATTTTGTGGTATTTGATATTAATACCATGTGTAAATTTCTGTGTCAGTGTATTTATTAGCCTATATATGAGTAGGCCCGCGTAATTCGATTCCATTGATTTCGACTTGGCTACTTGACCTGGAGTGCTATTTTTCAAGCTATTACCAAAGCTATTTTTCACAGTTTCTTGTCAACCTAACTTAAATGTTATAACAGAGTAACCTAAACTTTAAAACCTAAATACACCTTGTAATCTAAATCTAACTCCAGTTAAACCGAAAATAGCTAGGATCAACTTTTTGCATACCCATTCTCTAACCTAACCGCTATAGGCTATGTTTAACAACAGCCAGCATAACCTAAATTCAGTGAAAAACTCACACACATTATCCAGTTACTTGGCAAACCTTAAAAGCATTGATCAAGCGCTTAAGGAGCTTTGCAGGAACAAAACTACAAAAATCTTGCCTACTGCTAAGAGAATCCTGTTTTGCAACATGCACTACTTAAACGTTATTATCAAAACAGCAAATTCGTAACCGTAAATGTGTATGCGTTTTAGATTGAAATAAACGATATCTGTCAATGCTTTTTAAAACAATAATAATACACTGTTTGCTTCTATTTCAGCTTTTAAAAACTACAAACTGCAGCATTTTCACAGACAAAAGCCATGTATGGCCATTGTTTGGCATTAAATGATTTGGCCACTCCTCAGTAAGCCCACACAAAAGCCATACATGCTACTTCGTAGCCATGTAAGGCCCATAGATAAAGCCTACATAATGTTTGACTGGGCATCCACACTTAATTATCATTCAAAGAACGCCGAATCAGTTGCCAGACTTTGTCCTGCAACTGTTTCGGCGTTTTGGAATATTCTTTGCATTTGGGGAGGTTTCCATCTGCAAGAGCCGTTTTAGCATCATCCGTTGTTATTCCATTCTTCGTACCAATATACCATGAGAAAAATAGTTTAACTTCAAACGATTCATCTGCAGAAAACTGTCGCCGAGATTTCTGTTAAAAACAGTAAGTTTTAGAAATTAATAATAAAATCATTGAAAATAGATTACCGTATACATAATTATACAAGGCACATGCATTTTTACGTTTTACATTGGCGATACAAATGAAAAATAAACTGAACTAAGACCTACCACAACATTAACTTTTTTTTCTTCCTTCTCTAATTTCGACAATCGATGTGGATTTAATGGCTAAATTTATCAAAATGCAGTTAAATTTATAAAAAAATACCTAATAAAACTTTAAATTGTGAGCTTTTTCCCTGGCATCTGCTTGTGGAATTATATAAAACATGTAAAAATAGATATAACATATGTAAACTTATATGCAATGTAAAAGAATAAACGAAAATTGTTAGAATACTACTTACCGAGAAACTATATCGATCGAAAGTAGCTTTTCCTTTCCTCTTTCTAGAGGGTTTTGTAGCTGAGCTGGGGCTCTCCTATATTATTAAAAGTACTTTGGTATATCAAGAAAACTGTACAGTGTTTTTGCGCCATTAAATATGTGTGTACAGTACGCATACTTTTTATGACCGCGTGGTTCAGTCTAGGGTTGGATTATCCGGATAGCGGTTAACCGGTTAACTGGTTAACCGCAGGGTTTTTTTCTATCTGATATCCGGATATAAATCTGCCGGTTAACCGGTTAAAAGAGTATCGTTGCTAATGCGTTTTACACTTTTTAATAAGTTTGAACATTCTTTGTTACGTAGAGGCTGACTCCCGCTGAGCGCAATTAAACCTTTGTTCACACTTCTATTGTCTTATACCAGGGGTGGGCAAACTTTTTAAACCCGAGAGCCGCTTTGGTTGTTAAATTTTTACTGACGAGCCAAGTCATAAGAACTTATGACGTCAAAATTGTTATATCGTTTAATTTTTCCATATCTGCATTCCTCAATCGAAAAATATCATTAAATTTGAATAATTAACAACTTGTCATGAATGCTGACCTAAATAAGGAAAAGAAAAAGGGAGAAACGTTCATAAACAGTAGTCTTGGACTCTTGTTAGCCTATACATTTTTTTTGAAATTTTACGATACGACTAGAAGAGCCACAAAAAACATGCCGGAGAGCCGCAGTTTGCCCACTCCTATCTTATACTTTCAACTACGGTACTCGTAAAATGCACGAGTGAAATTTACTATCACGTCACAAAGAAAGCATAATGAATGATGCATTGTGCTTTATAAGGAGGGAGTTGCAGAAGCAGTGAACATTAAATTTGCGTGATTTTTGTCGTATTCGCTCGTACTGCGCGTGTATGTAGATCTACAATAAAACTGTGTAATGATTTTACAATCCATTTTTCATGTAAACCTCGTGAAATCAATTGTTTCACTTAGCAGTTATTATCCGGTTAACCGGTTAGATAAATTCCAAATATACGGATATATCCGTTATCCGGATAGTAAAAATTATTGATATCGTTACGTGACCAATGCATATATGACTGAACCACGCGGTCATAAAAAGTATGTGTACTGTACACACATATTTAATGGCGCAAAAACACTGTACAGTTTTCTTGATATACCAAAGTACTTTTAATAATATAGGAGAGCCTTTAAACACTTAATTATCATTCAAAGAACGCCGAATCAGTTGCCGGACTTTGTCCTGCAACTGTTTCGGCGTTTTGGAAAATTCCTTGCATTTAGGGAGGTTTCCATCTGCAAGAGCCGTTTTAGCATATTGCGTTGTTATTCCCTTCTTCGTACCAATATACCATGAGAAAAATTGTTTAACTTCAAGCGATTCATCTGCAGAAAACTGTCGCCGAGATTTCTGTTAAAAACAGTAAGTTTTGGAAATTAATAATAAAATCATTGAAAATAGTTTACCGTATACATAATTATACAAGGCACATGCATTTTTACGTTTTACATTGGCGATACAAATGAAAAATAAACTTAACTAAGACCTACCACAACATTAACTTTTTTTTCTTCCTTCTCTAATTTTGACAATCGATGTGGATTTAATGGCTAAATTTATCAAAATGCAGTTAAATTTATAAAAAAGTACTTAATAAAACCTAAATTTGTGAGCTTTTCCCCTGGCTTCGGCTTGAGGAATTATATAAAACATGTAAAAATAGATATTAAATATGTAAACTTATATGCAATGTAATAAAATAAACGAAAATTGTTAGAATATTACTTACCGAGAAACTATAACGATCGAAAGTAGCTTTCCTCTTTCTAGATGGTTTTGTAGCTGAGCTGGGGCTCTTCTATATTATTAAAAGAACTTTAGTATATCAAGAAAACTGTACAGTGTTTTTGCGCTATTAAATATGTGTGTACAGTATGCATACTTTTTATAACCGCATGGTTCAGTCATATATGCATTGGTCACGTAACGTTTGTGGAGTGATACAAACATTATCGGTCAAGTATATCAGGAAACACCTTCCCGTATTCCAATCTCCCGATATATACTAAAATGCTTAGAATGCTATTTACCACGACATTAAAATCTCTGGAATTGCTTTTCTTTTTCCTCTTTCTAGAGGGTGATGCAGATGTGCTGGGGCTTTCCTATATCATTAAAACAAATTTTGGTATTTCAAGCAAATTTCTGATTTTAACTTAAATACGTGTGACTAGTACATATATAATTTATAAACTTCTTGATTGATGCACGCATTGGACACGAAAGCATGTGGAGTGACAGGAAATAATATCAATAAAATCATAGTTTCACTGTAAAGTCGTAATTAAATTTTAACATACCGGCAGCTTCGAAGCACCTGCCACATTAGAGATGTCGATCTATAAACCAAAAAATGAAAAATTACCACGATTGATTTTAAGAGATTTTTCAGAGAATTTACCTGCTGCAGAACAACACGAGGCTCAACTATTTTATCCCGGACCGCCTTTTGTTGGCCACCGTCTTTGTTTCGGCGAATTTGTAATGACTCGTCTTGTTCAGCAAAGGTGCTTCTTTCAGCTGACAAACTTTCTTCTGATGAAACGTTAGCAGCTGGTTCTACTCGTTCAGAATATGGGCTTCTATCATCTGACAAACCTTTTTCTATAAATGAAACCTCCACAGCTGATGCGATTCTTTCAGCAGACGGGCTTCTTTGAGCTGATGCGCCTTTTGTTTCGTGCGACCAGCCGAACTGCACGACTGCGATTAAAAAACATAATTCAATTTTTTACTGACAACCATTTGCTGGAAGGAAGCGTGTGTTCACATCAAACTTGCCATCGACAAGAAATTGTTTCGTTGCCAAGAATAGAATTTATTCGCGAATCAGACTTGTAATGCAAACAAAAAAGTTAAAACTTTTTTACTTATTCCGAGGAATCCCATTTAAGTTGATTTGAACAACTTACCCTTATTTCTTTCATGACTTCATAGGCTTCTTCAGCCTCTACATTCTGTAGGTCGTTCGCGTAATATCTTATGTGACAACCCCCAGGTACAGCAACTGTTTGTTGTTGCCGTCACTGCGCGCGCCATACGTTTTATGAGTCGAACTGAACTCGATGTTATCGGCCAGTTAATTGCGCGAATTAGGTTGGTGAAATTACTCCATAAGTTTCAAGTTGCAAAGACTTAAAGAATTAAATCACTACAGACATAGCAAAACCGGATTGACAGATGAGTACTTTCCATAACACAAAACGCCTTCCGAAACCATCAAGAAGTTGCAAGAAAAAATCTGTCAACGTATTTCGTTTTTCGGATTTCGATAAATGAATTATCGGTCTAATCGAACTCGGCATTATTACGTAATTAGTGAACCTGGGTCTCCGTTATATTCAGCAATTCATTTGATCAATGATGAACATCACAACATCATATCACGACTTGAAAGACTAAATCACTCCGGACATACATTACAATTGGCAATTAACCCGGAGAGTTAAACTTTTCACGAAATCATAATTATTTTTAAAGGTAAAGACGTGAAAACCAATAAAAAGTGTAATTGTTGCAGCGGCAATAAAAAGATTGCCATTTGGCTACCATATGTAACATTTTGCTACAAATGTATCTCGCAATGTATACGGGTATCAAATTGCAAGAAGTAAAAATTACTAAATGTATCTCGCAACGTATACGGGTATCAAGTTGCACGAAGTAAAAATTACCAAATGTATCTCGTCACGTATACGGATGTCAAATTGCACGAAGTAAAAATTATCAAATGTATCTCGCAAGGTATACGGGTATCAAATTGCACGAAGTAAAAATTACCAAATGAATCGCGCAACGTATACGGATATTAAATTGAACGAAGTAAAAATTACCAAATGTATCTCGCAAATTAAACCAGTGAAAAATTCCACGAAGTAACTATTACCAAATGTATCTCGCAACGTTGCAATTCTTGCTATTGCTATTCATAACATTGCTATTCTTTCCCGCACAATTCTCTTCCCCTAGATACGAATAGCAAATTATTTAATTCACGTAACTAGTTACATAAGTTTGCACTCATTTACACAAGCTAGTGTACAATACCTGATGTCACAAAGTCAACCATCTCGATGTCAGTCATTAGGTTCATATTCAATGTCCTTAATTTGTTTACTGATATCACCTGTACAAATTAATTCATACATTTTCTTTGGCCACTTTTTAGCGATTTGTACTGTACTTTAACTGTTTTTGAGCTCTATCTGATCAACAACTATGGCTAACTTGAAAATAGATAAAAAAACTGTAAAACCTTCGGTCCAAGCCAAGTGTTTCCCTTAAGCTGTCTGGCAAACTGAAGAGCAGAACATGTATATGTTCTTTCACTCTTCCAGCAAAAAGGGATGCGTGATATGGTCAATTCCCATTTGACAATACCCTACACGAAATTAGAAAAAATTGACCTAATATTGGCAAATACAAAAGAAATGAGCGAAACGGAGCGTGATGTTAATTGACCGTGGGACAGAGAAGACGCTATGATCGTAAACGTTATAAATTATAGCATGGTGAGTTTAGAACTGAAGAAACAAAGATCGGCGGCCTAGAAGGTTAATGATGCATACTTGCTGTATTGTCAAGAAAACGTTCCTCAATGAGCTTGATTGAGGCGCGAGTACCAGGATGCGCGTTATTACGTAAGAGTTCAAATACAGTGCGATGCGCGATATTACCTAAGAGTCAAATACGAGTTTCTCCGTTTTGAAAGTGCAAATGTTCAACATAATGCGACCGTGGCCACCCAAGCCTTCCCCGGTCAATATAACTGCAAATTTCGCGTCTTCTTTGTGACTTCATTGTGGTCTGTAATGCGTGATACCGCACAATGGAGTTGGCGACGTGTGACGACCTCAGCGCAGTTGGAAAGTAACAAGTCAATAGTTACCTTTATACCGTTTCCAGAATGGACGCAAAGCTACAGAATCAATGGAAACATCCGAATCGGCAACGGCTGCATAATGGGTCCGCGAAGGTTTCCCCTTCGCGCCTTTCCAGATTTCTGTCGAATTTTCCCACCAAACACGCGAGCGATCGTTTTCGCGCGTCTTGTGGTAAAAATAGATGCCAGTTCCCATTTGACAATAAACTGCGGGGAAAAAATGACGACCAATGAACCAATGTCTAGAAATAGGTTTCTAGGTTTGATAAAACCATAAATTTTACAAAAGAAATGAGAAAAATAGGGCGTAAAGTTAATTCACCGTTGGTTATAGACCTAACGATCAAAAACGTTATCAATCATACCATGGTGAGTTTAGAACTAAAGAAACTAAGAAAGGTGCCCTAGAAAGGGAATGATGCAAAGCCTTATACAACTGACACAATTCGAAAGCTTTGTTTAACTTTTCACCCGATTTTACAAAAGGCATTTGGTAAAACGTCAGTCAACACAGTCACAGGCTAATATGCCAAAAACGTATGTTATGCATGAGACGTCAGAATCCTCGTCATCAGAGCAGTCTGACAGAAGATTTTGCAAATTTCTAATCCACGCATTGTGGATCTGTAAATCTTTGCCTAGACATTTTGTAAATGTTTTTGTTTTCAGAAGTAGTCTACTATGATACTGACTCCGATGAAAAACTCAAGAAAATTCAGATAAACATCAAACACTTCCCTTTAGTATAATTACTACTACACTACCACGATAGATAAGGGTAAGCTAAGGTATTCACAACATTTACCTTGAACTAGTTTACCAAGGCAAGAGCTCAATGTAATTGCATCCCATTTACATTTGGTAATAGTTACTTCGTGCCCTCAACTGAAGAGGAAGATCCAGCAAGTTCTTTTTCTTCTCCACGAAGTTCTCAGCTATCATCGCTGTTCGCTGAAAGAAGTTCTCGCCTCACCTCTTTTCACCTGCAAAGCAACCTTGTAAAGAGGAGAAACCCAGCTAAAGTTTGAAAGCAAACCACTAGGGGTCGTCCCCGCTGTGACGAAACAACAACGTCGACTTTCCCACCTTCGGATCAATGATGTCCTCCATATACCGAGGGAAAAAACTCACCCAACTCCAACCCCAACGACCACCGAGGGCCAAATGGAACGAAAAAGTCTCAAAAAGTCAAGAAGGAACGTCCTTTGCTTCTAAGCTCAAGACCGGAATTCAAACCAAACGCTACACACGGGATACTGAACTCTGTGTCCATTTCAACCCAGGAAAAAACCGTAAGTCTATTTACGAGCTACTGAAAGCTATTAACTTTCCAACCTCTGCAATTGAAGGTATCGTGCAACGTCAAAACGGCTTGGTCGACTTTACATGCAAGACCCGACAACAAGTTATGCTGCTTCAAGAAAAGATTAACGACCATAAGAAAGACCAACTTTCGATCCGAAATGCAAAGCTGTACATACAACCGTACACAAAGGTACTCTTCGAGCACGTTCCACCCAAGTTCGACCAAACTCGAATAATTGAAATACTGAAAGAAAAAGTAGGTGATGTAACTGGTAACAAAATAATTAAAGACGATTATGGCATATTTAACGGGAAAAGGCTGTTCTTACTGCTGCCAGATGATCTCAACAGAACTCCCATCCCTCAGTATATAACCATTGATGGTTTGACGTTCACCGTTAGATATGAGCACCAACCAATTTTCTGTGAATACTGCTCGGAGCCAAACCACGAGGAACGATCCTGCCCCACCAAAAAGTCAAACCATGAACACGCCAAGTCAAACCGACATCAGGAAGAAGCGGACAACACCCCAGTGAAAGCACCGGAAATCCACGGACAAATCACCCCAACCCGAGTCTCATCAGACCCAATCTCCAATCTCAATCTCATCAGACACCGTCTTCTCAGAATCAGAATCGGAAGAGGAAGTACCCAACACAAGCGAAACCCCGATGAAAAATCCGAGCATCGAAGCCATGGAACGCTACATTGATCGAAAAGCAGAGGAGTACAGCACACCGCCAAAACTACGACGAGGGACGCCAAGTAAGATTCTAAACAATACTAAGCTTACATTAAGTAAACAATCTCCTGACCGCAAAAGGAAACGAGAACTTTTTCAAACTGCCTGTTGCGGTTCGATACCGAAAAGCCGCAACTCCGAATTTTTGTGCGAATGCGACACGCGTTTTATCAAATGTACCTGTAATTGGTGGAACCCCAGTGCAAACTATAACTCCGCCACGCCCTGCCTAAAATGCTCGTCGAGATTGATAAAGTGCTCAGTATGCTCAGCGCCAGTGTCGTGGGACGCTGCCACAGAAACAAAATGTGAATGTGGCAACAAAATACCATACCATTTTTGAATAACACTGTATAAATCACCGCCTTTTAATACGTTTATAGCACCTTTGTTTGTTTTTGTCTCCTTATTTTTTAATAATATAGCGAACCAAACGATACTCATGAATGTAAAAATAGCCACCCTAAATTGTAGAGGAAACGAGGAAACGAATCTAAAAGAACCGCAACTTTTGACCTCCTTAAGAGACAAAAAGATATACAAATTTTTCTACTCCAAGAAACCAAAAGCGTACACGCAACGGAACAAAAATGGGAAAGCGAATGGGCAATTGGCAACGCAATTTTCAACTCAGCCCCTCATAAAACGAGAGCCTCGGCAGGAGTCGCAATTCTCATAAACCACCCCTGTGTCAAAATCCTCAACCACCAACTCGACCAAAACGGAAGAATTATTTCAGCTGAAGTTGAAATAAGCCGAAAAATTTTTCAAATCATAAATGTTTACGCCCCGAGTACGGAGACAACAAAAATAACTGAAAACAATAATTTCTTTTTGAGATTGTATGATTACCTTAACCCAAACCTACCGAAAATACTCGCAGGCGACTTTAATATAGTCGACCAACCCCAACTAGATTGCCAACCACCAAAACGCCCCAGGAAAAAACCAACTGAGTTGCAAAAACTCACCAACGCCTTCAAATTAGACGATCCCTATCGCGCCTTTAACCCCAATGCTAAATCCTTTACCTGGCACAGCTCACAATATCAATCCCGCATAGACCGCTTTTACTTAACGGAAAATATAATCTGCGCGGCAGTAAATACCATCACCAACCCTCATTCGGACCATGACATTGCTATCCTACAAACTAAATCTTTTACAACCCAACCCAGGGGTAAAGGTTACTGGAAAAATAATATCACCATTTATAAAGATAAAGAATTCTTAAAAGATTTAGAACAATGTTGGCCGTTATGGCGCTCGCTGTACCCCACAATCTTCCCCGACTTATCCACGTGGTGGCTAGATATTAAAAATCGAATAAAAAGCTTAGTAATCTCCCACTCAAAACGCCTCTCGTACGAGTCAAAGCAAAAAGAGATATCTCTACAACAAAATATGAAACGCCTAAATAAGAGATTAGATGAACACCCAGAACTGCACGATCAATACCTGAAATGCAAGCGAGAGCTCGCGGTTACGAAAAAACTCGCCGCCAAACGAAAACTTAAACTCCCCAGAATTCTTTAAGCGTTTCGCCAAGAAAAAGGAAAACACACACATAGAGGAACTTGTAGACGAATACGGTCTGCCCCAATTCACGCCGGCCGAACTCTTAAAAACTGTTGGAAAATATTACTCAAAATTATTCCAGACCGACGAGACAAACGCCGAAACCCAAAGTGATTTTGTAGGAAAAATTGCCCACAAACTCACCGAAATAGAGAGAAATTCCCTAGAGACGGAATTTAAAGATCGCGAAATTTTCGACGCTATAACAACCGGAAAAAAAATAAGACCCCAGGCCCGGACGGAATAAGCCGCGAGTTCTATCAACAATGTTGGTCAACCATAGGTGGAACCATCCTCCAACTTTTTAAATCCTGGTACGTAAACCCTACCAAGATACCACCCGAAATTAAACAAGGACTAATCACGCTCATTTACAAAAAAGGCGACTCACAAGAACTAAGAAACTACCGACCGATATCGCTACTTAATGCCGATTTTAAAATTTTTACCAAAATACTTGCAAACAGACTCAAAATTTACCTCCCAAGCGTCACCCATACCCACCAATACGCACAACCTGGCAAAACAATTTTTGGCGCCACCACCCTACTAAGAGATCTACTCAGCAAATGCAGAGCAAATAACCAACCTTACAACTTCTTGGCAATAGATTTTAAAAAAGCCTTCGACTCTGTAGACCACAAATGGCTCTACCAAGTGCTAGCCAAAATGGACTTCCCCCCACATTTTTTAAACGCTGTAAAAAGTATCAATGCCGATGCAACGTCAAAGGTTTTAGTAAATGGTTTTACGACCCAAAAGATATGCTTAAACAAGGGGGTCAGACAAGGAGATCCACTCAGCTTGTATTTATTCTTGATTGCGGTAGAACCCCTTATCAATGAAGTAAATCAAAACGCACTCATAAATGGACTTCACGGCACAGGCAACAACCGGATAAAAGCGATCTCCTACGCAGATGACACGACCTTCTTGCTAAAAGACGATAAATGAAAGACGTCGATAAATGAAACTCTCCGCATCTTAGAAAACTTTTCCCAAGCTTCGGGTCTAGAACTTAATGCGGAAAAAACAGTCTGCCTAACTTCAACGTTAAACCCCCAACCAATTCCAGGGTCCCCAATTAACTGGACAACGTCAACCCTCAAACTACTAGGAACAACCCTCGGACACCACAAAACCAGCGATGCATGGAAAGCCCCCTTAAACGCCTTTAAAGACGAAATGAAACGCATTGCAAAACATTATAACACCTTTGAAGGGAAAACAGTGTTGCTCAAATCAAAACTTTTACCCTTAATAACCTACCAGGCCCAAACCCACCCTATACCCCGCCAAACCAGAGAAATACTAAACGTACTAACGACACGTTTTATCACCCGAAACCCCCACACAAACCTTACTTTAGAAACCCTACAGAAACCCCTATAGATAAAGGTGGATATATCATTCCCAACATTGGCTACTACGCAGACCTAATCTTTTCAAAACAACTAACCCAGTATGTTCGAACGAGGCTTTTCACCCTTCTCACACCCTTCTCATTCCAAGACAAAATCATAGAGGAACAAATCGGGAGACAAGTTTCCTGCCTTTGGAAATTGCCTGTTTTAAATTATTTCCCCCACGCCGCGTCCCCTTTACCGCATTACCACCACCTGCTTGACGTCATTAAGACTTACCAATTAACTTTAAAAGAAGTAGCCTCCTCAAGAATTAGGCCAATATACAAAAGGATAATAAATGATCCAAAAGATAATCTTCGAGATGAAAGGTGGTCTCACATCCACAGCCCAATCGTTCCAAATTTTTTAAAAACGTTTAACTACCGACTCATCTGGAACGACCTCCCTTTTCAAGCCAACCTATCCAACTACCAGCCCTTCTCCATAAATGCTTGCCAATTCTGTAAAATAGGCCCTGATTCTTCTCAACACACCCTCGTCACGTGTAAGACAGTGAAAAATATTTGGTTACTAGCTGAAAAACTAATATACAGAATAACTGGTCAAACTCTACCCATAGTTGCAAATTTGATTCCCACCACCTGGTCCCTTCCGGCAAATTTTAGTCATGACCAAAAACAATTCATATTCTACATAGTTACTGTGTTTAATCACTCCATTTGGAAACACAGAAACGAGGTCCTTTTTGACCGCATAACACCCAATCCCAGTACCGCTGTTTTAAAAAAAATACGAAGGTCAATCCAGATAAAGTTCACTAAAGAGTCCCAGAATCCCTCCTCTTTCAAACCGACCAATGAAATACTTAGAGAAGAAATATTAAAGGCCGTAAGCCAAACCGACAGCACCCATGCTAATCTATCCGACAATTAAACTTTTTACACTCATGAGTTTTAGTACCTTTCGTTTGTTATTAGTCATTTATAACTTCGCGTGTCGTTGTTTTTTGTACTTCTGCGCCCCCGTTACTATCAAGTGATCTAGTGCTTAACTTTGTGTAATCATTGTTGACATCTTCCACAACTTTGAAAATAACCGCCCGAAGAAAACACAGCAATTTCAACCACTTGAAGCACTACCTACACGCATGGGCCAGGAACCACCGAAGACTATCCAAATAATACTATGTTTTTACAAAAAATCCTCTGTTTCGTTTTTACTAATTTTTCATTCACGATTTAAACAACGTTTCCTTTGTAAATAGTTTATTGTGTGCTTATTGTGTGTGTCGCTCTATTCGTATTTTACTTTAACGTGCGAATAAAACAAAATATCAATAGTTACTTCGTGCAATTTTTCACTCGTATAAGTTGCGATATACATTCGGTAATTTTTACATCGTGCAATTTGATATCCGCACACGTTGCAAGATACATTTGGTAATTTTTACTTCGTGCAATTTGATTCCCGTATACGTTGCGAGATACATTTAGTAATAGTAACTTCGTGCATATTTGTACCCCTGCAAATGACAACTTACAAAACTTACGTTTGTACCCGTGCTAATTATAACTAACCCTAACCTCATTTATAAAATGGTTGCACTCAGTAGGCATTTGCTAACCCTTTTTAGAAAAAGGTTAAACTCAGTAGCAAATTAACTAGCAATATGTTAACGCTATTTAGTAAACGGTTACATACAGTAACCATTTTTAACCCTATTTAGCAAATGGTTTCACTCAGTAGGAATTTGTTAACTCTATTTAGAAAATGTTTAAAGTCAGTAGCCAATAGCCATTTGTTAACCCTATTTAGCAAACGGTTTTAGTCCGTAGCCATTTGTAAAATAGCAAAAGGTTACCATGAGTAGCCACATCGTATACTATTACCAAATGTATCTCGCAACGTATACGGGTATCAAATTGCACGAAGTAAAAATTACCAAATGTATCTCGCAACGTATACGGGTATCAAATTGCACGAAGTAAAAATTACCAAATGTATCTCGCAACGTATACGGATATCAAATTGCACGAAGTGAATATTACCAAATGTATCTCGCAACGCAGGCTTCGAACGATGTATCACGCAAACCAACAGTAGGGCTTTGTTTTACTAAATTAAAAGTAATATGATAAACAAACAAAAAATGAAACATTTCTAGACACGGAACAATTCTTCTATCCAGGCTGCTTTGCTAGGAAGCAATACAGCAAGCTAGGCTAAAAGCATAAAAGCAGTTTTTAACAAGTTTAACATTTCCCCTTGCAATTGCTATAATTTTCCTTTAAACGCAAATTGTCATGTTGACTTGGCTTTCACCTGCAACTCTTTATCGCTTTAAGGACAATAAATAGGCATAATGCGTGCGATTGCCGTCATCATATACTAAAGGCCTAAAAAGTAGAATCACCAATGGAAACGCAAAAAATCGTTTGCCCCTACTGGGTGCCAAAAATCAACTTATTTTTTCTCGTTATACAGGGACACTACGGAAGCGCTTGAGAAACCAAAAAATAAAAAATTTTGGAATTAACTTCCGTATAGATATTGGCGATTTGGCGACAGCATAACAAATAAAATTTGCAAGAAAGAACTGTAGCGGTGCGATCCCGACAGAAGTTTGCATTCGGTTGTCAAAGCAGAGTTTTTCGCTGAAAACAATACGTGCATATCAAAACATGGAAAGAAACAAGGATACACTTTCGCCAGCTAGCACAATGCAAATAAAGTTTTACGTTTAAAGGATGCTGAAAGCTGATGCTGATGTTTTAAAAGTTTAAATGATAGACCTCATGCTGTCGTTGAAAAGTCTCTTTAGGTAGGCCTTATGCCAAAAAGTCTCATAAAATTATATTTGTGTTAAAAATATTAGCAAGAAAACGCAAACTAAAGAAGACATTTGGACATTTTTCAGTATCCTTGGAGGACAATTCAGTTTTTTTAGAAAAGAGGCCCTAAGTAACACTAATAGAAGGCTAGGCCTGCAAAACTCGCACCTTTGCTTTGATAATAATTGGTCTTTTTACATGTGCGGTTCGGTTGCAATCTTTCTGGCGCACGTTTGAACTTAACAGAACCCAACCTCGAGCTTAAGTCAATATGCGCGGATTGCGCGCATGTAAAACCACCAAGGGCTGGTACTGCATTGAAGAAACGCGTGGTCAGCGTTCAAAAAGGTATGTAGGGCTGGTAGGGCAAGTGGTTAAAAAACATTTTTAAATCGGCAATTCAAAATGTTTCATAACTACAGTAATTTTTTGGAAATAAATACAACTTCTCTCCTGTAAGTTTTGTCGAAAGTATAAACAACTAACTCGAAATAACTAACCTAAAAAGGTCAATTCCTCCTAAAAGAGGACAAATGGTAGGCCTATTATAATTAAGTATAATTATAAACTAATAAACTTTGGAACATTGAGAGCTATTTAGTCAAGCGGAAAGGCTTCCCACAGAGAGTCAGGGTCTTTGAAACGAAGTCGAGAAATTAAATTGAATGGAAATGTCCAAGTGCTTTAACGAAACAAAAGCTGGGTATGACCTTAAATCAAACCATCTTTCTCATTATTCTCATTTCTCACAACCGTTGAACTCATCAAATAAAACTCATGATAAATGTGATTTTATACAATGACTTAACTGAAGCATAAACAAACATTTGCGGTTTGCGGTTTGATATGTCAGCTAAACTAGCTGACGAAAGAGAAGTTGCTGCAGCGCTATCTACATAAAAAAGAATTCAATTGGCGTGATCATAAACAGTTAACAAGGGACAGTCTCTTTTGGAAGTAGGTGCTATCGACGGGGCTAACCGGGTAAATCTAGCGTAGATCGCCGAATGTTTTTTGTTGCCCGCGAATGATTTTGCGCAAGGGTAATTGCTGCGTTGATGGCCTGGTTTCTAAAAGGTGGGTGATGAATATGATAAATTATCACTGTGTCATAAATTACCACTTGCTGTATTATTTGTGAAACTGGCCAATGTTTGTGTGTGGTGATCGTTGTTGCCATGTTTAGTTAAATTAATCGTTGGTTTGGTGAATTTATGATTTGTGAAATTAGTATTTGTTTGTCCGGAACTCTTTGTTCCATTGTAAGCGTTAGATCGTGGGTAATGAGGTGGTTTAGACACTTGAATTTGTTGTATTTGTGGCTGTAGTGGGTAAGAAAGTGCGACGTCTGGTGGTGAGCACTTAAGAAATTTAGCACGAATTCATTTATTAACTGGTGGAGTAAGATTCTCTTGACCTATTGCACTCATTAATTCGCGCATTAAATCTTTGGAAGATAGAACATGAAGTGTAAGATCAGCGAACAAAAACTCTAAATGATCCTCAGTCCTCACGTTTATCAATTTTTTTCAAGATTTCATTGATTATTATGTCGTAACAGGTATGAGCCTACGCAGAAGGTAAACAAAGTAGCCCGGGGTCTGTCGCCGGAATTGCCTCTACCGCTAACAAGTGACGATTAGATTTTGAAGTGATTTGATAAAGGGAAAATTTATGTTCAAGGTGGGAAATCCACGCTTCGGGATTGAATTTACATGATTTACATGAAATACAAAATACTTACATGATTTACATGCACCACAAAGCCAATGCATATAAAGGAATACACTTCATTTCTTTTTTTTACTAATACATAAACATTTTAACGCATCTAAAGGATATAGGTTCTTTTAGATTTTAGAATATTAAACAGCAGTTAACATAATTATTCATCCAATATGTTTGTAAACGGTCTGTTTGCGAAGCGTTTTGTATTCGTCATTTTGTACAAGACGTACTTTGTTGTTGTTCCATCGACATAGGCTGTTATTATTTTGCAAGCAGGCTAAAACAGCTTCTGTTGCGTTCTTTAGCAGTTTTCTTCTGTTCCGTTCTTTAGCAAGAAACCATCTACTCGACACGAAGAAGAAGAAGACGAAAGAAAAGAGCAAAGTTGAGCGAAAAGTTGATTCATAATGGGGTACAGGAAAACGTATTGATCTAAAACGTTATCAACTTTAAGGTGGTGAGTTTAGAGCTGAAGAAATTCGATAAATACCCTTGCTAAATTTGCCATTTGCTAAATAGGGTTAACAAATTGCTACTGATTGTAAACATTTGCTAAATAGGATTAACATCATGTGCAAATGGCTACTCATTGTAACCATTTGCTAAATATGGTTAACAAGTTACTACTCATGGTAACCTTTTGTTATTTTACAAATGGCTACTGACTTTAAACGTTTGCTAAATAGGGTTAACAAATGGCTACTGTCTTTAACCATTTGCTAAATAGAGTTAACAAATTGCTACTGAGTGAAACCATTTGCTAAATAGGGTTAACATGTGGCTACTCATGGTAACCTTTTGCTATTTTACAAATGGCAACTGACTAAAACCGTTTGCTAAATAGAGTTAACAAATTCTTACTGAGTGAAACCATTTGCTAAATAGGGTTAAAAATTGCTACTGTATGTAACCATTCACTAAATAACGTTGACATATTGCTACTGAGTTTAACCTTTTTCTAAATAGGGTTAGCAAATGGCTGCTGATTGTAACCATTTGCTAAATAGGGTTAACAAATGCCTACTGAGTGCAACCATTTTATAAATGAGGTTAGGGTTAGTTATAATTAGCACGGGTACAAGCGCAAGTTTTGTAAGTTATCATTTGCAGGGGTACAAATATGCACGAAGTTACTATTACCAAATGTATCTCGTCACGTATACGGGTATCAAATTGCACGAAGTAAAAATTACCAAATGTATCTCGCAACGTATACGGGTATCAAATTGCACGAAGTAAAATTTACCAAATGTATCTCGCAACGTACACGGATATCAAATTGCACGATGTAAAAATTACCGAATTTATCTCGCAACTTATACGAGTAAAAAATTGCACGAAGTAACTACAGTGGGACCTCGTTAATCCGGACCCCGATGAACCGGAATCCCCGCTATCCGACACAAAACTGCCGGGAACGGATTTCTTCCTATGCATTTTACCCCTTTAATCCGGAAACCCCGCTGTCCGACTCCGACACAAAAGTTTTGGAACAAATGTGCTAAATCAATAGCAATAAAATCCTATAAACCGGATTATTAACAGTTAAGCGAAAATGATTCACGATTGTCCTAATACAGTATGTTAGTTTGTTGACGAAACAATAGCCGATTATTATCTACGCATAATTACGTTGCGTTGCATAATGACGTTGTAGCAGCGGTGACGGTCCTATTCGTTGTGGCAAGCCACTTTGTCAGTTACAGCTGAGTAAGCCGCACAGCTTTTTAGTCATACTATGAAATACTGTACAGTATTTTAGAAACGAAAAAATAAATTGTTCATCAACACTAACAAACAACGCTTCCGCGGTCGCAAAAAAATACGTACATTACATAGGTTGAGTACGGCAATCTATTGAAGACATACTGCTACGACTCAATCGTGCTATCAGCTTTTGATATCGCATTGCGCAAAAATTGGAAACAGGCCTAAGAAAGTTCTAGACTGCTGGTCCCGCCGGAATGCTTCGCCATGCAAGAGCGGTTGTCAAACCGATTTGCGGCCGCATGTTCGTCACTTCTGGCTTAGAGCATTCGTCTTTAATACGGTGGTTCTGGGGTTCGACACTGGGTCGGATCATACAAAAAATATAATTTTATTTTTGTTGCTGTCCAGCCAGAAACTCGGTACTTAGAATTGGAGTAAGGTGCATACTGCGTTTTGAACACGGTGCTGCATTTGCAAGATTGATTGATTTTTTACTTTCCAATAATCCGGATACCCCGCTAAACCGACATTTTTTGACGAAACGAAGTGGTCCGGATTAACGAGGTCTCACTGTATTATCAAATGTAAATGGGATGCAATTACATTGAGCTCTTGCCTTGGTGCAGAAAAACAATAATTAATTAATTCAGCATGCATCACGATATAAGCATTGACGAAGAAGACCCAAAAAAGAGGCCTGAGATCATCAGGTTTTATAACAAGACAAAGATTGGTTTTGACTTGGTTGACCAAATGGTTCAAACATATACTTTCAAACGACAAACCCGCCGATGGCTTCTAGTTCTCTTTTACAATCTGCTCGACATCGCAGCTCTAAATGCATATACCATATTCAGACAAGTATATTCTGATTATCAGAGTGGACAAAGTTCAAAGCGAGGAGGTTTCATAACAGATCTTGCTAACTGCCTCATTTTGCCGCACTTGATGAAATCATGACAAGACAGAAAATTCCTCAACTCCACAGAGCCACAAGAGAGGCTATGGTGAGATGCGGCTTAGCTTTTCCTAGTACATCCCTGCAAACAGCAAACACGTTGCAGAAGTGGAAGCGGTGTTCTCAATTCGGAATTCCAAATAGATTCCTCAGAATAGATACCGTCTTCACGGGAGCTGCTATCTACCGACATAACAGGTATAACAAAAACGCATTTTTCCGAAAATCTTGATTAAGAAATGCTCAACATGACGATTTTATTGGTTACAGTAATTAAACAACAAATTTGGCGCGACAGGAACGCGATTATTTTGGAAGATGAGGTTTGTAGCAGAAAAACAATAATTAATTAATTGTTTAGACTTTAGAACCTAGAAGAAACGAAATTTGAAGTTAGCAACAGAAAGATGAAAATCACATTGATTGCTACTAGAAAGTCGTTCCAATTCCCTTGCGTCTTAGCACATTCTTATCGAAATCATATTTTTAATGGCCGGCTATTTAAAAGTAAGTTTGCAAACATTGAGGCGCGACAGGAACGCGATTATTTTGGAAGATGAGGTTTGTAGCAGAAAAAAAATATTTAAATAATTCAGCATTCATCACGATATAAGCATTGACGAAGAAGACCCAAAAAAGAGGCCTGAGATCATCAGGTTTTATAACAAGACAAAGATTGGTTTTGACTTGGTTGACCAAATGGTTCAAGCATATATTTGCAAACGACAAACCCGCCGATGGCCTCTAGTTCTCTTTTACAATCTGCTCGACATCGCAGCTCTGACAAGACAAGACACCAATCTAGGAAGTATTATGCGATCTAGCTAGATCACAAAGTGTTCTTTTAACTTAGACGTTATACAATGACATATATTGTCAATAGCGCTGTTTGCAATTGTTTGCTTAATTGTTGAATCAAATCCTTTTGCAAATACAGTATACGCTCAACATCAAGCTAATGGATATTGAATCTACTTTCATACATTTCCCCTTATAATATCTGTTGTATTGATTACTAAACTAGGCAAACACAGGAGTCAATGACAATGTCGTATCTATCACTTACAAAAGAACGGTGCTGGTCAAAAGTATTAGAATCTATGAGCACTGGTACCGGAGACAACCCTTTGACGTATAGCACGTGAAAGGTGTGCTTTTCTCAGGTCAAAAGTTCACTGGAATCCTTTGTGTAAGAAATTATCCATAAAGCTACTATACTATGAGATTTGCAAACATCGCCCATTGCAAGATATGTGATAATCGATCAACGCTCTTAAGTTCGAGACATTAAAATCGCCTGAAAGTTTCCATTCATTGTCAGCCGTGCGATTCGAAATGAATCAGAGTTTTTTACTTCTTCTTTGTATGTTGAAAGTGTCACGACTATCAGCAAATATTTAAACAGATGAATGCAGGAAAGCGTAATCTGGACCAAATCAGGCAAAAATTTCTTCCATCATTTTCTTGGGCAAACTTTTAACCTTTTCTTTGCCGATACTTACAACGATTCATGTTTTTTGGTAACATTTACCTAAACGTGATGAATTGTTTTTTTGGGTTTAGATAGTAGAGTCATTAGGCAAACTCAGTCTTCTTGTGACCAAAATACCAAAGACTATCAAAACCGCAACCACGTTTCCAATGTAGCCAGCGCGATAGCGACTGTTTGAATCTACACACTTGAATTATATAAACAACAATAATGAAATAATGGTCAAACATGTACCGAAATTGTAAAGGAGAAAGTGAACCCAGATGGCGTTGCGTTGTCATTTAAGCGTTTAATCCCTAAATAGTTGTTTGTCTAATCGTGTGTGGTAATTTGACTCACTTGGTTAGTTAGAATGTAAAGTCATTATTGAGTGGTCGGTTTTTCGCCTCCAAACGTAAACCAATATCTCAAATCGTGTATACTGTTACCGTTAAGTCTTGTGATGATAAACAGTTTCAAACGTTTCAAAGCTATTTGAATGTAACGCCATTAAATTTTCTGTCTGCTCATCTGCTTATAATCACCTTAAATTGTCCCAAATTTCAAGAGCTCAAAGCTTTACGTAAATCAGTGGACTTTTTCATGCTGTTTTTGTTATATTACGTTACCGCGGTAAAAATGGAAGCATATATAAGACAACGAATAAGATTATGTCTTTTGTTAAAGCAACTTTGCTTCGTCGCGCATCAGGCTGGTTCTCGTTTGCGACCGTCATTTTGTGAATGACATTGACTGAAGAATCCCAAAAAGTTTTACAATTATATGCGAATAACAGTTGATAAAACAATTAAGTTTGTCTTAACAATTTGCTAGACTTGCACCAGTTCCTTGGAGTAAATATTTGTTTTGTTTCTGTCACTTCCTCCCATTTTTTGTTAGCAAGAAAAATGTTTGTGTCTGTCCCCACGCGTTTGACTTGTTTTTGTCTTACATAAAAACAAGCAAATGGGAATGATATCCTCAGGTATTTAAGAGGACAAAAATACGACATAGCGTGACCTTTAAAAGTAAGTTTGTGCTAACACCTTTTGTGTCATCCTCAGTTTGAACTGACTAAATTAGCGCTATGATAACAGCAAGGTGTGTTTAGAGGTATGTTTGCACAGTAAAATTAACTCTGACGAATTACGCCTGTACGAATTTCTTGTCTATCGCTTTAAAACTTCGAAATTAATCAATATTAGACCCCGAGAAAAGCGTACCTTAAAATAAGCATTAACCCGCGCTAACAAAACCCGCGGCACGCAAATGCGCCTGACGTAATTTATCATGCACTTCTGTGAAAATGAGCTGGAACAAGTTAATTTAAGCGCTTCTACTGATCTTCGGCAATCTGAAACGTGTCAACATCGCGCAAGTCGTGAAGAGGCGTTCTCAATCGATAAGGTTACATCTTAATTGTGACACTGACAAGTCATTTCAAAGGGAATCTCGCAACTAATCGTATGTGCGTGGGGCTACCATCATGATTTAGGAGCATTCAACTTGGAATCGAAAAAATTTTGGATCCACTGCTTGCTAAGTGTTGTCACATAACCTGTAAGACAATAGGCACAGTTGTCAGTCTCTCCTATATATCTCATATAGTTGGGATTTTAATGTGTTTATGTCACGTAAAGTGAGTGTAGCATTCTAAAGAAAGTAATAATGTCTCTGCTTTCGTTGGATGACACCTTTTGGAGAGTCCTTGAGATGCTCTTGTTCTGTCTTGTGAGTTCACATTTTTATTATGTTGCCAACTGAACCAGGCTCAGCTATTTTAATCACAACTTTGTTCTAGCCTAATAACGTCACCAAGAAAGGGGACGACCCCTTTCAAAGGACTTGTATTAACAGACACCCACTCGATGACATAAACCAATCCCGAGATCGAGAAGAACTCATAGATCGTTGCTTTTATCATCATATATTTTTCCTTGTTTGCCTAATTGTTAAACATCCGATTGTATATAGGATAAATAAATTCGTATGATATGCTATGTGTTTGATTATTTATTTTAGACTAAAACTATTTTCAAATAATCTCATCGAAACGAAAAACAATCAGGCATCAAATGTTAGACATTTCGATCTGACACTTAAGACTCTCTGATTACACTTCAGTATTGGAACGATGTTTTTCAACAATGAAATTTTAATTTTCTTTTCTCAAATCAAAAGTTTCGCCGATGCTTCTTCACAATTCGAGTACTATCATTTAAAATATCTCACTATATTTGCCAAGCATCATAGCCAGGGCATGTTTTAACCTGTAAAACTTATTTATTTGCACAATGTTCACAAGCATTCTTTTAAGGAGCCTGTTTGGCGATGAAGTGCCTTTGGATATTATATTGGCGATAATCAGAAGCAATATCAAATATTCTCCCATTAATAATAGTTTTTGTCCGCTTCAAAAGTACTCTTTGACATATCAGATCTTCTCAGCATTGTCCATCAGTAATGAAAATAGCGTCTATTATGTAGCCGAGACGCGGGTGTATACGCTGCCCGTCATCTACCTCATGCGATTTAACTCTTTAATCTCGCATTAGCGCACGTGCTTACAATTTCAACGTTTGACCTGTTTTATTCGAACGCATGAAGCAATAATCCCCTGCTTTCACTATATGCCTATAATCTTGCTATAGCATTAATAATGCTTGTCTTAATCGCAGGTGTTTTTTTGTTTTGTCATCGGTTTTCGCTCGAATAGATTTTTTTTTCTTTGAGCGGCTTACGACATGAAGCAATCAACTATGCAAATTGCTGAAAAGGAACAAAGTTTTACACGTTTACTTAGTTTCATTATTCCTTAACGGACAATTATAAACTAATAAACTTTAGAACATTGAGAGCTATTTAGTCAAGCGGAAAGGCTTCCCACAGATCGTCAGGGTCTTTGAAACGAATTCGAGAAATTAAATTGAATGGAAATTTCCTAGTGCTTTAACGAAACAAAAGCTGGTATGACCTCCCTCAATCAAAAGCAATAAATCAAACCATCGTTCTCATTATTCTCATTTCTCACAACTATTGATCATCAAATAAAAGTCATAATAAATTTAATTTTATACAATGACTTAACTGAAGCATAAACAAACATTTGCGGTTTGCGGTTTGATTTGTGAGCTTAACTAGCCGACGAAAGAGAAGTTGCTGCAGCGCTATCTACATAAAAAAGAATTCAATTGGCGTGATCATAAACAGTTAACAAGGGACAGTCTCTTTTGGAAGTAGGTGCTATCGACGGGGCTAACCGGGTTAATCTAGCGTAGATCGCCGAATGTTTTTTGTTGCCCGCGAATGATTTTGCGCAAGGGTAATTGCTGCGTTGATGGCCTGGTTTCTAAAAGGTGGGTGATGAATATGATAAATTACCACTTGCTGTATTATTTGTGAAACTGGCCAATGTTTGTGTGTGGTGATCGTTGTTGCCATGTTTAGTTAAATTAATCGCGTTGGTTTGGTGAATTTATGATTTGTGAAATTAGTATTTGTTTGTCCGGAACTCTTTGTTCCATTGTTAGCGTTAAATCGTGTTTAATGAGGTGGTTTAGACACTTGAATTTGTTGTATTTCTGGCTGTAGTGGGTAAGAAAGTGTGACGTCTGGTGGTGAGCACTTAAGAAATTTAGCACGAATTCGTTTATTAACTGGTGGAGTAAGATTCTCTTGACCTATTGCACTCATTAATTCGCGCATTAAATCTTTGGAAGATAGAACATGAAGTGTCAGATCAGCCAACAAAAACTCTAAATGATCCTCAGTCCTCACGTTTATCAAAGTTTTTCAAGATTTCATTGATTATTATGTCGTAACAGGTATGAGCCTACGCAGAAGGTAAACAAAGTAGCCCGGGGTCTGTGGGAAACCTTTCCGTTTGACTAAAGAGCTCACAATGTAGCAAAGTTCATTAGTTTAATCTAGTTTTTATCTACCACAGGGTTCGATTTCCGCGGTGCAACGTAATTGTGCAAACGTAACTGTAGCTAAATTACACCCATAAGTCCAGTGTTTGTGACTTTTCTGAAAACTCCCTTAGTCAAATATTAAAATTTTGTCCCATCTCGCTGTGTGAAGAAAATTTGAATAAGGGCCAATTCTTTGTATTGGCGTATAATTTTGCGAAAGTTTGTTAATTTCGATAAGACGTGTTGGCTTTTCAATGTGTGCTTTACCCTTGACAAGCATAAAAACTTCATTACATTGTTTCTATAAGGCAACATGCGTTTGTGACATTGTAGCCTGTGTTGAGTAACAGTTTTATTTTTTTAAACGATATTAAAAGTCGAACATAAGAGAAAAAATACATTTTAGGGGTTATACACAGAAAATAAGTAAAATTCGGTAGTTTTAAGTAAGCGATGTTTGTTTCAGTGGTGTAGGCATTGTTAAATTATTCGTAATAGACAAAAATACACAAATATTTATTTTGAATTATATGATGATTACGTAAAGTTTAGGATTTAACCTTTTTTCAGATTTGGGGAATCCCAAAATCCAGCTAAAGTGATCTTCTGAAGTCAAAGGCAGTATATATATAAATTACACATTTTATGAGTAAGTTTAATCTGGATTAAACTGGATTTAAAATTTAATCTGGAAGTAGCCAAATGTAATCTATAAATAGCAAAATGTTACCTTGGGTATCCAAATACTAATTCTATTTAGCAAATATTGTTACACGCAGTAGCCATTTCTTAACTCTGTGTGGCAATTGGTAATTGGAAATAGCAAAAGGTTACCATGGGTAGCAAAATAATAATTCTATTTAGCAAAATGTTACACTCAGTAGCCATCTGTTAACTCCATTTAGCAAATGGTAACTGGAAGTATGGCAAGGCAAATGTAAACCCTAATTAGCAAAAGATTACAATTGGTAGCCAAATGTTAATCCTTTTATTGCCGGCACAACTTATCGCGAATGTAAACAGGGGTTGGTGAAGCCGAAGCCGCAACGCGTCGCTTTGGAATGCAGACCAGACTGCAGACCACGTCATAACATCTTGTCCGACAAACCACCATAATTGTGGGAACCGTAGTCTGACAACAATGGATGAAAACCTGGTCAGCTGGCTATCCAACACCTGCCCTACAATATGATATATTTTGCTCACTCACTCAAGAAACCATCTACTCGACACGAAGAAGAAAAAAAAAGAAAGGAGCAAAGTTGATTCATAATGGGGTACAGGAAAACGTACTGATCAAAAACGTCATCAACTTTAAGGTGGTGAGTTTAGAACTGAAGAAATTTGATTTGCAAAGTTCGCACTTGAAATCACCTTTCCCATTATTTTTTTATCGTGCACGACTTTGCAGTGGCGCGATATGTTCGAATTCTTGACACCACAGTATCTAGAACAGTTACTAACACCATTATGTGATTATTCTCGGAAATGTTTGGCTTTTGTTTTCTTTTACACATAGAAATCAAAAACAGCATTGAAAAGCTGAAGGTATTTTAAATTATCTTCCATTCATACTTGAAAGCTGTTCGAAATAATAGTAGAACTTACGGACAGTTTTTCTTCTTATTTTATCCAGTATTAGAAGATCCCGATTTTGTGATTTCCGACTGCACTTGTCCATAATGCTTATTCATGACCCGTCATTTTGTTCTGTTGCTGGGTCACTTTTATCATCTCCCTGCTGTTACAAAAATAAAATTTGCTGTTGTTCAATTTCATTTGATAGATGGTTTAAGTGTCTATATACCTGTGGCATCGTAATGATGACAAAAAGTGCACAAACAAAGGTGCTGTTATCCACCCTGGAAATGTTTTATTTTTCCCGGGGCCGCCAGCATTGGCTCTTATGTGACAGCCTCCAGGTACAGCAATTGTTTGTTGTTGCCGTCATTGCTCGCGCCATACGTTTTATGAGTGGAACTGAACTCGCGGCTTAGCTTTTCCAAGTAGCCTACATCCCTGCAAACAGCAAACACGTTGCAGAAGTGGAAGCGGTGTTCTCAATTCGCAATACCAAATAGATTCCTCAGAATAGATACCGCTTCCACGGAAACTGCTATCTACCGACCTAACAGGTCTTTGAAAATCTGCTACTGTACTTTATTGTCAGTTAAGTAGGTTTTTGCGAGTTCCTCGGTCAAATTTCTAATTTGGAGTAGTGATTTGCAAGTTAATCTGGCAAATGGCTACAAAATTTTTGCTTCGTGCAATTTGATACCCGTATTTGTTGCGAGATACATTTGGTAATTTTTACTTCGTGCACATTTGTACCCGTGCGAATTGTAACTTATTGATTGTAACCATTTGCTAAACAGGGTTCGCAAAAGGCGACTGAGTGTACCCATTTGCTAAATAAGGTTAAAAAATAAGCTAAAATATTAACTGAATATTGACTGATTGTACCCATTTGCTAAACAGGGTTTCCAAATGGCGACTGAGTGTGCCCATTTGCTAAATAAGGTTAAACAATAAGCTAAAATATTAACTGAATATTGACTGATTGTACCCATTTGCTAAGCAGGGTTTCCAAATGGCGACTGAGTGTGCCCATTTGCTAACTAAGGTTAAAAATCTAGCTAAAACTTTAAATATCAATTGCATTTCAACAATTTTCCGAAGTAACAGAAATATATGCAAGTTTAACTTTTAAATGGAATAATACGAAAGGAAACTTCCCATTTGCTAAAAAAATGGTAAAAATTTACCTTAAATATTATATATGAACCTTTTAATGATGCCAAAGTGATAATTTGGGCGGTTAAATAAACTGTTGTCAGCCGGCTGAAGTAGTTAACCCTTGAATGCATAACAGGGGTCAAAATGACCCAACAACGCTATTCATCATAACTGCTTAACACATATTGCGAAATAACTCCTGGATTTTCTTGACTTTGTTAGCCTTTTATACTTATACATGATGAGAAAACGGTTGTTCTGTAAAATTTTACCTTTGACAAGAAAAATGCAATGACGAAGAAGACCCAAAAAAGATGCCTGAGATTATCAGGTTTTATAACAAGACAAAGATTGGTTTTGACTTGGTTGACCAAATGGTTCAAACATATACTTGCAAACGACAAACCCGCCGATAGCTTCTAGTTCTCTTTTACAATCTGCTCGACATCGCAGCTCTAAATGCATATACCATATTCAGACAAGTATATCCTGATTATCAGAGTGGACAAGGTTCAAATCGACGAGGTTTCATAACAGATATTGCTAACTGCCTCATTTTGCCGATGACATCATGACAAGACAGAAAATTCCTCAACTCCACAGAGCCACAAGAGAGGCTATGGTGAGATGCGGCTTAGCTTTTCCAAGTACATCCCTGCAAACATCAAACACGTTGCAGAAGTGGAAGCGGTGTTCTGAATTCGGAATTCCAAATAGATTCCTCAGAATAAATACCGCTTCCACGGGAACTGCTATCTACCGACCTAACAGGTATAACAAAACCGCATTTTTCCAAAAATCGGGATTGTGAAACGCTCAACAAGACGACTTTATTGGTTACAGTAATTAAACAACAAATTTGGCGCGACAGGAACGCGATTATTTTGGAAGATGAGGTTTGTAGCAGAAAAACAATAATTAATTAATTGTTTAGACTTTAGAACCTAGAAGAAACGAAATTTGAAGTTAGCAACAGAAAGATGAAAATCGCAATGATTGCTACTGGAAATTCGTTCCAACTCCCTTGCGTCTTCGATTTCCGCGCCGAAACGTAATTGTGGGATCGTAACTGTAACCCGTACTAGTGACTTTCATTAAAACTCCCTTAGTCATATATTAATATTTTCTCCTCACCTTCTCTGTGTGAAAAATTTGAATTATGGCCAATTATTTGTATTGGCCGATAATTTACATTGTTCCAATATGCGTTTGTGGCATATTAGCCTGTGACTGTGTTGACTGACGTTTTACAAAAAGCTTTTTGTAAAATTGGCTGAAAAAAAAGCTTTCGAGTTGTGTCAGTTGTATAAGGCTTTGCATCATTCGCTTTCTAGGGCTCCTTTCTTAGTTTCTTTGATTGTAAACTCACCATGGTATGATTGATAACGTTTTTGATCGTTAGGTCTATACCCCACGGTGAATTAACTTTACGACCTATTTTTCTCATTTCTTTTGTAAAATTTATGGTTTTATCAAACCTAGTAACCTATTTCTAGACATTGGTTAATTGGTCGTCATTTTTTCCCCGCAGTTTATTGTCAAATGGGAACTGGCATCTATTTTTACCACAAGACCCGCGAAAACGATCGCTCGCGTGTTTGGTGGGAAAATTCGACAGAAATCTGGAAAGGCGCGAAGGAGAAACCTTCGCGGACCCATAATGCAGCCGTTGTCGAATCGGATTTTTCATTGATTCTGTAGCTTCGCGTCCATTTTGGAAACGGTATGAAGGTAACTATTGACTTGTTACTTTCCAACTGCGCTGAGGTCGTCACACGTCGCCACCTCCATTGTGCGGCATCACGCATTACAGACCACAATGAAGTCACAAAGAAGACGCGAAATTTGCAGTTATATTGACCGGGGAAGGCTTGATTGGCCACGGTCGCATTACGTGGAACATTTGCACTTTCAAACGGAGAAACTCGTATTTTACTCTTAGGTAATATCGCGCATCGCACTGTATTTGAACTCTTAGGTAATAACGCGCATCCTGGTACTCGCGCCCCAATCAAGCTCATTGAGGAACGTTTTCTTGACAATACAGCAAGTATGCATCATTAACCTTCTAGGCCGCCGATCTTTGTTTCTTCAGTTCTAAACTCACCATGCTATAATTTATAACGTTTTCGATCATAGCGTCTTCTCTGTCCCACGGTCAATTAATATCACGCCCCGTTTCGCTCATTTCTTTTGTATTTGCCAATATAAGGTCAATTTTTTCTAATTTCGTGTAGGGTATTGTCAAATGGGAACTGACTATATAACGCATCCCTTTTTGCTGGAAGAGTTGAATTAGGCTGCAGGTTTTGCAGCCTAATTTTTATAGCTAACTTATCTGCATGTAGGTTAATGGTTTTTTTGTTAAAGTTAGGATAAAATGTTTCTTGTATAATGTTTTTTACACAAATCACAGTGAAATAATCCGTTCTTAGTATTACGTATCACTTTTTGCAGAAAGAACAATTACATGTACTGCTGTTTAGTTTGCCAGGCAGCTCAAGGAACACAAGTGGCTTCGACCGAAAGTTTTATCGTTTTTTAACTATTTTCAAGTTAGCCATAGTCGTTGATCAGATAGAGCTCAAAAACAGTGTACAGTACAGTACAGTACAGTATAATGTTTCCAAAATCGCTAAAATGTGGCCAAAGAAAATGTATAAATTAATTTGTACAGGTGATATCAGTAAACAAAATAACGATATTGAATATGAATCGAATGACTGACATCGAGATGGCTGACTTTGTGACATCAGGTATTGTACACTAGCTTGTGTAAATGACTGCGCACTTATGTAACCAGGTATGTGAATTAAATAATTTGCTATTCGTTTCTAGGGGAAGAGAATTTTGCTGGAAAGAATCGCAAAGAAGAGGACCAAAAGCAGTCTGACCTCCGTTTGAGGAAACATCGTGTTGGTTGCATTTATCGATAAAATAATAAAGACAATGTCAATTTTACTGGCAAAAATAAAACTTACCGATTTAATCCTTTCTCTGCCGGAGGAACAAGAAGTTGATAAAAATAAAAAAGAAGAAAATTACGACAGTGACAACGTCGTGGGCACGGGGAATGGACATGCGTTGTCCCGGGGGAATGGACATGCATTCCCCGGGGGAATGGACATGCGTTGTCGGAAAACGCTACATTGGATTGTTCTGAAGTAAGCTGGCTTTGGACATAAGTCTGCATTTTGAAATTTTTCATGTTGTTACGACTAATTATTATAAGTAGGCGAAATTTTCTTCCATAGGTTTAAACCTGGAAAATTTTCTTTCAGTGCTTTGGTGTATATATCTCACAGGGTAAAATAACATACCTGTGCCGAACGTAATGCTGCGTCAGCAAGGTGACCATGGTAGCCAAATAATAATCCTGTTTAGCAAATTGTTACGCTCCGTAGCCTTCTGTTAACTTTGTGTGGCAATTGGTAACTGGAAAAAGCTAAATGAGTGATTTAGTCTTTTAAGTCACGATATGATGTTGTGATGCTCATCATTGATCAAATGTATTGCTGTATATAACGGAGACCCAGGTTCACTAATTACGTAATAATGCCGAGTTCGGCCGAATAATGCCGAAATAATGGTGTTAGTAATTGTTCTAGATACTGTGGTGTCATGAATTCCAACATATCGCGCCACTGTAAAGTGGTGCACAAGAAAAAAAATAATGGGGAAGGTGATTTCGAGTGCAAACTTTGCGAAAAGACGCTGACTTCTTGGAATGGCCTCGTGAGACACCTACGTGGCAAGCTTCACGCTGATCAACCCAAGGCAAAGGAGATGGCTGATTCTCTGGACCGCCGACGAAATAACATCCCAATCGTAAGTTTTGGTAAATACATACAGTACAAAATGACTGTGCAGTAGAAACAACTCATGCATTGATTAACACAACTCCTATAGCTACATTTTACAGCAAGAAACTAGCTACATCAACTGGAGTAAAGTTGTAAACAACTTCAAACGCTTTTTAATGGGCTACGATGAGGAGGCACACGAAGAACGGGTTGCCAAAGAGAAAGTATTACTTTTGCAAAATATAATAAAAAATTGCAATTTCAAAACGTTGGAGTCTATTGACCTGGACACATATAAAGAGAAACATGTGCAGGTTAGGACGTTATAATAATTTTTATTAGTTACATACAATATTATTTGGATATACTACAGGTAGAATCTACTATGTAATATATTCATAGAATGTATATAAGCAAAGTAAAAGCGCACTGGAAAGCAAAGGTTTGAAGGTGAACATCATTAAAACCAAAGCGATGAGAATTGGTAGAAAATCGTTGAAGGGAGTAGTCGGTACTGTTGATCCATGCGGAATTTGTGGGAAGAGAGTAGGGAGAAATTCCATTCAATGCAGAAAGTGCAAGTATTGGGTGCATAAAAGAAGTTCAGGTATCAATGGAAGGCTGACGAGTGGAAGGACATGTGAACTTGGGAAGTGATGAGATCGAGCTTATTAAGGAGTTTGGTTATTTAGGGGATACGATAGGGGAAAATTACAGTACCGGACATCTGCCTTTTGTTGGCCAAGCATGTGGCCCATAGCTCGAGCACACAATAGAGCTATTACACGAACGAGCTGCAGAGTATAGAGGCCGAAGAAGCCTATGAAGTCATGAATAAAATCAACTTAAATGGTTTAAAGAATTCTGTTGGATTCCTCGCAATGAGTATAAAAGTTTTAACCTTTTTGTGTGCATTGCAAATCTGACTCGCAAGTAAATTCTATTCTTAGCAACAAAAAAATTTCTTGTTGATGGCGGGTTTGTTGTGAACACACGCTTCCTTCCAGCAAATGGTTGTATGTAAAAAATTGATTAACTTTTTTTAATCACAGTCGTGCAGCTCGGCTGACGGCACCGAAACAAAAGGCGCATCAGCTGAAAGAAGCCCATCTGCTGAAAGAATCGCATCAGTTGGTGAGGTTTCATTTATAGAAAAGGGTACGTCAGATGATAGAAACCCATATGCTAAGCGAGTAGAATCAGATGCTGACGTTTCATCAGAAGAAGGTTCGTCAACTGAAAGAATCACATTTGCTGAAGAAGACGAATCATTACAAATTCGCCGAAGCAAAGACAGTGGCCAACAAAAGGCGGTCCGGGATAAAATAGTTGATCCTCGTGTTTTTCTGCAGCAGGTAAATTTCCTTAAAAAGTCTCTTAAAATCAATCGTGGTAATTTTGCATTTTTTGGTTTATAGATCGATATCTCTAATGTGGCAGGTGCTTCGAAGCTGTCGGTAAGTTAAAATTTAATTACGACTTTACAGTAAAACTATGATTTCATTGATATTATTTCCTGTCACTCCACATGCTTTCGCTCCACGTGCATCAATCAAGAAGTTTATAAATTATATATGTACTAGTCACACGTATTTAAGTTAAAATCAGAAATTTGCTTGAAATACCAAAATTTGTTTTAATGATATAGGAAAGCCCCAGCACATCTGCATCACCCTCTAGAAAGAGGAAAAAGAAAAGCAATTCCAGAATTTTTAATGTTGTGGTAAATACCATTCCAAGCATTTTATTATATATCGGGATATTGATATACTTGACCGACAATGTTTATATCATTCCACAAACGTTACGTGACCAATGCATATATGACTGAACCACGCGGTCATAAAAAGTATGCGTACTGTACACACATATTTAATGGCGCAAAAACACTGCACAGTTTTCTTGATATATCAAAGTACTTTTAATAATATTGTATCATTTGTATCGCCAATGTAAAACGTAAAAATGCATGTGCCTTGTATAATTATGTATACGGTAATCTATTTTCAATGATTTTATTATTAATTTCTAAAACTTACTGTTTTTAACAGAAATCTCGGCGACAGTTTTCTGCAGATTAATCGTTTGAAGTTAAACTATTTTTCTCATGGTATATTGGTACGAAGAATGGAATAACAACGGATGATGCTAAAACGGCTCTTGCAGATGGAAACCTCCCCAAATGCAAAGAATATTCCAAAACGCCGAAACAGTTGCAGGACAAAGTCTGGCAACTGATTCGGCGTTCTTTGAATGATAATTAAGTGTGGATGCCCAGTCAAACATTATGTAGGTTTTATCTATGGGCCTTACATGGCTACGAAGTAGCATGTATGGCTTTTGTGTGGGCTTACTGAGGAGTGGCCAAATCATTTAATGCCAAACAATGGCCATACATGGCTTTTGTCTGTGAAAATGCTGCAGTTTGTAGTTTTTAAAAGCTGAAATAGAAGCAAACAGTGTATTATTATTGTTTTAAAAAGCATTGACAGATATCGTTTATTTCAATTTAAAACGCATACACATTTACGGTTACGAAATTGCTGTTTTGATAATAACGTTTAAGTAGTGCATGTTGCAAAACAGGATTCTCTTAGCTGTAGGCAAGATTTTTGTAGTTTTGTTCCTGCAAAGCTCCTTAAGCGCTTGATCAATGCTTTTAAGGTTTGCCAAGTAACTGGATAATGTGTGTGAGTTTTTCACTGAAATTAGGTTATGCTGGCTGTTGTTAAACATAGCCTATAGCGGTTAGGTTAGAGAATGGGTACACTCTAAAAAAAAACTGACTCTTTGGTGACTCAAAGATCCTCCCTTACTTTGAAAGAGTCGACATATCTGACTCTTTTGAAAGTAACACTTGCTCACTCGTGATAAGAGTGACGGTCACTCTTATAACAAGTGACACACAACTGACTCTTTGGTGACTCAAAGATCCACCCTCTCTTTGAAAGAGTGAACGACATCTGACTCTTTTCAAAGTAACAAAACTTCACTAGCACAGTAAGTGACGTTCACTCTACTTAAAATGTGAAATAGCAGCCAGCTTCCAAATTTTATGCAGTAGAATTTATTACTCACATGACTTCAGCGAATATTAATTTCACTTCACTTAAAAATGCACTTTGAAACTCAATCTACAGTATCACCAATACATGCAGTATTGCAGTGTTTTGCACAGCATTGATGGCAGCAAGAACAGTTTTAACTGAGCACACTGGGGTTTTGTTTATAACCAGCACTTCAAGAAGATTGTAGAATGGTGCAAGTCTGGGGTAGTAGGAGATATTACATACCCAAAACGAACAGAACAAGCGGTATAAAGCACGCACCACGTCATTTCCAACATAAATGACGGAAAAATCGGCAACAATGTAATATTGATCAGGTTGGCTGCTGTTGCCCACGGCTAAAAGGAATGGCTGAGTCAGTCCAGGATCTTTGTGGACGGCAAAGTTTGTTGGGTCCGTGCCAGCCTAAAATTTAAAGTTCAAAAATTATTTCAAAACAGAAAGGTGTTAAAAATTACACGTTGTCATGCGAACACAAACCGCCACTATCACTTACCCCAGCAAATTGAAAAATAGCATGCGATTGTGACTGACAACCCTTTCCGCGGAAGTTTAATGGCGGAAGCAACTTTTCCAGCATGTGAATTGTGTGAAGTTTGTCTGCATAGAAAATAAAAACTGAAGTCAGTGAAAAAGCAAACGAATTACTTACACAACAATCAGAAAAGGAAATCGTGTTTAGTGCAGAAGAACATGAGCACAATAAAATTATGAAGATTGTATAGCTTCGTGAATTAATCATTAATTGACCATATGAAATATTATGTAACCAAATTGCAACAACAGCACATGAAGTATAGAAAGCCATGACTCCAGAACTGTCATCTTTTTGTTGAGAGTCAGTTTCAAAATCCTAGAACGTTAACCTTACGCCAAAGTAGAAAGTTGCTTGCTTACTCTCAGTTATGTTGCTTGATGTTATATTCTTCAGACGTATCAGTGCAACTTTTTCTACTGCTCTACAAAACTTTTCATCCAGTACCAGACTCAAGCTTTTTGCTTCTGGATGCATTAATTCAAACTCTCTTTCAAACTGGAACAAAATTTCAAACACTCAATACTATCATACTGAATGACAATTTACATTCTCAACCTCAAACTTACCAAAATACGCTCATTAACATCTGAAAATCTGGGATATTCTTTTAGAAACTTCGTCATGGAAAGGTTGTCAAGCGCAATGTCTTGTCGTCTCAATTCAAATGTTTGATCGGTTAGCGCAAATATTTCCATCTGATTTGCTACCGAAGGAACACAATTTTGCAGTATCTTCTTCTACAATAAGGAGATGTACCGATATTGTGATAAACTGTACTTAAACCACTAACTGCATAACATTTCCTTTACTAAATGCCTGAAGCTGGAATTTACTTATTAAGCAAACAAGCATAGTAAACAAAATATTTCCTCAAATACAACCTTTTCTATTAAACCAGACAGCGACATGCGAATGTCATTGCTTCCCCTGGATTGAGATGTTCCGCTTGAACTCTCTGTATCTGATTCATTTTTGCGTTTTGTTGCATTTCTTCGTTTTTTGTATGCCTTTGCGTCAGGCGACATTCGTTTTCGCATTGTTTTCAACCTGTTTTCAAGGTAGCCACCTCCTTTGATAGGGTCATAGAAATGTTCCTGCAAACAAATCAATTTAACAGATCCTTGTCAGCCACCTACACTAGGCAAGCAAGAAGTTAATAAATATTCTTCATATACAATTTATTGACCCCTTTGGTTTTTGATACCACTTCAGTTTATTGCAGGTAAAGATTATGTTCAAAACCAACTGACTGATACCAACAACAATATTTCAATCATTATATTCTAAATGTTATGATAAAAAACTAAACAGGAAACTTACGAAGCCAGCTAATCCGTCCCTGTTGTATTTCAATTGAGGAAATGATTGGACAATGCTCTCTGCCATCTTTATTTTCATTTCCTTTGTAGGATAACTGCAACATAAATTAAGGATAGTTATTAAGACAATCACCATAGAAGGTAAACAAAAGTGCTACATTAAATTTATTTCACAAAAACATTTTGCTTGTAAAAGTTAACTGCCAAGGCCTGATTTGCTTATCTGGTGCCAGGTGCCAAGCAATATTTGGTGTATTCCATATTTTCGATACGTTTCTCAAAATATCAGTTCTTGTTGCTAAATTTGTTTTTCTGTTCTTGTCCCAGACACAGTGCACAAGTACAAAGAGAGTGAAAAAACAAGCAGACTTGTAAACTTACCTTTAGTGGCGGAAGGATAAACACGAGATAAATTCCAACCACAAAGTAAGTCGTGTTGGCAGTCAACATGTTAAACCTTAGTATTGTATATAGCAGGGGTGGGCAAATTTGTTCAAGGAAAGAGTTACTTGCGGAAAAATATAAACACCAGCGAGCCGCAAAATCAGTAATGATTGTCAATTTGGTAGCTCTTGGTAGCCTTTACATTTTTTGGAATTTTATGAATCGACTAGAAGAGCCACAAAAAACATGCCGGAGAGCCGCAGTTAGCCCACGTCTGGTATATAGCTTATATAAATTAGCGTATATTTCAATTTACTGAATAGCGAAATTCCAGTTTACCATGTTCGTCTTTTTTAACTTCGGTAAACGGCGGCCGGTAAAATATGTCTCTACTGCACAGGCTGCCATTACTTAAGTAGGAAAACACCAATTGCGTAACCAGCTAGCTATTCACCAATATGGCTTTTTTAAAAATACGGCAACCTGCAGCGAAACATTAACGCTAGGTTAACAAGAAGCTGCGATAATTAACTTTGAACTACTCATTTTTTCTGGTGAAATAGTGGCAGCCAAAGTAAAATCTGCTAACGTGTCGATAATCAGCTAGTCACTTTTTCCACATTACTACCAAATTTAGTACAAAAAAGATACAACATTTTACATTGCAAGCAATGAGCCTGTAAGACTATAAGTATTTAAAACCTATAACAGACCAAAATAGACCTAATACAAATTTGCCTACCTTGCAGCAAATGTACAGTTTCTTCAGATATGTTAAAATTTTTCTTTAAATACTCACATAGTTGCACAACTGAAAATTGTACGTCAAAACCGTCAAACTCCATCTAGCAATAAAGTAGGCTACAGACAAAGATTTTCTTTTAAAACTTTATGGGCCTAGCTTCCAAAACAACAAAAAAACTCTGTTTAGCTTGAGGCCTTTGCAGCACGATTTCTGGTGAAAATTTACGGTAGTTTCCTGTCTGGTTAGTAGGCCTATACTTCATTTTTAGGCTAGCCTACACACAAATATAGGCCTACCTATTTTTCAAACAGCTATAGGCTAGGTTTTCATGAACGCTTACTGTTAGCTTTAATTATCTTCAAAGTTAAATGACCTAGCTCAGTCTACTGAAATCATTATGCCCAGAGGCTAAACCTATTTGCAGTTCGCCTATTCGTTCACCACAGTTTAACTTGCACAGGCCCGACTCTTGAAAGAGTCAGAATCCGTTCTCTCTTTCAAACGAGTGGAAAAACTGACTCAAGTTTTTTTAGAGTGTATGCAAAAATTTGATCCTAGCTATTTTCGGTTTAACTGGAGTTAGATTTAGATTACAAGGTGTATTTAGGTTTTAAAGTTTAGGTTACTCTGTTATAACATTTAAGTTAGGTTGACAAGAAACTGTGAAAAATAGCTTTGGTAATAGCTTGAAAAATAGCACTCCAGGTCAAGTAGCCAAGTCGAAATCAATGGAATCGAATTACGCGGGCCTACTCATATATAGGCTAATAAATACACTGACACAAAAATTTACACATGGTATTAATATCAAATACCACAAAATAACTAATATATGTTTGCTAAATTCATGTTTTTTCAGCCGACAGTCAGATTTGGTCACAATATTATCTCAAAAATCGAGCAAACTTAACCACAAAATATGTAAAATATAACCTCTTGACAAGCAGCGTGCTATTATTAAAAATCAAAGCTTGCCTTTGATTGAGAATAATTAATATATTGCTTAACCTTAGTCTATTCTAGACACTGTATATTAAGCTGTAAAATAAATTGTGGTATCTACAGTATTATGTGGTGAAGAAATGAAAACATTTACACAACATTTTATGGCCTAAAATCGGTTTTCTGAAAGTTGACGTGCTTGTATTTTACATTCTAAGAAGGGATTATTTCACTGTAATTTTTTACAGTTCATTGATTTATGTGAATTATTGTGAAAAACATTATACAACAAACATAGTATACCAAAGTTTAGCAAAAAAAAACATTAACCTACATGCAGATATGCGTATTTATTAAATGTTTCACGTCAATTCTGCTGAGTGTTGTCGGAGGAGGTGTGAATTTTTTATTGCAGATTCAAAGAAGATTTCCTCTTCTTCATGATTTTGACCTTGAAATCGATTCCCCTTAACCGGAAAGTTCCGAAATTCACAAAAAACGTGACGTGAACTAAGAAATGCGATAATACCCCCAAAACGTAAAAAATGCTGAATTTATTAAATGTTTCACGTCAATTCTGCTGATTGTTGCCGGAAGAGGTGTGAATTTTTTATTGCAGATTCTTAAAGAAGATTTCCCCCTCTTCACTATGGTGACCTTGAAATCAAATTTTACTACAGGCCCTTAATAATTGGCTATATTTCTAAGGACTACGGTTATTTTTACTTTTTATGGTTTTTGAAAATAGGATGTTTTTGGGACTATTTTTACCATTAACTTACTTCGACCAAAACGTTTAAGTACATTTTATTGAAATTTTCATGCAAAAAGTTTGAAACTATTACTTTTCCTTTGCTATATATTACTGTAAATTAGACATGGTATAATAATACAGTTGTAAAAATATTACGGAATACAGTGAATATAAACATTTTATATCAACAATATTCCTTTCATTGTTTTCGCCGAATTTACTTGGTGTCTGGACCTATAGTTATTTAAGTAAAGTTCAGTTTTAGAGTTCTTGCTAAACGCGAGGTAACTTGCACTACGCGATAGCTATCAGTGCAATTGTTTAAAAACTTAGCAGGAAGCGTTTATACATACATATTTCACCAAAAGTAGGTCACCCGAATCGTGGTCGAAAGATGGCTAACAACGCAAGTTAAGATTAAGCGACGAGGTTTCATAAGCGACGAGGTTTCATAACAGATCTTGCTAACTGCCTCATTTTGCCGCACATGATGACAAGACAGAAAATTCCTCAACTCCACAGAGCCACAAGAGAGGCTATGGTGAGATGCGGCTTAGCTTTTCCAAGTACATCCCATCAAACAGCGAACACGTTGCAGAAGTGGAAGCGGTGTTCTCAATTCGGAATTCCAAATAGATTCCTCAGAGAAGATACCGCTTCCACGGGAACTGCTATCTACCAACCAAACAGGTATAACAAAAACGCATTTTTCCGAAAATCTTGATTAAGAAATGCTCAACATGACGATTTTATTGGTTACAGTAATTAAACAACAAATTTTGCGCGACAGGAACGCGATTATTTTGGAAGATGAGGTTTGTAGCAGAAAAACAATAATTAATTAATTGTTTAGACTTTAGAACCTAGAAGGAACGAAATTTCAAGTTAGCAACAGAAAGATGAAAATCACATTGATTGCTACTAGAAAGTCGTTCCAATTCCCTTGCGTCTTAGGCTCTTAGCACATTCTTATCGAAATCATATTTTTAATGGCCGGCTATTTAAAAGTAACTTTGCAAACATTGAGGCGCGACAGGAACGCGATTATTTTGGAAGATGAGGTTTGTAGCAGAAAAAAAATATTTAAATAATTCAGCATTCATCACGATATAAGCATTGACGAAGAAGACCCAAAAAATAGGCCTGAGATCATCAGGTTTTATAACAAGACAAAGATTGGTTTTGACTTGGTTGACCAAATGGTTCAAACATATATTTGCAAACGACAAACCCGCCGATGGCCTCTAGTTCTCTTTTACAATCTGCTCGACATCGCAGCTCTCAATGAATATACCATATTCAGACAAGTATATCCTGATTATCAGAGTGGACAAGGTTCAAAGCGACGAGGTTTCATAACAGATCTTGCTAACTGCCTCATTTTGCCGCACATGATGACAAGACAGAAAATTCCTAAGCAAGTTAATCTAGCAAATGGCTACAAATATTTTGCTTCGTGCAATTTGATACCCGTTTTTGTTGCGAGATACATTTGGTAAATGTTAATTCGTGCAATTTCATATCCGTATATTTTGCGAAATACATTTGGTAATAGTTACTTCGTGCACATTTGTACCCATGCGAATTATAACTTACTGATTGTCATTATTCTCGGACATGTTTGGCTTTTGTTTTCTTTTACACATAGAAATCAAAAACAGCATTGAAAAGCTGAAGGTATTTTAATATATCTTCCATTCATACTTGAAAGGTGGTCGAAATTATAGTAGAAGTTACGGACACTTTTTCTTCTTATTTAAACCAGTATTAGAAGATCCTTAATGTGACCTTAATCAGCAATCGCAAAACTTACCAACTAAAACTTTTTATTTTTCTCTAGTTTATTTATTCCGTTTAACCATTACTGGCCGAAATATGAAAATAATTCCAATTAACTTTTCCGGCAAAATTGATTGAAAAATACCCTTCCGAGAAAATTGAACATTGTAATGTGGTTTTCATGCAACAGGTATATCATCATTTTTGAAAAAATACGAAGCAAATTTAAAATACATTACAATTGGCAATTGGCAATTGGCAATTGGCATCAAAAAGTCTTAACCCTAACCCAGAATAAGGCGTCCAAATATACCACATTTATTTTGCACATACACACTTAATTATCATTCAAAGAACGCCGAATCAGTTGCCGGACTTTGTCCTGCAACTGTTTCGGCGTTTTGGAAAATTCCTTGCATTTGGGGAGGTTTCCATCTGCAAGAGCCGTTTTAGCATAATGCGTTGTTATTCCCTTCTTCGTACCAATATACCATGAGAAAAATTGTTTAACTTCAAGCGATTCATCTGCAGAAAACTGTCGCCGAGATTTCTGTTAAAAACAGTAAGTTTTAGAAATTAATAATAAAATCATTGAAAATAGTTTAACGTATACATAATTAAATTATACAAGGCACATGCATTTTTTACGTTTTCATTACAAATGAAAAATAAACTTAACTAAGACCTACCACAACATTAACTTTATTTCTTCCTTCTCTAATTTCGACAATCGATGTGGATTTAATGGCTAAATTTATCAAAATGCAGTTAAATTTATAAAAAAGTACTTAATAAAACCTAAAATTGTGAGCTTTTCCCAGGCTTCGGCTTGAGGAATTATTTAAAACATGTAAAAGTAGATTTTAAATATGTAAACTTATATGCAATATAATACAATAAACGAAAATTGTTAAAATACTACTTACCGAGAAACTATAACGATCGAAAGTAGCTTTCCTCTTTCTAGATGGTTTTGTAGCTGAGCCGGGGCTCTCCTATATTATTAAAAGAACTTTGGTATATCAAGAAAACTGTACAGTGTTTTTGCGCTATTAAATATGTGTGTACAGTATGCATACTTTTTATAACCGCATGGTTCAGTCATATATGCATTGGTCACGTAACGTTTGTGGAGTGATACAAACATTATCGGTCAAGTATATCAGGAAACACCTTCCCGTATTCCAATCTCCCGATATATACTAAAATGCTTAGAATGCTATTTACCACGACATTAAAATCTCTGGAATTGCTTTTCTTTTTCCTCTTTCTGGAGGGTGATGCAGATGTGCTGGGGCTTTCCTAAATCATTAAAATAAATTTTGGTATTTCAAGCAAATTTCTGTTTTTAATTTAAATATGTGTGACTAGTACATATATAATTTATAAATTTCTTGATTGATGCACGCATTGGATACATAAAGCATGTGGGGTGACAGGAAATAATATCAATAAAATCATAGTTTCACTGTAAAGTCGTAATTAAATTTTAACTTACCGGCAGCTTCGAAGCACCTGCCACATTAGAGATGTCGATCTATAAACCAAAAAATGCAAAATTACCACGATTGATTTTAAGAGACTTTTCAGAGAATTTACCTGCTGCAGAACAACACGAGGCTCAACTATTTTATCCCGGACCGCCTTTTGTTGGCCACCGTCTTTGTTTCGGCGAATTTGTAATGACTCGTCTTCTTCAGCAAATGTGCTTCTTTCAGCTGACAAACTTTCTTCTGATGAAACGTCAGCAGCTGGTTCTACTCGTTCAGAATATGGGCTTCTATCATCTGACAAACCTTTTTCTATAAATGAAACCTCCACAGCTGATGCGATTCTTTCAGCAGACGGGCTTCTTTGAGCTGATGCGCCTTTTGTTTCGGTGCGACCAGCCGAACTGCACGACTGCGATTAAAAAATATAATTCAATTTTTTACTGACAACCATTTGCCGGAAGGAAGCGTGTGTTCACATCAAACTTGCCATCGACAAGAAATTGTTTCGTTGCCAAGAATAGAATTTATTCGCGAATCAGACTTGTAATGCACACAAAAAAGTTAAAACTTTTATACTTATTCCGAGGAATCCCATTTAAGTTGATTTGAACAACTTACCCTTATTTCTTTCATGACTTCATAAGCTTCTTCAGCCTCTACATTCTGTAGGTCGTTCGCGTAATATCTCTCTTGTGTGCTCGAGCTATGCGCCATATGCTTGGCCACCAAAAGGCGGCGGTCCGGTCTCTTAGATCTAACCTAATATGAAATTTTAAATTTTAAATACGTCACTGGTTGACTTTTATATAAATTTTGCTGCAGAATATTTTCATTATTAGCGATTTATCGTTATTTATATTGCTAGGTCTAATTACAGTAAAGATCAATTACTTGTGTGGCCGAATACTTCCGGTTTGAGGTTGCTGTAAATTTTCCGCGACCTCCGGCCAACTTCCAAACCCGCTGTATTGCTTTAGCTGCAGAGGAACTTGTAAGATTTTTTCCCTTATGGGGAAAAACCATCTTACACTCTTCTCCGTTGAATCTGACAAGGTTATCCAGCCCTTTCTTCAACCATTCTGGCATTACAATAGTTGCATCCCCATATGTTGAGAATGTTTTGTGACCGCGCACCTGCATTAAAAACATCCTTTTTTAATAGAGTTCTACATGAAAGGAAAATGTGGTGACTTACACGAACAATCCATCGTTTTTTCTCGGTCGGATAGCCAAACATTAGCTCTTCAACGAGCATATTGCGCACCGCACTTGTCCGTTGCGAGTTTTCAATTATCAGATAAGCCATGGTACTACGACACCTTATCGAAAGACACTTTATCGAAAGACACTTTATCGAACGACACCTGATCGAAACGACAGCTGATCGAAAGACACTTTATCGAACGACAGTTAATCGAGCCGACAGTTGATCGAACGACACTTTATCGAAATGAAAGCTGATCGAACGACACTTTATCGAACCGACAGTTAATCAAAACGGCAGTTGATCGAACGACACTTTATCGAACCGACAGTTCAAGCAAGATTTTTGCGTGTTTCTCAAACATTGAAACAATGGGCCATTGTGATGTGCGGTCTTTGTAATGGTGTGCATTAATGATTGTCATGTATATATCATAAAGTTGACGATCTATATTTTATATTTGTATCATAAAGTGTTCGATTTCGCATGGCGGCCGGCCCGCCCACATATTAATAAGATATCACAAAAATACGCACGAGAATTACTAAGTACGAGATTTTCTGTACAGTAGACTAGACTAGTCATTATATATACAAAGAGCAGGCGAGCAGAATTGAAGGCAAAATAAACTTTAGACTTTGACTCTAGACGTAACAATAGACTTTGAAATGGCAGCATATAATGCTCTTTCTTCCAGTTTCCCTCGGGCAGATATTCTCGGCTGCCTTTTCCATTTTGGCCAATGTAGCTTCCGGAAAATTCAGGCTCTCTCTCTGCAGCGGTGGTTCAATGAAGATGCAGAGCACGCCCTTCGCATAAAATGCTTCCAGGCACTGGCATTCGTTCCGCCCGACGACGTTGTACAACGGTTCGAGGACTTCCTGGCCACGTTCAGTGACGACGATGAGCAGCACTTGTCTGAATACATTGACTATTTTGAAACTACTTGGATTGGACGATTGTGTCGCAGGAATCGTCGTCAACCTCTATTTCCTATCCGGTGTTGGAGTGTTTTCCACCGGGTTCAAGATGACCTTCCAAGAACGAATAATAGCATTGAAGGATGGCACAATGCGTTCAGCAAGCGTGTCTCATCATCCCATCCGACGCTTCGAAGACTCGTCAAAAAAATTAAGCGGGAACAAGGTTCCAACAAAATGTTAATTGAGCAAATGAGTGCTGGAATCGATGGCCCACCTCGGAAGAAGCGCTACGACGCTGTCAACCAACGGCTGAAGAACATAGTTGAAAATTATGACTCAACAAATATGGACATAAAAAGTTATCTTCGAGCAATTGCACACAACTTGTAATTAAATGAATGCGATTGAAATGTGCACTTCGTCAGTTGTCGTTCTTTTAACAGTGCATATCGTCAGTTGTTTCAATAAATTGTGGATCTTTTAACCCTATCCTAACCAGGCTCGCGAGTTTACTAAAAAAACTAAGTGTGGCCAACCCCGCACACACATTTGCAATCGTTAATTACTAGAAACCTATGCGTCGTAGACTGATGAGATTATTACAGGTTAGTAGAAACATCATCTGGCTTCCTGTATACATCATAATTGTAAAACTAAAGAAAGTGAATTTAGTGTAAATTAGGTATTTCTAAAAGTGACACATTTCTATAAATTCTTCTTGTTACGCCGCGCCACCGCTGTGAAAAGAGAACGAAAAAGAATAGTTAGTCAAGTTATTGGTGCGTAAATGAGTAATACGTTTCAATGCGGAGAGAGAGAAAAATTATATAAATATCACAATATCTCAAAAATTACAAAATCCAACTTTATCAAACAAACATGGATGACCCATTGTTTCAATGTTTGAGAAACACGCAAAAATCTTGCTTGAACTGTCGGTTCGATAAAGTGTCGTTCGATCAACTGTCGTTTTGATTAACTGTCGGTTCGATAAAGTGTCGTTTGATCAACTTTCGGTTCGATAAAGTGTCGTTCGATCAACTGTCGTTTCGATCAGGTGTCGTTTCGATCAGGTGTCGTTCGATTAAGTGTCTTTCGATAAAGTGTCGTTCGATTAAGTGTCGTTCGATAAAGTGTATTTCGATAAGGTGTCGCGTCACGATCATTAGCTACTTTAACGTAAGTGAAAAACACGGTAAAAAGCGGATGACGGAGCATTGTCGGCGAAAGCGGCGTGAGCTGTCTGAAGATAAACGTTTAGCCAGGACACCACTGTGACTGGGGAAAGCGACCACTTGAGTGTGCTAAGGATTAACAATTCCTGGGATATGATTTCTTCCTCCGTGCAAGCTCCATCGGTGACGTAGGCAAAGTCTGTTAACTTCGGGGGATAGATTTCCTATAGAGACACAAAAGTTTAGCAAAGACCAATATTTAGAAATCATTTCTCCTAAATACTGTTTACCTGCGTGAATATAGGTTCTTCAAATAAATTTTATTCAAAAAAATGACAAACTTACTTCTAATTTCGCGGCGATAAATAAGGCGGTGACACCGACAAGCTGTAACCTCGTTTTGTGAATGTTGGTTGAGTTGTAAAGATATCGTTCAATGCAGTCGATCGCTAAATAAAACGTCTCCCGGTGTAAAGTATACACCTCTGATACCTGCAAAGAGACACACTAGCGTTAGACAAGATACTTTCCATTATTTTGCTTTCCCTTAGAGTTTAGAAGTTGAGTTGTTACCTCCATTAACTAGTCTAGCGGGATGGTGCGCACTAGAGGTTGCAAATCTTCGTGTCTCAACAAGTAAGCGCTGTTTCGGTAATAAAGCGAATCTTTGTCGACCATCGAGCGCCATAATTCGTCAGAGTCGGCCCAGCTGAAACAAACAAGACGATTAGAATGTGGGCTCTCAGATTGAGAACAAAAATAACAACACATGTGGTTATGGTTAATGTGAAAGTTAAAATTGATGTTAATAATAGTCATATAACAAGATAAAGATATAAACAAGAGAAAATATAATAATGAAGTTGTTCAACTGGCCAAAACAACAGCGACCACAACAACCAAAACCATAGCATCTCATAACGAAATCCAATAAATGTCACAAAATGTACATGGCTCTAACGTTCCTTACCTTTTCAAGTTTCAAAATGTGTCCTGAAATGTTGTACGAATTCGCGATGTGTGCATAATCATGGTTGCTAACTTTTGCTCGCAATCTTGTCAAAGAACGATTTATCTTACAAACTTACAAAAACACTGCTTTCGATGACCAAATTGACGCGGTACTCTTAGAAACCCCATTTAAAAAAACTGCCACTCCACTCTCCACAGCTAATTACCAACTCACAGTCTCTCGAATACCTATAAAACGTGGACACGTGGTGGAAACAAAAGACTTAGCTACCCGTGACTCGACACTCAAAATTCCGATGTGGCTACATTGGTATGAAGCCAGCCTGTTGAAGCAAGACTGCCTTTCATTTTTCTCTCATGAAATCGACTGATCTTAGTGATCTAGTTAACTGTTTCATGCAAGAGGGCTTAATAACCCACTCTCTCTCTATCACGTTCTACAAAACGAGATGCTACATAACTTAGGCAAATAAAGGGTGGTAGCGAACAAAGAAGACCCAACAGCCAAGTCGGCGAAATTAAACTAAAGCTGAAACATAGCTTACGGCTCCGGCCCGGCCCTCCTTTGTCACGAAACAAAAAGCGTGAAACTTGCCACGTAGGTGTCTCACGAGGCCATTCCAAGAAGTCAGCAACGTTTTGCAAAGTTCGCACTTGAAATCACCTTTCCCATTATTTTTTTATCGTGCACGACTTTGCAGTGGCGCGATATGTTCGAATTCTTGACACCACAGTATCTAGAACAGTTACTAACACCATTATGTCATTATTCTCGGAAATGTTTGGCTTTTGTTTTCTTTTACACATAGAAATCAAAAACAGCATTGAAAAGCTGAAGGTGTTTTAAATTGTCTTCCATTCATACTTGAAAGCTGTTCGAAATAATAGTAGAACTTACGGACAGTTTTTCTTCTTATTTTATCCAGTATTCGTCCGTCCCAATCGTAAGTTTTATATCGTAATCGTAATCGTATTCGAAAAACGTCCCAATCGTAAGTTTTGGTAAATACACACAGTACGAAATGACTGTGCAGTAGAAAACACTCATGCAATGATTAACACAATTCCTCGCTACATTTTACAGCAACAAACTAACTGCATCAACTGGAATAAAGTTTTAAACAACTTCAAACGCTTTTTAATAGGCCACGATGGGGGGGAACACGAAGAACGGGTAGCCCAAGATAAAGTATTACTTTTGCAAAATATAATAAATTACTGTGATTTCAAAACGTTGGAGTCCATTGACCTGGACACATATAAAGAGAAACATGTGCAGGTTAGGACGTTATATTAACTTTGATTAGTTACATACAAGATTTTTTGGATATACTACAGGTAGAATCTACTATGTAATATATTCATAGAATGTATATAAGCAAAGTAAAAGCGCACTGGAAAGCAGGGGTTTGAAGGTTAACATCATTAAAACCAAAGCGATGAGAATTGATAGAAAATCGTTGAAGGGAGTAGTCGGTACTGTTGATCCATGCGGAATTTGTGGGAAGAGAGTAGGGAGAAATTCCATTCAATGCAGAAAGTGAAAGTATTGTATTTAGTGCATAAGAGAAGTTCAGGTAGGCCTATCAATGGAAGGCTGATGAGTGGAAGGACATGTGAACTTGGGAAGTAATGAGATCGAGCTTGTTAAGGAGTTTCGGTATTTAGGGGATATGATAGCGAAAAATTACAGTACTGGCAGAGCAGTGACGGCAAGAATACGCGCTAGTTGGAAAACTTTTAAGGAATTGTCAGATACACTCTAGGGCAGACTACTCTATACAAACCTAAAAGAAAGGCTGTGTAAAGCATGTGTAAGAAATGTGATGTGCTACGTAGCTGAATGTTAGGCGATGAAGAAGGCTGATGTCAGGCGAATGCAGATGACAGAAATGAGGATTATTCGAATGATGTGTGGTAAGACACTACGAGATGGCATTACCAATGATGCGATAAGAAGGTGGACATGTGTTGAAGATATTGAAGAACATCTAAGAGGACATCGTCTGAGATGGTTGTGGAACGTTGAGCGAATGAATAAGTAGAGCTTAATAAGAAGAGTACAACATAAGATGATTGCAGTAAAGGTGAAAACGGGAAGATCAAAGAAAACATGGGAAGAGACGGTGAAGGATGACAAGAGAAGGAAAGGTTTGAAGATCGAGGATGCCATCGACAGGGGAAAGTGTCGGCGTCGTTGCAGGCAACTGGTCGACCCTGAATTTGTTTCGGGATGAAGACTAGGCCTGAACAACATTCGAATGGAAGATGATTATGTATATATGCAAAGTCTTAGCAAAAATAGTTGTATTTAAAAATAAACAAAAACCATCTTTCTTTATTTTAGAAATTACAAAATGAAAATAAAACTCCTTCGACATTCATATCCCACTCGAATGCCATGACGAGCTTCCTCAGCTTTTCATTACTGAAGAAGCTTCCATTAACCTTCAACGTGGGGGAAGCCCTTATTAACCTCAAGAATCGAAGGGCATCCTACAGAAAATTTCTAAAAAGAAGGTGATTACAAGCGCTGCCTACATGTAGCCTTTCCACTCTTGGATGATTTACTCGTGTTGGTATCTAAAAACTAGTTTTGTTATTGCAATTAAAACTTCTGTGTTAAAAAATACGCGTTTGCTAACCACTCTTTATTACCTAAACTGTTGCGTTTTCTAGGAGGCAAGTTATTAAGGAGACGGATCGCAGAAATGCGTTGGACCCGGCAGAAGTGAACAAAGTTAAGACAAATCCACTTTTTCGTAATACTGCGTTAACCATAAAACGTACATGACAGTTACAGTTGTTTTATATTTTTACATTATTTTAATTCTCGTTGAATGTGTAACTCACTATATAAAAAAATGCAGTATGGAGAAGAGACCCCGGAGCCGAGGTGAGAAGAGCCCATGGGGAAGTCCTCATGGCTTATTTGATAATTGAAAACTCGCAACGGACAAGTGCGGTGCGCAATATGCTCGTTGAAGAGCTAATGTTTGGCTATCCGACCGAGAAAAAACGATGGATTGTTCGTGTAAGTCACCACATTTTCCTTTCATGTAGAACTCTATTAAAAAAGGATGTTTGTAATGCAGGTGCGCGGTCACAAAACATTCTCAACATATGGGGATGCAACTATTGTAATGCCAGAATGGTTGAAGAAAGGGCTGGATAACCTTGTCAGATTCAACGGAGAAGAGTGTAAGATGGTTTTTCCCCATAAGGGAAAAAATCTTACAAGTTCCTCTGCAGCTAAAGCAATACAGCGGGTTTGGAAGTTGGCCGGAGGTCGCGGAAAATTTACAGCAACCTCAAACCGGAAGTATTCGGCCACACAAGTAATTGATCTTTACTGTAATTAGACCTAGCAATATAAATAACAATAAATCGCTAATAATGAAAATAATCTGCAGCAAAATTTATATAAAAGTCAACCAGTGACGTATTTAAAATTTAAAATTTCCTATTAGGTTAGATCTAAGAGACCGGACCGCCGCCTTTTGGTGGCCAAGCATATGGCGCATAGCTCGAGCACACAAGAGAGATATTACGCGAACGACCTACAGAATGTAGAGGCTGAAGAAGCCTATGAAATCATGAAAGAAATAAGGGTAAGTTGTTCAAATCAACTTAAATGGGATTCCTCGGAATACGTATAAAAGTTTTAACTTTTTTGTGTGCATTACAAGTCTGATTCGCGAATAAATTCTATTCTTGGCAACGAAACAATTTCTTGTCGATGGCAAGTTTGATGTGAACACACGCTTCTTTCCGGCAAATGGTTGTCAGTAAAAAATTGAATTATATTTTTTAATCGCAGTCGTGCAGTTCGGCTGGTCGCACCGAAACAAAAGGCGCCGTGATAGAGAGAGAGAGAGGGTTATTAAGCCCTCTTGCATGAAACAGTTAACTAGATCACTAAGATCAGTCGGTTTCATGAGAGAAAAATGAAAGGCAGTCTTGCTTCAACAGGCTGGCTTCATACCAATGTAGCCACATCGGAATTTTGAGTGTCGAGTCACGGGTAGCTAAGTCTTTTGTTTCCACCACGTGTCCACGTTTTATAGGTATTCGAGAGACTGTGAGTTGGTAATTAGCTGTGGAGAGTGGAGTGGCAGTTTTTTTAAATGGGGTTTCTAAGAGTACCGCGTCAATGTGGTCATCGAAAGCAGTGTTTTTGTAAGTTTGTAAGATAAATCGTTCTTTGACAAGATTGCGAGCAAAAGTTAGCAACCATGATTATGCACACATCGCCAATTCGTACAACATTTCAGGACAAATTTTGAAACTTGAAAAGGTAAGGAACGTTAGAGCCATGTACATTTTGTGACATTTATTGGATTTCGTTATGAGATGCTATGGTTTTGGTTGTTGTGGTCGCCGTTGTTTTGGCCAGTTGAACAACTTCATTATTATATTTTCTCTTGTTTATATCTTTATCTTGTTATATGACTATTATTAACATCAATTTTAACTTTCACATTAACCATAACCACATGTGTTGTTATTTTTGTTCTCAATCTGAGAGCCCACATTCAAATCGTCTTGTTTGTTTCAGCTGGGCCGACTCTGACGAATTATGGCGGTCGATGGTCGACAAAGATTCGCTTTATAACCGAAACAGCGCTTACTTGTCGAGACAGGAAGATTTGCAACCTCTAGTGCGCACCATCCGGCTAGACTAGTTAATGGAGGTAGCAACTCAACTTCTAAACTCTAGGGGAAAGCAAGATAATGGAAAGTATCTTGTCTAACGCTAGTGTGTCTCTTTGCAGGTATCAAAGGTGTATACTTTACACCGGGAGACGTTTTATTTAGCGATCGACTACATTGATCGATATCTTTACAACACAACCAACATTCACAAAACGAGGTTACAGCTTGTCGGTGTCACCGCCTTATTTATCGCCGCGAAATTAGAAGTAAGTTTGTCATTTTTTTGAATAAAATTTATTTGAAGAACCTATATTCACGCAGGTAAACAGTATTTAGGAGAAATGATTTCTAAATATTGGTCTTTGCTAAACTTTTGTGTCTCTACAGGAAATCTATCCCCCGAAGTTAACAGACTTTGCCTACGTCACCGATGGAGCTTGCACGGAGGAAGAAATCATATCCCAGGAATTGTTAATCCTTAGCACACTCAAGTGGTCGCTTTCCCCAGTCACAATGGTGTCCTGGGTAAACGTTTATCTTCAGACAGCTCACGCGGTCACGCCGCTTTCGCCGCCAATGCTCCGTCATCCGCTTTTTTTCCTTCCTCAATATCCGCAAGAAACATTTGTCCACATAGCACAGGTGGGAATAAATTGCGGTCAGTTCTTGTGTGAAAGGTAACGGTCCTAAACTTTGATGAAACAACGTCTCAGATGCATCTAGTGCTTAAAATGTCACCAGCGTCCTGGTCCGGTTCTGTTCGTAAAATTTGCTATATTTTTTCTATTATGTCGTCTTCCTAATCTCGAATATATGAATATTTCGACTGTGAGTTGCCGCCGATTTATTGACCCACTTTGCTTGTGTTTAGCATTCATGCAGTTATTAGCAATTAGTAAACAATATTACTAATATCGGGACTTTCCACGTACAGCTACCTCACATCTTCACTTGCTGGATATTTAACGTGCGGTTTCAGAAACTGCGTCAAGCGTCGAGTAATCTTAACTGTTCTTATTTCCATTCTAGTTGATCGACCTCTTTACATTGGACATCAAAAGTCTTCAGTTTCCATCCGTTTTCTTGGCTGTGTCCGCCTTGTACCATTTTTCATCGCGGGAGCTCGCCACCCAAGTTTCATGCTTTCAGTTCTTAGACATCGCCGCTGTAAGTAATTCTATAAGCACTGGGATAATTCTAGTATAAGAGTGTTATAAGATTTAGATAATACTAGGAGTGTTATCAGCAATGTCTACCAATGTATCTACGGCATTTTACCTAATTTTGAGTTTATTGCTTTAGAAATCGGTTTTCCAGTGTTTGTCGGATTATTTATATCATTTATTTTTAAGGCATTAGGTGCCCTATATAGTTGGTTCTGTTAATATTGCCTGAATTTTGCGTGTTTTAATTGAAATCTTTATGCGTTTAGTGTGTTCACTGGATGGCGTTGTTTGCGATAACAGTCCCACACAGTGGTCTTCAACCTATGAAACAATTCCGCAGGGTGGAAGCAAGTGACGTACAAAATATTCAAACTCACACGAATAACATTAACACCTTTGTAAGTTAGCGGTAAACAATTCGGCTGATTTTGAACTGTTTTACTAAGTGTATGTTTTGCTTGTATGGCTCATCTTGGTTAAAGTTGGAATTGAACCCTAAAAGAGGACAAATGGTAGGCGTATTATAATTAATTATAATTTTAAACCAATAAACTTTGGCACATTGAGAGCTCTTTAGTCAAGCGAAAAGGCTTCCCATAGAGAGTCAGGGTCTTTGAAACGAATTAGAGAAATTAAATTGAATGGAAATGTCCAAGTGGTTTAACGAAACAAAAGCTTGGTATGACCTCGCTCAGTCAAAAGCAATAAATCAAACAATCGTTCTCATTATTCTCATTTCTCACAACTAAACTTCTCAAATAAAACTCATGATAAATGTGATTTTATACAATGACTTAACTGAAGCATAAACAAACATTTGCGGTTTGGGGTTTGATTTGTCAGATAAACTAGCCGACGAAAGAGAAGTTGCTGCAGCGCTATCTACATAAAAAAGAATTCAATTGGCGTGATCATAAACAGTTAACAAGGGACAGTCTCTTTTGGAAGTAGGTGCTTTCGACGGGGTTAACGAGTTAATCCAACGTCCATCGCCGAATGTTTTTTGTTGCCCGCGAATGATTTTGCGCAAGGGTAATTGCTGCGTTGATAGTCTGGTTTCTGAAAGGTGGGTGATGAATATGATAAGTTATCACTGTGTCATAAATTACCAAATGCTGTATGATTTGTGAAACTGGCCAATGTTTGTGTGTGGTGATCGTTGTTGCCATGTTTAGTTAAATTAATCGCGTTGGTTTGGTGAATTATGAATTGTGAAATTAGTACTTGTTTGTCCGGAACTCTTTGTTCCATTGTTAGCGTTAGATCGTGGGTAATGAGGTGGTTTAGACACTTAAATTTGTTGTATTTGTGGCTGTAGTGGGTAAGAAATTGCGACGTCTGGTGGTGACCACTTAAAAAATGTAGCACGAATTCGTTTATTAACTGGTTGAGTAAGATTCTTTTGTCCTACTGCACTCATTAATTCGCGCATTAAATCTTTGGAAGATAGAACACGAAGTGTCAGATCAGCCAACAAAAACTCTAAATAATCCTCAGTCCTCACGTTTATCAAAATGTTTCAAGATTTCATTGATTATTATGTCGTAACAGTTATGAGCATACGCAGAAGGTAAACAAAGCAGCCCGAGGTCTGTCGCTGGAATTGCCTCTACCGCTAACATGTGACGATTAGTTTTTGAAGTGATTTGATAAAGGGAAAATTTATGTTCAAGGTGGGAAATCCACGCTTCGGGATTGATTTACATGTTATACATGAAATACAAAATACTTACATGATTTAATCCTATTTACACATACTATCTCGATAAACAATGACATTTAATCGCTATAAAATACACATAGCTCGTTGCCATATCTCAAACCATACCGCACCACAAAGCCTATGCATATAAAGGAATACACTTCATTGCTTTTTTTCACTAATGCATAAACATTTTAACGCATCTTAAGGATATACGTTCTTTTATATTTTAGAATATTAAACGGAAGTTAACATAATTATTCATCCAATATGTTTCTAAACGGTCTGTTTGCAAAGCGTTTTTTATTCGTAATTTTGTACAAGACGTACTTTGTTGTTGTTCCATAACAGTGGTTGCGATTTACCACGGCAAACGAATGAAAACTGCCGACATTGCCTGTGATTATTTTACAGGCTGGCTAAAACAGCTACTGTTGCGTTTTTTAGCAGTTTTGTCATAGTTGCAATATCATCCCCGTGCTTTTCGATTCTGGCTTTGTACTCTGCAAACAACCTTGACTAGAACTCGATGGCAAACTTCTTTCGCGGACGTGCTGCGATCACGCTGTTTCGCATTTTCAGGAAGTCCGACTCGAACGTTACGAGCTTTCAGGTACTGGCGCAAGTCTTTCAATTGGCCTTTGTTGTACCTGATCAGTGATCACCGAGTAAGAAACTTTTTGGCATAACCTAGAATCCTAGATCATCTGATTAGAAACAGGTAATTCCTTTTTCATCTTCGTCCACATCTATCTCATGACTTAATACAATTTTAGGTAACGAGGGTCAGCAAGATACTGCCAGAAGATGATAGGTGTGTGTTAAGTTAAAGTTGACATGATAAGGCTTTAGAATTTAGGTAGTAGGCCTATAGTCATATAGTTCGTAGATTAAAAAAATTTTTCAGGGAGCTTTTGAATTCTTCTTCGAAGACGTCACCTCATAAATGGAAGCACGTATTGCAGAATGAGAGGAAACGCAAGATTTGCATCGGTCTACCACAAGTTTATGATTTCAAAACGTTGGAGTCAATTAACCTGGACACATATAAAGAGAAACATTTGCAGGTTAGGACGTTCTGGTAATTGTGATTAAATTTGACATAAAACTTTTTTTGTACATACTACAGATACAATCTACTATATAATATACTCATAGAATGTATATGTGCAAAGTCTTAGCAAATTTAGTTGTATTTAAAAATAAAAAAGAGACCATCTAGCTGTATTTTAGAAAATACCAAATGAAAATAAGAGTCCGTCAACATTCATATTTGTTTGAATTTATTACACTAACCACATTAAATGCATTGATGTATGGTACCAGTTGTTTGTTATCGTCATCAAACAAAATAACATCCGGTATCTGATATCTTACACATATACTTTTTACAAGGTAAAAGAATTCAATTCAATCTATGCCTTTCTATGGGATGAAATTACAGGTCATTTCATGCATTAAAAGGGAGTTCTTGTGTAGGCAAAATATAATTCAATCTTTGATTTCTTATTTGATTTGATTTGTATAATGATTCTTTGATTTTTGTTTTTAAAAGTACACTTGCCGTGTAACAACTGAGAAAAGTGTCTTTTTTGTGCACTTTCAATGTGCACACCACTAACATTTATGGGATTTTATTTAATTATTATTTATCAATGTGCTTTAATGCAGTCACTAGTTACTACACTGCTAGAATGTAATCCACTTGTCCAAGACTTATCCTCACTGGGCATTTCCTTTCTCTTGGTTTTGTGCCGGTATTAACATAAAATAGACATAAATATAAATAACGGAATGTTTCGTCGGTGCTAGGTTATCGTTATTTCATAAACCAGATGGAAATGCATCGCGTGCGAAGTCAGCTTAGAGAAGCGATGAGATCCGGCTTTATTAAAAGGCTAAGCTGGGCTACTTACTACAATTTGATGGCACATTTCCAGAAATAGTTTTGCTGGCTTTCTTGTATTTAAGGATGTTCAATTATTTGCTTATTTATTTTTTTTGCAAAACTGGTAGGACAGTGATGGTTTTCGTGCAATAATGAAGTGTACGTATTACGTATGAAGTGTAGTGTACTTTTGTATAATATGTTTGTTGTATAATGTTTTTCACATGAATTAATGAAATTGAAGCAATTAAAGTGAAATAATCCATTCTTCGAATGTAAAATATTAACATGTCATTTTTCAGAAAACCGATTTTTTAGCCGTAAAATGTAGGCTAAATGTTGTCACTTCTTTACTACATAATACTGTAGATACCACAATTCATTTTCCATCTTAATATACAGTGTCTAGAATAGACTAAGGTTAAGCAATATATTATAATATATATTATTATATAATATAATTATATTATTTTCTCGATTATTTAGAAGAGTTTGACTTCTGGAAAGTAACTTTTTTCATTACAGAAGTTGTTTGATATTAGGGTTTATGTTATATTACTTATATATTATATTTATGTTATATTATGTTATATAGGCCTATCATATTTTTATCGCCTAAAAAAGCCAATTTCGCCAGCTATTACAATGCAAATGGAGTTTTACGTTTAAAGAATTTATAACATGTTTTTGGATAACTATACGCATATGCACAAGTAATGCATTCAGGTTCAAAATCATTACGTCCTTTTCTGAAACAAGGATACTTTTGCCACAGTTCATCAGATAACACAATATATTTCTTTGGCGCTATTGCTTAGCTTTATTTTGCTTTTATGGTTGTTTAAATCAAAACAATGATAACAAAAATGGTTAGACCTCAATCTGTCGCCGAAATGTCACTTGACTTAGGCCTCATGCCAAAAAGTCGGGATCACGTAAATTGTCCGTGAACAAAATCACTGGTGACAATTGGTCGTGGTCAGCTGGCTATCAAACGCTATGCTTTTATATTTTACGCATATTAGCATTGTTGTTTAATCAAATTATATGAATTAAGGTCAGTTGGTTCTAGGTAAATTTACGTAATGGTCAGCTGTGACGGACAGTTGTCCTCGCGTTTGTTTAGTTTATTCGCGGTAAATTTCCCGTGGTTAATTGTCGTTTAACCCTACAAGTCAAATAAAAATATAATTGTGTTGAAAATATAAGCAGGAAAGCAAAAAATGTAAAAAATAGGACATTTTGACGTTTTCAGTAGCATTTAGGCCTACTTTGAGCAAAAATCCTTTTTTATTAGAAAAGAGGATATATGGTAGCCCTAAGTAACACGAATGGTAAGCTAGGTGTGCCACAAGGCATTTTGCGTTAGTAGCAATATTGAAAACTCATATGAGAACTCACACTGGTGAGTGAACTTATCGACATTTATCCAAATTGGCAGTTTGCAAACTACAGGGAACCTTTTTGATTTTCGTTTTTATATGTGACAGTCACTGCTTTTTTTACTCTGTAATTAATTTTGCAAACAATTATTGATATTGAATATTTTTATTAAAAAAGTTACACATTATATGAGTTTACTCCTATCGATAAAACCTTCAAATATTTTAAGTTCTTTTCAGAAAATAGGTTATAAGTTTGTATAATAACAAATAAAAACGCAATGGATCGTCAAGTAGTTGGTATGCCAGTTGACGTTTTGTTAAAATCAATCAGTGATGGGATTTCACAAGACTTTTTCGACAAAGAAGGACAAGAAAAGAAATTTTCCTGCAAATTTTGTGATAAATCATTCACATGCAAAAGCAACTTGAAACAACATTTAAGAACTCACACAGGTGAGCGACCTTATCAATGCGATGTATGCGACAAGTCATTTACCCAAAGCAGCAGTTTGAAAGGTCATGTAAGAACTCATACTGGAGAGCGTAATTATCACTGCAAGTTTTGTGAAAAGTTATTTACTCAAAGCCAACATTTAAAAACTCATATGCGAATGCACACAGGTGAACGACCATATCAATGCCAGGTGTGCCTCAAGACATTTATCACAAGTGGAAGTTTGCAAGGTCATATGAGAATGCACACTGGTGAGAAACCTTATCAGTGCCAAATTTGTGTCAAGTCATTTACCAGAAGTGGACATTTGAAAACTCATATGAGAATCCACACTGGTGAGCGACCTTATCAGTGCCAAGTTTGCCTCAAGTCATTTACCACAAGCAACCATTTAAAAGCTCATATGAGAATCCACACTGGTGAGCGACCTTATCATTGTCAAGTTTGCCTCAAGTCATTTACCACAAGCAACAATTTAAAAGCTCATATGAGAATCCACACTGGTGAGCGACCTTATCAGTGCCAAGTTTGCCTCAAGTCATTTACCACAAGCAACCATTTAAAAACTCATATGAGAATCCACACTGGTGAGCGACCTTATCATTGTCAAGTTTGCCTCAAGTCATTTACCACAAGCAACAATTTAAAATTTCATATGAGAATCCACACTGGTGATAAACCTTATCAGTGCTAAATTTGTGTCAAGTCATTTACCCAAAGCCAACATTTAAAAGCTCATATCAAAATCCACAATGGAGATTGGTCTTTTTATTTCCAAGTGTGTCAACATTCCTTTTCCCAAAAGACAAATTTGCGGAGTCATGAAACTTTTCACACTGTGAAACGACATTGACACTGTTTAATGGCAGATGCATTAAACAAATATTAAATCTCCTATTGAGGAGATCTAAATATTTTGAAGTGGTCTTTGGACAAAACTTAGCATCAAAAAACATTTACAAACCATTCATCCAGATGCTGCATCCTTTTGTTTGTGTTTTATTTGTTCACTTTTACATGTTATATCAATGACTTTGTTGTATTTATGAAATATAAAATTGCACCATATGGTTGTGTTGGGCAAACAGCTTGTTTTTTCAGGAAGTTTATCAACGTAAGGTGCCCTAAAATTCGTATGATAAAACTCATATCATAACTCACACTGAAGAGAAACCTTATCAATGCCTACTGCAGAGGTGGCCAAACTGCGGCTCTTTAATGAATTTGCATTGTTCATTTAGACATCCATTTTTCCGGTATAGACGAGTTAATTGATCAGATTATGAAACAATGCGTTCTACCACAAGCAGTAACAGTCGACTGATTGTTAGTAATAATCAAACTACACTCCGAAGTAAAAATTATTGTGAAGAAGTGTGCTAACCTGTACACTGTAGTTAAGTAAACCGTCAGATTTAAGCTGCATGTCAGGGCTGAACTAGTTTTCAGTGTGGGTTACGGTTATATAAATAATTGCAAAAGGAGTTTATCCAAGAAATGTTGTTGGGGAATTATTGCAAAAAGAGAAAGTATGAAGAGGAGAATAGAACTTTTAAAACGGAATGGGAGGAAGAATTTGTATACACTGACTTTGAGCTAAACTTGTGTGTCTTATCTGTCATGCTTCGCTCAACCATTACAAAAAATGACGCAGATGAGTCGAAATTCAAAAAATAGACTAGTCTAGCTTCATCTTGCGGTTCTTTACCTAAAACACTTTCGTCTACCACAAGTTTGTGATTTCAAAACGTCGTAGTCCATTAACCTGGACACATACAAGATGAAACATTTGCAGGTTAGGACGTTCTGGTATTTGTGATTAATTTTGACATGAAACTTTCTTTGTACAAACTACAGATACAATCTACTATATAACAAACCCCATTCTACAACCCTGTCTAGTTAGTTCGAATCTTTGCAGTTACATTTGCGCGAATTCTCGCTCAATTCAAAAAGACTAGCAAATGGTATCTGGAAGTACAGTACTCAAATGTTATTCTGTAATTCTGTTAACTCTATGTGGCAATTGGTAATTGGGGATAGAAAAGGTTACCATGGGTATCCAAAAATTAATCCTATTTAGCAAATTGCTACACTCAGGAGCCATCTGTTAACTATATGTAGCAAATGGTAACTGAAATTATGGCAAATATAAACCCTAAATAACAAAAGATTACATATGGTAGCCAAATGGCAATCCTTTCATTGCCGCCGCAACAATTACACTTTGTATTGGTTTTCACGTCTTTACCTTTAAAAATAATTATGATTTCGTGAAAAGTTTAACTCTCCGGGTTAATTGCCAATTGTAATGTATATCCGGAGTGATTTAGTCTTTCAAGTCATGATATGATGTTGTGATGTTAATCATTGATCAAATGAATTGCTGAATATAACGGAGACCCAGGTTCACTTATTACGTAATAATGCCGAGTTCGAATAGACCGATAATTAGTTTATCGAAATCCGTAAAAACGAAATACGTTGACAGATTTTGTCATGTAACTGCTTTATGGTTTTGGAAGGCGTTTTGCGCTATGGAAGGTACTCACCTGGCAATCCGGTTTTGCTATGCCCGTAGTGATTTAATTCTTTAAGTCTTTGCAACTTGAAACTAATGGAGTAATTTCACCAACCTAATTCGCGCAATTAACTGGCCGATAACATCGAGTTCAGTTCGACTCATAAAACGTATGGCGCGAGCAGTGACGGCAGCAACAAACAATTGCTGTACCTGGAGGCTGTCACATAAGAGCCAATGCTGGCAGCCCCGGGAAAAGTAAAACATTTCCAGGGTGGATAACAGCACCTTTGTTTGTGCACTTTTTGTCATCATTACGATGCCACAGGTATATAGTCACTTAAACCATCTAAATTTAAATGAAATTGAACAACAGCAAATTTTATTTTTATAACAGCAGGGAGATGATAAAAGTGACCCAGCAACAGAACAAAATGACGGGTCATGAATAAGCATTATGGACAAGTGCAGTCGGAAATCACAAAATCGGGATCTTCTAATACTGGATTAAATAAGAAGAAAAACTGTCCGTAAGTTCTACTATTATTTCCAACAGCTTTCAAGTATGAATGGAAGATAATTTAAAATACCTTTAGCTTTTCAATGCTGTTTTTGATTTCTATGTGTAAAAGAAAACAAAAGCCAAACATTTCCGAGAATAATGACATAATGGTGTTAGTAATTGTTCTAGATACTGTGGTGTCATGAATTTGAACATATCGCGCGACTGCAAAGTCGTGCACGATAAAAAAATAATGGGAAAGGTGATTTCAAGTGCGACTTTGCAAAAAGTTGCGGACTTCTTGGAATGGCCTCCTGAGACACCTACGTGGCAAGCTTCACGCTTTTTGTTTCGTGACAAAGGAGGGCCGTGCCGGAGCCGTAAGCTATGTTTCAGCTTTAGTTTAATTTCGCCGACTTGGCTGTTGGGTCTTCTTTGTTCGCTACGTCTCTTTATTTGCCTAAGTTATGTAGCATCTCGTTTTGTAGAACGTGATAGAGAGAGAGAGAGGGTTATTAAGCCCTCTTGCATGAAACAGTTAACTAGATCACTAAGATCAGTCGGTTTCATGAGAGAAAAATGAAAAGCAGTCTTGCTTCAACAGGCTGGCTTCATACCAATGTAGCCACATCGGAATTTTGAGTGTCGAGTCACGGGTAGCTAAGTCTTTTGTTTCCACCACGTGTCCACGTTTTATAGGTATTCGAGAGACTGTGAGTTGGTAATTAGCTGTGGAGAGTGGAGTGGCAGTTTTTTTAAATGGGGTTTCTAAGAGTACCGCGTCAATGTGATCATCGAAAGCAGTGTTTTTGTAAGTTTGTAAGATAAATCGTTCTTTGACAAGATTGCGAGCAAAAGTTAGCAACCATGATTATGCACACATCGCAAATTCGTACAAAATTTCAGGACAAATTTTGAAACTTGAAAAGGTAAGGAACGTTAGAGCCATGTACATTTTGTGACATTTATTAGATTTCGTTATGAGATGCTATGGTTTTGGTTGTTGTGGTCGCCGTTGTTTTGGCCAGTTGAACAACTTCATTATTATATTTTCTCTTGTTTATATCTTTATCTTGTTATATGACTATTATTAACATCAATTTTAACTTTCACATTAACCATAACCACATGTGTTGTTATTTTTGTTCTCAATCTGAGAGCCCACATTCAAATCGTCTTGTTTGTTTCAGCTGGGCCGACTCTGACGAATTATGGCGCTCGATGGTCGACCAAGATTCGCTTTATTACCGAAACAGCGCTTACTTGTCGAGACACGAAGATTTGCAACCTCTAGTGCGCACCATCCGGCTAGACTAGTTAATGGAGGTAGCAACTCAACTTCTAAACTCTAGGGGAAAGCAAGATAATGGAAAGTATCTTGTCTAACGCTAGTGTGTCTCTTTGCAGGTATCAAAGGTGTGAACTTTACACTGGGAGACGTTTTATTTAGCGATCGACTACATTGATCGATATCTTTACAACACAACCAACATTCACAAAACGAGGTTACAGCTTGTCGGTGTCACCGCCTTATTTATCGCCGCGCAATTAGAAGTAAGTTTGTCATTTTTTTGTATAAAATTTATTTGAAGAACCTATATTCACGCAGGTAAACAGTATTTAGGAGAAATGATTTCTAAATATTGGTCTTTGCTAAACTTTTGTGTCTCTACAGGAAATCTATCCCCCGAAGTTAACAGACTTTGCCTACGTCACCGATGGAGCTTGCACGGAGGAAGAAATCATATCCCAGGAATTGTTAATCCTTAGCACACTCAAGTGGTCGCTTTCCCCAGTCACAGTGGTGTCCTGGGTAAACGTTTATCTTCAGACAGCTCACGCGGTCACGCCGCTTTCGCCGCCAATGCTCTGTCATCCGCTTTTTTTCCTTCCTCAATATCCGCAAGAAACATTTGTCCACATAGCACAGGTGGGAATAAATTGCAGTCAGTTCTTGTGTGAAAGGTAACGATCCTAAACTTTGATGAAACAACGTCTCAGATGCATCTAGTGCTTAAAATGTCACCAGCGTCCTGGTCCGGTTCTGTTCGTAAAATTTGCTATATTTTTTCTATTATGTCGTCTTCCTAATCTCGAATATATGAATATTTCGACTGTGAGTTGCCGCCGATTTATTGACCCACTTTGCTTGTGTTTTGCATTCATGCAGTTATTAGCAATTAGCAAACAATATAACTAATATCGGGACTTTCTGCGTACAGCTACCTCACATCTTCACTTGCTGGATATTTAACGTGCGGTTTCAGAAACTGCGTCAAGCGTCGAGTAATCTTAACTGTTCTTATTTCCATTCTAGTTGATCGACCTCTTTACATTGGACATCAAAAGTCTTCAGTTTCCATCCGTGTTCTTGGCTGTGTCCGCCTTGTACCATTTTTCATCGCGGGAGCTCGCCACCCAAGTTTCATGCTTTCAGTTCTTAGACATCGCCGCTGTAAGTAATTCTATAAGCACTGGGATAATTCTAGTATAAGAGTGTTATAAGATTTAGATAATACTAGGAGTGTTATCACTTATCAGCAATGTCTACCAATGTATCTACGGCATTTTACCTAATTTTGAGTTTATTGCTTTAAAAATCGGTTTTCCGGTGTTTGTCGGATTATTTATATCATTTATTTTTAAGGCATTAGGTGCCCTATATAGTTGGTTCTGTTAATATTGCCTGAATTTTGCGTGTTTTAATTGAACTCTTTATGCGTTTAGTGTGTTCACTGGATGGCGTTGTTTGCGATAAAAGTCCCACACAGTGGTCTTCAACCTATGAAACAATTCCGCAGGGTGGAAGCAAGTGACGTACAAAATATTCAAACTCACACGAATAACATTGACACCTTTGTAAGTTAGCGGTAAACAATTCGGCTGATTTTGAACTGTTTTACTAAGTGTATGTTTTGCTTGTATGGCTCATCTTGGTTAAAGTTGGAATTGAACCCTAAAAGAGGACAAATGGTAGGCGTATTGTAATTAATTATAATTATAAACTAATAAACTTTGGCACATTGACAGCTCTTTAGTCAAGCGGAAAGGCTTCCCATAGAGAGTCAGGGTCTTTGAAACGAATTAGAGAAATTAAATTGAATGGAAATGTCCAAGTGGTTTAACGAAACAAAAGCTGGGTATGACCTCGCTCAGTCAAAAGCAATAAATCAAACAATCGTTCTCATTATTCTCATTTCTCACAACTAAACTTCTCAAATAAAACCCATGATAAATGTGATTTTATACAATGACTTAACTGAAGCATAAACAAACATTTGCAGTTTGGGGTTTGATTTGTGAGCTAAACTAGCCGACGAAAGAGAAGTTGCTGCAGCGCTATCTACATAAAAAAGAATTCAATTGGCATGATCATAAACAGTTAACAAGGGACAGTCTCTTTTGGAAGTAGGTGCTTTCGACGGGGTTAACCGAGTTAATCTAACGTCGATCGCCGAATGTTTTTTGTTGCCCGCGAATGATTTTGCGCAAGGGTGATTTCCGCGTTGATAGTCTGGTTTCTGAAAGGTGGGTGATGAATATGTTAAGTTATCACTGTGCCATAAATTACCACTTGCTGTATGATTTGTGAAACTGGTCAATGTTTGTGTGTGGTGATCGTTGTTGCCATGTTTAGTTAAATTAATCGCGTTGGTTTGGTGAATTATGATTTGTGAAATTAGTACTTGTTTGTCCGGAACTCTTTGTTCCATTGTTAGCGTTAGATCGTGGATAATGAGGTGGTTAAGACACTTAAATTTGTTGTATTTGTGGCTGTAGTGGGTAAGAAATTGCGACGTCTGGTGGTGACCACTTAAAAAATGTAGCACGATTTCGTTTATTAACTGGTTGAGTAAGATTCTTTTGACCTACTGCACTCATTAATTCGCGCATTAAATCTTTGGAAGATAGAACACGAAGTGTCAGATCAGCCAACAAAAACTCTAAATAATCCTCAGTCCTCACGTTTATCAAAATGTTTCAAGATTTCATTGATTATTATGTTGTAACAGTTATGAGCATACGCAGAAGGTAAACAAAGTTGCCCGAGGTATGTCGCCGGAATTGCCTCTACCGCTAACATGTGACGATTAGTTTTTGAAGTGATTTGATAAAGGGAAAATTTATGTTCAAGGTGGGAAATCCACGATTCGTGATTGATTTACATGCTATACATGAAATACAAAATACTTACATGATTTAATCCTATTTACACATACTATCTCGATAAACAATGACATTTAATCGCTATAAAATACACATAGCTCGTTGCCATATCTCAAACCATACCGCACCACAAAGCCTATGCATATAAAGGAATACACTTCATTGCTTTTTTTCACTAATACATAAACATTTTAATTTTTAACGCATCTTAAGGATATACGTTCTTTTATATTTTAGAATATTAAACGGAAGTTAACATAATTATTCATCCAATATGTTTCTAAACGGTCAGTTTGCAAAGCGTTTTTTATTCGTCATTTTGTACAAGACGTACTTTGTTGTTGTTCCATAACAGTGGTTGCGATGTACCACGGCAAACGAATGAAAACTGCCGACATTGCCTGTGAATATTTTACAGGCAGGCTAAAACAGCTTCTTTGCGACATGCATTTTTTTGCAGTTTTGTCATAGTTGCAATATCATCCCCGTGCTTTTCGATTCTGGCTTTGTACTCTGCAAACAACCTTGACTAGAACTCGATGGCAAACTTCTTTCGCGAACGTGCTGCGATCACGCTGTTTCGCATTTTCAGGAAGTCCGACTCGAACGTTACGAGCTTTCAGGTACTGGCGCCAGTCTTTCAATTGGCCTTTGTTGTACCTGATCACCGAGTAAGAAACTTTTTGGCATAACCTAGGATCCTAGATCATCTGATTAGAAACAGGTAATTCCTTTTTCATCTTCGTCCACATCTATCTCATGACTTAATACAATTTTAGGTAACGAGGGTCAGCAAGATATTGCCAGAAGATGATAGGTGTGTGTTAAGTTAAAGTTGACATGATAAGGCTTTAGAATTTAGGTAGTAGGCCTATAGTCATATAGTTCGTAGATTAAATAAATTTTTCAGGGAGCTTTTGAATTCTTCTTCGAAGACGTCACCTCATAAATGGAAGCACGTATTGCAGAATGAGAGGAAACGCAAGATTTGCATCGGTCTACCACAAGTTTGTGATTTCAAAACGTTGGAGTCAATTAACCTGGACACATATAAAGAGAAACATTTGCAGGTTAGGACGTTCTGGTAATTGTGATTAAATTTGACATAAAACTTTTTTTTTACATACTACAGATACAATCTACTATATAATATACTCATAGAATGTATATGTGCAAAGTCTTAGCAAATTTAGTTGTATTTAAAAATAAAAAAGAGACCATCTAGCTGTATTTTAGAAAATACCAAATGAAAATAAGAGTCCGTCAACATTCATATTTGTTTGAATTTATTACACTAACCACATTAATTGCATTGATGTATGGTACCAGTTGTTTGTTATCGTCATCAAACAAAATAACATCCGGTATCTGATATCTTACACATATACTTTTTACAAGGTAAAAGAATTCAATTCAATCTATGCCTTTCTATGGGATGAAATTACAGGTCATTTCATGCATTAAAAGGGAGTTCTTGTGTAGGCAAAATATAATTCAATCTTTGATTTCTTATTTGATTTGATTTGTATAATGATTCTTTGATTTTTGTTTTTAAAAGTAAACTTGCCGTGTAACAAATGAGAAAAGTGTCTTTTTGTGCACTTTCAATGTGCACACGACTAAAATTTATGGGATTTTATTTAATTATTATTTATCAATGTGCTTTAGTGCAGTCACTAGTTACTACACTGCTAGAATGTACACTTTTGTATAATATGTTTGTTGTATAATGTTTTTCACATGAATTAATGAAATTGAAGCAATTAAAGTGAAATAATCCATTCTTCGAATGTAAAATATTAACATGTCATTTTTCAGAAAACCGATTTTTAAGCCGTAAAATGTTGGCTAAATGTGGTCACTTCTTTACTACATAATACTGTAGATACCACAATTCATTTTCCATCTTAATATACAGTGTCTAGAATAGACTAAGGTTAAGCAATATATTATAATATATATTATTATATAATATAATTATATTATTTTCTCGATTATTTAGAAGAGTTTGACTTCTGGAAAGTAACTTTTTTCATTACAGAAGTTGTTTGAGATTAGGGTTTATGTTATATATTATATTTATGTTATATTATGTTATATAAGCCTATCATATCTTCATCGCCTAAAAAAAGGCCAATTTCGCCAGCTATTACAATGCAAATAGAGTTTTACGTTTAAAGAATTTATAACATGTTTTTGGATAACTATACGCATATGCACAAGTAATGCATTCAGGTTCAAAATCATTACGTCCTTTTCTGAAACAAGGACACTTTTGCCACAGTTCATCAGAAAACACAATATATTTCTTTGGCGTTATTGCTTAGCTTTATTTTGCTTTTATGGTTGTTTAAATCAAAACAATGATAACAAAAATGGTTAGACCTCAATCTGTCGCCGAAATGTCACTTGACTTAGGCCTCATGCCAAAAAGTCGGGATCACGTAAATTGACCGTGAACAAAATCACTGGCGACAATTGGTCGTGGTCAGTTGGCTATCAAACGCTATGCTTTTATTTTTACGCATACTAGCATTGTTGTTTAATCAAATTATATGAATTAAGGTCAGTTGGTTCTAGGTAAATTTACGTCATGGTCAGTTGTGACGGACAGTTGTCCTCGCGTTTGTTTAGTTTATTCGCGGTAAATTTCCCGTGGTTAATTGTCGTTTAACCCTAAAAGTCAAATAAAAATATAATTGTGTTGAAAATATAAGCAGAAAAGCAAAAAATGTAAAAAATAGGACATTTTGACGTTTTCAGTAGCATTTAGGCCTACTTTGAGCAAAAATCCTTTTTCTTTAGAAAAGAGGATATATGGTAGCCCTAAGTAACACGAATGGTAAGCTAGGTGTGCCACAAGGCATTTTGCGTTAGTAGCAATATTGAAAACTCATATGAGAACTCACACTGGTGAGTGAACTTATCGACATTTATCCAAATTGGCAGTTTACAAACTACAGAGAACCTTTTTGATTTTCGTTTTTATATGTGACAGTCACTGCTTTTTTTACTCTGTAATTAATTTTGCAAACAATTATTGATATTGAATATTTTTATTAAAAGAGTTACACATTATATGAGTTTACTCCTATCGATAAAACCTTTAAATATTTTAAGTTCTTTTCAGAAAATAGGTTATAAGTTTGTATAATAACAAGTAATAACGCAATGGATCGTCAAGTAGTTGGTATGCCAGTTGACGTTTTGTTAAAATCAATCAGTGATGGGATTTCACAAGACTTTTTCGACAAAGAAGGACAAGAAAAGAAATTTTCCTGCAAATTTTGTGATAAATCATTCACATGCAAAAGCAACTTGAAACAACATTTAAGAACTCACACAGGTGAGCGACCTTATCAATGCGATGTATGCGACAAGTCATTTACCCAAAGCAGCAGTTTGAAAAATCATGTAAGAACTCATACTGGAGAGCGTAATTATCACTGCAAGTTTTGTGAAAAGTTATTTACTCAAAGCCAACATTTAAAAACTCATATGAGAATGCACACAGGTGAACGACCATATCAATGCCAGGTGTGCCTCAAGACATTTACCACAAGTGGAAGTTTGCAAGGTCATATGAGAATGCACACTGGTGAGAAACCTTATCAGTGCCAAGTTTGCCTCAAGTCATTTACCACAAGCAACCATTTAAAAGCTCATATGAGAATCCACACTAGTGAGCGACCTTATCATTGTCAAGTTTGCCTCAAGTCATTTACCCAAAGCAACAATTTAAAATCTCATCTAAGAATCCACACTGGTGAGCAACCTTATCATTGCCAAGTTTGCCTCAAGTCATTTACCACAAGCAACCATTTAAAAGCTCATATGAGAATCCACACTGGTGAGCGACCTTATCATTGTCAAGTTTGCCTCAAGTCATTTACCCAAAGCAACAATTTAAAATCTCATCTGAGAATCCACACTGGTGAGCGACCTTATCATTGCCAAGTTTGCCTCAAGTCATTTACCACAAGCAACCATTTAAAAACTCATCTGAGAATCCACACTGGTGAGCGACCTTATCATTGTCAAGTTTGCCTGAAGTCATTTACCAAAAGTGGAAATTTGAAAACTCATATGAGAATGCACACTGGTGAGCGACCTTATCATTGTCAAGTTTGCCTCAAGTCATTTACCACAAGCAACAATTTAAAAGCTCATATGAGAATCCACACTGGTGAGCAACCTTATCATTGCCAAGTTTGCCTCAAGTCATTTACCACAAGCAACCATTTAAAAACTCATCTGAGAATCCACACTGGTGATAAACCTTATCAGTGCCAAGTTTGCCTCAAGTCATTTACCACAAGTGGAAATTTGAAAACTCATATGAGAATCCACACTGGTGAGCGACCTTATCATTGTCAAGTTTGCCTCAAGTCATTTACCACAAGCAACAATTTAAAAGTTCATATGAGAATCCACACTGGTGATAAACCTTATCAGTGCTAAATTTGTGTCAAGTCATTTACCCAAAGCCAACATTTAAAAGCTCATATCAAAATCCACAATGGAGATTGGTCTTTTTATTGCCAAGTGTGTCAACATTCCTTTTCCCAAAAGAAAAATTTGCGGAGTCATGAAACTATTCACACTGTGAAACGACATTGACACTGTTTAATGACAGATGCATTAAACAAATATTAAATCTCCTATTGAGGAGATCTAAATATTTTGAAGTGGTCTTTGGACAAAACTTAGCATCAAAAAACATTTACAAACCATTCATCCAGATGCTGCATCCTTTTGTTTGTGTTTTATTTGTTCACTTTTACATGTTATATCAATGACTTTGTTGTATTTATGAAATATAAAATTGCACCATATGGTTGTGTTGGGCAAACAGCTTGTTTTTTCAGGAAGTTTATCAACGTAAGGTGCCCTAAAATTCGTATGATAAAATTCATATCATAACTCACACTGAAGAGAAACCTTATCAATGCCTACTGCAGAGGTGGCCAAACTGCGGCTCTTTAATGAATTTGCATTGTTCATTTAGACATCCATTTTTCCGGTATAGACGAGTTAATTGATCAGATTATGAAACAATGCGTTCTACCACAAGCAGTAACAGTCGACTGATTGTTAGTAATAATCAAACTACACTCCGAAGAAAAAATTATTGTGAAGAAGTGTGCTAACCTGTACACTGTAGTTAAGTAAACCGTCAGATTTAAGCTGCATGTCAGGGCTGAACTAGTTTTCAGTGTGGGTTACGGTTATATAAATAATTGCAAAAGGAGTTTATCCAAGAAATGTTGTTGGGGAATTATTGCAAAAAGAGAAAGTATGAAGAGGAGAATAGAACTTTTAAAACGGAATGGGAGGAAGAATTTGTATACACTGACTTTGAGCTAAACCTGTGTGTCTTATCTGTCATGCTTCGCTCAACCATTACAAAAAATGACGCAGATGAGTCGAAATTCAAAAAATAGACTAGTCTGGCTTCATCTTGCGGTTCTTTACCTAAAACACTTTCGTCTACCACAAGTTTGTGATTTCAAAACGTTGTAGTCCATTAACCTGGACACATACAAGATGAAACATTTGCAGGTTAGGACGTTCTGGTATTTGTGATTAATTTTGACATGAAACTTTCTTTGTACAAACTACAGATACAATCTACTATATAACAAACCCCATTCTACAACCCTGTCTAGTTAGTTCGAATCTTTGCAGTTACATTTGCGCGAATTCTCGCTCAATTCAAAAAGACTAGCAAATGGTATCTGGAAGTACAGTACTCAAATGTTATTCTGTAATTCTGTTAACTCTATGTGGCAATTGGTAATTGGAGATAGAAAAGGTTACCATGGGTAGCCAAAAATTAATCCTATTTAGCAAATTGCTACACTCAGTAGCCATCTGTTAACTCTATGTAGCAAATGGTAACTGAAATTATGGCAAATATAAACCCTAAATAAGAAAAGATTACATATGGTAGCCAAATGGCAATCCTTTCATTGCCGCCGCAACAATTACACTTTGTATTGGTTTTCACGTCTTTACCTTTAAAAATAATTATGATTTCGTGAAAAGTTTAACTTTCTGGGTTATTTGCCAATTGTAATGTGAATCCGGAGTGATTTAGTCTTTCAAGTCATGATATGATGTTGTGATGTTAATCATTGATCAAATGAATTGCTGAATATAACGGAGACCCAGGTTCACTTATTACGTAATAATGACGAGTTCGAATAGACCGATAATTAGTTTATCGAAATCCGTAAAAACGAAATACGTTGACAGATTTTGTCATGTAACTGCTTTAAGGTTTTGGAAGGCGTTTTGCGTTATGGAAGGTACTCATCTGGCAATCCGGTTTTGCTATGCCCGTAGTGATTTAATTCTTTAAGTCTTTGCAACTTGAAACTTATGGAGTAATTTCACCAACCTAATTCGCGCAATTAACTGGCCGATAACATCGAGTTCAGTTCGACTCATAAAACGTATGGCGCGAGCAGTGACGGCAGCAACAAACAATTGCTGTACCTGGAGGCTGTCACATAAGAGCCAATGCTGGCAGCCGCGGGAAAAGTAAAACATTTCCAGGGTGGATAACAGCACCTTTGTTTGTGCACTTTTTGTCATCATTACGATGCCACAGGTATATAGACACTTAAACCATCTAAATTTAAATGAAATTGAACAACAGCAAATTTTATTTTTATAACAGCAGGGAGATGATAAAAGTGACCCCGCAACAGAACAAAATAACGGGTCATGAATAAGCATTATGGACAAGTGCAGTCGGAAATCACAAAATCGGGATCTTCTAATACTGGATTAAATAAGAAGAAAAACTGTCCGTAAGTTCTACTATTATTTCCAACAGCTTTCAAGTATGAATGGAAGATAATTTAAAATACCTTCAGCTTTTCAATGCTTTTTTTGATTTCTATGTGTAAAAGAAAACAAAAGCCAAACATTTCCGAGAATAATGACATAATGGTGTTCGTAATTGTTCTAGATACTGTGGTGTCATGAATTTGAACATATCGCGCGACTGCAAAGTCGTGCACGATAAAAAAATAATGGGAAAGGTGATTTCAAGTGCGAACTTTGCAAAAAGTTGCTGACTTCTTGGAATGGCCTCCTGAGACACCTACGTGGCAAGCTTCACGCTTTTTGTTTCGTGACAAAGGAGGGCCGGGCCGGAGCCGTAAGCTATGTTTCAGCTTTAGTTTAATTTCGCCGACTTGGCTGTTGGGTCTTCTTTGTTCGCTACGTCCCTTTATTTGCCTAAGTTATGTAGCATCTCGTTTTGTAGAACGTGATAGAGAGAGAGAGAGGGTTATTAAGCCCTCTTGCATGAAACAGTTAACTAGATCACTAAGATCAGTCGGTTTCATGAGAGAAAAATGAAAGGCAGTCTTGCTTCAACAGGCAGGCTTCATACCAATGTAGCCACATCGGAATTTTGAGTGTCGAGTCACGGGTAGCTAAGTCTTTTGTTTCCACCACGTGTCCACGTTTTATAGGTATTCGAGAGACTGTGAGTTGGTAATTAGCTGTGGAGAGTGGAGTGGCAGTTTTTTTAAATGGGGTTTCTAAGAGTACCGCGTCAATGTGGTCATCGAAAGCAGTGTTTTTGTAAGTTTGTAAGATAAATCGTTCTTTGACAAGATTGCGAGCAAAAGTTAGCAACCATGATTATGCACACATCGCGAATTCGTACAACATTTCAGGACAAATTTTGAAACTTGAAAAGGTAAGGAACGTTAGAGCCATGTACATTTTGTGACATTTATTGGATTTCGTTATGAGATGCTATGGTTTTGGTTGTTGTGGTCGCCGTTGTTTTGGCCAGTTGAACAACTTCATTATTATATTTTCTCTTGTTTATATCTTTATCTTGTTATATGACTATTATTAACATCACTTTTAACTTTCACATTAACCATAACCACATGTGTTGTTATTTTTGTTCTCAATCTGAGAGCCCACATTCAAATCGTCTTGTTTGTTTCAGCTGGGCCGACTCTGACGAATTATGGCGCTCGATGGTCGACAAAGATTCGCTTTATTACCGAAACAGCGCTTACTTGTCGAGACACGAAGATTTGCAACCTCTAGTGCGCACCATCCTGCTAGACTAGTTAATGGAGGTAGCAACTCAACTTCTAAACTCTAGGGGAAAGCAAGATAATGGAAAGTATCTTGTCTAACGCTAGTGTGTATCTTTGCAGGTATGAAAGGTGTATACTTTACACCGGTAGACGTTTTATTTAGCGATCGACTACATTGATCGATATCTTTACAACACAACCAACATCACGCATTACAGACCACAATGAAGTCACAAAGAAGACGCGAAACTTGCAGTTATATTGACCGGGGAAGGCTTGATTGGCCACGGTCGCATTATGTGGAACATTTGCACTTTCAAACGGAGAAACTCGTATTTGACTCTTAGGTAATATCGCGCATCGCACTGTATTTGAACTCTTACGTAATAACGCGCATCCTGGTACTCGCGCCTCAATCAAGCTCATTGAGGAACGTTTTCTTGACAATACAGCAAGTATGCATCATTAACCTTCTAGGCCGCCGATCTTTGTTTCTTCAGTTCTAAACTCACCATGCTATAATTTATAACGATTACGATCAAAGCGTCTTCTCTGTCCCACGGACAATTAATATCACGCTTCGTTTCGCTCATTTCTTTTGTATTTGCCAATATTAGGTCAATTTTTTCTAATTTCGTGTAGGGTATTGTCAAATGGGAACTGACTATATAACGCATCTCTTTTTGCTGGAAGAGTTGAATTAGGCTGCAGGTTTTGCAGCCTAATTTTTATAGCTAACTTATCTGCATGTAGGTTAATGGTTTTTTTGTTAAAGTTAGGATAAAATGTTTCTTGTATAATGTTTTTTACATAAATCACAGTGAAATAATCCGTTCTTAGTGTAACGTATCACTTTTTGCAGGAAGAACAATTACATGTACTGCTGTTTAGTTTGCCAGGCAGCTCAAGCAACACAAGTGGCTTCGACCGAAAGTTTTATCGTTTTTTAACTATTTTCAAGTTAGCCATAGTCGTTGATCAGATAGAGCTCAAAAACAGTTAACAGTACAGTACAGTACGGTATAATGTTTCCAAAATCGCTAAAATGTGGCCAAAGAAAATGTATAAATTAATTTGTACAGGTGATATCAGTAAACAAAATAACGACATTGAATATGAATCGAATGACTGACATCGAGATGGCTGACTTTGTGACATCAGGTATTGTACACTAGCTTGTGTAAATGACTGCGCACTTATGTAACCAGGTACGTGAATTAAATAATTTGCTATTCGTTTCGAGGGGAAGAGAATTTTGCTGGAAAGAATCGCAAAGAAGAGGAACAAAAGCAGTCTGACCTCCGTTTGAGGAAACATCGTGTTGGTTGCATTTATCGATAAAATAATAAAGACAATGTCAATTTTACTGGCAAAAATAAAACTTACCGATTTAATCCTTTCTCTGCAGGAGGAACAAGAAGTTGATAAAAATAAAAAAGAAGAAAATTACGACAGTGACAACGTCGTGGGCACGGGGAATGGACATGCGTTGTCGGAAAACGCTACATTGGATTGTTCTGAAGTAAGCTGGCTTTGGATATAAGTCTGCATTTGTAAATTTTTCATGTTGTTACGACTAATTATTATGAGTAGGCGAAATTTTCTTCCATAGGTTTAAACCTGGCAAATGTTCTTTCAGTGATTTGATGTATATATCTCAGCGGGTAAAATAACATACCTGTGCCGAACGTAAAGCTGCGTCAGCAAGGTGACCATGGTAGCCAAATAATAATCCTGTTTAGCAAATTGTTACGCTCTGTAGCCTTTTGTTAACTTTGTGTGGCAATTGGTAACTGGAAAAAGCTAAATGAGTGATTTAGTCTTTTAAGTCACGATATGATGTTGTGATGCTCATCATTGATCAAATGTATTGCTGTATATAACGGAGATCCAGGTTCACTAATTACGTAATAATGCCGAGTTCGACAAGACCGATAATTAATTTATCGATATCCTAAAAAACGAAATACGTTGACAGATATTTTCTTGTAACTCCTTCAGGGTTTTGGAAGGCGTCTTACGTTATGGAAGGTACTCATCTGGCAAACCGGTTTTGCTAAGTCCATAGTGATTTAATTCTTTAAGTCTGTGCAACTTGAAACTTATGGAGTTATTTCACCAGCCTAATTCGCGCAATTAATTGACCGATAACGTCTGGTTCAGTTCGACCTATAAAACGTATGGCGCGCACAGTTACGGCAACAACAAACAGTTGTTGTACATGGGAGTTGTCACATAGGAGCCAATGCTTACGGGCCCGGGCAAAAATAAAACATTTCCAGTGTGGATAACGATTGATGGAGTTAAGGGTGACCTAAACTATACATCATATTAAATAGTGTTGTGAAACGTGGCTGTTAAATTTTTTGATTCTTTTTAGATTTTTATCCTCATTTTTATCCACAATATGCCACAGGTATATAGAAACTTAAACCATCTACATTTAAATGAAATTGAACAACAGCAAATTTTCTTTTTATAACAGCAGGGAGGTGATAAAAGTGACCCAGCAACAGAACAAAATGACGGGTTCATGAATACGGATTATGGACAAGCGCAGTCGGAAAAAACAAAATCAGGATCTTCTAATACTGCATTAAATAAGAAGAAAAAGTGTCCGTAAGTTCTACTATAATTTCGACTAGCTTTTAAGTATGAATATAAGATAATTTAAAATGCCTTCAGCTTTTCAATGCTGTTTTTGATTTCTATGTGTAAAAGAAAACAAAAGCCAAACATGTCCGAGAATAATGACATAATGCTGTTAGTAATTGTTCTAGATACTGTGGTGTCATGAATTTGAACATATCGCGCCACTGCAAAATCGTGCACGACAAAAAAAATAATGGGAAAGGTGATTTCAAGTGCGAACTTTGCAAAAAGTTCCTGACTTCTTGGAATGGCCTCGTGAGACACCTACGTGGCAAGCTTCACGCTGATCAACCCAAGGCAATGGAAATGGCTGATTCTATGGACCGCCGCCGGAAAAACGTCCCAATCGTAAGTTTTGGTAAATACACACAGTACGAAATGACTGTGCAGTAGAAACACACTCATGCAATGATTAACACAATTCCTCGCTACATTTTACAGCAACAAACTAATTGCATCAACTGGAATAAAGTTTTAAACAACTTCAAAAGCTTTTTAATGGGCCACGATGGGGGGGCACACGAAGAACGGGTAGCCCAAGATAAAGTATTACTTTTGCAAAATATAATAAAAGACTGTGATTTCAAAACGTTGGAGTCCATTGACCTGGACACATATAAAGAGAAACATGTGCAGGTTAGGACGTTATATTAATTTTGATTAGTTACATACAAGATTTTTTGGATATACTACAGGTAGAATCTACTATGTAATATATTCATAGAATTTATATCAGCAAAGTAAAAGCTCACTGGAAAGCAAAGGTTTGAAGGTGAACATCAAACCAAAGCGATGAGAATTGGTAGAAAATCGTTGAAGGGAGTAGTCGGTACTGTTGAGTGTTGATCCATGCGGAATTTGTGGGAAGAGAGTAGGGAGAAATTCCATTCAATGCAGAAAGTGAAAGTACTGTATTGAGTGCATAAGAGAAGTTCAGGTAGGCCTATCAATGGAAGGCTGATGAGTGGAAGGACATGTGAACTTGGGAAGTAATGAGATCGAGCTTGTTAAGGAGTTTCGTTGTTTAGGGGATATGATAGGGAAAAATTACAGTACTGGCAGGGCAGTGACGGCAAGAATACGCGCTAGTTGGAAAACTTTTAAGGAATTGTCTGATACACTCTAGGGCAGACTACTCTATACAAACCTAAAAGAATGGCTGTGTAAAGCATGTGTAAGAAGTGTGATGTGTTACGTAGCTGAATGTTAGGCGATGAAGAAGGCTGATGTCAGGCGAATGCAGATGACAGAAATGAGGATTATTCGAATGATGTGTGGTAAGACACTACGAGATGGCATTACCAATGATGTGATAAGAAGGTGGACATGTGTGGAATATATTGAAGAACATCTAAGAGGACATCGTCTGAGATGGTTGTGGAACGTTGAGCGAATGAATAAGTAGAGCTTAATAAGAAGAGTACAACATAAGATGATTGCAGTAAAGGTGAAAACGGGAAAATCAAAGAAAACATGGGAAGAGACGGTGAAGGATGACAAGAGAAGGAAAGGTTTGAAGATCGAGGATGCCATCGACAGGGGAAAGTGTCGGCGTCGTTGCAGGCAACTGGTCGACCCTGAATTTGTTTCGGGATGAAGACTAGGCCTGAACAACATTCGAATGGAAGATGATTATGTATATATGCAAAGTCTTAGCAAAAATAGTTGTATTTAAAAATAAACAAAAACCATCTTTCTTTATTTTAGAAATTACAAAATGAAAATAAAACTCCTTCGACATTCATATCCCACTCGAATGCCATGACGAGCTTCCTCAGCTTTTCATTACTGAAGAAGCTTCCATTGACCTTCAACGTGGGGGAAGCCCTTATTAACCTCAAGAATCGAAGGGCATCCTACAGAAAATTTCTAAAAAGTAGGTGATTACAAGCGCTGCCTACATGTAGCCTTTCCACTCTTGGATGATTTACTCGTGTTGGTATCTAAAAACTAGTTTTGTTATTGCAATTAAAACTTCTGTGTTAAAAAATACGCGTTTGCTAACCACTCTTTATTACCTAAACTGTTGCGTTTTCTAGGAGGCAAGTTATTAAGGAGACGGATCGCAGAAATGCGTTGGACCCGGCAGAAATGAACAAAGTTATGACAAATCCACTTTTTCGTAATACTGCGCTGACCATAAAACGTAAATGACAGTTACAGTTGTTTTATATTTTTACATTATTTTAATTCTCGTTGAATGTGTAACTCACTATATAAAAAAATGCAGTATGGAGAAGAGACCCCGGAGCCGAGGTGAGAAGAGCCCAAGGGGAAGTCCTCATGGCTTATCTGATAATTGAAAACTCGCAACGGACAAGTGCGGTGCGCAATATGCTCGTTGAAGGGCTAATGTTTGGCTATCCGACCGAGAAAAAACGATGGATTGTTCGTGTAAGTCACCACATTTTCCTTTCATGTAGAACTCTATTAAAAAAGGATGTTTTTAATGCAGGTGCGCGGTCACAAAACATTCTCAACATATGGGGATGCAACTATTGTAATGCCAGAATGGTTGAAGAGAGGGCTGGATAACCTTGTCAGATTCAACGGAGAAGAGTGTAAGATTGTTTTTCCCCATAAGGGAATAAATCTTACAAGTTCCTCTGCAGCTAAAGCAATACAGCGGGTTTGGAAGTTGGCCGGAGGTCGCGGAAAATTTACAGCAACCTCAAACCGGAAGTATTCGGCCACACAAGTAATTGATCTTTACTGTAATTAGACCTAGCAATATAAATAACGATAAATCGCTAATAATGAAAATATTCTACAGCAAAATTTCAATAAAAGTCAACCAGTGACGTATTTAAAATTTAAAATTTCATATTAGGTTAGATCTAAGAGACCGGACCGCCGCCTTTTGGTGGCCAAGCATATGGCGCATAGCTCGAGCACACAAGAGAGATATTACGCGAACGACCTACAGAATGAAGAGGCTGAAGAAGCCTATGAAGTCATGAAAGAAATAAGGGTAAGTTGTTCAAATCAACTTAAATGGGATTCCTCGGAATAAGTATAAAAGTTTTAACTTTTTTGTGTGCATTACAAGTCTGATTCGCGAATAAATTCTATTCTTGGCAACGAAACAATTTCTTGTCGATGGCAAGTTTGATGTGAACACACGCTTCCTTCCGGCAAATGGTTGTCAGTAAAAAATTGAATTATATTTTTTAATCGCAGTCGTGCAGTTCGGCTGGTCGCACCGAAACAAAAGGCGCATCAGCTCAAAGAAGCCCGTCTGCTGAAAGAATCGCATCAGCTGTGGAGGTTTCATTTATAGAAAAAGGTTTGTCAGATGATAGAAGCCCATATTCTGAACGAGTAGAACCAGCTGCTGACGTTTCATCAGAAGAAAGTTTGTCAGCTGAAAGAAGCACCTTTGCTGAAGAAGACGAGTCATTACAAATTCGCCGAAACAAAGACGGTGGCCAACAAAAGGCGGTCCGGGATAAAATAGTTGAGCCTCGTGTTGTTCTGCAGCAGGTAAATTCTCTGAAAAATCTCTTCAAATCAATCGTGGTAATTTTGCATTTTTTGGTTTATAGATCGACATCTCTAATGTGGCAGGTGCTTCGAAGCTGTCGGTAAGTTAAAATTTAATTACGACTTTACAGTGAAACTATGATTTTATTGATATTATTTCCTGTCACCCCACATGCTTTATGTATCCAATGCGTGCATCAATCAAGAAATTTATAAATTATATATGTACTAGTCACACATATTTAAATTAAAAACAGAAATTTGCTTGAATTACCAAAATTTATTTAAATGATTTAGGAAAGCCCCAGCACATCTGCATCACCCTCCAGAAAGAGGAAAAAGAAAAGCAATTCCAGAGATTTTAATGTCGTGGTAAATAGCTTTCTAAGCATTTTAGTATATATCGGGAGATTGGAATACGGGAAGGTGTTTCCTGATATACTTGACCGATAATGTTTGTATCACTCCACAAACGTTACGTGACCAATGCATATATGACTGAACCATGCGGTTATAAAAAGTATGCATACTGTACACACATATTTAATAGCGCAAAAACACTGTACAGTTTTCTTGATATACCAAAGTTCTTTTAATAATATAGGAGAGCCCCGGCTCAGCTACAAAACCATCTAGAAAGAGGAAAGCTACTTTCGATCGTTATAGTTTCTCGGTAAGTAGTATTTTAACAATTTTCGTTTATTGTATTATATTGCATATAAGTTTACATATTTAAAATCTATTTTTACATGTTTTATATAATTCCTCAAGCCGAAGCCAGGGGAAAAGCTCACAATTTTAGGTTTTATTAAGGACTTTTTTTATAAATTTAACTGCATTTTGATAAATTTAGCCATTAAATCCACATCGATTGTCGAAATTAGAGAAGGAAGAAAAAAAAGTTAATGTTGTGGTAGGTCTTAGTTAAGTTTATTTTCCATTTGTAATGAAAACGTAAAAAATGCATGTGCCTTGTATAATTTAATTATGTATACGGTAAACTATTTTCAATGATTTTATTATTAATTTCTAAAACTTACTGTTTTTAACAGAAATCTCGGCGACAGTTTTCTGCAGATGAATCGCTTGAAGTTAAACAATTTTTCTCATGGTATATTGGTACGAAGAAGGGAATAACAACGCAATATGCTAAAACGGCTCTTGCAGATGGAAACCTCCCTAAATGCAAGGAATTTTCCAAAACGCCGAAACAGTTGCAGGACAAAGTCCGGCAACTGATTCGGCGTTCTTTGAATGATAATTAATTAAGTGTGTATGTGCAAAATAAATGTGGTATATTTGGACGCCTTATTCTGGGTTAGGGTTAAGACTTTTTGATGCCTATTGCCACTTGTAATGTATTTTAAAATTGCTTCGTATTTTTTCAAAAATGATGATATACCTGTTGCATGAAAACCACATTACAATGTTCAATTTTCTCGGAAGGGTATTTTTCAATCAATTTTGCCGGAAAAGTTAATTGGAATTATTTTCATATTTCGGCCAGTAATGGTTAAACGGAATAAATAAACTAGAGAAAAATAAAAAGTTTTAGTTGGTAAGTTTTGCGATAGCTGATTAAGGTCACATTAAGGATCTTCTAATACTGGTTTAAATAAGAAGAAAAAGTGTTCGTAAGTTCTACTATAATTTCGACCACCTTTCAAGTATGAATGGAAGATAATTTAAAATACCTTCAGCTTTTCAATGCTGTTTTTTATTTCTATGTGTAAAAAAAACAAAAGCCAAATATGTCCGAGAATGATGACAATCAGTAAGTTATAATTCGCATTGGTACAAATGCGCACGAAGTAACTATTACCAAATGTATTTCGCAAAATATACGGGTATGAATGTGCACGAAGTAACATTTACCAAATGTATCTCGCAACAAATACGGGTATCAAACTGCACGAAGCAAAAAGTTTGTATATTGGTAAAGGTATATTGGTACGAAGAATGGAATAACAACGGATGATGCTAAAACGGCTCTTGCAGATGGGAACCTCCCCAAATGCAAAGAGTATTCCAAAACGCCGAAACAGTTGCAGGACAAAGTCCAGCAAATGATTCGGCGTTCTTTGATTGATAATTAAGTGTGGAGGCCCAGTTAAACAATATGTACGTTTTATCTATGGGCCTTACATGGCTACGAAGTAGCATGTTTGGCTTATGTGTGGGCTTACTGAGGAATGGCCAAATCATTTAATGCAAAAGAAGGGCCATACATGGCTTTTTTCTGTGAAAATGCAACAACATTTTCATTTCACCATATCTACTTTATCGTGATAACAATGGTAGTTTTTTTTGCATTTCATTGTCGTATAGTATAGTTCAATATTTCTGTATTATTTTTTTCAAAACCTTTGCCTATCTTTGTGTGCGAAAAATGCTGCAGTTTGTAGTTTTTAAAAGCTGAAATAGAAGCAAACAGTGTATTATTATTGTTTTAAAAGGCATTGAAAGATATCGTTTATTTCAATTTAAAACGCATACACATTTACGGTTACGAAATTGCTGTTTTGATAATAACGTTTAAGTAGTGCATGTTGCAAAACAGGATTCTCTTAGCAGTAGGCGAGATTTTTGTAGTTTTGTTCCTGCAAAGCTCCTTAAGCGCTTGATCAATGCTTTTAAGGTTTTCCAAGTAACTGGATAATGTGTGTGAGTTTTTCACTGAAATTAGGTTATGCTGGCTGTTGTTAAACATAGCCTGTAGCGGTTAGGTTAGAGAATGGGTATGCAAAAAGTTGATCCTAGCTATTTTCGGTTTAACTGAAGTTAGATTTAGATTACAAGGTATATTTACTATTTAGGTTCTAAAATTTAGGTTACTCTGTTATAACATTTAAGTTAGGTTGACAAGAAACTGTGAAAAATAGCTTTGGTAATAGCTTGAAAAATAGCACTCCAGGTCAAGTAGCCAAGTCGAAATCAATGGAATCGAATTACGCGGGCCTACTCATATATAGGCTAATAAATACACTGACACAGAAATTTAAACATGGTATTAATATCAAATACCACAAAATAACTAATATATGTTTGCTAAATTCATGTTTTTTCAGCCGACAGTCAGATTTGGTCACAATATTATCTCAAAAATCGAGCAAACTTAACCACAAAATATGTAAAATATAACCTCTTGACAAGCAGCGTGCTATTATTAAAAATCAAAGCTTGCCTTTGATTGAAAATAATTAATATATTGCTTAACCTTAGTCTATTTTAGACACTGTATATTAAGCTGTAAAATAAATTGTGGTATCTACAGTATTATGTGGTGAAGAAATGAAAACATTTACACAAAATTTTATGGCCTAAAATCGGTTTTCTGAAAGTTGACGTGCTTGTATTTTACATTCTAAGAAGGGATTATTTCACTGTAATTTTTTACAGTTCATTGATTCATGTGAATTATTGTGAAAAACATTATACAACAAACATAGTATACCAAAGTTTAGCAAAAACTTTTTTTGTTTTTTGTTTTGCTGACCAGCAAGCTCTGGACATTTACAATGCCACCTCGCGGAGGTTCAAAGTTAAACAATCATATCAATTACCGTATGCGATGCATTCTGCAGGATGGTCGCACTTTCATCGGCACCTTCAAAGCTTTTGATAAACACATGAACCTAATTCTTGTTGATTGTGACGAGTTCCGTCGGATTCGACCCAAGAAAGGTTCCACTGACAGAGAGGAGAAAAGGACTCTGGGGCTTGTGCTTCTACGCGGAGAACATCTGGTGTCGATGTCGGTTGAAGGACCACCTCCATCAGGGAAAGGACTCGGCGTGCCGGGAGGTTCAAGTCGCGGACCAGGCGCTGGACGAGCTGCTGGTCGCGGTATGGGTGGCCCCGGTGGTCCAACGGCGGGATTACAGGGACCTATGCATGGGGTCGGTGGACCAGCCCCGGGCACAATGGCACCGCAGCGGGGCGGTTTTGGACCCCCGCCAGGAATGAGGGGCCCGCCCCCTGGTATGGTCCGAGGTGGCTTTGGTCGAGGCTACAACTATTAATGTTTCAAGCACATCGGCTACTCTCTTCACATCGTGTCAATCATATTCGAAGTTGCAGTGCTGCTTTGCTTGTGTTGTCATAGAGCTGCATTATTACGTGTGCTTCTAAAAATGACCTTTTTCTCGTGTCATGAGTTTTATACGCTTGGGTGACGCCAAGCGAGAATTCCTTTTTTCAATGGAATTTTGACAATTTTGACAATTTTGACAATTTTGACAATTTTCAACAAATTTGACAACTCAATGGGAGTGACATTTTTATGTTGTCGTTGTGCGAGTGAGTCGATGATGTTTTTGGAATTATGATGAATACAATAAACGAAATAACCACGAATCACAAAAAAAAAAAAAAAAAAAAAATGAAATGATGGATCCGGAAAGTTCCGAAATTCACAAAAAACGTGAGGTGTACTAAGAAATGCGATAATACCCCAAAAACGTAAAAAATGCTGAATTTATTAAATGTTTCACGTCAATTCTGCTGATTGTTGCCGGAAGAGGTGTGAATTTTTTATTGCAGATTCTTAAAGAAGATTTCCCCCTCTTCACTATGGTGACCTTGAAATGAAATTGTACTACAGGCCCTTAATAATGGGCTATATTTCTAAGGACTACGGTTATTTATTACTTTTTATGGTTTTTGAAAATAGGATGTTTTTGGGACTATTTTCACCATTAACTTACTTCGACCAAAACGTTTAAGTACATTTTATTAAAAGTTTCATGCAAAAAGTTTAATTTGTTATATAGATCTCAGCGGGTAAAATAATATACCTCAATTTCAATCAAACAAAACGGCAGCAAAAGTTTCTGCTGGATACGAACACGTGATTGTGATTAACGTGATTGTGATTAACGTAACCAAATGTATCTCGCAACTTATACGGGTGACAAATTGCACGAAGTAAAATTTACCAAATGTATCTTGCAGTTTAGCCTATACGGTCATCAAATTGCACGAAGTAAAAATTACCAAAGGTATAACGAAACGTGTAAGGGTAATAAATTGCACGAAGTAAAAATTAACAAATGTATCTCGCAATTTATACGAGTGAAAAGTTGCACGAAGTAACAATTACCAAATGTATCTCGCAGCGAAAACGGGTATCAAATTGCACGAAGTAAATATTACCAAAATTGGAGGTTGTGTTTGGGACAACTAAACTTAGAGGTTAACATTGCGACAAAACATTGCGCGTTATAATAAAGTTAATGACAGTGGAGTGACCAACTGGAACAGCTTCATAAACATTTCAATTGTGTAAAAGGACACACTTGAGTCTGCGCTTGGAACTGTCCAAAAACAATCGCCATTGTTCTGGATCATACGAGGAGATACCCAGTTGTTCGAAAAGACCAGGTATATCGTTGCAATATACCAGCATATTTTCCTCTGAAAAATAGGGAAGAAAGAGTTCTTCTCTTTTTCGAAAATGGAAACCTTTACAGATTAATCTAGAACCTGCTTTTCCTTGAGTCTGGAGGCTAAGAGCTGAGCTTCTTGCTTGGACAAATCTAAATCACGTACTAAGTCATTCAGTTTTGATTGATTAAACGGCTGAACAGCTACTCTGGTTTCACAAGAAGAGTGTTCAGATTCTGTATCTGTTCTTTTATACTCCATTTCCATAACCTCTTCCCTTTCCGATTCAATTTCCTCATCTTCAGAAAATGTAAAACCACTAAAGACTGGAGGAAGGAATCTATCATAGTGCGGAACAGGTCGTATAGCTGATGGTATGGTATACTTGGATAAGAAAGCATTAGTCGGCTCTTCCTGCCAACACCTTTCACATTTACCATGCAAAAGTAGCAGTCAGTCGTGTGATCTTGGGGTTCACGCCACACCATTGGAATGCAAAAAGGCAGACTCTTCCGCTTTCCTTTTTTTCAGTCTCTGAGCATTTCTTCGCAGTTATGGCACACAATATGTGGAGACCATTTCTTATCTTGATCGCCAAGATGGATGCCAATTTGCCAAAATAAGCTGGCTTCACGAACGATGTTATATTTCATCTTTGACGAAGAAAGCGTGTACACACCACAGATATAACAAAATGAATCGGGTTTATTTTTGCATTTACGAGTGTAAAATAGAGCTTATAACCTATCCTACAGCATCTATCCGCAATACCTAACTATAATAAAACTGCTTAGCTTCTTCAAACGCCCTTAAACAGCAGTAGGCTACAACTTAAAAGAGCTGAAAGCTTCTATCTGAAACACTGGTACTGTACCATACAGACAGCGCACAATAAATATGAGCCAGAAACGAAAAATTTTGAATTTTCGATTGCATAAAAACTAGAGCATGCATCAAGAAACTGATTGCAGATTTGAAATCAGCATCCGAAGATTGTGTAGAATCAGTTAAAAAATCTCATGCAACAAAAAATAAAAAAAAATTTGCTGACCAGTGATAATTATCTTTGCAGTTCAGCAATAATTTACTGTAGTCGCCACTTAACTATATAAGACATATAAGACATGGTGGATGTAAGCCAACTCTGCGCGATCGTATCATTGTTGCTGTTTTCATTTGGTTGACCTATGGGCTCTTTTTTATGGACGCTGGACGTTTTTGATTTTCAAAGATTTCCGAATTTTTTCTGCTTTTCTATAACTTTTTTTGTTTGTTTTCGTGCTTCGTTTGGAAGTTATTGTTGCTTAAAAGTTAACGCTGTGCCAATATTGCATTCGTATTTCTTTTTGCCTTTCAAAAGAATTGACGCTTCGTATTATACTACATCGCTTGAAGTGCGCAATTGTACCCGAAACTGCATAATGTAACAGTCATTTAGAAAAATAAAACTCCAGCCTTCGAGTATAAAAATGGAATTGCACTTAAGTGACCAGGAATCACACAGAAGTCAAATTTTCTGATAAATAAAATCAAAAATGACAGTTCAACGAGCGAAAAAGAGCTGCCGTTTGCAATGAGCGTCGAGAAGTGAGTTATCGTCGAGTTGCAAAGGCAGTTATAAAAAAACGCCAAACAAAACCGTGTGTCCACTAAACTACATGATTGTCAAACAGCTGATAGTTGGAAAGGGAAGGAGATATACCAGTGACGTAGGTGCCAGGAAATCATTTCAAGGATAAAGTTATTGGCCTTGACCATTCACAATTTTGCCGGATTTGACAATGAGAATATTGACATTGTCATGCTGGCTGCAATAATTTAGTGATGAAATTTGGCCCATTTTACTCTAAACCGAGCGATGGGGCGTACTGGTCCGACAAAGTACCGAAATACATCTCCAAAACTGCATAGTCTTATGGCTGCAAAATATGGCTGAAATCAAATCGACATACCCGGTTGATGAACCAAATTCTAACGTCTGAAGGCAAGACGAGAGATTTCGTTGATCCAGCGCTCGAAGCTGCTTACTTCTGGACTGAAAAACAAATTGTTGATCGTTGTTTTGAAAACGTCGGCCATATTTTTAAGCAGAAAATGGCGGCGGGGAATGCCAGTTGGGCAAAATGAAATTCAATGGGCGACTGTTTGAATGTTTTTACACAAATTTATTTTTACCTTTGTTGTGCATGCAATTGTGTCCCATCCTGTGACCAAGATATAGATTGAACTAAATCAAAGCCAAAATCTTCCTTTCTTAAATAAAAATTCTCATAAAAGTAATGTACATGTATAAGCATACGAAGACATATAATTCCCATGATCATAACTCCAGCTAAATCAGAGCAAGTACTAAGCCATTACAAATTCTGTTACCACACATAGAAATCCCCTTATCAATGTTCCAGATTGAAATTCCACTTTCATCTGCCACAGCAAAAGTGTTGTCAGCAATTGTGTGATGCCTTAACAATTCTGGCCTCTTCTTAAAGCCTGTGAAAGTAGCAACCGGGTTGATTGGTGCAGATTCAGAAAGCCCATTAGACGGTAGCTTCCAAAGTTTTACCTGAGAATAAGGTATTTTACTAAACTAGTGGCACTATCGCACTGCAGAAATACTTCACAAAAATTTATTTTTTTTCAGGTATGTAAAAATGCGTTAAAAACAGAATTGGTACCAGTGGTTCACAATAAAAAGAGTGACAACGTTCATACCGACATCTTTTTGCAAACAACAAAAACAAAGCCTACGCACTGTTGTATCCTGAGACGCAGAAAGTAGAATGTTATGATGAAAGGGTGACCATTCGAGATCAATAACACTATCACTATGGGCAGATAATGTTGGATTTTGCCCCATTCGTCCGGGATGATTCACACCAAATATCCCAATCTTTCCGCTTCCTGTAAAGTGTTTGCCTTAATAACATTTAACAAACAGCCGTATTACTATTTTACCTGCTGAGCTAATGTTGCTAGCTATAAACCTTGTTCCCACTGCAAGACCATTTCCAAAGCAAAGTGGCACTTCGACGGATATGTCGGTGAAACATTCCTGCAAGGAAGTAGAAATATTGATAACAAAACACAAGATAAAAAATAGAACTGTACAGTAACACAATGCAAACAGTGGCGAAGTGGATTTTGTTGAACGTTTCTTCAATTATGCAACATAAACTTCACCAATAGTAATACAGATCAGGATTTAATGTGTGAATTCGATGCCATAAAACTAAATTAAGTTTCAACATAAACTTTCCATGCCACCAATACAAACCTCTTTTTTGGAACCTTTAACAACGCTGTTCTTGTATTTCGAAGCTTTGAACCGATGCATTCTCAAACGGTAAAACGGATACAAAATTCAAGAAAAGCTTAAAAAATAATATCCCAAACTCTCTTTCCTATGCAGAGGAGATGCATAAGTACTCTGTGATTACTTAGTCTGCTAAGTTCACCTGATTAATGCCAATGAAGTAAAAAGTGATTCTGAGAAGCAAACCTGCAGCCTGTGGAGCATTTCAGCCAACAGCAGTTTATCAAAAATATGTTACATCACTTTGATTTGACAACAAATCAAAAATTCAAAGTGGTTGGTTATGATTTTAACTGTTTGTCATTCGTTCATTTCTGTCTCATCTACAACCTTATCACCATATTTTGAGCAAAAAATTGCTAGATCCACAAATGCACTTTAAGGTAAAGAACCATGAGCATCAATCATTAGAATCATGAGCATCAAATCTGTAAGAGTTTCAGACTTACATTATTACATTACATTACATTACTTACATTAGCATTGAACTAGTTAAAAAACCACAGAATTCTTCTATTTTTATCAAATGTTCTTGTATTGTTTTCTGGGAGTAAACGTTTTAAACAAAAACCTTTGAAAGACAAAAGTTTGCTGAAAATTGCAATCCAGCAGTAAATTAGGCTGCATCATAATTGCAGTGTTTCAAATATGAAATTAGTACAAATACATTATGACATGGTTTTAAAATATTAAACTAATTTATCTAATTACCCAAAACCTACACTGGAAACAAAACCACAGATTGATAGTGAAATGCTTGGCATATGTCCATATGTGCATATGAGATGAAAAGATCAATATGTATACAAAATTATTTTATATTCACGCAGTTAAGCTGATTGCAAAAAAAAAAACACAAATAAGATACAAACAATAAATAAACTTCATCTACACATGTAAACAGATCCTGAGCACAATGTCTCATTTTTTAGTGACAGCACATTTATCACACTTTCGAAAAAGAGGACCACAGACTTAGGACCCTAAATTTTTCCGTCCTGCACAACTGAAGTTTCATGGGAAAGTGCCTTCCCGCCTTTTATAAACTAAGAATTTTGACGACTTCCACCTTTCAAGCTCATATGTGAAACAATTTAAAAAAAAAAAAAAACTCAAGTTATAACCATTTTCTTCTCGTTCAAATTTGATATATCGTTATTCAACAAAAGCTTGGAGACGTTCATGCAAACCACATAATTTATGTACACCAAATTCTAAGCCAGTACTGCTAAGTGCTATCTGCTATATGCTACCCTTCCTTGGCTGCGATGCAATACCTGAATATTAATAAAAAGCAATTTTGTATTTATAAACTTTAAATGTTATGGAAAAATAGGTTATACCAGGATAAAAGGAATTGCAAAATGGTTTTTCTAGTGTTTATAAATTGCAAAATATAAACGATGGTTAACTTAGTCATGCAACAGAATATAACACTTTGTGAATTTCCTTTACTTTTGCACTCCCATGTCAGGTTACGAGGAATTATTACATCATAATTTTATTTCTATTGCGTCATAATTCCTTCCCATTCAAGCCTTCATGTCGGAGTGAAAAAATATAGGAGACTACTACTGAAAAGTTTGTACGATGCTACAGGTTTCTCGCAAAATTGCCATTTTGTCCTACATTCTATATTATCGGTATGACGTTGGCGTGGCGCAAATTTTGGCATTGCATTTATTGGTGTATTTACCTGGCACATTGAGACTCCTTACTGGAAAGTTAATAAGATGCGTTGGCTTCAAATTTGCCATTTTGCCTTATATTTTATGTTATAAATATGTTGTTGTGGCGCAAATTTTGGCATCACATTTATTGACACACTGAAAGCAAAGTTTCCAAAAGGGAAAGAGAATCCACTTTGTTAATACCGAAACTTAGCAAAAAAAAATTAACATGATAATAGAACTTAATATAGAATATTTATACAGTGCAGTATATTTCCAATTTCCATTCTAACCGCAGTCTGTAAATTTCAGAAAACCCTTAAACGGATTTAAGAATTACCTATAGATCGAATCATGGTGCACAAGCTACGTGATATAGCTTCAGGATATCACGGATCGAAAGTTTAAAAGTTAGGAGTTATTCCCGGAGAACTTATAGCCATATAGGTTAATGCTCTAATACAAGCTTTTGGAAAAAAACTTCACTTGATTCTTCTTCTACTAAGCGTTATATTTTGCAACCGATGGTAGCCTATGACATTAATGAAATTTGATGCTTGACCAATAAGTTTTAAAACATTCACCTTTTCAAAAATGGTAGAAATTACCCGCACGAATTGACATAGGCTAGTATTTTGATTAACCTATTGTGATTAGCAGCCTGTATCTTCCTGCAGTGTACTTTTCCAGAAGGGGAAGTCCCATTGACCATTTTTTTATCAATTTACAATTATGCAAGTTTACAATAGTGAAAACAAAATAATACTATTATAAGGTTAACGTTAGCTTTTGGTACACACTACAAAGTACTTTTTATAAACTACTGTATATCGTTTCGAATATTAATTATCTGCTGTTAAATAATTATGCAATTGGTGAGATTAGAAATAGGAGGCTTTGTTGATTTTGAGAAAATCGAATAAAGTTTTATTTTTTACAATAAACTTTCAGCGATAACTGAGAATCTCTTTTTCACCTACCATTGTCTTCTTCTCCAACATAACAATCAACTTTTCGAACGCATCTTCTGCCGTTCTTAATGAAGCCTACATTGCAAACGCAATCCTCCACAGTACCGGATATTGTACAACTGGAAAAAAAATCAAATTTTCAGTAAAGTAAAGTGAAAAATCTAATCAAGATCTGAACAAGATGAAACATTGCAAGTTACCTCACTGATGCTGAAGGGCTGTTGCATGTGTCAGGACAGGGGAGGGCGCATCCTTCGTAATGGCTGTTAGGTGGACATTCTAAGCTCGGCCTGCCCAGCTCTTGCCGCCAGTTGCAGAGGTCAGCGCCTTTTTCTTGACATGCTGTGACGTAGCTTTCAATTGCCTTAATAATTCAATTAATAGTCAAAAAAGTAAAAGTTATTGATTAAAGTTTCCTTTGCTGCGTTCTTAAGAAACGAGCAGACGAATCATACTTTGGTTGCAAAACAAGTTCTTACTTTTGTGATGTCTTCCTCGTAGCCATCGGTAGCACACGCATCAAACACGCAATTATCCATGAAGTTGATTGAATCAACCAAACCCATGCACCGGTCCTCAAGCTTCTTTATCCCGCCGCAGTATTGGGGTCTTTCCCTGAGTTAACAGGGAAGAATAAAATAATATGATACTATATGATACTGTGTAAGTGTGTATGATATTGGAAATGTACATATATACGGTATACTGTGCTGTATATCATACTGTATATATGATACTGACATTATATATGATACTGCAATACTATGATATTGTATGAAATCCACGTTTTCCAAAATCATGGTTAAAATATTTTTACCATTTTCTTCTATCGCCAGGAGAACAAAAAAAATGGATCCGGAGTTTCATCGGCACAATCTCCAACCTGGTGACTGTCACCAAACTCATTCACATCATCTGTTACGGTTCCATCAGATTTCTCAAGATCATCACTTTCATCATCGTTGTAATTGCCGCATAACCCATTGATCTGTAAAATCACGCATACCTTAAAGCATGGACATTTTAGATAATTATTCATTATAATAGAAAGCAACGTGACAGAATGAAACAAAAATGTAGCAGATAAATCTTCAACCGAACTGACAGACGTGGCTTAGGATTGCAAAACGTGTAGGGAGCTGCGAAACATCTGTTGCCCCCGCAACCTTCTTGAGAGGATGAAGTAGGATCCAAAGAGAGAGAGAGAGAAAGAGAGAGAGAGAGAGAGAGAGCTTTACGGAAGTAACCTTTTGTTTGTAGGTGCTTGGTATTTTAACGACCAGTCCATCTCCGTTAAAGCTCACTCTAAGATGATACTTGTGATACTTGAAAAGATGAAAAGCGAAAGTTTCACCTCCCTTATTCAGGCCCTTACGAAGTTAATCACGTTAAGAGTACATTTTAAGAGTGCATTTAAGAGTACATTTTAACAGGCTGAAGCTAAGCAGAGGAGACTTATTACTACAGCGTTACCTTCATATAATCAAGCTAGTTGTCCAGAAGATGTCCCCCAGCAACTAGACATGCCCTTGACTGGAGCTTACTTTTTTAATAGGCCGATCAAATGCAAATCGTCACGAGAGTAACAATGTTAATAACGTTTGCAACTCCCGAAATAACGGTCGACTTCGCCGAAGCCCACGTCGCACTATTCGTTACCCAGACGTCGAAACGTATTAATTGTTTATTGTGTGATGCTTCATACTATGTTGTTGACTAATTTCCTATGAGGTAATTTTTTTTTCCATTTGAACAACTTGCACAGCGAGGCGATATCTAAAACAGTCTTGCCACAGACACAAGGCATACGACATTTTCAAACTAACTCGATACTAACTATAAACTTATTATTTTAAGCTGTGAACCATTCCCAAACTGCAGTGCTATATATCAAAAAGACATCAATCTAATGATTCACGATATTATCACACGATTTTATGACGTCACAAAGTAACATACGATCTGTAGGTATTCTCACTGATATTTCTGTGTCATCTAAAGCTCCATAAATCATTGCTCGAAACAATAACAACGAAAAGAAGCAAACAAAATAATTGTGAGGAGGATTTATGCCACTTCAGGCAAGCATGTCCGACAGACATTTTACGACCTGTAAGTACGCATAGATTGTTCAATTTTGGCTCTGCATATCGGACACTCTTTGAGAGCTTTTGCGCACTCGGTGCAACTGCAGAGGTGCCTGCATGGTACAAACACTACCTCAGCAGGTTGATCGAGGCAAATCTTGCATCTCTTCTCTTCCTGCAAATAGCGAATACGTGCTTCCATTGATGGGGTGTCGTCTACGAAGAAGAATTGAAAAGCTCCGTGAAAGATTTATTAAACCGACATACTTGTTGATATCTTTTAAGTAAATTGTGGGAGTGCCCAAGTAACAATTATAGAACATTGTGATTCAAGTAAAGTGACAAGTTTTGAAACCTGACTCACTTGACGTAGAAGCAAAGGCATCATTGCCGGGGGATAAAGTGATTGATGAGTTGGATTGTTCCAACCTATTGTCAAAATAGATGTAAATAACATCGGATTAATGAGGTTAAGAAAATAATTTTTACCGAAACTTATGAAACCGCCCAAAATGGATAAATAAAAACTTGAGTTTAATTTAGAATTAATGTCGTAGCTCACACATCTCAACCTGCGCCTTTCAGATGACTTTGACTGCTTTCCTGCACAGAAAGGAACACATGACACAGAATATACTGTATAACGATTAGGCAGGAAAATACTTCACTGGCAATAACATATTCATTGGTTCCAGGCCGATTCAAGCCACAAACTATTAAACTAAGAATGAATTTAGGACAACCCAACCAACGACCATGGGTAGAAATGTCCTAATCATCACCAAACATACCTGATGCTGCCAATTTGTTGAAGGCATTTCTTTGCACTGTCCCTTGAATCACAACTGATCCGCAGGATACTAAAACATCGCCTTTTTCTTGAAGAGTTCTCCATCTAAACATATATACATAGCATTGATAGGAACATGAGTATGCTCTGTGTAAGTCATGTACGATACCAGTGTTTTATTGGCTTCAGTCATCTTTAGTCACATTCTCACTTGATTTCACTCGAGTCTGGTTGAAAGTCAAGACGGCGAAAAATTTTAAGCAACAAAATCAAATATTTCACATTTTTATGTAAAAAATATTTTGTTACATTTTTAGGTAACAAAATATCTAAATAAGCTTAGGTACAAATAGGTAATCAGATATTTCTATAAGAAATTACTCTTCTCCAAAAAATATCAACCAGATTAATTTGGAAAGAGCCGTTACGCTTTGATAACCGGTTTAATTCAAGGTATGATGTCAGGAAAATCTTCAAGTATTGAGTTACAATTTGAATGGATTCGATGTCGCTCAAGTCGTAAAAAAGACTCGGTCACAAAACTGATGTATACTTCCACATCAGTTAAACGTGTGATAATAAATGCAGCAATAATAATAATTAATCATTGTAATGAGTGGATTGATGTCAAGAAAAAGCCACATCAACACCAAATTAAAAAAGTGCCAACTGGTAATTACAACTAAATAAACACAGAAAATTATTCAGCAACCGGGAAGTGCAATAAAAGTGACCTGTCTTTGAGATGAGCTGGTTTCCGATACGGCGGGAATTCTACATGATCGAATATCTTCTTCCATTTGCTTTGACCGAACCTCTTCACTCCAGTGATGAGTTTTGCATCCGACGTTGGAGAAAACACCTGAACGAGAGCAAATTAACGACACCAAGAAGGTTGGTCACGTGTACACGTCCGTGTGCTTCGTCTCCTCAACTCACATGTTTTGTTCTTTTCTTTGCCGCGATGTAAAATATTGGATTCAATTTATCAGCAGGTCTGTATGAGAAATATTTGAATGACGTCACGATGACCAGTAGTAGATAAAAATTCACTACAAGCAAATTACTTATTGTTCCTGTCATTGTCTATGTTTTCAGCGTCATCTTCCAACTCGGCGATTTCGTTTTCCATGCGAGGTGACTCAGCATCTTCATCTCGTGCTTTGTTTGATGATGTCACAATAGTTTGGTGATGTCTGTGATTAAAAAAAAAATTTCTTTACGAAAATATAACAGAAAATAAATCTGTACAAGCGAGTAGCACGCGGCGTGAATACTTTGTTATTTGTTTGTTGGAATCCTCAAGCACCGATGCGTGGCGATTGGTTGACTCTGCTTCTGACCGGACAGGACTGGGACTGCAAAAATGGGAGAGAATTTTTTCTGTGGCCAAATAGAATTCAAACCTAAAAGGCAGCACCCAGTGACTGGGGTTGCTCTGCATCCTCACGTCTCTTCCTCTTGCTGTGAAGGCGGCACACTGACCAGGGAAGTCGGACTCATTGAAGGTTGCTCCTCATCACTGATTGACTCGTTCCTCGTCGCTCGAGTAGCATCCATTTCTGATGCAACATTATTGTGATTTCTATGTTATCTTGCTAATAACAACCAAAACATTTTGAACAAACGAAAAGATTTGGAAATTTGGATACCTTTCACTTCGATTCTTCTTTCTTAATCTTCAACAAACTGAAAGCAAAGATACTCATTAATATGCAGTGTGGCAATATATTATTCATTACTAATTACAACTGTTAAAAATTTATTATTAATAAAATGAACTAACTCTGCTTATACAAGTTGGAGTGAGAGTTTCCAGGGCTTGTTCGACAAACTGAGCAGTCTGATTCATAAATCGATCGATCACTCGAAATTTGATTTTGCTTTCAATGGTGCTATTGGCGAATTGGGGAATATTATACTGTACTCTGACTGTTTTTAGCTCTATCTGATCAACGACTAAAGCTAAATTAAAAATAGTTACAAAACTGTAAAAAATTCGGTCCAAGCCAAGTGTGTCCCTTAAGCTGGCTGGCAAACTGAACAGCAGTACATGTAAATGTCTTTCACTCTTCCAGCAAAAAGGGATGCGTTATATATTCAGTTCCCATTTGACAATACCCTACACGAAATTAGAAAAAATTGACCTAATATTGGCAAATACAAAAGAAATCAGCGAAACGAAGCGTGATGTTAATTGACCGTGGGATAGAGAAGAGTCAATGATCGAAAACGTTATAAATTATAGCATGGTGAGTTTAGAACTGAAGAAACAAAGATCGGCGGCCTAGAAGGTTAATGATGCAAAGCCTTTTACAACTGACACAACTCGACTTGCTGTATTGTCAAGAAAACGTTCCTCAATGAGCTTGATTGAGGCGCGACCACCAGGATGCGCGATATTACGTAAGAGATCAAATACAGTGCGATGCACAATATTACCTAAGAGTCAAATACGAGTTTCTCCGTTTTGAAAGTGCAACTGTTCCACGTAATGCGACGGTGGCCAATCAAGCCTTCCCCGGTGAATATATCTGCAAAATTCGGGTCTTCTTTGTGACTTCATTGTGGTCTGTCATGCGTGATGCCGCACAATGGAGTTGGCGACGTGTGACGACCTCAGCGCGGTTGGAAAGTAACAAGTCAAAACTCGATAGTTACTTTTACACCGTTTGCAGATGTCTGTCCAATTTTCCCACCAAACACGCGAGCGATCGTTTTCGCGCGTCTTGTGGTAAAAAAAGATGCCAGTTCCCATTTGACAATAAACTTCGGGAAAAAAATGACGACCATAGAACCAAAGTCTAGAAATAGGTTACTAGGTTTGATAAAACCATAAATTTTACAAAAGAAATGAGAAAAATAGGTCGTAAAGTTAATTCACCGTGGGTTACAGACCTAACGATCAAAAACATTATCAATCATACCATGGTGAGTTTAGAACTAAAGAAACTAAGAAAGGAGCCCTAGAAAGCGAATGATGCAAAGCCTTATACAACTGAAACAATTGGAAAGCTATTTTTCACCCAATTTTACAAAAAGCATTTGGTAAAACGTCAGTCAACACAGTCACAGGCTAATATGCCACAAACGCATATTGGAACAATGTAAATTATCGGCCAATACAAATAATTGGCCATAATTCAAATTTTTCACACAGAGAAGGTGAGGAGAAAATATTAATATATGACTAAGGGAGTTTTAATGAAAGTCACTAGGACTGGTTTTATGGGTGTAATTTACTTACAGTTACGATCCCACAATTACGTTGCGACGCGGAAATCGAAGACGCAAGGGAATTGGAACGACTTTCTAGTAGCAATCATTGCGATTTTCATCTTTCTGTTGCTAACTTCAAATTTCGTTTCTTCTAGGTTCTAAAGTCTAAACAATTAATTAATTATTGTTTTTCTGCTACAAACCTCCTCTTCGAAAATAATCGCGTTCCTGTCGCGCCAAATTTGTTGGTTAATTACTGTAACCATTAAAATCGTCTTGCCAAATTTGGCAGCAGAAAGTAGAACCTTAGGAAGTAAAAATGAATAGTTTTATAAACATTTAATTTTCTCTGGAAAGAACTCAACAACGTTCGAACTTCGAAGCAGCCACGACAGTTATGATAACCAACTTCGTGCAATTTATATTGTGGCGTCATAAATGTTTTTGAAATTAAAAGCATTAACGTGACGTGGTCACAATGCTGGTTGCGAGCAACAAAACATATACTTTTGTATTAACACTATTATTTTTGTATTAACATTAGTTAGTTATCTTTTTCAAAATTACAATCGCTTTTACAGCACCGCAGACACTTTTTGGTCTTCACTATTGCCATAAGCATCTTGCCAGTGGCCCTACGCGCCAGTGCAATACAGAGCTACTTGCTGTCTGTATATTGTGTGTGGTGAGTTTATAACCTGACAGAACATGACAAAGATAAATGAGATTTCAAGACAAGAGCTTTCAATGCAGACAACTTTTATTTTGTATTTTCCGCTTAAATTTATATACGCACTCGTGATCTTTTTCTTCTGTAAATGAACTCTTTATGTATCCTATGAGGCTATGATCCTGAAAAATAAAAATAAGAGAAATACTAATAAATGCAGGAGACAAGTTTCAGCTTTAATCCTACTATAATGATCTGTTATAAACTTGTTAACTAAAGATGGACAATTTTTTTAAGTGTGAGAAATGAAATGACAAAGTGTAAGGAAGAATATCAGTACAGAAGCTACAAAAACAAGAATTCAATTACCATATTCTAGTTCTTCACTACTTGACTGAGAATTCCTTCTTTCATGAGTCTATAAAAGAAGCTCCGGCAGGAGCCGGGTAGCTGCTGAATGATGCATTGACGAGCCTTCTTCTGTCACTTTCATTAAGAAGGAAAAAATGTCAAGTGCTTCACCGGTCGGATTTTTCAAAAAACTGTATTCACCCCGTCGATAGAAGAGCTTTAACAATTCATATTCACCCGAGAACCAAAATTTCATGTTTCCAATTCGAACATCGCTCGTCTCTAACGTGCCGTCTGCCCCCTGCAAAGTAAATCGAAAGTGAGTGAAAAAATTGACTTCTTCATCTGTTCAAGGAATCATAGCAAACACGTTGCAGAAGTGGAAGCGGTGTTCTCAATTCGGAATTCCAAATAGATTCCTCAGAATAAATACCGCTTCCACGGAAACTGCTATCTACCAACCTAACAGGTATAACAAAAACGCATTTTTCCGAAAATCTTGATTGTGAAACGCTCAACAAGACGACTTTATTGGTTAAAGTAATTAAACAACAAATTTGGCGCGACAGGAACGCGATTATTTTGGAAGATGAGGTTTGTAGCAGAAAAACAATAATTAATTAATTGTTTAGACTTTAGAACCTAGAAGAAACGAAATTTAAATTTAGCAACAGAAAGATGAAAATCGCAATGATTGCTACTGGAAAGTCGTTCCAACTCCCTTGCGTCTTCGATTTCCGCGCCGCAACGTAATTGTGGGATCGTAACTGTAAGTAAATTACACCCATAAAACCAGTCCTAGTGACTTTCATTAAAAATCCCTTAGTCATATATTAATATATTCTCCTCACCTTCTCTGTGTGAAAAATTTGAATTATGGCCAATTATTTGTATTGGCCGATAATTTACATTGTTCCAATATGCGTTTGTGGCATATTAGCCTGTGACTGTGTTGAATGGCGTTTTACCAAATGCTTTTTGTAAAATTGGGTGAAAATTAGCTTTCCAATTGTTTCAGTTGTATAAGGCTTTGCATCATTCGCTTTCTAGGGCTCCTTTCTTAGTTTCTTTAGTTCTAAACTCACCATGGTATGATTGATAATGTTTTTGATCGTTAGGTCTGTAACCCACGGTGAATTAACTTTACGACCTATTTTTCTCATTTATTTTGTAAAATTTATGGTTTTATTAAACCTAGTAACCTATTTCTAGACATTGGTTCATTGGTCGTCATTTTTTTCTCGAAGTTTATTGTCAAATGGGAACTGGCATCTTTTTTTACCACAAGACGCGCGAAAACGATCGCTCGTGTGTTTGGTGGGAAAATTGGACAGACATCTGGAAACGGTGTAAAAGTAACTATTGAGTTTTGACCTGTTACTTTCCAACCGCGCTGAGGTCGTGAGGTCGTCACACGTCGCCAACTCCATTGTGCGGCATCACGCATGACAAACCACAATGAAGTCACAAAGAAGACCCGAATTTTGAAGTTATATTCACCGGGGAAGGCTTGATTGGCCACGGTCGCATTACGTGGAACAGTTGCACTTTCAAAATGGAGAAACTCGTATTTGACTCTTAGGTAATATTGTGCATCGCACTGTATTTGACTTCTTACGTAATATCGCGCATCCTGGTGGTCGCGCCTCAATCAAGCTCATTGAGGAACGTTTTCTTGACAATACAGCAAGTCGAGTTGTGTCAGTTGTAAAAGGCTTTGCATCATTAACCTTCTAGCCCGCCGATCTTTGTTTCTTCAGTTCTAAACTCACCATGATCTAATTTATAACGTTTTAGATCATTGCCTCTTCTCTATCCCAAGGTCAATTAACATCACGCTTCGTTTCGCTGATTTCTTTTGTATTTGCCAATATTAGGTCAATTTTTTCTAATTTCGTGTAGGGTATTGTCAAATGGGAACTGAATATATAACGCATCCCTTTTTGCTGGAAGAGTGAAAGACATTTACATGTACTGCTGTTCAGTTTGCCAGCCAGCTTAAGGGACACACTTGGCTTGGACCGAATTTTTTACAGTTTTGTAACTATTTTTAATTTAGCTTTAGTCGTTGATCAGATAGAGCTAAAAAACAGTCAGAGTACAGTATAATATTCCCCAATTCGCCAATAGCACCATTGAAAGCAAAAGCAAATTTCGAGTGATCGATCGATTTATGAATCAGACTGCTCGGTTTGTCGAACAAGCCCTGGAAACTCTCACTCCAACTTGTATAAGCAGAGTTAGTTCATTTTATTAATAATAAATTTTTAACAGTTGTAATTAGTAATGAATAATATATTGCCACACTGCATATTAATGAGTATCTTTGCTTTCAGTTTGTTGAAGATTAAGAAAGAAGAATCGAAGTGAAAGGTATCCAAATTTCCAAATCTTTTCGTTTGTTCAAAATGTTTTGGTTGTTATTAGCAAGATAACATAGAAATCACAAAAATGTTGCATCAGAAATGGATGCTACTCGAGCGACGAAGAACGAGTCAATCAGTGATGAGGAGCAACCTTCAATGAGTCCGACTTCCCTGGTCAGTGTGCCGCCTTCACAGCAAGAGGAAGAGACGTGAGGATGCAGAGCAACCCCAGTCACTGGGCGCTGCGTTTTAGGTTTGAATTCTATTTGGCCACAGAAAAAATTCTCTCCCATTTTTGCAGTCCCAGTCCTGTCCGGTCAGAAGCAGAGTCAACCAATCGCCACGCATCGGTGCTTGAGGATTCCAACAAACAAATAACAAAGTATTCACGCCGCGTGCTACTCGCTTGTACAGATTGATTTTCTGTTATATTTTCGTAAAGAAATTTTTTTTTAATCACAGACATCACCAAACTATTGTGACATCATCAAACAAAGCACGAGATGAAGATGCTGAGTCACCTCACATGGAAAACGAAATCGCCGAGTTGGAAGATGACGCTGAAAACATAGACAATGACAGGAACAATAAGTAATTTGCTTGTAGTGAATTTTTATCTACTACTGGTCATCGTGACGTCATTCAAATATTTCTCATACAGACCTGCTGATAAATTGAATCCAATATTTTACATCGCGGCAAAGAAAAGAAAAAAACATGTGAGTTGAGGAGACGAAGCACACGGACGTGTACACGTGACCAACCTTCTTGGTGTCGTTAATTTGCTCTCGTTCAGGTGTTTTCTCCAACGTCGGATGCAAAACTCATCACTGGAGTGAAGAGGTTCGGTCAAAGCAAATGGAAGAAGATATTCGATCATGTCGACTTCCCGCCGTATCGGAAACCAGCTCATCTCAAAGACAGGTCACTTTTATTGCACTTCCCGGTTGCTGAATAATTTTCTGTGTTTATTTAGTTGTAATTACCAGTTGGCACTTTAAAGGCGGTCCAGGATAAAATAGTTGAGCCTCGTGTTGTTCTGCAGCAGGTAAATTCTCTGAAAAATCTCTTAAAATCAATCGTGGTAATTTTGCATTTTTTGGTTTATAGATCGACATCTCTAATGTGGCAGGTGCTTTGAAGCTGCCGGTAAGTTAAAATTTAATTACGACTTTACAGTGAAACTATGATTTTATTGATATTATTTCCTGTCACCCCACATGCTTTATGTATCCAATGCGTGCATCAATCAAGAAATTTATAAATTATATATGTACTAGTCACACATATTTAAATTAAAAACAGAAATTTGCTTGAATTACCAAAATTTATTTTAATGATTTAGGAAAGCCCCAGCACATCTGCATCACCCTCCAGAAAGAGGAAAAAGAAAAGCAATTCCAGAGATTTTAATGTCGTGGTAAATAGCATTCTAAGCATTTTAGTATATATCGGGAGATTGGAATACGGGAAGGTGTTTCCCGATATACTTGACCGATAATGTTTGTATCACTCCACAAACGTTACGTGACCAATGCATATATGACTGAACCATGCGGTTATAAAAAGTATGCATACTGTACACACATATTTAATAGCGCAAAAACACTGTACAGTTTTCTTGATATACCAAAGTTCTTTTAATAATATAGGAGAGCCCCGGCTCAGCTACAAAACCATCTAGAAAGAGGAAAGCTACTTTCGATCGTTATAGTTTCTCGGTAAGTAGTATTTTAACAATTTTCGTTTATTGTATTATATTGCATATAAGTTTACATATTTAATATCTATTTTTACATGTTTTATATAATTCCTCAAGCCGAAGCCAGGGGAAAAGCTCACAATTTTAGGTTTTATTAAGTACTTTTTTATAAATTTAACTGCTTTTTGATAAATTTCGCCATTAAATCCACATCGATTGTCAAAATTAGAGAAGGAAGAAAAAAAAATTAATGTTGTGGTAGGTCTTAGTTAAGTTTATTTTTCATTTGTAATGAAAACGTAAAAAATGCATGTGCCTTGTATAATTTAATTATGTATACGGTAAACTATTTTCAATGATTTTATTATTAATTTCTAAAACTTACTGTTTTTAACAGAAATCTCGGCGACAGTTTTCTGCAGATGAATCGCTTGAAGTTAAACAATTTTTCTCATGGTATATTGGTACGAAGAAGGGAATAACAACGCATTATGCTAAAACGGCTCTTGCAGATGGAAACCTCCCCAAATGCAAGGAATTTTCCAAAACGCCGAAACAGTTGCTGGACAAAGTCCGGCAACTGATTCGGCGTTCTTTGAATGATACACAGGCCAACAAAAAAAAATTTTTTTCAAAAGGCATGATATGTTAGATCGATTTAGGCGTATATCAGGGGCGCTGAGTCCGAAAATGCCATTACTTTTGCTGAATTGGCTTTAGTTTTAGAGATATTGCTTTTTCCTAAATACGTAATGAAAAGTCACAAATGTATGCTAGTGAGTAACGTAGGTTAACAAAAACTGAAGCCATGTGAAGCAGCTATTTAGTTTTGCCCAAATGTTGAGTTGTCTGGCACAAATTTCTCGCTTGAGAGGTAAATAAGACCTTAGATTAGTTTATATCATCTCCCATCAAGCACTAACATAAGCCTTAACATCAACACATAGCATAACATTCTTGATTCGGCAACAAAAATAACGTTTTACCGGGACAGAGAAGAAATGTTAATGCAATTTTTCTCTTAAGAAGATAATTTTGTGTACTGTAAAGACATCGAAGGACTTCTTTCATCTACGGGTCTACTTGAGTATAAACCAGAAGAATGGAGGTCATTCATTGACAGCTCCAAAAAAGTTTGAAATGTGTGCTACTTCACAACGAAAATAAGTTTGCCTGTGTTCTCATTGGCCACTCATGCGTTTTAAAGGAACACTACCAAAGTTTAAAGATGGTCCTGAAGAAACTTTCTTATACTGAGCATAACTGGGAGACATGCGTTGATTTGGAAATGTTCAACTTTCTCTTAGGCAACAAGGCGGCTACACCAAGTATTCCTGCTTTATTTGTTACTGGGATAGTCGGGCCACTGATCAACGCTGGATTAAAAAGGAATGGCCTATACGTGAACAGCTTGTGCACGAAGATAAAAACATTGTAAATGAACCTTTGGTCATTTGTGATCGCATCATTTTACCCACATTGCACATCAAACTGGGTTTGATGAAACAATTTGTCAAGGCCTTAGATTAGATAAAGATGGAGCTTGTTTTGATCACCTGTGCAAAGTATCTCCTAGTCTTAGTATTGAAACGCTGAAAGCAGGAATTTTTGATGGGCCACAAATACGAAAATTAATTTAATATTAAGTTTTTCCATCACGTATGACTGAAGTTGAGAAGGCAGCCTGGCACTCTTTCGTTGCAGTTGTAAAAGGATTTCTTGAAAACACAAAAGCAAGCAACTATGTGGATCTCATAGAAGTAAAGCTTACAAACTTCCAAGCTCTTGGATCAAGGATGAGCATAAAAGTTCACTATCTATTCAGTTACTTGGATCGTTTCCCTGAAAACCTTGGAAATATGAGTGAGGAACAAGGTGAAAGGTTTCACCAAGATATCAAATTAATAGATGAGGATCTCAAGGTAGATGTGATACTCACATGATGGCAGATTACTGCTGGTGCCTAACGCGAAACTGTCCACAAGCAGACTACAGGTGAAAGTCGTACAAGAGAACTTTCCTGCAGATAACTTTAAGCTAATTTGAGTAATTAACTAGAGTGCATCTAAGAACTTCACTAATGCACATTCTGAGATGGGTATATTTTTTCGTATAGTGTTTTGAATACTCCGTGGCAAATAAAAAAATTGATTGCTTGTTTATTTCGTCTGTTTTTGCAAACTGTCGTCTTTCTTGTGTTGGCTTAGGCATATTTGGTTTGTTATTACCAAATTACTGCTATTTATTGTTCACTTCAAGCAAGTTTTAATGTGGTATTGGAAGCTTAGTCTCACACATACACACTGTTAAGAGAATCTGTTGAAAAGACGAATAAATGGGGCATTTTTTGTGTTGAATATACGGAAAAGAATAGACTTATGCAGCACTTCTTCATTTAGCTAATCTCATTGTGTCTTTAGCTTTTGCTCATTCTTGTGGTTTTAGTGCAGATAGACTTACAACAACATTTAATATAGGCTGTTCCTTAAGATAAAATGCAACCTACGTTCAAAATTAAAAGGTACCAAAAATATCAAAATTTGCTAATATCTTAAAAACTAGAGCCAATTTGCAAAAACTAATGGCATTTTCGAGCTCAGCGCCCCTGACATACCCTAAAATCGTTCTTACCTTCCATGCCAAAATTTTTTTGTTGGCCAGTGTAATTAATTAAGTGTGTATGTGCAAAATAAATGTGGTATATTTGGACGCCTTATTCTGGGTTAGGGTTAAGACTTTTTGATGCCAATTGCCAATTGTAATGTATTTTAAATTTGCTTCGTATTTGTTCAAAAATGATGATATTCCTGTTGCATGAAAACCACATCACAATGTTCAATTTTCACGGAAGGGTATTTTTCAATCAATTTTGCCGGAAAATTTAATCGGAATTATTTTCATATTTCGGCCAGTAATGGTTAAATGGAATAAATAAACTAGAGAAAAATAAAAAGTTTTAGTTGGTAAGTTTTGCGATAGCTGATTAAGGTCACATTAAGGATCTTCTAATACTGGTTTAAATAAGAAGAAAAACTGTTCGTAAGTTCTACTATAATTTCGACCACCTTTCAAGTATGAATGGAAGATAATTTAAAATACCTTCAGCTTTTCAATGCTGTTTTTGATTTCTATGTGTAAAAAAAACAAAAGCCAAATATGTCCGAGAATAATGACAATCAGTAAGTTATAATTCGCATTGGTACAAATGCGCACGAAGTAACTATTACCAAATGTATTTCGCAAAATATACGGGTATGAATGTGCACGAAGTAACATTTACCAAATGTATCTCGCAACAAATACGGGTATCAAATTGCACGAAGCAAAAAGCTTGTAGCCATTTGCCAGATTAACTTGCTTAGGAATTTTCTGTCTTGTCATCATGTGCGGCAAAATGAGGCAGTTAGGAAGATCTGTTATGAAACCTCGTCGCTTTGAACCTTTTCCACTCTGATAATCAGGATATACTTGTCTGAATATGGTATGACCCTATTTTCTTACATTTATTTTTACCTAGAAAATTTTTCCGATTCCAATTACTAAAATCTTTACTGCTAGATGGAATATCTAAGCATCACCTTCATTATTACGCGCAATGTTTTGTCGCAATGTTAACCTCTAATTTTAGTTTTCTCAAACACAACCTCCAATTTTCTCCACTTACGAGTTTAAACTTGCCATGAAATTAGCCAATATTTTCTCCTTTTGACCCTGCAATTCGTAATCAGGTTACCAGCCCCCATACTTTTTTTATGCTGTGTTTCAGGGCTGACTTGAACCGCAATAAAGCTTTCAGAGCGTTTTGGTAATAGTTATATTGTTCCTTTCCGTTTTTACAGGCAGTCTAATTAAGTAGGTTATGTATGAAGAAGAAGGTTATGTATGAAAAATTTTAGCTTTAAGTGTGTTGCAAAGTATCTTAAACAAAATATAGCTAATAAAGTTTGATTGATGAAAACAACATAACGTATCAATATCTACTATGAATAAATAACCAGTTATCACTTGGGGTGACCAGTGTTTAGTGAAAAGACGTTCTTGTCTGAAACCGATTTGACATAAGCTGGCCTAAGGCATGTTCTGCTTGAGTGTTTCATCCATGCTAGGTCTACAACTTCCGGTTTATCTTCTGTTGCCGGCAAACCTAAGATACTCTGCAAGCAAACGGTCTAATTAAAAAAAACAAGCTCCAAAATGTCAACCACTTTGAATGATTAAGGTGCACTTTTCACAATGACGTTATATTACTAAAAAAAGATTGCGATACATTACATAATACACAATAACAAGAAATGATTTCTTTTCTTACCTCTACCGACTCCAATTCTTCATCTGAGGTATCTTTATCCAACTTATTCTCGTGAGTGTTAGAATCAATATCAAACACTGACGCGGGTAGAGTTTGTGAAGAACTTTCGATCCCTTCAAAGTTGGACGATGGCATATTACCAGCTAGAAATACAATAATAATGATATATTTTTTACGAAAATCAGCAAAGTTTATTCTATTTTTAATAACTGTACATTGATTTGTAAATGTACATACGTTCAAATGTGCAGCAGGTTAATACACATGCGTGTTATGTGACATAAAATACAGATAATTATGGAAGAAACCCATAAAACATTAAAGTTAAGCAGTAGAATTTTTATTGTAAACCTAAACAAAATATGCTCGTACCTAGATTATGTTGCAATATGATAGAGTTTATGAATAAATCATCATCTTCAAGATCAGGCAAAGGGGAAATTTTTCGTCGCTTTCTATTGGTAACGTCGTTCTTCATGTAATCGCAATGAATACGCTTTTCCATTGCAACAGTCCCGTTGAGAGAATCAGTAAATTTATTCAAAAATCTATAGAAACAAAAAAGTTAGCTTTAAAAACTATTGCAAAATCATAAACCATTAAAACTATTTAAACTGAAGTTTGCTCTGACGCACCGAACTCGTCAAAGTTCGAAGCCTAGCGATAGAGTAATTGTACAATATGAGTAACAGTTGCAATGTGAATCAGTTTCCACTATCATTGCAATGATGGAGGTAAAACGTATTCAACAGCTATCTAATATCTATAGCCTAACTTTCCGGGTATCGTTTTTTTTCAATTTTAGAAACAAAACTAAATCTATAACACTTCATTTATTATGTAAGAATTATATGCCAGCAATACGGCAATAATAGCCAAACACAGCGCATGGCCTGAGACCTCGCTACACAAAGTGATATATTTCCTTTCACGAGTAAAGTTAATGTGAGCGGCAAATGCTGAATATAACTCAGTCTCCGGTAAACCTACTGGCAACTTTTTAACTAAGGTCAATATGTACTATAACCTACTATAGTTCTTTGCAAAAAACTTTAAAACCAAAATGTTTCAGACATAACCTTCTTACTTCGCCTTCCCTCAAAAACACAATGACACAGTGACACGACTGGTTGCTGTATATGTTGGCAGAAAAGTAGAAAACAGACCTAAATCGATGCGATAAAGCAATAAGATTGCGATAAATAAGTAAGAACATTAACATGAGAGTCAAGGAAAAACAGTTTGATGTAGATAAGAAGGAAATCTGCTTACATTGAACAATGACAATCGATGTAAGTTGGACTTATAATCGCTTGTTTTGGACTGTGTAAGCCATTTTTAAAGTTCACTCGCAAAAAGAAGCTGCTTTCATGTAGTTGTTTAATTACGGGGATCTTAAACAAGGTACTTAAAATCGCACATTTAGAGAGTTTTCGACACCTTAAGCAACCCTCGTAAAATTCTTATTCGTCTGAACAAAATATAATATTATTGGCAAAAAAATTAAATATTAACAACGCAATTTAAGAAATACCTTTGCTGTGTTTGTAAATGTAGATAAAGCTTTTTGTTTTGAAACGGGGAAGGTTGAAGGGCTTTAACTTATTACATCCCAGCTAAACTTTTATCAGGGGAAGTCCTAGTGCAGAATTTCATCGTTCAAAATATTTTCAACGTTTTAGTATTTCGGAAAAATTCAATCATTGGAGGAGTCACGCTGCATTTTTATGGCTATTGTTTCTACTACAAAGAAAAAGGTCCTGATCCTTTCTGCATATGGCACCGCACCTGAGCAATTTGCTGCAACTTTCAACATTTAACGCAGCAAATGGCAGATTATACACATCTACAATGAACGACAGAGATTATTCGATCAACATTTTTCATCATTTATTACTTTTTAAGAAATTAGCGTCATGTGCCCGGCTATTGTCGTATGTTCTCTAGAAACCAGTATAATTCCAACCGCAATAGATGAATGTCTAAGCCGAAATCGAGTTAAATACACGCTGTTATGATTACATCCTATTTACACATACTACCTCGATAAACAATGTCATCTAATCGCTATAAAATACACATAGTTCGTTGCCATATCTCAAACAATACTGCACCACAAAGCCTATATATATAAAGGAATACACTTCGTTGCTTTTTTTTACACTAATAATTAAACATTTTAACGCATCTAAAGGATACAGGTTCTTTTAGATTTTAGAATATTAAACAGCAGTTAATATAATTATTCATCGAATATGTTTCTAAACCGTTTTCTTATTCTCAAACGCTTCGTTTTTTTCAACAGCGAGTACGATTTTTTCATCTGTAATATCTTTTTCAAATGCTGAAACATCATTTTCTATATGGTTACGTGTAGCATACAGTAAACTTTTTTCTAAACGACTCGTATTTAAAAGTTCTGGTCGAATTGTATGCGCATACGACCTCTCTCTATCCATATGCGATGCATAAGCGCTGTGTAAACTGCGGTTGATGACCATATTTTCTTAGATTTATTTTTACCAAGAAAATTTTTCCGATTCCAATTACTAAAATCTTTACTGCTAGATGGAATATCTAAGCATTACCTTTATTATAACGCGCAATGTTTTGTCGCAATGTTAACCTCTAAGTTTAGTTGTCCCAAACACAACCTCCAATTTTGGTAATATTTACTTCGTGCAATTTGATACCCGTTTTCGCTGCGAGATACATTTGGTAATTGTTACTTCGTGCAACTTTTCACTCGTATAAATTGCGAGATACATTTGTTAATTTTTACTTCGTGCAATTTATTACCCTTATACGTTTCGTTATACATTTGGTAATTTTTACTTCGTGCAATTTGATGACCGTATAGGCTAAACTGCAAGATACATTTGGTAAATTTTACTTCGTGCAATTTGTCACCCGTATAAGTTGCGAGATACATTTGGTTACGTTAATCACAATCACGTTAATCACAATCACGTGTTCGTATCCAGCAGAAACTTTTTCTGCCGTTTTGTTTGATTGAAATTGAGGTATATTATTTTACCCGCTGAGATCTATATAACAAATTAAACGTTTTGCATGAAACTGTTAATAAAATGTACTTAAACGTTTTGGTCGAAGTAAGTTAATGGTGAAAATAGTCCCAAAAACATCCTATTTTCAAAAACCATAAAAAGTAATAAATAACCGTAGTCCTTAGAAATATAGCCAATTATTAAGGACCTGTAGTACAATTTCATTTCAAGGTCACCATAGTGAAGAGGGGGAAATCTTCTTTAAGAATCTGCAATAAAAAATTCACACCTCTTCCGGCAACAATCAGCAGAATTGACGTGAAACATTTAATAAATTCAGCATTTTTTACGTTTTTGGGGTATTATCGCATTTCTTAGTACACCTCACGTTTTTTGTGAATTTCGGAACTTTCCGGTTCCATCATTTCATTTTTTTTTTATTTTTTTTTTGTGATTCGTGGTTATTTCGTTTATTGTATTCATCATAATTCCAAAAACATCATCGACTCACTCGCACAACGACAACATAAAAATGTCACTCCCATTGAGTTGTCAAATTTGTTGAAAATTGTCAAAATTGTCAAAATTGTCAAAATTGTCAAAATTCCATTGAAAAAAGGAATTCTCGCTTGGCGTCACCCAAGCGTATAAAACTCATGACACGAGAAAAAGGTCATTTTTAGAAGCACACGTAATAATGCAGCTCTATGACAACACAAGCAAAGCAGCACTGCAACTTCGAATATGATTGACACGATGTGAAGAGAGTAGCCGATGTGCTTGAAACATTAATAGTTGTAGCCTCGACCAAAGCCACCTCGGACCATACCAGGGGGCGGGCCACTCATTCCTGGCAGGGTCCAAAACCGCCCCGCTGCGGTGCCATTGTGCCCGGGGCTGGTCCACCAACCCCATGCATAGGTCCCTGTAATCCCGCCGTTGGACCACCGGGGCCACCCATACCGCGACCAGCAGCTCGTCCAGCGCCTGGTCCGCGACTTGAACCTCCCGGCACGCCGAGTCCTTTCCCTGATGGAGGCGGTCCTTCAACCGACATCGACACCAGATGTTCTCCGCGTAGAAGCACAAGCCCCAGAGTCCTTTTCTCCTCTCTGTCAGTGGAACCTTTCTTGGGTCGAATCCGACGGAACTCGTCACAATCAACAAGAATTAGGTTCATGTGTTTATCAAAAGCTTTGAAGGTGCCGATGAAAGTGCGACCATCCTGCAGAATGCATCGCATACGGTAATTGATATGATTGTTTAACTTTGAACCTCCGCGAGGTGGCATTGTAAATGTCCAGAGCTTACCATTTTAAATTTTAAATACGTCACTGGTTGACTTTTATATAAATTTTGCTGCAGAATATTTTCATTATTAGCGATTTATCGTTATTTATATTGCTAGGTCTAATTACAGTAAAGATCAATTACTTGTGTGGCCGAATACTTCCGGTTTGAGGTTGCTGTAAATTTTCCGCGACCTCCGGCCAACTTCCAAACCCGCTGTATTGCTTTAGCTGCAGAGGAACTTGTAAGATTTTTTCCCTTATGGGGAAAAACCATCTTACACTCTTCTCCGTTGAATCTGACAAGGTTATCCAGCCCTTTCTTCAACCATTCTGGCATTACAATAGTTGCATCCCCATATGTTGAGAATGTTTTGTGACCGCGCACCTGCATTAAAAACATCCTTTTTTAATAGAGTTCTACATGAAAGGAAATTGTGGTGACTTACACGAACAATCCATCGTTTTTTCTCGGTCGGATAGCCAAACATTAGCTCTTCAACGAGCATATTGCGCACCGCACTTGTCCGTTGCGAGTTTTCAATTATCAGATAAGCCATGGTACTACGACACCTTATCGAAAGACACTTTATCGAAAGACACTTTATCGAACGACACCTGATCGAAACGACAGCTGATTGAAAGACACTTTATCGAACGACAGTTAATCGAGCCGACAGTTGATCGAACGACACTTTATCGAAATGACAGCTGATCGAACGACACTTTATCGAACCGACAGTTAATCAAAACGGCAGTTGATCGAACGACACTTTATCGAACCGACAGTTCAAGCAAGATTTTTGCGAGTTTCTCAAACATTGAAACAATGGGCCATTGTGATGTGCGGTCTTTGTAATGGTGTGCATTAATGATTGTCATGTATATATCATAAAGTTGACGATCTATATTTTATATTTGTATCATAAAGTGTTCGATTTCGCATGGCGGCCGGCCCGCCCACATATTAATAAGATATCACAAAAATACGCACGAGAATTACTAAGTACGAGATTGTCTGTACAGTAGACTAGACTAGTCATTATAGATACAAAGAGTAAGGAATTGAAGGCAAAATAGACTTTAGACTTTGACTCTAGCCGTAACAATAGACTTTGAAATGGCAGCATATAATGCTCTTTCTTCCAGTTTCCCTCGGGCAGAAATTCTCGGCTGTCTTTTCCATTTTGGCCAATGTAGCTTCCGGAAAATGCAGGCTCTCTCTCTGCAGCGGTGGTTCAATGAAGATGCAGAGCACGCCCTTCGCATAAAATGCTTCCAGGCACTGGCATTCGTTCCGCCCGACGACGTTGTACAACGGTTCGAGGACTTCCTGGCCACGTTCAGTGACGACGATGAGCAGCACTTGTCTGAATACATTGACTATTTTGAAACTACTTGGATTGGACGATTGTGTCGCAGGAATCGTCGTCAACCTCTATTTCCTATCCGGTGTTGGAGTGTTTTCCACCGGGTTCAAGATGACCTTCCAAGAACGAATAATAGCATTGAAGGATGGCACAATGCGTTCAGCAAGCGTGTCTCATCATCCCATCCGACGCTTCGAAGACTCGTCAAAAAAATTAAGCGGGAACAAGGTTCCAACAAAAGGTTAATTGAGCAATTGAGTGCTGGAATCGATGGCCCACCTCGGAAGAAGCGCTACGACGCTGTCAACCAACGGCTGAAGAGCATAGTTGAAAATTATGACTCAACAAATATGGACATAAAAAGTTATCTTCGAGCAATTGCACACAACTTGTAATTAAATGAATGCGATTGAAATGTGCACTTCGTCAGTTGTCGTTCTTTTAACAGTGCATATCGTCAGTTGTTTCAATAAATTGTGGATCTTTTAACCCTATCCTAACCAGGCTCGCGAGTTTACTAAAAAAACTAAGTGTGGCCAACCCCGCACACACATTTGCAATCGTTAATTACTAGAAACCTATGCGTCGTAGACTGATGAGATTATTACAGGTTAGTAGAAACATCATCTGGCTTCCTGTATACATCATAATTGTAAAACTAAAGAAAGTGAATTTAGTGTAAATTAGGTATTTCTAAAAGTGACACATTTCTATAAATTCTTCTTGTTACGCCGCGCCCCCGCTGTGAAAAGAGAACGAAAAAGAATAGTTAGTCAAGTTATTGGTGCGTAAATGAGTAATACGTTTCAATGCGGAGAGAGAGAAAAATTATATAAATATCACAATATCTCAAAAATTACAAAATCCAACTTTATCAAACAAACATGGATGACCCATTGTTTCAATGTTTGAGAAAGACGCAAAAATCTTGCTTGAACTGTCGGTTCGATAAAGTGTCGTTCGATCAACTGTCGTTTTGATTAACTGTCGGTTCGATAAAGTGTCGTTTGATCAACTGTCGGTTCGATAAAGTGTCGTTCGATCAACTGTCGTTTCGATCAGGTGTCGTTTCGATCAGGTCTCGTTCGATTAAGTGTCTTTCGACAAAGTGTCGTTCGATTAAGTGTCCTTCGATAAAGTGTCTTTCGATAAGGTGTCGCGTCACGATCATTAGCTACTTTAACGTAAGTGAAAAACACGGTAAAAAGCGGATGACGGAGCATTGTCGGCGAAAGCGGCGTGAGCTGTCTGAAGATAAACGTTTAGCCAGGACACCACTGTGACTGGGGAAAGCGACCACTTGAGTGTGCTAAGGATTAACAATTCCTGGGATATGATTTCTTCCTCCGTGCAAGCTCCATCGGTGACGTAGGCAAAGTCTGTTAACTTCGGGGGATAGATTTCCTATAGAGACACAAAAGTTTAGCAAAGACCAATATTTAGAAATCATTTCTCCTAAATACTGTTTACCTGCGTGAATATAGGTTCTTCAAATAAATTTTATTCAAAAAAATGACAAACTTACTTATAATTTCGCGGCGATAAATAAGGCGGTGACACCGACAAGCTGTAACCTCGTTTTGTGAATGTTGGTTGTGTTGTAAAGATATCGTTCAATGCAGTCGATCGCTAAATAAAACGTCTCCCGGTGTAAAGTATACACCTCTGATACCTGCAAAGAGACACACTAGCGTTAGACAAGATACTTTCCATTATCTTGCTTTCCCTTAGAGTTTAGAAGTTGAGTTGCTACCTCCATTAACTAGTCTAGCGGGATGGTGCGCACTAGAGGTTGCAAATCTTCGTGTCTCAACAAGTAAGCGCTGTTTCGGTAATAAAGCGAATCTTTGTCGACCATCGAGCGCCATAATTCGTCAGAGTCGGCCCAGCTGAAACAAACAAGACGATTAGAATGTGGGCTCTCAGATTGAGAACAAAAATAACAACACATGTGGTTATGGTTAATGTGAAAGTTAAAATTGATGTTAATAACAGTCATATAACAAGATAAAGATATAAACAAGAGAAAATATAATAATGAAGTTGTTCAACTGGCCAAAACAACGGCGACCACAACAACCAAAACCATAGCATCTCATAACGAAATCCAATAAATGTCACAAAATGTACATGGCTCTAACGTTCCTTACCTTTTCAAGTTTCAAAATTTGTCCTGAAATGTTGTACGAATTCGCGATGTATGCATAATCATGGTTGCTAACTTTTGCTCGCAATCTTGTCAAAGAACGATTTATCTTACAAACTTACAAAAACACTGCTTTCGATGACCACATTGACGCGGTACTCTTAGAAAACCCATTTTAAAAAACTGCCATTCCACACTCCACAGCTAATTACCATGTCACAGTCTCTCGAATACCTATAAAACGTGGACACGTGGTGGAAACAACAGACCTAGCTACCCGTGACTCGACACTCAAAATTCCGATGTGGCTACATTGGTATGAAGCCAGCTTGTTGAAGCAAGACTGACTTTCATTTTTCTCTCATGAAACCGACTGATCTTAGTGATCTAGTTAACTGTTTCATGCAAGAGGGCTTAATAACCCACTCTCTCTCTATCACGTTCTACAAAACGAGATGCTACATAACTTAGGCAAATAAAGGGTGGTAGCGAACAAAGAAGACCCAACAGCCAAGTCGGCGAAATTAAACTAAAGCTGAAACATAGCTTACGGCTCCGGCCCGGCCCTCCTTTGTCACGAAACAAAAAGCGTGAAACTTGCCACGTAGGTGTCTCACGAGGCCATTCCAAGAAGTCAGCAACGTTTTGCAAAGTTCGCACTTGAAATCACCTTTCCCATTATTTTTTTATCGTGCACGACTTTGCAGTGGCGCGATATGTTCGAATTCATGACACCACAGTATCTAGAACAGTTACTAACACCATTATGTCATTATTCTCGGAAATGTTTGGCTTTTGTTTTCTTTTACACATAGAAATCAAAAACAGCATTGAAAAGCTGAAGGTGTTTTAAATTATCTTCCATTCATACTTGAAAGCTGTTCGAAATAATAGTAGAACTTACGGACACTTTTTCTTCTTATTTTATCCAGTATTTGTCCGTCCCAATCGTAAGTTTTATATCGTAATCGTAATCGTATTCGAAAAACGTCCCAATCGTAAGTTTTGGTAAACACACACAGTACGAAATGACTGTGCAGTAGAAAACACTCATGCAATGATTAACACAATTCCTCGCTACATTTTACAGCAACAAACTAACTGCATCAACTGGAATAAAGTTTAAAACAACTTCAAACGCTTTTTAATGGGCCACGATGGGGGGGCACACGAAGAACGGGTAGCCCAAGATAAAGTATTACTTTTGCAAAATATAATAAAATACTGTGATTTCAAAACGTTGGAGTCCATTGACCTGGACACATATAAAGAGAAACATGTGCAGGTTAGGACGTTATATTAACTTTGATTAGTTACATACAAGATTTTTTGGATATACTACAGGTAGAATCTACTATGTAATATATTCATAGAATGTATATAAGCAAAGTAAAAGCGCACTGGAAAGCAAAGGTTTGAAGGTGAACATCATTAAAACCAAAGCGATGAGAATTGGTAGAAAATCGTTGAAGGGAGTAGTCGGTACTGTTGATCCATGCGGAATTTGTGGGAAGAGAGTAGGGAGAAATTCCATTCAATGCAGAAAGTGAAAGTACTGTATTGAGTGCATAAGAGAAGTTCAGGTAGGCCTATCAATGGAAGGCTGATGAGTGGAAGGACATGTGAACTTGGGAAGTAATGAGATCGAGCTTGTTAAGGAGTTTCGGTATTTAGGGGATATGATAGGGAAAAATTACAGTACTGGCAGAGCAGTGACGGCAAGAATACGCGCTAGTTGGAAAACTTTTAAGGAATTGTCTGATACACTCTAGGGCAGACTACTCTATACAAACCTAAAAGAAAGGCTGTGTAAAGCATGTGTAAGAAGTGTGATGTGCTACGTAGCTGAATGTTAGGCGATGAAGAAGGCTGATGTCAGGCGAATGCAGATGACAGAAATGAGGATTATTCGAATGATGTGTGGTAAGACACTACGAGATGGCATTACCAATGATGCGATAAGAAGGTGGACATGTGTTGAAGATATTGAAGAACATCTAAGAGGACATCGTCTGAGATGGTTGTGGAACGTTGAGCGAATGAATAAGTAGAGCTTAATAAGAAGAGTACAACATAAGATGATTGCAGTAAAGGTGAAAACGGGAAGATCAAAGAAAACATGGGAAGAGACGGTGAAGGATGACAAGAGAAGGAAAGGTTTGAAGATCGAGGATGCCATCGACAGGGGAAAGTGTCGGCGTCGTTGCAGGCAACTGGTCGACTCTGAATTTGTTTCGGGATGAAGACTAGGCCTGAACAACATTCGAATGGAAGATGATTATGTATATATGCAAAGTCTTAGCAAAAATAGTTGTATTTAAAAATAAACAAAAACCATCTTTCTTTATTTTAGAAATTACAAAATGAAAATAAAACTCCTTCGACATTCATATCCCACTCGAATGCCATGACGAGCTTCCTCAGCTTTTCATTACTGAAGAAGCTTCCATTGACCTTCAACGTGGGGGAAGCCCTTATTAACCTCAAGAATCGAAGGGCATCCTACAGAAAATTTCTAAAAAGAAGGTGATTACAAGCGCTGCCTACATGTAGCCTTTCCACTCTTGGATGATTTACTCGTGTTGGTATCTAAAAACTAGTTTTGTTATTGCAATTAAAACTTCTGTGTTAAAAAATACGCGTTTGCTAACCACTCTTTATTACCTAAACTGTTGCGTTTTCTTGGAGGCAAGTTATTAAGGAGGCGGATCGCAGAAATGCGTTGGACCCGGCAGAAGTGAACAAAGTTATGACAAATCCACTTTTTCGTAATACTGCGCTAACCATAAAACGTAAATGACAGTTACAGTTGTTTTATATTTTTACATTATTTTAATTCTCGTTGAATGTGTAACTCACTATATAAAAAAATGCAGTATGGAGAAGAGACCCCGGAGCCGAGGTGAGAAAAGCCCATGGGGAAGTCCTCATGGCTTATTTGATAATTGAAAACTCGCAACGGACAAGTGCGGTGCGCAATATGCTCGTTGAAGAGCTAATGTTTGGCTATCCGACCGAGAAAAAACGATGGATTGTTCGTGTAAGTCACCACATTTTCCTTTCATGTAGAACTCTATTAAAAAAGGATGTTTTTAATGCAGGTGCGCGGTCACAAAACATTCTCAACATATGGGGATGCAACTATTGTAATGCCAGAATGGTTGAAGAAAGGGCTGGATAACCTTGTCAGATTCAACGGAGAAGAGTGTAAGATGGTTTTTCCCCATAAGGGAAAAAATCTTACAAGTTCCTCTGCAGCTAAAGCAATACAGCGTGTTTGGAAGTTGGCCGGAGGTCGCGGAAAATTTACAGCAACCTCAAACCGGAAGTATTCGGCCACACAAGTAATTGATCTTTACTGTAATTAGACCTAGCAATATAAATAACAATAAATCGCTAATAATGAAAATAATCTGCAGCAAAATTTATATAAAAGTCAACCAGTGACGTTTTTAAAATTTAAAATTTCCTATTAGGTTAGATCTAAGAGACCGGACCGCCGCCTTTTGGTGGCCAAGCATATGGCGCATAGCTCGAGCACACAAGAGAGATATTACGCGAACGACCTACAGAATGTAGAGGCTGAAGAAGCCTATGAAATCATGAAAGAAATAAGGGTAAGTTGTTCAAATCAACTTAAATGGGATTCCTCGGAATAAGTTTAAAAGTTTTAACTTTTTTGTGTGCATTACAAGTCTGATTCGCGAATAAATTCTATTCTTGGCAACGAAACAATTTCTTGTCGATGGCAAGTTTGATGTGAACACACGCTTCCTTCCGGCAAATGGTTGTCAGTAAAAAATTGAATTATATTTTTTAATCGCAGTCGTGCAGTTCGGCTGGTCGCACCGAAACAAAAGGCGCCGTGATAGAGAGAGAGAGAGGGTTATTAAGCCCTCTTGCATGAAACAGTTAACTAGATCACTAAGATCAGTCGGTTTCATGAGAGAAAAATGAAAAGCAGTCTTGCTTCAACAGGCTGGCTTCATACCAATGTAGCCACATCGGAATTTTGAGTGTCGAGTCACGGGTAGCTAGGTCTGTTGTTTCCACCACGTGTCCACGTTTTATAGGTATTCGAGAGACTGTGAGTTGGTAATTAGCTGTGGAGAGTGGAGTGGCAGTTTTTTTAAATGGGGTTTCTAAGAGTACCGCGTCAATGTGGTCATCGAAAGCAGTGTTTTTGTAAGTTTGTAAGATAAATCGTTCTTTGACAAGATTGCGAGCAAAAGTTAGCAACCATGATTATGCACACATCGCGAATTCGTACAACATTTCAGGACAAATTTTGAAACTTGAAAAGGTAAGGAACGTTAGAGCCATGTACATTTTGTGACATTTATTGGATTTCGTTATGAGATGCTATGGTTTTGGTTGTTGTGGTCGCCGTTGTTTTGGCCAGTTGAACAACTTCATTATTATATTTTCTCTTGTTTATATCTTTATCTTGTTATATGACTATTATTAACATCAATTTTAACTTTCACATTAACCATAACCACATGTGTTGTTATTTTTGTTCTCAATCTGAGAGCCCACATTCAAATCGTCTTGTTTGTTTCAGCTGGGCCGACTCTGACGAATTATGGCGCTCGATGGTCGACAAAGATTCGCTTTATTACCGAAACAGCGCTTACTTGTCGAGACACGAAGATTTGCAACCTCTAGTGCGCACCATCCTGCTAGACTAGTTAATGGAGGTAGCAACTCAACTTCTAAACTCTAGGGGAAAGCAAGATAATGGAAAGTATCTTGTCTAACGCTAGTGTGTCTCTTTGCAGGTATCAAAGGTGTATACTTTACACCGGGAGACGTTTTATTTAGCGATCGACTACATTGATCGATATCTTTACAACACAACCAACATTTACAAAACGAGGTTACAGCTTGTCGGTGTCACCGCCTTATTTATCGCCGCGAAATTATAAGTAAGTTTGTCATTTTTTTGAATAAAATTTATTTGAAGAACCTATATTCACGCAGGTAAACAGTATTTAGGAGAAATGATTTCTAAATCTTGGTCTTTGCTAAACTTTTGTGTCTCTACAGGAAATCTATCCCCCGAAGTTAACAGACTTTGCCTACGTCACCGATGGAGCTTGCACGGAGGAAGAAATCATATCCCAGGAATTGTTAATCCTTAGCACACTCAAGTGGTCGCTTTCCCCAGTCACAGTGGTGTCCTGGGTAAACGTTTATCTTCAGTCAGCTCACGCGGTCACGCCGCTTTCGCCGCCAATGCTCCGTCATCCGCTTTTTTTCCTTCCTCAATATCCGCAAGAAACATTTGTCCACATAGCACAGGTGGGAATAAATTGCGGTCAGTTCTTGTGTGAAAGGTAACGGTCCTAAACTTTGATGAAACAACGTCTCAGATGCATCTAGTGCTTAAAATGTCACCAGCATCCTGGTCCGGTTCTGTTCGTAAAATTTGCTATATTTTTTCTATTATGTCGTCTTCCTAATCTCGAATATATGAATAATTCGACTCTGAGTTGCCGCCGATTTATTGACCCACTTTGCTTGTGTTTTGCATTCATGCAGTTATTAGCAATTAGCAAACAATATAACTAATATCGGGACTTTCCGCGTACAGCTACCTCACATCTTCACTTGCTGGATATTTAACGTGCGGTTTCAGAAACTGCGTCAAGTGTCGAGTAATCTTAACGGTTCTTATTTCCATTCTAGTTGATCGACCTCTTTACATTGGACATCAAAAGTCTTCAGTTTCCATCCGTTTTCTTGGCTGTGTCCGCCTTGTACCATTTTTCATCGCGGGAGCTCGCCACCCAAGTTTCATGCTTTCAGTTCTTAGACATCGCCGCTGTAAGTAATTCTATAAGCACTGGGATAATTCTAGTATAAGAGTGTTATAAGATTTAGATAATACTAGGAGTGTTATCAGCAATGTCTACCAATGTATCTACGGCATTTTACCTAATTTTGAGTTTATTGCTTTAGAAATCGGTTTTCCAGTGTTTGTCGGATTATTTCTTTCATTTATTTTTAAGGCATTAGGTGCCCTATATAGTTGGTTCTGTTAATATTGCCTGAATTTTGCGTGTTTTAATTTAACTCTTTATGCGTTTAGTGTGGTCACTGGATGGCGTTGTTTGCGATAACAGTCCCACACAGTGGTCTTCAACCTATGAAACGATTCCGCAGGGTGGAAGCAAGTGACATACAAAATATTCAAACTCACACGAATAACATTGACACCTTTGTAAGTTAGCGGTAAACAATTCGGCTGATTTTGAACTGTTTTACTAAGTGTATGTTTTGCTTGTATGGCTCATCTTGGTTAAAGTTGGAATTGAACCCTAAAAGAGGACAAATGGTAGGCGTATTATAATTAATTATAATTATAAACTAATAAACTTTGGCACATTGAGAGCTCTTTAGTCAAGCGGAAAGGCTTCCCATAGAGAGTCAGGGTCTTTGAAACGAATTAGAGAAATTAAATTGAATGGAAATGTCCAAGTGCTTTAACGAAACAAAAGCTGGGTATGACCTCGCTCAGTCAAAAGCAATAAATCAAACAATCGTTCTCATTATTCTCATTTCTCACAACTAAACTTATCAAATAAAACCCATAATAAATTTAATTTTATACAATGACTTAACTGATGCATAAACAAATATTTGCGGTTTGGGGTTTGATTTGTGAGCTAAACTAGCCGACGAAAGAGAAGTTGCTGCAGCGCTATCTACATAAAAAAGAATTCAATTGGCGTGATCATAAACAGTTAACAAGGGACAGTCTCTTTTGGAAGTAGGTGCTTTCGACGGGGTTAACGAGTTAATCCCTCGTCGATCGCCGAATGTTTTTTGTTGCCCGCGAATGATTTTGCACAAGGGTAATTGCTGCGTTGATAGTCTGGTTTCTGAAAGGTGGGTGATGAATATGATAAGTTATCACTGTGTCATAAATTACCAAATGCTGTATGATTTGTGAAACTGGCCAATGTTTGTGTGTGGTGATCGTTGTTGCCATGTTTAGTTAAATTAATCGCGTTGGTTTGGTGAATTATGATTTGTGAAATTAGTACTTGTTTGTCCGGAACTCTTTGTTCCATTGTTAGCGTTAGATCGTGGGTAATGAGGTGGTTTAGACACTTAAATTTGTTGTATTTGTGGCTGTAGTGGGTAAGAAATTGCGACGTCTGGTGGTGACCACTTAAAAAATGTAGCACGAATTCGTTTATTAACTGGTTGAGTAAGATTCTTTTGTCCTACTGCACTCATTAATTCGCGCATTAAATCTTTGGAAGATAGAACACGAAGTGTCAGATCAGCCAACAAAAACTCTAAATAATCCTCAGTCCTCACGTTTATCAAAATGTTTCAAGATTTCATTGATTATTATGTCGTAACAGTTATGAGCATACGCAGAAGGTAAACAAAGTAGCCCGAGGTCTGTCGCTGGAATTGCCTCTACCGCTAACATGTGACGATTAGTTTTTGAAGTGATTTGATAAAGGGAAAATTTATGTTCAAGGTGGGAAATCCACGCTTCGGGATTGATTTACATGCTATACATGAAATACAAAATACTTACATGATTTAATCCTATTTACACATACTATCTCGATAAACAATGACATTTAATCGCTGTAAAATACACATAGCTCGTTGCCATATCTCAAACCATACCGCACCACAAAGCCTATGCATATAAAGGAATACACTTCATTGCTTTTTTTCACTAATACATAAACATTTTAACGCATCTTAAGGATATACGTTCTTTTATATTTTAGAATATTAAACAGAAGTTAACATAATTATTCATCCAATATGTTTCTAAATGGTCTGTTTGCAAAGCGTTTTTTATTCGTCATTTTGTACAAGACGTACTTTGTTGTTGTTCCATAACAGTGGTTGCGATTTACCACGGCAAACGAATGAAAACTGCCGACATTGCCTGTGATTATTTTACAGGCTGGCTAAAACAGCTACTGTTGCGTTTTTTAGCAGTTTTGTCATAGTTGCAATATCATCCTCGTGCTTTTCGATTCTGGCTTTGTACTCTGCAAACAACCTTGACTAGAACTCGATGGCAAACTTCTTTCGCGGACGTGCTGCGATCACGCTGTTTCGCATTTTCAGGAAGTCCGACTCGAACGTTACGAGCTTTCAGGTACTGGCGCAAGTCTTTCAATTGGCCTTTGTTGTACCTGATCACCGAGTAAGAAACTTTTTGGCATAACCTAGAATCCTAGATCATCTGATTAGAAACAGGTAATTCCTTTTTCATCTTCGTCCACATCTATCTCATGACTTAATACAATTTTAGGTAACGAGGGTCAGCAAGATACTGCCAGAAGATGATAGGTGTGTGTTAAGTTAAAGTTGACATGATAAGGCTTTAGAATTTAGGTAGTAGGCCTATAGTCATATAGTTCGTAGATTAAATAAATCTTTCAGGGAGCTTTTGAATTCTTCTTCGAAGACGTCACCTAATAAATGGAAGCACGTATTCACGTATTGCAGAATGAGAGGAAACGCAAGATTTGCATCGGTCTACCACAAGTTTATGATTTCAAAAGTTGGAGTCAATTAACCTGGACACATATAAAGAGAAACATTTGCAGGTTAGGACGTTCTGGTAATTGTGATTAAATTTGACGTAAAACTTTTTTTGTACATACTACAGATACAATCTACTATATAATATACTCATAGAATGTATATGTGCAAAGTCTTAGCAAATTTAGTTGTATTTAAAAATAAAAAAGAGACCATCTAGCTGTATTTTAGAAAATACCAAATGAAAATAAGAGTCCGTCAACATTCATATTTGTTTGAATTTATTACACTAACCACATTAAATGCATTGATGTATGGTACCAGTTGTTTGTTATCGTCATCAAACAAAATAACATCCGGTATCTGATATCTTACACATATACTTTTTACAAGGTAAAAGAATTCAATTCAATCTATGCCTTTCTATGGGATGAAATTACAGGTCATTTCATGCATTAAAAGGGAGTTCTTGTGTAGGCAAAATATAATTCAATCTTTGATTTCTTATTTGATTTGATTTGTATAATGATTCTTTGATTTTTGTTTTTAAAAGTAAACTTGCCGTGTAACAAATGTGAAAAGTGTCTTTTTTGTGCACTTTCAATGTGCACACGACTAAAATTTATGGGATTTTATTTAATTATTATTTATCAATGTGCTTTAGTGCAGTCACTAGTTACTACACTGCTAGAATGTAATCCACTTGTCCAAGACTTATCCTCACTGGGTATTTCCTTTGTCTTGGTTTTGTGCCGGTGTTAACATAAAATAGACATAAATATAAATAACGGAATGTTTCGTCGGTGCTAGGTTATCGTTATTTCATAAACCAGATGGAAATGCATCGCGTGCGAAGTCAGCTTAGAGAAGCGATGAGATCCGGCTTTATTAAAAGGCTAAGCTGGGCTACTTACTACAATTTGATGGCACATTTCCAGAAATAGTTTTGCTGGCTTTCTTGTATTTAAGGATGTTCAATTATTTGCTTATTTATTTTTTTTGCAAAACTGGTAGGACAGTGATGGTTTCCGTGCAATAATGAAGTGTACGTATTTTTCTGATAGAATGGAAGACTGGATGGCCAATGAAGGAATTGAAGGCAAGCGACTAGGTGCCTAACTTTACAGCCTAACTTTTCTAGCTAACTTTTCTGCATGTAGGTTAATGGTAGTTTTGTTAAACTTTTGTATAATATGTTTGTTGTATAATGTTTTTCACATGAATTAATGAAATTGAAGCAATTAAAGTGAAATAATCCATTCTTCGAATGTAAAATATTAACATGTCATTTTTCAGAAAACCGATTTTTAAGCCGTAAAATGTTGGCTAAATGTTGTCACTTCTTTACTACATAATACTGTAGATACCACAATTCATTTTCCATCTTAATATACAGTGTCTAGAATAGACTAAGGTTAAGCAATATATTATAATATATATTATTATATAATATAATTATATTATTTTCTCGATTATTTAGAAGAGTTTGACTTCTGGAAAGTAACTTTTTTCATTACAGAAGTTGTTTGAGATTAGTGTTTATGTTATATATTATATTTATGTTATATTATGTTATATAGGCCTATCATATTTTCATCGCCTAAAAAAAGGCCAATTTTGCCAGCTATTATAATGCAAATAGAGTTTTACGTTTAAAGAATTTATAACATGTTTTTGGATAACTATACGCATATGCACAAGTAATGCATTCAGGTTCAAAATCATTACGTCCTTTTCTGAAACAAGGATACTTTTGCCACAGTTCATCAGAAAACACAATATATTTCTTTGGCGTTATTGCTTAGCTTTATTTTGCTTTTATGGTTGTTTAAATCAAAACAATGATAACAAAAATGGTTAGACCTCAATCTGTCGCCGAAATGTCACTTGACTTAGGCCTCATGCCAAAAAGTCGGGATCACGTAAATTGACTATGAACAAAATCACTGGCGACAATTGGTCGTGGTCAGCTGGCTATCAAACGCTATGCTTTTATTTTTTACGCATATTAGCATTGTTGTTTAATCAAATTATATGAATTAAGGTCAGTTGGTTCTAGGTAAATTTACGTCACGGTCAGTTGTGACGGACAGTTGTCCTCGCGTTTGTTTAGTTTATTCGCGGTAAATTTCCCGTGGTTAATTGTCGTTTAACCCTAAAAGTCAAATAAAAATATAATTGTGTTGAAAATATAAGCAGGAAAGCAAAAAATGTAAAAAATAGGACATTTTGACGTTTTCAGTAGCATTTAGGCCTACTTTGAGCAAAAATCCTTTTTCTTTAGAAAAGAGGATATATGGTAGCCCTAAGTAACACGAATGGTAAGCTAGGTGTGCCACAAGGCATTTTGCGTTAGTAGCAATATTGAAAACTCATATGAGAACTCACACTGGTGAGTGAACTTATCGACATTTATCCAAATTGGCAGTTTGCAAACTACAGGGAACCTTTTTGATTTTCGTTTTTATATGTGACAGTCACTGCTTTTTTTACTCTGTAATTAATTTTGCAAACAATTATTGATATTGAATATTTCTATTAAAAGAGTTACACATTATATGAGTTTACTCCTATCGATAAAACCTTCAAATATTTTAAGTTCTTTTCAGAAAATAGGTTATAAGTTTGTATAATAACAAGTAATAACGCAATGGATCGTCAAGTAGTTGGTATGCCAGTTGACGTTTTGTTAAAATCAATCAGTGATGGGATTTCACAAGACTTTTTCGACAAAGAAGGACAAGAAAAGAAATTTTCCTGCAAATTTTGTGATAAATCATTCACATGCAAAAGCAACTTGAAACAACATTTAAGAACTCACACAGGTGAGCGACCTTATCAATGCGATGTATGCGACAAGTCATTTACCCAAAGCAGCAGTTTGAAAGGTCATGTAAGAACTCATACTGGAGAGCGTAATTATCACTGCAAGTTTTGTGAAAAGTTATTTACTCAAAGCCAACATTTAAAAACTCATATGCGAATGCACACAGGTGAACGACCATATCAATGCCAGGTGTGCCTCAAGACATTTATCACAAGTGGAAGTTTGCAAGGTCATATGAGAATGCACACTGGTGAGAAACCTTATCAGTGCCAAATTTGTGTCAAGTCATTTACCAGAAGTGGACATTTGAAAACTCATATGAGAATCCACACTGGTGAGCGACCTTATCAGTGCCAAGTTTGCCTCAAGTCATTTACCACAAGCAACCATTTAAAAGCTCATATGAGAATCCACACTGGTGAGCGACCTTATCATTGTCAAGTTTGCCTCAAGTCATTTACCCAAAGCAACAATTTAAAAGTTCATATGAGAATCCACACTGGTGAGCGACCTTATCAGTGCCAAGTTTGCCTCAAGTCATTTACCACAAGCAACCATTTAAAAACTCATATGAGAATCCACACTGGTGAGCGACCTTATCATTGTCAAGTTTGCCTCAAGTCATTTACCACAAGCAACAATTTAAAAGTTCATATGAGAATCCACACTGGTGATAAACCTTATCAGTGCTAAATTTGTGTCAAGTCATTTACCCAAAGCCAACATTTAAAAGCTCATATTAAAATCAACAATGGAGATTGGTCTTTTTATTGCCAAGTGTGTCAACATTCCTTTTCCCAAAAGAAAAATTTGCGGAGTCATGAAACTTTTCACACTGTGAAACGACATTGACACTTTTTAATGGCAGATGCATTAAACAAATATTAAATCTCCTATTGAGGAGATCTAAATATTTTGAAGTGGTCTTTGGACAAAACTCAGCATCAAAAAACATTTACAAACCATTCATCCAGATTCTGCATTCTTTTGTTTGTGTTTTATTTGTTCACTTTTACATGTTATATCAATGACTTTGTTGTATTTATGAAATATAAAATTGCACCATATGGTTGTGTTGGGCAAACAGCTTGTTTTTTCAGGAAGTTTATCAACGTAAGGTGCCCTAAAATTCGTATGATAAAACTCATATCATAACTCACACTGAAGAGAAACCTTATCAATGCCTACTGCAGAGGTGGCCAAACTGCGGCTCTTTAATGAATTTGCATTGTTCATTTAGACATCCATTTTTCCGGTATAGACGAGTTAATTGATCAGATTATGAAACAATGCGTTCTACCACAAGCAGTAACAGTCGACTGATTGTTAGTAATAATCAAACTACACTCCTAAGTAAAAATTATTGTGAAGAAGTGTGCTAACCTGTACACTGTAGTTAAGTAAACCGTCAGATTTAAGCTGCATGTCAGGGCTGAACTAGTTTTCAGTGTGGGTTACGGTTATATAAATAATTGCAAAAGGAGTTTATCCAAGAAATGTTGTTGGGGAATTATTGCAAAAAGAGAAAGTATGAAGAGGAGAATAGAACTTTTAAAACGGAATGGGAGGAAGAATTTGTATACACTGACTTTGAGCTAAACTTGTGTGTCTTATCTGTCATGCTTCGCTCAACCATTACAAAAAATGACGCAGATGAGTCGAAATTCAAAAAATAGACTAGTCTGGCTTCATCTTGCGGTTCTTTAGTCTTTACCTAAAACACTTTCGTCTACCACAATTTTGTGATTTCAAAACGTCGTAGTCCATTAACCTGGACACATACAAGATGAAACATTTGCAGGTTAGGACGTTCTGGTATTTGTGATTAATTTTGACATGAAACTTTCTTTGTACAAACTACAGATACAATCTACTATATAACAAACCCCATTCTACAACCCTGTCTAGTTAGTTCGAATCTTTGCAGTTACATTTGCGCGAATTCTCGCTCAATTCAAAAAGACTAGCAAATGGTATCTGGAAGTACAGTACTCAAATGTTATTCTGTAATTCTGTTAACTCTATGTGGCAATTGGTAATTGGAGATAGAAAAGGTTACCATGGGTAGCCAAAAATTAATCCTATTTAGCAAATTGCTACACTCAGGAGCCATCTGTTAACTCTATGTAGCAAATGGTAACTGAAATTATGGCAAATATAAACCCTAAATAACAAAAGATTACATATGGTAGCCAAATGGCAATCCTTTCATTGCCGCCGCAACAATTACACTTTGTATTGGTTTTCACGTCTTTACCTTTAAAAATAATTATGATTTCGTGAAAAGTTTAACTCTCCGGGTTAATTGCCAATTGTAATGTATATCCGGAGTGATTTAGTCTTTCAGGTCATGATATGATGTTGTGATGTTAATCATTGATCAAATGAATTGCTGAATATAACGGAGACCCAGGTTCACTTATTACGTAATAATGCCGAGTTCGAATAGACCGATAATTAGTTTATCGAAATCCGTAAAAACGAAATACGTTGACAGATTTTGTCATGTAACTGCTTTATGGTTTTGGAAGGCGTTTTGCGCTATGGAAGGTACTCACCTGGCAATCCGGTTTTGCTATGCCCGTAGTGATTTAATTCTTTAAGTCTTTGCAACTTGAAACTAATGGAGTAATTTCACTAACCTAATTCGCTCAATTAACTGGCCGATAACATCGAGTTCAGTTCCACTCATAAAACGTATGGCGCGAGCAGTGACGGCAGCAACAAACAATTGCTGTACCTGGAGGCTGTCACATAAGAGCCAATGCTGGCAGCCCCGGGAAAAGTAAAACATTTCCAGGGTGGAAAACAGCACCTTTGTTTGTGCACTTTTTGTCATCATTACGATGCCACAGGTATATAGACACTTAAACCATCTAAATTTAAATGAAATTGAACAACAGCAAATTTTATTTTTATAACAGCAGGGAGATGATAAAAGTGACCCAGCAACAGAACAAAATGACGGGTCATGAATAAGCATTATGGACAAGTGCAGTCGGAAATCACAAAATCGGGATCTTCTAATACTGGATTAAATAAGAAGAAAAACTGTCCGTAAGTTCTACTATTATTTCCAACAGCTTTCAAGTATGAATGGAAGATAATTTAAAATACCTTTAGCTTTTCAATGCTGTTTTTGATTTCTATATGTAAAAGAAAACAAAAGCCAAACATTTCCGAGAATAATGACATAATGGTGTTAGTAATTGTTCTAGATACTGTGGTGTCATGAATTTGAACATATCGCGCCACTGCAAAGTCGTGCACGATAAAAAAATAATGGGAAAGGTGATTTCAAGTGCGAACTTTGCAAAAAGTTGCTGACTTCTTGGAATGGCCTCCTGAGACACCTACGTGGCAAGCTTCACGCTTTTTGTTTCGTGACACAGGAGGGCCGGGCCGGAGCCGTAAGCTATGTTTCAGCTTTAGTTTAATTTCGCCGACTTGGCTGTTGGGTCTTCTTTGTTCGCTACGTCCCTTTATTTGCCTAAGTTATGTAGCATCTCGTTTTGTAGAACGTGATAGAGAGAGAGAGAGGGTTATTAAGCCCTCTTGCATGAAACAGTTAACTAGATCACTAAGATCAGTCGGTTTCATGAGAGAAAAATGAAAAGCAGTCTTGCTTCAACAGGCTGGCTTCATACCAATGTAGCCACATCGGAATTTTGAGTGTCGAGTCACGGGTAGCTAAGTCTTTTGTTTCCACCACGTGTCCACGTTTTATAGGTATTCGAGAGACTGTGAGTTGGTAATTAGCTGTGGAGAGTGGAGTGGCAGTTTTTTTAAATGGGGTTTCTAAGAGTACCGCGTCAATGTGGTCATCGAAAGCAGTGTTTTTGTAAGTTTGTAAGATAAATCGTTCTTTGACAAGATTGCGAGCAAAAGTTAGCAACCATGATTATGCACACATCGCGAATTCGTACAACATTTCAGGACAAATTTTGAAACTTGAAAAGGTAAGGAACGTTAGAGCCATGTACATTTTGTGACATTTATTGGATTTCGTTATGAGATGCTATGGTTTTGGTTGTTGTGGTCGCCGTTGTTTTGGCCAGTTGAACAACTTCATTATTATATTTTCTCTTGTTTATATCTTTATCTTGTTATATGACTATTATTAACATCAATTTTAACTTTCACATTAACCATAACCACATGTGTTGTTATTTTTGTTCTCAATCTGAGAGCCCACATTCAAATCGTCTTGTTTGTTTCAGCTGGGCCGACTCTGACGAATTATGGCGCTCGATGGTCGACAAAGATTCGCTTTATTACCGAAACAGCGCTTACTTGTCGAGACACGAAGATTTGCAACCTCTAGTGCGCACCATCCTGCTAGACTAGTTAATGGAGGTAGTAACTCAACTTCTAAACTCTAGGGGAAAGCAAGATAATGGAAAGTATCTTGTCTAACGCTAGTGTGTCTCTTTGCAGGTATCAAAGGTGTATACTTTACACTGGGAGACGTTTTATTTAGCGATCGACTACATTGATCGATATCTTTACAACACAACCAACATTCACAAAACGAGGTTACAGCTTGTCGGTGTCACCGCCTTATTTATCGCCGCGAAATTAGAAGTAAGTTTGTCATTTTTTTGAATAAAATTTATTTGAAGAACCTATATTCACGCAGGTAAACAGTATTTAGGAGAAATGATTTCTAAATATTGGTCTTTGCTAAACTTTTGTGTCTCTACAGGAAATCTATCCCCCGAAGTTAACAGACTTTGCCTACGTCACCGATGGAGCTTGCACGGAGGAAGAAATCATATCCCAGGAATTGTTAATCCTTAGCACACTCAAGTGGTCGCTTTCCCCAGTCACAGTGGTGTCCTGGCTAAACGTTTATCTTCAGACAGCTCACGCGGTCACGCCGCTTTCGCCGCCAATGCTCCGTCATCCGCTTTTTTTCCTTCCTCAATATCCGCAAGAAACATTTGTCCACATATCACAGGTGGGAATAAATTGCAGTCAGTTCTTGTGTGAAAAGTAACGGTCCTAAACTTTGATGAAACAACGTCTCAGATGCATCTAGTGCTTAAAATGTCACCAGCGTCCTGGTCCGGTTCTGTTCGTAAAATTTGCTATATTTTTTCTATTATGTCGTCTTCCTAATCTCGAATATATGAATATTTCGACTGTGAGTTGCCGCCGATTTATTGACCCACTTTGCTTGTGTTTTGCATTCATGCAGTTATTAGCAATTAGCAAACAATATAACTAATATCGGGACTTTCCGCGTACAGCTACCTCACATCTTCACTTGCTGGATATTTAACGTGCGGTTTCAGAAACTGCGTCAAGCGTCGAGTAATCTTAACTGTTCTTATTTCCATTCTAGTTGATCGACCTCTTTACATTGGACATCAAAAGTCTTCAGTTTCCATCCGTGTTCTTGGCTGTGTCCGCCTTGTACCATTTTTCATCGCGGGAGCTCGCCACCCAAGTTTCATGCTTTCAGTTCTTAGACATCGCCGCTGTAAGTAATTCTATAAGCACTGGGATAATTCTAGTATAAGAGTGTTATAAGATTAAGATAATACTAGGAGTGTTATCAGCAATGTCTACCAATGTATCTACGGCATTTTACCTAATTTTGAGTTTATTGCTTTAAAAATCGGTTTTCCGGTGTTTGTCGGATTATTTATATCATTTATTTTTAAGGCATTAGGTGCCCTATATAGTTGGTTCTGTTAATATTGCCTGAATTTTGCGTGTTTTAATTGAACTCTTTATGCGTTTAGTGTGTTCACTGGATGGCGTTGTTTGCGATAAAAATCCCACACAGTGGTCTTCAACCTATGAAACAATTCCGCAGGGTGGAAGCAAGTGACGTACAAAATATTCAAACTCACACGAATAACATTGACACCTTTGTAAGTTAGCGGTGAACAATTCGGCTGATTTTGAACTGTTTTACTAAGTGTATGTTTTGCTTGTATGGCTCATCTTGGTTAAAGTTGGAATTGAACCCTAAAAGAGGACAAATGGTAGGCGTATTATAATTAATTATAATTATAAACTAATAAACTTTGGCACATTGAGAGCTCTTTAGTCAAGCGGAAAGGCTTCCCCTAGAGAGTCAGGGTCTTTGAAACGAATTAGAGAAATTAAATTGAATGGAAATGTCCAAGTGCTTTAACGAAACAAAAGCTGGGTATGACCTCGCTCAGTCAAAAGCAATAAATCAAACAATCGTTCTCATTATTCTCATTTCTCACAACTAAACTTCTCAAATAAAACCCATGATAAATGTGATTTTATACAATGACTTAACTGAAGCATAAACAAACATTTGCAGTTTGGGGTTTGATTTGTGAGCTAAACTAGCCGACGAAAGAGAAGTTGCTGCAGCGCTATCTACATAAAAAAGAATTCAATTGGCATGATCATAAACAGTTAACAAGGGACAGTCTCTTTTGGAAGTAGGTGCTTTCGACGGGGTTAACGGAGTTAATCTAACGTCGATCGCCGAATGTTTTTTGTTGAATTTTTTTTGTTTTTTGTTTTTGTTTTGCCCGCGAATGATTTTGCGCAAGGGTGATTTCCGCGTTGATAGTCTGGTTTCTGAAAGGTGGGTGATGAATATGTTAAGTTATCACTGTGCCATAAATTACCACTTGCTGTATGATTTGTGAAACTGGCCAATGTTTGTGTGTGGTGATCGTTGTTGCCATGTTTAGTTAAATTAATCGCGTTGGTTTGGTGAATTATACTTTTGTGAAATTAGTACTTGTTTGTCCGGAACTCTTTGTTCCATTGTTAGCGTTAGATCGTGGGTAATGAGGTGGTTAAGACACTTAAATTTGTTGTATTTGTGGCTGTAGTGGGTAAGAAATTGCGACGTCTGGTGGTGACCACTTAAAAAATGTAGCACGAATTCGTTTATTAACTGGTTGAGTAAGATTCTTTTGACCTACTGCACTCATTAATTCGCGCATTAAATCTTTGGAAGATAGAACACGAAGTGTCAGATCAGCCAACAAAAACTCTAAATAATCCTCAGTCCTCACGTTTATCAAAATGTTTCAAGATTTCATTGTTATTATGTTGTAACAGTTATGAGCATACGCAGAAGGTAAACAAAGTTGCCCGAGGTATGTCGCCGGAATTGCCTCTACCGCTAACATGTGACGATTAGTTTTTGAAGTGATTTGATAAAGGGAAAATTTATGTTCAAGGTGGGAAATCCACGCTTCGGGATTGATTTACATGCTATACATGAAATACAAAATACTTACATGATTTAATCCTATTTACACATACTATCTCGATAAACAATGACATTTAATCGCTATAAAATACACATAGCTCGTTGCCATATCTCAAACCATACCGCACCACAAAGCCTATGCATATAAAGGAATACACTTCATTGCTTTTTTTCACTAATACATAAACATTTTAACGCATCTTAAGGATATACGTTCTTTTAGATTTTAGAATATTAAAGAGAAGTTAACATAATTATTCATCCAATATGTTTCTAAACGGTCTGTTTGCAAAGCGTTTTTTATTCGTAATTTTGTACAAGACGTACTTTGTTGTTGTTCCATAACAGTGGTTGCGATTTACCACGGCAAACGAATGAAAACTGCCGACATTGCCTGTGATTATTTTACAGGCAGGCTAAAACAGCTTCTTTGCGACATGCATTTTTTCGCAGTTTTGTCATAGTTGCAATATCATCCCCGTGCTTTTCGATTCTGGCTTTGTACTCTGCAAACAACCTTGACTAGAACTCGATGGCAAACTTCTTTCGCGAACGTGCTGCGATTACGCTGTTTCGCATTTTCAGGAAGTCCGACTCAAACGTTACGAGCTTTCAGGTACTGGCGCCAGTCTTTCAATTGGCCTTTGTTGTACCTGGTCACCGAGTAAGAAACTTTTTGGCATAACCTAGAATCCTAGATAATCTGATTAGAAACAGGTAATTCCTTTTTCATCTTCGTCCACCTCTATCTCATGACTTAATACAATTTTAGGTAACGAGGGTCAGCAAGATACTGCCAGAAGATGATAGGTGTGTGTTAAGTTAAAGTTGACATGATAAGGCTTTAGAATTTAGGTAGTAGGCCTATAGTCATATAGTTCGTAGATTAAATAAATTTTTCCGGGAGCTTTTGAATTCTTCTTCGAAGACGTCACCTCATAAATGGAAGCACGTATTGCAGAATGAGAAGAAACGCAAGATTTGCATCGGTCTACCACAAGTTTGTGATTTCAAAACGTTGGAGTCAATTAACCTGGACACATATAAAGAGAAACATTTGCAGGTTAGGACGTTCTGGTAATTGTGATTAAATTTGACATAAAACTTTTTTTGTACATACTACAGATACAATCTACTATATAATATACTCATAGAATGTATATGTGCAAAGTCTTAGCAAATTTATTTGTATTTAAAAATAAAAAAGAGACCATCTAGCTGTATTTTAGAAAATACCAAATGAAAATAAGAGTCCGTCAACATTCATATTTGTTTGAATTTATTACACTAACCACATTAAATGCATTGATGTATGGTACCAGTTGTTTGTTATCGTCATCAAACAAAATAACATCCGGTATCTGATATCTTACACATATACTTTTTACAAGGTAAAAGAATTCAATTCAATCTATGCCTTTCTATGGGATGAAATTACAGGTCATTTCATGCATTAAAAGGGAGTTCTTGTGTAGGCAAAATATAATTCAATCTTTGATTTCTTATTTGATTTGATTTGTATAATGATTCTTTGATTTTTGTTTTTAAAAGTAAACTTGCCGTGTAACAAATGAGAAAAGTGTCTTTTTTGTGCACTTTCAATGTGCACACGACTAAAATTTATGGGATTTTATTTAATTATTATTTATCAATGTGCTTTAGTGCAGTCACTAGTTACTACACTGCTAGAATGTAGTCCACTTGTCCAAGACTTATCCTCACTGGGTATTTCCTTTGTCTTAGTTTTGTGCCGGTGTTAACATAAAATAGACATAAATATAAATAACGGGAATGTTTCGATGGTGCTAGGTTGTCGTTATTTCATAAACCAGATGGAAATGCAACGCGTGCGAAGTCAGCTTAGAGAAGCGATGAGATCCGGCTTTGTTAAAAGGCTAAGCTAGGCTACTAACTTCAATTTGATGGCACATTTTCCAGAAATAGTTTTGCTGGCTTTCTTGTATTTAACGATGTTCAATTCTTTGTTTATTTGTTTTGTTTTCAAAACTGGTAGGACAGTGTGACAGTGCAATAATGAAGTGTACGTAATTCTCTGATAGAATGGATGGCCAATGAATGAATTGAAGAAAGCAGCTAGGTGCTCATTCAGGTTTTGCAGCCTAACTTTTGCTGTGTTTTGGGCAAACGGGTTTGCAACATCTTGAGCAACATTTTGCAATTAACTTTCTTATCCTTTGCGTGTGGACAACTGGACATAAGGAACACCGCTTCTGCAACCTGTTTGCTGTTTGTAGGGATGTACTTTGAAAAGCCAAGCCACATCTCACCATAGCCTTCCTTGTGCCTTCCTTGATTTGATTTGTATAATGATTCTTTGATTTTTGTTTTTAAAAGTAAACTTGCCGTGTAACAACTGAGAAAAGTGTCTTTTTTGTGCACTTTCAATGTGCACACCACTAACATTTATGGGATTTTATTTAATTATTATTTATCAATGTGCTTTAATGCAGTCACTAGTTACTACACTGCTAGAATGTAATCCACTTGTCCAAGACTTATCCTAACTGGGCATTTCCTTTCTCTTGGTTTTGTGCCGGTGTTAACATAAAATAGACATAAATATAAATAACGGAATGTTTCGTCGGTGCTAGGTTATCGTTATTTCATAAACCAGATGGAAATGCATCGCGTGCGAAGTCAGCTTAGAGAAGCGATGAGATCCGGCTTTATTAAAAGGCTAAGCTAGGCTACTTACTACAATTTGATGGCACAATTCCAGAAATAGTTTTGTTGGCTTTCTTGTATTTAACGATGTTCAATTATTTGCTTATTTATTTTTTTTGCAAAACTGGTAGGACAGTGATGGTTTTCGTGCAATAATGAAGTGTACGTATTTTTCTGATAGAATGGAAGACTGGATGGCCAATGAAGGAATTGAAGGCAAGCGACTAGGTGCCTAACTTTACAGCCTAACTTTTCTAGCTAACTTTTCTGCATGTAGGTTAATGGTAGTTTTGTTAAACTTTTGTATAATATGTTTGTTGTATAATGTTTTTCACATGAATTAATGAAATTGAAGCAATTAAAGTGAAATAATCCATTCTTCGAATGTAAAATATTAACATGTCATTTTTAAGAAAACCGATTTTTAAGCCGTAAAATGTTGGCTAAATGTTGTCACTTCTTTACTCATAATACTGTAGATACCACAATTCATTTTCCATCTTAATATACAGTGTCTAGAATAGACTAAGGTTAAGCAATATATTATAATATATATTATTATATAATATAATTATATTATTTTCTCGATTATTTAGAAGAGTTTGACTTCTGGAAAGTAACTTTTTTCATTACAGAAGTTGTTTGAGATTAGGGTTTATGTTATATATTATATTTATGTTATATTATGTTATATAGGCCTATCATATTTTCATTGCCTAAAAAAAGGCCAATTTCGCCAGCTATTACAATGCAAATAGAGTTTTACGTTTAAAGAATTTATAACATGTTTTTGGATAACTATACGTATATGCACAAGTAATGCATTCAGGTTCAAAATCATTACGTCCTTTTCTGAAACAAGGATACTTTTGCCACAGTTCATCAGAAAACACAATATATTTCTTTGGCGTTATTGCTTAGCTTTATTTTGCTTTTATGGTTGTCTAAATCAAAACAATGATAACAAAAATGGTTAGACCTCAATCTGTCGCCGAAATGTCACTTGACTTAGGCCTCATGCCAAAAAGTCGGGATCACGTAAATTGACTGTGAACAAAATCACTGGTGACAATTGGTCGTGGTCAGCTGGCTATCAAACGCTATGCTTTTATTTTTTACGCATATTAGCATTGTTGTTTAATCAAATTATATGAATTAAGGTCAGTTGGTTCTAGGTAAATTTACGTCACGGTCAGTTGTGACGGACAGTTGTCCTCGCGTTTGTTTAGTTTATTCGCGGTAAATTTCCCGTGGTTAATTGTCGTTTAACCCTAAAAGTCAAATAAAAATATAATTGTGTTGAAAATATAAGCAGGAAAGCAAAAAATGTAAAAAATAGGACATTTTGACGTTTTCAGTAGCATTTAGGCCTACTTTGAGCAAAAATCCTTTTTCTTTAGAAAAGAGGATATATGGTAGCCCTAAGTAACACGAATGGTAAGCTAGGTGTGCCACAAGGCATTTTGCGTTAGTAGCAATGTTGAAAACTCATATGAGAACTCACACTGGTGAGTGAACTTATCGACATTTATCCAAATTGGAAGTTTGCAAACTACAGGGAACCTTTTTGATTTTCGTTTTTATATGTGACAGTCACTGCTTTTTTTACTCTGTAATTAATTTTGCAAACAATTATTGATATTGAATATTTTTATTAAAAGAGTTACACATTATATGAGTTTACTCCTATCGATAAAACCTTCAAATATTTTAAGTTCTTTTCAGAAAATAGGTTATAAGTTTGTATAATAACAAGTAATAACGCAATGGATCGTCAAGTAGTTGGTATGCCAGTTGACGTTTTGTTAAAATCAATCAGTGATGGGATTTCACAAGACTTTTTCGACAAAGAAGGACAAGAAAAGAAATTTTCCTGCAAATTTTGTGATAAATCATTCACATGCAAAAGCAACTTGAAACAACATTTAAGAACTCACACAGGTGAGCGACCTTATCAATGCGATGTATGCGACAAGTCATTTACCCAAAACAGCAGTTTGAAAGATCATGTAAGAACTCATACTGGAGAGCGTAATTATCACTGCAAGTTTTGTGAAAAGTTATTTACTCAAAGCCAACATTTAAAAACTCATATGAGAATGCACACAGGTGAACGACCATATCAATGCCAGGTGTGCCTCAAGACATTTACCACAAGTGGAAGTTTGCAAGGTCATATGAGAATGCACACTGGTGAGAAACCTTATCAGTGCCAAGTTTGCCTCAAGTCATTTACCACAAGCAACCATTTAAAAGCTCATATGAGAATCCACACTGGTGAGCGACCTTATCATTGTCAAGTTTGCCTCAAGTCATTTACCCAAAGCAACAATTTAAAATCTCATCTGAGAATCCACACTGGTGAGCAACCTTATCATTGCCAAGTTTGCCTCAAGTCATTTACCACAAGCAACCATTTAAAAGCTCATATGAGAATCCACACTGGTGAGCGACCTTATCATTGTCAAGTTTGCCTCAAGTCATTTACCCAAAGCAACAATTTAAAATCTCATCTGAGAATCCACACTGGTGAGCGACCTTATCATTGCCAAGTTTGCCTCAAGTCATTTACCACAAGCAACCATTTAAAAACTCATCTGAGAATCCACACTGGTGAGCGACCTTATCATTGTCAAGTTTGCTTGAAGTCATTTACCAAAAGTGGAAATTTGAAAACTCATATGAGAATGCACACTGGTGAGCGACCTTATCATTGTCAAGTTTGCCTCAAGTCATTTACCACAAGCAACAATTTAAAAGCTCATATGAGAATCCACACTGGTGAGCAACCTTATCATTGCCAAGTTTGCCTCAAGTCATTTACCACAAGCAACCATTTAAAAACGCATCTGAGAATCCACACTGGTGATAAACCTTATCAGTGCCAAGTTTGCCTCAAGTCATTTACCACAAGTGGAAATTTGAAAACTCATATGAGAATCCACACTGGTGAGCGACCTTATCATTGTCAAGTTTGCCTCAAGTCATTTACCACAAGCAACAATTTAAAAGTTCATATGAGAATCCACACTGGTGATAAACCTTATCAGTGCTAAATTTGTGTCAAGTCATTTACCCAAAGCCAACATTTAAAAGCTCATATCAAAATCCACAATGGAGATTGGTCTTTTTATTGCCAAGTGTGTCAAAATTCCTTTTCCCAAAAGAAAAATTTGCGGAGTCATGAAACTGTTCACACTGTGAAACGACATTGACACTGTTTGATGACAGATGCATTAAACAAATATTAAATCTCCTATTGAGGAGATCTAAATATTTTGAAGTGGTCTTTGGACAAAACTTAGCATCAAAAAACATTTACAAACCATTCATCCAGATGCTGCATCCTTTTGTTTGTGTTTTATTTGTTCACTTTTACATGTTATATCAATGACTTTGTTGTATTTATGAAATATAAAATTGCACCATATGGTTGTGTTGGGCAAACAGCTTGTTTTTTCAGGAAGTTTATCAACGTAAGGTGCCCTAAAATTCGTATGATAAAATTCATATCATAACTCACACTGAAGAGAAACCTTATCAATGCCTACTGCAGAGGTGGCCAAACTGCGGCTCTTTAATGAATTTGCATTGTTCATTTAGACATCCATTTTTCCGGTATAGACGAGTTAATTGATCAGATTATGAAACAATGCGTTCTACCACAAGCAGTAACAGTCGACTGATTGTTAGTAATAATCAAACTACACTCCGAAGAAAAAATTATTGTGAAGAAGTGTGCTAACCTGTACACTGTAGTTAAGTAAAACGGTCAGATTTAAGCTGCATGTCAGGGCTGAACTAGTTTTCAGTGTGGGTTACGGTTATATAAATAATTGCAAAAGGAGTTTATCCAAGAAATGTTGTTGGGGAATTATTGCAAAAAGAGAAAGTATGAAGAGGAGAATAGAACTTTTAAAACGGAATGGGAGGAAGAATTTGTATACACTGACTTTGAGCTAAACTTGTGTGTCTTATCTGTCATGCTTCGCTCAACCATTACAAAAAATGACGCAGATGAGTCGACATTCAAAAAATAGACTAGTCTGGCTTCATCTTGCGGTTCTTTACCTAAAACACTTTCGTCTACCACAAGTTTGTGATTTCAAAACGTTGTAGTCCATTAACCTGGACACATACAAGATGAAACATTTGCAGGTTAGGACGTTCTGGTATTTGTGATTAATTTTGACATGAAACTTTCTTTGTACAAACTACAGATACAATCTACTATATAACAAACCCCATTCTACAACCCTGTCTAGTTAGTTCGAATCTTTGCAGTTACATTTGCGCGAATTCTCGCTCAATTCAAAAAGACTAGCAAATGGTATCTGGAAGTACAGTACTCAAATGTTATTCTGTAATTCTGTTAACTCTATGTGGCAATTGGTAATTGGAGATAGAAAAGGTTACCATGGGTAGCCAAAAATTAATCCTATTTAGCAAATTGCTACACTCAGGAGCCATCTGTTAACTCTATGTAGCAAATGGTAACTGAAATTATGGCAAATATAAACCCTAAATAACAAAAGATTACATATGGTAGCCAAATGGCAATCCTTTCATTGCCGCCGCAACAATTACACTTTGTATTGGTTTTCACGTCTTTACCTTTAAAAATAATTATGATTTCGTGAAAAGTTTAACTCTCCGGGTTAATTGCCAATTGTAATGTGAATCCGGAATGATTTAGTCTTTCAAGTCATGATATGATGTTGTGATGTTAATCATTGATCAAATGAATTGCTGAATATAACGGAGATCCAGGTTCACTTATTACGTAATAATGCCGAGTTCGAATAGACCGATAATTAGTTTATCGAAATCCGTAAAAACGAAATACGTTGACAGATTTTGTCATGTAACTGCTTTATGGTTTTGGAAGGCGTTTTGCGTTATGGAAGGTACTCATCTGGCAATCCGGTTTTGCTATGCCCGTAGTGATTTAATTCTTTAAGTCTTTGCAACTTGAAACTTATGGAGTAATTTCACCAACCTAATTCGCGCAATTAACTGGCCGATAACATCGAGTTCAGTTCGACTCATAAAACGTATGGCGCGAGCAGTGACGGCAGCAACAAACAATTGCTGTACCTGGAGGCTGTCACATAAGAGCCAATGCTGGCAGCCCCGGGAAAAGTAAAACATTTCCAGGGTGGATAACAGCACCTTTGTTTGTGCACTTTTTGTCATCATTACGATGCCACAGGTATATAGACACTTAAACCATCTAAATTTAAATGAAATTGAACAACAGCAAATTTTATTTTTATAACAGCAGAGAGATGATGAAAGTGACCCAGCAACAGAACAAAATGACGGGTCATGAATAAGCATTATGGACAAGTGCAGTCGGAAATCACAAAATCGGGATCTTCTGAAACTGGATTAAATAAGAAGAAAAACTGTCCGTAAGTTCTACTATTATTTCCAACAGCTTTCAAGTATGAATGGAAGATAATTTAAAATACCTTCAGCTTTTCAATGCTGTTTTTGATTTCTATGTGTAAAAGAAAACAAAAGCCAAACATGTCCGAGAATAATGACATAATGGTGTTAGTAATTGTTCTAGATACTGTGGTGTCATGAATTTGAACATATCGCGCCACTGCAAAGTCGTGCACGATAAAAAAATAATGGGAAAGGTGATTTCAAGTGCGAACTTTGCAAAAAGTTGCTGACTTCTTGGAATGGCCTCCTGAGACACCTACGTGGCAAGCTTCACGCTTTTTGTTTCGTGACAAAGGAGGGCCGGGCCGGAGCCGTAAGCTATGTTTCAGCTTTAGTTTAATTTCGCCGACTTGGCTGTTGGGTCTTCTTTGTTCGCTACGTCCCTTTATTTGCCTAAGTTATGTAGCATCTCGTTTTGTAGAACGTGATAGAGAGAGAGAGAGGGTTATTAAGCCCTCTTGCATGAAACAGTTAACTAGATCACTAAGATCAGTCGGTTTCATGAGAGAAAAATGAAAGGCAGTCTTGCTTCAACAGGCTGGCTTCATACCAATGCAGTCACATCGGAATTTTGAGTGTCGAGTCACGGGTAGCTAAGTCTTTTGTTTCCACCACGTGTCCACGTTTTATAGGTATTCGAGAGACTGTGAGTTGGTAATTAGCTGTGGAGAGTGGAGTGGCAGTTTTTTTAAATGGGGTTTCTAAGAGTACCGCGTCAATGTGGTCATCGAAAGCAGTGTTTTTGTAAGTTTGTAAGATAAATCGTTCTTTGACAAGATTGCGAGCAAAAGTTAGCAACCATGATTATGCACACATCGCGAATTCGTACAACATTTCAGGACAAGTTTTGAAACTTGAAAAGGTAAGGAACGTTAGAGCCATGTACATTTTGTGACATTTATTGGATTTCGTTATGAGATGCTATGGTTTTGGTTGTTGTGGTCGCCGTTGTTTTGGCCAGTTGAACAACTTCATTATTATATTTTCTCTTGTTTATATCTTTATCTTGTTATATGACTATTATTAACATCAATTTTAACTTTCACATTAACTATAACCACATGTGTTGTTATTTTTGTTCTCAATCTGAGAGCCCACATTCAAATCGTCTTGTTTGTTTCAGCTGGGCCGACTCTGACAAATTATGGCGCTCGATGGTCGACGAAGATTCGCTTTATTACCGAAACAGCGCTTACTTGTCGAGACACGAAGATTTGCAACCTCTAGTGCGCACCATCCTGCTAGACTAGTTAATGGAGGTAGCAACTCAACTTCTAAACTCTAGGGAAAAGCAAGATAATGGAAAGTATCTTGTCTAACGCTAGTGTGTCTCTTTGCAGGTATCAAAGGTGTATACTTTACACTGGGAGACGTTTTATTTATCGATCGACTACATTGATCGATATCTTTACAACACAACCAACATTCACAAAACGAGGTTACAGCTTGTCGGTGTCACCGCCTTATTTATCGCCGCGAAATTAGAAGTAAGTTTGTCATTTTTTTGAATAAAATTTATTTGAAGAACCTATATTCACGCAGGTAAACAGTATTTAGGAGAAATGATTTCTAAATATTGGTCTTTGCTAAACTTTTGTGTCTCTACAGGAAATCTATCCCCCGAAGTTAACAGACTTTGCCTACGTCACCGATGGAGCTTGCACGGAGGAAGAAATCATAGCACATTTGTCCACATAGCACAGGTGGGAATAAATTGCAGTCAGTTCTTGTGTGAAAGGTAACGGTCCTAAACTTTGATGAAACAACGTCTCAGATGCATCTAGTGCTTAAAATGTCACCAGCGTCCTGGTCCGGTTCTGTTCGTAAAATTTGCTATATCTTTTCTATTATGTCGTCTTCCTAATCTCGAATATATGAATATTTCGACTGTGAGTTGCCGCCGATTTATTGACCCACTTTGCTTGTGTTTTGCATTCATGCAGTTATTAGCAATTAGCAAACAATATAACTAATATCGGGACTTTCCGCGTGCAGCTACCTCACATCTTCACTTGCTGGATATTTAACGTGCGGTTTCAGAAACTGCGTCAAGTGTCGAGTAATCTTAACGGTTCTTATTTCCATTCTAGTTGATCGACCTCTTTACATTGGACATCAAAAGTCTTCAGTTTCCATCCGTTTTCTTGGCTGTGTCCGCCTTGTACCATTTTTCATCGCGGGAGCTCGCCACCCAAGTTTCATGCTTTCAGTTCTTAGACATCGCCGCTGTAAGTAAATCTATAAGCACTGGGATAATTCTAGTATAAGAGTGTTATAAGATTTAGATAATACTAGGAGTGTTATCAGCAATGTCTACTAATGTATTTACGGCATTTTACCTAATTTTGAGTTTATTGCTTTAAAAATCGGTTTTCCGGTGTTTGTCGGATTATTTATATCATTTATTTTTAAGGCATTAGGTGCCCTATATAGTTGGTTCTGTTAATATTGCCTGAATTTTGCGTGTTTTAATTGAACTCTTTATGCGTTTAGTGTGTCCACTGGACGGCGTTGTTTGCGATAACAGTCCCACACAGTGGTCTTCAACCTATGAAACGATTCCGCAGGGTGGCAGCAAGTGACGTACAAAATATTCAAACTCACACGAATTACATTGACACCTTTGTAAGTTAGCGGTAAACAATTCGGCTGATTTTGAACTGCTTTTACTAAGTGTATGTTTTGCTTGTATGGCTCATCGTGGTTAAAGTTGGAATTGAATCCTAAAAAAGGACAAATGGTAGGCCTATTATAATTAATTATAATTATAAACTAATAAACTTTGGCACATTGAGAGCTCTTTAGTCAAGCGGAAAGGCTTCCCATAGAGAGTCAGGGTCTTTGAAACGAATTAGAGAAATTAAATTGAATGGAAATGTCCAAGTGCTTTAACGAAACAAAAGCTGGGTAAGATCTCGCTCAGTCAAAAGCAATAAATCAAGCCATCGTTCTCATTATTCTCATTTCTCACAACTATTGATCATCAAATAAAAGTCATAATAAATTTAATTTTATACAATGACTTAACTGAAGCATAAACAAACATTTGCGGTTTGCGGTTTGATTTGTGAGCTAAACTAGCCGACGAAAGAGAAGTTGCTGCAGCGCTATCTACATAAAAAAGAATTCAATTGGCATGATCATAAACAGTTAACAAGGGACAGTCTCTTTTGGAAGTAGGTGCTTTCGACGGGGTTAACCGAGTTAATCTAACGTCGATCGCCGAATGTTTTTTGTTGCCCGCGAATGATTTTGCGCAAGGGTGATTTCCGCGTTTATAGTCTGGTTTCTGAAAGGTGGGTGATGAATATGTTAAGTTATCACTGTGCCATAAATTACCACTTGCTGTATGATTTGTGAAACTGGCCAATGTTTGTGTGTGGTGATCGTTGTTGCCATGTTTAGTTAAATTAATCGCGTTGGTTTGGTGATATATGATTTGTGAAATTAGTACTTGTTTGTCCGGAACTCTTTGTTCCATTGTTAGCGTTAGATCGTGGGTAATGAGGTGGTTTAGACACTTAAATTTGTTGTATTTGTGGCTGTGGTGGGTAAGAAATTGCGTCGTCTGGTGGTGACCACTTAAAAATTGTAGCACGAATTCGTTTATTAACTGGTTGAGTAAGATTCTTTTGACCTACTGCACTCATTAATTCGCGCATTAAATCTTTGGAAGATAGAACACGAAGTGTCAGATCAGCCAACAAAAACTCTAAATAATCCTCAGTCCTCACGTTTATCAAAATGTTTCAAGATTTCATTGATTATTATGTTGTAACAGTTATGAGCATACGCAGAAGGTAAACAAAGTTGCCCGAGGTATGTCGCCGGAATTGCCTCTACCGCTAACATGTGACGATTAGTTTTTGAAGTGATTTGATTCGTATGTAAACTTATATGCAATATAATACAATAAACGAAAATTGTTAAAATATTACTTACCGAGAAACTATAACGATCGAAAGTAGCTTTCCTCTTTCTAGATGGTTTTGTAGCTGAGCCGGGGCTCTCCTATATTATTAAAAGAACTTTGGTATATCAAGAAAACTGTACAGTGTTTTTGCGCTATTAAATATGTGTGTACAGTATGCATACTTTTTATAACCGCATGGTTCAGTCATATATGCATTGGTCACGTAACGTTTGTGGAGTGATACAAACATTATCGGTCAAGTATATCAGGAAACACCTTCCCGTATTCCAATCTCCCGATATATACTAAAATGCTTAGAATGCTATTTACCACGACATTAAAATCTCTGGAATTGCTTTTCTTTTTCCTCTTTCTGGAGGGTAATGCAGATGTGCTGGGGCTTTCCTATATCATTAAAATAAATTTTGGTAATTCAAGCAAATTTCTGTTTTTAATTTAAATATGTGTGACTAGTACATATATAATTTATAAATTTCTTGATTGATGCACGCATTGGATACATAAAGCATGTGGGGTGACAGGAAATAATATCAATAAAATCATAGTTTCACTGTAAAGTCGTAATTAAATTTTAACTTACCGGCAGCTTCAAAGCACCTGCCACATTAGAGATGTCGATCTATAAACCAAAAAATGCAAAATTACCACGATTGATTTTAAGAGATTTTTCAGAGAATTTACCTGCTGCAGAACAACACGAGGCTCAACTATTTTATCCCGGACCGCCTTTAAAGTGCCAACTGGTAATTACAACTAAATAAACACAGAAAATTATTCAGCAACCGGGAAGTGCAATAAAAGTGACCTGTCTTTGAGATGAGCTGGTTTCCGATACGGCGGGAAGTCGACATGATCGAATATCTTCTTCCATTTGCTTTGACCGAACCTCTTCACTACAGTGATGAGTTTTGCATCCGACGTTGGAGAAAACACCTGAACGAGAGCAAATTAACGACACCAAGAAGGTTGGTCACGTGTACACGTCCGTGTGCTTCGTCTCCTCAACTCACATGTTTTGTTCTTTTCTTTGCCGCGATGTAAAATATTGGATTCAATTTATCAGCAGGTCTGTATGAGAAATATTTGAATGACGTCACGATGACCAGTAGTAGATAAAAATTCACTACAAGCAAATTACTTATTGTTCCTGTCATTGTCTATGTTTTCAGCGTCATCTTCCAACTCGGCGATTTCGTTTTCCTTGTGAGGTGACTCAGCATCTTCATCTCGTGCTTTGTTTGATGATGTCACAATAGTTTGGTGATGTCTGTGATTAAAAAAAAAATTTCTTTACGAAAATATAACAGAAAATCAATCTGTACAAGCGAGTAGCACGCGGCGTGAATACTTTGTTATTTGTTTGTTGGAATCCTCAAGCACCGATGCGTGGCGATTGGTTGACTCTGCTTCTGACCGGACAGGACTGGGACTGCAAAAATGGGAGAGAATTTTTTCTGTGGCCAAATAGAATTCAAACCTAAAAGGCAGCACCCAGTGACTGGGGTTGTTCTGCATCCTCACGTCTCTTCCTCTTGCTGTGAAGGCGGCACACTGACCAGGGAAGTCGGACTCATTGAAGGTTGCTCCTCATCACTGATTGACTCGTTCCTCGTCGCTCGAGTAGCATCCATTTCTGATGCAACATTTTTGTGATTTCTATGTTATCTTGCTAATAACAACCAAAACATTTTGAACAAACGAAAAGATTTGGAAATTTGGATACCTTTCACTTCGATTCTTCTTTCTTAATCTTCAACAAACTGAAAGCAAAGATACTCATTAATATGCAGTGTGGCAATATATTATTCATTACTAATTCCAACTGTTAAAAATTTATTATTAATAAAATGAACTAACTCTGCTTATAAAAGTTGGAGTGAGAGTTTCCAGGGCTTGTTCGACAAACTGAGCAGTCTGATTCATAAATCGATCGATCACTCGAAATTTGATTTTGCTTTCAATGGTGCTATTGGCGAATTGGGGAATATTATACTGTACTCTGACTGTTTTTTAGCTCTATCTGATCAACGACTAAAGCTAAATTAAAAATAGTTACAAAACTGTAAAACATTCGGTCCAAGCCAAGTGTGTCCCTTAAGCTGGCTGGCAAACTGAACAGCAGTACATGTAAATGTCTTTCACTCTTCCAGAAAAAAGGGATGCGTTATATATTCAGTTCCCATTTGACAATACCCTACACGAAATTAGAAAAAATTGACCTAATATTGGCAAATACAAAAGAAATCAGCGAAACGAAGCGTGATGTTAATTGACCTTGGGATAGAGAAGAGGCAATGATCGAAAACGTTATAAATTATATCATGGTGAGTTTAGAACTGAAGAAACAAAGATCGGCGGGCTAGAAGGTTAATGATGCAAAGCCTTTTACAACTGACACAACTCGACTTGCTGTATTGTCAAGAAAACGTTCCTCAATGAGCTTGATTGAGGCGCGACCACCAGGATGCGCGATATTACGTAAGAAGTCAAATACAGTGCGATGCACAATATTACCTAAGAGTCAAATACGAGTTTCTCCGTTTTGAAAGTGCAACTGTTCCACGTAATGCGACCGTGGCCAATCAAGCCTTCCCCGGTGAATATAACTTCAAAATTCGGGTCTTCTTTGTGACTTCATTGTGGTCTGTCATGCGTGATGCCGCACAATGGAGTTGGCGACGTGTGACGACCTCACGACCTCAGCGCGGTTGGAAAGTAACAGGTCAAAACTCAATAGTTACTTTTACACCGTTTCCAGATGTCTGTCCAATTTTCCCACCAAACACGCGAGCGATCGTTTTCGCGCGTCTTGTGGTAAAAAAAGATGCCAGTTCCCATTTGACAATAAACTGCGGGAAAAAAATGACGACCAATGAACCAATGTCTAGAAATAGGTTACTAGGTTTGATAAAACCATAAATTTTACAAAAGAAATGAGAAAAATAGGTCGTAAAGTTAATTCACCGTGGGTTACAGACCTAACGATCAAAAACATTATCAATCATACCATGGTGAGTTTAGAACTAAAGAAACTAAGAAAGGAGCCCTAGAAAGCGAATGATGCAAAGCCTTATACAACTGAAACAATTGGAAAGCTATTTTTCACCCAATTTTACAAAAAGCATTTGTTAAAACGCCAGTCAACACAGTCACAGGCTAATATGCCACAAACGCATATTGGAACAATGTAAATTATCGGCCAATACAAATAATTGGCCATAATTCAAATTTTTCACACAGAGAAGGTGAGGAGAATATATTAATATATGACTAAGGGATTTTTAATGAAAGTCACTAGGACTGGTTTTTTTGGTGTAATTTACTTACAGTTACGATCCCACAATTACGTTGCGGCGCGGAAATCGAAGACGCAAGGGAATTGGAACGACTTTCCAGTAGCAATCATTGCGATTTTCATCTTTCTGTTGCTAAATTTAAATTTCGTTTCTTCTAGGTTCTAAAGTCTAAACAATTAATTAATTATTGTTTTTCTGCTACAAACCTCATCTTCCAAAATAATCGCGTTCCTGTCGCGCCAAATTTGTTGTTTAATTACTTTAACCAATAAAGTCGTCTTGTTGAGCGTTTCTCAATCAAGATTTTCGGAAAAATGCGTTTTTGTTATACCTGTTAGGTTGGTAGATAGCAGTTTCCGTGGAAGCGGTATTTATTCTGAGGAATCTATTTGGAATTCCGAATTGAGAACACCGCTTCCACTTCTGCAACGTGTTTGCTATGATTCCTTGAACAGATGAAGAAGTCAATTTTTTCACTCACTTTCGATTTACTTTGCAGGGGGCAGACGGCACGTTAGAGACGAGCGATGTTCGAATTGGAAACATGAAATTTTTGTTCTCGGGTGAAAATGAATTGTTAAAGCTCTTCTATCGACGGGGTGAATACAGTTTTTTGAAAAATCCGACCGGTGAAGCACTTGACATTTTTTCCTTCTTAATGAAAGTGACAGAAGAAGGCTCGTCAATGCATCATTCAGCAGCTACCTGGCTCCTGCCGGAGCTTCTTTTATAGACTCATGAAAGAAGGAATTCTCAGTCAAGTAGTGAAGAACAGAATATGGTAATTGGATTCTTGTTTTTGTAGCTTCTGTACTGATATTCTTCCTTACACTTTGTCATTTCATTTCTCACACTTAAAAAAATTGTACATTTTTAGTTAACAAGTTTATAACAGATCATTATAGTAGGATTAAAGCTGAAACTTGTCTCCTGCATTTATTAGTATTTCTCTTATTTTTATTTTTCAGGATCATAGCCTCATAGGACACATAAAGAGTTCATTTACAGAAGAAAAAGATCACGAGTGCGTATATTTAAGCGGAAAATACAGAATAAAAGTTGTCTGCATTGAAAGCTCTTGTCTTGAAATCTCATTTATCTTTGTCATGTTCTGTCAGGTTATAAACTCACCACACACAATATACAGACAGCAAGTAGCTCTGTATTGCACTGGCGCGTAGGGCCACTGGCAAGATGCTTATGGCAATAGTGAAGACCAAAAAGTGTCTGCGGTGCTGTAAAAGCGATTGTAATTTTGAAAAAGATAACTAATGTTAATACAAAAATAATAGTGTTAATACAAAAGTATATGTTTTGTTGCTCGCAACCAGCATTGTGACCACGTCACGTTAATGCTTTTAATTTCAAAAACATTTATGACGCCACAATATAAATTGCACGAAGTTGGTTATCATAACTGTCGTGGCTGCTTCGAACGTTGTTGAGTTCTTTCCAGAGAAAATTAAATGTTTATAAAACTATTCATTTTTACTTCCTAAGGTTCTACTTTCTGCTGCCAAATTTGGCAAGACGATTTTAATGGTTACAGTAATTAACCAACAAATTTGGCGCGACGGGAACGCGATTATTTTCGAAGAGGAGGTTTGTAGCAGAAAAACAATAATTAATTAATTGTTTAGACTTTAGAACCTAGAAGAAACGAAATTTGAAGTTAGCAACAGAAAGATGAAAATCGCAATGATTGCTACTGGAAAGTCGTTCCAATTCCCTTGCGTCTTCGATTTCCGCGTCGCAACGTAATTGTGGGATCGTAACTGTAAGTAAATTACACCCATAAAACCAGTCCTAGTGACTTTCATTAAAACTCCCTTAGTCATATATTAATATTTTCTCCTCACCTTCTCTGTGTGAAAAATTTGAATTATGGCCAATTATTTGTATTGGCCGATAATTTACATTGTTCCAATATGCGTTTGTGGCATATTAGCCTGTGACTGTGTTGACTGACGTTTTACCAAATGCTTTTTGTAAAATTGGGTGAAAAATAGCTTTCCAATTGTTTCAGTTGTATAAGGCTTTGCATCATTCGCTTTCTAGGGCTCCTTTCTTAGTTTCTTTAGTTCTAAACTCACCATGGTATGATTGATAATGTTTTTGATCGTTAGGTCTGTAACCCACGGTGAATTAACTTTACGACCTATTTTTCTCATTTCTTTTGTAAAATTTATGGTTTTATCAAACCTAGTAACCTATTTCTAGACATTGGTTCTATGGTCGTCATTTTTTTCCCGCAGTTTATTGTCAAATGGGAACTGGCATCTTTTTTTACCACAAGACGCGCGAAAACGATCGCTCGCGTGTTTGGTGGGAAAATTGGACAGACATCTGCAAACGGTGTAAAAGTAACTATTGAGTTTTGACTTGTTACTTTCCAACTGCGCTGAGGTCGTCACACGTCGCCAACTCCATTGTGCGGCATCACGCATGACAGACCACAATGAAGTCACAAAGAAGACCCGAATTTTGCAGTTATATTCACCGGGGAAGGCTTGATTGGCCACCGTCGCATTACGTGGAACAGTTGCACTTTCAAAACGGAGAAACTCGTATTTTACTCTTAGGTAATATTGTGCATCGCACTGTATTTGACCTCTTACGTAATATCGCGCATCCTGGTGGTCGCGCCTCAATCAAGCTCATTGAGGAACGTTTTCTTGACAATACAGCAAGTCGAGTTGTGTCAGTTGTAAAAGGCTTTGCATCATTAACCTTCTAGGCCGCCGATCTTTGTTTCTTCAGTTCTAAACTCACCATGATATAATTTATAACGTTTTCGATCATTGACTCTTCTCTATCCCACGGTCAATTAACATCACGCTTCGTTTCGCTGATTTCTTTTGTATTTGCCAATATTAGGTCAATTTTTTCTAATTTCGTGTAGGGTATTGTCAAATGGGAACTGAATATATAACGCATCCCTTTTTGCTGGAAGAGTGAAAGACATTTACATGTACTGCTGTTCAGTTTGCCAGCCAGCTTAAGGGACACACTTGGCTTGGACCGAATTTTTTACAGTTTTGTAACTATTTTTAATTTAGCTTTAGTCGTTGATCAGATAGAGCTAAAAAACAGTCAGAGTACAGTATAATATTCCCCAATTCGCCAATAGCACCATTGAAAGCAAAATCAAATTTCGAGTGATCGATCGATTTATGAATCAGACTGCTCAGTTTGTCGAACAAGCCCTGGAAACTCTCACTCCAACTTTTATAAGCAGAGTTAGTTCATTTTATTAATAATAAATTTTTAACAGTTGTAATTAGTAATGAATAATATATTGCCACACTGCATATTAATGAGTATCTTTGCTTTCAGTTTGTTGAAGATTAAGAAAGAAGAATCGAAGTGAAAGGTATCCAAATTTCCAAATCTTTTCGTTTGTTCAAAATGTTTTGGTTGTTATTAACAAGATAACATAGAAATCACAAAAATGTTGCATCAGAAATGGATGCTACTCGAGCGACGAGGAACGAGTCAATCAGTGATGAGGAGCAACCTTCAATGAGTCCGACTTCCCTGGTCAGTGTGCCGCCTTCACAGCAAGAGGAAGAGACGTGAGGATGCAGAGCAACCCCAGTCACTGGGTGCTGCCTTTTAGGTTTGAATTCTATTTGGCCACAGAAAAAATTCTCTCCCATTTTTGCAGTCCCAGTCCTGTCCGGTCAGAAGCAGAGTCAACCAATCGCCACGCATCGGTGCTTGAGGATTCCAACAAACAAATAACAAAGTATTCACGCCGCGTGCTACTCGCTTGTACAGATTGATTTTCTGTTATATTTTCGTAAAGAAATTTTTTTTTTAATCACAGACATCACCAAACTATTGTGACATCATCAAACAAAGCAAGAGATGAAGATGCTGAGTCACCTCACAAGGAAAACGAAATCGCCGAGTTGAAAGATGACGCTGAAAACATAGACAATGACAGGAACAATAAGTAATTTGCTTGTAGTGAATTTTTATCTACTACTGGTCATCGTGACGTCATTCAAATATTTCTCATACAGACCTGCTGATAAATTGAATCCAATATTTTACATCGCGGCAAAGAAAAGAACAAAACATGTGAGTTGAGGAGACGAAGCACACGGACGTGTACACGTGACCAACCTTCTTGGTGTCGTTAATTTGCTCTCGTTCAGGTGTTTTCTCCAACGTCGGATGCAAAACTCATCACTGGAGTGAAGAGGTTCGGTCAAAGCAAATGGAAGAAGATATTCGATCATGTAGACTTCCCGCCGTATCGGAAACCAGCTCATCTCAAAGACAGGTCACTTTTATTGCACTTCCCGGTTGCTGAATAATTTTCTGTGTTTATTTAGTTGTAATTACCAGTTGGCACTTTTTTAATTTGGTGTTGATGTGGCTTTTTCTTGACATCAATTCACTCATTACAATGATTAATTATTATTATTGCTGCATTTATTATCACACGTGTAACTGATGTGGAAGTATACATCAGTTTTGTGACCGAGTCTTTTTTACGACTTGAGCGACATCGAATCCATTCAAATTGTAACTCAATACTTGAAGATTTTCCTGACATCATACCTTGAATTAAACCGGTTATCAAAGCGTAATGGCTCTTTCCAAATTAATCTGGTTGATATTTTTTGGAGAAGAGTAATTTCTTATAGAAATATCTGATTACCTATTTGTACCTAAGCTTATTTAGATATTTTGTTACCTAAAAATGTAACAAAATATTTTTTACATAAAAATGTGAAATATTTGATTTTGTTGCTTAAAATTTTTCGCCGTCTTGACTTTCAACCAGACTCGAGTGAAATCAAGTGAGAATGTGACTAAAGATGACTGAAGCCAATAAAACACTGGTATCGTACATGACTTACACAGAGCATACTCATGTTCCTATCAATGCTATGTATATATGTTTAGATGGAGAACTCTTCAAGAAAAAGGCGATGTTTTAGTATCCTGCGGATCAGTTGTGATTCAAGGGACAGTGCAAAGAAATGCCTTCAACAAATTGGCAGCATCAGGTATGTTTGGTGATGATTAGGACATTTCTACCCATGGTCGTTGGTTGGGTTGTCCTAAATTCATTCTTAGTTTAATAGTTTGTGGCTTGAATCGGCCTGGAACCAATGAATATGTTATTGCCAGTGAAGTATTTTCCTGCCTAATCGTTATACAGTATATTCTGTGTCATGTGTTCCTTTCTGTGCAGGAAAGCAGTCAAAGTCATCTGAAAGGCGCAGGTTGAGATGTGTGAGCTACGACATTAATTCTAAATTAAACTCAAGTTTTTATTTATCCATTTTGGGCGGTTTCATAAGTTTCGGTAAAAATTATTTTCTTAACCTCATTAATGCGATGTTATTTACATCTATTTTGACAATAGGTTGGAACAATCCAACTCATCAATCACTTTATCCCCCGGCAATGATGCCTTTGCTTCTACGTCAAGTGAGTCAGATTTCAAAACTTGTCACTCTACTTGAATCACAATGTTCTATAATTGTTACTTGGGCACTCCCACAATTTGCTTGAAAGATATCAACAAGTATGTCGGTTTAATAAATCTTTCACGGAGCTTTTCAATTCTTCTTCGTAGACGACACCCCATCAATGGAAGCACGTATTCGCGATTTGCAGGAAGAGAAGAGATGCAAGATTTGCCTCGATCAACCTGCTGAGGTAGTGTTTGTACCATGCAGGCACCTCTGCAGCTGCACCGAGTGCGCAAAAGCTCTCAAAGAGTGTCCGATATGCAGAGCCAAAATTGAACAATCTATGCGTACTTACAGGTCGTAAAATGTCTGTCGGACATGCTTGCCTGAAGTGGCATAAATCCTCCTCACAATTATTTTGTTTGCTTCTTTTCGTTGTTATTGTTTCGAGCAATGATTTATGGAGCTTTAGATGACACAGAAATATCAGTGAGAATACCTACAGATCGTATGTTACTTTGTGACGTCATAGAATCGTGTGATAATATCGTGAATCATTAGATTGATGTCTTTTTGATATTTAGCACTGCAGTTTGGGAATGGTTCACAGCTTAAAATATTAAGTTTATAGTTAGTATCGAGTTAGTTTGAAAATGTCGTATGCCTTGTGTCTGTGGCAAGACTGTTTTAGATATCGCCTCGCTGTGCAAGTTGTTCAAATGGAAAAAAAAATTACCTCATAGGAAATTAGTCAACAACATAGTATGAAGCATCACACAATAAACAATTAATACGTTTCGACGTCTGGGTAACGAGTAGTGCGACGTGGGCTTCGGCGAAGTCGACCGTTATTTCGGGAGTTGCAAACGTTATTAACATTGTTACTCTCGTGACGAAATGCATTTGATCGGCCTATTAAAAAAGTAAGCTCCAGTCAAGGGCATGTCTAGTTGCTGGGGGACATCTTCTGGACAACTAGCTTGATTATATGAAGGTAATAATAAGTCTCCTCTGCTTAGCTTCAGCCTGTTAAAATGTACTCTTAAATGCACTCTTAAAATGTACTCTTAACGTGATTAACTTCGTAAGGGCCTGAATAAGGGAGGTGAAACTTTCGCTTTTCATCTTTTCAAGTATCACAACTTCACAAGTATCATCTTAGAGTGAGCTTTAACGGAGATGGACTGGTCGTTAAAATACCAAGCACCTACAAACAAAAGGTTACTTCCGTAAAGCTCTCTCTCTCTCTCTCTCTCTCTCTCTCTCTTTGGATCCTACTTCATCCTCTCAAGAAGGTTGCGGGGGCAACAGATGTTTCGCATCTCCCTACACGTTTTGCAATCCTAAGCCACGTCTGTCAGTTCGGTTGAAGATTTATCTGCTACATTTTTGTTTCATTCTGTCACGTTGCTTTCTATTATAATGAATAATTATCTAAAATGTCCATGCTTTAAGGGGTCCCTACCCTTTTCAAAGAGATAGGCTTTTCAATGCAAAGTACATTAAATCAAGACGCTACTGTCGCAAATTCACATCATAAACCTACACTGAATTTTTGCTCTCAACGATATCTAGGTTATGACTATTTGCAGTCCTAATTTGGACAAAATCCATGTACTCAGTTTTCTATAACAGCTACCTAAACTTTACAGCAAGTTTTAAACTTAAAAATTCAGCACAAATTCTCCAAAAAAGCAAAAACTCAAACCCACAAAAAATGTACAACCTAGCCTAGACCTGCGACCAGCTGCCGCCAAAATAACAACAAAACTTGTTCACAGCGACGTCACATGCGCATTGGACCGGAAAACTTCTTAGTTTTTTTAATATGACGCATTGAGTACGAACACGTAATAATCAATGTGTTGCCGGCTCAAAATTGTCTTTATATTGGGAAGTGAGCCCTTATAGGGAATTTTTTAATCCGACTGTCTAAGGTTAAAGACACTTGCATTAGAACATACCAACTGAAAGTCCATCGTGCGCGAAAGATTGGCAATCTCTATCGAAAAGAGCTTGAATGTTTATTAAATAGATCAAATTTACACTATCCGCTAGATGGCGATTAGAGCACAGACATCCTTAATTGGTCAAAAGACATCAATTAAGGTTAAAATTCTGGACCAATTACAAGTAATTTGGTCCCATTGAAAATCTATGCGTTGTGTACGACATGGCGAAACGCAGTTAGCCTGGAACAAGATTATAATTCAACAATACGCTAGCAGGATCTGGCAAAAAGGCGATTTCATGTGTTGCCAGATTATCTTAGGAGCGCTCGCAGGAAAGTCGTAGGAAGACGACGTCTAGCAGTAATATAGACAAGACACACCTACTGATAACATAAAAACTGCGATCGTATTTATTTCCGTTTTGCAAACCAACATGGCGCGCGACCTAGGGTAGAAGCTTGCCAAAGATTTGCAAGGGATGGCTTGGTCGTTAACGTTCTCACAACTGACAACGATTTAAAGGTATTTAACGGCTTTTCCAAGCAAATGCAATCAACTCAAGAACAACCAGTAACACGTGAGACAAGCTGTGTTCATACCTTTCAATTCCTTGGTCGGCGTTTTCGAAAGCTTTGCATAGGTAAGTTCTTTACAAAAGAAGACACTAGCAGCGCGATGAAAGCACGTTCGCGAAAAAACTGTGCCTTTCATTTCCAGTCGAGGTTGTTTGCTCAGTACGAAGCCTGCATCGAAAATCACTTGAAAAGGATCTTCAAACTGTGACAACTGTGACAAGTCTGCTAAACAACGCAACAGAAGCTGTCTTAGCCGGCCTGCAAGATGATCACAGCGAATGAATGTCGACGGTTTTCTTTCGTTCGCCGTGGTAAATCGCGACCACTGTTATGGAACAACAACAAAATACGTCTTGTACTAAATGACAAATCATAATTGCTTTGCAAACAGACCGTTGCCAAATACTTCAATCAATGAATTTTGGGTGTAATATGTTGAGGTAAAAACACCAAAAATGCAAAAGTGTAAACGATACATTTTCGAAAACGCTGCCGACAGGCAGCCATTTTGAAAACACAATACCTGGTCGATTGCAGCTTGCAGCTTTATGTCGAAACAATGGTTTTGGTAGCGCCCCCAGCAGTACCAATGGCTTGCGATGCATAGGGCTTTCGTTTACAGTCAGGCTTCCCAGCAACAAAATGGATGCAGTCGCTCGTCGAAGACGGAAATTCTGAAATAAAGGGCCATTGAAATAGCATGATTTAGGCGGAAAAGTAGTAGAAACTTACAAAAATAACCATTGCAACTATTTTAAAACCTAATGCTCAGAGCCTGTAAAGGCAATTTTTAAAAAATCATGGCCAAAACAGTATTGATGATGGTTGCATCACTAACTTGAAATGTCCACGTTGGCTGGCTCTAAAATGAGGCGATATGGATCGACGCAAAGCCGGAAATGACTTACTTGCAAATCACATGCAAGCGGTAAAATTGATTTATGTACTACTAGCATATATGTCAGTCAATGATCGTCCAGCCCCTGGCCGTCAAGGTTGATGCTACCATTCCGTTATCGGTCATTGTGCTAATCCAGAGAGACAAGACTCGTTAGAAGCCAGCCAAACCATGTCCTTTCACTCCTTTGTTAAATTTTCTATCAGCTTTTTCATCGTTTGTCTGCGTACATTTTAATAAAATATTAGTGCTTTATGCTTTTATTAACTCAAAACGCATCCATTCTGTCAGAAAAATACGTACACTTCATTATAGCACGAAAACAATAACTGTCCTACCAGTTTTGCAAATAAAATGAATAAACAAAGAATTAAACGCCGTTAAATACAAAAAAGCCAGCCAAAAGTATTTCTGGAAAGTGTGCAATCAAATTTTAGTTAATAGCCTAGCCCAAAAAACAAGCTAGCAAGTTAAGTAAGCCTAAAAACTGAGTTTTACATTCATAATAAATATTTGGCTTAAGGGGTCCCTACCCTTTTCAAAGAGATAGGCTTTTCAATGCAAAGTACATTAAATCAAGACGCTACTGTCGCAAATTCACATCATAAACCTACACTGAATTTTTGCTCTCAACGATATCTAGGTTATGACTATTTGCAGTCCTAATTTGGACAAAATCCATGTACTCAGTTTTCTATAACAGCTACCTAAACTTTACAGCAAGTTTTAAACTTAAAAATTCAGCACAAATTCTCCAAAAAAGCAAAAACTCAAACCCACAAAAAATGTACAACCTAGCCTAGACCTGCGACCAGCTGCCGCCAAAATAACAACAAAACTTGTTCACAGCGACGTCACATGCGCATTGGACCGGAAAACTTCTTAGTTTTTTTAATATGACGCATTGAGTACGAACACGTAATAATCAATGTGTTGCCGGCTCAAAATTGTCTTTATATTGGGAAGTGAGCCCTTAAGGTATGCGTGATTTTACAGATCAATGGGTTATGCGGCAATTACAACGATGATGAAAGTGATGATCTTGAGAAATCTGATGGAACCGTAACAGATGATGTGAATGAGTTTGGTGACAGTCACCAGGTTGGAGATTGTGCCGATGAAACTCCGGATCCATTTTTTTTGTTCTCCTGGCGATAGAAGAAAATGGTAAAAATATTTTAACCATGATTTTGGAAAACGTGGATTTCATACAATATCATAGTATTGCAGTATCATATATAATGTCAGTATCATATATACAGTATGATATACAGCACAGTATACCGTATATATGTACATTTCCAATATCATACACACTTACACAGTATCATATAGTATCATATTATTTTATTCTTCCCTGTTAACTCAGGGAAAGACCCCAATACTGCGGCGGGATAAAGAAGCTTGAGGACCGGTGCATGGGTTTGGTTGATTCAATCAACTTCATGGATAATTGCGTGTTTGATGCGTGTGCTACCGATGGCCACGAGGAAGACATCACAAAAGTAAGAACTTGTTTTGCAACCAAAGTATGATTCGTCTGCTCGTTTCTTAAGAACGCAGCAAAGGAAACTTTAATCAATAACTTTTACTTTTTTGACTATTAATTGAATTATTAAGGCAATTGAAAGCTACGTCACAGCATGTCAAGAAAAAGGCGCTGACCTCTGCAACTGGCGGCAAGAGCTGGGCAGGCCGAGCTTAGAATGTCCACCTAACAGCCATTACGAAGGATGCGCCCTCCCCTGTCCTGACACATGCAACAGCCCTTCAGCATCAGTGAGGTAACTTGCAATGTTTCATCTTGTTCAGATCTTGATTAGATTTTTCACTTTACTTTACTGAAAATTTGATTTTTTTTTTCCAGTTGTACAATATCCGGTACTGTGGAGGATTGCGTTTGCAATGTAGGCTTCATTAAGAACGGCAGAAGATGCGTTCGAAAAGTTGATTGTTATGTTGGAGAAGAAGACAATGGTAGGTGAAAAAGAGATTCTCAGTTATCGCTGAAAGTTTATTGTAAAAAATAAAACTTTATTCGATTTTCTCAAAATCAACAAAGCCTCCTATTTCTAATCTCACCAATTGCATAATTATTTAACAGCAGATAATTAATATTCGAAACGATATACAGTAGTTTATAAAAAGTACTTTGTAGTGTGTACCAAAAGCTAACGTTAACCTTATAATAGTATTATTTTGTTTTCACTATTGTAAACTTGCATAATTGTAAATTGATAAAAAAATGGTCAATGGGACTTCCCCTTCTGGAAAAGTACACTGCAGGAAGATACAGGCTGCTAATCACAATAGGTTAATCAAAATAATAGCCTATGTCAATTCGTGCGGGTAATTTCTACCATTTTTGAAAAGGTGAATGTTTTAAAACTTATTGGTCAAGCATCAAATTTCATTAATGTCATAGGCTACCATCGGTTGCAAAATATAACGCTTAGTAGAAGAAGAATCAAGTGAAGTTTTTTTCCAAAAGCTTGTATTAGAGCATTAACCTATATGGCTATAAGTTCTCCGGGAATAACTCCTAACTTTTAAACTTTCGATCCGTGATGTCCTGAAGTTATATCACGTAGCTTGTGCACCATGATTCGATCTATAGGTAATTCTTAAATCCGTTTAAGGGTTTTCTGAAATTTACAGACTGCGGTTAGAATGGAAATTGGAAATATACTGCACTGTATAAATATTCTATATTAAGTTCTATTATCATGTTAATTTTTTTTTGCTAAGTTTCGGTATTAACAAAGTGGATTCTCTTTCCCTTTTGGAAACTTTGCTTTCAGTGTGTCAATAAATGTGATGCCAAAATTTGCGCCACAACAACATATTTATAACATAAAATATAAGGCAAAATGGCGAATTTGAAGCCAACGCATCTTATTAACTTTCCAGTAAGGAGTCTCAATGTGCCAGGTAAATACACCAATAAATGCAATGCCAAAATTTGCGCCACGCCAACGTCATACCGATAATATAGAATGTAGGACAAAATGGCAATTTTGCGAGAAACCTGTAGCATCGTACAAACTTTTCAGTAGTAGTCTCCTATATTTTTTCACTCCGACATGAAGGCTTGAATGGGAAGGAATTATGACGCAATTGAAATAAAATTATGATGTAATAATTCCTCGTAACCTGATATGGGAGTGCAAAAGTAAAGGAAATTCACAAAGTGTTATATTCTGTTGCATGACTAAGTTTACCATCGTTTATATTTTGCAATTTATAAACACTAGAAAAACCATTTTGCAATTCCTTTTATCCTGGCATAACCTATTTGTCCATAACATTTAAAGTTTATAAATACAAAATTGCTTTTTATTAATATTCAGGTATTGCATCGCAGCCAAGGAAGGGTAGCATATAGCAGATAGCACTTAGCAGTACTGGCTTAGAATTTGGTGTACATAAATTATGTGGTTTGCATGAACGTCTCCAAGCTTTTGTTGAATAACGATATATCAAATTTCAACGAGAAGAAAATGGTTATAACTTGAGTTTTTTTTTTTTTTTAAATTGTTTCACATATGAGCTTGAAAGGTGGAAGTCGTCAAAATTCTTAGTTTATAAAAGGCGGGAAGGCACTTTCCCATGAAACTTCAGTTGTGCAGGACGGATAAATTTAGGGTCCTAAGTCTGTGGTCCTCTTTTTCGAAAGTGTGATAAATGTGCAGTCACTAAAAAATGAGACATTGTGCTCAGGATCTGTTTACATGTGTAGATGAAGTTTATTTATTGTTTGTATCTTATTTGTGTTTTTTTTTTGCAATCAGCTTAACTGCGTGAATATAAAATAATTTTGTATACATATTGATCTTTTCATATCATATGCACATATGGACATATGCCAAGCATTTCACTATCAATCTGTGGTTTTGTTTCCAGTGTAGGTTTTGGGTAATTAGATAAATTAGTTTAATATTTTAAAACCATGTCATAATGTATTTGTACTAATTTCATATTTGAAACACTGCAATTATGATGCAGCCTAATTTACTGCTGGATTGCAATTTTCAGCAAACTTTTGTCTTTCAAAGGTTTTTGTTTAAAACGTTTACTCCCAGAAAACAATACAAGAACATTTGATAAAAATAGAAGAATTCTGTGGTTTTTTAACTAGTTCAATGCTAATGTAAGTAATGTAATGTAATGTAATAATGTAAGTCTGAAACTCTTACAGATTTGATGCTCATGATTCTAATGATTGATGCTCATGGTTCTTTACCTTAAAGTGCATTTGTGGATCTAGCAATTTTTTGCTCAAAATATGGTGATAAGGTTGTAGATGAGACAGAAATGAACGAATGACAAACAGTTAAAATCATAACCAACCACTTTGAATTTTTGATTTGTTGTCAAATCAAAGTGATGTAACATATTTTTGATAAACTGCTGTTGGCTGAAATGCTCCACAGGCTGCAGGTTTGCTTCTCAGAATCACTTTTTACTTCATTGGCATTAATCAGGTGAACTTAGCAGACTAAGTAATCACAGAGTACTTATGCATCTCCTCTGCATAGGAAAGAGAGTTTGGGATAATATTTTTTAAGCTTTTCTTGAATTTTGTATCCGTTTTACCGTTTGAGAATGCATCGGTTCAAAGCTTCGAAATACAAGAACAGCGTTGTTAAAGGTTCCAAAAAAGAGGTTTGTATTGGTGGCATGGAAAGTTTATGTTGAAACTTAATTTAGTTTTATGGCATCGAATTCACACATTAAATCCTGATCTGTATTACTATTGGTGAAGTTTATGTTGCATAATTGAAGAAACGTTCAACAAAATCCACTTCGCCACTGTTTGCATTGTGTTACTGTACAGTTCTATTTTTTATCTTGTGTTTTGTTATCAATATTTCTACTTCCTTGCAGGAATGTTTCACCGACATATCCGTCGAAGTGCCACTTTGCTTTGGAAATGGTCTTGCAGTGGGAACAAGGTTTATAGCTAGCAACATTAGCTCAGCAGGTAAAATAGTAATACGGCTGTTTGTTAAATGTTATTAAGGCAAACACTTTACAGGAAGCGGAAAGATTGGGATATTTGGTGTGAATCATCCCGGACGAATGGGGCAAAATCCAACATTATCTGCCCATGGTGATAGTGTTATTGATCTCGAATGGTCGCCCTTTCATCATAACATTCTACTTTCTGCGTCTCAGGATACAACAGTGCGTAGGCTTTGTTTTTGTTGTTTGCAAAAAGATGTCGGTATGAACGTTGTCACTCTTTTTATTGTGAACCACTGGTACCAATTCTGTTTTTAACGCATTTTTACATACCTGAAAAAAAATAAATTTTTGTGAAGTATTTCTGCAGTGCGATAGTACCACTAGTTTAGTAAAATACCTTATTCTCAGGTAAAACTTTGGAAGCTACCGTCTAATGGGCTTTCTGAATCTGCACCAATCAACCCGGTTGCTACTTTCACAGGCTTTAAGAAGAGGCCAGAATTGTTAAGGCATCACACAATTGCTGACAACACTTTTGCTGTGGCAGATGAAAGTGGAATTTCAATCTGGAACATTGATAAGGGGATTTCTATGTGTGGTAACAGAATTTGTAATGGCTTAGTACTTGCTCTGATTTAGCTGGAGTTATGATCATGGGAATTATATGTCTTCGTATGCTTATACATGTACATTACTTTTATGAGAATTTTTATTTAAGAAAGGAAGATTTTGGCTTTGATTTAGTTCAATCTATATCTTGGTCACAGGATGGGACACAATTGCATGCACAACAAAGGTAAAAATAAATTTGTGTAAAAACATTCAAACAGTCGCCCATTGAATTTCATTTTGCCCAACTGGCATTCCCCGCCGCCATTTTCTGCTTAAAAATATGGCCGACGTTTTCAAAACAACGATCAACAATTTGTTTTTCAGTCCAGAAGTAAGCAGCTTCGAGCGCTGGATCAACGAAATCTCTCGTCTTGCCTTCAGACGTTAGAATTTGGTTCATCAACCGGGTATGTCGATTTGATTTCAGCCATATATTGCAGCCATAAGACTATGCAGTTTTGGAGATGTATTTCGGTACTTTTTCGGACCAGTACGCCCCATCGCTCGGTTTAGAGTAAAATGGGCCAAATTTCATCACTAAATTATTGCAGCCAGCATGACAATGTCAATATTCTCATTGTCAAATCCGGCAAAATTGTGAATTGTCAAGGCCAATAACTTTATCCTTGAAATGATTTCCTGGCACCTACGTCACTGGTATATCTCCTTCCCTTTCCAACTATCAGCTGTTTGACAATCATGTAGTTTAGTGGACACACGGTTTTGTTTGGCGTTTTTTTATAACTGCCTTTGCAACTCGACGATAAGTCACTTCTCGACGCTCATTGCAAACGGCAGCTCTTTTTCGCTCGTTGAACTGTCATTTTTGATTTTATTTATCAGAAAATTTGACTTCTGTGTGATTCCTGGTCACTTAAGTGCAATTCCATTTTTATACTCGAAGGCTGGACTTTTATTTTTCTAAATGACTGTTACATTATGCAGTTTCGGGTACAATTGCGCACTTCAAGCGATGTAGTATAATACGAAGCGTCAATTCTTTTGAAAGGCAAAAAGAAATACGAATGCAATATTGGCACAGCGTTAACTTTTAAGCAACAATAACTTCCAAACGAAGCACGAAAACAAACAAAAGAAGTTATAGAAAAGCAGAAAAAATTCGGAAATCTTTGAAAATCAAAAACGTCCAGCGTCCATAAAAAAGAGCCCATAGGTCAACCAAATGAAAACAGCAACAATGATACGATCGCGCAGAGTTGGCTTACATCCACCATGTCTTATATAGTTAAGTGGCGACTACAGTAAATTATTGCTGAACTGCAAAGATAATTATCACTGGTCAGCAAATTTTTTTTTATTTTTTGTTGCATGAGATTTTTTAACTGATTCTACACAATCTTCGGATGCTGATTTCAAATCTGCAATCAGTTTCTTGATGCATGCTCTAGTTTTTATGCAATCGAAAATTCAAAATTTTTCGTTTCTGGCTCATATTTATTGTGCGCTGTCTGTATGGTACAGTACCAGTGTTTCAGATAGAAGCTTTCAGCTCTTTTAAGTTGTAGCCTACTGCTGTTTAAGGGCGTTTGAAGAAGCTAAGCAGTTTTATTATAGTGAGGTATTGCGGATAGATGCTGTAGGATAGCTCTATTTTACACTCGTAAATGCAAAAATAAACCCGATTCATTTTGTTATATCTGTGGTGTGTACACGCTTTCTTCGTCAAAGATGAAATATAACATCGTTCGTGAAGCCTGCCTACAGAGCTTACTTTGGCAAATTGGCATCCATCTTGGCGATCAAGATAAGAAATGGTCTCCACATATTGTGTGCCATAACTGCGAAGAAATGCTCAGAGACTGAACAAAAGGAAAGCGGAAGAGTCTGCCTTTTTGCATTCCAATGGTGTGGCGTGAACCCCAAGATCACACGACTGACTGCTACTTTTGCATGGTAAATGTGAAAGGTGTTGGCAGGAAGAGCCGACTAATGCTTTCTTATCCAAGTATACCATACCATCAGCTATACGACCTGTTCCGCACTCTGATAGATTCCTTCCTCCAGTCTTTAGTGGTTTTACATTTTCTGAAGATGAGGAAATTGAATCGGAAAGGGAAGAGGTTATGGAAATGGGGTATAAAAGAACAGATACAGAATCTGAACACTCTTCTTGTGAAACCAGAGTAGCTGTTCAGCCGTTTAATCAATCAAAACTGAATGACTTAGTACGTGATTTAGATTTGTCCAAGCAAGAAGCTCAGCTCTTAGCCTCCAGACTCAAGGAAAAGCAGGTTCTAGATTAATCTGTAAAGGTTTCCATTTTCGAAAAAGAGAAGAACTCTTTCTTCCCTATTTTTCAGAGGAAAATATGCTGGTATATTGCAACGATATACCTGGTCTTTTCGAACAACTGGGTATCTCCTCGTATGATCCAGAACAATGGCGATTGTTTTTGGACAGTTCCAAGCGCAGACTCAAGTGTGTCCTTTTACACAATTGAAATGTTTATGAAGCTGTTCCAGTTGGTCACTCCACTGTCATTAACTTTATTATAACGCGCAATGTTTTGTCGCAATGTTAACCTCTAAGTTTAGTTGTCCCAAACACAACCTCCAATTTTGGTAATATTTACTTCGTGCAATTTGATACCCGTTTTCGCTGCGAGATACATTTGGTAATTGTTACTTCGTGCAACTTTTCACTCGTATAAATTGCGAGATACATTTGTTAATTTTTACTTCGTGCAATTTATTACCCTTATACGTTTCGTTATACCTTTGGTAATTTTTACTTCGTGCAATTTGATGACCGTATAGGCTAAACTGCAAGATACATTTGGTAAATTTTACTTCGTGCAATTTGTCACCCGTATAAGTTGCGAGATACATTTGGTTACGTTAATCACAATCACGTTAATCACAATCACGTGTTCGTATCCAGCAGAAACTTTTGCTGCCGTTTTGTTTGATTGAAATTGAGGTATATTATTTTACCCGCTGAGATCTATATAACAAATTAAACTTTTTGCATGAAACTTTTAATAAAATGTACTTAAACGTTTTGGTCGAAGTAAGTTAATGGTGAAAATAGTCCCAAAAACATCCTATTTTCAAAAACCATAAAAAGTAATAAATAACCGTAGTCCTTAGAAATATAGCCAATTATTAAGGGCCTGTAGTACAATTTGATTTCAAGGTCACGATAGTGAAGAGGGGGAAATCTTCTTTAAGAATCTGCAATAAAAAATTCACACCTCTTCCGGCAACAGTCAGCAGTATTGACGTGAAACATTTAATAAATTCAGCATTTTTTATGTTTTTGGGGTATTATCGCATTTCTTAGTACACCTCACGTTTTTTGTGAATTTCGGAACTTTCCGGTTCCATCATTTCATTTTTTTTTTTTTTTTTTTTGTGATTCGTGGTTATTTCGTTTATTGTATTCATCATAATTCCAAAAACATCATCGACTCACTCGCACAACGACAACATAAAAATGTCACTCCCATTGAGTTGTCAAATTTGTTGAAAATTGTCAAAATTGTCAAAATTGTCAAAATTGTCAAAATTATCAAAATTCCATTGAAAAAAGGAATTCTCGCTTGACGTCACCCAAGCGTATAAAACTCATGACACGAGAAAAAGGTCATTTTTAGAAGCACACGTAATGATGCAGCTCTATGACAACACAAGCAAAGCAGCACTGCAACTTCGAATATGATTGACACGATGTGAAGAGAGTAGCCGATGTGCTTGAAACATTAATAGTTGTAGCCTCGACCAAAGCCACCTCGGACCATACCAGGGGGCGGGCCCCTCATTCCTGGCGGGGGTCCAAAACCGCCCCGCTGCGGTGCCATTGTGCCCGGGGCTGGTCCACCGACCCCATGCATAGGTCCCTGTAATCCCGCCGTTGGACCACCGGGGCCACCCATACCGCGACCAGCAGCTCGTCCAGCGCCTGGTCCGCGACTTGAACCTCCCGGCACGCCGAGTCCTTTCCCTGATGGAGGCGGTCCTTCAACCGACATCGACACCAGATGTTCTCCGCGTAGAAGCACAAGCCCCAGAGTCCTTTTCTCCTCTCTGTCAGTGGAACCTTTCTTGGGTCGAATCCGACGGAACTCGTCACAATCAACAAGAATTAGGTTCATGTGTTTATCAAAAGCTTTGAAGGTGCCGATGAAAGTGCGACCATCCTGCAGAATGCATCGCATACGGTAATTGATATGATTGTTTAACTTTGAACCTCCGCGAGGTGGCATTGTAAATGTCCAGAGCTTGCTGGTCAGAAAAACAAAAAACAAAAAAAGTTTTTGCTAAACTTTGGTATACTATGTTTGTTGTATAATGTTTTTCACATAAATCAATGAACTGTAAAAAATTACAGTGAAATAATCCCTTCTTAGAATGTAAAATACAAGCACGTCAACTTTCAGAAAACCGATTTTAGGCCATAAAATTTTGTGTAAATGTTTTCATTTCTTCACCACATAATACTGTAGATACCACAATTTATTTTACAGCTTAATATACAGTGTCTAAAATAGACTAAGGTTAAGCAATATATTAATTATTTTCAATCAAAGGCAAGCTTTGATTTTTAATAATAGCACGCTGCTTGTCAAGAGGTTATATTTTACATATTTTGTTATTAAGTTTGCTCGATTTTTGAGATAATATTGTGACCAAATCTGACTGTCGGCTGAAAAAACATGAATTTAGCAAACATATATTAGTTATTTTGTGGTATTTGATATTAATACCATGTGTAAATTTCTGTGTCAGTGTATTTATTAGCCTATATATGAGTAGGCCCGCGTAATTCGATTCCATTGATTTCGACTTGGCTACTTGACCTGGAGTGCTATTTTTCAAGCTATTACCAAAGCTATTTTTCACAGTTTCTTGTCAACCTAACTTAAATGTTATAACAGAGTAACCTAAATTTTAGAACCTAAATATACTTTGTAATCTAAATCTAACTCCAGTTAAACAGAAAATAGCTAGGATCAACTTTTTGCATACCCATTCTCTAACCTAACCGCTATAGGCTATGTTTAACAACAGCCAGCATAACCTAATTTCAGTGAAAAACTCACACACATTATCCAGTTACTTGGAAAACCTTAAAAGCATTGATCAAGCGCTTAAGGAGCTTTGCAGGAACAAAACTACAAAAATCTCGCCTACTGCTAAGAGAATCCTGTTTTGCAACATGCACTACTTAAACGTTATTATCAAAACAGCAATTTCGTAACCGTAAATGTGTATGCGTTTTAAATTGAAATAAACGATATCTTTCAATTCCTTTTAAAACAATAATAATACACTGTTTGCTACTATTTCAGCTTTTAAAAACTACAAACTGCAGCATTTTTCGCACACAAAGATAGGCAAAGGTTTTGAAAAAATTAATACAGAAATATTGAACTATACTATACGACAATGAAATGCAAAAAAAACTACCATTGTTATCACGATAAAGTAGATATGGTGAAATGAAAATGTTGTTGCATTTTCACAGAAAAAAGCCTTGTATGGCCCTTCTTTTGCATTAAATGATTTGGCCATTCCTCAGTAAGCCCACACATAAGCCAAACATGCTACTTCGTAGCCATGTAAGGCCCATAGATAAAACGTACATATTGTTTAACTGGGCCTCCACACTTAATTATCATTCAAAGAACGCCGAATCATTTGCTGGACTTTGTCCTGCAACTGTTTCGGCGTTTTGGAATACTCTTTGCATTTGGGGAGGTTCCCATCTGCAAGAGCCGTTTTAGCATCATCCGTTGTTATTCCATTCTTCGTACCAATATACCTTTACCAATATACTATTACCAATATACAAACTTTTTGCTTCGTGCAGTTTGATACCCGTATTTGTTGCGAGATACATTTGGTAAATGTTACTTCGTGCACATTCATACCCGTATATTTTGCGAAATACATTTGGTAATAGTTACTTCGTGCGCATTTGTACCAATGCGAATTATAACTTACTGATTGTCATCATTCTCGGACATATTTGGCTTTTGTTTTTTTTACACATAGAAATCAAAAACAGCATTGAAAAGCTGAAGGTATTTTAAATTATCTTCCATTCATACTTGAAAGGTGGTCGAAATTATAGTAGAACTTACGAACACTTTTTCTTCTTATTTAAACCAGTATTAGAAGATCCTTAATGTGACCTTAATCAGCTATCGCAAAACTTACCAACTAAAACTTTTTATTTTTCTCTAGTTTATTTATTCCGTTTAACCATTACTGGCCGAAATATGAAAATAATTCCAATTAACTTTTCCGGCAAAATTGATTGAAAAATACCCTTCCGAGAAAATTGAACATTGTAATGTGGTTTTCATGCAACAGGTATATCATCATTTTTGAAAAAATACGAAGCAAATTTAAAATACATTACAAGTGGCAATTGGCATCAAAAAGTCTTAACCCTAACCCAGAATAAGGCGTCCAAATATACCACATTTATTTTGCACATACACACTTAATTAATTATCATTCAAAGAACGCCGAATCAGTTGCCGGACTTTGTCCTGCAACTGTTTCGGCGTTTTGGAAAATTCCTTGCATTTAGGGAGGTTTCCATCTGCAAGAGCCGTTTTAGTATAATGCGTTGTTATTCCGTTCTTCGTACCAATATACCATGAGAAAAATTGTTTAACTTCAAGCGATTCATCTGCAGAAAACTGTCGCCGAGATTTCTGTTAAAAACAGTAAGTTTTAGAAATTAATAATAAAATCATTGAAAATAGTTTACCGTATACATAATTAAATTATACAAGGCACATGCATTTTTTACGTTTTCATTACAAATGGAAAATAAACTTAACTAAGACCTACCACAACATTAACTTTTTTTTCTTCCTTCTCTAATTTCGACAATCGATGTGGATTTAATGGCTAAATTTATCAAAATGCAGTTAAATTTATAAAAAAAGTCCTTAATAAAACCTAAAATTGTGAGCTTTTCCCCTGGCTTCGGCTTGAGGAATTATATAAAACATGTAAAAATAGATTTTAAATATGTAAACTTATATGCAATATAATACAATAAACGAAAATTGTTAAAATACTACTTACCGAGAAACTATAACGATCGAAAGTAGCTTTCCTCTTTCTAGATGGTTTTGTAGCTGAGCCGGGCTCTCCTATATTATTAAAAGAACTTTGGTATATCAAGAAAACTGTACAGTGTTTTTGCGCTATTAAATATGTGTGTACAGTATGCATACTTTTTATAACCGCATGGTTCAGTCATATATGCATTGGTCACGTAACGTTTGTGGAGTGATACAAACATTATCGGTCAAGTATATCAGGAAACACCTTCCCGTATTCCAATCTCCCGATATATACTAAAATGCTTAGAATGCTATTTACCACGACATTAAAATCTCTGGAATTGCTTTTCTTTTTCCTCTTTCAGGAGGGTGATGCAGATGTGTTGGGGCTTTCCTAAATCATTAAAATAAATTTTGGTAATTCAAGCAAATTTCTGTTTTTAATTTAAATATGTGTGACTAGTACATATATAATTTATAAATTTCTTGATTGATGCACGCATTGGATATATAAAGCATGTGGGGTGACAGGAAATAATATCAATAAAATCATAGTTTCACTGTAAAGTCGTAATTAAATTTTAACTTACCGGCAGCTTCGAAGCACCTGCCACATTAGAGATGTCGATCTATAAACCAAAAAATGCAAAATTACCACGATTGATTTGAAGAGATTTTTCAGAGAATTTACCTGCTGCAGAACAACACGAGGCTCAACTATTTTATCCCGGACCGCCTTTTGTTGGCCACCGTCTTTGTTTCGGCGAATTTGTAATGACTCGTCTTCTTCAGCAAAGGTGCTTCTTTCAGCTGACAAACTTTCTTCTGATGAAACGTCAGCAGCTGGTTCTACTCGTTCAGAATATGGGCTTCTATCATCTGACAAACCTTTTTCTATAAATGAAACCTCCACAGCTGATGCGATTCTTTCAGCAGACGGGCTTCTTTGAGCTGATGCGCCTTTTGTTTCGGTGCGACCAGCCGAACTGCACGACTGTGATTAAAAAATATAATTCAATTTTTTACTGACAACAATTTGCCGGAAGGAAGCGTGTGTTCACATCAAACTTGCCATCGACAAGAAATTGTTTCGTTGCCAAGAATAGAATTTATTCGCGAATCAGACTTGTAATGCACACAAAAAGGTTAAAACTTTTATACTTATTCCGAGGAATCCCATTTAAGTTGATTTGAACAACTTACCCTTATTTCTTTCATGACTTCATAGGCTTCTTCAGCCTCTACATTCTGTAGGTCGTTCGCGTAATATCTCTCTTGTGTGCTCGAGCTATGCGCCATATGCTTGGCCACCAAAAGGCGGCGGTCCGGTCTCTTAGATCTAACCTAATATGAAATTTTAAATTTTAAATACGTCACTGGTTGACTTTTATATAAATTTTGCTGCAGAATATTTTCATTATTAGCGATTTATCGTTATTTATATTGCTAGGTCTAATTACAGTAAAGATCAATTACTTGTGTGGCCGAATACTTCCGGTTTGAGGTTGCTGTAAATTTTCCGCGACCTCCGGCCAACTTCCAAACCCGCTGTATTGCTTTAGCTGCAGAGAAACTTGTAAGATTTTTTCCCTTATGGGGAAAAACCATCTTACACTCTTCTCCGTTGAATCTGACAAGGTTATCCAGCCCTTCCTTCAACCATTCTGGCATTACAATAGTTGCATCCCCATATGTTGAGAACGTTTTGTGACCGCGCACCTGCATTAAAAACATCCTTTTTTAATAGAGTTCTACATGAAAGGAAAATGTGGTGACTTACACGAACAATCCATCGTTTTTTCTCGGTCGGATAGCCAAACATTAGCTCTTCAACGAGCATATTGCGCACCGCACTTGTCCGTTGCGAGTTTTCAATTATCAGATAAGCCATGAGGACCTCCCCATGGGCTCTTCTCACCTCGGCTCCGGGGTCTCTTCTCCATACTGCATTTTTTTATATAGTGAGTTACACATTCAACGAGAATTAAAATAATGTAAAAATATAAAACAACTGTAACTGTCATTTACGTTTTATGGTCAGCGCAGTATTGCGAAAAAGTGGATTTGTCATAACTTTGTTCACTTCTGCCGGGTCCAACGCATTTCTGCGATCCGTCTCCTTAATAACTTGCCTCCTAGAAAACGCAACAGTTTAGGTAATAAAGAGTGGTTAGCAAACGCGTATTTTTTAACACAGAAGTTTTAATTGCAATAACAAAACTAGTTTTTAGATACCAACACGAGTAAATCATCCAAGAGTGGAAAGGCTACATGTAGGCAGCGCTTGTAATCACCTTCTTTTTAGAAATTTTCTGTAGGATGCCCTTCGATTCTTGAGGTTAATAAGGGCTTCCCCCACGTTGAAGGTCAATGGAAGCTTCTTCAGTAATGAAAAGCTGAGGAAGCTCGTCATGGCATTCGAGTGGGATATGAATGTCGAAGGAGTTTTATTTTCATTTTGTAATTTCTAAAATAAAGAAAGATGGTTTTTGTTTATTTTTAAATACAACTATTTTTGCTAAGACTTTGCATATATACATAATCATCTTCCATTCGAATGTTGTTCAGGCCTAGTCTTCATCCCGAAACAAATTCAGGGTCGACCAGTTGCCTGCAACGACGCCGACACTTTCCCCTGTCGATGGCATCCTCGATCTTCAAACCTTTCCTTCTCTTGTCATCCTTCACCGTCTCTTCCCATGTTTTCTTTGATCTTCCCGTTTTCACCTTTACTGCAATCATCTTATGTTGTACTCTTCTTATTAAGCTCTACTTATTCATTCGCTCAACGTTCCACAACCATCTCAGACGATGTCCTCTTAGATGTTCTTCAATATCTTCAACACATGTCCACCTTCTTATCACATCATTGGTAATGCCATCTCGTAGTGTCTTACCACACATCATTCGAATAATCCTCATTTCTGTCATCTGCATTCGCCTGACATCAGCCTTCTTCATCGCCTAACATTCAGCTACGTAGCACATCACACTTCTTACACATGCTTTACACAGCCTTTCTTTTAGGTTTGTATAGAGTAGTCTGCCCTAGAGTGTATCAGACAAATCCTTAAAAGTTTTCCAACTAGCGCGTATTCTTGCCGTCACTGCCCTGCCAGTACTGTAATTTTTCCCTATCGTATCCCCTAAATAACGAAACTCCTTAACATGCTCGATCTCATTACTTCCCAAGTTCACATGTCCTTCCACTCATCAGCCTTCCATTGATAGGCCTACCTGAACTTCTCTTATGCACTCAATACAGTACTTTCACTTTCTGCATTGAATGGAATTTCTCCCTACTCTCTTCCCACAAATTCCGCATGGATCAACAGTACCGACTACTCCCTTCAACGATTTTCTACCAATTCTCATCGCTTTGGTTTTAATGATGTTCACCTTCAAACCTTTGCTTTCCAGTGCGCTTTTACTTTGCTGATATAAATTCTATGAATATATTACATAGTAGATTCTACCTGTAGTATATCCAAAAAATCTTTTATGTAACTAATCAAAATTAATATAATGTCCTAACCTGCACATGTTTCTCTTTATATGTGTCCAGGTCAATGGACTCCAACGTTTTAAAATCACAGTCTTTTATTATATTTTGCAAAAGTAATACTTTATCTTGGGCTACACGTTCTTCGTGTGCCCCCCCATCGTGGCCCATTAAAAAGCTTTTGAAGTTGTTTAAAACTTTATTCCAGTTGATGCAGTTAGTTTGTTGCTGTAAAATGTAGCGAGGAATTGTGTTAATCATTGCATGAGTGTTTTCTACTGCACAGTCATTTCGTACTGTGTGTATTTACCAAAACTTACGATTGGGAAATTTTTCCGGCGGCGGTCCATAGAATCAGCCATTTCCATTGCCTTGGGTTGATCAGCGTGAAGCTTGCCACGTAGGTGTCTCACGAGGCCATTCCAAGAAGTCAGGAACTTTTTGCAAAGTTCGCACTTGAAATCACCTTTCCCATTATTTTTTTTATCGTGCACGACTTTGCAGTGGCGCGATATGTTCAAATTCATGACACCACAGTATCTAGAACAATTACTAACAGCATTATGTCATTATTCTCGGACATGTTTGGCTTTTGTTTTCTTTTACACATAGAAATCAAAAACAGCATTGAAAAGCTGAAGGCATTTTAAATTATCTTATATTCATACTTAAAAGCTAGTCGAAATTATAGTAGAACTTACGGACACTTTTTCTTCTTATTTAATGCAGTATTAGAAGATCCTGATTTTGTTATTTCCGACTGCGCTTGTCCATAATCCGTATTCATGAACCCGTCATTTTGTTCTGTTGCTGGGTCACTTTTATCACCTCCCTGCTGTTATAAAAAGAAAATTTGCTGTTGTTCAATTTCATTTAAATTTAGATGGTTTAAGTTTCTATATACCTGTGGCATATTGTGGATAAAAATGAGGATAAAAATCTAAAAAGAATCAAAAAATTTAACAGCCACGTTTCACAACACTATTTAATATGATGTATAGTTTAGGTCACCCTTAACTCCATCAATCGTTATCCACACTGGAAATGTTTTATTTTTGCCCGGGCCCGTAAGCATTGGCTCCTATGTGACAACTCCCATGTACAACAACTGTTTGTTGTTGCCGTAACTGTGCGCGCCATACGTTTTATAGGTCGAACTGAACCCGAGTAGCAAAGCCAAACAACCAACGAGAACCATTACTGCTACATCCCGAAGGTTTATCACCATTTGAAAAAGTTGGTGTTGATTTATTTGAGTTGAACCAAAAGTCTTATTTAGTCGCGGTTGATTATTTTTCAAATTTTGCTGAAATTGATGTCATGACCTCAACCACTGCAAAGCACGTAATCATTTCGTTGAAGCGTCATTTTGCCCGATATGGAATTCCTAAATGCATTGTATCTGACTCTGGACCCCAGTTCATCTCGTACAGAATTTCAAAGATTCTGTCAAAAATGGGCGATACAACACCACAAATCATCACCAGGACATCAACAATGCAATGGAAAAGCGGAAGCTGCTGTGAAAACACTGAAGAACATGCTGAGACGTACTGCACAAGATGGGAAAGATCAGTGGCTGGCACTTCTGGAATTGCGCAATACGCCACGACAAGACGTCAACTGCAGTCCTACAAAGATATTGTTTGGTAGACCAACTCGATCAGTGATACCGATTCACATTCCAAAAAGCAAACATCTTGACATCAATCGTCGTCATCAACGCCGCACCTCAGTCAAGCAAACCTATGATAGCAAAAGTCAACCAATGTCAAAATTGTATATCAACCAACGAGCTTATTTCCAAAGTTCGGAAAAGAAGGGATGGCAAAAGGGTAAAATTGTACGCATACTTGGGCCTCGTTCATAATTGGTAGAATCATTGGATGGTTTTCGTTATTGTCGTAATCGACTACATATTCGTGTTGACCATAGCAAGTCTAACAATGTGTATGAAGATACTGATTTTAATTTTACATTTTCGACACCTAACCAAAACAGTCAACCCACAGCTAACAACTACACTGTTGCTAACACACGACCTAATCGTACACATAGAATGCCAGTAAGATATAATGATTATGTACTGTAAATACTGTGTTTGTGTCACCTTGTTCTGTACTGTAAATACTGTGTTTGTGTCACCTTACCTTCACTGTTTTATTTCTTGCCACTCATTATGCATGTAGCTTTAAACTTCAAGTGTGCCTCACATACATTGCGACTTGCGAGTAGTATGTTATTTCAGTATTTTCTGTGTGATGGTATTTCAGTATTTTCTGCGTGCTCATAAAGCCTTCTCACTGTTAGTCTTTACTTAAAGAAAGGAGGATGTTGATAGGTATAAACTAATTAATAAGATTTCTATGTTGGCCATGCTACAGCCATGTGCTTTCTTGGTTGTGCATTGTGATTCGTATGTTGAGTAATAACGTTCATGTTCAAGACTGTCTAAATACAAGAGATTCTGTCGAACGTCTTATCGACTTAGTTCAACACATAATATCACAAGAGTAGCGATATTAACAGCAGGAACATGTGCAAGTGCACCAACTCAACTTACCTTTGTCGCTTATACACGTCAACTACAAAGGCACCCGATTGCGAGAAAATTCTCTACGAGCTACCTGACTCTGACTCGTTTGCTGATCTTCAATCGCTGTTCAGCTCTTTTTCTGAAGCCAACCTTCTCAAGGAACAAATGCGACATGTCATGACAAGTCTTACCACTACACTGTAAAAAAAAATTTTTCTTGTTTACATCTAAATGTATGGCAGCAGTGTCGCCATACAAAATTATGTATTTTTATATTCAAAAGATGTAAAGTGCTTTTACACAAAGCAATTTGTTTTTTCCGAAAACAACGCGTTATGTAAATTAACGCATAAGACGGTTAAAATATTAATAATAGTATGTTTATTACAGATCCTATAAACATGTTTTCTACATATAATTAGCTGTATTAATGCAAAAATCATTACTTTATTATAAGTAAATCTAGCAATCACCCGCCTTTTATTTACAATTACTTTTATTTACTTTACTTTGCATGACAGTGGTGATACAGACAGTTAATTACTTCACCATTGAAAATATGACACTTGACATGTTTTACAATATTGTACAATTGGTACTCAGAGTACAATCAGGCTGTGCACGTTTATACAAATCACAAGAACAGTCAGATTCAGTAAAAGTTCTTTGATATGGTTTTGTTTTATGCTTTCTTTTGTAGTATGACACAAGTGAAGTATACTTCCTGAAGTTTGGGTTGCAGTCATCAGAACCACAATTAAACACTTAGTTATGCACATTTCGATGAAACAAAATGCGCTCAAACTACTTTACATCAGACTAATCAATTTTATAACTGTACAAATCACATGCAAATAACAGCATTGTCCTCGAAGAAAAATGGTCAGGTAAAACAGAAATACTTGACAGAAATGTCTGGTCACAACTATTCTTACACAAGTACTTCGAAGTTATTTATTGCGTTGTAGAAAGATAGCAGTTTGCCGTTAATTCCTTTTTTCCGTGCTTTTTGGCCATGATGCTTAGTTTTGCTCCCATGTAGTGGTTCAACATTAGCAAAATTTCTGAAAGCAAAAAATACTTTGATGTCAACAAGTAAAAATGCATTCTATTTTTTAAATAAACAGCAGAAACAACAAACAAATATCCGCTACTGCTTACAATAACAATGGTGACAAGGTACAGATCTCGTGAACTAACCTTTGCAGTAATTCCAGAGTCGCGCTTAGTTCTTCAGCATACCTTACATTAAACAAGTAGTAGCATGCAGATGGTAAGGTGACAGATTCAAGTGCAGAATTGATGTAGTCAAAAGCACACTTCTTGTCCACGAAAATGTAAAACCTTTTTGAGGTTAACACATCTGGCCCTAACAAAAGGCAAAGTACAGTACAGTAATGCACTACAACTGATAGCACACAAAAATAGTCAAATTAATTACCATGTGCCACAATGCAAGGGTTCAACGGCACATCTTCATCTTCCTTCAAAGAAAAATATTTTTAGTGTACTATGAGTCTTATACAATCAAATGTTTCTTACTGGATTACGAATCAACATATCAGTATACCATAACTTTCAAATTATTTTCATAAATTAGACATCTGTATCGACATTAGTGGTGCTCACCTTTAACAAAAGTTCATTTGGATCTTCATGGAAGTACTTACAGAGCATAATTACTACACCAATTATATCTACATCTGTATCTGCATCAACCTTTTCTTTTGCCAAATTGATATCAAAGATAATTCTATGCAAATCTGCATTTTTAGCTGTTGTGTTTGCATGAACTGCAACAATCGCTGCAGTTGATTTTGAACAATAATTTGAAACTGATCTAAGGAAACTTGGGTAAGCCTCTTGTAATGTACCATCATCCCGACTTTTCCGAAAAGTATAGGCCACTCTTCTTTCAATTTGTAAATGTCAAGCTTATTTTCATTGATTACTTTCTGTAGATGCGCATTACTATGAATGTAGATCAATAGCTTGCGCCGTTTGATTGGCTGAAGTATGCTTAAGTTTTCCTCTTTTAGAAAAGAAAGATCAGCTAAAGTTTCCACACCAAGACTTGCAACGGTGGACAGTAACTTGCTTTTATGTATAAAATGAATATTTGGCAATGCTTCACTAATGAATCTGTCATTTTCACTGCCACTAAGGTCTTCCGCAGGTGATTCCATATTACAGTAAAACAATTTAAAAAACCTAATCATATCTCATATAACGTAAAATGTACATACACTAATCATGAAAATAGTCGTAACGTAAAATGAAAACAAATATTATCATCAATCAATCATTTATATTAATAAACTTTTCAAAGTAACTTAATGACAGTGAGTTTTGTTTCGCAAATGAAACAATAAATGGTATGCCATAATTTCAATGTACAACAAAACCACCAAGGAGGCAGCAAACACTTAAAATTAAAGATTTCTCTGATTTTGTTAGACTCTTACGTCTGGCCTAGCAGTTGGCATGCTTCAATGTCCCAGGTTGCGTGCAGAATTAAGCTAAAAAATGGCATGTAAGTAGGACAAATTAGGTAGCCGATTTTAGGCCAATAATTCTAGATTTTTCGCCTATGTTAAACAAGTTTTATTCATGTTTTTTGATTGCATTTTACGAAATGGTAGTCCAAAGCATACTAAATTGACAAGCAAAATTTCAGAGAGTCCCATGCAAGATTTTTCTAGTAGGCCTATAAGGCCTAACTAGCCTAGTCTTTTAATAAATTCACTGTATAATAAAACAAACAAATATTGCATGGTATTTTTTGGTGTTTGAAGCCTCCTTAAATATACACCTGTTGTGTATAATCCACTAATTGGTAGTGTTTAAGCAGATGTGAAGTGCTCATATAACCACATGCTTTAAAATGAGAAACCTTTATCTATTGACCTTGTAAGCATTCAGTGGAAAATAGTCAGTCAAATTACAAGATTTAGAGCAACAAAGTTCTCCTAATGGTTTTACAACTTCGTATATTCCTAAGTTGGGTACAAGTATACAACCTCATATAGCCTAGCTTAGCCTAGCCTAGCCTAGCCTAGCCTAGCCTAGTTCTGTTATTAAATACAATGCAGTTTGCATCAAACATGACCAAACCCAAAGCAGAACTCATAGACGCATGCCACGTGCTGCGTGCAGCAGCAGTTTTCAGAGAAAGAACATAAAAATCTAAACATTTTTTTCTGAAGAATTGGAAATATCATAATTTGGAAAAAGGGAAACAAAAATTAACTTTAAACGTTAACTTAATTCAAAAAATGGTTATTTATATAATTTTATAGAGTTTAACCAAGACTATAAACATGTGGAAGCATTTCATGGTACGTTTAGGTCTATGGGTTACATACAAAATATGAATTACATAGGCTATCTTTTTGATATATTTCATTCCAGGACAAAAATAGAATAAATACGTTAATATACAAATTAACCTTAAAGAAATTTTTAAAAGAACGTCAAGAATTTGCAAAAAGTGGTTGTAGTTTGGGTAGAAATTTTTTTCATTATCGTTTTGTTTTCGATCTTATAAATCACAATAAGCCGAGTATTACAGCCCTAATGACAGAAATAGAGCCCACATTTGTATTTGCTTTACTTTATTGAAATACTGTATTTTTTTTATCAATTTTAATTTTTGTTCTTAGTGTACTGTTACATAAGTTTACCATAAAATTGCAAACAAATTTATGTTTTATGGTTATACAAAAAAAAAATAAAAAACAGAAAATGTTTTGTAAATTCTGAAGTGTGTTAGTAAAAAAACACATAATTATCTGTCACAAAGATCTACATATGTTTTTATGTAAAATAAAATAAAAATGTATGCAATTTTAAGGTTATTTTTTACAGTGTATGGAATCAATTTTCTCGGAAATATCAAAATAAAAACGTATGTCGGAAGCCGTATTACTTCAGAAGATCCCAATGTGGTGTGTTCTGTAACTATATAGCTTTACGACTTTCTTCCGCACATTTCCTTCGCTTTCCAAATGGTCTTCTCTGCGCTGGGTTCACTTCTCTTTGGACCACCTGCTTCCGCTTCACCGCGTAAGCAGGAGCATGAAGCTTCGTCGGCCGATTTTGCTACCGAAACATTTTCTGTGCAGAATCCAGAAATTTAGCTCCACTATGTCCAGAAGTTTTGTCGAAACAGCCAAAGGTCATCGTCTACTTGCTGCATGAGTTTTGTATTTTCTCGCCGTTTGGTCGAAAACGTCCACGCTTACGTTGTTTTGTTTTGGCCTACTGTACAGTTTATAGCCTGGCTCTGCTAATAGCGTATGGCATACAATCCATACGTTGTACAAAAATTGTCGTGTGCCTTTTACAGTTCGCCTTCGCTGCAAAGGAAAGCGAGTTTGTATTGTACAAATGTACATGGACAATTCTATTCGACCTATTCGAATAACCTTCCATAAAAACGGGGAATGTTTACATAGTCCATTATTCCATGGTTCTATTTTGCGAGATTATCGCTATGCGCTCTCCATGACTTCGTTCCGAAGCCACACTGTAAAAAAAAAATTTTCTTGTTTACATCTAAATTTATGGCAGCAGTGTCGCCATACAAAATTATGTATTTTTATATTCAAAAGATGTAAAGTGCTTTTACACAAAGCAATTTGTTTTTTCAGAAAACAACGCGTTATGTAAATTAACGCATAAGACTGTTAAAATATTAATGATAGTATGTTTATTACAGATCCTATAAACATGTTTTCTACATATAATTAGCTGTATTAGTGCAAAAATCATTACTTTATTAAAAGTAAATCTAGCAATCACCCGCCTTTTATTTACAATTACTTTTATTTGTTTTACTTTGCATGACAGTGGTAATACGGACAGTTAATTACTTCACCATTGAAAATATGACACTTGATATGTTTTACAATATTGTACAGTTGGTTACTCAAAACAGTTGGTACTCAGAGTACAATCAGGCTGTGCACGTTTATACAAATCACAAGAAATGTCAGATTCAGTAAAAGTTCTTTGATATGGCTTTGTCTTATGCTTTCTTTTATAGTAAGACATAAGTGAAGTATACTTCCTGAAGTTTGGGTTGCAGTCATCAGCACCACATTTAAACACATAGTTATGCAGTTATGCACATTTCGATGAAACAAAATGCGCTCAAACTACTTTACATCAGACTAATCAATTTTATAACTGTATAAATCACATGCAAATAACAACATTGTCCTCGAAGAAAAATGGTCAGGTAAAACAGAAATACTTGACAGAAATGTCTGGCCACAACTATTCTTACACAAGTACTTCGAAGTTATTTATTGCGTTGTAGAAAGATAGCAGTTTGCCATTAATTCCTTTTTTCCGTGCTTTTTGGCCACGATGCTTAGTTTTGCTCCCATGTAGTGGGTCAATATTAACAAAATTTCTGAAAGCAAAAAATACTTTGATGTCAACAAGCAAAAATGCATTCTATTTTTTAAATAAACAGTACAAACAACAAACAAATATCCGCTACTGCTTACAATAACAATGGTGACAAGGTACAGATACTCATGAACTAACCTTTGCAGTAATTCCAGAGTCGCGCTTAGTTCTTCAGGATACCTTACATTAAACACGTAGTAGCATGCAGATGGTAAGGTGACAGCTTCAAGGGCAGAATTGATGTAGTCAAAAGCACACTTCTTGTCCACGAAAATGTAAAACCTTTTTGAGGTTAACACATCTGGCTGGCCCTAACAAAAGGCAAAGTACAGTACAGTACAGTAATGCACTACAACTTATAGCACACAAAAATAGTCAAATTAATTACCATGTGCCACAATGCAAGGGTTCAACGGCACATCTTCATCTTCCTTCAAAGAAAAATATTTTTAGTGTACTATGAGTCTTATACAATCAAATGTTTCTTACTGGATTACGAATCAACATATCAGTATACCATAACTTTCAAATTATTTTCATAAATTAGCCATCTGTATCGACATTAGTGGTGCTCACCTTTAACAAAAGTTCATTTGGATCTTCATGGAAGTACTTACAGAGCATAATTACTACACCAATTATATCTACATCTGTATCTGCATCAACCTTTTCTTTTGCCAAATTGATATCAAAGATAATTCTATGCAAACCTGCATTTTTAGCTGTTGTGTTTGCATGAACTGCAACAATCGCTGCAGTTGATTTTGAACAAAAATTTGAAACTGATCTAAGGAAACTTGGGTAAGCCTCTTGTAATGTACCATCATCCCGACTTTTCCGAAAAGTATAGGCCACTCTTCTTTCAATTTGTAAATGTCAAGCTTATTTTCATTGATTACTTTCCGTAGATGCGCATTACTATGAATGTAGATCAATAGCTTGCGCCGTTTGATTGGCTGAAGTATGCTTAAGTTTTCCTCTTTTAGAAAAGAAAGATCAGCTAAAGTTTCCACACCAAGACTTGCAACGGTGGACAGTAACTTGCTTTTATGTATAAAATGAATATTTGGCAAAGCTTCACTAATGAATCTGTCATTTTCACTGCCACTAAGGTCTTCCGCAGGTGATTCCATATTACAGTAAAACAATTTAAAAAACCTAATCATATCTCATATAACGTAAAATGTACATACACTAATCATGAAAATAGTCGTAACGTAAAATGAAAACAAATTTTACCATCAATCAATCATTTATATTAGTAAACTTTTCAAAGTAACTTAATGACAGTGAGTTTTGTTTCGCAAATAAAACAATAAATGGTATGCCATAATTTCAATGTACAACAAAACCACTAAGGAGGCAGCAAACACTTAAAATTAAAGATATCTCTGATTTTGTTAGACTCTTACGTCTGGCCTAGCAGTTGGCATGCTTTAATGTCCCACGTTGCGTGCAGAATTAGGCTAAAAAATGGCATGAAAGTAGGACAAATTAGGTAGCCGATTTATAGGCCAATAATTCTAGATTTTTCGCCTAGGCTATGTTAAACAAGTTTTATTCATGTTTTTTGATTGCATTTTACGAGATGGTAGTCCAAAGCATACTAAATTGACAAGCAAAATTTCAGAGAGACCCATGCAAGATTTTTCTAGTAGGCCTAGGCCTAACTAGTCTTAATAAATTCACTGTATAATAAAACAAACAAATATTGCATGGTATTTTTTGGTGTTTGAAGCCTCCTTAAATATACACCTGTTGTGTATAATTCACTAATTGGTAGTGCTTAAGCAGATGTGAAATGCTCAAATAACCGCATGATTTAAAATGAGAAACCTTTATCTATTGACCTTGTAAGCATTCAGTGGAAAATAGTCAGTCAAATTACAAGATTTAGAGCAACAAAGTTCTCCTAATGGTTTTACAACTTCGTATATTCCTAAGTTGGGGACAGGTATACAACCTCATATAGCCTAGCCTAGTTCTGTTATTAGATAGAATGCAGTTTGCATCAAACCGAACCAAACCCAAAGCAGAACTCATAAACGCCTGCCACGTGCAGCAGCAATTTTCAGAGAAAGAACATAAAAATCTAAACATTTTTTTCTGAAGAATTGGAAATATCATAATTTGGAAAAAGGGAAACAAAAATTAACTTTAAACGTTAATTTAACTCAAAAAATGGTTATTTATACAATTTTATAGAGTTTAACCAAGACTGTTTAACCTGTGGAAGCATTTCATGGTACGTTTAGGTCTACGGGTTACATACAAAATATGAATTACATATCTTTTTGATATGTTTCATTCCAGGACAAAAATAGAATAAATAAGTTAATACAGTATACAAATTAACTTTAAAGAAATTTTCAAAAGAACGTCAAGGATTTGCAAAAACTGGTTGTAGTTTGGGTAGAAATTTTTTTCATTATCGTTTTGTTTTCGATCTTATAAATCACAATAAGCCTAGTATTACAGCCCTAATGACAGAAATAGAGCCCACATTTGTATTTGCTTTACTCTATTGAAATACTGTATTTTTTTATCAATTTTAATTTTTATTCTTAGTGTACTGTTACATAAGTTTACCATAAAATTGCAAACAAATATATGTTTTATGGTTATACATGAAAAAAAATCAAGAAACAGAAAATGTTTTGTAAAATCTGAAGTATGTTAGCAAAAAAAACACATAATTATCTGTCACAAACATCTGTAGTGGCTTGGGAGCCACATCCAATACCACTATATGAATTGTGGAAACATGCGCCATTTAGTTACTGAAACATTGTTCATAATAAAACTGCAACTAGCATTTCTGCAAGCTGCAATCTAGCTGCAGTTGCAACTTGACGAAACCACAATTATTGTCGTTTAATATTTGGAAACTGCCCTAAATAACTTTATGTGAAAACGCTGTTTAGTGCGTTACCAGGTGATTTCATAACATCCTAGTTTTAACTGAATGTAATTCCCATTGCCAACGCTTTACCTTTATCGGTCACACATTCTGAAATGTTCGTGTATATTGTGTTGAATATTTCCGTTCACATCGCTCCACTTTATAAACTCGTGCTGATACGCGAGTACGCGCAGACAGAGATATTGAATCGTACGAACGTACTACGTTAGTCGTGTTAAAATGTAATTCGTTAGACTTGTTTTAATTGGTGAATGCTAAGTTTGTGTTTGTGTCATAATAATCGGAACCTGTACAGTTCCTACAATAAAGGATTGTTTTCTGATAAACTGTATCTGTTAATCATAATAGCTTTCGGCTAGTAGCAGTAGTAACACGTTAAGGTTAGAGATTTTTAACCGCACGCAACCACGGAGTCAGATCATTAATTCGGCAGGTAAACTAAGACCGAATAGTTAAATCAAGCAGCATCCTCTGCACATCTACATATGTTTTTATGTAAAATGAAATAAAAATGTATGTAATTTTAAGGTTATTTTTTACAGTGCAACTGTTTAAATTTTTTCTCTCCCAGAAATTTAACGGACAGTAACGGTATATTCTGAAATGAACAACAATTGTCGGAATTGTCAATGGTTCGGGCAAAACCACGGCGGTATTAACTTTTATTGTTGGAGTTGAAAACGAAGACATGTAATATTATAATGACAACTGTATGTAAAACATCGGCAAAAACGTTAATAGCTCGTTTTATAAGTAAAAAACGCTAAACCACAAATACATTTATATATGAGCATGATGTAGAGAGGTTGTTAATTGTTATGACAAAAAGCCGAAGTTTAAAAAAAACTAACTTCTTTAAAATAAGCTAAGTACTGTACGGAAAGTCAATGTTTACTTTTAATCCAGTTACCTTTAAGGAGGCGTCAAACACCAAAAAATGCCTTGAAATCTTTGTTTCTTTTATTATACAGTAAATTTACTAAAAGGCTTATAATTCGAAAAATCCTGCATGCGACTCTCTGAAATTTTGCATGTCAATTTAGTATGCTTTTAGCTACCATTCAATAAAAGGCCATCAAAAAAACATGATTCAACTTTTTTTTACAGAGGCGCAAAATAAAAACTAGAATTTTTGGTCTAAAAAACCCAATTTTAGCTACTTTCATGCTAATTTATACCCTATTTCTGCACCCGACCTGGGACGTTAAAGCGCGCCAACTGCTAGGGTATATCCCAGGATTATATATCACGAGAGTAGCGATATTAACACTAGGCATTGATAAGGTTTCTTATCAGTGTGAGTTATCATATGAATTTTATCATACGAATTTTAGAGCACCTTGCATTGATAAACTTCCTGAAAAAACAAGCTGTTTGCCCAACAAAACTATATGGTGCAATTTTATGTTTCATAAATACAACAAAGTCATTGATAAAAAATGTAAAAGTGAACAAATAAAACACAAAAAAATGGATGCAGCATCTGGATAAATGGTTTTTAAATATTTTTCGATGCTAAGTTTTGTCCAAAGACCACTTCAAAATATTTAGATCTCCTCAATAGGAGGTTTAATATTTCTTTAATGCATCTGTCATTAAACATTGTCAATGTCGTTTCACAGTGTGAATAGTTTCATGACTCCGCAAATTGTTCTTTTGGGAAAAGGAATGTTGACACACTTGGCAATAATAAGATCAATCTCCATTGTGGATTCTCATATGAGATTTTAAATTGGTGCTTTGGGTAAATGACTTGAGGCAAACTTGACAATGATAAGGTCGTTCACCAGTGTGGATTCTTACATGAGCTTTCAAACTGCCGCTTTGGGTAAATGACTTGTCGCACACATCGCATTGATAAGGTCGCTCACCTGTGTGAGTTCTTAAATGTTGTTTCAAGTTGCTTTTGCATTTGAATGATTTATCACAAAATTTGCAGGAAAATTTCTTTTCTTGTCCTTCTTTATTAAAAACGTCTTGTGAAATCCCATCACTGATTGATTTTAACAAAACGTCACCTGGCATTCCAACTACTTGATGATCAATTGCGTTAATACTTAATATTATACAAACTTATAACCTATATTCTGAAAAGAACTTAAATAATTTGAAGGTTTTATTGATAGGAGTAAACTCATATAATGGGTAAATGTTTTAATAAAAATAATCAATATCAACAATTGTTTGCAAAATTAATTACAAAGTAAAAAAAACAGTGACTGTCACATATAAAAACGAAATTCAAAAAGTTTCCCTGTTGTAATAAGTTGATGATTGTAATATCGGCTCACACAGAGCGTACACACAACACGTTCTCTACTCGATACGAATGGCCTCCTTGGCCAATCCCAATGACAAAACTTAGCTTCACACGAACTTAAAGGGAATAGTACTTAAATTAAATGATAGCATTAAATGATTAAAGTTAAACATGGAAATCACATAAAATAACAAGAATTAACTCATAGTTTCCTTAATGAACAATTGCATGATTACAATAACAATTTGACTCAAACATTATCAAAAGTTTGCAAACTGCCAATGTGGATGAATGTCGATAAGTTCGCTCACTCACATTCGTGTTACTTAGGGCTACCATATATCCTCTTTTTTAAAGAAAAATGAGTTGTGCTCAATGTATAGCCTACTGAAAAATGTCAAAAACTCAAAATGTCCTCTGTTTTACATTTTTTTGCATTCTTGCTTATATTTTCAACACAATTATAGTTTTAGGTGACTTTTAGGGTTAAACGACATTTAACCGTGGGAAATTGACCGCGAATAAACTAATCAAACGCGAGGACAACTGTCCGGGCCCCGGGGGGGGGGGGGGGACAACTCACCGTGACTTAAATTTACCTAGAACCAACTGACCTTAATTCATATTATTACTTTAATCATATAATTTCATTAAACAACAATGCTAATATGCGTCAAAAATAAAATTCGTAGCGTTTGATAGCCAGTTGACCACGACCAATTGTCGCCAGTGATTTTGTTCACGGTCAATTTACGTGATCCCGACTTTTTGGCAAAGAAATATGTTGTGTTATCTGATGAACTGTGGCAAAAGTCACCTTGTTTCAGAAAACGACGTAATGATTTTGAAGCTGAATGCATTACTTGTGCATATGCATATAGTTATCCAAAAACATGTGATAAATTCGTTAAACGTAAAACTCTATTTGCATTGTAATAGCTGGCGAAATTGGCCTTTTTTTAGGCGATGAAAATATGATAGGCCTATATAACATAATATAACATAAATATAATATATAACATAAACACTAATCTCAAACAACTTCTGTAATGAAAAAAGTTACTTTCCAGAAGTCCTATCTGATCAACGACTATGGCTAACTTGAAAATAATTAAAAAACTGTAAAACCTTCGGTCCAAGCCAAGTGTGTCCCTTAAGCTGTCTGGCAAACTTAACAGCAGTACAAGAAGGTGATAGATGTTTGTTAAGTTAAAGTTGACATGATAAGGCTTTAGAATTTAGGTATTAGGCCTATAGTCATATAGTTCGTAGATTAAATAAATCTTTCAGAGAGCTTGTATTTTAGAAATGTATCTAAAATACAGAGAGCTGTATTTTAGGAAATACAAAATGAAAATAAGAGTCCGTCAACATTCATATTTGTTTGAATTTATTACACTAACCACATTAAATGCATTGATGTATGGTACCAGTTGTTTGTTATCGTCATCAAACAAAATAACATCCGGTATCTGATATCTTACAAATATACTTTTTACAAGGTAAAAGAATTCAATTCAATCTATGCCTTTCTATGGGATGAACTTACAGGTCATTTCATGCATTAACCCTATTTTAACTAGGCTTGACCTACCCCGCACACAGTCACAGCAAAACGTTGCGTACAGTTGCATTGTTTGTTGTAGAAATTTGAAATTTGGTGACTTTTTCTAAAAAATGTTCAGCTATCTTTCCATGTTTGTTTTATAAAGTTTGATTTTGTAGTTTTTGAGATATTGTCTAACTATGGAGATGTTCTTCATAATTTTGCTCTTTGCTGCTATCGTGAGCGCAAAGAAGCGTATCGTTTTCGTTCAATCATTTACGCACAACTAACTCGATGACAGTTAGAGAACAACCACAATTTTGTGCCATTTGCCAGTACCGCTCGAAAGAGAAGAAAGAAGTGAAAGTTAAATTACTAGTTTATTTCATTAAAATCACACCGTAGAGCTCGAAACAGTTACCTGAAATTAGTGAAAATAAAACATTAGTTGGTTGAACATTCTTTCGTTTATTAACTTGAAAAGTGGGCTAAATAAAATTTCCGGTTAGCTTGGAATACTTACCGTTGGTTTCAATCATAAATTAGTGCAAATCTTAATAATAACCGTGCAAATTTTTGGAATAGGCCTATGTATTTGTTCATAATGATCTTGTAGCGTTGTTAATTTCATATGCGTTCTATGTTTTCAGGTGCCGATTTTGACGCGTTAGTTAGCATGTTCCTTTTCTTATGTTCTCGAGTTGGCCTGAAATAACGCATTATAACCATCATTAGCTACTTTAACGTAAGTGAAAAACACGGTAGCTCTAGGTTAACAATGCTGTCAAACTTCTGTCGACTCGCAGAAAGTAATGGTATGCGATTTTGCTGGATTGAAATTACCAGTTATATATTACTGCTGGTAAGCCGGTGTTATTGTGTTGATAAGAGATGGCCTAGTTTTTCACTATGTCACTCACCTGTACGCTAGTCACGATTAAACATAAGTTTAGCCGAACACTTATGCAATGCCATTGCTCAAGTGTAATATGGAATTAAAGATCTAGCAGTATGACTGCGTGTTGGTATGTTGCGAGTTGCGACTAAGAAGTTGTTGGTATTTTTGGTTGGGAATTAGCAATGAGCTTAATAAAACTATACCTGTAAAAATGGGGGTGAATTAGGATTAAATATTGCATGTGACTGCACATTTAACAAAACTTACATTAAATGGCAGAAAAATCTAGCAAAAAACAGTTAAAAGCCAATGAAAACACCAGCAATATGTAGTGGATTATCTACAAGGTATATAACTTTAAAAATCGCAGGATTCACAGTTGATTAGAGACTGTAGTTGTCTGAAAATGCTTTTGGAAAGACCGAAGCCGAGTCAATACTGGTTAGCAGATGAAATAAACTTCTTTGACGGGTAAAGCCGCAAGGTTAACCTGTGAGTTTACACTGTACACACACACATCGTGTAAAGCAAGAGTCACTGAGCAGGTTGATAAACAATTCGTGCGTAAGTAGAAAAAAATACTTAATTACTTGTGATGTGTAAAAAAAATTACGCAACCAAATTTTAAGTTTCGTGCAAGTGTGCAACATTAACGCCAAATTAACTTTTTGTATCCTGGGTCACCTTCCAGTGGTGTTGCACAAAATGGGCAAGCAGCGTTGAAAGCCTGCGATCCATGTGGCACTCCAATTTGGGACCAATACCTGCTGCTTGTGTATTGGCTCCGTTTTTCTTTGCAAGAGCAGTGATGCCAACAGAACTTGGAGGCGACTCAAGCTCTGGATATTGATCAGTTCATTAATATGCCGGGGTGCCTTTGAAAACAAATACATGTACTGGTGTTGATGCATTAGTACAAAATAATCTTACAAAACATATTGACTTAACATAACACAGAACAACAATTTATTTGTATACAACTTTCATCAATGGGAAGTAAAATACCTAACCCCAACAAAAAGAAAGCTAACTTAAATAACCTGATTGCGAAAGATTCATAATGCGCCGCTGCAAACTTTGAGCAACACCTAACCTCTTCACTTACTAACACAGAACAACAATTTATTTGTATACAACTTTCATCAATGGGAAGGACGTAGTTGCTATTGGGACATGAAATGGACTTGTACCTATCCATTGCATGTTACATTTCCGCGTTGATGGAACCCCGGAAGGTCTGTGAGGCCATGTCTTTCCGCTGAGGTGCTACACAACGTCATCAGTGATGACGTACGGCGCGCACACGGTCAGAAGTGGATCGTCAGTGTACCACAAATCTTCAACAGGGAATGAAAGCGGAACAAGATTTTTCTGTCACGGGATTATTTTTATACACTATTTTTATATCCATCACGTTATACACTGTTTTTATATCCATCACGTTATACACCGTTTTTATTCGCATTGTATTGTCTTTATATGCATGTTCACGACATGCCGTGTTTTACTTGTTTATACTCGTGACCTCTCTGATCGTTAGCTCGAGGGCCCAATCAGTAATGTATTTAGCGTCCAACGGGGAATCCTTAGTCGCTTGGAATTTGTTTTGTGGTAATGTTGCGCTCGGCTGTGTGGTAGTGTTGATAGCGAGAAAATCATTGTTTTTGTTGAAGAAAATTCCATTAAAAGATGTTAAAGCCAACCTAGCTATTTGACTAGCTGTCGAGCGGACAGTTCCTGGTTAAGAAAAAGTTTGGTTTCAATAACATTGACAGAACATGGATCAGCTTAAAAACAAAGTACAAGGTCACGAAAGATTCATAATGCGCCGCTGCAAACTTTGAGCAACACCTAACCTCTTCACTTACTGATGAAGGGTTTCAATTACCGGAAGGCCCGCCATTTTCTGGATGGCAAATCTACATAAAATTTGCTAAAAAAACATCTTGCCTTTTTTCTGAATTGTTTTGGGTAAACTGGGGTGATTTTATTAAATCTCATTGGTCTAGCTGTTTTCACCCAACCCCACAAAAAGTACAGTGCACTTGTGTTGTAAAGCATACACCACAAACACACGAACCTACATGTGAACTGGTACAAACTACCACCCTATGTGAAGAAAAACGGATTCGTTACATTTCATCGATTAAATTATTTATTATCGCTATAACTAGTACTGACTGACTGAATGAATCGCAGAATAGATAAAGATGACAGTAAAAAACTTTTTTTTGTAGTTTTTTGTAACCTCGTGTGATTTTGTTCAATCTCATTGATGTAACTGTTTTCACCCACATCACAACTCACAAGTAATACGTTACACCACTTGTAAACCGTACACGAGTAATATATATCGTACTACATGTGAACTGGTACAAATTATTACCCTGTGTAAAGCAAAACGGTTTCTTTACATTTCATCGATTAAAGTACTATATTATCGCTATAACTAATACTGACTGACTGTGTGAATCGCAGAATAGATAAGATGACAGTTGAAAACGTTAACAATGCTGTTGCCGATCCGCCATAAAAATGTAAAAATCATAGTAGTGGTACTGCTTTCAATCAGAACAGCACATCAGTTTATATGTACATTTGCCGGAACAATCAATTGTCAATCTGCGGATCAGTCAAAAGTTGAACTGGATCAGGCAGGCAGCGACTACAAACTTGTGTGACGTGCTTGGAACAGGTGGATATTCCACACACCTGGCAGCAGCCTTTCGATCGCGATAAAGGTCTGTGTCGATTTATATCAGTACAAATAGAACATTGAAGCCGCTTCTTCTTTTGAGGTGGTTTTAGGCCAGATGTGGTTGGCTCGCAATCTTGTCAAAGAACGATTTATCTTACAAACTTACAAAAACACTGCTTTCGATGACCACATTGACGCGGTACTCTTAGAAACCCCATTTAAAAAAACTACCACTCCACTCTCCACAGCTAATTACCAACTCACAGTCTCTCGAATACCTATAAAACGTGGACACGTGGTGGAAACAAAAGACTTAGCTACCCGTAACTCGACACTCAAAATTCCGATGTGGCTACATTGGTATGAAGCCAGCCTGTTGAAGCAAGACTGTCTTTCATTTTTCTCTCATGAAACCGACTGATCTTAGTGATCTAGTTAACTGTTTCATGCAAGAGGGCTTAATAACCCTCTCTCTCTCTCTATCACGTTCTACAAAACGAGATGCTACATAACTTAGGCAAATAAAGGGACGTAGCGAACAAAGAAGACCCAACAGCCAAGTCGGCGAAATTAAACTAAAGCTGAAACATAGGTTACGGCTCCGGCCCGGCCCTCCTTGCTTGCCACGTAGGTGTCTCAGGAGGCCATTCCAAGAAGTCAGCAACTTTTTGCAAAGTTCGCACTTGAAATCACCTTTCCCATTATTTTTTTATCGTGCACGACTTTGCAGTGGCGCGATATGTTCAAATTCATGACACCACAGTATCTAGAACAATTACTAACACCATTATGTCATTATTCTCGGAAATGTTTGGCTTTTGTTTTCTTTTACACATAGAAATCAAAAACAGCATTGAAAAGCTGAAGGTATTTTAAATTATCTTCCATTCATACTTGAAAGGTGTTGGAAATAATAGTAGAACTTACGGACAGTTTTTGTTCTTATTTAATCCAGTATTAGAAGATCCCGATTTTGTGATTTCCGACTGCACTTGTCCATAATGCTTATTCATGACCCGTCATTTTGTTCTGTTGCTGGGTCACTTTTATCATCTCCCTGCTGTTATAAAAATAAAATTTGCTGTTGTTCAATTTCATTTAAATTTAGATGGTTTAAGTGTCTATATACCTGTGGCATCGTAATGATGACAAAAAGTGCACAAACAAAGGTGCTGTTATCCACCCTGGAAATGTTTTACTTTTCCCGGGGCTGCCAGCATTGGCTCTTATGTGACAGCCTGTAGGTACAGCAATTGTTTGTTGCTGCCGTCACTGCTCGCGCCATACGTTTTATGAGTCGAACTGAACTCGATGTTATCGGCCAGTTAATTGCGCGAATTAGGTTGGTGAAATTACTCCATAAGTTTCAAGTTGCAAAGACTTAAAGAATTAAATCACTACGGGCGTAGCAAAACCGGATTGCCAGATGAGTACCTTCCATAACGCAAAACGCCTTCCAAAACCATAAAGCAGTTACATGACAAAATCTGTCAACGTATTTCGTTTTTACGGATTTCGATAAACTAATTATTTATCGGTCTATTCGAACTCGGCATTATTACGTAATAAGTGAACCTGGGTCTCCGTTATATTCAGCAATTCATTTGATCAATGATTAACATCACAACATCATATCATGACTTGAAAGACTAAATCACTCCGGATATACATTACAATTGGCAATTAACCCGGAGAGTTAAACTTTTCACGAAATCATAATTATTTTTAAAGGTAAAGACGTGAAAACCAATACAAAGTGTAATTGTTGCGGCGGCAATGAAAGGATTGCCATTTGGCTACCATATGTAATCTTTTGTTATTTAGGGTTTATATTTGCCATAATTTCAGTTACCATTTGCTACATAGAGTTAACAGATGGCTACTGAGTGTAGCAATTTGCTAAATAGGATTAATTTTTGGCTACCCATGGTAACCTTTTCTATCTCCAATTACCAATTGCCACATAGAGTTAACAGAATTACAGAATAACATTTGAGTACTGTACTTCCAGATACCATTTGCTAGTCTTTTTGAATTGAGCGAAAATTCGCGCAAATGTAACTGCAAAGATTCGAACTAACTAGACAGGGTTGTAGAATGGGGTTTGTTATATAGTAGATTGTATCTGTAGTTTGTACAAAGAAAGTTTCATGTCAAAATTAATGACAAATACCAGAACGTCCTAACCTGCAAATGTTTCATCTTGTATGTGTCCAGGTTAATGGACTACAACGTTTTGAAATCACAAACTTGTGGTAGACCGATGCAAATCTTGCGTTTCCTCTCATTCTGCAATTCGTGAATACGTGCTTCCATTGATGAGATGACGTCTTCGAAGAAGAATTCAAAAGCTCCCTGAAAGATTTATTTAATCTACGAACTATATGACTATAGGCCTACTACCTAAATTCTAAAGCCTTATCATGTCAACTTTAACTTAACACACACCTATCATCTTCTGGCAGTATCTTGCTGACCCTCGTTACCTAAAATTGTATTAAGTCATGAGATAGATGTGGACGAAGAGGAAAAAGGAATTACCTGTTTCTAATCAGATGATCTAGGATTCTAGGTTATGCCAAAAAGTTTCTTACTCGGTGAACAGGTACAACAAAGGCCAATTGAAAGACTGGCGCCAGTACCTGAAAGCTCGTAACGTTCGAGTCGGACTTCCTGAAAATGCGAAACAGCGTGATCGCAGCACGTTCGCGAAAGAAGTTTGCCATCGAGTTCTAGTCAAGGTTGTTTGCAGAGTACAAAGCCAGAATCGAAAAGCACGGGGATGATATTGCAACTATGACAAAACTGCTAAAAAACGCAACAGTAGCTGTTTTAGCCTGCCTGTAAAATAATCACAGGCAATGTCGGCAGTTTTCATTCGTTTGCCGTGGTAAATCGCAACCACTGTTATGGAACAACAACAAAGTACGTCTTGTACAAAATGACGAATAAAAAACGCTTTGCAAACAGACCGTTTAGAAACATATTGGATGAATAATTATGTTAACTGCTGTTTAATATTCTAAAATATAAAAGAACGTATATCCTTAAGATGCGTTAAAATGTTTATGTATTAGTGAAAAAAGCAATGAAGTGTATTCCTTTATATGCATAGGCTTTGTGGTGCAGTATTGTTTGAGATATGGCAACGAGCTATGTGTATTTTATAGCGATTAAATGTCATTGTTTATCGAGATAGTATGTGTAAATAGGATTAAATCATGTAAGTATTTTGTATTTCATGTATAGCATGTAAATCAATCCCGAAGCGTGGATTTCCCACCTTGAACATAAATTTTCCCTTTATCAAATCACTTCAAAAACTAATCGTCACATGTTAGCGGTAGAGGCAATTCCGGCGACAGACCTCGGGCTACTTTGTTTACCTTCTGCGTATGCTCATAACTGTTACGACATAATAATCAATGAAATCTTGAAAAATTTTGATAAACGTGAGGACTGAGGATTATTTAGAGTTTTTGTTGGCTGATCTGACACTTCGTGTTCTATCTTCCAAAGATTTAATGCGCGAATTAATGAGTGCAGTAGGTCAAACGAATCTTACTCAACCAGTTAATAAACGAATTCGTGCTACATTTTTTAAGTGGTCACCATCAGACGTCGCAATTTCTTACCCACTACAGCCACAAATACAACAAATTTAAGTGTCTAAACCACCTCATTACCCACGATCTAACGCTAACAATGGAACAAAGAGTTCCGGACAAACAAGTACTAATTTCACAAATCATAATTCACCAAACCAACGCGATTAATTTAACTAAACATGGCAACAACGATCACCACACACAAACATTGGCCAGTTTCACAAATCATACAGCAATTGGTAATTTATGACACAGTGATAACTTATCATATTCATCACCCACCTTTCAGAAACCAGACTATCAACGCAGCAATTACCCTTGCGCAAAATCATTCGCGGGCAACAAAAAACATTCGGCGATCGACGTTGGATTAACTCGTTAACCCCGTCGATAGCACCTACTTCCAAAAGAGACTGTCCCTTGTTAACTGTTTATGATCACGCCAATTGAATTTTTTTTTATGTAGATAGCGCTGCAGCAACTTCTCTTTCGTCGGCTAGTTTAGCTCACAAATCAAACTCCAAACTGCAAATGTTTGTTTATGCTTCAGTTGAGTCATTGTATAAAATCACATTTATCATGGGTTTTATTTGATAAGTTTAGTTGTGAGAAATGAGAATAATGAGAACGATTGTTTGATTTATTGCTTTTGACTGAGCGAGGTCATACCCAGCTTTTGTTTCGTTAAACCACTTGGACATTTCCATTCAATTTAATTTCTCTAATTCTTTTCAAAGACCCTGACTCTCTATGGGAAGCCTTTCCGTTTGACTAAAGAGCTCTCAATGTGCCAAAGTTTATTAGTTTATAATTATAATTAATTATAATACGCCTACCATTTGTCCTCTTTTAAGGTTCAATTCCAACTTTAACCAAGATGAGCCATACAAGCAAAACATACACTTAGTAAAACAGTTCAAAATCAGCCGAATTGTTTACCGCTAACTTACAAAGGTGTCAATGTTATTCGTGTGAGTTTGAATATTTTGTACGTCACTTGCTTCCACCCTGCTGAATTGTTTCATAGGTTGAAGACCACTGTGTGGGACTGTTATCGCAAACAACGCCATTAAGTGAACACACTAAACGCATAAAGAGTTCAATTAAAACACGCAAAATTCAGGCAATATTAACAAAACCAACTATATAGGGCACCTAATGCCTTAAAAATAAATGATATAAATAATCCGACAAACACCGGAAAACCGATTTTTAAAGCAATAAACTCAAAATTAGGTAAAATGCCGTAAATAAATTGATAGACATTGCTGATAACACTCCTAGTATTATCTAAATCTTATAACACTCTTATACTAGAATTATCCCAGTGCTTATAGAATTACTTACAGCGGCGATGTCTAAGAACTGAAAGCCTGAAACTTGGGTGTCGAGCTCCCGCGATGAAAAATGGTACAAGGCGGACACAGCCAAGAAAACGGATGGAAACTGAAGACTTTTGATGTCCAATGTAAAGAGGTCGATCAACTAGAATGGAAATAAGAACAGTTAAGATTACTCGACACTTGACGCAGTTTCTGAAACCGCACGTTAAATATCCAGCAAGTGAAGATGTGAGGTAGCTGTACGCGGAAAGTCCCGATATTAGTTATATTGTTTGCTAATTGCTAATAACTGCATGAATGCAAAACACAAGCAAAGTGGGTCAATAAATCGGCGGCAACTCACAGTCGAAATATTCATATATTCGAGATTAGGAAGACGACATAATAGAAAAAATATAGCAAATTTTACGAACAGAACCGGACCGGGACGCTGGTGACATTTTAAGCACTAGATGCATCTGAGACGTTGTTTCATCAAAGTTTAGGACCGTTACCTTTCACACAAGAACTGACTGCAATTTATTCCCACCTGTGATATGTGGACAAATGTTTCTTGCGGATATTGAGGAAGGAAAAAAAGCGGATGACGGAGCATTGGCGGCGAAAGCGGCGTGACCGCGTGAGCTGTCTGAAGATAAACGTTTAGCTAGGACACCACTGTGACTGGGGAAAGCGACCACTTGAGTGTGCTAAGGATTAACAATTCCTGGGATATGATTTCTTCCTCCGTGCAAGCTCCATCGGTGACGTAGGCAAAGTCTGTTAACTTCGGGGGATAGATTTCCTGTAGAGACACAAAAGTTTAGCAAAGACCAATATTTAGAAATCATTTCTCCTAAATACTGTTTACCTGCGTGAATATAGGTTCTTCAAATAAATTTTATTCAAAAAAATGACAAACTTACTTCTAATTTTGCGGCGATAAATAAGGCGGTGACACCGACAAGCTGTAACCTCGTTTTGTGAATGTTGGTTGTGTTGTAAAGATATCGATCAATGTAGTCGATCGCTAAATAAAACGTCTCCCAGTGTAAAGTATACACCTTTGATACCTGCAAAGAGACACACTAGCGTTAGACAACATACTTTCCATTATCTTGCTTTCCCCTAGAGTTTAGAAGTTGAGTTGCTACCTCCATTAACTAGTCTAGCAGGATGGTGCGCACTAGAGGTTGCAAATCTTCGTGTCTCGACAAGTAAGCGCTGTTTCGGTAATAAAGCGAATCTTTGTCGACCATCGAGCGCCATAAATCGTCAGAGTCGGCCCAGCTGAAACAAACAAGACGATTTGAATGTGGGCTTTCAGGTTGAGAACAAAAATAACAACACATGTGGTTATGGTTAATGTGAAAGTTAAAATTGATGTTAATAATAGTCATATAACAAGATAAAGATATAAACAAGAAAAAATATAATAATGAAGTTGTTCAACTGGCCAAAACAACGGCGACCACAACAACCAAAACCATAGCATCTCATAACGAAATCCAATAAATGTCACAAAATGTACATGGCTCTAACGTTCCTTACCTTTTCAAGTTTCAAAATTTGTCCTGAAATGTTGTACGAATTGGCGATGTGTGCATAATCATGGTTGCTAACTTTTGCTCGCAATCTTGTCAAAGAACGATTTATCTTACAAACTTACAAAAACACTGCTTTCGATGACCACATTGACGCGGTACTCTTAGAAACCCCATTTAAAAAAACTACCACTCCACTCTCCACAGCTAATTACCAACTCACAGTCTCTCGAATACCTATAAAACGTGGACACGTGGTGGAAACAAAAGACTTAGCTACCCGTGACTCGACACTCAAAATTCCGATGTGGCTACATTGGTATGAAGCCAGCCTGTTGAAGCAAGACTGCCTTTCATTTTTCTCTCATGAAACCGACTGATCTTAGTGATCTAGTTAACTGTTTCATGCAAGAGGGCTTAATAACCCTCTCTCTCTCTCTATCACGTTCTACAAAACGAGATGCTACATAACTTAGGCAAATAAAGGGACGTAGCGAACAAAGAAGACCCAACAGCCAAGTCGGCGAAATTAAACTAAAGCTGAAACATAGGTTACGGCTCCGGCCCGGCCCTCCTTGCTTGCCACGTAGGTGTCTCAGGAGGCCATTCCAAGAAGTCAGCAACTGTTTGCAAAGTTCGCACTTGAAATCACCTTTCCCATTATTTTTTTATCGTGCACGACTTTGCAGTTGCGCGATATGTTCAAATTCATGACACCACAGTATCTAGAACAATTACTAACACCTTTATGTCATTATTCTCGGAAATGTTTGGCTTTTGTTTTCTTTTACACATAGAAATCAAAAACAGCATTGAAAAGCTGAAGGTATTTTAAATTATCTTCCATTCATACTTGAAAGCTGTTGGAAATAATAGTAGAACTTACGGACAGTTTTTCTTCTTATTTAATCCAGTATTAGAAGATCCCGATTTTGTGATTTCCGACTGCACTTGTCCATAATGCTTATTCATAACCCGTCATTTTCTTCTGTTGCTGGGTCACTTTTATCATCTCCCTGCTGTTATAAAAATAAAATTTGCTGTTGTTCAATTTCATTTAAATTTAGATGGTTTAAGTGTCTATATACCTGTGGCATCGTAATGATGACAAAAAGTGCACAAACAAAGGTGCTGTTATCCACCCTGGAAATGTTTTACTTTTCCCGGGGCTGCCAGCATTGGCTCTTATGTGACAGCCTCCAGGTACAGCAATTGTTTGTTGCTGCCGTCACTTCTCGCGCCATACGTTTTATGAGTCGAACTGAACTCGATGTTATCGGCCAGTTAATTGCGCGAATTAGGTTGGTGAAATTACTCCATAAGTTTCAAGTTGCAAAGACTTAAAGAAATAAATCACTACGGGCATAGCAAAACCGGATTGCCAGATGAGTACCTTCCATAACGCAAAACGCCTTCCAAAACCATAAAGCAGTTACATGACAAAATCTGTCAACGTATTTCGTTTTTACGGATTTCGATAAACTAATTATCGGTCTATTCGAACTCGGCATTATTACGTAATAAGTGAACCTGGGTCTCCGTTATATTCAGCAATTCATTTGATCAATGATTAACATCACAACATCATATCATGACTTGAAAGACTAAATCACTCCGGATATACATTACAATTGGCAATTAACCCGGAGAGTTAAACTTTTCACGAAATCATAATTATTTTTAAAGGTAAAGACGTGAAAACCAATACAAAGTGTAATTGTTGCGGCGGCAATGAAAGGATTGCCATTTGGCTACCATATGTAATCTTTTGTTATTTAGGGTTTATATTTGCCATAATTTCAGTTACCATTTGCTACATAGAGTTAACAGATGGCTACTGAGTGTAGCAATTTGCTAAATAGGATTAATTTTTGGCTACCCATGGTAACCTTTTCTATCTCCAATTACCAATTGCCACATAGAGTTAACAGAATTACAGAATAACATTTGAGTACTGTACTTCCAGATACCATTTGCTAGTCTTTTTGAATTGAGCGAGAATTCGCGCAAATGTAACTGCAAAGATTCGAACTAACTAGACAGGGTTGTAGAATGGGGTTTGTTATATAGTAGATTGTATCTGTAGTTTGTACAAAGAAAGTTTCATGTCAAAATTAATCACAAATACCCGAACGTCCTAACCTGCAAATGTTTCATCTTGTATGTGTCCAGGTTAATGGACTACAACGTTTTGAAATCACAAACTTGTGGTAGACCGATGCAAATCTTGCGTTTCCTCTCATTCTGCAATTCGTGAATACGTGCTTCCATTGATGAGATGACGTCTTCGAAGAAGAATTCAAAAGCTCCCTGAAAGATTTTTTTAATCTACGAACTATATGACTATAGGCCTACTACCTAAATTCTAAAGCCTTATCATGTCAACTTTAACTTAACACACACCTATCATCTTCTGGCAGTATCTTGCTGACCCTCGTTACCTAAAATTGTATTAAGTCATGAGATAGATGTGGACGAAGAGGAAAAAGGAATTACCTGTTTCTAATCAGATGATCTAGGATTCTAGGTTATGCCAAAAAGTTTCTTACTCGGTGACCAGGTACAACAAAGGCCAATTGAAAGACTGGCGCCAGTACCTGAAAGCTCGTAACGTTCGAGTCGGACTTCCTGAAAATGCGAAACAGCGTGATCGCAGCACGTTCGCGAAAGAAGTTTGCCATCGAGTTCTAGTCAAGGTTGTTTGCAGAGTACAAAGCCAGAATCGAAAAGCACGGGGATGATATTGCAACTATGATAAAACTGCTAAAAAACGCAACAGTAGCTGTTTTAGCCTGCCTGTAAAATAATCACAGGCAATGTCGGCAGTTTTCATTCGTTTGCCGTGGTAAATCGCAACCACTGTTATGGAACAACAACAAAGTACGTCTTGTACAAAATGACGAATAAAAAACGCTTTGCAAACAGACCGTTTAGAAACATATTGGATGAATAATTATGTTAACTGCTGTTTAATATTCTAAAATATAAAAGAACGTATATCCTTAAGATGCGTTAAAATGTTTATGTATTAGTGAAAAAAGCAATGAAGTGTATTCCTTTATATGCATAGGCTTTGTGGTGCAGTATTGTTTGAGATAAGGCAACGAGCTATGTGTATTTTATAGCGATTAAATGTCATTGTTTATCGAGATAGTATGTGTAAATAGGATTAAATCATGTAAGTATTTTGTCCGGCTACATTGGTATGAAGCCAGCCTGTTGAAGCAAGACTGACTTTCATTTTTCTCTCATGAAACCGACTGATCTTAGTGATCTAGTTAACTGTTTCATGCAAGAGGGCTTAATAACCCTCTCTCTCTCTCTATCACGTTCTACAAAACGAGATGCTACATAACTTAGGCAAATAAAGGGACGTAGCGAACAAAGAAGACCCAACAGCCAAGTCGGCGAAATTAAACTAAAGCTGAAACATAGCTTACGGCTCCGGCCCGGCCCTCCTTTGTCACGAAACAAAAAGCGTGAAGCTTGCCACGTAGGTGTCTCAGGAGGCCATTCCAAGAAGTCAGCAACTTTTTGCAAAGTTCGCACTTGAAATCACCTTTCCCATTATATATTTTTTTATCGTGCACGACTTTGCAGTGGCGCGATATGTTCAAATTCATGACACCACAGTATCTAGAACAATTACTAACACCATTATGTCATTATTCTCGGAAATGTTTGGCTTTTGTTTTCTTTTACACATAGAAATCAAAAACAGCATTGAAAAGCTGAAGGTATTTTAAATTATCTTCCATTCATACTTGAAAGCTGTTGGAAATAATAGTAGAACTTACGGACAGTTTTTGTTCTTATTTAATCCAGTATTAGAAGATCCCGATTTTGTGATTTCCGACTGCACTTGTCCATAATGCTTATTCATGACCCGTCATTTTCTTCTGTTGCTGGGTCACTTTTATCATCTCCCTGCTGTTATAAAAATAAAATTTGCTGTTGTTCAATTTCATTTAAATTTAGATGGTTTAAGTGTCTATATACCTGTGGCATCGTAATGATGACAAAAAGTGCACAAACAAAGGTGCTGTTATCCACCCTGGAAATGTTTTACTTTTCCCGGGGCTGCCAGCATTGGCTCTTATGTGACAGCCTCCAGGTACAGCAATTGTTTGTTGCTGCCGTCACTGCTCGCGCCATACGTTTTATGAGTCGAACTGAACTCGATGTTATCGGCCAGTTAATTGCGCGAATTAGGTTGGTGAAATTACTCCATAAGTTTCAAGTTGCACAGACTTAAAGAATTAAATCACTACGGGCATAGCAAAACCGGATTGCCAGATGAGTACCTTCCATAACGCAAAACGCCTTCCAAAACCATAAAGCAGTTACATGAAAAAATCTGTCAACGTATTTCGTTTTCACGGATTTCGATAAACTAATTATCGGTCTATTCGAACTCGGCATTATTACGTAATAAGTGAACCTGGGTCTCCGTTATATTCAGCAATTCATTTGATCAATGATGAACATCACAACATCATATCATGACTTGAAAGACTAAATCACTCCGGACATACATTACAATTGGCAATTAACCCGGAGAGTTAAACTTTTCACGAAATCATAATTATTTTTAAAGGTAAAGACGTGAAAACCAATACAAAGTGTAATTGTTGCGGCGGCAATGAAAGGATTGCCATTTGGCTACCATATGTAATCTTTTGTTATTTAGGGTTTATATTTGCCAAAATTTCAGTTACCATATGCTACATAGAGTTAACAGATGGCTACTGAGTGTAGCAATTTGCTAAATAGGATTAATTTTTGGCTACCCATGGTAACCTTTTCTATCTCCAATTACCAATTGCCACATAGAGTTAACAGAATTACAGAATAACATTTGAGTACTGTACTTCCAGATACCATTTGCTAGTCTTTTTGAATTGAGCGAGAATTCGCGCAAATGTAACTGCAAAGATTCGAACTAACTAGACAGGGTTGTAGAATGGGGTTTGTTATATAGTAGATTGTATCTGTAGTTTGTACAAAGAAAGTTTCATGTCAAAATTAATCACAAATACCAGAACGTCCTAACCTGCAAATGTTTCATCTTGTATGTGTCCAGGTTAATGGACTACAACGTTTTGAAATCACAAACTTGTGGTAGACCGATGCAAATCTTGCGTTTCCTCTCATTCTGCAATTCGTGAATACGTGCTTCCATTGATGAGATGACGTCTTCGAAGAAGAATTCAAAAGCTCCCTGAAAGATTTATTTAATCTACGAACTATATGACTATAGGCCTACTACCTAAATTCTAAAGCCTTATCATGTCAACTTTAACTTAACACACACCTATCATCTTCTGGCAGTATCTTGCTGACCCTCGTTACCTAAAATTGTATTAAGTCATGAGATAGATGTGGACGAAGAGGAAAAAGGAATTACCTGTTTCTAATCAGATGATCTAGGATTCTAGGTTATGCCAAAAAGTTTCTTACTCGGTGAACAGGTACAACAAAGGCCAATTGAAAGACTGGCGCCAGTACCTGAAAGCTCGTAACGTTCGAGTCGGACTTCCTGAAAATGCGAAACAGCGTGATCGCAGCACGTTCGCGAAAGAAGTTTGCCATCGAGTTCTAGTCAAGGTTGTTTGCAGAGTACAAAGCCAGAATCGAAAAGCACGGGGATGATATTGCAACTATGACAAAACTGCTAAAAAACGCAACAGTAGCTGTTTTAGCCTGCCTGTAAAATAATCACAGGCAATGTCGGCAGTTTTCATTCGTTTGCCGTGGTAAATCGCAACCACTGTTATGGAACAACAACAAAGTACGTCTTGTACAAAATGACGAATAAAAAACGCTTTGCAAACAGACCGTTTAGAAACATATTGGATGAATAATTATGTTAACTGCTGTTTAATATTCTAAAATATAAAAGAACGTATATCCTTAAGATGCGTTAAAATGTTTATGTATTAGTGAAAAAAGCAATGAAGTGTATTCCTTTATATGCATAGGCTTTGTGGTGCAGTATTGTTTGAGATATGGCAACGAGCTATGTGTATTTTATAGCGATTAAATGTCATTGTTTATCGAGATAGTATGTGTAAATAGGATTAAATCATGTAAGTATTTTGTCCGGCTACATTGGTATGAAGCCAGCCTGTTGAAGCAAGACTGACTTTCATTTTTCTCTCATGAAACCGACTGATCTTAGTGATCTAGTTAACTGTTTCATGCAAGAGGGCTTAATAACCCTCTCTCTCTCTCTATCACGTTCTACAAAACGAGATGCTACATAACTTAGGCAAATAAAGGGACGTAGCGAACAAAGAAGACCCAACAGCCAAGTCGGCGAAATTAAACTAAAGCTGAAACATAGCTTACGGCTCCGGCCCGGCCCTCCTTTGTCACGAAACAAAAAGCGTGAAGCTTGCCACGTAGGTGTCTCAGGAGGCCATTCCAAGAAGTCAGCAACTTTTTGCAAAGTTCGCACTTGAAATCACCTTTCCCATTATATATTTTTTTATCGTGCACGACTTTGCAGTGGCGCGATATGTTCAAATTCATGACACCACAGTATCTAGAACAATTACTAACACCATTATGTCATTATTCTCGGAAATGTTTGGCTTTTGTTTTCTTTTACACATAGAAATCAAAAACAGCATTGAAAAGCTGAAGGTATTTTAAATTATCTTCCATTCATACTTGAAAGCTGTTGGAAATAATAGTAGAACTTACTTGTTATATGACTATTATTAACATCAATTTTAACTTTCACATTAACTATAACCACATGTGTTGTTATTTTTGTTCTCAATCTGAGAGCCCACATTCAAATCGTCTTGTTTGTTTCAGCTGGGCCGACTCTGACAAATTATGGCGCTCGATGGTCGACGAAGATTCGCTTTATTACCGAAACAGCGCTTACTTGTCGAGACACGAAGATTTGCAACCTCTAGTGCGCACCATCCTGCTAGACTAGTTAATGGAGGTAGCAACTCAACTTCTAAACTCTAGGGGAAAGCAAGATAATGGAAAGTATCTTGTCTAACGCTAGTGTGTCTCTTTGCAGGTATCAAAGGTGTATACTTTACACTGGGAGACGTTTTATTTATCGATCGACTACATTGATCGATATCTTTACAACACAACCAACATTCACAAAACGAGGTTACAGCTTGTCGGTGTCACCGCCTTATTTATCGCCGCGAAATTAGAAGTAAGTTTGTCATTTTTTTGAATAAAATTTATTTGAAGAACCTATATTCACGCAGGTAAACAGTATTTAGGAGAAATGATTTCTAAATATTGGTCTTTGCTAAACTTTTGTGTCTCTACAGGAAATCTATCCCCCGAAGTTAACAGACTTTGCCTACGTCACCGATGGAGCTTGCACGGAGGAAGAAATCATAGCACATTTGTCCACATAGCACAGGTGGGAATAAATTGCAGTCAGTTCTTGTGTGAAAGGTAACGGTCCTAAACTTTGATGAAACAACGTCTCAGATGCATCTAGTGCTTAAAATGTCACCAGCGTCCTGGTCCGGTTCTGTTCGTAAAATTTGCTATATCTTTTCTATTATGTCGTCTTCCTAATCTCGAATATATGAATATTTCGACTGTGAGTTGCCGCCGATTTATTGACCCACTTTGCTTGTGTTTTGCATTCATGCAGTTATTAGCAATTAGCAAACAATATAACTAATATCGGGACTTTCCGCGTGCAGCTACCTCACATCTTCACTTGCTGGATATTTAACGTGCGGTTTCAGAAACTGCGTCAAGTGTCGAGTAATCTTAACGGTTCTTATTTCCATTCTAGTTGATCGACCTCTTTACATTGGACATCAAAAGTCTTCAGTTTCCATCCGTTTTCTTGGCTGTGTCCGCCTTGTACCATTTTTCATCGCGGGAGCTCGCCACCCAAGTTTCATGCTTTCAGTTCTTAGACATCGCCGCTGTAAGTAAATCTATAAGCACTGGGATAATTCTAGTATAAGAGTGTTATAAGATTTAGATAATACTAGGAGTGTTATCAGCAATGTCTACTAATGTATTTACGGCATTTTACCTAATTTTGAGTTTATTGCTTTAAAAATCGGTTTTCCGGTGTTTGTCGGATTATTTATATCATTTATTTTTAAGGCATTAGGTGCCCTATATAGTTGGTTCTGTTAATATTGCCTGAATTTTGCGTGTTTTAATTGAACTCTTTATGCGTTTAGTGTGTCCACTGGACGGCGTTGTTTGCGATAACAGTCCCACACAGTGGTCTTCAACCTATGAAACGATTCCGCAGGGTGGCAGCAAGTGACGTACAAAATATTCAAACTCACACGAATTACATTGACACCTTTGTAAGTTAGCGGTAAACAATTCGGCTGATTTTGAACTGCTTTTACTAAGTGTATGTTTTGCTTGTATGGCTCATCGTGGTTAAAGTTGGAATTGAATCCTAAAAAAGGACAAATGGTAGGCCTATTATAATTAATTATAATTATAAACTAATAAACTTTGGCACATTGAGAGCTCTTTAGTCAAGCGGAAAGGCTTCCCATAGAGAGTCAGGGTCTTTGAAACGAATTAGAGAAATTAAATTGAATGGAAATGTCCAAGTGCTTTAACGAAACAAAAGCTGGGTAAGATCTCGCTCAGTCAAAAGCAATAAATCAAGCCATCGTTCTCATTATTCTCATTTCTCACAACTATTGATCATCAAATAAAAGTCATAATAAATTTAATTTTATACAATGACTTAACTGAAGCATAAACAAACATTTGCGGTTTGCGGTTTGATTTGTGAGCTAAACTAGCCGACGAAAGAGAAGTTGCTGCAGCGCTATCTACATAAAAAAGAATTCAATTGGCATGATCATAAACAGTTAACAAGGGACAGTCTCTTTTGGAAGTAGGTGCTTTCGACGGGGTTAACCGAGTTAATCTAACGTCGATCGCCGAATGTTTTTTGTTGCCCGCGAATGATTTTGCGCAAGGGTGATTTCCGCGTTTATAGTCTGGTTTCTGAAAGGTGGGTGATGAATATGTTAAGTTATCACTGTGCCATAAATTACCACTTGCTGTATGATTTGTGAAACTGGCCAATGTTTGTGTGTGGTGATCGTTGTTGCCATGTTTAGTTAAATTAATCGCGTTGGTTTGGTGAATTATGATTTGTGAAATTAGTACTTGTTTGTCCGGAACTCTTTGTTCCATTGTTAGCGTTAGATCGTGGGTAATGAGGTGGTTTAGACACTTAAATTTGTTGTATTTGTGGCTGTAGTGGGTAAGAAATTGCGTCGTCTGGTGGTGACCACTTAAAAATTGTAGCACGAATTCGTTTATTAACTGGTTGAGTAAGATTCTTTTGACCTACTGCACTCATTAATTCGCGCATTAAATCTTTGGAAGATAGAACACGAAGTGTCAGATCAGCCAACAAAAACTCTAAATAATCCTCAGTCCTCACGTTTATCAAAATGTTTCAAGATTTCATTGATTATTATGTTGTAACAGTTATGAGCATACGCAGAAGGTAAACAAAGTTGCCCGAGGTATGTCGCCGGAATTGCCTCTACCGCTAACATGTGACGATTAGTTTTTGAAGTGATTTGATTCGTATGTAAACTTATATGCAATATAATACAATAAACGAAAATTGTTAAAATATTACTTACCGAGAAACTATAACGATCGAAAGTAGCTTTCCTCTTTCTAGATGGTTTTGTAGCTGAGCCGGGGCTCTCCTATATTATTAAAAGAACTTTGGTATATCAAGAAAACTGTACAGTGTTTTTGCGCTATTAAATATGTGTGTACAGTATGCATACTTTTTATAACCGCATGGTTCAGTCATATATGCATTGGTCACGTAACGTTTGTGGAGTGATACAAACATTATCGGTCAAGTATATCAGGAAACACCTTCCCGTATTCCAATCTCCCGATATATACTAAAATGCTTAGAATGCTATTTACCACGACATTAAAATCTCTGGAATTGCTTTTCTTTTTCCTCTTTCTGGAGGGTAATGCAGATGTGCTGGGGCTTTCCTATATCATTAAAATAAATTTTGGTAATTCAAGCAAATTTCTGTTTTTAATTTAAATATGTGTGACTAGTACATATATAATTTATAAATTTCTTGATTGATGCACGCATTGGATACATAAAGCATGTGGGGTGACAGGAAATAATATCAATAAAATCATAGTTTCACTGTAAAGTCGTAATTAAATTTTAACTTACCGGCAGCTTCAAAGCACCTGCCACATTAGAGATGTCGATCTATAAACCAAAAAATGCAAAATTACCACGATTGATTTTAAGAGATTTTTCAGAGAATTTACCTGCTGCAGAACAACACGAGGCTCAACTATTTTATCCCGGACCGCCTTTAAAGTGCCAACTGGTAATTACAACTAAATAAACACAGAAAATTATTCAGCAACCGGGAAGTGCAATAAAAGTGACCTGTCTTTGAGATGAGCTGGTTTCCGATACGGCGGGAAGTCGACATGATCGAATATCTTCTTCCATTTGCTTTGACCGAACCTCTTCACTACAGTGATGAGTTTTGCATCCGACGTTGGAGAAAACACCTGAACGAGAGCAAATTAACGACACCAAGAAGGTTGGTCACGTGTACACGTCCGTGTGCTTCGTCTCCTCAACTCACATGTTTTGTTCTTTTCTTTGCCGCGATGTAAAATATTGGATTCAATTTATCAGCAGGTCTGTATGAGAAATATTTGAATGACGTCACGATGACCAGTAGTAGATAAAAATTCACTACAAGCAAATTACTTATTGTTCCTGTCATTGTCTATGTTTTCAGCGTCATCTTCCAACTCGGCGATTTCGTTTTCCTTGTGAGGTGACTCAGCATCTTCATCTCGTGCTTTGTTTGATGATGTCACAATAGTTTGGTGATGTCTGTGATTAAAAAAAAAATTTCTTTACGAAAATATAACAGAAAATCAATCTGTACAAGCGAGTAGCACGCGGCGTGAATACTTTGTTATTTGTTTGTTGGAATCCTCAAGCACCGATGCGTGGCGATTGGTTGACTCTGCTTCTGACCGGACAGGACTGGGACTGCAAAAAAGGGAGAGAATTTTTTCTGTGGCCAAATAGAATTCAAACCTAAAAGGCAGCACCCAGTGACTGGGGTTGTTCTGCATCCTCACGTCTCTTCCTCTTGCTGTGAAGGCGGCACACTGACCAGGGAAGTCGGACTCATTGAAGGTTGCTCCTCATCACTGATTGACTCGTTCCTCGTCGCTCGAGTAGCATCCATTTCTGATGCAACATTTTTGTGATTTCTATGTTATCTTGCTAATAACAACCAAAACATTTTGAACAAACGAAAAGATTTGGAAATTTGGATACCTTTCACTTCGATTCTTCTTTCTTAATCTTCAACAAACTGAAAGCAAAGATACTCATTAATATGCAGTGTGGCAATATATTATTCATTACTAATTCCAACTGTTAAAAATTTATTATTAATAAAATGAACTAACTCTGCTTATAAAAGTTGGAGTGAGAGTTTCCAGGGCTTGTTCGACAAACTGAGCAGTCTGATTCATAAATCGATCGATCACTCGAAATTTGATTTTGCTTTCAATGGTGCTATTGGCGAATTGGGGAATATTATACTGTACTCTGACTGTTTTTTAGCTCTATCTGATCAACGACTAAAGCTAAATTAAAAATAGTTACAAAACTGTAAAACATTCGGTCCAAGCCAAGTGTGTCCCTTAAGCTGGCTGGCAAACTGAACAGCAGTACATGTAAATGTCTTTCACTCTTCCAGAAAAAAGGGATGCGTTATATATTCAGTTCCCATTTGACAATACCCTACACGAAATTAGAAAAAATTGACCTAATATTGGCAAATACAAAAGAAATCAGCGAAACGAAGCGTGATGTTAATTGACCTTGGGATAGAGAAGAGGCAATGATCGAAAACGTTATAAATTATATCATGGTGAGTTTAGAACTGAAGAAACAAAGATCGGCGGGCTAGAAGGTTAATGATGCAAAGCCTTTTACAACTGACACAACTCGACTTGCTGTATTGTCAAGAAAACGTTCCTCAATGAGCTTGATTGAGGCGCGACCACCAGGATGCGCGATATTACGTAAGAAGTCAAATACAGTGCGATGCACAATATTACCTAAGAGTCAAATACGAGTTTCTCCGTTTTGAAAGTGCAACTGTTCCACGTAATGCGACCGTGGCCAATCAAGCCTTCCCCGGTGAATATAACTTCAAAATTCGGGTCTTCTTTGTGACTTCATTGTGGTCTGTCATGCGTGATGCCGCACAATGGAGTTGGCGACGTGTGACGACCTCACGACCTCAGCGCGGTTGGAAAGTAACAGGTCAAAACTCAATAGTTACTTTTACACCGTTTCCAGATGTCTGTCCAATTTTCCCACCAAACACGCGAGCGATCGTTTTCGCGCGTCTTGTGGTAAAAAAAGATGCCAGTTCCCATTTGACAATAAACTGCGGGAAAAAAATGACGACCAATGAACCAATGTCTAGAAATAGGTTACTAGGTTTGATAAAACCATAAATTTTACAAAAGAAATGAGAAAAATAGGTCGTAAAGTTAATTCACCGTGGGTTACAGACCTAACGATCAAAAACATTATCAATCATACCATGGTGAGTTTAGAACTAAAGAAACTAAGAAAGGAGCCCTAGAAAGCGAATGATGCAAAGCCTTATACAACTGAAACAATTGGAAAGCTATTTTTCACCCAATTTTACAAAAAGCATTTGTTAAAACGCCAGTCAACACAGTCACAGGCTAATATGCCACAAACGCATATTGGAACAATGTAAATTATCGGCCAATACAAATAATTGGCCATAATTCAAATTTTTCACACAGAGAAGGTGAGGAGAATATATTAATATATGACTAAGGGATTTTTAATGAAAGTCACTAGGACTGGTTTTTTTGGTGTAATTTACTTACAGTTACGATCCCACAATTACGTTGCGGCGCGGAAATCGAAGACGCAAGGGAATTGGAACGACTTTCCAGTAGCAATCATTGCGATTTTCATCTTTCTGTTGCTAAATTTAAATTTCGTTTCTTCTAGGTTCTAAAGTCTAAACAATTAATTAATTATTGTTTTTCTGCTACAAACCTCATCTTCCAAAATAATCGCGTTCCTGTCGCGCCAAATTTGTTGTTTAATTACTTTAACCAATAAAGTCGTCTTGTTGAGCGTTTCTCAATCAAGATTTTCGGAAAAATGCGTTTTTGTTATACCTGTTAGGTTGGTAGATAGCAGTTTCCGTGGAAGCGGTATTTATTCTGAGGAATCTATTTGGAATTCCGAATTGAGAACACCGCTTCCACTTCTGCAACGTGTTTGCTATGATTCCTTGAACAGATGAAGAAGTCAATTTTTTCACTCACTTTCGATTTACTTTGCAGGGGGCAGACGGCACGTTAGAGACGAGCGATGTTCGAATTGGAAACATGAAATTTTTGTTCTCGGGTGAAAATGAATTGTTAAAGCTCTTCTATCGACGGGGTGAATACAGTTTTTTGAAAAATCCGACCGGTGAAGCACTTGACATTTTTTCCTTCTTAATGAAAGTGACAGAAGAAGGCTCGTCAATGCATCATTCAGCAGCTACCTGGCTCCTGCCGGAGCTTCTTTTATAGACTCATGAAAGAAGGAATTCTCAGTCAAGTAGTGAAGAACAGAATATGGTAATTGGATTCTTGTTTTTGTAGCTTCTGTACTGATATTCTTCCTTACACTTTGTCATTTCATTTCTCACACTTAAAAAAATTGTACATCTTTAGTTAACAAGTTTATAACAGATCATTATAGTAGGATTAAAGCTGAAACTTGTCTCCTGCATTTATTAGTATTTCTCTTATTTTTATTTTTCAGGATCATAGCCTCATAGGACACATAAAGAGTTCATTTACAGAAGAAAAAGATCACGAGTGCGTATATTTAAGCGGAAAATACAGAATAAAAGTTGTCTGCATTGAAAGCTCTTGTCTTGAAATCTCATTTATCTTTGTCATGTTCTGTCAGGTTATAAACTCACCACACACAATATACAGACAGCAAGTAGCTCTGTATTGCACTGGCGCGTAGGGCCACTGGCAAGATGCTTATGGCAATAGTGAAGACCAAAAAGTGTCTGCGGTGCTGTAAAAGCGATTGTAATTTTGAAAAAGATAACTAATGTTAATACAAAAATAATAGTGTTAATACAAAAGTATATGTTTTGTTGCTCGCAACCAGCATTGTGACCACGTCACGTTAATGCTTTTAATTTCAAAAACATTTATGACGCCACAATATAAATTGCACGAAGTTGGTTATCATAACTGTCGTGGCTGCTTCGAACGTTGTTGAGTTCTTTCCAGAGAAAATTAAATGTTTATAAAACTATTCATTTTTACTTCCTAAGGTTCTACTTTCTGCTGCCAAATTTGGCAAGACGATTTTAATGGTTACAGTAATTAACCAACAAATTTGGCGCGACGGGAACGCGATTATTTTCGAAGAGGAGGTTTGTAGCAGAAAAACAATAATTAATTAATTGTTTAGACTTTAGAACCTAGAAGAAACGAAATTTGAAGTTAGCAACAGAAAGATGAAAATCGCAATGATTGCTACTGGAAAGTCGTTCCAATTCCCTTGCGTCTTCGATTTCCGCGTCGCAACGTAATTGTGGGATCGTAACTGTAAGTAAATTACACCCATAAAACCAGTCCTAGTGACTTTCATTAAAACTCCCTTAGTCATATATTAATATTTTCTCCTCACCTTCTCTGTGTGAAAAATTTGAATTATGGCCAATTATTTGTATTGGCCGATAATTTACATTGTTCCAATATGCGTTTGTGGCATATTAGCCTGTGACTGTGTTGACTGACGTTTTACCAAATGCTTTTTGTAAAATTGGGTGAAAAATAGCTTTCCAATTGTTTCAGTTGTATAAGGCTTTGCATCATTCGCTTTCTAGGGCTCCTTTCTTAGTTTCTTTAGTTCTAAACTCACCATGGTATGATTGATAATGTTTTTGATCGTTAGGTCTGTAACCCACGGTGAATTAACTTTACGACCTATTTTTCTCATTTCTTTTGTAAAATTTATGGTTTTATCAAACCTAGTAACCTATTTCTAGACATTGGTTCTATGGTCGTCATTTTTTTCCCGCAGTTTATTGTCAAATGGGAACTGGCATCTTTTTTTACCACAAGACGCGCGAAAACGATCGCTCGCGTGTTTGGTGGGAAAATTGGACAGACATCTGCAAACGGTGTAAAAGTAACTATTGAGTTTTGACTTGTTACTTTCCAACTGCGCTGAGGTCGTCACACGTCGCCAACTCCATTGTGCGGCATCACGCATGACAGACCACAATGAAGTCACAAAGAAGACCCGAATTTTGCAGTTATATTCACCGGGGAAGGCTTGATTGGCCACCGTCGCATTACGTGGAACAGTTGCACTTTCAAAACGGAGAAACTCGTATTTTACTCTTAGGTAATATTGTGCATCGCACTGTATTTGACCTCTTACGTAATATCGCGCATCCTGGTGGTCGCGCCTCAATCAAGCTCATTGAGGAACGTTTTCTTGACAATACAGCAAGTCGAGTTGTGTCAGTTGTAAAAGGCTTTGCATCATTAACCTTCTAGGCCGCCGATCTTTGTTTCTTCAGTTCTAAACTCACCATGATATAATTTATAACGTTTTCGATCATTGACTCTTCTCTATCCCACGGTCAATTAACATCACGCTTCGTTTCGCTGATTTCTTTTGTATTTGCCAATATTAGGTCAATTTTTTCTAATTTCGTGTAGGGTATTGTCAAATGGGAACTGAATATATAACGCATCCCTTTTTGCTGGAAGAGTGAAAGACATTTACATGTACTGCTGTTCAGTTTGCCAGCCAGCTTAAGGGACACACTTGGCTTGGACCGAATTTTTTACAGTTTTGTAACTATTTTTAATTTAGCTTTAGTCGTTGATCAGATAGAGCTAAAAAACAGTCAGAGTACAGTATAATATTCCCCAATTCGCCAATAGCACCATTGAAAGCAAAATCAAATTTCGAGTGATCGATCGATTTATGAATCAGACTGCTCAGTTTGTCGAACAAGCCCTGGAAACTCTCACTCCAACTTTTATAAGCAGAGTTAGTTCATTTTATTAATAATAAATTTTTAACAGTTGTAATTAGTAATGAATAATATATTGCCACACTGCATATTAATGAGTATCTTTGCTTTCAGTTTGTTGAAGATTAAGAAAGAAGAATCGAAGTGAAAGGTATCCAAATTTCCAAATCTTTTCGTTTGTTCAAAATGTTTTGGTTGTTATTAACAAGATAACATAGAAATCACAAAAATGTTGCATCAGAAATGGATGCTACTCGAGCGACGAGGAACGAGTCAATCAGTGATGAGGAGCAACCTTCAATGAGTCCGACTTCCCTGGTCAGTGTGCCGCCTTCACAGCAAGAGGAAGAGACGTGAGGATGCAGAGCAACCCCAGTCACTGGGTGCTGCCTTTTAGGTTTGAATTCTATTTGGCCACAGAAAAAATTCTCTCCCATTTTTGCAGTCCCAGTCCTGTCCGGTCAGAAGCAGAGTCAACCAATCGCCACGCATCGGTGCTTGAGGATTCCAACAAACAAATAACAAAGTATTCACGCCGCGTGCTACTCGCTTGTACAGATTGATTTTCTGTTATATTTTCGTAAAGAAATTTTTTTTTTAATCACAGACATCACCAAACTATTGTGACATCATCAAACAAAGCAAGAGATGAAGATGCTGAGTCACCTCACAAGGAAAACGAAATCGCCGAGTTGAAAGATGACGCTGAAAACATAGACAATGACAGGAACAATAAGTAATTTGCTTGTAGTGAATTTTTATCTACTACTGGTCATCGTGACGTCATTCAAATATTTCTCATACAGACCTGCTGATAAATTGAATCCAATATTTTACATCGCGGCAAAGAAAAGAACAAAACATGTGAGTTGAGGAGACGAAGCACACGGACGTGTACACGTGACCAACCTTCTTGGTGTCGTTAATTTGCTCTCGTTCAGGTGTTTTCTCCAACGTCGGATGCAAAACTCATCACTGGAGTGAAGAGGTTCGGTCAAAGCAAATGGAAGAAGATATTCGATCATGTAGACTTCCCGCCGTATCGGAAACCAGCTCATCTCAAAGACAGGTCACTTTTATTGCACTTCCCGGTTGCTGAATAATTTTCTGTGTTTATTTAGTTGTAATTACCAGTTGGCACTTTTTTAATTTGGTGTTGATGTGGCTTTTTCTTGACATCAATTCACTCATTACAATGATTAATTATTATTATTGCTGCATTTATTATCACACGTGTAACTGATGTGGAAGTATACATCAGTTTTGTGACCGAGTCTTTTTTACGACTTGAGCGACATCGAATCCATTCAAATTGTAACTCAATACTTGAAGATTTTCCTGACATCATACCTTGAATTAAACCGGTTATCAAAGCGTAATGGCTCTTTCCAAATTAATCTGGTTGATATTTTTTGGAGAAGAGTAATTTCTTATAGAAATATCTGATTACCTATTTGTACCTAAGCTTATTTAGATATTTTGTTACCTAAAAATGTAACAAAATATTTTTTACATAAAAATGTGAAATATTTGATTTTGTTGCTTAAAATTTTTCGCCGTCTTGACTTTCAACCAGACTCGAGTGAAATCAAGTGAGAATGTGACTAAAGATGACTGAAGCCAATAAAACACTGGTATCGTACATGACTTACACAGAGCATACTCATGTTCCTATCAATGCTATGTATATATGTTTAGATGGAGAACTCTTCAAGAAAAAGGCGATGTTTTAGTATCCTGCGGATCAGTTGTGATTCAAGGGACAGTGCAAAGAAATGCCTTCAACAAATTGGCAGCATCAGGTATGTTTGGTGATGATTAGGACATTTCTACCCATGGTCGTTGGTTGGGTTGTCCTAAATTCATTCTTAGTTTAATAGTTTGTGGCTTGAATCGGCCTGGAACCAATGAATATGTTATTGCCAGTGAAGTATTTTCCTGCCTAATCGTTATACAGTATATTCTGTGTCATGTGTTCCTTTCTGTGCAGGAAAGCAGTCAAAGTCATCTGAAAGGCGCAGGTTGAGATGTGTGAGCTACGACATTAATTCTAAATTAAACTCAAGTTTTTATTTATCCATTTTGGGCGGTTTCATAAGTTTCGGTAAAAATTATTTTCTTAACCTCATTAATGCGATGTTATTTACATCTATTTTGACAATAGGTTGGAACAATCCAACTCATCAATCACTTTATCCCCCGGCAATGATGCCTTTGCTTCTACGTCAAGTGAGTCAGATTTCAAAACTTGTCACTCTACTTGAATCACAATGTTCTATAATTGTTACTTGGGCACTCCCACAATTTGCTTGAAAGATATCAACAAGTATGTCGGTTTAATAAATCTTTCACGGAGCTTTTCAATTCTTCTTCGTAGACGACACCCCATCAATGGAAGCACGTATTCGCGATTTGCAGGAAGAGAAGAGATGCAAGATTTGCCTCGATCAACCTGCTGAGGTAGTGTTTGTACCATGCAGGCACCTCTGCAGCTGCACCGAGTGCGCAAAAGCTCTCAAAGAGTGTCCGATATGCAGAGCCAAAATTGAACAATCTATGCGTACTTACAGGTCGTAAAATGTCTGTCGGACATGCTTGCCTGAAGTGGCATAAATCCTCCTCACAATTATTTTGTTTGCTTCTTTTCGTTGTTATTGTTTCGAGCAATGATTTATGGAGCTTTAGATGACACAGAAATATCAGTGAGAATACCTACAGATCGTATGTTACTTTGTGACGTCATAGAATCGTGTGATAATATCGTGAATCATTAGATTGATGTCTTTTTGATATTTAGCACTGCAGTTTGGGAATGGTTCACAGCTTAAAATATTAAGTTTATAGTTAGTATCGAGTTAGTTTGAAAATGTCGTATGCCTTGTGTCTGTGGCAAGACTGTTTTAGATATCGCCTCGCTGTGCAAGTTGTTCAAATGGAAAAAAAAATTACCTCATAGGAAATTAGTCAACAACATAGTATGAAGCATCACACAATAAACAATTAATACGTTTCGACGTCTGGGTAACGAGTAGTGCGACGTGGGCTTCGGCGAAGTCGACCGTTATTTCGGGAGTTGCAAACGTTATTAACATTGTTACTCTCGTGACGAAATGCATTTGATCGGCCTATTAAAAAAGTAAGCTCCAGTCAAGGGCATGTCTAGTTGCTGGGGGACATCTTCTGGACAACTAGCTTGATTATATGAAGGTAATAATAAGTCTCCTCTGCTTAGCTTCAGCCTGTTAAAATGTACTCTTAAATGCACTCTTAAAATGTACTCTTAACGTGATTAACTTCGTAAGGGCCTGAATAAGGGAGGTGAAACTTTCGCTTTTCATCTTTTCAAGTATCACAACTTCACAAGTATCATCTTAGAGTGAGCTTTAACGGAGATGGACTGGTCGTTAAAATACCAAGCACCTACAAACAAAAGGTTACTTCCGTAAAGCTCTCTCTCTCTCTCTCTCTCTCTCTCTCTCTTTGGATCCTACTTCATCCTCTCAAGAAGGTTGCGGGGGCAACAGATGTTTCGCATCTCCCTACACGTTTTGCAATCCTAAGCCACGTCTGTCAGTTCGGTTGAAGATTTATCTGCTACATTTTTGTTTCATTCTGTCACGTTGCTTTCTATTATAATGAATAATTATCTAAAATGTCCATGCTTTAAGGGGTCCCTACCCTTTTCAAAGAGATAGGCTTTTCAATGCAAAGTACATTAAATCAAGACGCTACTGTCGCAAATTCACATCATAAACCTACACTGAATTTTTGCTCTCAACGATATCTAGGTTATGACTATTTGCAGTCCTAATTTGGACAAAATCCATGTACTCAGTTTTCTATAACAGCTACCTAAACTTTACAGCAAGTTTTAAACTTAAAAATTCAGCACAAATTCTCCAAAAAAGCAAAAACTCAAACCCACAAAAAATGTACAACCTAGCCTAGACCTGCGACCAGCTGCCGCCAAAATAACAACAAAACTTGTTCACAGCGACGTCACATGCGCATTGGACCGGAAAACTTCTTAGTTTTTTTAATATGACGCATTGAGTACGAACACGTAATAATCAATGTGTTGCCGGCTCAAAATTGTCTTTATATTGGGAAGTGAGCCCTTATAGGGAATTTTTTAATCCGACTGTCTAAGGTTAAAGACACTTGCATTAGAACATACCAACTGAAAGTCCATCGTGCGCGAAAGATTGGCAATCTCTATCGAAAAGAGCTTGAATGTTTATTAAATAGATCAAATTTACACTATCCGCTAGATGGCGATTAGAGCACAGACATCCTTAATTGGTCAAAAGACATCAATTAAGGTTAAAATTCTGGACCAATTACAAGTAATTTGGTCCCATTGAAAATCTATGCGTTGTGTACGACATGGCGAAACGCAGTTAGCCTGGAACAAGATTATAATTCAACAATACGCTAGCAGGATCTGGCAAAAAGGCGATTTCATGTGTTGCCAGATTATCTTAGGAGCGCTCGCAGGAAAGTCGTAGGAAGACGACGTCTAGCAGTAATATAGACAAGACACACCTACTGATAACATAAAAACTGCGATCGTATTTATTTCCGTTTTGCAAACCAACATGGCGCGCGACCTAGGGTAGAAGCTTGCCAAAGATTTGCAAGGGATGGCTTGGTCGTTAACGTTCTCACAACTGACAACGATTTAAAGGTATTTAACGGCTTTTCCAAGCAAATGCAATCAACTCAAGAACAACCAGTAACACGTGAGACAAGCTGTGTTCATACCTTTCAATTCCTTGGTCGGCGTTTTCGAAAGCTTTGCATAGGTAAGTTCTTTACAAAAGAAGACACTAGCAGCGCGATGAAAGCACGTTCGCGAAAAAACTGTGCCTTTCATTTCCAGTCGAGGTTGTTTGCTCAGTACGAAGCCTGCATCGAAAATCACTTGAAAAGGATCTTCAAACTGTGACAACTGTGACAAGTCTGCTAAACAACGCAACAGAAGCTGTCTTAGCCGGCCTGCAAGATGATCACAGCGAATGAATGTCGACGGTTTTCTTTCGTTCGCCGTGGTAAATCGCGACCACTGTTATGGAACAACAACAAAATACGTCTTGTACTAAATGACAAATCATAATTGCTTTGCAAACAGACCGTTGCCAAATACTTCAATCAATGAATTTTGGGTGTAATATGTTGAGGTAAAAACACCAAAAATGCAAAAGTGTAAACGATACATTTTCGAAAACGCTGCCGACAGGCAGCCATTTTGAAAACACAATACCTGGTCGATTGCAGCTTGCAGCTTTATGTCGAAACAATGGTTTTGGTAGCGCCCCCAGCAGTACCAATGGCTTGCGATGCATAGGGCTTTCGTTTACAGTCAGGCTTCCCAGCAACAAAATGGATGCAGTCGCTCGTCGAAGACGGAAATTCTGAAATAAAGGGCCATTGAAATAGCATGATTTAGGCGGAAAAGTAGTAGAAACTTACAAAAATAACCATTGCAACTATTTTAAAACCTAATGCTCAGAGCCTGTAAAGGCAATTTTTAAAAAATCATGGCCAAAACAGTATTGATGATGGTTGCATCACTAACTTGAAATGTCCACGTTGGCTGGCTCTAAAATGAGGCGATATGGATCGACGCAAAGCCGGAAATGACTTACTTGCAAATCACATGCAAGCGGTAAAATTGATTTATGTACTACTAGCATATATGTCAGTCAATGATCGTCCAGCCCCTGGCCGTCAAGGTTGATGCTACCATTCCGTTATCGGTCATTGTGCTAATCCAGAGAGACAAGACTCGTTAGAAGCCAGCCAAACCATGTCCTTTCACTCCTTTGTTAAATTTTCTATCAGCTTTTTCATCGTTTGTCTGCGTACATTTTAATAAAATATTAGTGCTTTATGCTTTTATTAACTCAAAACGCATCCATTCTGTCAGAAAAATACGTACACTTCATTATAGCACGAAAACAATAACTGTCCTACCAGTTTTGCAAATAAAATGAATAAACAAAGAATTAAACGCCGTTAAATACAAAAAAGCCAGCCAAAAGTATTTCTGGAAAGTGTGCAATCAAATTTTAGTTAATAGCCTAGCCCAAAAAACAAGCTAGCAAGTTAAGTAAGCCTAAAAACTGAGTTTTACATTCATAATAAATATTTGGCTTAAGGGGTCCCTACCCTTTTCAAAGAGATAGGCTTTTCAATGCAAAGTACATTAAATCAAGACGCTACTGTCGCAAATTCACATCATAAACCTACACTGAATTTTTGCTCTCAACGATATCTAGGTTATGACTATTTGCAGTCCTAATTTGGACAAAATCCATGTACTCAGTTTTCTATAACAGCTACCTAAACTTTACAGCAAGTTTTAAACTTAAAAATTCAGCACAAATTCTCCAAAAAAGCAAAAACTCAAACCCACAAAAAATGTACAACCTAGCCTAGACCTGCGACCAGCTGCCGCCAAAATAACAACAAAACTTGTTCACAGCGACGTCACATGCGCATTGGACCGGAAAACTTCTTAGTTTTTTTAATATGACGCATTGAGTACGAACACGTAATAATCAATGTGTTGCCGGCTCAAAATTGTCTTTATATTGGGAAGTGAGCCCTTAAGGTATGCGTGATTTTACAGATCAATGGGTTATGCGGCAATTACAACGATGATGAAAGTGATGATCTTGAGAAATCTGATGGAACCGTAACAGATGATGTGAATGAGTTTGGTGACAGTCACCAGGTTGGAGATTGTGCCGATGAAACTCCGGATCCATTTTTTTTGTTCTCCTGGCGATAGAAGAAAATGGTAAAAATATTTTAACCATGATTTTGGAAAACGTGGATTTCATACAATATCATAGTATTGCAGTATCATATATAATGTCAGTATCATATATACAGTATGATATACAGCACAGTATACCGTATATATGTACATTTCCAATATCATACACACTTACACAGTATCATATAGTATCATATTATTTTATTCTTCCCTGTTAACTCAGGGAAAGACCCCAATACTGCGGCGGGATAAAGAAGCTTGAGGACCGGTGCATGGGTTTGGTTGATTCAATCAACTTCATGGATAATTGCGTGTTTGATGCGTGTGCTACCGATGGCCACGAGGAAGACATCACAAAAGTAAGAACTTGTTTTGCAACCAAAGTATGATTCGTCTGCTCGTTTCTTAAGAACGCAGCAAAGGAAACTTTAATCAATAACTTTTACTTTTTTGACTATTAATTGAATTATTAAGGCAATTGAAAGCTACGTCACAGCATGTCAAGAAAAAGGCGCTGACCTCTGCAACTGGCGGCAAGAGCTGGGCAGGCCGAGCTTAGAATGTCCACCTAACAGCCATTACGAAGGATGCGCCCTCCCCTGTCCTGACACATGCAACAGCCCTTCAGCATCAGTGAGGTAACTTGCAATGTTTCATCTTGTTCAGATCTTGATTAGATTTTTCACTTTACTTTACTGAAAATTTGATTTTTTTTTTCCAGTTGTACAATATCCGGTACTGTGGAGGATTGCGTTTGCAATGTAGGCTTCATTAAGAACGGCAGAAGATGCGTTCGAAAAGTTGATTGTTATGTTGGAGAAGAAGACAATGGTAGGTGAAAAAGAGATTCTCAGTTATCGCTGAAAGTTTATTGTAAAAAATAAAACTTTATTCGATTTTCTCAAAATCAACAAAGCCTCCTATTTCTAATCTCACCAATTGCATAATTATTTAACAGCAGATAATTAATATTCGAAACGATATACAGTAGTTTATAAAAAGTACTTTGTAGTGTGTACCAAAAGCTAACGTTAACCTTATAATAGTATTATTTTGTTTTCACTATTGTAAACTTGCATAATTGTAAATTGATAAAAAAATGGTCAATGGGACTTCCCCTTCTGGAAAAGTACACTGCAGGAAGATACAGGCTGCTAATCACAATAGGTTAATCAAAATAATAGCCTATGTCAATTCGTGCGGGTAATTTCTACCATTTTTGAAAAGGTGAATGTTTTAAAACTTATTGGTCAAGCATCAAATTTCATTAATGTCATAGGCTACCATCGGTTGCAAAATATAACGCTTAGTAGAAGAAGAATCAAGTGAAGTTTTTTTCCAAAAGCTTGTATTAGAGCATTAACCTATATGGCTATAAGTTCTCCGGGAATAACTCCTAACTTTTAAACTTTCGATCCGTGATGTCCTGAAGTTATATCACGTAGCTTGTGCACCATGATTCGATCTATAGGTAATTCTTAAATCCGTTTAAGGGTTTTCTGAAATTTACAGACTGCGGTTAGAATGGAAATTGGAAATATACTGCACTGTATAAATATTCTATATTAAGTTCTATTATCATGTTAATTTTTTTTTGCTAAGTTTCGGTATTAACAAAGTGGATTCTCTTTCCCTTTTGGAAACTTTGCTTTCAGTGTGTCAATAAATGTGATGCCAAAATTTGCGCCACAACAACATATTTATAACATAAAATATAAGGCAAAATGGCGAATTTGAAGCCAACGCATCTTATTAACTTTCCAGTAAGGAGTCTCAATGTGCCAGGTAAATACACCAATAAATGCAATGCCAAAATTTGCGCCACGCCAACGTCATACCGATAATATAGAATGTAGGACAAAATGGCAATTTTGCGAGAAACCTGTAGCATCGTACAAACTTTTCAGTAGTAGTCTCCTATATTTTTTCACTCCGACATGAAGGCTTGAATGGGAAGGAATTATGACGCAATTGAAATAAAATTATGATGTAATAATTCCTCGTAACCTGATATGGGAGTGCAAAAGTAAAGGAAATTCACAAAGTGTTATATTCTGTTGCATGACTAAGTTTACCATCGTTTATATTTTGCAATTTATAAACACTAGAAAAACCATTTTGCAATTCCTTTTATCCTGGCATAACCTATTTGTCCATAACATTTAAAGTTTATAAATACAAAATTGCTTTTTATTAATATTCAGGTATTGCATCGCAGCCAAGGAAGGGTAGCATATAGCAGATAGCACTTAGCAGTACTGGCTTAGAATTTGGTGTACATAAATTATGTGGTTTGCATGAACGTCTCCAAGCTTTTGTTGAATAACGATATATCAAATTTCAACGAGAAGAAAATGGTTATAACTTGAGTTTTTTTTTTTTTTTAAATTGTTTCACATATGAGCTTGAAAGGTGGAAGTCGTCAAAATTCTTAGTTTATAAAAGGCGGGAAGGCACTTTCCCATGAAACTTCAGTTGTGCAGGACGGATAAATTTAGGGTCCTAAGTCTGTGGTCCTCTTTTTCGAAAGTGTGATAAATGTGCAGTCACTAAAAAATGAGACATTGTGCTCAGGATCTGTTTACATGTGTAGATGAAGTTTATTTATTGTTTGTATCTTATTTGTGTTTTTTTTTTGCAATCAGCTTAACTGCGTGAATATAAAATAATTTTGTATACATATTGATCTTTTCATATCATATGCACATATGGACATATGCCAAGCATTTCACTATCAATCTGTGGTTTTGTTTCCAGTGTAGGTTTTGGGTAATTAGATAAATTAGTTTAATATTTTAAAACCATGTCATAATGTATTTGTACTAATTTCATATTTGAAACACTGCAATTATGATGCAGCCTAATTTACTGCTGGATTGCAATTTTCAGCAAACTTTTGTCTTTCAAAGGTTTTTGTTTAAAACGTTTACTCCCAGAAAACAATACAAGAACATTTGATAAAAATAGAAGAATTCTGTGGTTTTTTAACTAGTTCAATGCTAATGTAAGTAATGTAATGTAATGTAATAATGTAAGTCTGAAACTCTTACAGATTTGATGCTCATGATTCTAATGATTGATGCTCATGGTTCTTTACCTTAAAGTGCATTTGTGGATCTAGCAATTTTTTGCTCAAAATATGGTGATAAGGTTGTAGATGAGACAGAAATGAACGAATGACAAACAGTTAAAATCATAACCAACCACTTTGAATTTTTGATTTGTTGTCAAATCAAAGTGATGTAACATATTTTTGATAAACTGCTGTTGGCTGAAATGCTCCACAGGCTGCAGGTTTGCTTCTCAGAATCACTTTTTACTTCATTGGCATTAATCAGGTGAACTTAGCAGACTAAGTAATCACAGAGTACTTATGCATCTCCTCTGCATAGGAAAGAGAGTTTGGGATAATATTTTTTAAGCTTTTCTTGAATTTTGTATCCGTTTTACCGTTTGAGAATGCATCGGTTCAAAGCTTCGAAATACAAGAACAGCGTTGTTAAAGGTTCCAAAAAAGAGGTTTGTATTGGTGGCATGGAAAGTTTATGTTGAAACTTAATTTAGTTTTATGGCATCGAATTCACACATTAAATCCTGATCTGTATTACTATTGGTGAAGTTTATGTTGCATAATTGAAGAAACGTTCAACAAAATCCACTTCGCCACTGTTTGCATTGTGTTACTGTACAGTTCTATTTTTTATCTTGTGTTTTGTTATCAATATTTCTACTTCCTTGCAGGAATGTTTCACCGACATATCCGTCGAAGTGCCACTTTGCTTTGGAAATGGTCTTGCAGTGGGAACAAGGTTTATAGCTAGCAACATTAGCTCAGCAGGTAAAATAGTAATACGGCTGTTTGTTAAATGTTATTAAGGCAAACACTTTACAGGAAGCGGAAAGATTGGGATATTTGGTGTGAATCATCCCGGACGAATGGGGCAAAATCCAACATTATCTGCCCATGGTGATAGTGTTATTGATCTCGAATGGTCGCCCTTTCATCATAACATTCTACTTTCTGCGTCTCAGGATACAACAGTGCGTAGGCTTTGTTTTTGTTGTTTGCAAAAAGATGTCGGTATGAACGTTGTCACTCTTTTTATTGTGAACCACTGGTACCAATTCTGTTTTTAACGCATTTTTACATACCTGAAAAAAAATAAATTTTTGTGAAGTATTTCTGCAGTGCGATAGTACCACTAGTTTAGTAAAATACCTTATTCTCAGGTAAAACTTTGGAAGCTACCGTCTAATGGGCTTTCTGAATCTGCACCAATCAACCCGGTTGCTACTTTCACAGGCTTTAAGAAGAGGCCAGAATTGTTAAGGCATCACACAATTGCTGACAACACTTTTGCTGTGGCAGATGAAAGTGGAATTTCAATCTGGAACATTGATAAGGGGATTTCTATGTGTGGTAACAGAATTTGTAATGGCTTAGTACTTGCTCTGATTTAGCTGGAGTTATGATCATGGGAATTATATGTCTTCGTATGCTTATACATGTACATTACTTTTATGAGAATTTTTATTTAAGAAAGGAAGATTTTGGCTTTGATTTAGTTCAATCTATATCTTGGTCACAGGATGGGACACAATTGCATGCACAACAAAGGTAAAAATAAATTTGTGTAAAAACATTCAAACAGTCGCCCATTGAATTTCATTTTGCCCAACTGGCATTCCCCGCCGCCATTTTCTGCTTAAAAATATGGCCGACGTTTTCAAAACAACGATCAACAATTTGTTTTTCAGTCCAGAAGTAAGCAGCTTCGAGCGCTGGATCAACGAAATCTCTCGTCTTGCCTTCAGACGTTAGAATTTGGTTCATCAACCGGGTATGTCGATTTGATTTCAGCCATATATTGCAGCCATAAGACTATGCAGTTTTGGAGATGTATTTCGGTACTTTTTCGGACCAGTACGCCCCATCGCTCGGTTTAGAGTAAAATGGGCCAAATTTCATCACTAAATTATTGCAGCCAGCATGACAATGTCAATATTCTCATTGTCAAATCCGGCAAAATTGTGAATTGTCAAGGCCAATAACTTTATCCTTGAAATGATTTCCTGGCACCTACGTCACTGGTATATCTCCTTCCCTTTCCAACTATCAGCTGTTTGACAATCATGTAGTTTAGTGGACACACGGTTTTGTTTGGCGTTTTTTTATAACTGCCTTTGCAACTCGACGATAAGTCACTTCTCGACGCTCATTGCAAACGGCAGCTCTTTTTCGCTCGTTGAACTGTCATTTTTGATTTTATTTATCAGAAAATTTGACTTCTGTGTGATTCCTGGTCACTTAAGTGCAATTCCATTTTTATACTCGAAGGCTGGACTTTTATTTTTCTAAATGACTGTTACATTATGCAGTTTCGGGTACAATTGCGCACTTCAAGCGATGTAGTATAATACGAAGCGTCAATTCTTTTGAAAGGCAAAAAGAAATACGAATGCAATATTGGCACAGCGTTAACTTTTAAGCAACAATAACTTCCAAACGAAGCACGAAAACAAACAAAAGAAGTTATAGAAAAGCAGAAAAAATTCGGAAATCTTTGAAAATCAAAAACGTCCAGCGTCCATAAAAAAGAGCCCATAGGTCAACCAAATGAAAACAGCAACAATGATACGATCGCGCAGAGTTGGCTTACATCCACCATGTCTTATATAGTTAAGTGGCGACTACAGTAAATTATTGCTGAACTGCAAAGATAATTATCACTGGTCAGCAAATTTTTTTTTATTTTTTGTTGCATGAGATTTTTTAACTGATTCTACACAATCTTCGGATGCTGATTTCAAATCTGCAATCAGTTTCTTGATGCATGCTCTAGTTTTTATGCAATCGAAAATTCAAAATTTTTCGTTTCTGGCTCATATTTATTGTGCGCTGTCTGTATGGTACAGTACCAGTGTTTCAGATAGAAGCTTTCAGCTCTTTTAAGTTGTAGCCTACTGCTGTTTAAGGGCGTTTGAAGAAGCTAAGCAGTTTTATTATAGTGAGGTATTGCGGATAGATGCTGTAGGATAGCTCTATTTTACACTCGTAAATGCAAAAATAAACCCGATTCATTTTGTTATATCTGTGGTGTGTACACGCTTTCTTCGTCAAAGATGAAATATAACATCGTTCGTGAAGCCTGCCTACAGAGCTTACTTTGGCAAATTGGCATCCATCTTGGCGATCAAGATAAGAAATGGTCTCCACATATTGTGTGCCATAACTGCGAAGAAATGCTCAGAGACTGAACAAAAGGAAAGCGGAAGAGTCTGCCTTTTTGCATTCCAATGGTGTGGCGTGAACCCCAAGATCACACGACTGACTGCTACTTTTGCATGGTAAATGTGAAAGGTGTTGGCAGGAAGAGCCGACTAATGCTTTCTTATCCAAGTATACCATACCATCAGCTATACGACCTGTTCCGCACTCTGATAGATTCCTTCCTCCAGTCTTTAGTGGTTTTACATTTTCTGAAGATGAGGAAATTGAATCGGAAAGGGAAGAGGTTATGGAAATGGGGTATAAAAGAACAGATACAGAATCTGAACACTCTTCTTGTGAAACCAGAGTAGCTGTTCAGCCGTTTAATCAATCAAAACTGAATGACTTAGTACGTGATTTAGATTTGTCCAAGCAAGAAGCTCAGCTCTTAGCCTCCAGACTCAAGGAAAAGCAGGTTCTAGATTAATCTGTAAAGGTTTCCATTTTCGAAAAAGAGAAGAACTCTTTCTTCCCTATTTTTCAGAGGAAAATATGCTGGTATATTGCAACGATATACCTGGTCTTTTCGAACAACTGGGTATCTCCTCGTATGATCCAGAACAATGGCGATTGTTTTTGGACAGTTCCAAGCGCAGACTCAAGTGTGTCCTTTTACACAATTGAAATGTTTATGAAGCTGTTCCAGTTGGTCACTCCACTGTCATTAACTTTATTATAACGCGCAATGTTTTGTCGCAATGTTAACCTCTAAGTTTAGTTGTCCCAAACACAACCTCCAATTTTGGTAATATTTACTTCGTGCAATTTGATACCCGTTTTCGCTGCGAGATACATTTGGTAATTGTTACTTCGTGCAACTTTTCACTCGTATAAATTGCGAGATACATTTGTTAATTTTTACTTCGTGCAATTTATTACCCTTATACGTTTCGTTATACCTTTGGTAATTTTTACTTCGTGCAATTTGATGACCGTATAGGCTAAACTGCAAGATACATTTGGTAAATTTTACTTCGTGCAATTTGTCACCCGTATAAGTTGCGAGATACATTTGGTTACGTTAATCACAATCACGTTAATCACAATCACGTGTTCGTATCCAGCAGAAACTTTTGCTGCCGTTTTGTTTGATTGAAATTGAGGTATATTATTTTACCCGCTGAGATCTATATAACAAATTAAACTTTTTGCATGAAACTTTTAATAAAATGTACTTAAACGTTTTGGTCGAAGTAAGTTAATGGTGAAAATAGTCCCAAAAACATCCTATTTTCAAAAACCATAAAAAGTAATAAATAACCGTAGTCCTTAGAAATATAGCCAATTATTAAGGGCCTGTAGTACAATTTGATTTCAAGGTCACGATAGTGAAGAGGGGGAAATCTTCTTTAAGAATCTGCAATAAAAAATTCACACCTCTTCCGGCAACAGTCAGCAGTATTGACGTGAAACATTTAATAAATTCAGCATTTTTTATGTTTTTGGGGTATTATCGCATTTCTTAGTACACCTCACGTTTTTTGTGAATTTCGGAACTTTCCGGTTCCATCATTTCATTTTTTTTTTTTTTTTTTTTGTGATTCGTGGTTATTTCGTTTATTGTATTCATCATAATTCCAAAAACATCATCGACTCACTCGCACAACGACAACATAAAAATGTCACTCCCATTGAGTTGTCAAATTTGTTGAAAATTGTCAAAATTGTCAAAATTGTCAAAATTGTCAAAATTATCAAAATTCCATTGAAAAAAGGAATTCTCGCTTGACGTCACCCAAGCGTATAAAACTCATGACACGAGAAAAAGGTCATTTTTAGAAGCACACGTAATGATGCAGCTCTATGACAACACAAGCAAAGCAGCACTGCAACTTCGAATATGATTGACACGATGTGAAGAGAGTAGCCGATGTGCTTGAAACATTAATAGTTGTAGCCTCGACCAAAGCCACCTCGGACCATACCAGGGGGCGGGCCCCTCATTCCTGGCGGGGGTCCAAAACCGCCCCGCTGCGGTGCCATTGTGCCCGGGGCTGGTCCACCGACCCCATGCATAGGTCCCTGTAATCCCGCCGTTGGACCACCGGGGCCACCCATACCGCGACCAGCAGCTCGTCCAGCGCCTGGTCCGCGACTTGAACCTCCCGGCACGCCGAGTCCTTTCCCTGATGGAGGCGGTCCTTCAACCGACATCGACACCAGATGTTCTCCGCGTAGAAGCACAAGCCCCAGAGTCCTTTTCTCCTCTCTGTCAGTGGAACCTTTCTTGGGTCGAATCCGACGGAACTCGTCACAATCAACAAGAATTAGGTTCATGTGTTTATCAAAAGCTTTGAAGGTGCCGATGAAAGTGCGACCATCCTGCAGAATGCATCGCATACGGTAATTGATATGATTGTTTAACTTTGAACCTCCGCGAGGTGGCATTGTAAATGTCCAGAGCTTGCTGGTCAGAAAAACAAAAAACAAAAAAAGTTTTTGCTAAACTTTGGTATACTATGTTTGTTGTATAATGTTTTTCACATAAATCAATGAACTGTAAAAAATTACAGTGAAATAATCCCTTCTTAGAATGTAAAATACAAGCACGTCAACTTTCAGAAAACCGATTTTAGGCCATAAAATTTTGTGTAAATGTTTTCATTTCTTCACCACATAATACTGTAGATACCACAATTTATTTTACAGCTTAATATACAGTGTCTAAAATAGACTAAGGTTAAGCAATATATTAATTATTTTCAATCAAAGGCAAGCTTTGATTTTTAATAATAGCACGCTGCTTGTCAAGAGGTTATATTTTACATATTTTGTTATTAAGTTTGCTCGATTTTTGAGATAATATTGTGACCAAATCTGACTGTCGGCTGAAAAAACATGAATTTAGCAAACATATATTAGTTATTTTGTGGTATTTGATATTAATACCATGTGTAAATTTCTGTGTCAGTGTATTTATTAGCCTATATATGAGTAGGCCCGCGTAATTCGATTCCATTGATTTCGACTTGGCTACTTGACCTGGAGTGCTATTTTTCAAGCTATTACCAAAGCTATTTTTCACAGTTTCTTGTCAACCTAACTTAAATGTTATAACAGAGTAACCTAAATTTTAGAACCTAAATATACTTTGTAATCTAAATCTAACTCCAGTTAAACAGAAAATAGCTAGGATCAACTTTTTGCATACCCATTCTCTAACCTAACCGCTATAGGCTATGTTTAACAACAGCCAGCATAACCTAATTTCAGTGAAAAACTCACACACATTATCCAGTTACTTGGAAAACCTTAAAAGCATTGATCAAGCGCTTAAGGAGCTTTGCAGGAACAAAACTACAAAAATCTCGCCTACTGCTAAGAGAATCCTGTTTTGCAACATGCACTACTTAAACGTTATTATCAAAACAGCAATTTCGTAACCGTAAATGTGTATGCGTTTTAAATTGAAATAAACGATATCTTTCAATTCCTTTTAAAACAATAATAATACACTGTTTGCTACTATTTCAGCTTTTAAAAACTACAAACTGCAGCATTTTTCGCACACAAAGATAGGCAAAGGTTTTGAAAAAATTAATACAGAAATATTGAACTATACTATACGACAATGAAATGCAAAAAAAACTACCATTGTTATCACGATAAAGTAGATATGGTGAAATGAAAATGTTGTTGCATTTTCACAGAAAAAAGCCTTGTATGGCCCTTCTTTTGCATTAAATGATTTGGCCATTCCTCAGTAAGCCCACACATAAGCCAAACATGCTACTTCGTAGCCATGTAAGGCCCATAGATAAAACGTACATATTGTTTAACTGGGCCTCCACACTTAATTATCATTCAAAGAACGCCGAATCATTTGCTGGACTTTGTCCTGCAACTGTTTCGGCGTTTTGGAATACTCTTTGCATTTGGGGAGGTTCCCATCTGCAAGAGCCGTTTTAGCATCATCCGTTGTTATTCCATTCTTCGTACCAATATACCTTTACCAATATACTATTACCAATATACAAACTTTTTGCTTCGTGCAGTTTGATACCCGTATTTGTTGCGAGATACATTTGGTAAATGTTACTTCGTGCACATTCATACCCGTATATTTTGCGAAATACATTTGGTAATAGTTACTTCGTGCGCATTTGTACCAATGCGAATTATAACTTACTGATTGTCATCATTCTCGGACATATTTGGCTTTTGTTTTTTTTACACATAGAAATCAAAAACAGCATTGAAAAGCTGAAGGTATTTTAAATTATCTTCCATTCATACTTGAAAGGTGGTCGAAATTATAGTAGAACTTACGAACACTTTTTCTTCTTATTTAAACCAGTATTAGAAGATCCTTAATGTGACCTTAATCAGCTATCGCAAAACTTACCAACTAAAACTTTTTATTTTTCTCTAGTTTATTTATTCCGTTTAACCATTACTGGCCGAAATATGAAAATAATTCCAATTAACTTTTCCGGCAAAATTGATTGAAAAATACCCTTCCGAGAAAATTGAACATTGTAATGTGGTTTTCATGCAACAGGTATATCATCATTTTTGAAAAAATACGAAGCAAATTTAAAATACATTACAAGTGGCAATTGGCATCAAAAAGTCTTAACCCTAACCCAGAATAAGGCGTCCAAATATACCACATTTATTTTGCACATACACACTTAATTAATTATCATTCAAAGAACGCCGAATCAGTTGCCGGACTTTGTCCTGCAACTGTTTCGGCGTTTTGGAAAATTCCTTGCATTTAGGGAGGTTTCCATCTGCAAGAGCCGTTTTAGTATAATGCGTTGTTATTCCGTTCTTCGTACCAATATACCATGAGAAAAATTGTTTAACTTCAAGCGATTCATCTGCAGAAAACTGTCGCCGAGATTTCTGTTAAAAACAGTAAGTTTTAGAAATTAATAATAAAATCATTGAAAATAGTTTACCGTATACATAATTAAATTATACAAGGCACATGCATTTTTTACGTTTTCATTACAAATGGAAAATAAACTTAACTAAGACCTACCACAACATTAACTTTTTTTTCTTCCTTCTCTAATTTCGACAATCGATGTGGATTTAATGGCTAAATTTATCAAAATGCAGTTAAATTTATAAAAAAAGTCCTTAATAAAACCTAAAATTGTGAGCTTTTCCCCTGGCTTCGGCTTGAGGAATTATATAAAACATGTAAAAATAGATTTTAAATATGTAAACTTATATGCAATATAATACAATAAACGAAAATTGTTAAAATACTACTTACCGAGAAACTATAACGATCGAAAGTAGCTTTCCTCTTTCTAGATGGTTTTGTAGCTGAGCCGGGCTCTCCTATATTATTAAAAGAACTTTGGTATATCAAGAAAACTGTACAGTGTTTTTGCGCTATTAAATATGTGTGTACAGTATGCATACTTTTTATAACCGCATGGTTCAGTCATATATGCATTGGTCACGTAACGTTTGTGGAGTGATACAAACATTATCGGTCAAGTATATCAGGAAACACCTTCCCGTATTCCAATCTCCCGATATATACTAAAATGCTTAGAATGCTATTTACCACGACATTAAAATCTCTGGAATTGCTTTTCTTTTTCCTCTTTCAGGAGGGTGATGCAGATGTGTTGGGGCTTTCCTAAATCATTAAAATAAATTTTGGTAATTCAAGCAAATTTCTGTTTTTAATTTAAATATGTGTGACTAGTACATATATAATTTATAAATTTCTTGATTGATGCACGCATTGGATATATAAAGCATGTGGGGTGACAGGAAATAATATCAATAAAATCATAGTTTCACTGTAAAGTCGTAATTAAATTTTAACTTACCGGCAGCTTCGAAGCACCTGCCACATTAGAGATGTCGATCTATAAACCAAAAAATGCAAAATTACCACGATTGATTTGAAGAGATTTTTCAGAGAATTTACCTGCTGCAGAACAACACGAGGCTCAACTATTTTATCCCGGACCGCCTTTTGTTGGCCACCGTCTTTGTTTCGGCGAATTTGTAATGACTCGTCTTCTTCAGCAAAGGTGCTTCTTTCAGCTGACAAACTTTCTTCTGATGAAACGTCAGCAGCTGGTTCTACTCGTTCAGAATATGGGCTTCTATCATCTGACAAACCTTTTTCTATAAATGAAACCTCCACAGCTGATGCGATTCTTTCAGCAGACGGGCTTCTTTGAGCTGATGCGCCTTTTGTTTCGGTGCGACCAGCCGAACTGCACGACTGTGATTAAAAAATATAATTCAATTTTTTACTGACAACAATTTGCCGGAAGGAAGCGTGTGTTCACATCAAACTTGCCATCGACAAGAAATTGTTTCGTTGCCAAGAATAGAATTTATTCGCGAATCAGACTTGTAATGCACACAAAAAGGTTAAAACTTTTATACTTATTCCGAGGAATCCCATTTAAGTTGATTTGAACAACTTACCCTTATTTCTTTCATGACTTCATAGGCTTCTTCAGCCTCTACATTCTGTAGGTCGTTCGCGTAATATCTCTCTTGTGTGCTCGAGCTATGCGCCATATGCTTGGCCACCAAAAGGCGGCGGTCCGGTCTCTTAGATCTAACCTAATATGAAATTTTAAATTTTAAATACGTCACTGGTTGACTTTTATATAAATTTTGCTGCAGAATATTTTCATTATTAGCGATTTATCGTTATTTATATTGCTAGGTCTAATTACAGTAAAGATCAATTACTTGTGTGGCCGAATACTTCCGGTTTGAGGTTGCTGTAAATTTTCCGCGACCTCCGGCCAACTTCCAAACCCGCTGTATTGCTTTAGCTGCAGAGAAACTTGTAAGATTTTTTCCCTTATGGGGAAAAACCATCTTACACTCTTCTCCGTTGAATCTGACAAGGTTATCCAGCCCTTCCTTCAACCATTCTGGCATTACAATAGTTGCATCCCCATATGTTGAGAACGTTTTGTGACCGCGCACCTGCATTAAAAACATCCTTTTTTAATAGAGTTCTACATGAAAGGAAAATGTGGTGACTTACACGAACAATCCATCGTTTTTTCTCGGTCGGATAGCCAAACATTAGCTCTTCAACGAGCATATTGCGCACCGCACTTGTCCGTTGCGAGTTTTCAATTATCAGATAAGCCATGAGGACCTCCCCATGGGCTCTTCTCACCTCGGCTCCGGGGTCTCTTCTCCATACTGCATTTTTTTATATAGTGAGTTACACATTCAACGAGAATTAAAATAATGTAAAAATATAAAACAACTGTAACTGTCATTTACGTTTTATGGTCAGCGCAGTATTGCGAAAAAGTGGATTTGTCATAACTTTGTTCACTTCTGCCGGGTCCAACGCATTTCTGCGATCCGTCTCCTTAATAACTTGCCTCCTAGAAAACGCAACAGTTTAGGTAATAAAGAGTGGTTAGCAAACGCGTATTTTTTAACACAGAAGTTTTAATTGCAATAACAAAACTAGTTTTTAGATACCAACACGAGTAAATCATCCAAGAGTGGAAAGGCTACATGTAGGCAGCGCTTGTAATCACCTTCTTTTTAGAAATTTTCTGTAGGATGCCCTTCGATTCTTGAGGTTAATAAGGGCTTCCCCCACGTTGAAGGTCAATGGAAGCTTCTTCAGTAATGAAAAGCTGAGGAAGCTCGTCATGGCATTCGAGTGGGATATGAATGTCGAAGGAGTTTTATTTTCATTTTGTAATTTCTAAAATAAAGAAAGATGGTTTTTGTTTATTTTTAAATACAACTATTTTTGCTAAGACTTTGCATATATACATAATCATCTTCCATTCGAATGTTGTTCAGGCCTAGTCTTCATCCCGAAACAAATTCAGGGTCGACCAGTTGCCTGCAACGACGCCGACACTTTCCCCTGTCGATGGCATCCTCGATCTTCAAACCTTTCCTTCTCTTGTCATCCTTCACCGTCTCTTCCCATGTTTTCTTTGATCTTCCCGTTTTCACCTTTACTGCAATCATCTTATGTTGTACTCTTCTTATTAAGCTCTACTTATTCATTCGCTCAACGTTCCACAACCATCTCAGACGATGTCCTCTTAGATGTTCTTCAATATCTTCAACACATGTCCACCTTCTTATCACATCATTGGTAATGCCATCTCGTAGTGTCTTACCACACATCATTCGAATAATCCTCATTTCTGTCATCTGCATTCGCCTGACATCAGCCTTCTTCATCGCCTAACATTCAGCTACGTAGCACATCACACTTCTTACACATGCTTTACACAGCCTTTCTTTTAGGTTTGTATAGAGTAGTCTGCCCTAGAGTGTATCAGACAAATCCTTAAAAGTTTTCCAACTAGCGCGTATTCTTGCCGTCACTGCCCTGCCAGTACTGTAATTTTTCCCTATCGTATCCCCTAAATAACGAAACTCCTTAACATGCTCGATCTCATTACTTCCCAAGTTCACATGTCCTTCCACTCATCAGCCTTCCATTGATAGGCCTACCTGAACTTCTCTTATGCACTCAATACAGTACTTTCACTTTCTGCATTGAATGGAATTTCTCCCTACTCTCTTCCCACAAATTCCGCATGGATCAACAGTACCGACTACTCCCTTCAACGATTTTCTACCAATTCTCATCGCTTTGGTTTTAATGATGTTCACCTTCAAACCTTTGCTTTCCAGTGCGCTTTTACTTTGCTGATATAAATTCTATGAATATATTACATAGTAGATTCTACCTGTAGTATATCCAAAAAATCTTTTATGTAACTAATCAAAATTAATATAATGTCCTAACCTGCACATGTTTCTCTTTATATGTGTCCAGGTCAATGGACTCCAACGTTTTAAAATCACAGTCTTTTATTATATTTTGCAAAAGTAATACTTTATCTTGGGCTACACGTTCTTCGTGTGCCCCCCCATCGTGGCCCATTAAAAAGCTTTTGAAGTTGTTTAAAACTTTATTCCAGTTGATGCAGTTAGTTTGTTGCTGTAAAATGTAGCGAGGAATTGTGTTAATCATTGCATGAGTGTTTTCTACTGCACAGTCATTTCGTACTGTGTGTATTTACCAAAACTTACGATTGGGAAATTTTTCCGGCGGCGGTCCATAGAATCAGCCATTTCCATTGCCTTGGGTTGATCAGCGTGAAGCTTGCCACGTAGGTGTCTCACGAGGCCATTCCAAGAAGTCAGGAACTTTTTGCAAAGTTCGCACTTGAAATCACCTTTCCCATTATTTTTTTTATCGTGCACGACTTTGCAGTGGCGCGATATGTTCAAATTCATGACACCACAGTATCTAGAACAATTACTAACAGCATTATGTCATTATTCTCGGACATGTTTGGCTTTTGTTTTCTTTTACACATAGAAATCAAAAACAGCATTGAAAAGCTGAAGGCATTTTAAATTATCTTATATTCATACTTAAAAGCTAGTCGAAATTATAGTAGAACTTACGGACACTTTTTCTTCTTATTTAATGCAGTATTAGAAGATCCTGATTTTGTTATTTCCGACTGCGCTTGTCCATAATCCGTATTCATGAACCCGTCATTTTGTTCTGTTGCTGGGTCACTTTTATCACCTCCCTGCTGTTATAAAAAGAAAATTTGCTGTTGTTCAATTTCATTTAAATTTAGATGGTTTAAGTTTCTATATACCTGTGGCATATTGTGGATAAAAATGAGGATAAAAATCTAAAAAGAATCAAAAAATTTAACAGCCACGTTTCACAACACTATTTAATATGATGTATAGTTTAGGTCACCCTTAACTCCATCAATCGTTATCCACACTGGAAATGTTTTATTTTTGCCCGGGCCCGTAAGCATTGGCTCCTATGTGACAACTCCCATGTACAACAACTGTTTGTTGTTGCCGTAACTGTGCGCGCCATACGTTTTATAGGTCGAACTGAACCCGAGTAGCAAAGCCAAACAACCAACGAGAACCATTACTGCTACATCCCGAAGGTTTATCACCATTTGAAAAAGTTGGTGTTGATTTATTTGAGTTGAACCAAAAGTCTTATTTAGTCGCGGTTGATTATTTTTCAAATTTTGCTGAAATTGATGTCATGACCTCAACCACTGCAAAGCACGTAATCATTTCGTTGAAGCGTCATTTTGCCCGATATGGAATTCCTAAATGCATTGTATCTGACTCTGGACCCCAGTTCATCTCGTACAGAATTTCAAAGATTCTGTCAAAAATGGGCGATACAACACCACAAATCATCACCAGGACATCAACAATGCAATGGAAAAGCGGAAGCTGCTGTGAAAACACTGAAGAACATGCTGAGACGTACTGCACAAGATGGGAAAGATCAGTGGCTGGCACTTCTGGAATTGCGCAATACGCCACGACAAGACGTCAACTGCAGTCCTACAAAGATATTGTTTGGTAGACCAACTCGATCAGTGATACCGATTCACATTCCAAAAAGCAAACATCTTGACATCAATCGTCGTCATCAACGCCGCACCTCAGTCAAGCAAACCTATGATAGCAAAAGTCAACCAATGTCAAAATTGTATATCAACCAACGAGCTTATTTCCAAAGTTCGGAAAAGAAGGGATGGCAAAAGGGTAAAATTGTACGCATACTTGGGCCTCGTTCATAATTGGTAGAATCATTGGATGGTTTTCGTTATTGTCGTAATCGACTACATATTCGTGTTGACCATAGCAAGTCTAACAATGTGTATGAAGATACTGATTTTAATTTTACATTTTCGACACCTAACCAAAACAGTCAACCCACAGCTAACAACTACACTGTTGCTAACACACGACCTAATCGTACACATAGAATGCCAGTAAGATATAATGATTATGTACTGTAAATACTGTGTTTGTGTCACCTTGTTCTGTACTGTAAATACTGTGTTTGTGTCACCTTACCTTCACTGTTTTATTTCTTGCCACTCATTATGCATGTAGCTTTAAACTTCAAGTGTGCCTCACATACATTGCGACTTGCGAGTAGTATGTTATTTCAGTATTTTCTGTGTGATGGTATTTCAGTATTTTCTGCGTGCTCATAAAGCCTTCTCACTGTTAGTCTTTACTTAAAGAAAGGAGGATGTTGATAGGTATAAACTAATTAATAAGATTTCTATGTTGGCCATGCTACAGCCATGTGCTTTCTTGGTTGTGCATTGTGATTCGTATGTTGAGTAATAACGTTCATGTTCAAGACTGTCTAAATACAAGAGATTCTGTCGAACGTCTTATCGACTTAGTTCAACACATAATATCACAAGAGTAGCGATATTAACAGCAGGAACATGTGCAAGTGCACCAACTCAACTTACCTTTGTCGCTTATACACGTCAACTACAAAGGCACCCGATTGCGAGAAAATTCTCTACGAGCTACCTGACTCTGACTCGTTTGCTGATCTTCAATCGCTGTTCAGCTCTTTTTCTGAAGCCAACCTTCTCAAGGAACAAATGCGACATGTCATGACAAGTCTTACCACTACACTGTAAAAAAAAATTTTTCTTGTTTACATCTAAATGTATGGCAGCAGTGTCGCCATACAAAATTATGTATTTTTATATTCAAAAGATGTAAAGTGCTTTTACACAAAGCAATTTGTTTTTTCCGAAAACAACGCGTTATGTAAATTAACGCATAAGACGGTTAAAATATTAATAATAGTATGTTTATTACAGATCCTATAAACATGTTTTCTACATATAATTAGCTGTATTAATGCAAAAATCATTACTTTATTATAAGTAAATCTAGCAATCACCCGCCTTTTATTTACAATTACTTTTATTTACTTTACTTTGCATGACAGTGGTGATACAGACAGTTAATTACTTCACCATTGAAAATATGACACTTGACATGTTTTACAATATTGTACAATTGGTACTCAGAGTACAATCAGGCTGTGCACGTTTATACAAATCACAAGAACAGTCAGATTCAGTAAAAGTTCTTTGATATGGTTTTGTTTTATGCTTTCTTTTGTAGTATGACACAAGTGAAGTATACTTCCTGAAGTTTGGGTTGCAGTCATCAGAACCACAATTAAACACTTAGTTATGCACATTTCGATGAAACAAAATGCGCTCAAACTACTTTACATCAGACTAATCAATTTTATAACTGTACAAATCACATGCAAATAACAGCATTGTCCTCGAAGAAAAATGGTCAGGTAAAACAGAAATACTTGACAGAAATGTCTGGTCACAACTATTCTTACACAAGTACTTCGAAGTTATTTATTGCGTTGTAGAAAGATAGCAGTTTGCCGTTAATTCCTTTTTTCCGTGCTTTTTGGCCATGATGCTTAGTTTTGCTCCCATGTAGTGGTTCAACATTAGCAAAATTTCTGAAAGCAAAAAATACTTTGATGTCAACAAGTAAAAATGCATTCTATTTTTTAAATAAACAGCAGAAACAACAAACAAATATCCGCTACTGCTTACAATAACAATGGTGACAAGGTACAGATCTCGTGAACTAACCTTTGCAGTAATTCCAGAGTCGCGCTTAGTTCTTCAGCATACCTTACATTAAACAAGTAGTAGCATGCAGATGGTAAGGTGACAGATTCAAGTGCAGAATTGATGTAGTCAAAAGCACACTTCTTGTCCACGAAAATGTAAAACCTTTTTGAGGTTAACACATCTGGCCCTAACAAAAGGCAAAGTACAGTACAGTAATGCACTACAACTGATAGCACACAAAAATAGTCAAATTAATTACCATGTGCCACAATGCAAGGGTTCAACGGCACATCTTCATCTTCCTTCAAAGAAAAATATTTTTAGTGTACTATGAGTCTTATACAATCAAATGTTTCTTACTGGATTACGAATCAACATATCAGTATACCATAACTTTCAAATTATTTTCATAAATTAGACATCTGTATCGACATTAGTGGTGCTCACCTTTAACAAAAGTTCATTTGGATCTTCATGGAAGTACTTACAGAGCATAATTACTACACCAATTATATCTACATCTGTATCTGCATCAACCTTTTCTTTTGCCAAATTGATATCAAAGATAATTCTATGCAAATCTGCATTTTTAGCTGTTGTGTTTGCATGAACTGCAACAATCGCTGCAGTTGATTTTGAACAATAATTTGAAACTGATCTAAGGAAACTTGGGTAAGCCTCTTGTAATGTACCATCATCCCGACTTTTCCGAAAAGTATAGGCCACTCTTCTTTCAATTTGTAAATGTCAAGCTTATTTTCATTGATTACTTTCTGTAGATGCGCATTACTATGAATGTAGATCAATAGCTTGCGCCGTTTGATTGGCTGAAGTATGCTTAAGTTTTCCTCTTTTAGAAAAGAAAGATCAGCTAAAGTTTCCACACCAAGACTTGCAACGGTGGACAGTAACTTGCTTTTATGTATAAAATGAATATTTGGCAATGCTTCACTAATGAATCTGTCATTTTCACTGCCACTAAGGTCTTCCGCAGGTGATTCCATATTACAGTAAAACAATTTAAAAAACCTAATCATATCTCATATAACGTAAAATGTACATACACTAATCATGAAAATAGTCGTAACGTAAAATGAAAACAAATATTATCATCAATCAATCATTTATATTAATAAACTTTTCAAAGTAACTTAATGACAGTGAGTTTTGTTTCGCAAATGAAACAATAAATGGTATGCCATAATTTCAATGTACAACAAAACCACCAAGGAGGCAGCAAACACTTAAAATTAAAGATTTCTCTGATTTTGTTAGACTCTTACGTCTGGCCTAGCAGTTGGCATGCTTCAATGTCCCAGGTTGCGTGCAGAATTAAGCTAAAAAATGGCATGTAAGTAGGACAAATTAGGTAGCCGATTTTAGGCCAATAATTCTAGATTTTTCGCCTATGTTAAACAAGTTTTATTCATGTTTTTTGATTGCATTTTACGAAATGGTAGTCCAAAGCATACTAAATTGACAAGCAAAATTTCAGAGAGTCCCATGCAAGATTTTTCTAGTAGGCCTATAAGGCCTAACTAGCCTAGTCTTTTAATAAATTCACTGTATAATAAAACAAACAAATATTGCATGGTATTTTTTGGTGTTTGAAGCCTCCTTAAATATACACCTGTTGTGTATAATCCACTAATTGGTAGTGTTTAAGCAGATGTGAAGTGCTCATATAACCACATGCTTTAAAATGAGAAACCTTTATCTATTGACCTTGTAAGCATTCAGTGGAAAATAGTCAGTCAAATTACAAGATTTAGAGCAACAAAGTTCTCCTAATGGTTTTACAACTTCGTATATTCCTAAGTTGGGTACAAGTATACAACCTCATATAGCCTAGCTTAGCCTAGCCTAGCCTAGCCTAGCCTAGCCTAGTTCTGTTATTAAATACAATGCAGTTTGCATCAAACATGACCAAACCCAAAGCAGAACTCATAGACGCATGCCACGTGCTGCGTGCAGCAGCAGTTTTCAGAGAAAGAACATAAAAATCTAAACATTTTTTTCTGAAGAATTGGAAATATCATAATTTGGAAAAAGGGAAACAAAAATTAACTTTAAACGTTAACTTAATTCAAAAAATGGTTATTTATATAATTTTATAGAGTTTAACCAAGACTATAAACATGTGGAAGCATTTCATGGTACGTTTAGGTCTATGGGTTACATACAAAATATGAATTACATAGGCTATCTTTTTGATATATTTCATTCCAGGACAAAAATAGAATAAATACGTTAATATACAAATTAACCTTAAAGAAATTTTTAAAAGAACGTCAAGAATTTGCAAAAAGTGGTTGTAGTTTGGGTAGAAATTTTTTTCATTATCGTTTTGTTTTCGATCTTATAAATCACAATAAGCCGAGTATTACAGCCCTAATGACAGAAATAGAGCCCACATTTGTATTTGCTTTACTTTATTGAAATACTGTATTTTTTTTATCAATTTTAATTTTTGTTCTTAGTGTACTGTTACATAAGTTTACCATAAAATTGCAAACAAATTTATGTTTTATGGTTATACAAAAAAAAAATAAAAAACAGAAAATGTTTTGTAAATTCTGAAGTGTGTTAGTAAAAAAACACATAATTATCTGTCACAAAGATCTACATATGTTTTTATGTAAAATAAAATAAAAATGTATGCAATTTTAAGGTTATTTTTTACAGTGTATGGAATCAATTTTCTCGGAAATATCAAAATAAAAACGTATGTCGGAAGCCGTATTACTTCAGAAGATCCCAATGTGGTGTGTTCTGTAACTATATAGCTTTACGACTTTCTTCCGCACATTTCCTTCGCTTTCCAAATGGTCTTCTCTGCGCTGGGTTCACTTCTCTTTGGACCACCTGCTTCCGCTTCACCGCGTAAGCAGGAGCATGAAGCTTCGTCGGCCGATTTTGCTACCGAAACATTTTCTGTGCAGAATCCAGAAATTTAGCTCCACTATGTCCAGAAGTTTTGTCGAAACAGCCAAAGGTCATCGTCTACTTGCTGCATGAGTTTTGTATTTTCTCGCCGTTTGGTCGAAAACGTCCACGCTTACGTTGTTTTGTTTTGGCCTACTGTACAGTTTATAGCCTGGCTCTGCTAATAGCGTATGGCATACAATCCATACGTTGTACAAAAATTGTCGTGTGCCTTTTACAGTTCGCCTTCGCTGCAAAGGAAAGCGAGTTTGTATTGTACAAATGTACATGGACAATTCTATTCGACCTATTCGAATAACCTTCCATAAAAACGGGGAATGTTTACATAGTCCATTATTCCATGGTTCTATTTTGCGAGATTATCGCTATGCGCTCTCCATGACTTCGTTCCGAAGCCACACTGTAAAAAAAAAATTTTCTTGTTTACATCTAAATTTATGGCAGCAGTGTCGCCATACAAAATTATGTATTTTTATATTCAAAAGATGTAAAGTGCTTTTACACAAAGCAATTTGTTTTTTCAGAAAACAACGCGTTATGTAAATTAACGCATAAGACTGTTAAAATATTAATGATAGTATGTTTATTACAGATCCTATAAACATGTTTTCTACATATAATTAGCTGTATTAGTGCAAAAATCATTACTTTATTAAAAGTAAATCTAGCAATCACCCGCCTTTTATTTACAATTACTTTTATTTGTTTTACTTTGCATGACAGTGGTAATACGGACAGTTAATTACTTCACCATTGAAAATATGACACTTGATATGTTTTACAATATTGTACAGTTGGTTACTCAAAACAGTTGGTACTCAGAGTACAATCAGGCTGTGCACGTTTATACAAATCACAAGAAATGTCAGATTCAGTAAAAGTTCTTTGATATGGCTTTGTCTTATGCTTTCTTTTATAGTAAGACATAAGTGAAGTATACTTCCTGAAGTTTGGGTTGCAGTCATCAGCACCACATTTAAACACATAGTTATGCAGTTATGCACATTTCGATGAAACAAAATGCGCTCAAACTACTTTACATCAGACTAATCAATTTTATAACTGTATAAATCACATGCAAATAACAACATTGTCCTCGAAGAAAAATGGTCAGGTAAAACAGAAATACTTGACAGAAATGTCTGGCCACAACTATTCTTACACAAGTACTTCGAAGTTATTTATTGCGTTGTAGAAAGATAGCAGTTTGCCATTAATTCCTTTTTTCCGTGCTTTTTGGCCACGATGCTTAGTTTTGCTCCCATGTAGTGGGTCAATATTAACAAAATTTCTGAAAGCAAAAAATACTTTGATGTCAACAAGCAAAAATGCATTCTATTTTTTAAATAAACAGTACAAACAACAAACAAATATCCGCTACTGCTTACAATAACAATGGTGACAAGGTACAGATACTCATGAACTAACCTTTGCAGTAATTCCAGAGTCGCGCTTAGTTCTTCAGGATACCTTACATTAAACACGTAGTAGCATGCAGATGGTAAGGTGACAGCTTCAAGGGCAGAATTGATGTAGTCAAAAGCACACTTCTTGTCCACGAAAATGTAAAACCTTTTTGAGGTTAACACATCTGGCTGGCCCTAACAAAAGGCAAAGTACAGTACAGTACAGTAATGCACTACAACTTATAGCACACAAAAATAGTCAAATTAATTACCATGTGCCACAATGCAAGGGTTCAACGGCACATCTTCATCTTCCTTCAAAGAAAAATATTTTTAGTGTACTATGAGTCTTATACAATCAAATGTTTCTTACTGGATTACGAATCAACATATCAGTATACCATAACTTTCAAATTATTTTCATAAATTAGCCATCTGTATCGACATTAGTGGTGCTCACCTTTAACAAAAGTTCATTTGGATCTTCATGGAAGTACTTACAGAGCATAATTACTACACCAATTATATCTACATCTGTATCTGCATCAACCTTTTCTTTTGCCAAATTGATATCAAAGATAATTCTATGCAAACCTGCATTTTTAGCTGTTGTGTTTGCATGAACTGCAACAATCGCTGCAGTTGATTTTGAACAAAAATTTGAAACTGATCTAAGGAAACTTGGGTAAGCCTCTTGTAATGTACCATCATCCCGACTTTTCCGAAAAGTATAGGCCACTCTTCTTTCAATTTGTAAATGTCAAGCTTATTTTCATTGATTACTTTCCGTAGATGCGCATTACTATGAATGTAGATCAATAGCTTGCGCCGTTTGATTGGCTGAAGTATGCTTAAGTTTTCCTCTTTTAGAAAAGAAAGATCAGCTAAAGTTTCCACACCAAGACTTGCAACGGTGGACAGTAACTTGCTTTTATGTATAAAATGAATATTTGGCAAAGCTTCACTAATGAATCTGTCATTTTCACTGCCACTAAGGTCTTCCGCAGGTGATTCCATATTACAGTAAAACAATTTAAAAAACCTAATCATATCTCATATAACGTAAAATGTACATACACTAATCATGAAAATAGTCGTAACGTAAAATGAAAACAAATTTTACCATCAATCAATCATTTATATTAGTAAACTTTTCAAAGTAACTTAATGACAGTGAGTTTTGTTTCGCAAATAAAACAATAAATGGTATGCCATAATTTCAATGTACAACAAAACCACTAAGGAGGCAGCAAACACTTAAAATTAAAGATATCTCTGATTTTGTTAGACTCTTACGTCTGGCCTAGCAGTTGGCATGCTTTAATGTCCCACGTTGCGTGCAGAATTAGGCTAAAAAATGGCATGAAAGTAGGACAAATTAGGTAGCCGATTTATAGGCCAATAATTCTAGATTTTTCGCCTAGGCTATGTTAAACAAGTTTTATTCATGTTTTTTGATTGCATTTTACGAGATGGTAGTCCAAAGCATACTAAATTGACAAGCAAAATTTCAGAGAGACCCATGCAAGATTTTTCTAGTAGGCCTAGGCCTAACTAGTCTTAATAAATTCACTGTATAATAAAACAAACAAATATTGCATGGTATTTTTTGGTGTTTGAAGCCTCCTTAAATATACACCTGTTGTGTATAATTCACTAATTGGTAGTGCTTAAGCAGATGTGAAATGCTCAAATAACCGCATGATTTAAAATGAGAAACCTTTATCTATTGACCTTGTAAGCATTCAGTGGAAAATAGTCAGTCAAATTACAAGATTTAGAGCAACAAAGTTCTCCTAATGGTTTTACAACTTCGTATATTCCTAAGTTGGGGACAGGTATACAACCTCATATAGCCTAGCCTAGTTCTGTTATTAGATAGAATGCAGTTTGCATCAAACCGAACCAAACCCAAAGCAGAACTCATAAACGCCTGCCACGTGCAGCAGCAATTTTCAGAGAAAGAACATAAAAATCTAAACATTTTTTTCTGAAGAATTGGAAATATCATAATTTGGAAAAAGGGAAACAAAAATTAACTTTAAACGTTAATTTAACTCAAAAAATGGTTATTTATACAATTTTATAGAGTTTAACCAAGACTGTTTAACCTGTGGAAGCATTTCATGGTACGTTTAGGTCTACGGGTTACATACAAAATATGAATTACATATCTTTTTGATATGTTTCATTCCAGGACAAAAATAGAATAAATAAGTTAATACAGTATACAAATTAACTTTAAAGAAATTTTCAAAAGAACGTCAAGGATTTGCAAAAACTGGTTGTAGTTTGGGTAGAAATTTTTTTCATTATCGTTTTGTTTTCGATCTTATAAATCACAATAAGCCTAGTATTACAGCCCTAATGACAGAAATAGAGCCCACATTTGTATTTGCTTTACTCTATTGAAATACTGTATTTTTTTATCAATTTTAATTTTTATTCTTAGTGTACTGTTACATAAGTTTACCATAAAATTGCAAACAAATATATGTTTTATGGTTATACATGAAAAAAAATCAAGAAACAGAAAATGTTTTGTAAAATCTGAAGTATGTTAGCAAAAAAAACACATAATTATCTGTCACAAACATCTGTAGTGGCTTGGGAGCCACATCCAATACCACTATATGAATTGTGGAAACATGCGCCATTTAGTTACTGAAACATTGTTCATAATAAAACTGCAACTAGCATTTCTGCAAGCTGCAATCTAGCTGCAGTTGCAACTTGACGAAACCACAATTATTGTCGTTTAATATTTGGAAACTGCCCTAAATAACTTTATGTGAAAACGCTGTTTAGTGCGTTACCAGGTGATTTCATAACATCCTAGTTTTAACTGAATGTAATTCCCATTGCCAACGCTTTACCTTTATCGGTCACACATTCTGAAATGTTCGTGTATATTGTGTTGAATATTTCCGTTCACATCGCTCCACTTTATAAACTCGTGCTGATACGCGAGTACGCGCAGACAGAGATATTGAATCGTACGAACGTACTACGTTAGTCGTGTTAAAATGTAATTCGTTAGACTTGTTTTAATTGGTGAATGCTAAGTTTGTGTTTGTGTCATAATAATCGGAACCTGTACAGTTCCTACAATAAAGGATTGTTTTCTGATAAACTGTATCTGTTAATCATAATAGCTTTCGGCTAGTAGCAGTAGTAACACGTTAAGGTTAGAGATTTTTAACCGCACGCAACCACGGAGTCAGATCATTAATTCGGCAGGTAAACTAAGACCGAATAGTTAAATCAAGCAGCATCCTCTGCACATCTACATATGTTTTTATGTAAAATGAAATAAAAATGTATGTAATTTTAAGGTTATTTTTTACAGTGCAACTGTTTAAATTTTTTCTCTCCCAGAAATTTAACGGACAGTAACGGTATATTCTGAAATGAACAACAATTGTCGGAATTGTCAATGGTTCGGGCAAAACCACGGCGGTATTAACTTTTATTGTTGGAGTTGAAAACGAAGACATGTAATATTATAATGACAACTGTATGTAAAACATCGGCAAAAACGTTAATAGCTCGTTTTATAAGTAAAAAACGCTAAACCACAAATACATTTATATATGAGCATGATGTAGAGAGGTTGTTAATTGTTATGACAAAAAGCCGAAGTTTAAAAAAAACTAACTTCTTTAAAATAAGCTAAGTACTGTACGGAAAGTCAATGTTTACTTTTAATCCAGTTACCTTTAAGGAGGCGTCAAACACCAAAAAATGCCTTGAAATCTTTGTTTCTTTTATTATACAGTAAATTTACTAAAAGGCTTATAATTCGAAAAATCCTGCATGCGACTCTCTGAAATTTTGCATGTCAATTTAGTATGCTTTTAGCTACCATTCAATAAAAGGCCATCAAAAAAACATGATTCAACTTTTTTTTACAGAGGCGCAAAATAAAAACTAGAATTTTTGGTCTAAAAAACCCAATTTTAGCTACTTTCATGCTAATTTATACCCTATTTCTGCACCCGACCTGGGACGTTAAAGCGCGCCAACTGCTAGGGTATATCCCAGGATTATATATCACGAGAGTAGCGATATTAACACTAGGCATTGATAAGGTTTCTTATCAGTGTGAGTTATCATATGAATTTTATCATACGAATTTTAGAGCACCTTGCATTGATAAACTTCCTGAAAAAACAAGCTGTTTGCCCAACAAAACTATATGGTGCAATTTTATGTTTCATAAATACAACAAAGTCATTGATAAAAAATGTAAAAGTGAACAAATAAAACACAAAAAAATGGATGCAGCATCTGGATAAATGGTTTTTAAATATTTTTCGATGCTAAGTTTTGTCCAAAGACCACTTCAAAATATTTAGATCTCCTCAATAGGAGGTTTAATATTTCTTTAATGCATCTGTCATTAAACATTGTCAATGTCGTTTCACAGTGTGAATAGTTTCATGACTCCGCAAATTGTTCTTTTGGGAAAAGGAATGTTGACACACTTGGCAATAATAAGATCAATCTCCATTGTGGATTCTCATATGAGATTTTAAATTGGTGCTTTGGGTAAATGACTTGAGGCAAACTTGACAATGATAAGGTCGTTCACCAGTGTGGATTCTTACATGAGCTTTCAAACTGCCGCTTTGGGTAAATGACTTGTCGCACACATCGCATTGATAAGGTCGCTCACCTGTGTGAGTTCTTAAATGTTGTTTCAAGTTGCTTTTGCATTTGAATGATTTATCACAAAATTTGCAGGAAAATTTCTTTTCTTGTCCTTCTTTATTAAAAACGTCTTGTGAAATCCCATCACTGATTGATTTTAACAAAACGTCACCTGGCATTCCAACTACTTGATGATCAATTGCGTTAATACTTAATATTATACAAACTTATAACCTATATTCTGAAAAGAACTTAAATAATTTGAAGGTTTTATTGATAGGAGTAAACTCATATAATGGGTAAATGTTTTAATAAAAATAATCAATATCAACAATTGTTTGCAAAATTAATTACAAAGTAAAAAAAACAGTGACTGTCACATATAAAAACGAAATTCAAAAAGTTTCCCTGTTGTAATAAGTTGATGATTGTAATATCGGCTCACACAGAGCGTACACACAACACGTTCTCTACTCGATACGAATGGCCTCCTTGGCCAATCCCAATGACAAAACTTAGCTTCACACGAACTTAAAGGGAATAGTACTTAAATTAAATGATAGCATTAAATGATTAAAGTTAAACATGGAAATCACATAAAATAACAAGAATTAACTCATAGTTTCCTTAATGAACAATTGCATGATTACAATAACAATTTGACTCAAACATTATCAAAAGTTTGCAAACTGCCAATGTGGATGAATGTCGATAAGTTCGCTCACTCACATTCGTGTTACTTAGGGCTACCATATATCCTCTTTTTTAAAGAAAAATGAGTTGTGCTCAATGTATAGCCTACTGAAAAATGTCAAAAACTCAAAATGTCCTCTGTTTTACATTTTTTTGCATTCTTGCTTATATTTTCAACACAATTATAGTTTTAGGTGACTTTTAGGGTTAAACGACATTTAACCGTGGGAAATTGACCGCGAATAAACTAATCAAACGCGAGGACAACTGTCCGGGCCCCGGGGGGGGGGGGGGGACAACTCACCGTGACTTAAATTTACCTAGAACCAACTGACCTTAATTCATATTATTACTTTAATCATATAATTTCATTAAACAACAATGCTAATATGCGTCAAAAATAAAATTCGTAGCGTTTGATAGCCAGTTGACCACGACCAATTGTCGCCAGTGATTTTGTTCACGGTCAATTTACGTGATCCCGACTTTTTGGCAAAGAAATATGTTGTGTTATCTGATGAACTGTGGCAAAAGTCACCTTGTTTCAGAAAACGACGTAATGATTTTGAAGCTGAATGCATTACTTGTGCATATGCATATAGTTATCCAAAAACATGTGATAAATTCGTTAAACGTAAAACTCTATTTGCATTGTAATAGCTGGCGAAATTGGCCTTTTTTTAGGCGATGAAAATATGATAGGCCTATATAACATAATATAACATAAATATAATATATAACATAAACACTAATCTCAAACAACTTCTGTAATGAAAAAAGTTACTTTCCAGAAGTCCTATCTGATCAACGACTATGGCTAACTTGAAAATAATTAAAAAACTGTAAAACCTTCGGTCCAAGCCAAGTGTGTCCCTTAAGCTGTCTGGCAAACTTAACAGCAGTACAAGAAGGTGATAGATGTTTGTTAAGTTAAAGTTGACATGATAAGGCTTTAGAATTTAGGTATTAGGCCTATAGTCATATAGTTCGTAGATTAAATAAATCTTTCAGAGAGCTTGTATTTTAGAAATGTATCTAAAATACAGAGAGCTGTATTTTAGGAAATACAAAATGAAAATAAGAGTCCGTCAACATTCATATTTGTTTGAATTTATTACACTAACCACATTAAATGCATTGATGTATGGTACCAGTTGTTTGTTATCGTCATCAAACAAAATAACATCCGGTATCTGATATCTTACAAATATACTTTTTACAAGGTAAAAGAATTCAATTCAATCTATGCCTTTCTATGGGATGAACTTACAGGTCATTTCATGCATTAACCCTATTTTAACTAGGCTTGACCTACCCCGCACACAGTCACAGCAAAACGTTGCGTACAGTTGCATTGTTTGTTGTAGAAATTTGAAATTTGGTGACTTTTTCTAAAAAATGTTCAGCTATCTTTCCATGTTTGTTTTATAAAGTTTGATTTTGTAGTTTTTGAGATATTGTCTAACTATGGAGATGTTCTTCATAATTTTGCTCTTTGCTGCTATCGTGAGCGCAAAGAAGCGTATCGTTTTCGTTCAATCATTTACGCACAACTAACTCGATGACAGTTAGAGAACAACCACAATTTTGTGCCATTTGCCAGTACCGCTCGAAAGAGAAGAAAGAAGTGAAAGTTAAATTACTAGTTTATTTCATTAAAATCACACCGTAGAGCTCGAAACAGTTACCTGAAATTAGTGAAAATAAAACATTAGTTGGTTGAACATTCTTTCGTTTATTAACTTGAAAAGTGGGCTAAATAAAATTTCCGGTTAGCTTGGAATACTTACCGTTGGTTTCAATCATAAATTAGTGCAAATCTTAATAATAACCGTGCAAATTTTTGGAATAGGCCTATGTATTTGTTCATAATGATCTTGTAGCGTTGTTAATTTCATATGCGTTCTATGTTTTCAGGTGCCGATTTTGACGCGTTAGTTAGCATGTTCCTTTTCTTATGTTCTCGAGTTGGCCTGAAATAACGCATTATAACCATCATTAGCTACTTTAACGTAAGTGAAAAACACGGTAGCTCTAGGTTAACAATGCTGTCAAACTTCTGTCGACTCGCAGAAAGTAATGGTATGCGATTTTGCTGGATTGAAATTACCAGTTATATATTACTGCTGGTAAGCCGGTGTTATTGTGTTGATAAGAGATGGCCTAGTTTTTCACTATGTCACTCACCTGTACGCTAGTCACGATTAAACATAAGTTTAGCCGAACACTTATGCAATGCCATTGCTCAAGTGTAATATGGAATTAAAGATCTAGCAGTATGACTGCGTGTTGGTATGTTGCGAGTTGCGACTAAGAAGTTGTTGGTATTTTTGGTTGGGAATTAGCAATGAGCTTAATAAAACTATACCTGTAAAAATGGGGGTGAATTAGGATTAAATATTGCATGTGACTGCACATTTAACAAAACTTACATTAAATGGCAGAAAAATCTAGCAAAAAACAGTTAAAAGCCAATGAAAACACCAGCAATATGTAGTGGATTATCTACAAGGTATATAACTTTAAAAATCGCAGGATTCACAGTTGATTAGAGACTGTAGTTGTCTGAAAATGCTTTTGGAAAGACCGAAGCCGAGTCAATACTGGTTAGCAGATGAAATAAACTTCTTTGACGGGTAAAGCCGCAAGGTTAACCTGTGAGTTTACACTGTACACACACACATCGTGTAAAGCAAGAGTCACTGAGCAGGTTGATAAACAATTCGTGCGTAAGTAGAAAAAAATACTTAATTACTTGTGATGTGTAAAAAAAATTACGCAACCAAATTTTAAGTTTCGTGCAAGTGTGCAACATTAACGCCAAATTAACTTTTTGTATCCTGGGTCACCTTCCAGTGGTGTTGCACAAAATGGGCAAGCAGCGTTGAAAGCCTGCGATCCATGTGGCACTCCAATTTGGGACCAATACCTGCTGCTTGTGTATTGGCTCCGTTTTTCTTTGCAAGAGCAGTGATGCCAACAGAACTTGGAGGCGACTCAAGCTCTGGATATTGATCAGTTCATTAATATGCCGGGGTGCCTTTGAAAACAAATACATGTACTGGTGTTGATGCATTAGTACAAAATAATCTTACAAAACATATTGACTTAACATAACACAGAACAACAATTTATTTGTATACAACTTTCATCAATGGGAAGTAAAATACCTAACCCCAACAAAAAGAAAGCTAACTTAAATAACCTGATTGCGAAAGATTCATAATGCGCCGCTGCAAACTTTGAGCAACACCTAACCTCTTCACTTACTAACACAGAACAACAATTTATTTGTATACAACTTTCATCAATGGGAAGGACGTAGTTGCTATTGGGACATGAAATGGACTTGTACCTATCCATTGCATGTTACATTTCCGCGTTGATGGAACCCCGGAAGGTCTGTGAGGCCATGTCTTTCCGCTGAGGTGCTACACAACGTCATCAGTGATGACGTACGGCGCGCACACGGTCAGAAGTGGATCGTCAGTGTACCACAAATCTTCAACAGGGAATGAAAGCGGAACAAGATTTTTCTGTCACGGGATTATTTTTATACACTATTTTTATATCCATCACGTTATACACTGTTTTTATATCCATCACGTTATACACCGTTTTTATTCGCATTGTATTGTCTTTATATGCATGTTCACGACATGCCGTGTTTTACTTGTTTATACTCGTGACCTCTCTGATCGTTAGCTCGAGGGCCCAATCAGTAATGTATTTAGCGTCCAACGGGGAATCCTTAGTCGCTTGGAATTTGTTTTGTGGTAATGTTGCGCTCGGCTGTGTGGTAGTGTTGATAGCGAGAAAATCATTGTTTTTGTTGAAGAAAATTCCATTAAAAGATGTTAAAGCCAACCTAGCTATTTGACTAGCTGTCGAGCGGACAGTTCCTGGTTAAGAAAAAGTTTGGTTTCAATAACATTGACAGAACATGGATCAGCTTAAAAACAAAGTACAAGGTCACGAAAGATTCATAATGCGCCGCTGCAAACTTTGAGCAACACCTAACCTCTTCACTTACTGATGAAGGGTTTCAATTACCGGAAGGCCCGCCATTTTCTGGATGGCAAATCTACATAAAATTTGCTAAAAAAACATCTTGCCTTTTTTCTGAATTGTTTTGGGTAAACTGGGGTGATTTTATTAAATCTCATTGGTCTAGCTGTTTTCACCCAACCCCACAAAAAGTACAGTGCACTTGTGTTGTAAAGCATACACCACAAACACACGAACCTACATGTGAACTGGTACAAACTACCACCCTATGTGAAGAAAAACGGATTCGTTACATTTCATCGATTAAATTATTTATTATCGCTATAACTAGTACTGACTGACTGAATGAATCGCAGAATAGATAAAGATGACAGTAAAAAACTTTTTTTTGTAGTTTTTTGTAACCTCGTGTGATTTTGTTCAATCTCATTGATGTAACTGTTTTCACCCACATCACAACTCACAAGTAATACGTTACACCACTTGTAAACCGTACACGAGTAATATATATCGTACTACATGTGAACTGGTACAAATTATTACCCTGTGTAAAGCAAAACGGTTTCTTTACATTTCATCGATTAAAGTACTATATTATCGCTATAACTAATACTGACTGACTGTGTGAATCGCAGAATAGATAAGATGACAGTTGAAAACGTTAACAATGCTGTTGCCGATCCGCCATAAAAATGTAAAAATCATAGTAGTGGTACTGCTTTCAATCAGAACAGCACATCAGTTTATATGTACATTTGCCGGAACAATCAATTGTCAATCTGCGGATCAGTCAAAAGTTGAACTGGATCAGGCAGGCAGCGACTACAAACTTGTGTGACGTGCTTGGAACAGGTGGATATTCCACACACCTGGCAGCAGCCTTTCGATCGCGATAAAGGTCTGTGTCGATTTATATCAGTACAAATAGAACATTGAAGCCGCTTCTTCTTTTGAGGTGGTTTTAGGCCAGATGTGGTTGGCTCGCAATCTTGTCAAAGAACGATTTATCTTACAAACTTACAAAAACACTGCTTTCGATGACCACATTGACGCGGTACTCTTAGAAACCCCATTTAAAAAAACTACCACTCCACTCTCCACAGCTAATTACCAACTCACAGTCTCTCGAATACCTATAAAACGTGGACACGTGGTGGAAACAAAAGACTTAGCTACCCGTAACTCGACACTCAAAATTCCGATGTGGCTACATTGGTATGAAGCCAGCCTGTTGAAGCAAGACTGTCTTTCATTTTTCTCTCATGAAACCGACTGATCTTAGTGATCTAGTTAACTGTTTCATGCAAGAGGGCTTAATAACCCTCTCTCTCTCTCTATCACGTTCTACAAAACGAGATGCTACATAACTTAGGCAAATAAAGGGACGTAGCGAACAAAGAAGACCCAACAGCCAAGTCGGCGAAATTAAACTAAAGCTGAAACATAGGTTACGGCTCCGGCCCGGCCCTCCTTGCTTGCCACGTAGGTGTCTCAGGAGGCCATTCCAAGAAGTCAGCAACTTTTTGCAAAGTTCGCACTTGAAATCACCTTTCCCATTATTTTTTTATCGTGCACGACTTTGCAGTGGCGCGATATGTTCAAATTCATGACACCACAGTATCTAGAACAATTACTAACACCATTATGTCATTATTCTCGGAAATGTTTGGCTTTTGTTTTCTTTTACACATAGAAATCAAAAACAGCATTGAAAAGCTGAAGGTATTTTAAATTATCTTCCATTCATACTTGAAAGGTGTTGGAAATAATAGTAGAACTTACGGACAGTTTTTGTTCTTATTTAATCCAGTATTAGAAGATCCCGATTTTGTGATTTCCGACTGCACTTGTCCATAATGCTTATTCATGACCCGTCATTTTGTTCTGTTGCTGGGTCACTTTTATCATCTCCCTGCTGTTATAAAAATAAAATTTGCTGTTGTTCAATTTCATTTAAATTTAGATGGTTTAAGTGTCTATATACCTGTGGCATCGTAATGATGACAAAAAGTGCACAAACAAAGGTGCTGTTATCCACCCTGGAAATGTTTTACTTTTCCCGGGGCTGCCAGCATTGGCTCTTATGTGACAGCCTGTAGGTACAGCAATTGTTTGTTGCTGCCGTCACTGCTCGCGCCATACGTTTTATGAGTCGAACTGAACTCGATGTTATCGGCCAGTTAATTGCGCGAATTAGGTTGGTGAAATTACTCCATAAGTTTCAAGTTGCAAAGACTTAAAGAATTAAATCACTACGGGCGTAGCAAAACCGGATTGCCAGATGAGTACCTTCCATAACGCAAAACGCCTTCCAAAACCATAAAGCAGTTACATGACAAAATCTGTCAACGTATTTCGTTTTTACGGATTTCGATAAACTAATTATTTATCGGTCTATTCGAACTCGGCATTATTACGTAATAAGTGAACCTGGGTCTCCGTTATATTCAGCAATTCATTTGATCAATGATTAACATCACAACATCATATCATGACTTGAAAGACTAAATCACTCCGGATATACATTACAATTGGCAATTAACCCGGAGAGTTAAACTTTTCACGAAATCATAATTATTTTTAAAGGTAAAGACGTGAAAACCAATACAAAGTGTAATTGTTGCGGCGGCAATGAAAGGATTGCCATTTGGCTACCATATGTAATCTTTTGTTATTTAGGGTTTATATTTGCCATAATTTCAGTTACCATTTGCTACATAGAGTTAACAGATGGCTACTGAGTGTAGCAATTTGCTAAATAGGATTAATTTTTGGCTACCCATGGTAACCTTTTCTATCTCCAATTACCAATTGCCACATAGAGTTAACAGAATTACAGAATAACATTTGAGTACTGTACTTCCAGATACCATTTGCTAGTCTTTTTGAATTGAGCGAAAATTCGCGCAAATGTAACTGCAAAGATTCGAACTAACTAGACAGGGTTGTAGAATGGGGTTTGTTATATAGTAGATTGTATCTGTAGTTTGTACAAAGAAAGTTTCATGTCAAAATTAATGACAAATACCAGAACGTCCTAACCTGCAAATGTTTCATCTTGTATGTGTCCAGGTTAATGGACTACAACGTTTTGAAATCACAAACTTGTGGTAGACCGATGCAAATCTTGCGTTTCCTCTCATTCTGCAATTCGTGAATACGTGCTTCCATTGATGAGATGACGTCTTCGAAGAAGAATTCAAAAGCTCCCTGAAAGATTTATTTAATCTACGAACTATATGACTATAGGCCTACTACCTAAATTCTAAAGCCTTATCATGTCAACTTTAACTTAACACACACCTATCATCTTCTGGCAGTATCTTGCTGACCCTCGTTACCTAAAATTGTATTAAGTCATGAGATAGATGTGGACGAAGAGGAAAAAGGAATTACCTGTTTCTAATCAGATGATCTAGGATTCTAGGTTATGCCAAAAAGTTTCTTACTCGGTGAACAGGTACAACAAAGGCCAATTGAAAGACTGGCGCCAGTACCTGAAAGCTCGTAACGTTCGAGTCGGACTTCCTGAAAATGCGAAACAGCGTGATCGCAGCACGTTCGCGAAAGAAGTTTGCCATCGAGTTCTAGTCAAGGTTGTTTGCAGAGTACAAAGCCAGAATCGAAAAGCACGGGGATGATATTGCAACTATGACAAAACTGCTAAAAAACGCAACAGTAGCTGTTTTAGCCTGCCTGTAAAATAATCACAGGCAATGTCGGCAGTTTTCATTCGTTTGCCGTGGTAAATCGCAACCACTGTTATGGAACAACAACAAAGTACGTCTTGTACAAAATGACGAATAAAAAACGCTTTGCAAACAGACCGTTTAGAAACATATTGGATGAATAATTATGTTAACTGCTGTTTAATATTCTAAAATATAAAAGAACGTATATCCTTAAGATGCGTTAAAATGTTTATGTATTAGTGAAAAAAGCAATGAAGTGTATTCCTTTATATGCATAGGCTTTGTGGTGCAGTATTGTTTGAGATATGGCAACGAGCTATGTGTATTTTATAGCGATTAAATGTCATTGTTTATCGAGATAGTATGTGTAAATAGGATTAAATCATGTAAGTATTTTGTATTTCATGTATAGCATGTAAATCAATCCCGAAGCGTGGATTTCCCACCTTGAACATAAATTTTCCCTTTATCAAATCACTTCAAAAACTAATCGTCACATGTTAGCGGTAGAGGCAATTCCGGCGACAGACCTCGGGCTACTTTGTTTACCTTCTGCGTATGCTCATAACTGTTACGACATAATAATCAATGAAATCTTGAAAAATTTTGATAAACGTGAGGACTGAGGATTATTTAGAGTTTTTGTTGGCTGATCTGACACTTCGTGTTCTATCTTCCAAAGATTTAATGCGCGAATTAATGAGTGCAGTAGGTCAAACGAATCTTACTCAACCAGTTAATAAACGAATTCGTGCTACATTTTTTAAGTGGTCACCATCAGACGTCGCAATTTCTTACCCACTACAGCCACAAATACAACAAATTTAAGTGTCTAAACCACCTCATTACCCACGATCTAACGCTAACAATGGAACAAAGAGTTCCGGACAAACAAGTACTAATTTCACAAATCATAATTCACCAAACCAACGCGATTAATTTAACTAAACATGGCAACAACGATCACCACACACAAACATTGGCCAGTTTCACAAATCATACAGCAATTGGTAATTTATGACACAGTGATAACTTATCATATTCATCACCCACCTTTCAGAAACCAGACTATCAACGCAGCAATTACCCTTGCGCAAAATCATTCGCGGGCAACAAAAAACATTCGGCGATCGACGTTGGATTAACTCGTTAACCCCGTCGATAGCACCTACTTCCAAAAGAGACTGTCCCTTGTTAACTGTTTATGATCACGCCAATTGAATTTTTTTTTATGTAGATAGCGCTGCAGCAACTTCTCTTTCGTCGGCTAGTTTAGCTCACAAATCAAACTCCAAACTGCAAATGTTTGTTTATGCTTCAGTTGAGTCATTGTATAAAATCACATTTATCATGGGTTTTATTTGATAAGTTTAGTTGTGAGAAATGAGAATAATGAGAACGATTGTTTGATTTATTGCTTTTGACTGAGCGAGGTCATACCCAGCTTTTGTTTCGTTAAACCACTTGGACATTTCCATTCAATTTAATTTCTCTAATTCTTTTCAAAGACCCTGACTCTCTATGGGAAGCCTTTCCGTTTGACTAAAGAGCTCTCAATGTGCCAAAGTTTATTAGTTTATAATTATAATTAATTATAATACGCCTACCATTTGTCCTCTTTTAAGGTTCAATTCCAACTTTAACCAAGATGAGCCATACAAGCAAAACATACACTTAGTAAAACAGTTCAAAATCAGCCGAATTGTTTACCGCTAACTTACAAAGGTGTCAATGTTATTCGTGTGAGTTTGAATATTTTGTACGTCACTTGCTTCCACCCTGCTGAATTGTTTCATAGGTTGAAGACCACTGTGTGGGACTGTTATCGCAAACAACGCCATTAAGTGAACACACTAAACGCATAAAGAGTTCAATTAAAACACGCAAAATTCAGGCAATATTAACAAAACCAACTATATAGGGCACCTAATGCCTTAAAAATAAATGATATAAATAATCCGACAAACACCGGAAAACCGATTTTTAAAGCAATAAACTCAAAATTAGGTAAAATGCCGTAAATAAATTGATAGACATTGCTGATAACACTCCTAGTATTATCTAAATCTTATAACACTCTTATACTAGAATTATCCCAGTGCTTATAGAATTACTTACAGCGGCGATGTCTAAGAACTGAAAGCCTGAAACTTGGGTGTCGAGCTCCCGCGATGAAAAATGGTACAAGGCGGACACAGCCAAGAAAACGGATGGAAACTGAAGACTTTTGATGTCCAATGTAAAGAGGTCGATCAACTAGAATGGAAATAAGAACAGTTAAGATTACTCGACACTTGACGCAGTTTCTGAAACCGCACGTTAAATATCCAGCAAGTGAAGATGTGAGGTAGCTGTACGCGGAAAGTCCCGATATTAGTTATATTGTTTGCTAATTGCTAATAACTGCATGAATGCAAAACACAAGCAAAGTGGGTCAATAAATCGGCGGCAACTCACAGTCGAAATATTCATATATTCGAGATTAGGAAGACGACATAATAGAAAAAATATAGCAAATTTTACGAACAGAACCGGACCGGGACGCTGGTGACATTTTAAGCACTAGATGCATCTGAGACGTTGTTTCATCAAAGTTTAGGACCGTTACCTTTCACACAAGAACTGACTGCAATTTATTCCCACCTGTGATATGTGGACAAATGTTTCTTGCGGATATTGAGGAAGGAAAAAAAGCGGATGACGGAGCATTGGCGGCGAAAGCGGCGTGACCGCGTGAGCTGTCTGAAGATAAACGTTTAGCTAGGACACCACTGTGACTGGGGAAAGCGACCACTTGAGTGTGCTAAGGATTAACAATTCCTGGGATATGATTTCTTCCTCCGTGCAAGCTCCATCGGTGACGTAGGCAAAGTCTGTTAACTTCGGGGGATAGATTTCCTGTAGAGACACAAAAGTTTAGCAAAGACCAATATTTAGAAATCATTTCTCCTAAATACTGTTTACCTGCGTGAATATAGGTTCTTCAAATAAATTTTATTCAAAAAAATGACAAACTTACTTCTAATTTTGCGGCGATAAATAAGGCGGTGACACCGACAAGCTGTAACCTCGTTTTGTGAATGTTGGTTGTGTTGTAAAGATATCGATCAATGTAGTCGATCGCTAAATAAAACGTCTCCCAGTGTAAAGTATACACCTTTGATACCTGCAAAGAGACACACTAGCGTTAGACAACATACTTTCCATTATCTTGCTTTCCCCTAGAGTTTAGAAGTTGAGTTGCTACCTCCATTAACTAGTCTAGCAGGATGGTGCGCACTAGAGGTTGCAAATCTTCGTGTCTCGACAAGTAAGCGCTGTTTCGGTAATAAAGCGAATCTTTGTCGACCATCGAGCGCCATAAATCGTCAGAGTCGGCCCAGCTGAAACAAACAAGACGATTTGAATGTGGGCTTTCAGGTTGAGAACAAAAATAACAACACATGTGGTTATGGTTAATGTGAAAGTTAAAATTGATGTTAATAATAGTCATATAACAAGATAAAGATATAAACAAGAAAAAATATAATAATGAAGTTGTTCAACTGGCCAAAACAACGGCGACCACAACAACCAAAACCATAGCATCTCATAACGAAATCCAATAAATGTCACAAAATGTACATGGCTCTAACGTTCCTTACCTTTTCAAGTTTCAAAATTTGTCCTGAAATGTTGTACGAATTGGCGATGTGTGCATAATCATGGTTGCTAACTTTTGCTCGCAATCTTGTCAAAGAACGATTTATCTTACAAACTTACAAAAACACTGCTTTCGATGACCACATTGACGCGGTACTCTTAGAAACCCCATTTAAAAAAACTACCACTCCACTCTCCACAGCTAATTACCAACTCACAGTCTCTCGAATACCTATAAAACGTGGACACGTGGTGGAAACAAAAGACTTAGCTACCCGTGACTCGACACTCAAAATTCCGATGTGGCTACATTGGTATGAAGCCAGCCTGTTGAAGCAAGACTGCCTTTCATTTTTCTCTCATGAAACCGACTGATCTTAGTGATCTAGTTAACTGTTTCATGCAAGAGGGCTTAATAACCCTCTCTCTCTCTCTATCACGTTCTACAAAACGAGATGCTACATAACTTAGGCAAATAAAGGGACGTAGCGAACAAAGAAGACCCAACAGCCAAGTCGGCGAAATTAAACTAAAGCTGAAACATAGGTTACGGCTCCGGCCCGGCCCTCCTTGCTTGCCACGTAGGTGTCTCAGGAGGCCATTCCAAGAAGTCAGCAACTGTTTGCAAAGTTCGCACTTGAAATCACCTTTCCCATTATTTTTTTATCGTGCACGACTTTGCAGTTGCGCGATATGTTCAAATTCATGACACCACAGTATCTAGAACAATTACTAACACCTTTATGTCATTATTCTCGGAAATGTTTGGCTTTTGTTTTCTTTTACACATAGAAATCAAAAACAGCATTGAAAAGCTGAAGGTATTTTAAATTATCTTCCATTCATACTTGAAAGCTGTTGGAAATAATAGTAGAACTTACGGACAGTTTTTCTTCTTATTTAATCCAGTATTAGAAGATCCCGATTTTGTGATTTCCGACTGCACTTGTCCATAATGCTTATTCATAACCCGTCATTTTCTTCTGTTGCTGGGTCACTTTTATCATCTCCCTGCTGTTATAAAAATAAAATTTGCTGTTGTTCAATTTCATTTAAATTTAGATGGTTTAAGTGTCTATATACCTGTGGCATCGTAATGATGACAAAAAGTGCACAAACAAAGGTGCTGTTATCCACCCTGGAAATGTTTTACTTTTCCCGGGGCTGCCAGCATTGGCTCTTATGTGACAGCCTCCAGGTACAGCAATTGTTTGTTGCTGCCGTCACTTCTCGCGCCATACGTTTTATGAGTCGAACTGAACTCGATGTTATCGGCCAGTTAATTGCGCGAATTAGGTTGGTGAAATTACTCCATAAGTTTCAAGTTGCAAAGACTTAAAGAAATAAATCACTACGGGCATAGCAAAACCGGATTGCCAGATGAGTACCTTCCATAACGCAAAACGCCTTCCAAAACCATAAAGCAGTTACATGACAAAATCTGTCAACGTATTTCGTTTTTACGGATTTCGATAAACTAATTATCGGTCTATTCGAACTCGGCATTATTACGTAATAAGTGAACCTGGGTCTCCGTTATATTCAGCAATTCATTTGATCAATGATTAACATCACAACATCATATCATGACTTGAAAGACTAAATCACTCCGGATATACATTACAATTGGCAATTAACCCGGAGAGTTAAACTTTTCACGAAATCATAATTATTTTTAAAGGTAAAGACGTGAAAACCAATACAAAGTGTAATTGTTGCGGCGGCAATGAAAGGATTGCCATTTGGCTACCATATGTAATCTTTTGTTATTTAGGGTTTATATTTGCCATAATTTCAGTTACCATTTGCTACATAGAGTTAACAGATGGCTACTGAGTGTAGCAATTTGCTAAATAGGATTAATTTTTGGCTACCCATGGTAACCTTTTCTATCTCCAATTACCAATTGCCACATAGAGTTAACAGAATTACAGAATAACATTTGAGTACTGTACTTCCAGATACCATTTGCTAGTCTTTTTGAATTGAGCGAGAATTCGCGCAAATGTAACTGCAAAGATTCGAACTAACTAGACAGGGTTGTAGAATGGGGTTTGTTATATAGTAGATTGTATCTGTAGTTTGTACAAAGAAAGTTTCATGTCAAAATTAATCACAAATACCCGAACGTCCTAACCTGCAAATGTTTCATCTTGTATGTGTCCAGGTTAATGGACTACAACGTTTTGAAATCACAAACTTGTGGTAGACCGATGCAAATCTTGCGTTTCCTCTCATTCTGCAATTCGTGAATACGTGCTTCCATTGATGAGATGACGTCTTCGAAGAAGAATTCAAAAGCTCCCTGAAAGATTTTTTTAATCTACGAACTATATGACTATAGGCCTACTACCTAAATTCTAAAGCCTTATCATGTCAACTTTAACTTAACACACACCTATCATCTTCTGGCAGTATCTTGCTGACCCTCGTTACCTAAAATTGTATTAAGTCATGAGATAGATGTGGACGAAGAGGAAAAAGGAATTACCTGTTTCTAATCAGATGATCTAGGATTCTAGGTTATGCCAAAAAGTTTCTTACTCGGTGACCAGGTACAACAAAGGCCAATTGAAAGACTGGCGCCAGTACCTGAAAGCTCGTAACGTTCGAGTCGGACTTCCTGAAAATGCGAAACAGCGTGATCGCAGCACGTTCGCGAAAGAAGTTTGCCATCGAGTTCTAGTCAAGGTTGTTTGCAGAGTACAAAGCCAGAATCGAAAAGCACGGGGATGATATTGCAACTATGATAAAACTGCTAAAAAACGCAACAGTAGCTGTTTTAGCCTGCCTGTAAAATAATCACAGGCAATGTCGGCAGTTTTCATTCGTTTGCCGTGGTAAATCGCAACCACTGTTATGGAACAACAACAAAGTACGTCTTGTACAAAATGACGAATAAAAAACGCTTTGCAAACAGACCGTTTAGAAACATATTGGATGAATAATTATGTTAACTGCTGTTTAATATTCTAAAATATAAAAGAACGTATATCCTTAAGATGCGTTAAAATGTTTATGTATTAGTGAAAAAAGCAATGAAGTGTATTCCTTTATATGCATAGGCTTTGTGGTGCAGTATTGTTTGAGATAAGGCAACGAGCTATGTGTATTTTATAGCGATTAAATGTCATTGTTTATCGAGATAGTATGTGTAAATAGGATTAAATCATGTAAGTATTTTGTCCGGCTACATTGGTATGAAGCCAGCCTGTTGAAGCAAGACTGACTTTCATTTTTCTCTCATGAAACCGACTGATCTTAGTGATCTAGTTAACTGTTTCATGCAAGAGGGCTTAATAACCCTCTCTCTCTCTCTATCACGTTCTACAAAACGAGATGCTACATAACTTAGGCAAATAAAGGGACGTAGCGAACAAAGAAGACCCAACAGCCAAGTCGGCGAAATTAAACTAAAGCTGAAACATAGCTTACGGCTCCGGCCCGGCCCTCCTTTGTCACGAAACAAAAAGCGTGAAGCTTGCCACGTAGGTGTCTCAGGAGGCCATTCCAAGAAGTCAGCAACTTTTTGCAAAGTTCGCACTTGAAATCACCTTTCCCATTATATATTTTTTTATCGTGCACGACTTTGCAGTGGCGCGATATGTTCAAATTCATGACACCACAGTATCTAGAACAATTACTAACACCATTATGTCATTATTCTCGGAAATGTTTGGCTTTTGTTTTCTTTTACACATAGAAATCAAAAACAGCATTGAAAAGCTGAAGGTATTTTAAATTATCTTCCATTCATACTTGAAAGCTGTTGGAAATAATAGTAGAACTTACGGACAGTTTTTGTTCTTATTTAATCCAGTATTAGAAGATCCCGATTTTGTGATTTCCGACTGCACTTGTCCATAATGCTTATTCATGACCCGTCATTTTCTTCTGTTGCTGGGTCACTTTTATCATCTCCCTGCTGTTATAAAAATAAAATTTGCTGTTGTTCAATTTCATTTAAATTTAGATGGTTTAAGTGTCTATATACCTGTGGCATCGTAATGATGACAAAAAGTGCACAAACAAAGGTGCTGTTATCCACCCTGGAAATGTTTTACTTTTCCCGGGGCTGCCAGCATTGGCTCTTATGTGACAGCCTCCAGGTACAGCAATTGTTTGTTGCTGCCGTCACTGCTCGCGCCATACGTTTTATGAGTCGAACTGAACTCGATGTTATCGGCCAGTTAATTGCGCGAATTAGGTTGGTGAAATTACTCCATAAGTTTCAAGTTGCACAGACTTAAAGAATTAAATCACTACGGGCATAGCAAAACCGGATTGCCAGATGAGTACCTTCCATAACGCAAAACGCCTTCCAAAACCATAAAGCAGTTACATGAAAAAATCTGTCAACGTATTTCGTTTTCACGGATTTCGATAAACTAATTATCGGTCTATTCGAACTCGGCATTATTACGTAATAAGTGAACCTGGGTCTCCGTTATATTCAGCAATTCATTTGATCAATGATGAACATCACAACATCATATCATGACTTGAAAGACTAAATCACTCCGGACATACATTACAATTGGCAATTAACCCGGAGAGTTAAACTTTTCACGAAATCATAATTATTTTTAAAGGTAAAGACGTGAAAACCAATACAAAGTGTAATTGTTGCGGCGGCAATGAAAGGATTGCCATTTGGCTACCATATGTAATCTTTTGTTATTTAGGGTTTATATTTGCCAAAATTTCAGTTACCATATGCTACATAGAGTTAACAGATGGCTACTGAGTGTAGCAATTTGCTAAATAGGATTAATTTTTGGCTACCCATGGTAACCTTTTCTATCTCCAATTACCAATTGCCACATAGAGTTAACAGAATTACAGAATAACATTTGAGTACTGTACTTCCAGATACCATTTGCTAGTCTTTTTGAATTGAGCGAGAATTCGCGCAAATGTAACTGCAAAGATTCGAACTAACTAGACAGGGTTGTAGAATGGGGTTTGTTATATAGTAGATTGTATCTGTAGTTTGTACAAAGAAAGTTTCATGTCAAAATTAATCACAAATACCAGAACGTCCTAACCTGCAAATGTTTCATCTTGTATGTGTCCAGGTTAATGGACTACAACGTTTTGAAATCACAAACTTGTGGTAGACCGATGCAAATCTTGCGTTTCCTCTCATTCTGCAATTCGTGAATACGTGCTTCCATTGATGAGATGACGTCTTCGAAGAAGAATTCAAAAGCTCCCTGAAAGATTTATTTAATCTACGAACTATATGACTATAGGCCTACTACCTAAATTCTAAAGCCTTATCATGTCAACTTTAACTTAACACACACCTATCATCTTCTGGCAGTATCTTGCTGACCCTCGTTACCTAAAATTGTATTAAGTCATGAGATAGATGTGGACGAAGAGGAAAAAGGAATTACCTGTTTCTAATCAGATGATCTAGGATTCTAGGTTATGCCAAAAAGTTTCTTACTCGGTGAACAGGTACAACAAAGGCCAATTGAAAGACTGGCGCCAGTACCTGAAAGCTCGTAACGTTCGAGTCGGACTTCCTGAAAATGCGAAACAGCGTGATCGCAGCACGTTCGCGAAAGAAGTTTGCCATCGAGTTCTAGTCAAGGTTGTTTGCAGAGTACAAAGCCAGAATCGAAAAGCACGGGGATGATATTGCAACTATGACAAAACTGCTAAAAAACGCAACAGTAGCTGTTTTAGCCTGCCTGTAAAATAATCACAGGCAATGTCGGCAGTTTTCATTCGTTTGCCGTGGTAAATCGCAACCACTGTTATGGAACAACAACAAAGTACGTCTTGTACAAAATGACGAATAAAAAACGCTTTGCAAACAGACCGTTTAGAAACATATTGGATGAATAATTATGTTAACTGCTGTTTAATATTCTAAAATATAAAAGAACGTATATCCTTAAGATGCGTTAAAATGTTTATGTATTAGTGAAAAAAGCAATGAAGTGTATTCCTTTATATGCATAGGCTTTGTGGTGCAGTATTGTTTGAGATATGGCAACGAGCTATGTGTATTTTATAGCGATTAAATGTCATTGTTTATCGAGATAGTATGTGTAAATAGGATTAAATCATGTAAGTATTTTGTCCGGCTACATTGGTATGAAGCCAGCCTGTTGAAGCAAGACTGACTTTCATTTTTCTCTCATGAAACCGACTGATCTTAGTGATCTAGTTAACTGTTTCATGCAAGAGGGCTTAATAACCCTCTCTCTCTCTCTATCACGTTCTACAAAACGAGATGCTACATAACTTAGGCAAATAAAGGGACGTAGCGAACAAAGAAGACCCAACAGCCAAGTCGGCGAAATTAAACTAAAGCTGAAACATAGCTTACGGCTCCGGCCCGGCCCTCCTTTGTCACGAAACAAAAAGCGTGAAGCTTGCCACGTAGGTGTCTCAGGAGGCCATTCCAAGAAGTCAGCAACTTTTTGCAAAGTTCGCACTTGAAATCACCTTTCCCATTATATATTTTTTTATCGTGCACGACTTTGCAGTGGCGCGATATGTTCAAATTCATGACACCACAGTATCTAGAACAATTACTAACACCATTATGTCATTATTCTCGGAAATGTTTGGCTTTTGTTTTCTTTTACACATAGAAATCAAAAACAGCATTGAAAAGCTGAAGGTATTTTAAATTATCTTCCATTCATACTTGAAAGCTGTTGGAAATAATAGTAGAACTTACTTGTTATATGACTATTATTAACATCAATTTTAACTTTCACATTAACTATAACCACATGTGTTGTTATTTTTGTTCTCAATCTGAGAGCCCACATTCAAATCGTCTTGTTTGTTTCAGCTGGGCCGACTCTGACAAATTATGGCGCTCGATGGTCGACGAAGATTCGCTTTATTACCGAAACAGCGCTTACTTGTCGAGACACGAAGATTTGCAACCTCTAGTGCGCACCATCCTGCTAGACTAGTTAATGGAGGTAGCAACTCAACTTCTAAACTCTAGGGGAAAGCAAGATAATGGAAAGTATCTTGTCTAACGCTAGTGTGTCTCTTTGCAGGTATCAAAGGTGTATACTTTACACTGGGAGACGTTTTATTTATCGATCGACTACATTGATCGATATCTTTACAACACAACCAACATTCACAAAACGAGGTTACAGCTTGTCGGTGTCACCGCCTTATTTATCGCCGCGAAATTAGAAGTAAGTTTGTCATTTTTTTGAATAAAATTTATTTGAAGAACCTATATTCACGCAGGTAAACAGTATTTAGGAGAAATGATTTCTAAATATTGGTCTTTGCTAAACTTTTGTGTCTCTACAGGAAATCTATCCCCCGAAGTTAACAGACTTTGCCTACGTCACCGATGGAGCTTGCACGGAGGAAGAAATCATAGCACATTTGTCCACATAGCACAGGTGGGAATAAATTGCAGTCAGTTCTTGTGTGAAAGGTAACGGTCCTAAACTTTGATGAAACAACGTCTCAGATGCATCTAGTGCTTAAAATGTCACCAGCGTCCTGGTCCGGTTCTGTTCGTAAAATTTGCTATATCTTTTCTATTATGTCGTCTTCCTAATCTCGAATATATGAATATTTCGACTGTGAGTTGCCGCCGATTTATTGACCCACTTTGCTTGTGTTTTGCATTCATGCAGTTATTAGCAATTAGCAAACAATATAACTAATATCGGGACTTTCCGCGTGCAGCTACCTCACATCTTCACTTGCTGGATATTTAACGTGCGGTTTCAGAAACTGCGTCAAGTGTCGAGTAATCTTAACGGTTCTTATTTCCATTCTAGTTGATCGACCTCTTTACATTGGACATCAAAAGTCTTCAGTTTCCATCCGTTTTCTTGGCTGTGTCCGCCTTGTACCATTTTTCATCGCGGGAGCTCGCCACCCAAGTTTCATGCTTTCAGTTCTTAGACATCGCCGCTGTAAGTAAATCTATAAGCACTGGGATAATTCTAGTATAAGAGTGTTATAAGATTTAGATAATACTAGGAGTGTTATCAGCAATGTCTACTAATGTATTTACGGCATTTTACCTAATTTTGAGTTTATTGCTTTAAAAATCGGTTTTCCGGTGTTTGTCGGATTATTTATATCATTTATTTTTAAGGCATTAGGTGCCCTATATAGTTGGTTCTGTTAATATTGCCTGAATTTTGCGTGTTTTAATTGAACTCTTTATGCGTTTAGTGTGTCCACTGGACGGCGTTGTTTGCGATAACAGTCCCACACAGTGGTCTTCAACCTATGAAACGATTCCGCAGGGTGGCAGCAAGTGACGTACAAAATATTCAAACTCACACGAATTACATTGACACCTTTGTAAGTTAGCGGTAAACAATTCGGCTGATTTTGAACTGCTTTTACTAAGTGTATGTTTTGCTTGTATGGCTCATCGTGGTTAAAGTTGGAATTGAATCCTAAAAAAGGACAAATGGTAGGCCTATTATAATTAATTATAATTATAAACTAATAAACTTTGGCACATTGAGAGCTCTTTAGTCAAGCGGAAAGGCTTCCCATAGAGAGTCAGGGTCTTTGAAACGAATTAGAGAAATTAAATTGAATGGAAATGTCCAAGTGCTTTAACGAAACAAAAGCTGGGTAAGATCTCGCTCAGTCAAAAGCAATAAATCAAGCCATCGTTCTCATTATTCTCATTTCTCACAACTATTGATCATCAAATAAAAGTCATAATAAATTTAATTTTATACAATGACTTAACTGAAGCATAAACAAACATTTGCGGTTTGCGGTTTGATTTGTGAGCTAAACTAGCCGACGAAAGAGAAGTTGCTGCAGCGCTATCTACATAAAAAAGAATTCAATTGGCATGATCATAAACAGTTAACAAGGGACAGTCTCTTTTGGAAGTAGGTGCTTTCGACGGGGTTAACCGAGTTAATCTAACGTCGATCGCCGAATGTTTTTTGTTGCCCGCGAATGATTTTGCGCAAGGGTGATTTCCGCGTTTATAGTCTGGTTTCTGAAAGGTGGGTGATGAATATGTTAAGTTATCACTGTGCCATAAATTACCACTTGCTGTATGATTTGTGAAACTGGCCAATGTTTGTGTGTGGTGATCGTTGTTGCCATGTTTAGTTAAATTAATCGCGTTGGTTTGGTGAATTATGATTTGTGAAATTAGTACTTGTTTGTCCGGAACTCTTTGTTCCATTGTTAGCGTTAGATCGTGGGTAATGAGGTGGTTTAGACACTTAAATTTGTTGTATTTGTGGCTGTAGTGGGTAAGAAATTGCGTCGTCTGGTGGTGACCACTTAAAAATTGTAGCACGAATTCGTTTATTAACTGGTTGAGTAAGATTCTTTTGACCTACTGCACTCATTAATTCGCGCATTAAATCTTTGGAAGATAGAACACGAAGTGTCAGATCAGCCAACAAAAACTCTAAATAATCCTCAGTCCTCACGTTTATCAAAATGTTTCAAGATTTCATTGATTATTATGTTGTAACAGTTATGAGCATACGCAGAAGGTAAACAAAGTTGCCCGAGGTATGTCGCCGGAATTGCCTCTACCGCTAACATGTGACGATTAGTTTTTGAAGTGATTTGATTCGTATGTAAACTTATATGCAATATAATACAATAAACGAAAATTGTTAAAATATTACTTACCGAGAAACTATAACGATCGAAAGTAGCTTTCCTCTTTCTAGATGGTTTTGTAGCTGAGCCGGGGCTCTCCTATATTATTAAAAGAACTTTGGTATATCAAGAAAACTGTACAGTGTTTTTGCGCTATTAAATATGTGTGTACAGTATGCATACTTTTTATAACCGCATGGTTCAGTCATATATGCATTGGTCACGTAACGTTTGTGGAGTGATACAAACATTATCGGTCAAGTATATCAGGAAACACCTTCCCGTATTCCAATCTCCCGATATATACTAAAATGCTTAGAATGCTATTTACCACGACATTAAAATCTCTGGAATTGCTTTTCTTTTTCCTCTTTCTGGAGGGTAATGCAGATGTGCTGGGGCTTTCCTATATCATTAAAATAAATTTTGGTAATTCAAGCAAATTTCTGTTTTTAATTTAAATATGTGTGACTAGTACATATATAATTTATAAATTTCTTGATTGATGCACGCATTGGATACATAAAGCATGTGGGGTGACAGGAAATAATATCAATAAAATCATAGTTTCACTGTAAAGTCGTAATTAAATTTTAACTTACCGGCAGCTTCAAAGCACCTGCCACATTAGAGATGTCGATCTATAAACCAAAAAATGCAAAATTACCACGATTGATTTTAAGAGATTTTTCAGAGAATTTACCTGCTGCAGAACAACACGAGGCTCAACTATTTTATCCCGGACCGCCTTTAAAGTGCCAACTGGTAATTACAACTAAATAAACACAGAAAATTATTCAGCAACCGGGAAGTGCAATAAAAGTGACCTGTCTTTGAGATGAGCTGGTTTCCGATACGGCGGGAAGTCGACATGATCGAATATCTTCTTCCATTTGCTTTGACCGAACCTCTTCACTACAGTGATGAGTTTTGCATCCGACGTTGGAGAAAACACCTGAACGAGAGCAAATTAACGACACCAAGAAGGTTGGTCACGTGTACACGTCCGTGTGCTTCGTCTCCTCAACTCACATGTTTTGTTCTTTTCTTTGCCGCGATGTAAAATATTGGATTCAATTTATCAGCAGGTCTGTATGAGAAATATTTGAATGACGTCACGATGACCAGTAGTAGATAAAAATTCACTACAAGCAAATTACTTATTGTTCCTGTCATTGTCTATGTTTTCAGCGTCATCTTCCAACTCGGCGATTTCGTTTTCCTTGTGAGGTGACTCAGCATCTTCATCTCGTGCTTTGTTTGATGATGTCACAATAGTTTGGTGATGTCTGTGATTAAAAAAAAAATTTCTTTACGAAAATATAACAGAAAATCAATCTGTACAAGCGAGTAGCACGCGGCGTGAATACTTTGTTATTTGTTTGTTGGAATCCTCAAGCACCGATGCGTGGCGATTGGTTGACTCTGCTTCTGACCGGACAGGACTGGGACTGCAAAAAAGGGAGAGAATTTTTTCTGTGGCCAAATAGAATTCAAACCTAAAAGGCAGCACCCAGTGACTGGGGTTGTTCTGCATCCTCACGTCTCTTCCTCTTGCTGTGAAGGCGGCACACTGACCAGGGAAGTCGGACTCATTGAAGGTTGCTCCTCATCACTGATTGACTCGTTCCTCGTCGCTCGAGTAGCATCCATTTCTGATGCAACATTTTTGTGATTTCTATGTTATCTTGCTAATAACAACCAAAACATTTTGAACAAACGAAAAGATTTGGAAATTTGGATACCTTTCACTTCGATTCTTCTTTCTTAATCTTCAACAAACTGAAAGCAAAGATACTCATTAATATGCAGTGTGGCAATATATTATTCATTACTAATTCCAACTGTTAAAAATTTATTATTAATAAAATGAACTAACTCTGCTTATAAAAGTTGGAGTGAGAGTTTCCAGGGCTTGTTCGACAAACTGAGCAGTCTGATTCATAAATCGATCGATCACTCGAAATTTGATTTTGCTTTCAATGGTGCTATTGGCGAATTGGGGAATATTATACTGTACTCTGACTGTTTTTTAGCTCTATCTGATCAACGACTAAAGCTAAATTAAAAATAGTTACAAAACTGTAAAACATTCGGTCCAAGCCAAGTGTGTCCCTTAAGCTGGCTGGCAAACTGAACAGCAGTACATGTAAATGTCTTTCACTCTTCCAGAAAAAAGGGATGCGTTATATATTCAGTTCCCATTTGACAATACCCTACACGAAATTAGAAAAAATTGACCTAATATTGGCAAATACAAAAGAAATCAGCGAAACGAAGCGTGATGTTAATTGACCTTGGGATAGAGAAGAGGCAATGATCGAAAACGTTATAAATTATATCATGGTGAGTTTAGAACTGAAGAAACAAAGATCGGCGGGCTAGAAGGTTAATGATGCAAAGCCTTTTACAACTGACACAACTCGACTTGCTGTATTGTCAAGAAAACGTTCCTCAATGAGCTTGATTGAGGCGCGACCACCAGGATGCGCGATATTACGTAAGAAGTCAAATACAGTGCGATGCACAATATTACCTAAGAGTCAAATACGAGTTTCTCCGTTTTGAAAGTGCAACTGTTCCACGTAATGCGACCGTGGCCAATCAAGCCTTCCCCGGTGAATATAACTTCAAAATTCGGGTCTTCTTTGTGACTTCATTGTGGTCTGTCATGCGTGATGCCGCACAATGGAGTTGGCGACGTGTGACGACCTCACGACCTCAGCGCGGTTGGAAAGTAACAGGTCAAAACTCAATAGTTACTTTTACACCGTTTCCAGATGTCTGTCCAATTTTCCCACCAAACACGCGAGCGATCGTTTTCGCGCGTCTTGTGGTAAAAAAAGATGCCAGTTCCCATTTGACAATAAACTGCGGGAAAAAAATGACGACCAATGAACCAATGTCTAGAAATAGGTTACTAGGTTTGATAAAACCATAAATTTTACAAAAGAAATGAGAAAAATAGGTCGTAAAGTTAATTCACCGTGGGTTACAGACCTAACGATCAAAAACATTATCAATCATACCATGGTGAGTTTAGAACTAAAGAAACTAAGAAAGGAGCCCTAGAAAGCGAATGATGCAAAGCCTTATACAACTGAAACAATTGGAAAGCTATTTTTCACCCAATTTTACAAAAAGCATTTGTTAAAACGCCAGTCAACACAGTCACAGGCTAATATGCCACAAACGCATATTGGAACAATGTAAATTATCGGCCAATACAAATAATTGGCCATAATTCAAATTTTTCACACAGAGAAGGTGAGGAGAATATATTAATATATGACTAAGGGATTTTTAATGAAAGTCACTAGGACTGGTTTTTTTGGTGTAATTTACTTACAGTTACGATCCCACAATTACGTTGCGGCGCGGAAATCGAAGACGCAAGGGAATTGGAACGACTTTCCAGTAGCAATCATTGCGATTTTCATCTTTCTGTTGCTAAATTTAAATTTCGTTTCTTCTAGGTTCTAAAGTCTAAACAATTAATTAATTATTGTTTTTCTGCTACAAACCTCATCTTCCAAAATAATCGCGTTCCTGTCGCGCCAAATTTGTTGTTTAATTACTTTAACCAATAAAGTCGTCTTGTTGAGCGTTTCTCAATCAAGATTTTCGGAAAAATGCGTTTTTGTTATACCTGTTAGGTTGGTAGATAGCAGTTTCCGTGGAAGCGGTATTTATTCTGAGGAATCTATTTGGAATTCCGAATTGAGAACACCGCTTCCACTTCTGCAACGTGTTTGCTATGATTCCTTGAACAGATGAAGAAGTCAATTTTTTCACTCACTTTCGATTTACTTTGCAGGGGGCAGACGGCACGTTAGAGACGAGCGATGTTCGAATTGGAAACATGAAATTTTTGTTCTCGGGTGAAAATGAATTGTTAAAGCTCTTCTATCGACGGGGTGAATACAGTTTTTTGAAAAATCCGACCGGTGAAGCACTTGACATTTTTTCCTTCTTAATGAAAGTGACAGAAGAAGGCTCGTCAATGCATCATTCAGCAGCTACCTGGCTCCTGCCGGAGCTTCTTTTATAGACTCATGAAAGAAGGAATTCTCAGTCAAGTAGTGAAGAACAGAATATGGTAATTGGATTCTTGTTTTTGTAGCTTCTGTACTGATATTCTTCCTTACACTTTGTCATTTCATTTCTCACACTTAAAAAAATTGTACATCTTTAGTTAACAAGTTTATAACAGATCATTATAGTAGGATTAAAGCTGAAACTTGTCTCCTGCATTTATTAGTATTTCTCTTATTTTTATTTTTCAGGATCATAGCCTCATAGGACACATAAAGAGTTCATTTACAGAAGAAAAAGATCACGAGTGCGTATATTTAAGCGGAAAATACAGAATAAAAGTTGTCTGCATTGAAAGCTCTTGTCTTGAAATCTCATTTATCTTTGTCATGTTCTGTCAGGTTATAAACTCACCACACACAATATACAGACAGCAAGTAGCTCTGTATTGCACTGGCGCGTAGGGCCACTGGCAAGATGCTTATGGCAATAGTGAAGACCAAAAAGTGTCTGCGGTGCTGTAAAAGCGATTGTAATTTTGAAAAAGATAACTAATGTTAATACAAAAATAATAGTGTTAATACAAAAGTATATGTTTTGTTGCTCGCAACCAGCATTGTGACCACGTCACGTTAATGCTTTTAATTTCAAAAACATTTATGACGCCACAATATAAATTGCACGAAGTTGGTTATCATAACTGTCGTGGCTGCTTCGAACGTTGTTGAGTTCTTTCCAGAGAAAATTAAATGTTTATAAAACTATTCATTTTTACTTCCTAAGGTTCTACTTTCTGCTGCCAAATTTGGCAAGACGATTTTAATGGTTACAGTAATTAACCAACAAATTTGGCGCGACGGGAACGCGATTATTTTCGAAGAGGAGGTTTGTAGCAGAAAAACAATAATTAATTAATTGTTTAGACTTTAGAACCTAGAAGAAACGAAATTTGAAGTTAGCAACAGAAAGATGAAAATCGCAATGATTGCTACTGGAAAGTCGTTCCAATTCCCTTGCGTCTTCGATTTCCGCGTCGCAACGTAATTGTGGGATCGTAACTGTAAGTAAATTACACCCATAAAACCAGTCCTAGTGACTTTCATTAAAACTCCCTTAGTCATATATTAATATTTTCTCCTCACCTTCTCTGTGTGAAAAATTTGAATTATGGCCAATTATTTGTATTGGCCGATAATTTACATTGTTCCAATATGCGTTTGTGGCATATTAGCCTGTGACTGTGTTGACTGACGTTTTACCAAATGCTTTTTGTAAAATTGGGTGAAAAATAGCTTTCCAATTGTTTCAGTTGTATAAGGCTTTGCATCATTCGCTTTCTAGGGCTCCTTTCTTAGTTTCTTTAGTTCTAAACTCACCATGGTATGATTGATAATGTTTTTGATCGTTAGGTCTGTAACCCACGGTGAATTAACTTTACGACCTATTTTTCTCATTTCTTTTGTAAAATTTATGGTTTTATCAAACCTAGTAACCTATTTCTAGACATTGGTTCTATGGTCGTCATTTTTTTCCCGCAGTTTATTGTCAAATGGGAACTGGCATCTTTTTTTACCACAAGACGCGCGAAAACGATCGCTCGCGTGTTTGGTGGGAAAATTGGACAGACATCTGCAAACGGTGTAAAAGTAACTATTGAGTTTTGACTTGTTACTTTCCAACTGCGCTGAGGTCGTCACACGTCGCCAACTCCATTGTGCGGCATCACGCATGACAGACCACAATGAAGTCACAAAGAAGACCCGAATTTTGCAGTTATATTCACCGGGGAAGGCTTGATTGGCCACCGTCGCATTACGTGGAACAGTTGCACTTTCAAAACGGAGAAACTCGTATTTTACTCTTAGGTAATATTGTGCATCGCACTGTATTTGACCTCTTACGTAATATCGCGCATCCTGGTGGTCGCGCCTCAATCAAGCTCATTGAGGAACGTTTTCTTGACAATACAGCAAGTCGAGTTGTGTCAGTTGTAAAAGGCTTTGCATCATTAACCTTCTAGGCCGCCGATCTTTGTTTCTTCAGTTCTAAACTCACCATGATATAATTTATAACGTTTTCGATCATTGACTCTTCTCTATCCCACGGTCAATTAACATCACGCTTCGTTTCGCTGATTTCTTTTGTATTTGCCAATATTAGGTCAATTTTTTCTAATTTCGTGTAGGGTATTGTCAAATGGGAACTGAATATATAACGCATCCCTTTTTGCTGGAAGAGTGAAAGACATTTACATGTACTGCTGTTCAGTTTGCCAGCCAGCTTAAGGGACACACTTGGCTTGGACCGAATTTTTTACAGTTTTGTAACTATTTTTAATTTAGCTTTAGTCGTTGATCAGATAGAGCTAAAAAACAGTCAGAGTACAGTATAATATTCCCCAATTCGCCAATAGCACCATTGAAAGCAAAATCAAATTTCGAGTGATCGATCGATTTATGAATCAGACTGCTCAGTTTGTCGAACAAGCCCTGGAAACTCTCACTCCAACTTTTATAAGCAGAGTTAGTTCATTTTATTAATAATAAATTTTTAACAGTTGTAATTAGTAATGAATAATATATTGCCACACTGCATATTAATGAGTATCTTTGCTTTCAGTTTGTTGAAGATTAAGAAAGAAGAATCGAAGTGAAAGGTATCCAAATTTCCAAATCTTTTCGTTTGTTCAAAATGTTTTGGTTGTTATTAACAAGATAACATAGAAATCACAAAAATGTTGCATCAGAAATGGATGCTACTCGAGCGACGAGGAACGAGTCAATCAGTGATGAGGAGCAACCTTCAATGAGTCCGACTTCCCTGGTCAGTGTGCCGCCTTCACAGCAAGAGGAAGAGACGTGAGGATGCAGAGCAACCCCAGTCACTGGGTGCTGCCTTTTAGGTTTGAATTCTATTTGGCCACAGAAAAAATTCTCTCCCATTTTTGCAGTCCCAGTCCTGTCCGGTCAGAAGCAGAGTCAACCAATCGCCACGCATCGGTGCTTGAGGATTCCAACAAACAAATAACAAAGTATTCACGCCGCGTGCTACTCGCTTGTACAGATTGATTTTCTGTTATATTTTCGTAAAGAAATTTTTTTTTTAATCACAGACATCACCAAACTATTGTGACATCATCAAACAAAGCAAGAGATGAAGATGCTGAGTCACCTCACAAGGAAAACGAAATCGCCGAGTTGAAAGATGACGCTGAAAACATAGACAATGACAGGAACAATAAGTAATTTGCTTGTAGTGAATTTTTATCTACTACTGGTCATCGTGACGTCATTCAAATATTTCTCATACAGACCTGCTGATAAATTGAATCCAATATTTTACATCGCGGCAAAGAAAAGAACAAAACATGTGAGTTGAGGAGACGAAGCACACGGACGTGTACACGTGACCAACCTTCTTGGTGTCGTTAATTTGCTCTCGTTCAGGTGTTTTCTCCAACGTCGGATGCAAAACTCATCACTGGAGTGAAGAGGTTCGGTCAAAGCAAATGGAAGAAGATATTCGATCATGTAGACTTCCCGCCGTATCGGAAACCAGCTCATCTCAAAGACAGGTCACTTTTATTGCACTTCCCGGTTGCTGAATAATTTTCTGTGTTTATTTAGTTGTAATTACCAGTTGGCACTTTTTTAATTTGGTGTTGATGTGGCTTTTTCTTGACATCAATTCACTCATTACAATGATTAATTATTATTATTGCTGCATTTATTATCACACGTGTAACTGATGTGGAAGTATACATCAGTTTTGTGACCGAGTCTTTTTTACGACTTGAGCGACATCGAATCCATTCAAATTGTAACTCAATACTTGAAGATTTTCCTGACATCATACCTTGAATTAAACCGGTTATCAAAGCGTAATGGCTCTTTCCAAATTAATCTGGTTGATATTTTTTGGAGAAGAGTAATTTCTTATAGAAATATCTGATTACCTATTTGTACCTAAGCTTATTTAGATATTTTGTTACCTAAAAATGTAACAAAATATTTTTTACATAAAAATGTGAAATATTTGATTTTGTTGCTTAAAATTTTTCGCCGTCTTGACTTTCAACCAGACTCGAGTGAAATCAAGTGAGAATGTGACTAAAGATGACTGAAGCCAATAAAACACTGGTATCGTACATGACTTACACAGAGCATACTCATGTTCCTATCAATGCTATGTATATATGTTTAGATGGAGAACTCTTCAAGAAAAAGGCGATGTTTTAGTATCCTGCGGATCAGTTGTGATTCAAGGGACAGTGCAAAGAAATGCCTTCAACAAATTGGCAGCATCAGGTATGTTTGGTGATGATTAGGACATTTCTACCCATGGTCGTTGGTTGGGTTGTCCTAAATTCATTCTTAGTTTAATAGTTTGTGGCTTGAATCGGCCTGGAACCAATGAATATGTTATTGCCAGTGAAGTATTTTCCTGCCTAATCGTTATACAGTATATTCTGTGTCATGTGTTCCTTTCTGTGCAGGAAAGCAGTCAAAGTCATCTGAAAGGCGCAGGTTGAGATGTGTGAGCTACGACATTAATTCTAAATTAAACTCAAGTTTTTATTTATCCATTTTGGGCGGTTTCATAAGTTTCGGTAAAAATTATTTTCTTAACCTCATTAATGCGATGTTATTTACATCTATTTTGACAATAGGTTGGAACAATCCAACTCATCAATCACTTTATCCCCCGGCAATGATGCCTTTGCTTCTACGTCAAGTGAGTCAGATTTCAAAACTTGTCACTCTACTTGAATCACAATGTTCTATAATTGTTACTTGGGCACTCCCACAATTTGCTTGAAAGATATCAACAAGTATGTCGGTTTAATAAATCTTTCACGGAGCTTTTCAATTCTTCTTCGTAGACGACACCCCATCAATGGAAGCACGTATTCGCGATTTGCAGGAAGAGAAGAGATGCAAGATTTGCCTCGATCAACCTGCTGAGGTAGTGTTTGTACCATGCAGGCACCTCTGCAGCTGCACCGAGTGCGCAAAAGCTCTCAAAGAGTGTCCGATATGCAGAGCCAAAATTGAACAATCTATGCGTACTTACAGGTCGTAAAATGTCTGTCGGACATGCTTGCCTGAAGTGGCATAAATCCTCCTCACAATTATTTTGTTTGCTTCTTTTCGTTGTTATTGTTTCGAGCAATGATTTATGGAGCTTTAGATGACACAGAAATATCAGTGAGAATACCTACAGATCGTATGTTACTTTGTGACGTCATAGAATCGTGTGATAATATCGTGAATCATTAGATTGATGTCTTTTTGATATTTAGCACTGCAGTTTGGGAATGGTTCACAGCTTAAAATATTAAGTTTATAGTTAGTATCGAGTTAGTTTGAAAATGTCGTATGCCTTGTGTCTGTGGCAAGACTGTTTTAGATATCGCCTCGCTGTGCAAGTTGTTCAAATGGAAAAAAAAATTACCTCATAGGAAATTAGTCAACAACATAGTATGAAGCATCACACAATAAACAATTAATACGTTTCGACGTCTGGGTAACGAGTAGTGCGACGTGGGCTTCGGCGAAGTCGACCGTTATTTCGGGAGTTGCAAACGTTATTAACATTGTTACTCTCGTGACGAAATGCATTTGATCGGCCTATTAAAAAAGTAAGCTCCAGTCAAGGGCATGTCTAGTTGCTGGGGGACATCTTCTGGACAACTAGCTTGATTATATGAAGGTAATAATAAGTCTCCTCTGCTTAGCTTCAGCCTGTTAAAATGTACTCTTAAATGCACTCTTAAAATGTACTCTTAACGTGATTAACTTCGTAAGGGCCTGAATAAGGGAGGTGAAACTTTCGCTTTTCATCTTTTCAAGTATCACAACTTCACAAGTATCATCTTAGAGTGAGCTTTAACGGAGATGGACTGGTCGTTAAAATACCAAGCACCTACAAACAAAAGGTTACTTCCGTAAAGCTCTCTCTCTCTCTCTCTCTCTCTCTCTCTCTTTGGATCCTACTTCATCCTCTCAAGAAGGTTGCGGGGGCAACAGATGTTTCGCATCTCCCTACACGTTTTGCAATCCTAAGCCACGTCTGTCAGTTCGGTTGAAGATTTATCTGCTACATTTTTGTTTCATTCTGTCACGTTGCTTTCTATTATAATGAATAATTATCTAAAATGTCCATGCTTTAAGGGGTCCCTACCCTTTTCAAAGAGATAGGCTTTTCAATGCAAAGTACATTAAATCAAGACGCTACTGTCGCAAATTCACATCATAAACCTACACTGAATTTTTGCTCTCAACGATATCTAGGTTATGACTATTTGCAGTCCTAATTTGGACAAAATCCATGTACTCAGTTTTCTATAACAGCTACCTAAACTTTACAGCAAGTTTTAAACTTAAAAATTCAGCACAAATTCTCCAAAAAAGCAAAAACTCAAACCCACAAAAAATGTACAACCTAGCCTAGACCTGCGACCAGCTGCCGCCAAAATAACAACAAAACTTGTTCACAGCGACGTCACATGCGCATTGGACCGGAAAACTTCTTAGTTTTTTTAATATGACGCATTGAGTACGAACACGTAATAATCAATGTGTTGCCGGCTCAAAATTGTCTTTATATTGGGAAGTGAGCCCTTATAGGGAATTTTTTAATCCGACTGTCTAAGGTTAAAGACACTTGCATTAGAACATACCAACTGAAAGTCCATCGTGCGCGAAAGATTGGCAATCTCTATCGAAAAGAGCTTGAATGTTTATTAAATAGATCAAATTTACACTATCCGCTAGATGGCGATTAGAGCACAGACATCCTTAATTGGTCAAAAGACATCAATTAAGGTTAAAATTCTGGACCAATTACAAGTAATTTGGTCCCATTGAAAATCTATGCGTTGTGTACGACATGGCGAAACGCAGTTAGCCTGGAACAAGATTATAATTCAACAATACGCTAGCAGGATCTGGCAAAAAGGCGATTTCATGTGTTGCCAGATTATCTTAGGAGCGCTCGCAGGAAAGTCGTAGGAAGACGACGTCTAGCAGTAATATAGACAAGACACACCTACTGATAACATAAAAACTGCGATCGTATTTATTTCCGTTTTGCAAACCAACATGGCGCGCGACCTAGGGTAGAAGCTTGCCAAAGATTTGCAAGGGATGGCTTGGTCGTTAACGTTCTCACAACTGACAACGATTTAAAGGTATTTAACGGCTTTTCCAAGCAAATGCAATCAACTCAAGAACAACCAGTAACACGTGAGACAAGCTGTGTTCATACCTTTCAATTCCTTGGTCGGCGTTTTCGAAAGCTTTGCATAGGTAAGTTCTTTACAAAAGAAGACACTAGCAGCGCGATGAAAGCACGTTCGCGAAAAAACTGTGCCTTTCATTTCCAGTCGAGGTTGTTTGCTCAGTACGAAGCCTGCATCGAAAATCACTTGAAAAGGATCTTCAAACTGTGACAACTGTGACAAGTCTGCTAAACAACGCAACAGAAGCTGTCTTAGCCGGCCTGCAAGATGATCACAGCGAATGAATGTCGACGGTTTTCTTTCGTTCGCCGTGGTAAATCGCGACCACTGTTATGGAACAACAACAAAATACGTCTTGTACTAAATGACAAATCATAATTGCTTTGCAAACAGACCGTTGCCAAATACTTCAATCAATGAATTTTGGGTGTAATATGTTGAGGTAAAAACACCAAAAATGCAAAAGTGTAAACGATACATTTTCGAAAACGCTGCCGACAGGCAGCCATTTTGAAAACACAATACCTGGTCGATTGCAGCTTGCAGCTTTATGTCGAAACAATGGTTTTGGTAGCGCCCCCAGCAGTACCAATGGCTTGCGATGCATAGGGCTTTCGTTTACAGTCAGGCTTCCCAGCAACAAAATGGATGCAGTCGCTCGTCGAAGACGGAAATTCTGAAATAAAGGGCCATTGAAATAGCATGATTTAGGCGGAAAAGTAGTAGAAACTTACAAAAATAACCATTGCAACTATTTTAAAACCTAATGCTCAGAGCCTGTAAAGGCAATTTTTAAAAAATCATGGCCAAAACAGTATTGATGATGGTTGCATCACTAACTTGAAATGTCCACGTTGGCTGGCTCTAAAATGAGGCGATATGGATCGACGCAAAGCCGGAAATGACTTACTTGCAAATCACATGCAAGCGGTAAAATTGATTTATGTACTACTAGCATATATGTCAGTCAATGATCGTCCAGCCCCTGGCCGTCAAGGTTGATGCTACCATTCCGTTATCGGTCATTGTGCTAATCCAGAGAGACAAGACTCGTTAGAAGCCAGCCAAACCATGTCCTTTCACTCCTTTGTTAAATTTTCTATCAGCTTTTTCATCGTTTGTCTGCGTACATTTTAATAAAATATTAGTGCTTTATGCTTTTATTAACTCAAAACGCATCCATTCTGTCAGAAAAATACGTACACTTCATTATAGCACGAAAACAATAACTGTCCTACCAGTTTTGCAAATAAAATGAATAAACAAAGAATTAAACGCCGTTAAATACAAAAAAGCCAGCCAAAAGTATTTCTGGAAAGTGTGCAATCAAATTTTAGTTAATAGCCTAGCCCAAAAAACAAGCTAGCAAGTTAAGTAAGCCTAAAAACTGAGTTTTACATTCATAATAAATATTTGGCTTAAGGGGTCCCTACCCTTTTCAAAGAGATAGGCTTTTCAATGCAAAGTACATTAAATCAAGACGCTACTGTCGCAAATTCACATCATAAACCTACACTGAATTTTTGCTCTCAACGATATCTAGGTTATGACTATTTGCAGTCCTAATTTGGACAAAATCCATGTACTCAGTTTTCTATAACAGCTACCTAAACTTTACAGCAAGTTTTAAACTTAAAAATTCAGCACAAATTCTCCAAAAAAGCAAAAACTCAAACCCACAAAAAATGTACAACCTAGCCTAGACCTGCGACCAGCTGCCGCCAAAATAACAACAAAACTTGTTCACAGCGACGTCACATGCGCATTGGACCGGAAAACTTCTTAGTTTTTTTAATATGACGCATTGAGTACGAACACGTAATAATCAATGTGTTGCCGGCTCAAAATTGTCTTTATATTGGGAAGTGAGCCCTTAAGGTATGCGTGATTTTACAGATCAATGGGTTATGCGGCAATTACAACGATGATGAAAGTGATGATCTTGAGAAATCTGATGGAACCGTAACAGATGATGTGAATGAGTTTGGTGACAGTCACCAGGTTGGAGATTGTGCCGATGAAACTCCGGATCCATTTTTTTTGTTCTCCTGGCGATAGAAGAAAATGGTAAAAATATTTTAACCATGATTTTGGAAAACGTGGATTTCATACAATATCATAGTATTGCAGTATCATATATAATGTCAGTATCATATATACAGTATGATATACAGCACAGTATACCGTATATATGTACATTTCCAATATCATACACACTTACACAGTATCATATAGTATCATATTATTTTATTCTTCCCTGTTAACTCAGGGAAAGACCCCAATACTGCGGCGGGATAAAGAAGCTTGAGGACCGGTGCATGGGTTTGGTTGATTCAATCAACTTCATGGATAATTGCGTGTTTGATGCGTGTGCTACCGATGGCCACGAGGAAGACATCACAAAAGTAAGAACTTGTTTTGCAACCAAAGTATGATTCGTCTGCTCGTTTCTTAAGAACGCAGCAAAGGAAACTTTAATCAATAACTTTTACTTTTTTGACTATTAATTGAATTATTAAGGCAATTGAAAGCTACGTCACAGCATGTCAAGAAAAAGGCGCTGACCTCTGCAACTGGCGGCAAGAGCTGGGCAGGCCGAGCTTAGAATGTCCACCTAACAGCCATTACGAAGGATGCGCCCTCCCCTGTCCTGACACATGCAACAGCCCTTCAGCATCAGTGAGGTAACTTGCAATGTTTCATCTTGTTCAGATCTTGATTAGATTTTTCACTTTACTTTACTGAAAATTTGATTTTTTTTTTCCAGTTGTACAATATCCGGTACTGTGGAGGATTGCGTTTGCAATGTAGGCTTCATTAAGAACGGCAGAAGATGCGTTCGAAAAGTTGATTGTTATGTTGGAGAAGAAGACAATGGTAGGTGAAAAAGAGATTCTCAGTTATCGCTGAAAGTTTATTGTAAAAAATAAAACTTTATTCGATTTTCTCAAAATCAACAAAGCCTCCTATTTCTAATCTCACCAATTGCATAATTATTTAACAGCAGATAATTAATATTCGAAACGATATACAGTAGTTTATAAAAAGTACTTTGTAGTGTGTACCAAAAGCTAACGTTAACCTTATAATAGTATTATTTTGTTTTCACTATTGTAAACTTGCATAATTGTAAATTGATAAAAAAATGGTCAATGGGACTTCCCCTTCTGGAAAAGTACACTGCAGGAAGATACAGGCTGCTAATCACAATAGGTTAATCAAAATAATAGCCTATGTCAATTCGTGCGGGTAATTTCTACCATTTTTGAAAAGGTGAATGTTTTAAAACTTATTGGTCAAGCATCAAATTTCATTAATGTCATAGGCTACCATCGGTTGCAAAATATAACGCTTAGTAGAAGAAGAATCAAGTGAAGTTTTTTTCCAAAAGCTTGTATTAGAGCATTAACCTATATGGCTATAAGTTCTCCGGGAATAACTCCTAACTTTTAAACTTTCGATCCGTGATGTCCTGAAGTTATATCACGTAGCTTGTGCACCATGATTCGATCTATAGGTAATTCTTAAATCCGTTTAAGGGTTTTCTGAAATTTACAGACTGCGGTTAGAATGGAAATTGGAAATATACTGCACTGTATAAATATTCTATATTAAGTTCTATTATCATGTTAATTTTTTTTTGCTAAGTTTCGGTATTAACAAAGTGGATTCTCTTTCCCTTTTGGAAACTTTGCTTTCAGTGTGTCAATAAATGTGATGCCAAAATTTGCGCCACAACAACATATTTATAACATAAAATATAAGGCAAAATGGCGAATTTGAAGCCAACGCATCTTATTAACTTTCCAGTAAGGAGTCTCAATGTGCCAGGTAAATACACCAATAAATGCAATGCCAAAATTTGCGCCACGCCAACGTCATACCGATAATATAGAATGTAGGACAAAATGGCAATTTTGCGAGAAACCTGTAGCATCGTACAAACTTTTCAGTAGTAGTCTCCTATATTTTTTCACTCCGACATGAAGGCTTGAATGGGAAGGAATTATGACGCAATTGAAATAAAATTATGATGTAATAATTCCTCGTAACCTGATATGGGAGTGCAAAAGTAAAGGAAATTCACAAAGTGTTATATTCTGTTGCATGACTAAGTTTACCATCGTTTATATTTTGCAATTTATAAACACTAGAAAAACCATTTTGCAATTCCTTTTATCCTGGCATAACCTATTTGTCCATAACATTTAAAGTTTATAAATACAAAATTGCTTTTTATTAATATTCAGGTATTGCATCGCAGCCAAGGAAGGGTAGCATATAGCAGATAGCACTTAGCAGTACTGGCTTAGAATTTGGTGTACATAAATTATGTGGTTTGCATGAACGTCTCCAAGCTTTTGTTGAATAACGATATATCAAATTTCAACGAGAAGAAAATGGTTATAACTTGAGTTTTTTTTTTTTTTTAAATTGTTTCACATATGAGCTTGAAAGGTGGAAGTCGTCAAAATTCTTAGTTTATAAAAGGCGGGAAGGCACTTTCCCATGAAACTTCAGTTGTGCAGGACGGATAAATTTAGGGTCCTAAGTCTGTGGTCCTCTTTTTCGAAAGTGTGATAAATGTGCAGTCACTAAAAAATGAGACATTGTGCTCAGGATCTGTTTACATGTGTAGATGAAGTTTATTTATTGTTTGTATCTTATTTGTGTTTTTTTTTTGCAATCAGCTTAACTGCGTGAATATAAAATAATTTTGTATACATATTGATCTTTTCATATCATATGCACATATGGACATATGCCAAGCATTTCACTATCAATCTGTGGTTTTGTTTCCAGTGTAGGTTTTGGGTAATTAGATAAATTAGTTTAATATTTTAAAACCATGTCATAATGTATTTGTACTAATTTCATATTTGAAACACTGCAATTATGATGCAGCCTAATTTACTGCTGGATTGCAATTTTCAGCAAACTTTTGTCTTTCAAAGGTTTTTGTTTAAAACGTTTACTCCCAGAAAACAATACAAGAACATTTGATAAAAATAGAAGAATTCTGTGGTTTTTTAACTAGTTCAATGCTAATGTAAGTAATGTAATGTAATGTAATAATGTAAGTCTGAAACTCTTACAGATTTGATGCTCATGATTCTAATGATTGATGCTCATGGTTCTTTACCTTAAAGTGCATTTGTGGATCTAGCAATTTTTTGCTCAAAATATGGTGATAAGGTTGTAGATGAGACAGAAATGAACGAATGACAAACAGTTAAAATCATAACCAACCACTTTGAATTTTTGATTTGTTGTCAAATCAAAGTGATGTAACATATTTTTGATAAACTGCTGTTGGCTGAAATGCTCCACAGGCTGCAGGTTTGCTTCTCAGAATCACTTTTTACTTCATTGGCATTAATCAGGTGAACTTAGCAGACTAAGTAATCACAGAGTACTTATGCATCTCCTCTGCATAGGAAAGAGAGTTTGGGATAATATTTTTTAAGCTTTTCTTGAATTTTGTATCCGTTTTACCGTTTGAGAATGCATCGGTTCAAAGCTTCGAAATACAAGAACAGCGTTGTTAAAGGTTCCAAAAAAGAGGTTTGTATTGGTGGCATGGAAAGTTTATGTTGAAACTTAATTTAGTTTTATGGCATCGAATTCACACATTAAATCCTGATCTGTATTACTATTGGTGAAGTTTATGTTGCATAATTGAAGAAACGTTCAACAAAATCCACTTCGCCACTGTTTGCATTGTGTTACTGTACAGTTCTATTTTTTATCTTGTGTTTTGTTATCAATATTTCTACTTCCTTGCAGGAATGTTTCACCGACATATCCGTCGAAGTGCCACTTTGCTTTGGAAATGGTCTTGCAGTGGGAACAAGGTTTATAGCTAGCAACATTAGCTCAGCAGGTAAAATAGTAATACGGCTGTTTGTTAAATGTTATTAAGGCAAACACTTTACAGGAAGCGGAAAGATTGGGATATTTGGTGTGAATCATCCCGGACGAATGGGGCAAAATCCAACATTATCTGCCCATGGTGATAGTGTTATTGATCTCGAATGGTCGCCCTTTCATCATAACATTCTACTTTCTGCGTCTCAGGATACAACAGTGCGTAGGCTTTGTTTTTGTTGTTTGCAAAAAGATGTCGGTATGAACGTTGTCACTCTTTTTATTGTGAACCACTGGTACCAATTCTGTTTTTAACGCATTTTTACATACCTGAAAAAAAATAAATTTTTGTGAAGTATTTCTGCAGTGCGATAGTACCACTAGTTTAGTAAAATACCTTATTCTCAGGTAAAACTTTGGAAGCTACCGTCTAATGGGCTTTCTGAATCTGCACCAATCAACCCGGTTGCTACTTTCACAGGCTTTAAGAAGAGGCCAGAATTGTTAAGGCATCACACAATTGCTGACAACACTTTTGCTGTGGCAGATGAAAGTGGAATTTCAATCTGGAACATTGATAAGGGGATTTCTATGTGTGGTAACAGAATTTGTAATGGCTTAGTACTTGCTCTGATTTAGCTGGAGTTATGATCATGGGAATTATATGTCTTCGTATGCTTATACATGTACATTACTTTTATGAGAATTTTTATTTAAGAAAGGAAGATTTTGGCTTTGATTTAGTTCAATCTATATCTTGGTCACAGGATGGGACACAATTGCATGCACAACAAAGGTAAAAATAAATTTGTGTAAAAACATTCAAACAGTCGCCCATTGAATTTCATTTTGCCCAACTGGCATTCCCCGCCGCCATTTTCTGCTTAAAAATATGGCCGACGTTTTCAAAACAACGATCAACAATTTGTTTTTCAGTCCAGAAGTAAGCAGCTTCGAGCGCTGGATCAACGAAATCTCTCGTCTTGCCTTCAGACGTTAGAATTTGGTTCATCAACCGGGTATGTCGATTTGATTTCAGCCATATATTGCAGCCATAAGACTATGCAGTTTTGGAGATGTATTTCGGTACTTTTTCGGACCAGTACGCCCCATCGCTCGGTTTAGAGTAAAATGGGCCAAATTTCATCACTAAATTATTGCAGCCAGCATGACAATGTCAATATTCTCATTGTCAAATCCGGCAAAATTGTGAATTGTCAAGGCCAATAACTTTATCCTTGAAATGATTTCCTGGCACCTACGTCACTGGTATATCTCCTTCCCTTTCCAACTATCAGCTGTTTGACAATCATGTAGTTTAGTGGACACACGGTTTTGTTTGGCGTTTTTTTATAACTGCCTTTGCAACTCGACGATAAGTCACTTCTCGACGCTCATTGCAAACGGCAGCTCTTTTTCGCTCGTTGAACTGTCATTTTTGATTTTATTTATCAGAAAATTTGACTTCTGTGTGATTCCTGGTCACTTAAGTGCAATTCCATTTTTATACTCGAAGGCTGGACTTTTATTTTTCTAAATGACTGTTACATTATGCAGTTTCGGGTACAATTGCGCACTTCAAGCGATGTAGTATAATACGAAGCGTCAATTCTTTTGAAAGGCAAAAAGAAATACGAATGCAATATTGGCACAGCGTTAACTTTTAAGCAACAATAACTTCCAAACGAAGCACGAAAACAAACAAAAGAAGTTATAGAAAAGCAGAAAAAATTCGGAAATCTTTGAAAATCAAAAACGTCCAGCGTCCATAAAAAAGAGCCCATAGGTCAACCAAATGAAAACAGCAACAATGATACGATCGCGCAGAGTTGGCTTACATCCACCATGTCTTATATAGTTAAGTGGCGACTACAGTAAATTATTGCTGAACTGCAAAGATAATTATCACTGGTCAGCAAATTTTTTTTTATTTTTTGTTGCATGAGATTTTTTAACTGATTCTACACAATCTTCGGATGCTGATTTCAAATCTGCAATCAGTTTCTTGATGCATGCTCTAGTTTTTATGCAATCGAAAATTCAAAATTTTTCGTTTCTGGCTCATATTTATTGTGCGCTGTCTGTATGGTACAGTACCAGTGTTTCAGATAGAAGCTTTCAGCTCTTTTAAGTTGTAGCCTACTGCTGTTTAAGGGCGTTTGAAGAAGCTAAGCAGTTTTATTATAGTGAGGTATTGCGGATAGATGCTGTAGGATAGCTCTATTTTACACTCGTAAATGCAAAAATAAACCCGATTCATTTTGTTATATCTGTGGTGTGTACACGCTTTCTTCGTCAAAGATGAAATATAACATCGTTCGTGAAGCCTGCCTACAGAGCTTACTTTGGCAAATTGGCATCCATCTTGGCGATCAAGATAAGAAATGGTCTCCACATATTGTGTGCCATAACTGCGAAGAAATGCTCAGAGACTGAACAAAAGGAAAGCGGAAGAGTCTGCCTTTTTGCATTCCAATGGTGTGGCGTGAACCCCAAGATCACACGACTGACTGCTACTTTTGCATGGTAAATGTGAAAGGTGTTGGCAGGAAGAGCCGACTAATGCTTTCTTATCCAAGTATACCATACCATCAGCTATACGACCTGTTCCGCACTCTGATAGATTCCTTCCTCCAGTCTTTAGTGGTTTTACATTTTCTGAAGATGAGGAAATTGAATCGGAAAGGGAAGAGGTTATGGAAATGGGGTATAAAAGAACAGATACAGAATCTGAACACTCTTCTTGTGAAACCAGAGTAGCTGTTCAGCCGTTTAATCAATCAAAACTGAATGACTTAGTACGTGATTTAGATTTGTCCAAGCAAGAAGCTCAGCTCTTAGCCTCCAGACTCAAGGAAAAGCAGGTTCTAGATTAATCTGTAAAGGTTTCCATTTTCGAAAAAGAGAAGAACTCTTTCTTCCCTATTTTTCAGAGGAAAATATGCTGGTATATTGCAACGATATACCTGGTCTTTTCGAACAACTGGGTATCTCCTCGTATGATCCAGAACAATGGCGATTGTTTTTGGACAGTTCCAAGCGCAGACTCAAGTGTGTCCTTTTACACAATTGAAATGTTTATGAAGCTGTTCCAGTTGGTCACTCCACTGTCATTAACTTTATTATAACGCGCAATGTTTTGTCGCAATGTTAACCTCTAAGTTTAGTTGTCCCAAACACAACCTCCAATTTTGGTAATATTTACTTCGTGCAATTTGATACCCGTTTTCGCTGCGAGATACATTTGGTAATTGTTACTTCGTGCAACTTTTCACTCGTATAAATTGCGAGATACATTTGTTAATTTTTACTTCGTGCAATTTATTACCCTTATACGTTTCGTTATACCTTTGGTAATTTTTACTTCGTGCAATTTGATGACCGTATAGGCTAAACTGCAAGATACATTTGGTAAATTTTACTTCGTGCAATTTGTCACCCGTATAAGTTGCGAGATACATTTGGTTACGTTAATCACAATCACGTTAATCACAATCACGTGTTCGTATCCAGCAGAAACTTTTGCTGCCGTTTTGTTTGATTGAAATTGAGGTATATTATTTTACCCGCTGAGATCTATATAACAAATTAAACTTTTTGCATGAAACTTTTAATAAAATGTACTTAAACGTTTTGGTCGAAGTAAGTTAATGGTGAAAATAGTCCCAAAAACATCCTATTTTCAAAAACCATAAAAAGTAATAAATAACCGTAGTCCTTAGAAATATAGCCAATTATTAAGGGCCTGTAGTACAATTTGATTTCAAGGTCACGATAGTGAAGAGGGGGAAATCTTCTTTAAGAATCTGCAATAAAAAATTCACACCTCTTCCGGCAACAGTCAGCAGTATTGACGTGAAACATTTAATAAATTCAGCATTTTTTATGTTTTTGGGGTATTATCGCATTTCTTAGTACACCTCACGTTTTTTGTGAATTTCGGAACTTTCCGGTTCCATCATTTCATTTTTTTTTTTTTTTTTTTTGTGATTCGTGGTTATTTCGTTTATTGTATTCATCATAATTCCAAAAACATCATCGACTCACTCGCACAACGACAACATAAAAATGTCACTCCCATTGAGTTGTCAAATTTGTTGAAAATTGTCAAAATTGTCAAAATTGTCAAAATTGTCAAAATTATCAAAATTCCATTGAAAAAAGGAATTCTCGCTTGACGTCACCCAAGCGTATAAAACTCATGACACGAGAAAAAGGTCATTTTTAGAAGCACACGTAATGATGCAGCTCTATGACAACACAAGCAAAGCAGCACTGCAACTTCGAATATGATTGACACGATGTGAAGAGAGTAGCCGATGTGCTTGAAACATTAATAGTTGTAGCCTCGACCAAAGCCACCTCGGACCATACCAGGGGGCGGGCCCCTCATTCCTGGCGGGGGTCCAAAACCGCCCCGCTGCGGTGCCATTGTGCCCGGGGCTGGTCCACCGACCCCATGCATAGGTCCCTGTAATCCCGCCGTTGGACCACCGGGGCCACCCATACCGCGACCAGCAGCTCGTCCAGCGCCTGGTCCGCGACTTGAACCTCCCGGCACGCCGAGTCCTTTCCCTGATGGAGGTGGTCCTTCAACCGACATCGACACCAGATGTTCTCCGCGTAGAAGCACAAGCCCCAGAGTCCTTTTCTCCTCTCTGTCAGTGGAACCTTTCTTGGGTCGAATCCGACGGAACTCGTCACAATCAACAAGAATTAGGTTCATGTGTTTATCAAAAGCTTTGAAGGTGCCGATGAAAGTGCGACCATCCTGCAGAATGCATCGCATACGGTAATTGATATGATTGTTTAACTTTGAACCTCCGCGAGGTGGCATTGTAAATGTCCAGAGCTTGCTGGTCAGAAAAACAAAAAACAAAAAAAGTTTTTGCTAAACTTTGGTATACTATGTTTGTTGTATAATGTTTTTCACATAAATCAATGAACTGTAAAAAATTACAGTGAAATAATCCCTTCTTAGAATGTAAAATACAAGCACGTCAACTTTCAGAAAACCGATTTTAGGCCATAAAATTTTGTGTAAATGTTTTCATTTCTTCACCACATAATACTGTAGATACCACAATTTATTTTACAGCTTAATATACAGTGTCTAAAATAGACTAAGGTTAAGCAATATATTAATTATTTTCAATCAAAGGCAAGCTTTGATTTTTAATAATAGCACGCTGCTTGTCAAGAGGTTATATTTTACATATTTTGTTATTAAGTTTGCTCGATTTTTGAGATAATATTGTGACCAAATCTGACTGTCGGCTGAAAAAACATGAATTTAGCAAACATATATTAGTTATTTTGTGGTATTTGATATTAATACCATGTGTAAATTTCTGTGTCAGTGTATTTATTAGCCTATATATGAGTAGGCCCGCGTAATTCGATTCCATTGATTTCGACTTGGCTACTTGACCTGGAGTGCTATTTTTCAAGCTATTACCAAAGCTATTTTTCACAGTTTCTTGTCAACCTAACTTAAATGTTATAACAGAGTAACCTAAATTTTAGAACCTAAATATACTTTGTAATCTAAATCTAACTCCAGTTAAACAGAAAATAGCTAGGATCAACTTTTTGCATACCCATTCTCTAACCTAACCGCTATAGGCTATGTTTAACAACAGCCAGCATAACCTAATTTCAGTGAAAAACTCACACACATTATCCAGTTACTTGGAAAACCTTAAAAGCATTGATCAAGCGCTTAAGGAGCTTTGCAGGAACAAAACTACAAAAATCTCGCCTACTGCTAAGAGAATCCTGTTTTGCAACATGCACTACTTAAACGTTATTATCAAAACAGCAATTTCGTAACCGTAAATGTGTATGCGTTTTAAATTGAAATAAACGATATCTTTCAATTCCTTTTAAAACAATAATAATACACTGTTTGCTACTATTTCAGCTTTTAAAAACTACAAACTGCAGCATTTTTCGCACACAAAGATAGGCAAAGGTTTTGAAAAAATTAATACAGAAATATTGAACTATACTATACGACAATGAAATGCAAAAAAAACTACCATTGTTATCACGATAAAGTAGATATGGTGAAATGAAAATGTTGTTGCATTTTCACAGAAAAAAGCCTTGTATGGCCCTTCTTTTGCATTAAATGATTTGGCCATTCCTCAGTAAGCCCACACATAAGCCAAACATGCTACTTCGTAGCCATGTAAGGCCCATAGATAAAACGTACATATTGTTTAACTGGGCCTCCACACTTAATTATCATTCAAAGAACGCCGAATCATTTGCTGGACTTTGTCCTGCAACTGTTTCGGCGTTTTGGAATACTCTTTGCATTTGGGGAGGTTCCCATCTGCAAGAGCCGTTTTAGCATCATCCGTTGTTATTCCATTCTTCGTACCAATATACCTTTACCAATATACTATTACCAATATACAAACTTTTTGCTTCGTGCAGTTTGATACCCGTATTTGTTGCGAGATACATTTGGTAAATGTTACTTCGTGCACATTCATACCCGTATATTTTGCGAAATACATTTGGTAATAGTTACTTCGTGCGCATTTGTACCAATGCGAATTATAACTTACTGATTGTCATCATTCTCGGACATATTTGGCTTTTGTTTTTTTTACACATAGAAATCAAAAACAGCATTGAAAAGCTGAAGGTATTTTAAATTATCTTCCATTCATACTTGAAAGGTGGTCGAAATTATAGTAGAACTTACGAACACTTTTTCTTCTTATTTAAACCAGTATTAGAAGATCCTTAATGTGACCTTAATCAGCTATCGCAAAACTTACCAACTAAAACTTTTTATTTTTCTCTAGTTTATTTATTCCGTTTAACCATTACTGGCCGAAATATGAAAATAATTCCAATTAACTTTTCCGGCAAAATTGATTGAAAAATACCCTTCCGAGAAAATTGAACATTGTAATGTGGTTTTCATGCAACAGGTATATCATCATTTTTGAAAAAATACGAAGCAAATTTAAAATACATTACAAGTGGCAATTGGCATCAAAAAGTCTTAACCCTAACCCAGAATAAGGCGTCCAAATATACCACATTTATTTTGCACATACACACTTAATTAATTATCATTCAAAGAACGCCGAATCAGTTGCCGGACTTTGTCCTGCAACTGTTTCGGCGTTTTGGAAAATTCCTTGCATTTAGGGAGGTTTCCATCTGCAAGAGCCGTTTTAGTATAATGCGTTGTTATTCCGTTCTTCGTACCAATATACCATGAGAAAAATTGTTTAACTTCAAGCGATTCATCTGCAGAAAACTGTCGCCGAGATTTCTGTTAAAAACAGTAAGTTTTAGAAATTAATAATAAAATCATTGAAAATAGTTTACCGTATACATAATTAAATTATACAAGGCACATGCATTTTTTACGTTTTCATTACAAATGGAAAATAAACTTAACTAAGACCTACCACAACATTAACTTTTTTTTCTTCCTTCTCTAATTTCGACAATCGATGTGGATTTAATGGCTAAATTTATCAAAATGCAGTTAAATTTATAAAAAAAGTCCTTAATAAAACCTAAAATTGTGAGCTTTTCCCCTGGCTTCGGCTTGAGGAATTATATAAAACATGTAAAAATAGATTTTAAATATGTAAACTTATATGCAATATAATACAATAAACGAAAATTGTTAAAATACTACTTACCGAGAAACTATAACGATCGAAAGTAGCTTTCCTCTTTCTAGATGGTTTTGTAGCTGAGCCGGGCTCTCCTATATTATTAAAAGAACTTTGGTATATCAAGAAAACTGTACAGTGTTTTTGCGCTATTAAATATGTGTGTACAGTATGCATACTTTTTATAACCGCATGGTTCAGTCATATATGCATTGGTCACGTAACGTTTGTGGAGTGATACAAACATTATCGGTCAAGTATATCAGGAAACACCTTCCCGTATTCCAATCTCCCGATATATACTAAAATGCTTAGAATGCTATTTACCACGACATTAAAATCTCTGGAATTGCTTTTCTTTTTCCTCTTTCAGGAGGGTGATGCAGATGTGTTGGGGCTTTCCTAAATCATTAAAATAAATTTTGGTAATTCAAGCAAATTTCTGTTTTTAATTTAAATATGTGTGACTAGTACATATATAATTTATAAATTTCTTGATTGATGCACGCATTGGATATATAAAGCATGTGGGGTGACAGGAAATAATATCAATAAAATCATAGTTTCACTGTAAAGTCGTAATTAAATTTTAACTTACCGGCAGCTTCGAAGCACCTGCCACATTAGAGATGTCGATCTATAAACCAAAAAATGCAAAATTACCACGATTGATTTGAAGAGATTTTTCAGAGAATTTACCTGCTGCAGAACAACACGAGGCTCAACTATTTTATCCCGGACCGCCTTTTGTTGGCCACCGTCTTTGTTTCGGCGAATTTGTAATGACTCGTCTTCTTCAGCAAAGGTGCTTCTTTCAGCTGACAAACTTTCTTCTGATGAAACGTCAGCAGCTGGTTCTACTCGTTCAGAATATGGGCTTCTATCATCTGACAAACCTTTTTCTATAAATGAAACCTCCACAGCTGATGCGATTCTTTCAGCAGACGGGCTTCTTTGAGCTGATGCGCCTTTTGTTTCGGTGCGACCAGCCGAACTGCACGACTGTGATTAAAAAATATAATTCAATTTTTTACTGACAACAATTTGCCGGAAGGAAGCGTGTGTTCACATCAAACTTGCCATCGACAAGAAATTGTTTCGTTGCCAAGAATAGAATTTATTCGCGAATCAGACTTGTAATGCACACAAAAAGGTTAAAACTTTTATACTTATTCCGAGGAATCCCATTTAAGTTGATTTGAACAACTTACCCTTATTTCTTTCATGACTTCATAGGCTTCTTCAGCCTCTACATTCTGTAGGTCGTTCGCGTAATATCTCTCTTGTGTGCTCGAGCTATGCGCCATATGCTTGGCCACCAAAAGGCGGCGGTCCGGTCTCTTAGATCTAACCTAATATGAAATTTTAAATTTTAAATACGTCACTGGTTGACTTTTATATAAATTTTGCTGCAGAATATTTTCATTATTAGCGATTTATCGTTATTTATATTGCTAGGTCTAATTACAGTAAAGATCAATTACTTGTGTGGCCGAATACTTCCGGTTTGAGGTTGCTGTAAATTTTCCGCGACCTCCGGCCAACTTCCAAACCCGCTGTATTGCTTTAGCTGCAGAGAAACTTGTAAGATTTTTTCCCTTATGGGGAAAAACCATCTTACACTCTTCTCCGTTGAATCTGACAAGGTTATCCAGCCCTTCCTTCAACCATTCTGGCATTACAATAGTTGCATCCCCATATGTTGAGAACGTTTTGTGACCGCGCACCTGCATTAAAAACATCCTTTTTTAATAGAGTTCTACATGAAAGGAAAATGTGGTGACTTACACGAACAATCCATCGTTTTTTCTCGGTCGGATAGCCAAACATTAGCTCTTCAACGAGCATATTGCGCACCGCACTTGTCCGTTGCGAGTTTTCAATTATCAGATAAGCCATGAGGACCTCCCCATGGGCTCTTCTCACCTCGGCTCCGGGGTCTCTTCTCCATACTGCATTTTTTTATATAGTGAGTTACACATTCAACGAGAATTAAAATAATGTAAAAATATAAAACAACTGTAACTGTCATTTACGTTTTATGGTCAGCGCAGTATTGCGAAAAAGTGGATTTGTCATAACTTTGTTCACTTCTGCCGGGTCCAACGCATTTCTGCGATCCGTCTCCTTAATAACTTGCCTCCTAGAAAACGCAACAGTTTAGGTAATAAAGAGTGGTTAGCAAACGCGTATTTTTTAACACAGAAGTTTTAATTGCAATAACAAAACTAGTTTTTAGATACCAACACGAGTAAATCATCCAAGAGTGGAAAGGCTACATGTAGGCAGCGCTTGTAATCACCTTCTTTTTAGAAATTTTCTGTAGGATGCCCTTCGATTCTTGAGGTTAATAAGGGCTTCCCCCACGTTGAAGGTCAATGGAAGCTTCTTCAGTAATGAAAAGCTGAGGAAGCTCGTCATGGCATTCGAGTGGGATATGAATGTCGAAGGAGTTTTATTTTCATTTTGTAATTTCTAAAATAAAGAAAGATGGTTTTTGTTTATTTTTAAATACAACTATTTTTGCTAAGACTTTGCATATATACATAATCATCTTCCATTCGAATGTTGTTCAGGCCTAGTCTTCATCCCGAAACAAATTCAGGGTCGACCAGTTGCCTGCAACGACGCCGACACTTTCCCCTGTCGATGGCATCCTCGATCTTCAAACCTTTCCTTCTCTTGTCATCCTTCACCGTCTCTTCCCATGTTTTCTTTGATCTTCCCGTTTTCACCTTTACTGCAATCATCTTATGTTGTACTCTTCTTATTAAGCTCTACTTATTCATTCGCTCAACGTTCCACAACCATCTCAGACGATGTCCTCTTAGATGTTCTTCAATATCTTCAACACATGTCCACCTTCTTATCACATCATTGGTAATGCCATCTCGTAGTGTCTTACCACACATCATTCGAATAATCCTCATTTCTGTCATCTGCATTCGCCTGACATCAGCCTTCTTCATCGCCTAACATTCAGCTACGTAGCACATCACACTTCTTACACATGCTTTACACAGCCTTTCTTTTAGGTTTGTATAGAGTAGTCTGCCCTAGAGTGTATCAGACAAATCCTTAAAAGTTTTCCAACTAGCGCGTATTCTTGCCGTCACTGCCCTGCCAGTACTGTAATTTTTCCCTATCGTATCCCCTAAATAACGAAACTCCTTAACATGCTCGATCTCATTACTTCCCAAGTTCACATGTCCTTCCACTCATCAGCCTTCCATTGATAGGCCTACCTGAACTTCTCTTATGCACTCAATACAGTACTTTCACTTTCTGCATTGAATGGAATTTCTCCCTACTCTCTTCCCACAAATTCCGCATGGATCAACAGTACCGACTACTCCCTTCAACGATTTTCTACCAATTCTCATCGCTTTGGTTTTAATGATGTTCACCTTCAAACCTTTGCTTTCCAGTGCGCTTTTACTTTGCTGATATAAATTCTATGAATATATTACATAGTAGATTCTACCTGTAGTATATCCAAAAAATCTTTTATGTAACTAATCAAAATTAATATAATGTCCTAACCTGCACATGTTTCTCTTTATATGTGTCCAGGTCAATGGACTCCAACGTTTTAAAATCACAGTCTTTTATTATATTTTGCAAAAGTAATACTTTATCTTGGGCTACACGTTCTTCGTGTGCCCCCCCATCGTGGCCCATTAAAAAGCTTTTGAAGTTGTTTAAAACTTTATTCCAGTTGATGCAGTTAGTTTGTTGCTGTAAAATGTAGCGAGGAATTGTGTTAATCATTGCATGAGTGTTTTCTACTGCACAGTCATTTCGTACTGTGTGTATTTACCAAAACTTACGATTGGGAAATTTTTCCGGCGGCGGTCCATAGAATCAGCCATTTCCATTGCCTTGGGTTGATCAGCGTGAAGCTTGCCACGTAGGTGTCTCACGAGGCCATTCCAAGAAGTCAGGAACTTTTTGCAAAGTTCGCACTTGAAATCACCTTTCCCATTATTTTTTTTATCGTGCACGACTTTGCAGTGGCGCGATATGTTCAAATTCATGACACCACAGTATCTAGAACAATTACTAACAGCATTATGTCATTATTCTCGGACATGTTTGGCTTTTGTTTTCTTTTACACATAGAAATCAAAAACAGCATTGAAAAGCTGAAGGCATTTTAAATTATCTTATATTCATACTTAAAAGCTAGTCGAAATTATAGTAGAACTTACGGACACTTTTTCTTCTTATTTAATGCAGTATTAGAAGATCCTGATTTTGTTATTTCCGACTGCGCTTGTCCATAATCCGTATTCATGAACCCGTCATTTTGTTCTGTTGCTGGGTCACTTTTATCACCTCCCTGCTGTTATAAAAAGAAAATTTGCTGTTGTTCAATTTCATTTAAATTTAGATGGTTTAAGTTTCTATATACCTGTGGCATATTGTGGATAAAAATGAGGATAAAAATCTAAAAAGAATCAAAAAATTTAACAGCCACGTTTCACAACACTATTTAATATGATGTATAGTTTAGGTCACCCTTAACTCCATCAATCGTTATCCACACTGGAAATGTTTTATTTTTGCCCGGGCCCGTAAGCATTGGCTCCTATGTGACAACTCCCATGTACAACAACTGTTTGTTGTTGCCGTAACTGTGCGCGCCATACGTTTTATAGGTCGAACTGAACCCGAGTAGCAAAGCCAAACAACCAACGAGAACCATTACTGCTACATCCCGAAGGTTTATCACCATTTGAAAAAGTTGGTGTTGATTTATTTGAGTTGAACCAAAAGTCTTATTTAGTCGCGGTTGATTATTTTTCAAATTTTGCTGAAATTGATGTCATGACCTCAACCACTGCAAAGCACGTAATCATTTCGTTGAAGCGTCATTTTGCCCGATATGGAATTCCTAAATGCATTGTATCTGACTCTGGACCCCAGTTCATCTCGTACAGAATTTTAAAGATTCTGTCAAAAATGGGCGATACAACACCACAAATCATCACCAGGACATCAACAATGCAATGGAAAAGCGGAAGCTGCTGTGAAAACACTGAAGAACATGCTGAGACGTACTGCACAAGATGGGAAAGATCAGTGGCTGGCACTTCTGGAATTGCGCAATACGCCACGACAAGACGTCAACTGCAGTCCTACAAAGATATTGTTTGGTAGACCAACTCGATCAGTGATACCGATTCACATTCCAAAAAGCAAACATCTTGACATCAATCGTCGTCATCAACGCCGCACCTCAGTCAAGCAAACCTATGATAGCAAAAGTCAACCAATGTCAAAATTGTATATCAACCAACGAGCTTATTTCCAAAGTTCGGAAAAGAAGGGATGGCAAAAGGGTAAAATTGTACGCATACTTGGGCCTCGTTCATAATTGGTAGAATCATTGGATGGTTTTCGTTATTGTCGTAATCGACTACATATTCGTGTTGACCATAGCAAGTCTAACAATGTGTATGAAGATACTGATTTTAATTTTACATTTTCGACACCTAACCAAAACAGTCAACCCACAGCTAACAACTACACTGTTGCTAACACACGACCTAATCGTACACATAGAATGCCAGTAAGATATAATGATTATGTACTGTAAATACTGTGTTTGTGTCACCTTGTTCTGTACTGTAAATACTGTGTTTGTGTCACCTTACCTTCACTGTTTTATTTCTTGCCACTCATTATGCATGTAGCTTTAAACTTCAAGTGTGCCTCACATACATTGCGACTTGCGAGTAGTATGTTATTTCAGTATTTTCTGTGTGATGGTATTTCAGTATTTTCTGCGTGCTCATAAAGCCTTCTCACTGTTAGTCTTTACTTAAAGAAAGGAGGATGTTGATAGGTATAAACTAATTAATAAGATTTCTATGTTGGCCATGCTACAGCCATGTGCTTTCTTGGTTGTGCATTGTGATTCGTATGTGGAGTAATAACGTTCATGTTCAAGACTGTCTAAATACAAGAGATTCTGTCGAACGTCTTATCGACTTAGTTCAACACATAATATCACAAGAGTAGCGATATTAACAGCAGGAACATGTGCAAGTGCACCAACTCAACTTACCTTTGTCGCTTATACACGTCAACTACAAAGGCACCCGATTGCGAGAAAATTCTCTACGAGCTACCTGACTCTGACTCGTTTGCTGATCTTCAATCGCTGTTCAGCTCTTTTTCTGAAGCCAACCTTCTCAAGGAACAAATGCGACATGTCATGACAAGTCTTACCACTACACTGTAAAAAAAAATTTTTCTTGTTTACATCTAAATGTATGGCAGCAGTGTCGCCATACAAAATTATGTATTTTTATATTCAAAAGATGTAAAGTGCTTTTACACAAAGCAATTTGTTTTTTCCGAAAACAACGCGTTATGTAAATTAACGCATAAGACGGTTAAAATATTAATAATAGTATGTTTATTACAGATCCTATAAACATGTTTTCTACATATAATTAGCTGTATTAATGCAAAAATCATTACTTTATTATAAGTAAATCTAGCAATCACCCGCCTTTTATTTACAATTACTTTTATTTACTTTACTTTGCATGACAGTGGTGATACAGACAGTTAATTACTTCACCATTGAAAATATGACACTTGACATGTTTTACAATATTGTACAATTGGTACTCAGAGTACAATCAGGCTGTGCACGTTTATACAAATCACAAGAACAGTCAGATTCAGTAAAAGTTCTTTGATATGGTTTTGTTTTATGCTTTCTTTTGTAGTATGACACAAGTGAAGTATACTTCCTGAAGTTTGGGTTGCAGTCATCAGAACCACAATTAAACACTTAGTTATGCACATTTCGATGAAACAAAATGCGCTCAAACTACTTTACATCAGACTAATCAATTTTATAACTGTACAAATCACATGCAAATAACAGCATTGTCCTCGAAGAAAAATGGTCAGGTAAAACAGAAATACTTGACAGAAATGTCTGGTCACAACTATTCTTACACAAGTACTTCGAAGTTATTTATTGCGTTGTAGAAAGATAGCAGTTTGCCGTTAATTCCTTTTTTCCGTGCTTTTTGGCCATGATGCTTAGTTTTGCTCCCATGTAGTGGTTCAACATTAGCAAAATTTCTGAAAGCAAAAAATACTTTGATGTCAACAAGTAAAAATGCATTCTATTTTTTAAATAAACAGCAGAAACAACAAACAAATATCCGCTACTGCTTACAATAACAATGGTGACAAGGTACAGATCTCGTGAACTAACCTTTGCAGTAATTCCAGAGTCGCGCTTAGTTCTTCAGCATACCTTACATTAAACAAGTAGTAGCATGCAGATGGTAAGGTGACAGATTCAAGTGCAGAATTGATGTAGTCAAAAGCACACTTCTTGTCCACGAAAATGTAAAACCTTTTTGAGGTTAACACATCTGGCCCTAACAAAAGGCAAAGTACAGTACAGTAATGCACTACAACTGATAGCACACAAAAATAGTCAAATTAATTACCATGTGCCACAATGCAAGGGTTCAACGGCACATCTTCATCTTCCTTCAAAGAAAAATATTTTTAGTGTACTATGAGTCTTATACAATCAAATGTTTCTTACTGGATTACGAATCAACATATCAGTATACCATAACTTTCAAATTATTTTCATAAATTAGACATCTGTATCGACATTAGTGGTGCTCACCTTTAACAAAAGTTCATTTGGATCTTCATGGAAGTACTTACAGAGCATAATTACTACACCAATTATATCTACATCTGTATCTGCATCAACCTTTTCTTTTGCCAAATTGATATCAAAGATAATTCTATGCAAATCTGCATTTTTAGCTGTTGTGTTTGCATGAACTGCAACAATCGCTGCAGTTGATTTTGAACAATAATTTGAAACTGATCTAAGGAAACTTGGGTAAGCCTCTTGTAATGTACCATCATCCCGACTTTTCCGAAAAGTATAGGCCACTCTTCTTTCAATTTGTAAATGTCAAGCTTATTTTCATTGATTACTTTCTGTAGATGCGCATTACTATGAATGTAGATCAATAGCTTGCGCCGTTTGATTGGCTGAAGTATGCTTAAGTTTTCCTCTTTTAGAAAAGAAAGATCAGCTAAAGTTTCCACACCAAGACTTGCAACGGTGGACAGTAACTTGCTTTTATGTATAAAATGAATATTTGGCAATGCTTCACTAATGAATCTGTCATTTTCACTGCCACTAAGGTCTTCCGCAGGTGATTCCATATTACAGTAAAACAATTTAAAAAACCTAATCATATCTCATATAACGTAAAATGTACATACACTAATCATGAAAATAGTCGTAACGTAAAATGAAAACAAATATTATCATCAATCAATCATTTATATTAATAAACTTTTCAAAGTAACTTAATGACAGTGAGTTTTGTTTCGCAAATGAAACAATAAATGGTATGCCATAATTTCAATGTACAACAAAACCACCAAGGAGGCAGCAAACACTTAAAATTAAAGATTTCTCTGATTTTGTTAGACTCTTACGTCTGGCCTAGCAGTTGGCATGCTTCAATGTCCCAGGTTGCGTGCAGAATTAAGCTAAAAAATGGCATGTAAGTAGGACAAATTAGGTAGCCGATTTTAGGCCAATAATTCTAGATTTTTCGCCTATGTTAAACAAGTTTTATTCATGTTTTTTGATTGCATTTTACGAAATGGTAGTCCAAAGCATACTAAATTGACAAGCAAAATTTCAGAGAGTCCCATGCAAGATTTTTCTAGTAGGCCTATAAGGCCTAACTAGCCTAGTCTTTTAATAAATTCACTGTATAATAAAACAAACAAATATTGCATGGTATTTTTTGGTGTTTGAAGCCTCCTTAAATATACACCTGTTGTGTATAATCCACTAATTGGTAGTGTTTAAGCAGATGTGAAGTGCTCATATAACCACATGCTTTAAAATGAGAAACCTTTATCTATTGACCTTGTAAGCATTCAGTGGAAAATAGTCAGTCAAATTACAAGATTTAGAGCAACAAAGTTCTCCTAATGGTTTTACAACTTCGTATATTCCTAAGTTGGGTACAAGTATACAACCTCATATAGCCTAGCCTAGCCTAGCCTAGCCTAGCCTAGCCTAGCCTAGTTCTGTTATTAAATACAATGCAGTTTGCATCAAACATGACCAAACCCAAAGCAGAACTCATAGACGCATGCCACGTGCTGCGTGCAGCAGCAGTTTTCAGAGAAAGAACATAAAAATCTAAACATTTTTTTCTGAAGAATTGGAAATATCATAATTTGGAAAAAGGGAAACAAAAATTAACTTTAAACGTTAACTTAATTCAAAAAATGGTTATTTATATAATTTTATAGAGTTTAACCAAGACTATAAACATGTGGAAGCATTTCATGGTACGTTTAGGTCTATGGGTTACATACAAAATATGAATTACATAGGCTATCTTTTTGATATATTTCATTCCAGGACAAAAATAGAATAAATACGTTAATATACAAATTAACCTTAAAGAAATTTTTAAAAGAACGTCAAGAATTTGCAAAAAGTGGTTGTAGTTTGGGTAGAAATTTTTTTCATTATCGTTTTGTTTTCGATCTTATAAATCACAATAAGCCGAGTATTACAGCCCTAATGACAGAAATAGAGCCCACATTTGTATTTGCTTTACTTTATTGAAATACTGTATTTTTTTTATCAATTTTAATTTTTGTTCTTAGTGTACTGTTACATAAGTTTACCATAAAATTGCAAACAAATTTATGTTTTATGGTTATACAAAAAAAAAATAAAAAACAGAAAATGTTTTGTAAATTCTGAAGTGTGTTAGTAAAAAAACACATAATTATCTGTCACAAAGATCTACATATGTTTTTATGTAAAATAAAATAAAAATGTATGCAATTTTAAGGTTATTTTTTACAGTGTATGGAATCAATTTTCTCGGAAATATCAAAATAAAAACGTATGTCGGAAGCCGTATTACTTCAGAAGATCCCAATGTGGTGTGTTCTGTAACTATATAGCTTTACGACTTTCTTCCGCACATTTCCTTCGCTTTCCAAATGGTCTTCTCTGCGCTGGGTTCACTTCTCTTTGGACCACCTGCTTCCGCTTCACCGCGTAAGCAGGAGCATGAAGCTTCGTCGGCCGATTTTGCTACCGAAACATTTTCTGTGCAGAATCCAGAAATTTAGCTCCACTATGTCCAGAAGTTTTGTCGAAACAGCCAAAGGTCATCGTCTACTTGCTGCATGAGTTTTGTATTTTCTCGCCGTTTGGTCGAAAACGTCCACGCTTACGTTGTTTTGTTTTGGCCTACTGTACAGTTTATAGCCTGGCTCTGCTAATAGCGTATGGCATACAATCCATACGTTGTACAAAAATTGTCGTGTGCCTTTTACAGTTCGCCTTCGCTGCAAAGGAAAGCGAGTTTGTATTGTACAAATGTACATGGACAATTCTATTCGACCTATTCGAATAACCTTCCATAAAAACGGGGAATGTTTACATAGTCCATTATTCCATGGTTCTATTTTGCGAGATTATCGCTATGCGCTCTCCATGACTTCGTTCCGAAGCCACACTGTAAAAAAAAAATTTTCTTGTTTACATCTAAATTTATGGCAGCAGTGTCGCCATACAAAATTATGTATTTTTATATTCAAAAGATGTAAAGTGCTTTTACACAAAGCAATTTGTTTTTTCAGAAAACAACGCGTTATGTAAATTAACGCATAAGACTGTTAAAATATTAATGATAGTATGTTTATTACAGATCCTATAAACATGTTTTCTACATATAATTAGCTGTATTAGTGCAAAAATCATTACTTTATTAAAAGTAAATCTAGCAATCACCCGCCTTTTATTTACAATTACTTTTATTTGTTTTACTTTGCATGACAGTGGTAATACGGACAGTTAATTACTTCACCATTGAAAATATGACACTTGATATGTTTTACAATATTGTACAGTTGGTTACTCAAAACAGTTGGTACTCAGAGTACAATCAGGCTGTGCACGTTTATACAAATCACAAGAAATGTCAGATTCAGTAAAAGTTCTTTGATATGGCTTTGTCTTATGCTTTCTTTTATAGTAAGACATAAGTGAAGTATACTTCCTGAAGTTTGGGTTGCAGTCATCAGCACCACATTTAAACACATAGTTATGCAGTTATGCACATTTCGATGAAACAAAATGCGCTCAAACTACTTTACATCAGACTAATCAATTTTATAACTGTATAAATCACATGCAAATAACAACATTGTCCTCGAAGAAAAATGGTCAGGTAAAACAGAAATACTTGACAGAAATGTCTGGCCACAACTATTCTTACACAAGTACTTCGAAGTTATTTATTGCGTTGTAGAAAGATAGCAGTTTGCCATTAATTCCTTTTTTCCGTGCTTTTTGGCCACGATGCTTAGTTTTGCTCCCATGTAGTGGGTCAATATTAACAAAATTTCTGAAAGCAAAAAATACTTTGATGTCAACAAGCAAAAATGCATTCTATTTTTTAAATAAACAGTACAAACAACAAACAAATATCCGCTACTGCTTACAATAACAATGGTGACAAGGTACAGATACTCATGAACTAACCTTTGCAGTAATTCCAGAGTCGCGCTTAGTTCTTCAGGATACCTTACATTAAACACGTAGTAGCATGCAGATGGTAAGGTGACAGCTTCAAGGGCAGAATTGATGTAGTCAAAAGCACACTTCTTGTCCACGAAAATGTAAAACCTTTTTGAGGTTAACACATCTGGCTGGCCCTAACAAAAGGCAAAGTACAGTACAGTACAGTAATGCACTACAACTTATAGCACACAAAAATAGTCAAATTAATTACCATGTGCCACAATGCAAGGGTTCAACGGCACATCTTCATCTTCCTTCAAAGAAAAATATTTTTAGTGTACTATGAGTCTTATACAATCAAATGTTTCTTACTGGATTACGAATCAACATATCAGTATACCATAACTTTCAAATTATTTTCATAAATTAGCCATCTGTATCGACATTAGTGGTGCTCACCTTTAACAAAAGTTCATTTGGATCTTCATGGAAGTACTTACAGAGCATAATTACTACACCAATTATATCTACATCTGTATCTGCATCAACCTTTTCTTTTGCCAAATTGATATCAAAGATAATTCTATGCAAACCTGCATTTTTAGCTGTTGTGTTTGCATGAACTGCAACAATCGCTGCAGTTGATTTTGAACAAAAATTTGAAACTGATCTAAGGAAACTTGGGTAAGCCTCTTGTAATGTACCATCATCCCGACTTTTCCGAAAAGTATAGGCCACTCTTCTTTCAATTTGTAAATGTCAAGCTTATTTTCATTGATTACTTTCCGTAGATGCGCATTACTATGAATGTAGATCAATAGCTTGCGCCGTTTGATTGGCTGAAGTATGCTTAAGTTTTCCTCTTTTAGAAAAGAAAGATCAGCTAAAGTTTCCACACCAAGACTTGCAACGGTGGACAGTAACTTGCTTTTATGTATAAAATGAATATTTGGCAAAGCTTCACTAATGAATCTGTCATTTTCACTGCCACTAAGGTCTTCCGCAGGTGATTCCATATTACAGTAAAACAATTTAAAAAACCTAATCATATCTCATATAACGTAAAATGTACATACACTAATCATGAAAATAGTCGTAACGTAAAATGAAAACAAATTTTACCATCAATCAATCATTTATATTAGTAAACTTTTCAAAGTAACTTAATGACAGTGAGTTTTGTTTCGCAAATAAAACAATAAATGGTATGCCATAATTTCAATGTACAACAAAACCACTAAGGAGGCAGCAAACACTTAAAATTAAAGATATCTCTGATTTTGTTAGACTCTTACGTCTGGCCTAGCAGTTGGCATGCTTTAATGTCCCACGTTGCGTGCAGAATTAGGCTAAAAAATGGCATGAAAGTAGGACAAATTAGGTAGCCGATTTATAGGCCAATAATTCTAGATTTTTCGCCTAGGCTATGTTAAACAAGTTTTATTCATGTTTTTTGATTGCATTTTACGAGATGGTAGTCCAAAGCATACTAAATTGACAAGCAAAATTTCAGAGAGACCCATGCAAGATTTTTCTAGTAGGCCTAGGCCTAACTAGTCTTAATAAATTCACTGTATAATAAAACAAACAAATATTGCATGGTATTTTTTGGTGTTTGAAGCCTCCTTAAATATACACCTGTTGTGTATAATTCACTAATTGGTAGTGCTTAAGCAGATGTGAAATGCTCAAATAACCGCATGATTTAAAATGAGAAACCTTTATCTATTGACCTTGTAAGCATTCAGTGGAAAATAGTCAGTCAAATTACAAGATTTAGAGCAACAAAGTTCTCCTAATGGTTTTACAACTTCGTATATTCCTAAGTTGGGGACAGGTATACAACCTCATATAGCCTAGCCTAGTTCTGTTATTAGATAGAATGCAGTTTGCATCAAACCGAACCAAACCCAAAGCAGAACTCATAAACGCCTGCCACGTGCAGCAGCAATTTTCAGAGAAAGAACATAAAAATCTAAACATTTTTTTCTGAAGAATTGGAAATATCATAATTTGGAAAAAGGGAAACAAAAATTAACTTTAAACGTTAATTTAACTCAAAAAATGGTTATTTATACAATTTTATAGAGTTTAACCAAGACTGTTTAACCTGTGGAAGCATTTCATGGTACGTTTAGGTCTACGGGTTACATACAAAATATGAATTACATATCTTTTTGATATGTTTCATTCCAGGACAAAAATAGAATAAATAAGTTAATACAGTATACAAATTAACTTTAAAGAAATTTTCAAAAGAACGTCAAGGATTTGCAAAAACTGGTTGTAGTTTGGGTAGAAATTTTTTTCATTATCGTTTTGTTTTCGATCTTATAAATCACAATAAGCCTAGTATTACAGCCCTAATGACAGAAATAGAGCCCACATTTGTATTTGCTTTACTCTATTGAAATACTGTATTTTTTTATCAATTTTAATTTTTATTCTTAGTGTACTGTTACATAAGTTTACCATAAAATTGCAAACAAATATATGTTTTATGGTTATACATGAAAAAAAATCAAGAAACAGAAAATGTTTTGTAAAATCTGAAGTATGTTAGCAAAAAAAACACATAATTATCTGTCACAAACATCTGTAGTGGCTTGGGAGCCACATCCAATACCACTATATGAATTGTGGAAACATGCGCCATTTAGTTACTGAAACATTGTTCATAATAAAACTGCAACTAGCATTTCTGCAAGCTGCAATCTAGCTGCAGTTGCAACTTGACGAAACCACAATTATTGTCGTTTAATATTTGGAAACTGCCCTAAATAACTTTATGTGAAAACGCTGTTTAGTGCGTTACCAGGTGATTTCATAACATCCTAGTTTTAACTGAATGTAATTCCCATTGCCAACGCTTTACCTTTATCGGTCACACATTCTGAAATGTTCGTGTATATTGTGTTGAATATTTCCGTTCACATCGCTCCACTTTATAAACTCGTGCTGATACGCGAGTACGCGCAGACAGAGATATTGAATCGTACGAACGTACTACGTTAGTCGTGTTAAAATGTAATTCGTTAGACTTGTTTTAATTGGTGAATGCTAAGTTTGTGTTTGTGTCATAATAATCGGAACCTGTACAGTTCCTACAATAAAGGATTGTTTTCTGATAAACTGTATCTGTTAATCATAATAGCTTTCGGCTAGTAGCAGTAGTAACACGTTAAGGTTAGAGATTTTTAACCGCACGCAACCACGGAGTCAGATCATTAATTCGGCAGGTAAACTAAGACCGAATAGTTAAATCAAGCAGCATCCTCTGCACATCTACATATGTTTTTATGTAAAATGAAATAAAAATGTATGTAATTTTAAGGTTATTTTTTACAGTGCAACTGTTTAAATTTTTTCTCTCCCAGAAATTTAACGGACAGTAACGGTATATTCTGAAATGAACAACAATTGTCGGAATTGTCAATGGTTCGGGCAAAACCACGGCGGTATTAACTTTTATTGTTGGAGTTGAAAACGAAGACATGTAATGTTATAATGACAAGTGTATGTAAAACATCGGCAAAAACGTTAATAGCTCGTTTTATAAGTAAAAAACGCTAAACCACAAATACATTTATATATGAGCATGATGTAGAGAGGTTGTTAATTGTTATGACAAAAAGCCGAAGTTTAAAAAAAACTAACTTCTTTAAAATAAGCTAAGTACTGTACGGAAAGTCAATGTTTACTTTTAATCCAGTTACCTTTAAGGAGGCGTCAAACACCAAAAAATGCCTTGAAATCTTTGTTTCTTTTATTATACAGTAAATTTACTAAAAGGCTTATAATTCGAAAAATCCTGCATGCGACTCTCTGAAATTTTGCATGTCAATTTAGTATGCTTTTAGCTACCATTCAATAAAAGGCCATCAAAAAAACATGATTCAACTTTTTTTTACAGAGGCGCAAAATAAAAACTAGAATTTTTGGTCTAAAAAACCCAATTTTAGCTACTTTCATGCTAATTTATACCCTATTTCTGCACCCGACCTGGGACGTTAAAGCGCGCCAACTGCTAGGGTATATCCCAGGATTATATATCACGAGAGTAGCGATATTAACACTAGGCATTGATAAGGTTTCTTATCAGTGTGAGTTATCATATGAATTTTATCATACGAATTTTAGAGCACCTTGCATTGATAAACTTCCTGAAAAAACAAGCTGTTTGCCCAACAAAACTATATGGTGCAATTTTATGTTTCATAAATACAACAAAGTCATTGATAAAAAATGTAAAAGTGAACAAATAAAACACAAAAAAATGGATGCAGCATCTGGATAAATGGTTTTTAAATATTTTTCGATGCTAAGTTTTGTCCAAAGACCACTTCAAAATATTTAGATCTCCTCAATAGGAGGTTTAATATTTCTTTAATGCATCTGTCATTAAACATTGTCAATGTCGTTTCACAGTGTGAATAGTTTCATGACTCCGCAACCACTCCACTGTGTGGTAGTGTTGATAGCGAGAAAATCATTGTTTTTGTTGAAGAAAATTCCATTAAAAGATGTTAAAGCCAACCTAGCTATTTGACTAGCTGTCGAGCGGACAGTTCCTGGTTAAGAAAAAGTTTGGTTTCAATAACATTGACAGAACATGGATCAGCTTAAAAACAAAGTACAAGGTCACGAAAGATTCATAATGCGCCGCTGCAAACTTTGAGCAACACCTAACCTCTTCACTTACTGATGAAGGGTTTCAATTACCGGAAGGCCCGCCATTTTCTGGATGGCAAATCTACATAAAATTTGCTAAAAAAACATCTTGCCTTTTTTCTGAATTGTTTTGGGTAAACTGGGGTGATTTTATTAAATCTCATTGGTCTAGCTGTTTTCACCCAACCCCACAAAAAGTACAGTGCACTTGTGTTGTAAAGCATACACCACAAACACACGAACCTACATGTGAACTGGTACAAACTACCACCCTATGTGAAGAAAAACGGATTCGTTACATTTCATCGATTAAATTATTTATTATCGCTATAACTAGTACTGACTGACTGAATGAATCGCAGAATAGATAAAGATGACAGTAAAAAACTTTTTTTTGTAGTTTTTTGTAACCTCGTGTGATTTTGTTCAATCTCATTGATGTAACTGTTTTCACCCACATCACAACTCACAAGTAATACGTTACACCACTTGTAAACCGTACACGAGTAATATATATCGTACTACATGTGAACTGGTACAAATTATTACCCTGTGTAAAGCAAAACGGTTTCTTTACATTTCATCGATTAAAGTACTATATTATCGCTATAACTAATACTGACTGACTGTGTGAATCGCAGAATAGATAAGATGACAGTTGAAAACGTTAACAATGCTGTTGCCGATCCGCCATAAAAATGTAAAAATCATAGTAGTGGTACTGCTTTCAATCAGAACAGCACATCAGTTTATATGTACATTTGCCGGAACAATCAATTGTCAATCTGCGGATCAGTCAAAAGTTGAACTGGATCAGGCAGGCAGCGACTACAAACTTGTGTGACGTGCTTGGAACAGGTGGATATTCCACACACCTGGCAGCAGCCTTTCGATCGCGATAAAGGTCTGTGTCGATTTATATCAGTACAAATAGAACATTGAAGCCGCTTCTTCTTTTGAGGTGGTTTTAGGCCAGATGTGGTTGGCTCGCAATCTTGTCAAAGAACGATTTATCTTACAAACTTACAAAAACACTGCTTTCGATGACCACATTGACGCGGTACTCTTAGAAACCCCATTTAAAAAAACTACCACTCCACTCTCCACAGCTAATTACCAACTCACAGTCTCTCGAATACCTATAAAACGTGGACACGTGGTGGAAACAAAAGACTTAGCTACCCGTAACTCGACACTCAAAATTCCGATGTGGCTACATTGGTATGAAGCCAGCCTGTTGAAGCAAGACTGTCTTTCATTTTTCTCTCATGAAACCGACTGATCTTAGTGATCTAGTTAACTGTTTCATGCAAGAGGGCTTAATAACCCTCTCTCTCTCTCTATCACGTTCTACAAAACGAGATGCTACATAACTTAGGCAAATAAAGGGACGTAGCGAACAAAGAAGACCCAACAGCCAAGTCGGCGAAATTAAACTAAAGCTGAAACATAGGTTACGGCTCCGGCCCGGCCCTCCTTGCTTGCCACGTAGGTGTCTCAGGAGGCCATTCCAAGAAGTCAGCAACTTTTTGCAAAGTTCGCACTTGAAATCACCTTTCCCATTATTTTTTTATCGTGCACGACTTTGCAGTGGCGCGATATGTTCAAATTCATGACACCACAGTATCTAGAACAATTACTAACACCATTATGTCATTATTCTCGGAAATGTTTGGCTTTTGTTTTCTTTTACACATAGAAATCAAAAACAGCATTGAAAAGCTGAAGGTATTTTAAATTATCTTCCATTCATACTTGAAAGGTGTTGGAAATAATAGTAGAACTTACGGACAGTTTTTGTTCTTATTTAATCCAGTATTAGAAGATCCCGATTTTGTGATTTCCGACTGCACTTGTCCATAATGCTTATTCATGACCCGTCATTTTGTTCTGTTGCTGGGTCACTTTTATCATCTCCCTGCTGTTATAAAAATAAAATTTGCTGTTGTTCAATTTCATTTAAATTTAGATGGTTTAAGTGTCTATATACCTGTGGCATCGTAATGATGACAAAAAGTGCACAAACAAAGGTGCTGTTATCCACCCTGGAAATGTTTTACTTTTCCCGGGGCTGCCAGCATTGGCTCTTATGTGACAGCCTGTAGGTACAGCAATTGTTTGTTGCTGCCGTCACTGCTCGCGCCATACGTTTTATGAGTCGAACTGAACTCGATGTTATCGGCCAGTTAATTGCGCGAATTAGGTTGGTGAAATTACTCCATAAGTTTCAAGTTGCAAAGACTTAAAGAATTAAATCACTACGGGCATAGCAAAACCGGATTGCCAGATGAGTACCTTCCATAACGCAAAACGCCTTCCAAAACCATAAAGCAGTTACATGACAAAATCTGTCAACGTATTTCGTTTTTACGGATTTCGATAAACTAATTATTTATCGGTCTATTCGAACTCGGCATTATTACGTAATAAGTGAACCTGGGTCTCCGTTATATTCAGCAATTCATTTGATCAATGATTAACATCACAACATCATATCATGACTTGAAAGACTAAATCACTCCGGATATACATTACAATTGGCAATTAACCCGGAGAGTTAAACTTTTCACGAAATCATAATTATTTTTAAAGGTAAAGACGTGAAAACCAATACAAAGTGTAATTGTTGCGGCGGCAATGAAAGGATTGCCATTTGGCTACCATATGTAATCTTTTGTTATTTAGGGTTTATATTTGCCATAATTTCAGTTACCATTTGCTACATAGAGTTAACAGATGGCTACTGAGTGTAGCAATTTGCTAAATAGGATTAATTTTTGGCTACCCATGGTAACCTTTTCTATCTCCAATTACCAATTGCCACATAGAGTTAACAGAATTACAGAATAACATTTGAGTACTGTACTTCCAGATACCATTTGCTAGTCTTTTTGAATTGAGCGAAAATTCGCGCAAATGTAACTGCAAAGATTCGAACTAACTAGACAGGGTTGTAGAATGGGGTTTGTTATATAGTAGATTGTATCTGTAGTTTGTACAAAGAAAGTTTCATGTCAAAATTAATGACAAATACCAGAACGTCCTAACCTGCAAATGTTTCATCTTGTATGTGTCCAGGTTAATGGACTACAACGTTTTGAAATCACAAACTTGTGGTAGACCGATGCAAATCTTGCGTTTCCTCTCATTCTGCAATTCGTGAATACGTGCTTCCATTGATGAGATGACGTCTTCGAAGAAGAATTCAAAAGCTCCCTGAAAGATTTATTTAATCTACGAACTATATGACTATAGGCCTACTACCTAAATTCTAAAGCCTTATCATGTCAACTTTAACTTAACACACACCTATCATCTTCTGGCAGTATCTTGCTGACCCTCGTTACCTAAAATTGTATTAAGTCATGAGATAGATGTGGACGAAGAGGAAAAAGGAATTACCTGTTTCTAATCAGATGATCTAGGATTCTAGGTTATGCCAAAAAGTTTCTTACTCGGTGAACAGGTACAACAAAGGCCAATTGAAAGACTGGCGCCAGTACCTGAAAGCTCGTAACGTTCGAGTCGGACTTCCTGAAAATGCGAAACAGCGTGATCGCAGCACGTTCGCGAAAGAAGTTTGCCATCGAGTTCTAGTCAAGGTTGTTTGCAGAGTACAAAGCCAGAATCGAAAAGCACGGGGATGATATTGCAACTATGACAAAACTGCTAAAAAACGCAACAGTAGCTGTTTTAGCCTGCCTGTAAAATAATCACAGGCAATGTCGGCAGTTTTCATTCGTTTGCCGTGGTAAATCGCAACCACTGTTATGGAACAACAACAAAGTACGTCTTGTACAAAATGACGAATAAAAAACGCTTTGCAAACAGACCGTTTAGAAACATATTGGATGAATAATTATGTTAACTGCTGTTTAATATTCTAAAATATAAAAGAACGTATATCCTTAAGATGCGTTAAAATGTTTATGTATTAGTGAAAAAAGCAATGAAGTGTATTCCTTTATATGCATAGGCTTTGTGGTGCAGTATTGTTTGAGATATGGCAACGAGCTATGTGTATTTTATAGCGATTAAATGTCATTGTTTATCGAGATAGTATGTGTAAATAGGATTAAATCATGTAAGTATTTTGTATTTCATGTATAGCATGTAAATCAATCCCGAAGCGTGGATTTCCCACCTTGAACATAAATTTTCCCTTTATCAAATCACTTCAAAAACTAATCGTCACATGTTAGCGGTAGAGGCAATTCCGGCGACAGACCTCGGGCTACTTTGTTTACCTTCTGCGTATGCTCATAACTGTTACGACATAATAATCAATGAAATCTTGAAAAATTTTGATAAACGTGAGGACTGAGGATTATTTAGAGTTTTTGTTGGCTGATCTGACACTTCGTGTTCTATCTTCCAAAGATTTAATGCGCGAATTAATGAGTGCAGTAGGTCAAACGAATCTTACTCAACCAGTTAATAAACGAATTCGTGCTACATTTTTTAAGTGGTCACCATCAGACGTCGCAATTTCTTACCCACTACAGCCACAAATACAACAAATTTAAGTGTCTAAACCACCTCATTACCCACGATCTAACGCTAACAATGGAACAAAGAGTTCCGGACAAACAAGTACTAATTTCACAAATCATAATTCACCAAACCAACGCGATTAATTTAACTAAACATGGCAACAACGATCACCACACACAAACATTGGCCAGTTTCACAAATCATACAGCAATTGGTAATTTATGACACAGTGATAACTTATCATATTCATCACCCACCTTTCAGAAACCAGACTATCAACGCAGCAATTACCCTTGCGCAAAATCATTCGCGGGCAACAAAAAACATTCGGCGATCGACGTTGGATTAACTCGTTAACCCCGTCGATAGCACCTACTTCCAAAAGAGACTGTCCCTTGTTCCCAAAGATCTACATATGTTTTTATGTAAAATAAAATAAAAATGTATGCAATTTTAAGGTTATTTTTTACAGTGTATGGAATCAATTTTCTCGGAAATATCAAAATAAAAACGTATGTCGGAAGCCGTATTACTTCAGAAGATCCCAATGTGGTGTGTTCTGTAACTATATAGCTTTACGACTTTCTTCCGCACATTTCCTTCGCTTTCCAAATGGTCTTCTCTGCGCTGGGTTCACTTCTCTTTGGACCACCTGCTTCCGCTTCACCGCGTAAGCAGGAGCATGAAGCTTCGTCGGCCGATTTTGCTACCGAAACATTTTCTGTGCAGAATCCAGAAATTTAGCTCCACTATGTCCAGAAGTTTTGTCGAAACAGCCAAAGGTCATCGTCTACTTGCTGCATGAGTTTTGTATTTTCTCGCCGTTTGGTCGAAAACGTCCACGCTTACGTTGTTTTGTTTTGGCCTACTGTACAGTTTATAGCCTGGCTCTGCTAATAGCGTATGGCATACAATCCATACGTTGTACAAAAATTGTCGTGTGCCTTTTACAGTTCGCCTTCGCTGCAAAGGAAAGCGAGTTTGTATTGTACAAATGTACATGGACAATTCTATTCGACCTATTCGAATAACCTTCCATAAAAACGGGGAATGTTTACATAGTCCATTATTCCATGGTTCTATTTTGCGAGATTATCGCTATGCGCTCTCCATGACTTCGTTCCGAAGCCACACTGTAAAAAAAAAATTTTCTTGTTTACATCTAAATTTATGGCAGCAGTGTCGCCATACAAAATTATGTATTTTTATATTCAAAAGATGTAAAGTGCTTTTACACAAAGCAATTTGTTTTTTCAGAAAACAACGCGTTATGTAAATTAACGCATAAGACTGTTAAAATATTAATGATAGTATGTTTATTACAGATCCTATAAACATGTTTTCTACATATAATTAGCTGTATTAGTGCAAAAATCATTACTTTATTAAAAGTAAATCTAGCAATCACCCGCCTTTTATTTACAATTACTTTTATTTGTTTTACTTTGCATGACAGTGGTAATACGGACAGTTAATTACTTCACCATTGAAAATATGACACTTGATATGTTTTACAATATTGTACAGTTGGTTACTCAAAACAGTTGGTACTCAGAGTACAATCAGGCTGTGCACGTTTATACAAATCACAAGAAATGTCAGATTCAGTAAAAGTTCTTTGATATGGCTTTGTCTTATGCTTTCTTTTATAGTAAGACATAAGTGAAGTATACTTCCTGAAGTTTGGGTTGCAGTCATCAGCACCACATTTAAACACATAGTTATGCAGTTATGCACATTTCGATGAAACAAAATGCGCTCAAACTACTTTACATCAGACTAATCAATTTTATAACTGTATAAATCACATGCAAATAACAACATTGTCCTCGAAGAAAAATGGTCAGGTAAAACAGAAATACTTGACAGAAATGTCTGGCCACAACTATTCTTACACAAGTACTTCGAAGTTATTTATTGCGTTGTAGAAAGATAGCAGTTTGCCATTAATTCCTTTTTTCCGTGCTTTTTGGCCACGATGCTTAGTTTTGCTCCCATGTAGTGGGTCAATATTAACAAAATTTCTGAAAGCAAAAAATACTTTGATGTCAACAAGCAAAAATGCATTCTATTTTTTAAATAAACAGTACAAACAACAAACAAATATCCGCTACTGCTTACAATAACAATGGTGACAAGGTACAGATACTCATGAACTAACCTTTGCAGTAATTCCAGAGTCGCGCTTAGTTCTTCAGGATACCTTACATTAAACACGTAGTAGCATGCAGATGGTAAGGTGACAGCTTCAAGGGCAGAATTGATGTAGTCAAAAGCACACTTCTTGTCCACGAAAATGTAAAACCTTTTTGAGGTTAACACATCTGGCTGGCCCTAACAAAAGGCAAAGTACAGTACAGTACAGTAATGCACTACAACTTATAGCACACAAAAATAGTCAAATTAATTACCATGTGCCACAATGCAAGGGTTCAACGGCACATCTTCATCTTCCTTCAAAGAAAAATATTTTTAGTGTACTATGAGTCTTATACAATCAAATGTTTCTTACTGGATTACGAATCAACATATCAGTATACCATAACTTTCAAATTATTTTCATAAATTAGCCATCTGTATCGACATTAGTGGTGCTCACCTTTAACAAAAGTTCATTTGGATCTTCATGGAAGTACTTACAGAGCATAATTACTACACCAATTATATCTACATCTGTATCTGCATCAACCTTTTCTTTTGCCAAATTGATATCAAAGATAATTCTATGCAAACCTGCATTTTTAGCTGTTGTGTTTGCATGAACTGCAACAATCGCTGCAGTTGATTTTGAACAAAAATTTGAAACTGATCTAAGGAAACTTGGGTAAGCCTCTTGTAATGTACCATCATCCCGACTTTTCCGAAAAGTATAGGCCACTCTTCTTTCAATTTGTAAATGTCAAGCTTATTTTCATTGATTACTTTCCGTAGATGCGCATTACTATGAATGTAGATCAATAGCTTGCGCCGTTTGATTGGCTGAAGTATGCTTAAGTTTTCCTCTTTTAGAAAAGAAAGATCAGCTAAAGTTTCCACACCAAGACTTGCAACGGTGGACAGTAACTTGCTTTTATGTATAAAATGAATATTTGGCAAAGCTTCACTAATGAATCTGTCATTTTCACTGCCACTAAGGTCTTCCGCAGGTGATTCCATATTACAGTAAAACAATTTAAAAAACCTAATCATATCTCATATAACGTAAAATGTACATACACTAATCATGAAAATAGTCGTAACGTAAAATGAAAACAAATTTTACCATCAATCAATCATTTATATTAGTAAACTTTTCAAAGTAACTTAATGACAGTGAGTTTTGTTTCGCAAATAAAACAATAAATGGTATGCCATAATTTCAATGTACAACAAAACCACTAAGGAGGCAGCAAACACTTAAAATTAAAGATATCTCTGATTTTGTTAGACTCTTACGTCTGGCCTAGCAGTTGGCATGCTTTAATGTCCCACGTTGCGTGCAGAATTAGGCTAAAAAATGGCATGAAAGTAGGACAAATTAGGTAGCCGATTTATAGGCCAATAATTCTAGATTTTTCGCCTAGGCTATGTTAAACAAGTTTTATTCATGTTTTTTGATTGCATTTTACGAGATGGTAGTCCAAAGCATACTAAATTGACAAGCAAAATTTCAGAGAGACCCATGCAAGATTTTTCTAGTAGGCCTAGGCCTAACTAGTCTTAATAAATTCACTGTATAATAAAACAAACAAATATTGCATGGTATTTTTTGGTGTTTGAAGCCTCCTTAAATATACACCTGTTGTGTATAATTCACTAATTGGTAGTGCTTAAGCAGATGTGAAATGCTCAAATAACCGCATGATTTAAAATGAGAAACCTTTATCTATTGACCTTGTAAGCATTCAGTGGAAAATAGTCAGTCAAATTACAAGATTTAGAGCAACAAAGTTCTCCTAATGGTTTTACAACTTCGTATATTCCTAAGTTGGGGACAGGTATACAACCTCATATAGCCTAGCCTAGTTCTGTTATTAGATAGAATGCAGTTTGCATCAAACCGAACCAAACCCAAAGCAGAACTCATAAACGCCTGCCACGTGCAGCAGCAATTTTCAGAGAAAGAACATAAAAATCTAAACATTTTTTTCTGAAGAATTGGAAATATCATAATTTGGAAAAAGGGAAACAAAAATTAACTTTAAACGTTAATTTAACTCAAAAAATGGTTATTTATACAATTTTATAGAGTTTAACCAAGACTGTTTAACCTGTGGAAGCATTTCATGGTACGTTTAGGTCTACGGGTTACATACAAAATATGAATTACATATCTTTTTGATATGTTTCATTCCAGGACAAAAATAGAATAAATAAGTTAATACAGTATACAAATTAACTTTAAAGAAATTTTCAAAAGAACGTCAAGGATTTGCAAAAACTGGTTGTAGTTTGGGTAGAAATTTTTTTCATTATCGTTTTGTTTTCGATCTTATAAATCACAATAAGCCTAGTATTACAGCCCTAATGACAGAAATAGAGCCCACATTTGTATTTGCTTTACTCTATTGAAATACTGTATTTTTTTATCAATTTTAATTTTTATTCTTAGTGTACTGTTACATAAGTTTACCATAAAATTGCAAACAAATATATGTTTTATGGTTATACATGAAAAAAAATCAAGAAACAGAAAATGTTTTGTAAAATCTGAAGTATGTTAGCAAAAAAAACACATAATTATCTGTCACAAACATCTGTAGTGGCTTGGGAGCCACATCCAATACCACTATATGAATTGTGGAAACATGCGCCATTTAGTTACTGAAACATTGTTCATAATAAAACTGCAACTAGCATTTCTGCAAGCTGCAATCTAGCTGCAGTTGCAACTTGACGAAACCACAATTATTGTCGTTTAATATTTGGAAACTGCCCTAAATAACTTTATGTGAAAACGCTGTTTAGTGCGTTACCAGGTGATTTCATAACATCCTAGTTTTAACTGAATGTAATTCCCATTGCCAACGCTTTACCTTTATCGGTCACACATTCTGAAATGTTCGTGTATATTGTGTTGAATATTTCCGTTCACATCGCTCCACTTTATAAACTCGTGCTGATACGCGAGTACGCGCAGACAGAGATATTGAATCGTACGAACGTACTACGTTAGTCGTGTTAAAATGTAATTCGTTAGACTTGTTTTAATTGGTGAATGCTAAGTTTGTGTTTGTGTCATAATAATCGGAACCTGTACAGTTCCTACAATAAAGGATTGTTTTCTGATAAACTGTATCTGTTAATCATAATAGCTTTCGGCTAGTAGCAGTAGTAACACGTTAAGGTTAGAGATTTTTAACCGCACGCAACCACGGAGTCAGATCATTAATTCGGCAGGTAAACTAAGACCGAATAGTTAAATCAAGCAGCATCCTCTGCACATCTACATATGTTTTTATGTAAAATGAAATAAAAATGTATGTAATTTTAAGGTTATTTTTTACAGTGCAACTGTTTAAATTTTTTCTCTCCCAGAAATTTAACGGACAGTAACGGTATATTCTGAAATGAACAACAATTGTCGGAATTGTCAATGGTTCGGGCAAAACCACGGCGGTATTAACTTTTATTGTTGGAGTTGAAAACGAAGACATGTAATATTATAATGACAACTGTATGTAAAACATCGGCAAAAACGTTAATAGCTCGTTTTATAAGTAAAAAACGCTAAACCACAAATACATTTATATATGAGCATGATGTAGAGAGGTTGTTAATTGTTATGACAAAAAGCCGAAGTTTAAAAAAAACTAACTTCTTTAAAATAAGCTAAGTACTGTACGGAAAGTCAATGTTTACTTTTAATCCAGTTACCTTTAAGGAGGCGTCAAACACCAAAAAATGCCTTGAAATCTTTGTTTCTTTTATTATACAGTAAATTTACTAAAAGGCTTATAATTCGAAAAATCCTGCATGGGACTCTCTGAAATTTTGCATGTCAATTTAGTATGCTTTTAGCTACCATTCAATAAAAGGCCATCAAAAAAACATGATTCAACTTTTTTTTACAGAGGCGCAAAATAAAAACTAGAATTTTTGGTCTAAAAAACCCAATTTTAGCTACTTTCATGCTAATTTATACCCTATTTCTGCACCCGACCTGGGACGTTAAAGCGCGCCAACTGCTAGGGTATATCCCAGGATTATATATCACGAGAGTAGCGATATTAACACTAGGCATTGATAAGGTTTCTTATCAGTGTGAGTTATCATATGAATTTTATCATACGAATTTTAGAGCACCTTGCATTGATAAACTTCCTGAAAAAACAAGCTGTTTGCCCAACAAAACTATATGGTGCAATTTTATGTTTCATAAATACAACAAAGTCATTGATAAAAAATGTAAAAGTGAACAAATAAAACACAAAAAAATGGATGCAGCATCTGGATAAATGGTTTTTAAATATTTTTCGATGCTAAGTTTTGTCCAAAGACCACTTCAAAATATTTAGATCTCCTCAATAGGAGGTTTAATATTTCTTTAATGCATCTGTCATTAAACATTGTCAATGTCGTTTCACAGTGTGAATAGTTTCATGACTCCGCAAATTGTTCTTTTGGGAAAAGGAATGTTGACACACTTGGCAATAATAAGATCAATCTCCATTGTGGATTCTCATATGAGATTTTAAATTGGTGCTTTGGGTAAATGACTTGAGGCAAACTTGACAATGATAAGGTCGTTCACCAGTGTGGATTCTTACATGAGCTTTCAAACTGCCGCTTTGGGTAAATGACTTGTCGCACACATCGCATTGATAAGGTCGCTCACCTGTGTGAGTTCTTAAATGTTGTTTCAAGTTGCTTTTGCATTTGAATGATTTATCACAAAATTTGCAGGAAAATTTCTTTTCTTGTCCTTCTTTATTAAAAACGTCTTGTGAAATCCCATCACTGATTGATTTTAACAAAACGTCACCTGGCATTCCAACTACTTGATGATCAATTGCGTTAATACTTAATATTATACAAACTTATAACCTATATTCTGAAAAGAACTTAAATAATTTGAAGGTTTTATTGATAGGAGTAAACTCATATAATGGGTAAATGTTTTAATAAAAATAATCAATATCAACAATTGTTTGCAAAATTAATTACAAAGTAAAAAAAACAGTGACTGTCACATATAAAAACGAAATTCAAAAAGTTTCCCTGTTGTAATAAGTTGATGATTGTAATATCGGCTCACACAGAGCGTACACACAACACGTTCTCTACTCGATACGAATGGCCTCCTTGGCCAATCCCAATGACAAAACTTAGCTTCACACGAACTTAAAGGGAATAGTACTTAAATTAAATGATAGCATTAAATGATTAAAGTTAAACATGGAAATCACATAAAATAACAAGAATTAACTCATAGTTTCCTTAATGAACAATTGCATGATTACAATAACAATTTGACTCAAACATTATCAAAAGTTTGCAAACTGCCAATGTGGATGAATGTCGATAAGTTCGCTCACTCACATTCGTGTTACTTAGGGCTACCATATATCCTCTTTTTTAAAGAAAAATGAGTTGTGCTCAATGTATAGCCTACTGAAAAATGTCAAAAACTCAAAATGTCCTCTGTTTTACATTTTTTTGCATTCTTGCTTATATTTTCAACACAATTATAGTTTTAGGTGACTTTTAGGGTTAAACGACATTTAACCGTGGGAAATTGACCGCGAATAAACTAATCAAACGCGAGGACAACTGTCCGGGCCCCGGGGGGGGGGGGGGGGGGACAACTCACCGTGACTTAAATTTACCTAGAACCAACTGACCTTAATTCATATTATTACTTTAATCATATAATTTCATTAAACAACAATGCTAATATGCGTCAAAAATAAAATTCGTAGCGTTTGATAGCCAGTTGACCACGACCAATTGTCGCCAGTGATTTTGTTCACGGTCAATTTACGTGATCCCGACTTTTTGGCAAAGAAATATGTTGTGTTATCTGATGAACTGTGGCAAAAGTCACCTTGTTTCAGAAAACGACGTAATGATTTTGAAGCTGAATGCATTACTTGTGCATATGCATATAGTTATCCAAAAACATGTGATAAATTCGTTAAACGTAAAACTCTATTTGCATTGTACTACCTGGCGAAATTGGCCTTTTTTTAGGCGATGAAAATATGGTAGGCCTATATAACATAAGAGTTAGTAACACCAAACAGCCAAAATCATACGTAATATTCTTAATCAGTGATATCAGAAAAACCCCCAATCTCAAACAACTTCTGTAATGAAAAAAGTTACTTTCCAGAAGTCCTATCTGATCAACGACTATGGCTAACTTGAAAATAATTAAAAAACTGTAAAACCTTCGGTCCAAGCCAAGTGTGTCCCTTAAGCTGTCTGGCAAACTTAACAGCAGTACAAGAAGGTGATAGATGTTTGTTAAGTTAAAGTTGACATGATAAGGCTTTAGAATTTAGGTATTAGGCCTATAGTCATATAGTTCGTAGATTAAATAAATCTTTCAGAGAGCTTGTATTTTAGAAATGTATCTAAAATACAGAGAACTGTATTTTAGGAAATACAAAATGAAAATAAGAGTCCGTCAACATTCATATTTGTTTGAATTTATTACACTAACCACATTAAATGCATTGATGTATGGTACCAGTTGTTTGTTATCGTCATCAAACAAAATAACATCCGGTATCTGATATCTTACAAATATACTTTTTACAAGGTAAAAGAATTCAATTCAATCTATGCCTTTCTATGGGATGAACTTACAGGTCATTTCATGCATTAACCCTATTTTAACTAGGCTTGACCTACCCCGCACACAGTCACAGCAAAACGTTGCGTACAGTTGCATTGTTTGTTGTAGAAATTTGAAATTTGGTGACTTTTTCTAAAAAATGTTCAGCTATCTTTCCATGTTTGTTTTATAAAGTTTGATTTTGTAGTTTTTGAGATATTGTCTAACTATGGAGATGTTCTTCATAATTTTGCTCTTTGCTGCTATCGTGAGCGCAAAGAAGCGTATCGTTTTCGTTCAATCATTTACGCACAACTAACTCGATGACAGTTAGAGAACAACCACAATTTTGTGCCATTTGCCAGTACCGCTCGGAAGAGAAGAAAGAAGTGAAAGTTAAATTACTAGTTTATTTCATTAAAATCACACCGTAGAGCTCGAAACAGTTACCTGAAATTAGTGAAAATAAAACATTAGTTGGTTGAACATTCTTTCGTTTATTAACTTGAAAAGTGGGCTAAATAAAATTTCCGGTTAGCTTGGAATACTTACCGTTGGTTTCAATCATAAATTAGTGCAAATCTTAATAATAACCGTGCAAATTTTTGGAATAGGCCTATGTATTTGTTCATAATGATCTTGTAGCGTTGTTAATTTCATATGCGTTCTATGTTTTCAGGTGCCGATTTTGACGCGTTAGTTAGCATGTTCCTTTTCTTATGTTCTCGAGTTGGCCTGAAATAACGCATTATAACCATCATTAGCTACTTTAACGTAAGTGAAAAACACGGTAGCTCTAGGTTAACAATGCTGTCAAACTTCTGTCGACTCGCAGAAAGTAATGGTATGCGATTTTGCTGGATTGAAATTACCAGTTATATATTACTGCTGGTATGCCGGTGTTATTGTGTTGATAAGAGATGGCCTAGTTTTTCACTATGTCACTCACCTGTACGCTAGTCACGATTAAACATAAGTTTAGCCGAACACTTATGCAATGCCATTGCTCAAGTGTAATATGGAATTAAAGATCTAGCAGTATGACTGCGTGTTGGTATGTTGCGAGTTGCGACTAAGAAGTTGTTGGTATTTTTGGTTGGGAATTAGCAATGAGCTTAATAAAACTATACCTGTAAAAATGGGGGTGAATTAGGATTAAATATTGCATGTGACTGCACATTTAACAAAACTTACATTAAATGGCAGAAAAATCTAGCAAAAAACAGTTAAAAGCCAATGAAAACACCAGCAATATGTAGTGGATTATCTACAAGGTATATAACTTTAAAAATCGCAGGATTCACAGTTGATTAGAGACTGTAGTTGTCTGAAAATGCTTTTGGAAAGACCGAAGCCGAGTCAATACTGGTTAGCAGATGAAATAAACTTCTTTGACGGGTAAAGCCGCAAGGTTAACCTGTGAGTTTACACTGTACACACACACATCGTGTAAAGCAAGAGTCACTGAGCAGGTTGATAAACAATTCGTGCGTAAGTAGAAAAAAATACTTAATTACTTGTGATGTGTAAAAAAAATTACGCAACCAAATTTTAAGTTTCGTGCAAGTGTGCAACATTAACGCCAAATTAACTTTTTGTATCCTGGGTCACCTTCCAGTGGTGTTGCACAAAATGGGCAAGCAGCGTTGAAAGCCTGCGATCCATGTGGCACTCCAATTTGGGACCAATACCTGCTGCTTGTGTATTGGCTCCGTTTTTCTTTGCAAGAGCAGTGATGCCAACAGAACTTGGAGGCGACTCAAGCTCTGGATATTGATCAGTTGATTAATATGCCGGGGTGCCTTTGAAAACAAATACATGTACTGGTGTTGATGCATTAGTACAAAATAATCTTACAAAACATATTGACTTAACATAACACAGAACAACAATTTATTTGTATACAACTTTCATCAATGGGAAGTAAAATACCTAACCCCAACAAAAAGAAAGCTAACTTAAATAACCTGATTGCGAAAGATTCATAATGCGCCGCTGCAAACTTTGAGCAACACCTAACCTCTTCACTTACTAACACAGAACAACAATTTATTTGTATACAACTTTCATCAATGGGAAGGACGTAGTTGCTATTGGGACATGAAATGGACTTGTACCTATCCATTGCATGTTACATTTCCGCGTTGATGGAACCCCGGAAGGTCTGTGAGGCCATGTCTTTCCGCTGAGGTGCTACACAACGTCATCAGTGATGACGTACGGCGCGCACACGGTCAGAAGTGGATCGTCAGTGTACCACAAATCTTCAACAGGGAATGAAAGCGGAACAAGATTTTTCTGTCACGGGATTATTTTTATACACCATTTTTATATCCATCACGTTATACACTGTTTTTATATCCATCACGTTATACACCGTTTTTATTCGCATTGTATTGTCTTTATATGCATGTTCACGACATGCCGTGTTTTACTTGTTTATACTCGTGACCTCTCTGATCGTTAGCTCGAGGGCCCAATCAGTAATGTATTTAGCGTCCAACGGGGAATCCTTAGTCGCTTGGAATTTGTTTTGTGGTAATGTTGCGCTCGGCTGTGTGGTAGTGTTGATAGCGAGAAAATCATTGTTTTTGTTGAAGAAAATTCCATTAAAAGATGTTAAAGCCAACCTAGCTATTTGACTAGCTGTCGAGCGGACAGTTCCTGGTTAAGAAAAAGTTTGGTTTCAATAACATTGACAGAACATGGATCAGCTTAAAAACAAAGTACAAGGTCACGAAAGATTCATAATGCGCCGCTGCAAACTTTGAGCAACACCTAACCTCTTCACTTACTGATGAAGGGTTTCAATTACCGGAAGGCCCGCCATTTTCTGGATGGCAAATCTACATAAAATTTGCTAAAAAAACATCTTGCCTTTTTTCTGAATTGTTTTGGGTAAACTGGGGTGATTTTATTAAATCTCATTGGTCTAGCTGTTTTCACCCAACCCCACAAAAAGTACAGTGCACTTGTGTTGTAAAGCATACACCACAAACACACGAACCTACATGTGAACTGGTACAAACTACCACCCTATGTGAAGAAAAACGGATTCGTTACATTTCATCGATTAAATTATTTATTATCGCTATAACTAGTACTGACTGACTGAATGAATCGCAGAATAGATAAAGATGACAGTAAAAAACTTTTTTTTGTAGTTTTTTGTAACCTCGTGTGATTTTGTTCAATCTCATTGATGTAACTGTTTTCACCCACATCACAACTCACAAGTAATACGTTACACCACTTGTAAACCGTACACGAGTAATATATATCGTACTACATGTGAACTGGTACAAATTATTACCCTGTGTAAAGCAAAACGGTTTCTTTACATTTCATCGATTAAAGTACTATATTATCGCTATAACTAATACTGACTGACTGTGTGAATCGCAGAATAGATAAGATGACAGTTGAAAACGTTAACAATGCTGTTGCCGATCCGCCATAAAAATGTAAAAATCATAGTAGTGGTACTGCTTTCAACCAGAACAGCACATCAGTTTATATGTACATTTGCCGGAACAATCAATTGTCAATCTGCGGATCAGTCAAAAGTTGAACTGGATCAGGCAGGCAGCGACTACAAACTTGTGTGACGTGCTTGGAACAGGTGGATATTCCACACACCTGGCAGCAGCCTTTCGATCGCGATAAAGGTCTGTGTCGATTTATATCAGTACAAATAGAACATTGAAGCCGCTTCTTCTTTTGAGGTGGTTTTAGGCCAGATGTGGTTGGCTCGCAATCTTGTCAAAGAACGATTTATCTTACAAACTTACAAAAACACTGCTTTCGATGACCACATTGACGCGGTACTCTTAGAAACCCCATTTAAAAAAACTACCACTCCACTCTCCACAGCTAATTACCAACTCACAGTCTCTCGAATACCTATAAAACGTGGACACGTGGTGGAAACAAAAGACTTAGCTACCCGTAACTCGACACTCAAAATTCCGATGTGGCTACATTGGTATGAAGCCAGCCTGTTGAAGCAAGACTGCCTTTCATTTTTCTCTCATGAAACCGACTGATCTTAGTGATCTAGTTAACTGTTTCATGCAAGAGGGCTTAATAACCCTCTCTCTCTCTCTATCACGTTCTACAAAACGAGATGCTACATAACTTAGGCAAATAAAGGGACGTAGCGAACAAAGAAGACCCAACAGCCAAGTCGGCGAAATTAAACTAAAGCTGAAACATAGGTTACGGCTCCGGCCCGGCCCTCCTTGCTTGCCACGTAGGTGTCTCAGGAGGCCATTCCAAGAAGTCAGCAACTTTTTGCAAAGTTCGCACTTGAAATCACCTTTCCCATTATTTTTTTATCGTGCACGACTTTGCAGTGGCGCGATATGTTCAAATTCATGACACCACAGTATCTAGAACAATTACTAACACCATTATGTCATTATTCTCGGAAATGTTTGGCTTTTGTTTTCTTTTACACATAGAAATCAAAAACAGCATTGAAAAGCTGAAGGTATTTTAAATTATCTTCCATTCATACTTGAAAGGTGTTGGAAATAATAGTAGAACTTACGGACAGTTTTTGTTCTTATTTAATCCAGTATTAGAAGATCCCGATTTTGTGATTTCCGACTGCACTTGTCCATAATGCTTATTCATGACCCGTCATTTTGTTCTGTTGCTGGGTCACTTTTATCATCTCCCTGCTGTTATAAAAATAAAATTTGCTGTTGTTCAATTTCATTTACATTTAGATGGTTTAAGTGTCTATATACCTGTGGCATCGTAATGATGACAAAAAGTGCACAAACAAAGGTGCTGTTATCCACCCTGGAAATGTTTTACTTTTCCCGGGGCTGCCAGCATTGGCTCTTATGTGACAGCCTGTAGGTACAGCAATTGTTTGTTGCTGCCGTCACTGCTCGCGCCATACGTTTTATGAGTCGAACTGAACTCGATGTTATCGGCCAGTTAATTGCGCGAATTAGGTTGGTGAAATTACTCCATAAGTTTCAAGTTGCAAAGACTTAAAGAATTAAATCACTACGGGCATAGCAAAACCGGATTGCCAGATGAGTACCTTCCATAACGCAAAACGCCTTCCAAAACCATAAAGCAGTTACATGACAAAATCTGTCAACGTATTTCGTTTTTACGGATTTCGATAAACTAATTATTTATCGGTCTACTCGAACTCGGCATTATTACGTAATAAGTGAACCTGGGTCTCCGTTATATTCAGCAATTCATTTGATCAATGATTAACATCACAACATCATATCATGACTTGAAAGACTAAATCACTCCGGATATACATTACAATTGGCAATTAACCCGGAGAGTTAAACTTTTCACGAAATCATAATTATTTTTAAAGGTAAAGACGTGAAAACCAATACAAAGTGTAATTGTTGCGGCGGCAATGAAAGGATTGCCATTTGGCTACCATATGTAATCTTTTGTTATTTAGGGTTTATATTTGCCATAATTTCAGTTACCATTTGCTACATAGAGTTAACAGATGGCTACTGAGTGTAGCAATTTGCTAAATAGGATTAATTTTTGGCTACCCATGGTAACCTTTTCTATCTCCAATTACCAATTGCCACATAGAGTTAACAGAATTACAGAATAACATTTGAGTACTGTACTTCCAGATACCATTTGCTAGTCTTTTTGAATTGAGCGAGAATTCGCGCAAATGTAACTGCAAAGATTCGAACTAACTAGACAGGGTTGTAGAATGGGGTTTGTTATATAGTAGATTGTATCTGTAGTTTGTACAAAGAAAGTTTCATGTCAAAATTAATCACAAATACCCGAACGTCCTAACCTGCAAATGTTTCATCTTGTATGTGTCCAGGTTAATGGACTACAACGTTTTGAAATCACAAACTTGTGGTAGACCGATGCAAATCTTGCGTTTCCTCTCATTCTGCAATTCGTGAATACGTGCTTCCATTGATGAGATGACGTCTTCGAAGAAGAATTCAAAAGCTCCCTGAAAGATTTTTTTAATCTACGAACTATATGACTATAGGCCTACTACCTAAATTCTAAAGCCTTATCATGTCAACTTTAACTTAACACACACCTATCATCTTCTGGCAGTATCTTGCTGACCCTCGTTACCTAAAATTGTATTAAGTCATGAGATAGATGTGGACGAAGAGGAAAAAGGAATTACCTGTTTCTAATCAGATGATCTAGGATTCTAGGTTATGCCAAAAAGTTTCTTACTCGGTGACCAGGTACAACAAAGGCCAATTGAAAGACTGGCGCCAGTACCTGAAAGCTCGTAACGTTCGAGTCGGACTTCCTGAAAATGCGAAACAGCGTGATCGCAGCACGTTCGCGAAAGAAGTTTGCCATCGAGTTCTAGTCAAGGTTGTTTGCAGAGTACAAAGCCAGAATGGAAAAGCACGGGGATGATATTGCAACTATGATAAAACTGCTAAAAAACGCAACAGTAGCTGTTTTAGCCTGCCTGTAAAATAATCACAGGCAATGTCGGCAGTTTTCATTCGTTTGCCGTGGTAAATCGCAACCACTGTTATGGAACAACAACAAAGTACGTCTTGTACAAAATGACGAATAAAAAACGCTTTGCAAACAGACCGTTTAGAAACATATTGGATGAATAATTATGTTAACTGCTGTTTAATATTCTAAAATATAAAAGAACGTATATCCTTAAGATGCGTTAAAATGTTTATGTATTAGTGAAAAAAGCAATGAAGTGTATTCCTTTATATGCATAGGCTTTGTGGTGCAGTATTGTTTGAGATAAGGCAACGAGCTATGTGTATTTTATAGCGATTAAATGTCATTGTTTATCGAGATAGTATGTGTAAATAGGATTAAATCATGTAAGTATTTTGTCCGGCTACATTGGTATGAAGCCAGCCTGTTGAAGCAAGACTGACTTTCATTTTTCTCTCATGAAACCGACTGATCTTAGTGATCTAGTTAACTGTTTCATGCAAGAGGGCTTAATAACCCTCTCTCTCTCTCTATCACGTTCTACAAAACGAGATGCTACATAACTTAGGCAAATAAAGGGACGTAGCGAACAAAGAAGACCCAACAGCCAAGTCGGCGAAATTAAACTAAAGCTGAAACATAGCTTACGGCTCCGGCCCGGCCCTTCTTTGTCACGAAACAAAAAGCGTGAAGCTTGCCACGTAGGTGTCTCAGGAGGCCATTCCAAGAAGTCAGCAACTTTTTGCAAAGTTCGCACTTGAAATCACCTTTCCCATTATATATTTTTTTATCGTGCACGACTTTGCAGTGGCGCGATATGTTCAAATTCATGACACCACAGTATCTAGAACAATTACTAACACCATTATGTCATTATTCTCGGAAATGTTTGGCTTTTGTTTTCTTTTACACATAGAAATCAAAAACAGCATTGAAAAGCTGAAGGTATTTTAAATTATCTTCCATTCATACTTGAAAGCTGTTGGAAATAATAGTAGAACTTACGGACAGTTTTTGTTCTTATTTAATCCAGTATTAGAAGATCCCGATTTTGTGATTTCCGACTGCACTTGTCCATAATGCTTATTCATGACCCGTCATTTTCTTCTGTTGCTGGGTCACTTTTATCATCTCCCTGCTGTTATAAAAATAAAATTTGCTGTTGTTCAATTTCATTTAAATTTAGATGGTTTAAGTGTCTATATACCTGTGGCATCGTAATGATGACAAAAAGTGCACAAACAAAGGTGCTGTTATCCACCCTGGAAATGTTTTACTTTTCCCTTGGCTGCCAGCATTGGCTCTTATGTGACAGCCTCCAGGTACAGCAATTGTTTGTTGCTGCCGTCACTGCTCGCGCCATACGTTTTATGAGTCGAACTGAACTCGATGTTATCGGCCAGTTAATTGCGCGAATTAGGTTGGTGAAATTACTCCATAAGTTTCAAGTTGCACAGACTTAAAGAATTAAATCACTACGGGCATAGCAAAACCGGATTGCCAGATGAGTACCTTCCATAACGCAAAACGCCTTCCAAAACCATAAAGCAGTTACATGAAAAAATCTGTCAACGTATTTCGTTTTCACGGATTTCGATAAACTAATTATCGGTCTATTCGAACTCGGCATTATTACGTAATAAGTGAACCTGGGTCTCCGTTATATTCAGCAATTCATTTGATCAATGATGAACATCACAACATCATATCATGACTTGAAAGACTAAATCACTCCGGACATACATTACAATTGGCAATTAACCCGGAGAGTTAAACTTTTCACGAAATCATAATTATTTTTAAAGGTAAAGACGTGAAAACCAATACAAAGTGTAATTGTTGCGGCGGCAATGAAAGGATTGCCATTTGGCTACCATATGTAATCTTTTGTTATTTAGGGTTTATATTTGCCAAAATTTCAGTTACCATATGCTACATAGAGTTAACAGATGGCTACTGAGTGTAGCAATTTGCTAAATAGGATTAATTTTTGGCTACCCATGGTAACCTTTTCTATCTCCAATTACCAATTGCCACATAGAGTTAACAGAATTACAGAATAACATTTGAGTACTGTACTTCCAGATACCATTTGCTAGTCTTTTTGAATTGAGCGAGAATTCGCGCAAATGTAACTGCAAAGATTCGAACTAACTAGACAGGGTTGTAGAATGGGGTTTGTTATATAGTAGATTGTATCTGTAGTTTGTACAAAGAAAGTTTCATGTCAAAATTAATCACAAATACCAGAACGTCCTAACCTGCAAATGTTTCATCTTGTATGTGTCCAGGTTAATGGACTACAACGTTTTGAAATCACAAACTTGTGGTAGACCGATGCAAATCTTGCGTTTCCTCTCATTCTGCAATTCGTGAATACGTGCTTCCATTGATGAGATGACGTCTTCGAAGAAGAATTCAAAAGCTCCCTGAAAGATTTATTTAATCTACGAACTATATGACTATAGGCCTACTACCTAAATTCTAAAGCCTTATCATGTCAACTTTAACTTAACACACACCTATCATCTTCTGGCAGTATCTTGCTGACCCTCGTTACCTAAAATTGTATTAAGTCATGAGATAGATGTGGACGAAGAGGAAAAAGGAATTACCTGTTTCTAATCAGATGATCTAGGATTCTAGGTTATGCCAAAAAGTTTCTTACTCGGTGACCAGGTACAACAAAGGCCAATTGAAAGACTGGCGCCAGTACCTGAAAGCTCGTAACGTTCGAGTCGGACTTCCTGAAAATGCGAAACAGCGTGATCGCAGCACGTTCGCGAAAGAAGTTTGCCATCGAGTTCTAGTCAAGGTTGTTTGCAGAGTACAAAGCCAGAATCGAAAAGCACGGGGATGATATTGCAACTATGACAAAACTGCTAAAAAACGCAACAGTAGCTGTTTTAGCCTGCCTGTAAAATAATCACAGGCAATGTCGGCAGTTTTCATTCGTTTGCCGTGGTAAATCGCAACCACTGTTATGGAACAACAACAAAGTACGTCTTGTACAAAATGACGAATAAAAAACGCTTTGCAAACAGACCGTTTAGAAACATATTGGATGAATAATTATGTTAACTGCTGTTTAATATTCTAAAATATAAAAGAACGTATATCCTTAAGATGCGTTAAAATGTTTATGTATTAGTGAAAAAAGCAATGAAGTGTATTCCTTTATATGCATAGGCTTTGTGGTGCAGTATTGTTTGAGATATGGCAACGAGCTATGTGTATTTTATAGCGATTAAATGTCATTGTTTATCGAGATAGTATGTGTAAATAGGATTAAATCATGTAAGTATTTTGTCCGGCTACATTGGTATGAAGCCAGCCTGTTGAAGCAAGACTGACTTTCATTTTTCTCTCATGAAACCGACTGATCTTAGTGATCTAGTTAACTGTTTCATGCAAGAGGGCTTAATAACCCTCTCTCTCTTTCTATCACGTTCTACAAAACGAGATGCTACATAACTTAGGCAAATAAAGGGACGTAGCGAACAAAGAAGACCCAACAGCCAAGTCGGCGAAATTAAACTAAAGCTGAAACATAGCTTACGGCTCCGGCCCGGCCCTCCTTTGTCACGAAACAAAAAGCGTGAAGCTTGCCACGTAGGTGTCTCAGGAGGCCATTCCAAGAAGTCAGCAACTTTTTGCAAAGTTCGCACTTGAAATCACCTTTCCCATTATATATTTTTTTATCGTGCACGACTTTGCAGTGGCGCGATATGTTCAAATTCATGACACCACAGTATCTAGAACAATTACTAACACCATTATGTCATTATTCTCGGAAATGTTTGGCTTTTGTTTTCTTTTACACATAGAAATCAAAAACAGCATTGAAAAGCTGAAGGTATTTTAAATTATCTTCCATTCATACTTGAAAGCTGTTGGAAATAATAGTAGAACTTACGGACAGTTTCTCTTCTTATTTAATCCAGTATTAGAAGATCCCGATTTTGTGATTTCCGACTGCACTTGTCCATAATGCTTATTCATGACCCGTCATTTTCTTCTGTTGCTGGGTCACTTTTATCATCTCCCTGCTGTTATAAAAATAAAATTTGCTGTTGTTCAATTTCATTTAAATTTAGATGGTTTAAGTGTCTATATACCTGTGGCATCGTAATGATGACAAAAAGTGCACAAACAAAGGTGCTGTTATCCACCCTGGAAATGTTTTACTTTTCCCGGGGCTGCCAGCATTGGCTCTTATGTGACAGCCTCCAGGTACAGCAATTGTTTGTTGCTGCCGTCACTGCTCGCGCCATACGTTTTATGAGTCGAACTGAACTCGATGTTATCGGCCAGTTAATTGCGCGAATTAGGTTGGTGAAATTACTCCATAAGTTTCAAGTTGCAAAGACTTAAAGAATTAAATCACTACGGGCATAGCAAAACCGGATTGCCAGATGAGTACCTTCCATAACGCAAAACGCCTTCCAAAACCATAAATCAGTTACATGAAAAAATCTGTCAACGTATTTCGTTTTCACGGATTTCGATAAACTAATTATCGGTCTATTCGAACTCGGCATTATTACGTAATAAGTGAACCTGGGTCTCCGTTATATTCAGCAATTCATTTGATCAATGATGAACATCACAACATCATATCATGACTTGAAAGACTAAATCACTCCGGACATACATTACAATTGGCAATTAACCCGGAGAGTTAAACTTTTCACGAAATCATAATTATTTTTAAAGGTAAAGACGTGAAAACCAATACAAAGTGTAATTGTTGCGGCGGCAATGAAAGGATTGCCATTTGGCTACCATATGTAATCTTTTGTTATTTAGGGTTTATATTTGCCAAAATTTCAGTTAACATATGCTACATAGAGTTAACAGATGGCTACTGAGTGTAGCAATTTGCTAAATAGGATTAATTTTTGGCTACCCATGGTAACCTTTTCTATCTCCAATTACCAATTGCCACATAGAGTTAACAGAATTACAGAATAACATTTGAGTACTGTACTTCCAGATACCATTTGCTAGTCTTTTTGAATTGAGCGAGAATTCGCGCAAATGTAACTGCAAAGATTCGAACTAACTAGACAGGGTTGTAGAATGGGGTTTGTTATATAGTAGATTGTATCTGTAGTTTGTACAAAGAAAGTTTCATGTCAAAATTAATCACAAATACCAGAACGTCCTAACCTGCAAATGTTTCATCTTGTATGTGTCCAGGTTAATGGACTACAACGTTTTGAAATCACAAACTTGTGGTAGACCGATGCAAATCTTGCGTTTCCTCTCATTCTGCAATTCGTGAATACGTGCTTCCATTGATGAGATGACGTCTTCGAAGAAGAATTCAAAAGCTCCCTGAAAGATTTATTTAATCTACGAACTATATGACTATAGGCCTACTACCTAAATTCTAAAGCCTTATCATGTCAACTTTAACTTAACACACACCTATCATCTTCTGGCAGTATCTTGCTGACCCTCGTTACCTAAAATTGTATTAAGTCATGAGATAGATGTGGACGAAGAGGAAAAAGGAATTACCTGTTTCTAATCAGATGATCTAGGATTCTAGGTTATGCCAAAAAGTTTCTTACTCGGTGAACAGGTACAACAAAGGCCAATTGAAAGACTGGCGCCAGTACCTGAAAGCTCGTAACGTTCGAGTCGGACTTCCTGAAAATGCGAAACAGCGTGATCGCAGCACGTTCGCGAAAGAAGTTTGCCATCGAGTTCTAGTCAAGGTTGTTTGCAGAGTACAAAGCCAGAATCGAAAAGCACGGGGATGATATTGCAACTATGACAAAACTGCTAAAAAACGCAACAGTAGCTGTTTTAGCCTGCCTGTAAAATAATCACAGGCAATGTCGGCAGTTTTCATTCGTTTGCCGTGGTAAATCGCAACCACTGTTATGGAACAACAACAAAGTACGTCTTGTACAAAATGACGAATAAAAAACGCTTTGCAAACAGACCGTTTAGAAACATATTGGATGAATAATTATGTTAACTGCTGTTTAATATTCTAAAATATAAAAGAACGTATATCCTTAAGATGCGTTAAAATGTTTATGTATTAGTGAAAAAAGCAATGAAGTGTATTCCTTTATATGCATAGGCTTTGTGGTGCAGTATTGTTTGAGATATGGCAACGAGCTATGTGTATTTTATAGCGATTAAATGTCATTGTTTATCGAGATAGTATGTGTAAATAGGATTAAATCATGTAAGTATTTTGTATTTCATGTATAGCATGTAAATCAATCCCGAAGCGTGGATTTCCCACCTTGAACATAAATTTTCCCTTTATCAAATCACTTCAAAAACTAATCGTCACATGTTAGCGGTAGAGGCAATTCCGGCGACAGACCTCGGGCTACTTTGTTTACCTTCTGCGTATGCTCATAACTGTTACGACATAATAATCAATGAAATCTTGAAAAATTTTGATAAACGTGAGGACTGAGGATTATTTAGAGTTTTTGTTGGCTGATCTGACACTTCGCGTTCTATCTTCCAAAGATTTAATGCGCGAATTAATGAGTGCAGTAGGTCAAACGAATCTTACTCAACCAGTTAATAAACGAATTCGTGCTACATTTTTTAAGTGGTCACCATCAGACGTCGCAATTTCTTACCCACTACAGCCACAAATACAACAAATTTAAGTGTATAAACCACCTCATTACCCACGATCTAACGCTAACAATGGAACAAAGAGTTCCGGACAAACAAGTACTAATTTCACAAATCATAATTCACCAAACCAACGCGATTAATTTAACTAAACATGGCAACAACGATCACCACACACAAACATTGGCCAGTTTCACAAATCATACAGCAATTGGTAATTTATGACACAGTGATAACTTATCATATTCATCACCCACCTTTCAGAAACCAGACTATCAACGCAGCAATTACCCTTGCGCAAAATCATTCGCGGGCAACAAAAAACATTCGGCGATCGACGTTGGATTAACTCGTTAACCCCGTCGATAGCACCTACTTCCAAAAGAGACTGTCCCTTGTTAACTGTTTGTGATCACGCCAATTGAATTCTTTTTTATGTAGATAGCGCTGCAGCAACTTCTCTTTCGTCGGCTAGTTTAGCTCACAAATCAAACTCCAAACTGCAAATGTTTGTTTATGCTTCAGTTAAATCATTGTATAAAATCACATTTATCATGGGTTTTATTTGATAAGTTTAGTTGTGAGAAATGAGAATAATGAGAACGATTGTTTGATTTATTGCTTTTGACTGAGCGAGGTCATACCCAGCTTTTGTTTCGTTAAACCACTTGGACATTTCCATTCAATTTAATTTCTCTAATTCTTTTCAAAGACCCTGACTCTCTATGGGAAGCCTTTCCGTTTGACTAAAGAGCTCTCAATGTGCCAAAGTTTATTAGTTTATAATTATAATTAATTATAATACGCCTACCATTTGTCCTCTTTTAGGGTTCAATTCCAACTTTAACCAAGATGAGCCATACAAGCAAAACATACACTTAGTAAAACAGTTCAAAATCAGCCGAATTGTTTACCGCTAACTAATAAAGGTGTCAATGTTATTCGTGTGAGTTTGAATATTTTGTACGTCACTTGCTTCCACCCTGCGGAATTGTTTCATAGGTTGAAGACCACTGTGTGGGACTGTTATCGCAAACAACGCCATTCAGTGAACACACTAAACGCATAAAGAGTTCAATTAAAACACGCAAATTTCAGGCAATATTAACAAAACCAACTATATAAGGCACCTAATGCCTTAAAAATAAATGATATAAATAATCCGACAAACACCGGAAAACCGATTTTTAAAGCAATAAACTCAAAATTAGGTAAAATGCCGTAAATAAATTGGTAGACATTGCTGATAACACTCCTAGTATTATCTAAATCTTATAACACTCTTATACTAGAATTATCCCAGTGCTTATAGAATTACTTACAGCGGCGATGTCTAAGAACTGAAAGCCTGAAACTTGGGTGGCGAGCTCCCGCGATGAAAAATGGTACAAGGCGGACACAGCCAAGAAAACGGATGGAAACTGAAGACTTTTGATGTCCAATGTAAAGAGGTCGATCAACTAGAATGGAAATAAGAACAGTTAAGATTACTCGACACTTGACGCAGTTTCTGAAACCGCACGTTAAATATCCAGCAAGTGAAGATGTGAGGTAGCTGTACGCGGAAAGTCCCGATATTAGTTATATTGTTTGCTAATTGCTAATAACTGCATGAATGCAAAACACAAGCAAAGTGGGTCAATAAATCGGCGGCAACTCACAGTCGAAATGTTTCACACAATTAATTTCACACAAGAACTGACTGCAATTTATTCCCACCTGTGCTATGTGGACAAATGTTTCTTGCGGATATTGAGGAAGGAAAAAAAGCGGATGACAGAGCATTGGCGGCGAAAGCGGCGTGACCGCGTGAGCTGTCTGAAGATAAACGTTTACCCAGGACACCACTGTGACTGGGGAAAGCGACCACTTGAGTGTGCTAAGGATTAACAATTCCTGGGATATGATTTCTTCCTCCGTGCAAGCTCCATCGGTGACGTAGGCAAAGTCTGTTAACTTCGGGGGATAGATTTCCTGTAGAGACACAAAAGTTTAGCAAAGACCAATATTTAGAAATCATTTCTCCTAAATACTGTTTACCTGCGTGAATATAGGTTCTTCAAATAAATTTTATACAAAAAAATGACAAACTTACTTCTAATTGCGCGGCGATAAATAAGGCGGTGACACCGACAAGCTGTAACCTCGTTTTGTGAATGTTGGTTGTGTTGTAAAGATATCGATCAATGTAGTCGATCGCTAAATAAAACGTCTCCCAGTGTAAAGTATACACCTTTGATACCTGCAAAGAGACACACTAGCGTTAGACAACATACTTTCCATTATCTTGCTTTCCCCTAGAGTTTAGAAGTTGAGTTGCTACCTCCATTAACTAGTCTAGCAGGATGGTGCGCACTAGAGGTTGCAAATCTTTGTGTCTCGACAAGTAAGCGCTGTTTCGGTAATAAAGCGAATCTTCGTCAACCATCGAGCGCCATAATTCGTCAGAGTCGGCTGAAACAAACAAGACGATTTGAATGTGGGCTCTCAGATTGAGAACAAAAATAACAACACATGTGGTTATGGTTAATGTGAAAGTTAAAATTGATGTTAATAATAGTCATATAACAAGATAAAGATATAAACAAGAGAAAATATAATAATGAAGTTGTTCAACTGGCCAAAACAACGGCGACCACAACAACCAAAACCATAGCATCTCATAACGAAATCCAATAAATGTCACAAAATGTACATGGCTCTAACGTTCCTTACCTTTTCAAGTTTCAAAATTTGTCCTGAAATGTTGTACGAATTCGCGATGTGTGCATAATCATGGTTGCTAACTTTTGCTCGCAATCTTGTCAAAGAACGATTTATCTTACAAACTTACAAAAACACTGCTTTCGATGACCACATTGACGCGGTACTCTTAGAAACCCCATTTAAAAAAACTGCCACTCCACAGCTAATTACCATCTCATAGTCTCTCGAATACCTATAAAACGTGGACACGTGGTGGAAACAAAAGACTTAGCTACCCGTGACTCGACACTCAAAATTCCGATGTGGCTACATTGGTATGAAGCCAGCCTGTTGAAGCAAGACTGCCTTTCATTTTTCTCTCATGAAACCGACTGATCTTAGTGATCTAGTTAACTGTTTCATGCAAGAGGGCTAAATAACCCTCTCTCTCTCTCTATCACGTTCTACAAAACGAGATGCTACATAACTTAGGCAAATAAAGAGACGTAGCGAACAAAGAAGACCCAACAGCCAAGTCGGCGAAATTAAACTAAAGCTGAAACATAGCTTACGGCTCCGGCCCGGGCCCGGCTCTCCTTTGTCACGAAACAAAAAGCGTGAAGCTTGCCACGTAGGTGTCTCAGGAGGCCATTCCAAGAAGTCAGCAACTTTTTGCAAAGTTCGCACTTGAAATCACCTTTCCCATTATTTTTTTATCGTGCACGACTTTGCAGTCGCGCGATATGTTCAAATTCATGACACCACAGTATCTAGAACAATTACGAACACCATTATGTCATTATTCTCGGAAATGTTTGGCTTTTGTTTTCTTTTACACATAGAAATCAAAAAAAGCATTGAAAAGCTGAAGGTATTTTAAATTATCTTCCATTCATACTTGAAAGCTGTTGGAAATAATAGTAGAACATACGGACAGTTTTTCTTCTTATTTAATCCAGTATTAGAAGATCCCGATTTTGTGATTTCCGACTGCACTTGTCCATAATGCTTATTCATGACCCGTCATTTTCTTCTGTTGCTGGGTCACTTTTATCATCTCCCTGCTGTTATAAAAATAAAATTTGCTGTTGTTCAATTTCATTTAAATTTAGATGGTTTAAGTGTCTATATACCTGTGGCATCGTAATGATGACAAAAAGTGCACAAACAAAGGTGCTGTTATCCACCCTGGAAATGTTTTACTTTTCCCGGGGCTGCCAGCATTGGCTCTTATGTGACAGCCTCCAGGTACAGCAATTGTTTGTTGCTGCCGTCACTGCTCGCGCCATACGTTTTATGAGTCGAACTGAACTCGATGTTATCGGCCAGTTAATTGCGCGAATTAGGTTGGTGAAATTACTCCATAAGTTTCAAGTTGCAAAGACTTAAAGAATTAAATCACTACGGGCATAGCAAAACCGGATTGCCAGATGAGTACCTTCCATAACGCAAAACGCCTTCCAAAACCATAAATCAGTTACATGAAAAAATCTGTCAACGTATTTCGTTTTCACGGATTTCGATAAACTAATTATCGGTCTATTCGAACTCGGCATTATTACGTAATAAGTGAACCTGGGTCTCCGTTATATTCAGCAATTCATTTGATCAATGATGAACATCACAACATCATATCATGACTTGAAAGACTAAATCACTCCGGACATACATTACAATTGGCAATTAACCCGGAGAGTTAAACTTTTCACGAAATCATAATTATTTTTAAAGGTAAAGACGTGAAAACCAATACAAAGTGTAATTGTTGCGGCGGCAATGAAAGGATTGCCATTTGGCTACCATATGTAATCTTTTGTTATTTAGGGTTTATATTTGCCAAAATTTCAGTTAACATATGCTACATAGAGTTAACAGATGGCTACTGAGTGTAGCAATTTGCTAAATAGGATTAATTTTTGGCTACCCATGGTAACCTTTTCTATCTCCAATTACCAATTGCCACATAGAGTTAACAGAATTACAGAATAACATTTGAGTACTGTACTTCCAGATACCATTTGCTAGTCTTTTTGAATTGAGCGAGAATTCGCGCAAATGTAACTGCAAAGATTCGAACTAACTAGACAGGGTTGTAGAATGGGGTTTGTTATATAGTAGATTGTATCTGTAGTTTGTACAAAGAAAGTTTCATGTCAAAATTAATCACAAATACCAGAACGTCCTAACCTGCAAATGTTTCATCTTGTATGTGTCCAGGTTAATGGACTACAACGTTTTGAAATCACAAACTTGTGGTAGACCGATGCAAATCTTGCGTTTCCTCTCATTCTGCAATTCGTGAATACGTGCTTCCATTGATGAGATGACGTCTTCGAAGAAGAATTCAAAAGCTCCCTGAAAGATTTATTTAATCTACGAACTATATGACTATAGGCCTACTACCTAAATTCTAAAGCCTTATCATGTCAACTTTAACTTAACACACACCTATCATCTTCTGGCAGTATCTTGCTGACCCTCGTTACCTAAAATTGTATTAAGTCATGAGATAGATGTGGACGAAGAGGAAAAAGGAATTACCTGTTTCTAATCAGATGATCTAGGATTCTAGGTTATGCCAAAAAGTTTCTTACTCGGTGAACAGGTACAACAAAGGCCAATTGAAAGACTGGCGCCAGTACCTGAAAGCTCGTAACGTTCGAGTCGGACTTCCTGAAAATGCGAAACAGCGTGATCGCAGCACGTTCGCGAAAGAAGTTTGCCATCGAGTTCTAGTCAAGGTTGTTTGCAGAGTACAAAGCCAGAATCGAAAAGCACGGGGATGATATTGCAACTATGACAAAACTGCTAAAAAACGCAACAGTAGCTGTTTTAGCCTGCCTGTAAAATAATCACAGGCAATGTCGGCAGTTTTCATTCGTTTGCCGTGGTAAATCGCAACCACTGTTATGGAACAACAACAAAGTACGTCTTGTACAAAATGACGAATAAAAAACGCTTTGCAAACAGACCGTTTAGAAACATATTGGATGAATAATTATGTTAACTGCTGTTTAATATTCTAAAATATAAAAGAACGTATATCCTTAAGATGCGTTAAAATGTTTATGTATTAGTGAAAAAAGCAATGAAGTGTATTCCTTTATATGCATAGGCTTTGTGGTGCAGTATTGTTTGAGATATGGCAACGAGCTATGTGTATTTTATAGCGATTAAATGTCATTGTTTATCGAGATAGTATGTGTAAATAGGATTAAATCATGTAAGTATTTTGTATTTCATGTATAGCATGTAAATCAATCCCGAAGCGTGGATTTCCCACCTTGAACATAAATTTTCCCTTTATCAAATCACTTCAAAAACTAATCGTCACATGTTAGCGGTAGAGGCAATTCCGGCGACAGACCTCGGGCTACTTTGTTTACCTTCTGCGTATGCTCATAACTGTTACGACATAATAATCAATGAAATCTTGAAAAATTTTGATAAACGTGAGGACTGAGGATTATTTAGAGTTTTTGTTGGCTGATCTGACACTTCGCGTTCTATCTTCCAAAGATTTAATGCGCGAATTAATGAGTGCAGTAGGTCAAACGAATCTTACTCAACCAGTTAATAAACGAATTCGTGCTACATTTTTTAAGTGGTCACCATCAGACGTCGCAATTTCTTACCCACTACAGCCACAAATACAACAAATTTAAGTGTATAAACCACCTCATTACCCACGATCTAACGCTAACAATGGAACAAAGAGTTCCGGACAAACAAGTACTAATTTCACAAATCATAATTCACCAAACCAACGCGATTAATTTAACTAAACATGGCAACAACGATCACCACACACAAACATTGGCCAGTTTCACAAATCATACAGCAATTGGTAATTTATGACACAGTGATAACTTATCATATTCATCACCCACCTTTCAGAAACCAGACTATCAACGCAGCAATTACCCTTGCGCAAAATCATTCGCGGGCAACAAAAAACATTCGGCGATCGACGTTGGATTAACTCGTTAACCCCGTCGATAGCACCTACTTCCAAAAGAGACTGTCCCTTGTTAACTGTTTGTGATCACGCCAATTGAATTCTTTTTTATGTAGATAGCGCTGCAGCAACTTCTCTTTCGTCGGCTAGTTTAGCTCACAAATCAAACTCCAAACTGCAAATGTTTGTTTATGCTTCAGTTAAATCATTGTATAAAATCACATTTATCATGGGTTTTATTTGATAAGTTTAGTTGTGAGAAATGAGAATAATGAGAACGATTGTTTGATTTATTGCTTTTGACTGAGCGAGGTCATACCCAGCTTTTGTTTCGTTAAACCACTTGGACATTTCCATTCAATTTAATTTCTCTAATTCTTTTCAAAGACCCTGACTCTCTATGGGAAGCCTTTCCGTTTGACTAAAGAGCTCTCAATGTGCCAAAGTTTATTAGTTTATAATTATAATTAATTATAATACGCCTACCATTTGTCCTCTTTTAGGGTTCAATTCCAACTTTAACCAAGATGAGCCATACAAGCAAAACATACACTTAGTAAAACAGTTCAAAATCAGCCGAATTGTTTACCGCTAACTAATAAAGGTGTCAATGTTATTCGTGTGAGTTTGAATATTTTGTACGTCACTTGCTTCCACCCTGCGGAATTGTTTCATAGGTTGAAGACCACTGTGTGGGACTGTTATCGCAAACAACGCCATTCAGTGAACACACTAAACGCATAAAGAGTTCAATTAAAACACGCAAATTTCAGGCAATATTAACAAAACCAACTATATAAGGCACCTAATGCCTTAAAAATAAATGATATAAATAATCCGACAAACACCGGAAAACCGATTTTTAAAGCAATAAACTCAAAATTAGGTAAAATGCCGTAAATAAATTGGTAGACATTGCTGATAACACTCCTAGTATTATCTAAATCTTATAACACTCTTATACTAGAATTATCCCAGTGCTTATAGAATTACTTACAGCGGCGATGTCTAAGAACTGAAAGCCTGAAACTTGGGTGGCGAGCTCCCGCGATGAAAAATGGTACAAGGCGGACACAGCCAAGAAAACGGATGGAAACTGAAGACTTTTGATGTCCAATGTAAAGAGGTCGATCAACTAGAATGGAAATAAGAACAGTTAAGATTACTCGACACTTGACGCAGTTTCTGAAACCGCACGTTAAATATCCAGCAAGTGAAGATGTGAGGTAGCTGTACGCGGAAAGTCCCGATATTAGTTATATTGTTTGCTAATTGCTAATAACTGCATGAATGCAAAACACAAGCAAAGTGGGTCAATAAATCGGCGGCAACTCACAGTCGAAATGTTTCACACAATTAATTTCACACAAGAACTGACTGCAATTTATTCCCACCTGTGCTATGTGGACAAATGTTTCTTGCGGATATTGAGGAAGGAAAAAAAGCGGATGACAGAGCATTGGCGGCGAAAGCGGCGTGACCGCGTGAGCTGTCTGAAGATAAACGTTTACCCAGGACACCACTGTGACTGGGGAAAGCGACCACTTGAGTGTGCTAAGGATTAACAATTCCTGGGATATGATTTCTTCCTCCGTGCAAGCTCCATCGGTGACGTAGGCAAAGTCTGTTAACTTCGGGGGATAGATTTCCTGTAGAGACACAAAAGTTTAGCAAAGACCAATATTTAGAAATCATTTCTCCTAAATACTGTTTACCTGCGTGAATATAGGTTCTTCAAATAAATTTTATACAAAAAAATGACAAACTTACTTCTAATTGCGCGGCGATAAATAAGGCGGTGACACCGACAAGCTGTAACCTCGTTTTGTGAATGTTGGTTGTGTTGTAAAGATATCGATCAATGTAGTCGATCGCTAAATAAAACGTCTCCCAGTGTAAAGTATACACCTTTGATACCTGCAAAGAGACACACTAGCGTTAGACAACATACTTTCCATTATCTTGCTTTCCCCTAGAGTTTAGAAGTTGAGTTGCTACCTCCATTAACTAGTCTAGCAGGATGGTGCGCACTAGAGGTTGCAAATCTTTGTGTCTCGACAAGTAAGCGCTGTTTCGGTAATAAAGCGAATCTTCGTCAACCATCGAGCGCCATAATTCGTCAGAGTCGGCTGAAACAAACAAGACGATTTGAATGTGGGCTCTCAGATTGAGAACAAAAATAACAACACATGTGGTTATGGTTAATGTGAAAGTTAAAATTGATGTTAATAATAGTCATATAACAAGATAAAGATATAAACAAGAGAAAATATAATAATGAAGTTGTTCAACTGGCCAAAACAACGGCGACCACAACAACCAAAACCATAGCATCTCATAACGAAATCCAATAAATGTCACAAAATGTACATGGCTCTAACGTTCCTTACCTTTTCAAGTTTCAAAATTTGTCCTGAAATGTTGTACGAATTCGCGATGTGTGCATAATCATGGTTGCTAACTTTTGCTCGCAATCTTGTCAAAGAACGATTTATCTTACAAACTTACAAAAACACTGCTTTCGATGACCACATTGACGCGGTACTCTTAGAAACCCCATTTAAAAAAACTGCCACTCCACAGCTAATTACCATCTCATAGTCTCTCGAATACCTATAAAACGTGGACACGTGGTGGAAACAAAAGACTTAGCTACCCGTGACTCGACACTCAAAATTCCGATGTGGCTACATTGGTATGAAGCCAGCCTGTTGAAGCAAGACTGCCTTTCATTTTTCTCTCATGAAACCGACTGATCTTAGTGATCTAGTTAACTGTTTCATGCAAGAGGGCTAAATAACCCTCTCTCTCTCTCTATCACGTTCTACAAAACGAGATGCTACATAACTTAGGCAAATAAAGAGACGTAGCGAACAAAGAAGACCCAACAGCCAAGTCGGCGAAATTAAACTAAAGCTGAAACATAGCTTACGGCTCCGGCCCGGGCCCGGCTCTCCTTTGTCACGAAACAAAAAGCGTGAAGCTTGCCACGTAGGTGTCTCAGGAGGCCATTCCAAGAAGTCAGCAACTTTTTGCAAAGTTCGCACTTGAAATCACCTTTCCCATTATTTTTTTATCGTGCACGACTTTGCAGTCGCGCGATATGTTCAAATTCATGACACCACAGTATCTAGAACAATTACGAACACCATTATGTCATTATTCTCGGAAATGTTTGGCTTTTGTTTTCTTTTACACATAGAAATCAAAAAAAGCATTGAAAAGCTGAAGGTATTTTAAATTATCTTCCATTCATACTTGAAAGCTGTTGGAAATAATAGTAGAACATACGGACAGTTTTTCTTCTTATTTAATCCAGTATTAGAAGATCCCGATTTTGTGATTTCCGACTGCACTTGTCCATAATGCTTATTCATGACCCGTCATTTTCTTCTGTTGCTGGGTCACTTTTATCATCTCCCTGCTGTTATAAAAATAAAATTTGCTGTTGTTCAATTTCATTTAAATTTAGATGGTTTAAGTGTCTATATACCTGTGGCATCGTAATGATGACAAAAAGTGCACAAACAAAGGTGCTGTTATCCACCCTGGAAATGTTTTACTTTTCCCGGGGCTGCCAGCATTGGCTCTTATGTGACAGCCTCCAGGTACAGCAATTGTTTGTTGCTGCCGTCACTGCTCGCGCCATACGTTTTATGAGTCGAACTGAACTCGATGTTATCGGCCAGTTAATTGCGCGAATTAGGTTGGTGAAATTACTCCATAAGTTTCAAGTTGCAAAGACTTAAAGAATTAAATCACTACGGGCATAGCAAAACCGGATTGCCAGATGAGTACCTTCCATAACGCAAAACGCCTTCCAAAACCATAAATCAGTTACATGAAAAAATCTGTCAACGTATTTCGTTTTCACGGATTTCGATAAACTAATTATCGGTCTATTCGAACTCGGCATTATTACGTAATAAGTGAACCTGGGTGTCCGTTATATTCAGCAATTCATTTGATCAATGATGAACATCACAACATCATATCATGACTTGAAAGACTAAATCACTCCGGACATACATTACAATTGGCAATTAACCCGGAGAGTTAAACTTTTCACGAAATCATAATTATTTTTAAAGGTAAAGACGTGAAAACCAATACAAAGTGTAATTGTTGCGGCGGCAATGAAAGGATTGCCATTTGGCTACCATATGTAATCTCTTTTGTTATTTAGGGTTTATATTTGCCATAATTTCAGTTACCATTTGCTACATAGAGTTAACAGATGGCTACTGAGTGTAGCAATTTGCTAAATAGGATTAATTTTTGGCTACCCATGGTAACCTTTTCTATTTCCAATTACCAATTGCCACATAGAGTTAACAGAATTACAGAATAACATTTGAGTACTGTACTTCCAGATACCATTTGCTAGTCTTTTTGAATTGAGCGAGAATTCGCGCAAATGTAACTGCAAAGATTCGAACTAACTAGACAGGGTTGTAGAATGGGGTTTGTTATATAGTAGATTGTATCTGTAGTTTGTACAAAGAAAGTTTCATGTCAAAATTAATCACAAATACCAGAACGTCCTAACCTGCAAATGTTTCATCTTGTATGTGTCCAGGTTAATGGACTACAACGTTTTGAAATCACAAACTTGTGGTAGACCGATGCAAATCTTATAATTATAAACTAATAAACTTTGGAACATTTAGAGCTATTTAGTCAAGCGGAAAGGCTTCCCACAGAAAGTCAGGGTCTTTGAAACGAATTAGGGAAATTAAATTGAATGGAAATGTCCAAATGCTTTAAGGAAACAAAAGCTGGGTATGACCTCACTCTGGCAAAGGCAATAAATCAAACAATCGTTCTCATTATTCTCATTTCTCACAACCATTGAACTCATCAAATAAAACTCATGATAAATGTGATTTTATACAATGACTTAACTGAAGCATAAACAAACATTTGCGGTTTGGGGTTTGATTTGTGAGCTAAACTAGCCCACGAAAGAGAAGTTGCTGCAGCGCTATCTACATAAAAAAGAATTCAATTGGCGTGATCATAAACAGTTAACAAGGGACAGTCTCTTTTGGAAGTAGGTGCTATCGACGGGGCTAACCGGGTAAATCTAGCTGAGATCGTTAAATGTTTTTTGTTGCCCGCGAATGATTTTGCGCAAGGGTAATTGCTGCGTTGATGGCCTGGTTTCTGAAAGGTGGGTGATGAATATGATCAATTACCACTTTGTCATAAATTACCACTTGCTGTACTATTTGTGAAACTGGCCAATGTTTGTGTGTGGTGATCGTTGTTGCCATGTTTAGTTAAATTAATCGCGTTGGTTTAGTGAATTTATGATTTGTGAAATTAGTATTTGTTTGTCCGGAACTCTTTGTTCTATTGTTAGCGTTATATCGTGGGTAATGAGGTGGTTTAGACACTTGAATTTGTTGTATTTGTGGCGGTAGTGGGTAAGAAAGTGCGACGTCTGGTGGTGACCACTTAAGAAATTTAGCACGAATTCGTTTATTAACTGGTGGAGTAAGATTCCCTTGACCTACTGCACTCATTAATTCGCGCATTAAATCTTTGGAAGATAGAACATGAAGTGTCAGATCAGCCAACACAAACTCTAAATAATCCTAAATAATAATCCGAAGTAAAAATTACGAAATGTATCTCGCAACGTATACGGATATCAAATTGTGGTAGTTTAGTAGTAACTTTTCTAAAGGGAAGTGTTTGATGTTTATCTGAATTTTCTTGAGTTTTTCATCGGAGTCAGTATCATAGTAGCCTCATTATAAAAACAAAAACATTTACAAAATGTCTAGGCAAAGATTTACAGATCCACAATGCGTGGATTAGAAATTTGCAAAATCTTCTGTCAGACTGCTCTGATGACGAGGATTCTGACATTGAAATCGACGCAACAGTAAATTCTGCAATAGCCAGTGTTCAGCAGGCAAGTGAATCTGAATCGTCAGATTCGAGCGAAGATAAGTCTGATGTACTAAAATGAGTTTTTACATGAAGTTATATAGAGCAAGTTTCCAAATATCAAACGGCATTTTAAATGTTATCCATAACCTACCTACCTATCCCGACCTTATCAATGCCAAAATTGTCTCATGCATATCGTGCGTTTGTGGCATATTAGCCTGTGGCTGTGTTGACTGGCGTTTTACCAAATGCATTTTGTAAAATTGGGTGAAACGTTAAACAAAGCTTTCGAGTTGTGTCAGTTAAATAAGGCTTTGCATCATTCCCTTTCTAGGGCACCTTTCTTAGTTTCTTTAGTTCTAAACTCACCATGGTATGATTGATAACGTTTTTGATCGTTAGGTCTATAACCAACGGTGAATTAACTTTACGACCTATTTTTCTCATTTCTTTTCTAAAATTTATTGTTTTATCAAACCTAGTAACCTATTTCTAGACATTGGTTCATTGGTCGTCTTTTTTTCCCCGCAGTTTATTGTCAAATGGGAACTGGCATCTATTTTTACCACAAGACGCGCGAAAACGATCGGTCACGTGTTTGGTGGGAAAATTCGAGAGAAATCTGGAAACGCGCGAAGGGGAAACCTTCGCGGACCCATAATGCAGCCGTTGCCGATTCGGATGTTTCCATTGATTCTGTAGCTTCGCGTCCATTTTGGAAACAGTATAAAGGTAACTATTGACTTGTTACTTTCCAACTGCACTGAGGTCGTGAGGTCGTCACACGTCGCCAACTCCATTGTGCGGCATCACGCATGACAGACCACAATGAAGTCACAAAGAAGACGCGAAATTTGCAGTTATATTGACCGGGGAAGGCTTGATTGGTCACGGTCGCATTACGTGGGTCAGTTGCACTTTCAAAAAGTAGAAACTCGTATTTGACTCTTAGGTAATATCGCGCATCGCACTGTATTTGAACTCTTACGTAATAAAGCGCATCCTGGTACTGGCGCCTCAATCAAGCTCATTGAGGAACGTTTTCTTGACAATACAGCAAGCCGAGTTGTGTCAGTTGTATAAGGCTTTGCATCATTAACCTTCTGGGCCGCCGATCTTTGTTTCTTCAGTTCTAAACTCACCATGGTATAATTTATAACGTTTACGATCATAGCGTCTTCTCTGTCCCACGGTCAATTAACATCACGCTCCGTTTAGCTCATTTCTTTTGTATTTGCCAATATTTGGTAAATTTTTTATAATTTCGTGTAGGGTATTGTCAAATGGGAACTGAGTATATAACGCATCCCTTTTTGCTGGAAGAGTGAAAGAACATTTACATGTTCTGCTGTTCAGTTTGCCAGATAGCTTAAGGGACACACTTGGCTTGGACCGAAGGTTTTACAGTTTTTTAACTATTTTCAAGTTAGCCATAGTCGTTGATCAGATAAAGCTCAAAAACAGTTAGAGTACAGTATAATGTTTCGCAAATCGCTAAAAACTGGCCAAAGAAAATGTATGAATTAATTTGTACAGGTGATATCAGTAAACAAATTAACGATATTGAATATGAACCAAATGACTGACATCGAGATGGTTGACTTTGTGACATCAGGTATTGTACACTAGCTTGTGTAAATGAGTGCGCGCTTATGTAACCAGTTACGTGATTTAAATAATTTGCTATTCGTTTCTAGGGAAAGAGACGAAGAAACTCTAAAAACAAAAACTATATGTGCATTCTGAAGACGTTTAAAACGCACAAGAGAAAACTTCATTGACCATTTTTGCAACAATTACTTTGTAGATCTTTTAATTATTTATTAATCACACTGCGTGGTTTCTTGGCATTAAAGCGTGAAATGTGACCTAGTCTCACAACTGCTTTGCAGTATCTCGCTGAGAATAAGAATCGATTTAATTAAGTTGGTCTTGATAAGCTGCATTTAAATCTATTGGAAATAGGAAACACACTTCATTTCAATGAAGTCAAGTTAATTTCGCATCATACGCCATGATGACGTCACGACTAACGAACGCTCACTTGATCCGTTGAACTTAAACGAAATGAATTTGTAATTTTCAGTAATTTTTTAGTAATGAGTAGTCGAAACCACCCGTAACTGCAACAATATACTGTCAAAGAAGCTAAATAGCAGCATACAGTAATATTTTCTGTCTTTTTTGTGTAGTAGTTTTTCGTTTACCATAACTTCCATATTCTGGACGGTTCCACTTCCACGACATATGGCCCCGGGAAAATGACCGCGAACACACTCACCGGGGACAACTGAACGTGACGTAAATTGACCGCGAACAAACTGACTGTGATGTAAATTGACCGCGAACAAACTAACCGGGAACAGACTAAACGGTATGAAAATTGACCGTGCAAGTGCTGAATTATTGTGTTTACATTGATGGTAGTTTATGATTTGTAAAGTAAATTTGTAAATTTGTTTGTAACTATTTCCTTTGTTTTTAACAAAATTTTTTTTTTTATAATAAACAGAAATATTTCCGGAAATACGAGAAATACGAGTAACAACATTAAAAGAAGTTCACTGCAAAACGCATATGACACTACATAATAAGGGCACTAAAACTTACACAAACTGTTATTTGACAAATCAGTCAACCTTGAATGCAACACACTTATTTGGCTGAGATTAAAGCTGATGTGCGACTAGATAGTGAATTAGACTATTAGACTTAAAGTTTTGACCTTTTGACGGCCAGTTTGTCGATGGTTAATTTGTTGACTCCTGTGTTTGCCTAGTTTAGTAATCAATACAACAGATATTATAAGGGGAAATGTATGAAAGTAGATTCAATATCCATTAGCTTGATGTTGAGCGTATACCGTATTTGCAAAAGGATTTGATTCAACGATTAAGCAAACAATTGCAAACAGCGCTATTGACAATATATGTCATTGTATAACGTCTAAGTTAAAAGAACACTTTGTGATCTAGCTAGATCGCATAATACTTCCTAGATTGGTGGACTGCATAGAAATAGCAATTTCGTGTTGGTGATGCTTTATGTGTGTATGTGAAAATCGGCTTATTTTTGGGTCCATTGTGTCGTTTTCTGACTTCTCTTGCTCGAAGTAATTGTCAAATATTTCCCAACAATTAGAAATACAAAGTTAAACAAAATAATACATACCTTTCAAAATCAAGTTTGTTTTACATCAAAACAAGCTATTTTCCCATTACTTCCATTGTTCATTTAATTTGTGTCCGGTCCTATGGAGACCATTGTCTAAACAGGTTCTTTGTTCTGGACGATGTTTTTCTTAAAGATCCACACGCCCCATAACATTATGGGAAGAGGAAACAGTTAGTCGATAGCCTTACACGTGCTAATGGTTTATTTGCTAACTGAGGGGCAAAACAATTATATACCATATATATATAATTTCCTGCGGTTCCTCACCCATCGGTGCAGTTGAGGTTGGTGATCATGCGTCGGGCGCATCTCAAAACAACGTTGTTGTGGTGAGCTGATATATAAGAAATCTTACGTGACCGAAAATTTTTGTGGTGTGCAGTTAATTAAGTTGTTAGTTTTTGTTTTGGCAAACATGTCATAGAAATATTTACACGATTTTAAAACCAGTTGCTAGATCAATAAGCTTTTTTGTATAATGTTTGTCCCAGCGTGATGACTGAAAAAAGAAACTCAATGAAACAATTCCGTCACCAATAACCGCGCGAGAGAAATTCGAAGCTCGTCCTAAAACGAGAGAAAAAGTGACAAAAAGCTGCTAGAAAAAAGCGCTAACGGCAAGGCAATTACTATTTATGCGCGAACCACTAATTTGTTGTCGAGGGATATATAACATGTCTATTAAGAATTTTGCACGGCATTTTGTCAGAGAACAAGACCAAGAAGCAGTATTGTAATGACAAGGTTTTCAGTATGAGTGGTTGCACAGAACAGTTTTTAAAATTTTGGGTAATTTTGCGTGTAGAACGACAAAATTGAAATCATTTATCCGTCGCGAATTCGCCATCATATATTCCTAAACGAGTTTAGTTAAAGGATAGTAAATTTGGAAAAATTTGTTAAAATTTTAATCTTATTTAAAAAGCAATCAAGACATTTTTGCAGAAAGCATTATTTGTAAGGATGGTATATCACTGAGCATAACATATTAATCTAAAAGTTACGTTTAAAAATGTTAAAATGTGTCTTATATATGAATTTATGTTAGTCTAACAAAAAAATATTTTCCATACATAGATTTATTTTGCTACAGTTGTTTCTAAAAAAGTCTGAAAAAGAATGAAAGCAACAGCTTTGCATCACATACCATCGTCTCCCCATGACTACGGCAACCTGTCTCAAGCGGTCTCAAATCCGGCAGCCGCAGCACTACTTCTTCGGGCTACGAACAAATACCCAAGAACGCCGAAATGTGGAAGATGCAGAAACCATGGGGTAGTGAGCGCTTTGAAGGGTCACAAAGGATATGGTCGTTGGAAAGACTGCCTCTGTGCAAAGGGCACTTTGATTGCTGAAAGACAAAGAGTAATGGCAGCGCAGGTAATACCCACAGTGTAAAGTAAACCAAATAAAAAAATTTGCAAAGTAGGATATACATGGTTGCTTATGAAGATTACATTCAAAGTAGAACTATGAATAAAAACAAAAAGAAATTTAAGAAAATTTTATATCCTCTGTTTTGAAATCTGTCTAAATCAGAATAAATTATGTACAGCAAAAGTTCAAAAGTTTGTTCTTAATAGCGTATTCTTTAAATATGGAATTTTTTTTTAAACAGAAATTGTTTTATCTTTTAATTAATATTACCCTAATATAGCTTGCTTTAAGACGTCAGCAAGCCCAAGAGGAAAATAACACACGAGAACTGCAACTGCTCTACGGAGCTACCCAGAGTTTTTCGCCCTTGAACGCGCAACGCATCGCAAGTATTGAACGATCGCCGAAAAAAGACTTTATTGAAAATGAAATTCACAACAAAGCCAGCAGCGACCCGTTATCATCATCAGGTGCGTCGTCTTCGCGTGTTTTTCAACTTCCCTGGTCAGTTTTTGTAACTGTAAGATATGACTTGAACCTTAAACGCGTTGTTATTTAAAAGTCATCAGTCATCACAATACGTACGTTGGTAGGCGCGAAACGTGCGAGATATGACGATTATATCTCAAATGATTGCAATGGAAGTTACGGTTTCGTGTCGTCATCACCGGTACATCAGCAACAACCGCACTTGGACAACAGCTCGGCCAAATCTGTTCATTCGGACAACGATCAAAATGGCGACACGGAGAGAAAGTCCGACGTCACTCGCTCACCGCGATCGGACGACCCTAGGAAGAGTCCCCCTTCTGGTATGAGCGAAAACAGCTCACCGGCGTACAATGAAAGTCGATATAATCCTGAAAAACCTCACGCGAGTCAGGGGCCTGCATTGGATATCGACGAATCGCCAGAAAAGCATTCCCTTCTGTCACGAACTGACTCAGCTGACCAGGCCAGTGACGTAACCGAAAATCAGCTATACGATTCAAGCCAGCTAACACAAACGCAAAACCAAGATGCAACAAGGTAATTTCAATTAACTAAATTACTGTATAAAGTCAAGTTAATCTGTAAATATTAAGTCCATATAATTCGCTCTAAGTTATAATTATAATAAATCTAAATAAATAGAAACCCAGAAAATATATCGGGTTTTTTTATACAGTGGCGGGTTTGAGATGTTACGTCGAGTTTTTCCCAAACACAACGCGTCGCAATTATCTTCAATTTTAAAAAACTGCAACGGCGATGTGGTGAAAGCAATACAAAAGGTAATTACAGTATATTTATATCATCGAATGTGGGTAGTAAAAATTAGCACGAAACTACCTGTAAAACGTCGCGCACTACCTTAACATTTCAATATTTTCTTTGTTTTTTCAAACATTTATAAGTCATATGTTTCATCATCCCACAGGTGTTAAAATTTGAAGATGAAATCGCAAAATCTTCACCACATTTGGGATCACCGAGAGACAACGCAACAAATTCTCATGTTCAGTTAAATTACACACGTGATAGCGCACGAGATCCCATTAACCTATCTCAACAAAGTGGTATGTTTTTGTCCTAAAAATAGCAACAGTGCGCCATAAAGATTGATAGAGGGTAATATTATTAATATTTTTTTCCTTCTTTTATAGCTGGAAGCTGCAACACGAGCCCTCATCCAACCATTGATGGTGACGCAATATCACCAGGCACACCTCCCATCGGTGATTTGTCGCAAGCCTACAAGTTCCAACAGGGTTCAATGGGTGCACCAGCACTGGATGCTCGAACCGCATTTTATCCTTTTGTAAACGGTTCGCTAGCAGGCAACTCCTTTTCAGCGCACACTGCAGGAAAAATTCCAGCGACTAACTTTAATGGGGCGTTTAAGCTGGGCCAATTCCGCAATTCCTAAATAAGATCACGTTATCCATTGCCGGGACAGATGCCGATGTCGTGCTTGGGAAATCTTTCCCCGTTTCAATCATCTTACGGCCAACACCCCGCCATCCGAGGACTCTTTGGCGGAGTTTCTCCTTACGGATCGTCTTCATTTATGCCTTCTCTTACCGCCGCCGCAGCTGCCCGCCCCAGACACCATTTCCTACGATACTAACCCTCAATTCTAAGGGCGCTTTCAGCCCTAACCCTAACCCTTCATATACATGGAGTTGATTTTCCAGATGCGACCGGTCATAAAGTTCTAACCCTGAACATTTAGAAACCGGTATTGTCTTTATTTTAGAGCCTAAGGAACTATCTTTCAGGCTGTAATGCAAAAAAGCCGTAAGCCTAAAAACTTTTTCATTCAAATGGACAGCTCAGACGATCAGAAAAGGCCGAGCCCATTGAAAAAGTTGGCGTACAATTTCGGTCGATATGGAATTGCAGTACCCCAAAAAACAGTTTCACGATGGAGAACTTGTCCAGACACCATTTCCTACGATACTAACCCTCAATTTAATTGGAAATGCTCATAAATTTTACTGTTATTGTTTACATTTCTTATTGTATGATCATCGCCATGGTAATATAGCCTACGTACGGTAATTAGCAACTACCACTGCAAGCATTTAATATAATCAGTTCATCACTAAAAAATAATATCGTGTTTGTAACGAACCACGACAGCATTCGAAAATATAAATTAGGCAGCGATAGTATTTCTTACAAACAAAATAAAATACTACTAACTGTTTGACTTGTAAACGCAATAGCTTGGTATAAAACTTAAACATACCACGATAATAACTCAACTGATAAATAGCAATTTAACTCACATTTTAAATAGGTGGACCATCGATCGTACACAACATGTCCAACAGTTCCACTTAGTGGATGGGTTGTATTTATCATGGCGAGATCGACATTTAGACGCTATATACCGCCGGTCCTGTACTCCGACCAGTACAGGTAACGTATTAATGGTCCAGGTTGATCGTCGTTGTCTAAATCTTCTTCGAAAAAAGTGACGGCAAAAGGATTGCTGACGTAACCATGGAAGCAGGACGTAGTACTGGGCAATAGCACCTGTAGAATTCGGCGAAAACAGATGACTATTTAAATCTAGCAATATCTTACAGACCGTTGTAAATAATCGTATTCTATAATTGCACCACTTTAAGAGACAAGAATTAAGCTAAGCTGCAAGACAACAAGTAAATTAAGACAAAAGCCTAAAAAGGAAACTGGTATACTTTGTGTCTATCCACCATTCGCTGGGGTTTATATAACAAATCTTGCAACGTGTGAACTGAACAGACAGTTGTAATAAATAATCGTATTCTTTAATTGATCAGCTTTAAGAGACAAGCTAAGCTGAGCTTTAAGAATTAAGCTAAGCTGCAACACAACAGCAAGTAAAATTAAACAAAAGCATAAAAAGGAAACTGGTAATCTGAAAATGGTGAATCGTAGTCACGCAAATGAGGCAGTTAGCAAGATCTGAAATGAAACCTCGTCGCTTTGAACCTTGTATGAATATGTTATGTGTAGGGAACATACATACAAGAACATACAGCTACAGTCTTTACAATATCTTGGAAATGCTGCACAGAATTTGTTATAGGCACGATAGTAGTAGGCATATACTGTAAAAGTTGTCGTAGTTAAAGCTTGGTGAATGCTATTTTCATGTTAATTCGAACCTAATGCAACAGTTTTATGAGTTGTTTGAGAGTTAGAAATACCGCTTTGATTATTTGATTAATGCAATTAATATTTTCAAACCCTGTTTAGCAAATGGGTACAATCAGTCAATATTAAGTTAATATTTTAGCTTATTTTTTAACTTTATTTAGCAAATGGGTACATTCAGTCGCCATTTCTAAACCCTGTTTAGCAAATGGGTACAATCAGTCACCATTTGTAAGTTATACTTCGCACGGGTACAAATGTGCACGACGTAACTATTACCAAATGTATCTCGCAACAAATGCGGGTATCGAATTGCACGAAGTAAAAAATATACGAAAAATTTACCTGTATGAATTTTTGTAGCCATTTGCCAGATTAACTTGCAAATCACTACTCCAAATTAGAAATTTGACGGGGTAACTCGCAAACACATACCTAACTGACAATAAAGTACCGTATTGAATTGTTAAAGACCATATCTCGTATCTCGAAAAAATATACCTGTATGAAATTACACGATGTATAAATTACCAAATGTGTCTTGCAAAAAATACGGGTATCAAATTGCACGAAGAAAATTTTTGTAGCTATTTGCCAGATTAACTTGCAAATCACTACTCCAAATTACAAATTTGACCGGGTAACTCGCAAAAACATACCTAACTGAAAATAAAGTACCGTATTGAATTGTCAAAGACCATATCTCGTATCTCGAAAAAATATACCTGTATGAAATTGCACGATGTATAAATTACCTAATGTGTCTTGCAAAAAACACAGGTCTCAAATTGCACGAAGCAAAATTTTTGTAGCCATTTGTATACCAAATGTAGCACGCATAAAATGGTTGGAGTGGTATCGGAACACAAATTTCTGTAGATTGTGATTCACGCAACTGCTGGAAAGAGGCTTTGCCGACGGATTAAATGCGACAACCTAGCAATGCGATTGTATTTAATTGGAAATGCTCATGATTTTTACTGTTATTGTTTACATGTCTTATTGTATGATCATCGCCATGGTAATATAGCCTACGTACGGTAATTAGCAACTACCACTGCAAGCATTTAATATAATCAGTTAATCACTACAAAATAATATCGTGTTTGTAACGAACCACGACAGCATTCGAAAATATAAATTAGGCAGCGAAAGTATTTCTTACAAACAAAATAAAATACTACTAACTGTTTGACTTGTAAACGCAATAGCTTGGTATAAAACTTAAACATACCACGATAATAACTCAACTGATAAATAGCAATTTAACTCACATTTTAAATAGGTGGACCATCGATTGTACACAACATGTCCAACAGTTCCACTTGGTGGATGGGTTGTATTTATCATGGCGAGATCGACATTTAGACGCTATATATCGTCGGTCCTGTACTCCGACCAGTACAGGTAACGTATTAATGGTCCAGGTTGATCGTCGTTGTCTAAATCTTCTTCGAAAAAAGTGACGGCAAAAGGATTGCTGACGTAACCATGGAAGCAGGACGTAGTACTGGGCAATAGCACCTGTAGAATTCGGCGAAAACAGATGACTATTTAAATCTAGCAATATCTTACAGACCGTTGTAAATAATCGTATTCTATAATTGCACCACTTTAAGAGACAAGAATTAAGCTAAGCTGCAAGACAACAAGTAAATTAAGACAAAAGCCTAAAAAGGAAACTGGTATACTTTGTGTCTATCCACCATTCGCTGGGGTTTATATAACAAATCTTGCAACGTGTGAACTGAACAGACAGTTGTAATAAATAATCGTATTCTTTAATTGATCAGCTTTAAGAGACAAGCTAAGCTGAGCTTTAAGAATTTAGCTAAGCTGCAACACAACAGCAAGTAAAATTAAACAAAAGCATAAAAAGGAAACTGGTAATCTGAAAATGGTGAATCGTAGTCACGCAAATGAGGCAGTTAGCAAGATCTGTAATGAAACCTCGTCGCTTTGAACCTTGTATGAATATGTTATGTGTAGGGAACATACATACAAGAACATACAGCTACAGTATTTTCAATATCTTGGAAATGCTGCACAGAATTTGTTATAGGCACGATAGTAGTAGGCATATACTGTAAAAGTTGTCGTAGTTAAAGCTTGGTGAATGCTATTTGCATGTTAATTCGAACCTAATGCAACAGTTTTATGAGTTGTTTGAGAGTTAGAAATACCGCTTTGATTATTTGATTAATGCAATTAATATTTTCAAACCCTGTTTAGCAAATGGGTACAATCAGTCAATATTAAGTTAATATTTTAGCTTATTTTTTAACTTTATTTAGCAAATGGGTACATTCAGTCGCCATTTGTAAACCCTGTTTAGCAAATGGGTACAATCAGTCACCATTTGTAAGTTATACTTCGCACGGGTACAAATGTGCACGACGTAACTATTACCAAATGTATCTCGCAACAAATGCGGATATCAAATTGCACGAAGTAAAAAATATACGAAAAATATACCTGTATGAATTTTTGTAGCCATTTGCCAGATTAACTTGCAAATCACTACTCCAAATTAGAAATTTGACGGGGTAACTCGCAAACACATACCTAACTGACAATAAAGTACCGTATTGAATTGTCAAAGACCATATCTCGTATCTCGAAAAAATATACCTGTATGAAATTACACGATGTATAAATTACCAAATGTGTCTTGCAAAAAATACGGGTATCAAATTGCACGAAGAAAATTTTTGTAGCCATTTGCCAGATTAACTTGCAAATCACTACTCCAAATTACAAATTTGACCGGGTAACTCGCAAAAACATACCTAACTGAAAATAAAGTACCGTATTGAATTGTCAAAGACCATAACTCGTATCTCGAAAAAATATACCTGTATGAAATTGCACGATGTATAAATTACCAAATGTGTCTTGCAAAAAATACAGGTATCAAATTGCACGAAGCAAAATTTTTGTAGCCATTTGTATACCAAATGTAGCACGCATAAAATGGTTGGAGTGGTATCGGAACACAAATTTCTGTAGATTGTGATTCACGCAACTGCTGGAAAGAGTCTTTGCCGACGGATTAAATGCGACAACCTAGCAATGCGATTGTATTTAATTTGAAATGCTCATGATTTTTACTGTTATTGTTTACATATCTTATTGTATGATCATCGCCATGGTAATATAGCCTACGTACGGTAATTAGCAACTACCACTGCAAGCATTTAATATAATCAGTTAATCACTATAAAATAATATCGTGTTTGTAACGAACCACGACAGCATTCGAAAATATAAATTAGGCAGCGATAGTATTTCTTACAAACAAAATAAAATATTACTAACTGTTTGACTTGTAAACGCAATAGCTTGGTATAAAACTTAAACATACCACGATAATAACTCAACTGATAAATAGCAATTTAACTCACATTTTAAATAGGTGGACCATCGATTGTACACAACATGTCCAACAGTTCCACTTGGTGGATGGGTTGTATTTATCATGGCGAGATCGACATTTAGACGCTATATATCGCCGGTCCTGTACTCCAACCAGTACAGGTAACGTATTAATGGTCCAGGTTGATCGTCGTTGTCTAAATCTTCTTCGAAAAAAGTGACGGCAAAAGGATTGCTGACGTAACCATGGAAGCAGGACGTAGTACTGGGCAATAGCACCTGTAGAATTCGGCGAAAACAGATGACTATTTAAATCTAGCAATATCTTACAGACCGTTGTAAATAATCGTATTCTATAATTGCACCACTTTAAGAGACAAGAATTAAGCTAAGCTGCAAGACAACAAGTAAATTAAGACAAAAGCCTAAAAAGGAAACTGGTATACTTTGTGTCTATCCACCATTCGCTGGGGTTTATATAACAAATCTTGCAACGTGTGAACTGAACAGACAGTTGTAATAAATAATCGTATTCTTTAATTGATCAGCTTTAAGAGACAAGCTAAGCTGAGCTTTAAGAATTAAGCTAAGCTGCAACACAACAGCAAGTAAAATTAAACAAAAGCATAAAAAGGAAACTGGTAATCTGAAAATGGTGAATCGTAGTCAAGCAAATGAGGCAGTTAGCAAGATCTGTAATGAAACCTCGTCGCTTTGAACCTTGTATGAATATGTTATGTGTAGGGAACATACATACAAGAACATACAGCTACAGTATTTTCAATATCTTGGAAATGCTGCACAGAATTTGTTATAGGCACGATAGTAGTAGGCATATACTGTAAAAGTTGTCGTAGTTAAAGCTTGGTGAATGCTATTTTCATGTTAATTCGAACCTAATGCAACAGTTTTATGAGTTGTTTGAGAGTTAGAAATACCGCTTTGATTATTTGATTAATGCAATTAATATTTTCAAACCCTGTTTAGCAAATGGGTACAATCAGTCAATATTAAGTTAATATTTTAGCTTATTTTTTAACTTTATTTAGCAAATGGGTACATTCAGTCGCCATTTGTAAACCCTGTTTAGCAAATGGGTACAATCAGTCACCATTTGTAAGTTATACTTCGCAAAGTTCGCACGGGTACAAATGTGCACGACGTAACTATTACCAAATGTATCTCGCAACAAATGCGGGTATCGAATTGCACGAAGTAAAAAATATACGAAAAATTTACCTGTATGAATTTTTGTAGCCATTTGCCAGATTAACTTGCAAATCACTACTCCAAATTAGAAATTTGACGGGGTAACTCGCAAACACATACCTAACTGACAATAAAGTACCGTATTGAATTGTTAAAGACCATATCTCGTATCTCGAAAAAATATACCTGTATGAAATTACACGATGTATAAATTACCAAATGTGTCTTGCAAAAAATACGGGTATCAAATTGCACGAAGAAAATTTTTGTAGCCATTTGCCAGATTAACTTGCAAGTCACTACTCCAAATTACAAATTTGACCGGGTAACTCGCAAAAACATACCTAACTGAAAATAAAGTACCGTATTGAATTGTCAAAGACCATATCTCGTATCTCGAAAAAATATACCTGTATGAAATTGCACGATGTATAAATTACCTAATGTGTCTTGCAAAAAAACACAGGTATCAAATTGCACGAAGCAAAATTTTTGTAGCCATTTGTATACCAAATGTAGCACGCATAAAATGGTTGGAGTGGTATCGGAACACAAATTTCTGTAGATTGTGATTCACGCAACTGCTGGAAAGAGTCTTTGCCGACGGATTAAATGCGACAACCTAGCAATGCGATTGTATTTAATTTGAAATGCTCATGATTTTTACTGTTATTGTTTACATATCTTATTGTATGATCATCGCCATGGTAATATAGCCTACGTACGGTAATTAGCAACTACCACTGCAAGCATTTAATATAATCAGTTAATCACTATAAAATAATATCGTGTTTGTAACGAACCACGACAGCATTCGAAAATATAAATTAGGCAGCGATAGTATTTCTTACAAACAAAATAAAATACTACTAACTGTTTGACTTGTAAACGCAATAGCTTGGTATAAAACTTAAACATACCACGATAATAACTCAACTGATAAATAGCAATTTAACTCACATTTTAAATAGGTGGACCATCGATTGTACACAACATGTCCAACAGTTCCACTTGGTGGATGGGTTGTATTTATCATGGCGAGATCGACATTTAGACGCTATATATCGCCGGTCCTGTACTCCAACCAGTACAGGTAACGTATTAATGGTCCAGGTTGATCGTCGTTGTCTAAATCTTCTTCGAAAAAAGTGACGGCAAAAGGATTGCTGACGTAACCATGGAAGCAGGACGTAGTACTGGGCAATAGCACCTGTAGAATTCGGCGAAAACAGATGACTATTTAAATCTAGCAATATCTTACAGACCGTTGTAAATAATCGTATTCTTTAATTGTGGATCCACCATCCACGAATTCGTTTATTAACTGGTGGAGTAAGATTCTCTTGACCTATTGCACTCATTAATGCGCGCATTAAATCTTTGGAAGATAGAACATGAAGTGTCAGATCAGCCAATAAAAACTCTAAATGATCCTCAGTCCTCACGTTTATCAAAGTTTTTCAAGATTTCATTGAATATTATGTCGTAACAGGTATGAGCATACGCAGAAGGTAAACAAAGTAGCCCGAGGTCTGTCGCTTGGATTGCCTCTACCGCTAACATGTGACGATTAGTTTTTGAAGTGATTTGATAAAGGGAAAATTTATGTTCAAGGTGGGAAATCCACGCTTCGGGATTGAATTTACATGATTTACATGAAATACAAAATATTTACATGAATAAATCCTATTTACACATACTATCTCGATAAACATTGACATTTAATTGCTAAAAAATACACATAGTTCGTTGCCATATCTCACACAATACTGCACCACAAAGCCTATGCATATAAAGAAATACACATCATTTCTTTTTTTTTACTAATACATAAACATTTTAACGCATCTAAAGGATATAGGTTCTTTTAGATTTTAGAATATTAAACAGCAGTTAACATAATTATTCATCCAATATGTTTCTAAACGGTCTGTTTGCGAAGCGTTTTGTATTCGTCATTTTGTACAAGACGTACTTTGTTGTTGTTCCATCGACATAGGCTGTTATTATTTTGCAAGCAGGCTAAAACAGCTTCTGTTGCGTTCTTTAGCAGTTTTTCTTCTGTTGCGTTCTTTAGCAAGAAACCATCTACTCGACACGAAGAAGAAGAAGACGAAAGAAAGGAGCAAAGTTGAGCGAAAAGTTGATTCATAACGGGGTACAGGAAAACGTATTGATCTAAAACGTTATAAACTTTAAGGTGGTGAGTTTAAAGCTGAAGAAAGTCGATAAATACCCTTGCTAAATTTGCCATTTGCTAAATAGGGTTAACAAATTGCTACTGATTGTAAACATTTGCTAAATAGGGTTAACATCATGTGCAAATGGCTACTCATTGTAACCATTTGCTAAATATGGTTAACATGTTACTACTCATGGTAACCTTTTGCTATTTTACAAATGGCTACTGACTTTAAACGTTTGCTAAATAGGGTTAACAAATGGCTACTGCCTTTAACCATTTGCTAAATAGAGTTAACAAATTGCTACTGAGTGAAACCATTTGCTAAATAGGGTTAACATGTGGCTACTCATGGTAACCTTTTGCTATTTTACAAATGGCAACTGACCAAAACCGTTTGCTAAATAGAGTTAACAAATTCTTACTGAGTGAAACCATTTGCTAAATAGGGTTAAAAATTGCTACTGTATGTAACCATTTACTAAATAGCGTTGACATATTGCTACTGAGTTTAACCTTTTTCTAAATTGGGTTAGCAAATGGCTGCTGATTGTAACCATTTGCTAAATAGGGTTAACAAATGCCTACTGAGTGCAACCATTTTATAAATGAGGTTAGGGTTAGTTATAATTAGCACGGGTACAAACGCAAGTTTTGTAAGTTGTCATTTGCAGGGGCACAAATATGCACGAAGTTACTATTACCAAATGTATCTCGCAACCTATGCGGGTATCAAATTGCACGAAGTAAAAATTACCAAATGTATCTCGCAACGTACACGGATATCAAATTGCACGATGTAAAAATTACCGAATTTATCTCGCAACTTATACGAGTAAAAAATTGCACGAAGTAACTATTACCAAATGTAAATGGGATGCAATTACATTGAGCTCTTGCCTTGGTAAACTAGTTCAAGGTAAATGTTGTGAAAACCTTAGCTTACCCTTATCTATTGTGGTAGTGTAGTAGTAACTTTACTAAAGGGAAGTGTTTGATGTTTATCTGAATTTTCTTGAGTTTTTCATCGGAGTCAGTATCATAGTAGCCTCATTATAAAAACAAAAACATTTACAAAATGTCTAGGCAAAGATTTACAGCAATGCGTGGATTAGAAATTTGCAAAATCTTCTGTCAGACTGCTCTGATGACGAGGATTCTGACATTGAAATCGACACAACAGTAATTGCTGCAATAGCCAGTGTTCAGCAGGCAAGTGAATCTGAATCGTCAGATTCGAGCCAAGATAAGTCTGATGTACAAAAATGAGTTTTTAAATGAAGTTATATAGAGCAAGTTTCCAAATATCATGCGGCATTTAAAATGTTATCCATAACCTACCTACCTATCCCGACCTTATCAATGCCAAGTTTGTCTCATGCATAACATGCGTTTGTGGCATATTAGCCTGTGACTGTGTTGACTGGCGTTTTACCAAATGCCTTTTGTAAAATTGGGTGAAAAGTAAAACAAAGCTTTCCAGTTGTGTCAGTTGTATAAGGCTTTGCATCATTCCCTTTCTAGGGCACCTTTCTTAGTTTCTTTAGTTCTAACTTCTAAACTCACCATGGTATGATTGATAACGTTTTTGATCGATAGGTCTGTAACCCATGGGGAATTAACTTTACGACCTATTTTTCTCATTTCTTTTGTAAAATTTATGGTTTTATCAAACCTAGTAACCTATTTCTAGACATTGGTTTATTGTTCTTCATTTTTTCCCCCCAGTTTATTGTCAAATGGGAACTGGCATCTATTTTTACCACAAGACGCGCGAAAACGATCGGTCGCGTGTTTGGTGGGAAAATTCGACAGAAATCTGGAAATGCGCGAAGAAGAAACCTTCGGGGACCCATAATGCAGCCGTTGCCGATTCGGATGTTTCCATTGATTCTGTATTCTGTAGCTTCGCGTCCATTCTGGAAACAGTATAAAGGTAACTAAACTTTATATTTTAGGCTGCAAACCATTCCAATTAAACTGAAGTACTGTATATCAAAAAGACATCAATGTAATGATTTACAAAATTATCACACGATTCTATGACGTCACACTCACAAAGTAACACACGATCTGTAGGTAATCTCACTGACATTTCTGTGTCATCTTAAGCTCTATAAATCATTGCTCGAAACGATATCAACGAGAAGAAGCAAACAAAATAATTGTGAGGAGGATTTATGCCACTTCAGGCAAGCATGCCCGACAGACATATTACAACCTGTAAGTACGCATAGACTGTTCAATTTCAGCTCTGCATATCGGAAACTTTCTGAGAGCTTTTTCACACCCGGTACAGCTACAGAGGTGCCTGCATGGTACAAGCACTACCTCAACTCGTTGATCGAGGCAAATCATGTATCTCTTCTCTTCCTGCAATTCGCGAATACACGCTTCAATTACGTCTATGAAGAAAAATTTAAAAGTTTCGTGAAAGATTTATTTAAAGATCCACGAAAAATTTAACTTTTCGTCCACTATCTAAATTCTAAAGCCTTATCGTGTCAACTTTAACTTAACACATATCTATCACCTTCTGGCAGTATCTTGCTGCTATCATGAGTCATGAGTCATGAGATAGATGTGGATGAAGATGAAAAATGACTTACTTGTTTATAAACAGCAGTTACATGATTTTTAAGTAGATATCAGAACAATTGTAACAAGTTGTGTTTGATTTTTAAACGTAGCGCAGTTGTTTGATCTAGTTATGGTTGCGTTCTGTGCCAATGAATTGTTTCCAGTGGTGTTGGCGATCATTGCAAAACAAAGTAATTCAGTTTTCCTAATTCAGGTATTCTCATCTTTCGACGGCAGGTCAACTATGAACCCTGTGCACTAAACATCGTTTGAATTGAATCAATACAATTAGATACCAGAAAAAAAAAATTAAGTTTTCAAAAGAACCATACATCTCGTTTCCACTTTGAAGTCGTCGTCTGGAAAATTGTGGAAAAAAGGAAAATAAAACAATACAACGAATACATGAATTGCAAATTCTAACACATTTATGCAGGTCAGGTCGTGCATACAATATAGCTATTTATTTATAATCAGCAATAAACACAATATTGTGCACCTTTTTCCGAGACCATCAATCGCTTTGCGTTCAAATCCCATTACCGATCCCATCGCTTCATTGGGCCGACTTCGTACGCGTTGCATTTCCACCTGGTTTATGAAATAAAGACGACAGTGCACCAACGAAGCATTTCTTCAAAGGCTTTTTTTACAAATGCAAATCATACACAAATTGTTTGTAGAATAACAAATAATTTTTAATGGCAACAACATGAGCAACTACTGCACCGTCATTTTGTACTTTGTGTATTTACCAAAACTTCCGATTGGGACGTTTTTCCGGCGGCGGTCCAGAGAATCAGCCATCTCCTTTGCCTTAGGTTGATCAGCGTGAAGCTTGCCGCGTAGGTGTCTCACGAGTCACGAGGCCATTCCAAGAAGTCAGAAGTCTTTTCGCAAAATTCGCATGCAAAATCACCTTCTCCATTAGTTTATTTTCTCGTGCACGAGTTTGCAGTGGCGCGAGATACTCGAATTCATGACACAACAGAATCTAGAACAATTATTAACACCATCATGTCATTATTCTTGGACATGTTTGACTTTTCTTCTCTTTTACACATAAAAACAAAAAACAGCATTGAAAAGCTGAGATTATTTTAAATTCTCTTCCATTCATATACTTGAAAGCTAGGCCAAAATTATAGTACAACTTACGGACACTTTTTTTTCGGTCTAATCCGTTTCTTTTTCTCCGGTTTTACATTTTCTTCTTCTTCATCATCTTCCAAAGTGTTATCCTGCAGAAATACGTCACAAACGTATGTTGCCTAAATGCAACAATTATGCAATGGATTTTTTATGCTTTTCAAGGGTAAAGCACACAGTGAAAAGCCAAAACGTCTCGTCGAAATAAACAAACGTTTGCAAATATATCGGCAAATACAAAGAATTGGCCCTAATTCAAATTTTTTACCCACAGCAAGGTCGGAGAAAATATTAATGTATGACTTAGTGTAGTGTTTTAAACTGAGATACTGAACTGAGAGCTTCATTGGCGTGATTATGAGGTATGCGACGTAGCTACAAGAAGCGTTGATTAAGGACCGCGAGGAGTCATTACAGTGTGCTCACTTTTGACTTACGTAATAACAATTATTTATCATCGACACCAAGCAGCGTTATATCTACACCAGGTGCGATCCAGGCAAGGACGAGGCAAAATTAAAGAAATTTGCTTTGTTAGTATGACGCCCTTTTATCCCTTAATCCGGTTGTTTTCAAGTAACTGCATGCACCGCAAATTCTCGGTTGACTGCGTCTATTCTTGGCGTTGCTTTACAAGATGCAGCTCCACTACGGGGAACATTACATTGAAACTTTGACTTTTACGTTAAAATCACTTAAAACTTTGCAAAATCGGTAACTTGTCGCAGCACAAAAAACATCCGAACCGCAGCACTTGTACACTTTTGAAACACAAATGCGATTCATTTTCAAGGCGCCGAAAATACTATCTCAAAAAAAAAATTTTCTTTTGAAATTTTCGTTGAAATATCCATTTCAACTAATCGTTTCAGGACCGATCGCACCGACCGAAATTAAATCAGGTTGAAATACAATCGCAGTAAAGTGGCAAATCCCTTATTAGTAGGGCAACCAGTTTTTTCACCTAACAAGTTTAAATTTTGACCTCATTTTGATCTAAATCGTTTTAAACAATACACATTTTATGAGTAAGAATACATACATTTATGAGTTTGTCAGGCATAATGGACATTTGCGTGGAAGTTATATTGGTTTCAGTAATGTGCTTGTTGGGAAAATTGTCAATAATAAATAAAAGACAAAAGTTGTTTTGTATTATGTGAAGTTTGCGAAATTTTTATGATTTAGGCAGTTTTCGTATGTAGGGAATCCAAAAACATTATTGAAATGGTGGCAACTGGCAAGGAAATGAAGGCAATTAACTATATATACAAAATTACACATATTATGCTGGTAGTTTATTTACAGACTACAGTTACATATTAGTTACATTAATATTAGTACAAATCGTTACACATATTAATACAATATAATACAATAATACAATACAATACCAATAGTTACATTAATATTAGTTTTAAATATAATCAAAATTCAGCAGATGTTTATTAAAGATTATCATGTTAACATGATGTTTGGAGATATATAATTGCTTTTTTCAAAATATATTTTAGTAATCATTGATAATTACTAATGCAGTTGTACTTAGTATCATGCAATATTGACATTTACACGTAATATGAGCAAGAATATATGCACTTATAAACGTTTTAGGCACAAATCAGTTGTGTATTAATGATCATCATATTTAATATGACCTTTGGAGACCTATAAATGTTTTTTGCAGGGTATAGTTTAGTAATCATTAATAATAGTGTAGTAGCCTACTACCATGAAATATTGACATTGCATTGACATTCGTCTTAATATTTTTCAACAATTGGTTTGGTTTTGTCATTTTACCAAAGACCAACTTGTTTTATCAAAGGAAATCACAACGCGGAGATAAGAGTGCTTGCCTGTGAATTAAGTCTTCTGAACAGGGCTTAAATATTACATTAAAGTAATTTTTTTCTAGTTTTTCGCAAATGTTGTTAATTGCTTAAATGATATATATATCATACATAAAATTCTGTAAACAATCTGCAACTGTGGCACGTGTTGGGGTAATTTAATTCAATTTGCCGAACGAATTAGGTTTGTATATTATGTAATTAGGTAATAATAATAATAACGCAATGGGTCGTCAAGAAGTTGGAATGCAAATTGACGTTTTGTTAAAAGCAATGATTGATGGGATTTCACAAGACTTTTTCAACAAAGAAGGACAAGAAAAGCATTTTTCCTGCAAATTTTGTGATAAATCATTCAAATACAAAAGCCACTTGAAAGATCATATAAGAGCTCACACAGATGAGCGACCTTAACAATGCGATATGTGCGACTAGTCATGTACCCAACGCAGCAATTTGAAAACTCATGTAACAACTCATACTGGAAAGCGTAATTATCACTGCAAGTTATGTGAAAAGTTATTTACTCAAAGCTAGCATTTAAAACGTCATATGAGAATGCACGCTGGAGAAAGACCTTATTCATGCAATATGTGCGACAATTCATTTACCCAACGCGGCAGTTTGAGAAGTCATATAAAAACTCACACGGCTGAGCAACCTTATCAATGCTAAGTTTGTCTTAAGTCATTTACCCAAAGCAACACTTTAAAAGGTCATATGAGGATCCACAATGGAGATTGATCTTATTATTGCTCTAAAATAAAGACAATACCGGTTTCTAAATGTTCAGGGTTAGAACTTTATGACCGGTCGCATCTGGAAAAATGACTCCATGTATATGAGGGGTTTGGGTTAGGGCTGAAAGCGCCCTTAGAATTGAGGGTTAGTATCGTAGGAAATGGTGTCTGGGGCGGACAGCTGCGGCGGCGGTAAGAGAAGGCATAAATGAAGACGATCCGTAAGGAGAAACTCCGCCAAAGAGTCCTCGGATGGCGGGGTGTTGGCCGTAAGATGATGGAAACGGGGAAAGATTTCCCAAGCACGACATCGGCATCTGTCCCGGCAATGGATAACGTGATCTTATTGAAGAATTGCTGAATTGGCCCAGCTTAAACGCCCCATTAAAGTTAGTCGCTGGAATTTTTCCTGCAGTGTGCGCTGAAAAGGAGTTGCCTGCTAGCGAACCGTTTACAAAAGGATAAAATGCGGTTCGAGCATCCATTGCTGGTGCACCCATTGAACCCTGTTGGAACTTGTAGGCTTGCGACAAATCACCGATGGGAGGTGTGCCTGGTGATATTGCGTCACCATCAATGGTTGGATGAGGGCTCGTGTTGCAGCTTCCAGCTATAAAAGAAGGAAAAAAATATTAATATTATTACCCTCTATCAATCTTTATGGCGCACTGTTGCTATTTTTAGGACAAAAACATACCGCTTTGTTGAGATAGGTTAATGGGATCTCGTGCGCTATCACGTGTGTAATTTAACCGAACATGAGAATTTGTTGCGTTGTCTCTCGGTGATCCCAAATGTGGTGAAGATTTTGCGATTTCATCTTCAAATTTTAACACCTGTGGGATGATGAAACATATAACTTATAAATGTTGGAAAAAACAAAGAAAATATTGAAATGTTAAGGTAGTGCGCGACGTTTTACAGGTAGTTTCGTGCTAATTTTTACTACCCACATTCGATGATATAAATATACTGTAATTACCTTTTGTATTGCTTTCACCACATCGCCGTTGCAGTTTTTTAAAATTGAAGATAATTGCGACGCGTTGTGTTTGGGAAAAACTCGACATAACATCTCAAACCCGCCACTGTATGAAAAAACCCGATATATTTTCTGGGTTTCTATTTATTTAGATTTATTATAATTATAACTTAGAGCGAATTATATGGACTTAATACTTACAGATTAACTTGACTTTATACAGTAATTTAGTTAATTGAAATTACCTTGTTGCATCTTGGTTTTGCGTTTGTGTTAGCTGGCTTGAATCGTATAGCTGATTTTCGGTTACGTCACTGGCCTGGTCAGCTGAGTCAGTTCGTGACAGAAGGGAATGCTTTTCTGGCGATTCGTCGATATCCAATGCAGGCCCCTGACTCGCGTGAGGTTTTTCAGGATTATATCGACTTTCATTGTACGCCGGTGAGCTGTTTTCACTCATACCAGAAGGAGGACTCTTCCTAGGGTCGTCCGATCGCGGTGAGCGAGTGACGTCGGACTTTCTCTCCGTGTCGCCATTTTGATCGCTGTCCGAATGAACAGATTTGGCCGAGCTGTTGTCCAAGTGCGGTTGTTGCTGATGTACCGGTGATGACGACACGAAACCGTAACTTCCATTGCAATCATTTGAGATATAATCGTCGTATCTCGCACGTTTCGCGCCTACCAACGTACGTATTGTGATGACTTTTAAATAACAACGCGTTTAAGGTTCAAGTCATATCTTACAGTTACAAAAACTGACAAGGGAAGTTGAAAAACACGCGAAGACGACGCACCTGATGATGATAACGGGTCGCTGCTGGCTTTGTTGTGAATTTCATTTTCAGTAAAGTAGTAGAGCAGTTGAAGTTCTCGTGTGTTATTTTCCTCTTGGGCTTGCTGACGTCTTAAAGCAAGCTATATTAGGGTAATATTAATAAAAAGATAAAACAATTTCTGTTTTAAAAAAATTTCCATATTTAAAGAATACGCTATTAAGAACAAACTTTTGAACTTTTGCTGTACATTAATAATTTATTCTGATTTAGACAGATTTCAAAACAGAGGATATAAAATATTCCTAAATTTCTTTTTGTTTTTATTCATAGTTCTACTTTGAATGTAATCTTCATAAGCAACCATGTATATCCTACTTTGCAAATTTTTTTATTTGGTTTACTTTACACTGTGGGTATTACCTGCGCTGCCATTACTCTTTGTCTTTCAGCAATCAAAGTGCCCTTTGCACAGAGGCAGTCTTTCCAACGACCATATCCTTTGTGACCCTTCAAAGCGCTCACTACCCCATGGTTTCTGCATCTTCCACATTTCGGCGTTCTTGGGTATTTTCCGTAGCCCGAAGAAGTAGTGCTGCGGCTGCCGGATTTGAGACCGCTTGAAACAGGTTGCCGTAGTCATGGGGAGACGATGGTATGTGATGCAAAGCTGTTGCTTTCATTCTTTTTTAGACTTTTTTAGAAACAACTGTAGCAAAATAAATCTATGTATGGAAAATATTTTTTTGTTAGACTAACATAAATTCATATATAAGACACATTTTAACATTTTTAAACGTAACTTTTAGATTAATATGTTATGCTCAGTGATATACCATCCTTACAAATAATGCTTTCTGCAAAAATGTCTTGATTGCTTTTTAAATAAGATTAAAATTTTAACAAATTTTTCAAATTTTCGGTCACGTAAGATTTCTTATATATCAGCTCACCACAACAACGTTGTTTTGAGATGCGCCCGACGCATGATCACCAACCTCAACTGCACCGATGGGTGAGGAACCGCAGGAAATTATATATATATGGTATATAATTGTTTTGCCCCTCAGTTAGCAAATAAACCGTTAGCACGTGTAAGGCTATCGACTAATTGTTTCCTCTTCCCATAATGTTATGGGGCGTGTGGATCTTTAAGAAAAACATCGTCATGAACAAAGAACCTGTTCAGACAATGGTCTCCATAGGACCGGACACAAATTAAAAAACTGTAAAACCTTCGGCCCAAGCCAAGTGTGTCCCTGGCACTTTTTTGCTATTTGGGAAACTTTATACTGTACTCTAACTGTTTTTGAGCTCTCTCTGATCAACGAATATGGCTAACTTGAAAATAGTTAAAAAACTGTAAAACCTTCGGTCCAAGCCAAGTGTGTCCCTTAAGCTGACTGGCAAACTGAACAGCAGTACATGTAAATGTCTTTCACTCTTTCAGCAAAAAGGGATGCGTTATATAGTCATTTACTCAGTTCCCATTTGACAATAACCTAAACGAAATTAGAAAAAATTGACCTAATATTGGCAAATACAAAAGAAATGAGCGAAACGGAGCGTGATATTAATTGACCGTGGGACAGAGAAGACGCTATGATCGAAAACGTTATAAATTATACGGTTTATACCATGGTGAGTTTAGAACTGAAGAAACAAAGATCGGAGGCCTAGAAGGTTAATGATGCATACTTGCTGTATTGTCAAGAAAACGTTCCTCAATGAGCTTGATTGAGGCATGGGTACCAGGATGCGCGTTATTACCTAAGTATCAAATACAGTGCGATGCGCAATATTACCTAAGAGTCAAATACGAGTTTCTCCGTTTAACTTTAAAGTAATTTAAATGCGGCCGTGGCCAATCAAGCCTTCCCCGGTCAATATAACTGCAAAATTCGCGTCTTCTTTGTGACTTCATTGTGGTCTGTAATGCGTGATGCCGCATAATGGAGTTGGCGACGTGTGACGACCTCACGACCTCAGCGCAGTTGGAAAGTAACAAGTCAATAGTTACCTTTATACCGTTTCCAAAATGGACGCGAAGCTACAGAATCAATGGAAACATCCGAATCGGCAACGGCTGCATAATGGGTCCGCGAAGGTTTCCCCTTCGCGCCTTTCCAGATTTCTGTCGAATTTTCCCACCAAACATGCGACCGATCGTTTTCGCGCGTCTTGTGGTAAAAATAGATGCCAGTTCCCATTTGACAATAAACTGCGGGGATAAAATGACGACCAATGAACCAATGTCTAGAAATAGGTTACTAGGTTTGATAAAACCATAAATTTTACAAAAGAAATGAGAAAAATAGGTCGTAAAGTTAATTCACCGTTGGTTATAGACCCAACGATCAAAAACGTTATCAATCATACCATGGTGAGTTTAGAAGTTAGAACTAAAGAAACTAAGAAAGGTGCCCTAGAAAGGGAATGATGCAAAGCCTTATACAACTGACACAATTCGAAAGCTTTGTTTAACTTTTCACCCAATTTTACAAAAGGCATTTGGTAAAACGTCAGTCAATACAGTCACAGGCTAATATGCCACAAACGTATGTTATGCATGAGACAAACTTGGCATTGATAAGGTCGGGATAGGTAGGTAGGTTATGGATAACATTTTGAATGCCGTTTGATATTTGGAAACTTGCTCTATATAACTTCATGTAAAAACTCATTTTAGTACGTCAGACTTGTCTTCGCTCGAATCTGACGATTTAGATTCACTTGCCTGCTGAACACTGGCAATTGCAGCATTTACTGTTGCGTCGATTTCAATGTCAGAGTCCTCGTCATCAGAGCAGTCTGACAGAGGATTGTGCAACATTTCTAATCCACGCATTGCTGTAAATCTTTGCCTAGACATTTTGTAAATGTTTTTGTTTTCAGAAGTAGGCTACTATGATACTGACTCCGATGAAAAACTCAAGAAAATTCAGATAAACATCAAACACTTCCCTTTAGTAAAGTTACTACTACACTACCACAATAGATAAGGGTAAGCTAAGGTATTCACAAAATTTACCTTGAACTAGTTTACCAAGGCAAGAGCTCAATGTAATTGCATCCCATTTACATTTGGTAATAGTTACTTCGTGCAATTTTTCACTCGTATAAGTTGCGTTATACATTCGGTAATTTTGACATCGTGCAATTTGATATCCGTATACGTTGCAAGATACATTTGGTAATAGTAACTTCGTGCATATTTGTACCCCTGCAAATGATAACTTACAAAACTTGCGTTTGTACCCATGCTAATTATAACTAACCCTAACCTCATTTATAAAATGGTTGCACTCAGTAGGCATTTGTTAACCCTATTTAGCAAATGGTTACAATCAGCAGCCATTTGCTAAACCTATTTAGAAAAAGGTTAAACTCAGTAGCAATATGTTAACGCTATTTAGTAAATGGTTACATACAGTAGCCATTTTTAACCCTATTTAGCAAATGGTTTCACTCAGTAGGAATTTGTGAACTCTAATTAGCAAATGTTTAAATTCATTAGCCATTTGTAAAATAGCAAAAGGTTACCATGAGTAGTAACATGTTAACCATATTGAGCAAATGGTTACAATGAGTAGCCATTTGCACATGATGTTAACCCTATTTAGCAAATGTTTACAATCAGTAGCAATTTGTTAACCCTGCCTCGGTCCAACGCTCCCTTCGCTTTTCATCGAGTCGAGCGTTCAGTGATTTTGATGCCAGAAAGGCCTGGTAAAGGCAGATTTTGGTAACAGATTTCATGCACTTTCTTTAGACATGATATCTATCCTTAATACAGGGTTTTTCATTGTTATTGGCAGCAGGTTAAATTTATTTTTATCTGTTTGTGCAGAAATATTTAAGTACTGATGTCTTTTTTACGCTCTTTACATAAAAATGTATAAAATTGCAGATTTACAACAATTTATTATTTATGAAGTCTCGTATCTATATACTGATGTTCAATGTAGCTTTCCAGATCTCTATGAAAATTGTGAATTTGATGTCTCGTAGGTTGGTAGGGAATAAAGTCGATGGTGTCCAACGCCCTGCCTCGGTCCAACGATCCCTTCGCTTTTCATCGAGTCGAGCGTTCAGTGATTTTGATGCCAGAAAGGCCTGGTAAAGGCAGATTTTGGTAACAGATTTCAATGTCAATGTCAGTGTGTAAGTGTTACCTGAACATGCTTTTGTTTAACAAAAAACTTTATAACGTAACAATGCGAGCTCATTAAGTTAAGGTTGAATTACTTTGGATTGATTAAAGATGATGAAATTGGCGAAATGTCACAGTGAGAATGTGACTGCGGCATAATAAATGTATTTTTAGCAATTATTTAACCTGTGCACATTCGAGTTTGCTGTGCGTTGTATAGTACGGTACACTTTCTTCAATGGAGAAAGGAGAAATACAAAAATGATGTAACGTTTACTTGTTGTTGCTTTACATGTGATGCCATTCATAAGTGAAATTACAGTTCAGTTGAAGGGTGGAAGGGAAATTTATAAAGAATGTTTATGTTGCATTGTGCCATCGTTTAATTTCTTATCAATCTTTCCGTGATAATGTCTCTATTTTTAGGTGCTAGCTGACACAAATCAATGTGTTGTTCACTGCACCATTGAAAGCAAAAACAAATTTCGAGTGATCGTGGAGCGATTTATGAATCAGACTGCTCAGTTTGTCGAACAAGCCCAGGAAACTCTCATTCCAACTTGGATAAGCAGAGTTAGTCTATTTTATTAATAATAACTTTTTAAAAGTTGTAATTAGTGACGATCATGGTAAGTATCATTTTAATTATTAATATCGATAGTTATTAATGTTGTTTCTTCCGTTAGTTATAAATTCCACCATATCGCTGCACTGCATGTTAAGGTGTATATTTGAATTCAGATTGTTGAAGAATATGAAAGAAGAATCGAAGTGAAAGGTATCCAAAATACCAAATCTTATCGTTTGTTCAAAATGCTTCGGTTGTTAATATCAAGATAACATAGAAATCATGAAGAATGTTGCATCAGAATTGGACGCTACTCGAGCGACGAGGAACGAGTCAATCAGTGATGAGGAGCAATCTTCTATCAGTCCGACTTCCCCGGTCTGTGTGCCGCCTTCGCAGCAAGTGGAAGAGACGTGAGGATACAGAGCAACCCCAGTCACTGGGTGCTGCCTTTTATGTTTGAATTCTCTTTGGCCACAGAAAAAAATATCGCTGATTTTTTCAGTCCCAGTCCTGTCCGGTCAGAAGCAGAGTCAACCAATCGCCACGCACCGATGCTTGAGGATTCCAACAAAGAAATAACAAAGTATTCACATTCACCCCACGTGCTACTCGCTTGTACAGACTGATTTTCTGTTAGAGTTTCGTAATGAAGCATTTTTTGTTTAATCACAGAGATCACCAAACTGTTGTGACATCATCAAACAAAGCACGAGATGAAGATGCTGATTCACCTCACAAGGAAAACGAAATCGCTGAGTCGAAAGATGACGCTGAGAAGATAGGACGGCGAACTCCTGTCGTGGAGAATTATTATTTTACGTTCTTTTGTTATGGTGTACACTGTACACATAGTGGCTGTTTTTGGGAAGGTGACAACCTTCCCTCTGCTGGCGCTACTGCCATACTCACAATTGTTCTTTTTGCACGATAGGTTGACACAGTGGCGCTGAGATAATCCCAAATTTGTAAAATATGAGTTGGGCTTGTTAGATCTCAGTTTTGTTTTATTAGTTCGCATTATGTTTTATCCTCATCGCTTTCCGTCCTCTTATTTTCTTGCCGGAAAGGAAAGATGTATGGAGCGGCCGTTGGATACTTACTGGTTTGTCGCTGGTTGGCGCCCTCGTGATGTTCCCAGCACGTGTGTATTTTCGCATTGCTCGTTCACTTTACCTGCCCATTCGGTTTTGCACTGCCTGCGCGAAGGACATCAGTTTGAGTAAAGTCTAAAATTAAGATTGCCGTGTGCTTTTCTTTTAATATATGAGTGAAGATATCAACCAACTGAGATAGCAACCTTCTGAGCAAAGGATTCAGCATCGTAACAGCAACGACAACCTACCTTCGCCATACTCCAACTGTTCAATAGAAAAGTCAAGTGCATAAGATACTAGACGGTCTTATTTCGTTAGACTGGTTTGTTCACCTTTTTCTATCCCATATAAGCCTTTTCCAAAATTTTCCGAGTAAAAGAAATGAACGTAAAGTTCGTACGAAACAAACAATGCTACATGCGGGTAGAAACATTCCAAAATTACTTTTGATACAGATGCCAGCACATATGTTCATATCTATTGCTAGACCTTCAGAAACTATTCAAGTATTGCACAAGAAAACACAGCAACTACTTACTCTCTCAAGAGATGGTTGCCTGAAAGAATTACTTTCTTTACTCTGTACATTGGATATCGAGAGTTTTCAGTTTCCATCCGGTTTCTTGGCTGTGTCCGCCTTGTACCATTTTTCATCGCAGGAGCTCGCCACCTAAGTTTCAGGCTTTCAGTTCAAAGACATCGCCGCTGTAAGTGATTCTATAAGCACTGGGATAATTCTAGTATAACAGTTTTATCAAAGTTAGGTAATACTAGAAGTTTTATCAGCAATGTCTAATGTATTTACGGAATTTTACCTAATTTTGAGTTTATTGCTTTAAACTTCGGTTTTGCGGTGTTTTTCGGTTTATTTATATCATTTATTTTTAAGGCATTAGGTGCGCTATATAGTTGTTTCTGTTAATATTGCCTGATTTTTGCGTGTTTTTATTTGAACCGTTTATGCGTTAAGTGTGTCAACTGGATGGCGCCGTTTGCGATAACAGTCCGACACATCGGTCTTCAACCTATGAAAAAATTCCGCAGGGTGGCAGCAAGTGACGTACACAATATTCATTAACATTGACACCTTGGTAAGTTAGCGGTAAACAATTCGGCTGATTTTGAACTTCTTTTACTAAATGTATGTTTTGCTTGTATGGCTCATCGTGGTTAAAGTTGGAATTGAATTTGTAGGATATTGCCATGGAGAATCGCAGCCGTGTCCAGACACAATTGGTTACCTGCCAATCCCCGACTGAAGTAGGTGGTTTCATGACACCTCCTAAGAGCAGTCAGAAACAATCCATAGCGACGACGCCGCTGCCGGGACTCTGCAGCATTTAAAGACAATGGAATGCGCACAAGCATGGTCGTATTTGTAAACCTCAAATAGCACCACGCGTGAGCAGTTTGTTTTTCTCCTTTTTGTCACTCGGTGCCGCTGCTGAGAGAAGGCACATATACGAAGACGGCGGATCGAAAACACTTAGGCGTGTCTTAAAGTTTTTAGATACGGCGTTACAAGTTGCAATATAGGACAATGTGACGCAATACTCTCTGTGACGCAATAATAATCTTACGATTATCTCCACTGTGATGTCATATGCCGTGCTTGTTAGACAACATAATAATTAGCGCAATGCACGATATTTTTCCAATTTTTGTTTCCTTTTTGCCCATTTTATTCTATTACCTTTGCCATCTAGGGCTGTTGCCTTCATCTTTTTGGTGCATGGGTGAAATATTTTAAATTCAAATAGAAAAATTTTTTTTGAGTCGAAAGAAATGCATTTTTTATAAGTTTTTGGTGAGGAATTTTCTCGCAAGGTGCCAAACTCCCTTATTATCTAGAGCGGGAGTGTTCAAATGGCGGATCTCGATACGGATCCGGATCTTTTAAACTTTTTGTGTGCATCTTCCAATTAAGTCTTGAAACAATATCTTGCAGCTGTAGCACACTTCACTTTTGACTTTTACAAAGTTATAAATAAGTTGTAAGCCCTACAATGTAGGGTACATTTACATAAATAAAGCACCAGGATCAAAATTAAAGTCTAATATGTTTACTATTCGTATTTAGAGGGTCATCATGTTGCCAGGTTTGACTGTGGTGGATCAAGGCAGAAATCATTTGAACACCCCTGAATTCCAGAGTCTAGACTCTAGCACTAGAAGGACTGGACGCGTCAGTTGACCCATTTTCAACATTTGTGCGTCCTTAACTTTTACCAACTGCACAGTACAGCGGCAATATTTTGTGACTTTTCCTATAATAGTGTTATGTAAGTAACTTATGAATTTCAAGTTTCTATTTTATTTATATACAAAATTACAGTGATCACTACCTAGAAAGACCACTAGCGTCAATTGACGCTTTATGACATTTCTGTACTTAAACAAGTAAATTGAAATGTCACAGCGCGTCAATTATTAATTATCAGCCAATTGTTATTCCTTCAATTGACTCATTGTGACTTCTTATTAGGTTTGAAGACAAAATGCAACACACGAATATCACGTTGGATTTCTAGAGTCAGTAAAGGAAATACACTATAGCATTGAGCTTTTGCCTTGGTAAACTAGTTCAAGGTAAATGTTGTGAAAACCTTAGCTTACCCTTATCTATTGTGGTAGTTTAGTAGTAACTTTTGTTAACCCAATTTAGCAAACCTTTAAAGTCAGTAGCCATTTGTAAAATAGCTAAAGGTTACCATGAGTAGTAACATGTTAACCCTATTTAGCAAATGTTTACAATCAGTAGCAATTTGTTAACCCTATTTAGCAAATGGCAAATTTAGCAAGGGTATTTATCAAATTTCTTCAGTTCTAAACTCACCACCTTAAAGTTGATAACGTTTTTGATCAGTACGTTTTCCTGTACCCCAATATGAATCAAGTTTGCTCCTTTCTTTTTCTTTCTTCTTCGTGTCGAGTAGATGGTTTCTTGAGTGAGTGAGCAAAATACATCATATTGTAGGGCAGGTGTTGGATAGCCAGCTGACCAGGTTTTCATCCATTGTTGTCAGACTACGGTTCCCACAATTATGGCGGTATGTCGGACAAGATGTTATGACGTGGTCTGCAGTCTGGTCTGCATTCCAAAGCGACGCGTAGCGGCTTCGGCTTCACCAACCCCTGTTTACATTCGCGATAAATGTAACAAATAAACTTTCGTCTCAACTGCACCAAGTTAGGCAATGGCGCCCATTGCTGGATGCCCTGGATGGTCAACCTGCGTTTGCGCAAGACTTGCATTTCTTACTTGGTACTTGTCGTTGTTTTAGCTTTCACGCAACATTAAGCATTTTTCTAAAGTAAACCCGACCTCTATGTGACGTTATGACATGTAATAGAACCTATAATCATGTAAAAGACCAAAAACAGTTAGAGTACTGTATAATGTTTCCCAATTCGCTAAAAAGACGCCAAAATAAATTTATGGGTTAATTTGTACAGGTGATATCACTAAGCAAATTAACGACTTTGATTATGAACCAAATGTGTTAAATATAAAATATTTATTTTGTATTTTATACCTTTATTGCAATTGTTATATTATTTTTATTTTATAATTATTTTATTAGAAATTTGCAGGTATAACGGGTATAAAAATATATTATGAATACATAAAGGAAATATTTTAAGTCTACATCTTTTGTTATTGATATTTTGACAATGGACGAAAAACCATGTTCGTCAAAAAAATTCAGGTTTTGCAGCCTAATTTATATAGCTAACTTATCTGCATGTAGGTTAATGGTTTTTTTGTTAAAGTTAGGATAAAATGTTTCTTGTATAATGTTTTTTACATAAATCACAGTGAAATAATCCGTTCTTAGTATAACGTATCCCTTTTTGCAGGAAGAAAAATTACATGTACTGCTGTTTAGTTTGCCAGGCAGCTCAAGGAACACAAGTGGCTTCGACCGAAAGTTTTATCGTTTTTGAACTATTTTCAAGTTAGCCATAGTCGTTGATCAGATAGAGCTCAAAAACAGTGTACAGTACAGTACAGTATAATGTTTCCAAAATCGCTAAAATGTGGCCAAAGAAAATGTATAAATTAATTTGTACAGGTGATATCAGTAAACAAATTAACGACATTGAATATGAATCGAATGACTGACATCGAGATGGCTGACTTTGTGACATCAGGTATTGTACACTAGCTTGTGTAAATGACTTCGCACTTATATAACCAGGTACGTGAATTAAATAATTTGCTATTCGTTTCTAGGGGAAGAGAATTTTGCGGGAAAGAATCGCAAAGAAGAGGACCAAAAGCAGTCTGACCTCCGTTTGAGGAAACATCGTGTTGGTTGCATTTATCGATAAAATAATAAAGACAATGTCAATTTTACTGGCAAAAATAAAACTTACCGATTTAATCCTTTCTCTGCAGGAGGAACAAGAAGTTGATAAAAATAAAAAAGAAGAAAATTACGACAACGTCGTGGGCACGGGGAATGGACATGCGTTGTCGGAAAACGCTACATTGGATTGTTCTGAAGTAAGCTGGCTTTGGACATAAGTCTGCATTTTGAAATTTTTCATGTTGTTACGACTAATTATTATGAGTAGGCGAAATTTTCTTCCATAGGTTTAAACCTGGCAAATTTGCTTTCAGTGCTTTGGTGTATATATCTCAGCGGGTAAAATAACATACCTGTGCCGAACATAATGCTGCGTCAGCAAGGTGGCCATGGTAGCCAAATAATAATCCTGTTTAGCAAATTGTTACGCTCCGTAGCCTTCTGTTAACTTTGTGTGGCAATTGGTAACGGGAAAAAGCTAAATGAGTGATTTAGTCTTTTAAGTCACGATATGATGTTGTCATCATTGATCAAATGTATTGCTGTATATAACGGAGACCCAGGTTCACTAATTACGTAATAATGCCGAGTTCGAAAAGACCGATAATTAATTTATCGATATCCTAAAAAACGAAATACGTTGACAGATTTTTTTTGTAACTTCTTCAGGGATTTGGAAGGCGTCTTACGTTATGGAAGGTACTCATCTGGCAAACCGGTTTTGCTATGTCCGTAGTGATTTAATTCTTTAAGTCTGTGCAACTTGAAACTTATGGAGTAATTTCACCAGCCTAATTCGCGCAATTAATTGACCGATAACGTCGAGTTCAGTTCGACTCATAAAACGTATGGCGCGCACAGTGACGGCTACAACGAAGAGTTGTTGTACACGGGAGCAATGTTCCCTCTATTTTTTCACGAGTCTGAGCAAACACAATAACTACCTGAGCGGTCCCTTGGATTACTGTGAGCAACATCAGACGTGCCACGTGCGCACTGTGGCCATTATTATGCGTTTATTTTATTTTCAATTCAGGTTGGATTTTTTTCTTGTGCGCAGCACAGATCTTCTGTGCGCGGAGACCGTGTCAGCAGTGCGCATTTGCGCAGCTTAGAGGGAACATTGCATGGGAGTTGTCACATAGGAGCCAATTTCTCACAAATAAACTTATCAAATAAAACGCATGATAAATGTGATTTGATACAATGACTTAACTGATGCATAAACAAACATTTGCGGTTTGGGGTTTGATTTGTCAGCTAAAGAGAAGTTGCTGCAGCGCTATCTAATCAAACAATCGTTCTCATTATTCTCATTTCTCACAACTAAACTTATCAAATAAAACTCATGATAATTGTGATTTGATACAATGACTTCAATGAAGGACAAACAAACATTTGCGGTTTGATATGTTCAAGGTGGGAAATCTATGCTTCGGGATTGATTTTGCATGATTTACATGAAATACAAAATATTTACATGATTAAATCATTAAATGCATTAAATTTGCATTAATTGCTGTATGGTACCAGTTGTTTGTTATCGTCATCAAACAAAATAACATCCGGTATCTGATATCTTACACATATAATTTTTACAAAAACAATCGCCATCGTTCTGGATCATACGAGGAGATGCCCAGTTGTTCGAGAATACCAGGTATATCGTTGCAAACTTGCAATATACCAGCATATTTTCCTCTGAAAAATAGGGAAGAAAGAGTTCTTCTCTTTTTCGAAAATAGAAACCTTTACATATTAATCTAGAACCGTTTTTTTTCTTGAGTTTGGAGGCTAAGAGCTGAGCTTAAGAAGACGAATCATTACAAATTCGCCGAAGCAAAGACAGTGGCCAACAAAAGGCGGTCCGGGAAAAAATAGTTGATCCTCGTGTTTTTCTGCAGCAGGTAAATTTCCTTAAAAAGTCTCTTAAAATCAATCGTGGTAATTTTGCATTTTTTGGTTTATAGATCGATATCTCTAATGTGGCAGGTGCTTCGAAGCTGTCGGTAAGTTAAAATTTAATTACGACTTTACAGTAAAACTATGATTTCATTGATATTATTTCCTGTCACTCCACATGCTTTCGTGTCCAATGCGTGCATCAATCAAGAGGTTTATAAATTATATATGTACTAGTCACACGTATTTAAGTTAAAATCAGAAATTTGCTTGAAATACCAAAATTTGTTTTAATGATATAGGAAAGCCCCAGCACATCTGCATCACCCTCTAGAAAGAGGAAAAAGAAAAGCAATTCCAGAATTTTTAATGTTGTGGTAAATACCATTCCAAGCATTTTATTATATATCGGGATATTGATATACTTGACCGACAATGTTTATATCATTCCACAAACGTTACGTGACCAATGCATATATGACTGAACCACGCGGTCATAAAAAGTATGCGTACTGTACACACATATTTAATGGCGCAAAAACACTGCACAGTTTTCTTGATATATCAAAGTACTTTTAATAATATTGTATCTTTTGTATCGCCAATGTAAAACGTAAAAATGCATGTGCCTTGTATAATTATGTATACGGTAATCTATTTTCAATGATTTTATTATTAATTTCTAAAACTTACTGTTTTTAACAGAAATCTCGGCGACAGTTTTCTGCAGATTAATGGTTTGAAGTTAAACTATTTTTCTCATGGTATATTGGTACGAAGAATGGAATAACAACGGATGATGCTAAAACGGCTCTTGCAGATGGAAACCTCCCCAAATGCAAAGAATTTTCCAAAACGCCGAAACAGTTGCAGGACAAAGTCTGGCAACTGATTCGGCGTTCTTTGAATGATAATTAAGTGTGGATGCCCAGTCAAACATTATGTAGGTTTTATCTATGGGCCTTACATGGCTACGAAGTGCCTTACATGGCTACGAGATCAGCCATACATGGCTTTTGTCTGTGCAAATGCTGCAGTTTGTAGTTTTTAAAAGCTGAAATAGCTGAAAAAGCTGATCTCGAGCTCTGCTGTCCCACATACACAAATAGCTAGGGTACTTCGTGTATCCGTGTTGCTGACCAAGAAGAAAACACAACATTTTAAGGTCAACACATATGATCCAATTGTGCTTGTGATATTGCAACAATTCAATGACTCTTTTTATGTTTCCGTATTCTTCACGAAGACTAACTGAATGTGCAATTGGTACTGCACCGTATAAATTGCTATTATAGAGAAGGACGCACTTTAAGATCCTCTTTGAGCAGTCAATGAACATTCGCCATTCAATTGAGTTGTAGATCGGAATTCCCAACTCCTCCAGTCACACAAAGCTACTGTCACTTCGAAAGTATGGTAAAAACGCACTTTCTCTCGAACGAAAGTACGATACCTTCGCTCCTTTTCCAAAAAACATTCCACGCTTTAATCAAACTACAACTTCAAAGCGAGGCAACACGTGTTTTGAGTGCAGTTGACAAGCTTTTTAAACGTGTGGTGTAACCGAGTCATCATTTTTTTAAAGGCTTTTGACAGTTACTGATGCAAAATTGCACAATAGTGTGAAATGTTATGAACCTGGAACCACCACTCATCACTCTGCAAGGATAGGAAGAGATATTATTTTCTTGCTTGTTTGTTTTCCTGGAAAGTACGAGTACATACATGGTTGAAAGTGGAAATCAACTAACTTCAATTTTACCTTTCTTATCTAGTTTCGTTGGATGATTGCATCCTCCAACTAAAAATGGGGGAAAAGCATCGACCTAAATCGATGCCTGTGCCTTTTTTGCTTAATAATTCAGTTGATTCTTCTTGTATATAACTTACAATATGATTAGCCTGTGCATTCCTATTACAAATGGAAAAACAATACAGCTAAAGTTGTGAAAATTTCCATATTTTGGATGTATGCTGTAGAGCAAAAACTTGACGTGATAGAAGAAAACTGGCGGCATTTTTAAATTCAGCACACCGGAATTAGCCTAAATCAAGTGCAAAATCAAAGTCAACAAATTTTTTGTTCAAAATTGTTCCCCAGTGTAATAGCACGCTGCTTGTCAAGAGGTTATATTTTACATATTTTGTGGTTAAGTTTGCTCGATTTTTGAGATAATATTGTGACCAAATCTGAATGTCGGCTGAAAAAACATGAATTTAGCAAACATATATTAGTTATTTTGTGGTATTTGATATTAATACCATGTGTAAATTTCTGTGTCAGTGTATTTATTAGCCTATGCCCTATATATGAGTAGGCCCGCGTAATTCGAGCTTTGCAGGAACAAAACTACAAAAATCTTGCCTACTGCTAAGAGAATCCTGTTTTGCAACATGCACTACTTAAACGTTATTATCAAAACAGCAATTTACCTGCTGCAGAAAAACACGAGGATCAACTATTTTTTCCCGGACCGCCTTTTGTTGGCCACTGTCTTTGCTTCGGCGAATTTGTAATGATTCGTCTTCTTCAGCAAATGTGATTCTTTCAGTTGACGAACGTTCTTCTGATGAAACGTCAGCATCTGGTTCTACTCGCTTAGCATATGGGTTTCTATCATCTGACGTACCCTTTTCTATAAATGAAACCTCACCAACTGATGCGATTCTTTCAGCAGATGGGCTTCTTTCAGCTGATGCGCCTTTTGTTTCGGTGCCGTCAGCCGAGCTGCACGACTGTGATTAAAAAAAGTTAATCAATTTTTTACATACAACCATTTGCTGGAAGGAAGCGTGTGTTCACAACAAACCCGCCATCAACAAGAAATTTTTTTGTTGCTAAGAATAGAATTTACTTGCGAGTCAGATTTGCAATGCACACAAAAAGGTTAAAACTTTTATACTCATTGCGAGGAATCCAACATAATTCTTTAAACCATTTAAGTTGATTTTATTCATGACTTCATAGGCTTCTTCGGCCTCTATACTCTGCAGCTCGTTCGTGTAATAGCTCTCTTGTGTGCTCGAGCTATGGGCCACATGCTTGGCCAACAAAAGGCAGATGTCCGGTACTGTAATTTTCCCCTATCGTATCCCCTAAATAACCAAACTCCTTAATAAGCTCGATCTCATCACTTCCCAAGTTCACATGTCCTTCCACTCGTCAGCCTTCCATTGATACCTGAACTTCTTTTATGCACCCAATACTTGCACTTTCTGCATTGAATGGAATTTCTCCCTACTCTCTTCCCACAAATTCCGCATGGATCAACAGTACCGACTACTCCCTTCAACGATTTTCTACCAATTCTCATCGCTTTGGTTTTAATGATGTTCACCTTCAAACCTTTGCTTTCTAGTGCGCTTTTACTTTGCTTATATACATTCTATGAATATATTACATAGTAGATTCTACCTGTAGTATATCCAAATAATATTGTATGTAACTAATAAAAATTATTATAACGTCCTAACCTGCACATGTTTCTCTTTATATGTGTCCAGGTCAATAGACTCCAACGTTTTGAAATTGCAATTTTTTATTATATTTTGCAAAAGTAATATTGTCTCTTTGGCAACCCGTTCTTCGTGTGCCTCCTCATCGTAGCCCATTAAAAAGCGTTTGAAGTTGTTTACAACTTTACTCCAGTTGATGTAGTTAGTTTCTTGCTGTAAAATGTAGCTAGGAGTTGTGTTAATCAATGCATGAGTTGTTTCTACTGCACAGTCATTTTGTACTGTATGTATTTACCAAAACTTACGATTGGGATGTTATTTCGTCGGCGGTCCAGAGAATCAGCCATCTCCTTTGCCTTGGGTTGATCAGCGTGAAGCTTGCCACGTAGGTGTCTCACGAGGCCATTCCAAGAAGTCAGCGTCTTTTCGCAAAGTTTGCACTCGAAATCACCTTCCCCATTATTTTTTTTCTTGTGCACCACTTTACAGTGGCGCGATATGTTGGAATTCATGACACCACAGTATCTAGAACAATTACCAACACCATTATTTCATTATTCTGGGACATTTTTGGCTTTTATTTTCTTTTACACATAGAAATCAAAAACAGCATTGAAAAGCTGAAAGTATTTAAAATTCTATTCCATTCATATACTTGAAAGCTAGGCCGAAATTCTAGTAGAACTTACGGACACTTTTTCTTCTTATTTAATCCAGTATTAGAAGATCCTGATTTTGTTATTTCCGACTGCGCTTGTCCATAATCCTTATTCATGAACCCGTCATTTTGTTCTGTTGCTGGGTCACTTTTATCACCTCCCTGCTGTTATAAAAAGAAAATTTGCTGTTGTTCAATTTCATTTAAATTTAGATGGTTTAAGTTTCTATATACCTGTGGCATATTGTGGATAAAAATGAGGATAAAAATCTAAAAAGAATCAAAAAATTTAACAGCCACGTTTCACAACACTCTTTAATATGATGTATAGTTTAGGTCACCCTTAACTCCATCAATCGTTATCCACCCTGGAAATGTTTTATTTTTGCCCGGGCCCGTAAGCATTGGCTCCTATGTGACAACTCCCATGTACAACAACTGTTTGTTGTTGCCGTAACTGTGCGCGCCATATGGTTTTATAGGTCGAACTGAACCCGACGTTATCGGTCAATTAATTGCGCGAATTAGGCTGGTGAAATTACTCCATAAGTTTGAAGTTGCACAGACTTAAAGAATTAAATCACTATGGACATAGCAAAACCGGTTTGCCAGATGAGTACCTTCCATAACGTAAGACGCCTTCCAAAACCCTGAAGGAGTTACAAGAAAAAATCTGTCAACGTATTTCGTTTTTTAGGATATTGATAAATTAATTATCGGTCTTTTCGAACTCGGCATTATTACGTAATTAGTGAACCTGGGTCTCCGTTATATACAGCAATACATTTGATCAATGATGAGCATCACAACATCATATCGTGACTTAAAAGACTAAATCACTCACTTAGCTTTTTCCAGTTACCAATTGCCACACAAAGTTAACAGAAGGCTACGGAGCGTAACAATTTGCTAAACAGGATTATTATTTGGCTACCATGGTCACCTTGCTGACGCAGCATTACGTTCGGAACAGGTATGTTATTTTACCCGGTGAGATATATACACCAAAGCACTGAAAGAAAATTTGCCAGGTTTAAACCTATGGAAGAAAATTTCGCCTACTTATAATAATTAGTCGTAACAACATGAAAAATTTCAAAATGCAGACTTATGTCCAAAGCCAGCTTACTTCAGAACAATCCAATGTAGCGTTTTCCGACAACGCATGTCCATTCCCCGTGCCCACGACGCTGTCACTGTCGTAATTTTCTTCTTTTTTATTTTTATCAACTTCTTGTTCCTCCTGCAGAGAAAGGATTAAATCGGTAAGTTTTATTTTTGCCAGTAAAATTGACATTGTCTTTATTATTTTATCGATAAATGCAACCAACACGATGTTTCCTCAAACGGAGGTCAGACTGCTTTTGGTCCTCTTCTTTGCGATTCTTTCCCGCAAAATTCTCTTCCCCTAGAAACGAATAGCAAACTATTTAATTCACGTACCTGGTTACATAAGTGCGCAGTCATTTACACAAGCTAGTGTACAATACCTGATGTCACAAAGTCAGCCATCTCGATGTCAGTCATTCGATTCATATTCAATATCGTTATTTTGTTTACTGATATCACCTGTACAAATTAATTTATACATTTTCTTTGGCCACATTTTAGCGATTTTGGAAACATTATACTGTACTGTACTGTACTGTACACTGTTTTTGAGCTCTATCTGATCAACGACTATGGCTAACTTGAAAATAGTTAAAAAACGATAAAACTTTCGGTCGAAGCCACTTGTGTTCCTTGAGCTGCCTGGCAAACTAAACAGCAGTACATGTAATTGTTCTTTCTGCAAAAAGTGATACGTTATACTAAGAACGGATAATTTCACTGTGATTTATGTAAAAAACATTATACAAGAAACATTTTATCCTAACTTTAACAAAAAAACCATTAACCTACATGCAGATAAGTTAGCTATAAAAATTAGGCTGCAAAACCTGCAGCCTAATTTAACTCTTCCAGCAAAAAGGGATGCGTTATATAGTCAGTTCCCATTTGACAATACCCTACACGAAATTAGAAAAAATTGACCTAATATTGGCAAATACAAAAGAAATGAGCGAAACGGGGCGTGATATTAATTGACCGTGGGACAGAGAAGACGCTATGATCGTAAACGTTATAAATTATAGCATGGTGAGTTTAGAACTGAAGAAACAAAGATCGGCGGCCTAGAAGGTTAATGATGCATACTTGCTGTATTGTCAAGAAAACGTTCCTCAATGAGCTTGATTGGGGCGCGAGTACCAGGATGCGCGTTATTACGTAAGAGTTCAAATACAGTGCGATGCGTGATATTACCTAAGAGTAAAATACGAGTTTCTCCGTTTGAAAGTGCAAATGTTCCACGTAATGCGACCGTGGCCAATCAAGCCTTCCCCGGTCAATATAACTGCAAATTTCGCGTCTTCTTTGTGACTTCATTGTGGTCTGTAATGCGTGATGCCGCACAATGGAGGTGGCGACGTGTGACGACCTCAGCGCAGTTGGAAAGTAACAAGTCAATAGTTACCTTCATACCGTTTCCAAAATGGACGCGAAGCTACAGAATCAATGAAAAATCCGAATCGACAACGGCTGCATTATGGGTCCGCGAAGGTTTCCCCTTCGCGCCTTTCCAGATTTCTGTCGAATTTTCCCACCAAACACGCGAGCGATCGTTTTCGCGGGTCTTGTGGTAAAAATAGATGCCAGTTCCCATTTGACAATAAACTGCAGGGAAAAAATAACGACCAATTAACCAATGTCTAGAAATAGGTTACTAGGTTTGATAAAACCATAAATTTTACAAAAGAAATGAGAAAAATAGGTCGTAAAGTTAATTCACCGTGGGGTATAGACCTAACGATCAAAAACGTTATCAATCATACCATGGTGAGTTTAGAATCAAAGAAACTAAGAAAGGAGCCCTAGAAAGCGAATGATGCAAAGCCTTATACAACTGACACAACTCGAAAGCTTTTTTTTCAGCCAATTTTACAAAAAGCTTTTTGTAAAACGTCAGTCAACACAGTCACAGCCTAATATGCCACAAACGCATATTGGAACAATGTAAATTATCGGCCAATACAAATAATTGGCCATAATTCAAATTTTTCACACAGAGAAGGTGAGGAGAAAATATTAATATATGACTAAGGGAGTTTTAATGAAAGTCACTAGTACGGGTTACAGTTACGATCCCACAATTACGTTTCGGCGCGGAAATCGAAGACGCAAGGGAGTTGGAACGAATTTCCAGTAGCAATCATTGCGATTTTCATCTTTCTGTTGCTAACTTCAAATTTCGTTTCTTCTAGGTTCTAAAGTCTAAACAATTAATTAATTATTGTTTTTCTGTTACAAACCTCATCTTCCAAAATAATCGCGTTCCTGTCGCGCCAAATTTGTTGTTTAATTACTGTAACCAATAAAGTCGTCTTGTTGAGCGTTTCACAATCCAGATTTTCGGAAAAATGCGGTTTTGTTATACCTGTTAGGTCGGTAGATAGCAGTTCCCGTGGAAGCGGTTTCTATTCTGAGGAATCTATTTGGAATTCCGAATTGAGAACACCGCTTCCACTTCTGCAACGTGTTTGATGTTTGCAGGGATGTACTTGGAAAAGCTAAGCCGCATCTCACCATAGCCTCTCTTGTGGCTCTGTGGAGTTGAGGAATTTTCTGTCTTGTCATGATGTCATCGGCAAAATGAGGCAGTTAGCAAGATCTGTTATGAAACCTCGTCGATTTGAACCTTGTCCACTCTGATAATCAGGATATACTTGTCTGAATATGGTATATGCATTTAGAGCTGCGATGTCGAGCAGATTGTAAAAGAGAACTAGAAGCTATCGGCGGGTTTGTCGTTTGCAAGTATATGTTTAAACCATTTGGTCAACCAAGTCAAAACCAATCTTTGTCTTGTTATAAAACCTGATAATCTCAGGCCTCTTTTTTGGGTCTTCTTCGTCATTGCATTTTTCTTGTCAAAGGTAAAATTTTACAGAACAACCGTTTTCTCATGATGTATAAGTATAAAAGGCTAACAAAGTCAAGAAAATCCAGGAGTTATTTCGCAATATGTGTTAAGCAGTTATGATGAATAGCGTTGTTGGGTCATTTTGACCCCTGTTATGCATTCAAGCCTCAAGGGTTAACTACTTCAGCCGGCTGACAACAGTTCATTTAACCGCCCAAATTATCACTTTGGCATCATTAAAAGGTTCATATATAATATTTAAGGTAAATTGTTACCATTTTTTTAGCAAATGGGAAGTTTCCTTTCGTATTATTCCATTTAAAAGTTAAACTTGCATATATTTCTGTTACTTCGGAAAATTGTTGAAATGCAATTGATATTTAAAGTTTTAGCTAGATTTTTAACCTTAGTTAGCAAATGGGCACACTCAGTCGCCATTTGGAAACCCTGCTTAGCAAATGGGTACAATCAGTCAATATTCAGTTAATATTTTAGCTTATTGTTTAACCTTATTTAGCAAATGGGCACACTCAGTCGCCATTTGGAAACCCTGTTTAGCAAATGGGTACAATCAGTCAATATTCAGTTAATATTTTTGCTTATTTTTTAACCTTATTTAGCAAATGGGTACACTCAGTCGCCATTTGCAAACCCTGTTTAGCAAATGGGTACAATCAGTCAATATTCAGTTAATATTTTAGCTTATTATTTAACCTTATTTAGCAAATGGGTACACTCAGTCGCCATTTGCGAACCTTGTTTAGCAAATGGTTACAATCAGTAAGTTACAATTCGCACGGGTACAAATGTGCACGAAGTAAAAATTACCAAATGTATCTCGCAACAAATACGGGTATCAAATTGCACGAAGCAAAAATTCTGTAGCCATTTGCCAGATTAACTTGCAAATCACTACTCCAAATTAGAAATTTGACCGGGGAACTCGCAAAAACCTACTTAACTGACAATAAAGTACTGTAGCAGATTTTCAAAGACCTGTTAGGTCGGTAGATAGCAGTTTCCGTGGAAGCGGTATCTATTCTGAGGAATCTATTTGGAATTCCGAATTGAGAACACCGCTTCCACTTCTGCAACGTGTTTGCTGTTTGCAGGGATGTAGTCTACTTGGAAAAGCTAAGCCGCGAGTTCAGTTCCACTCATAAAACGTATGGCGCGAGCAATGACGGCAACAACAAACAATTGCTGTACCTGGAGGCTGTCACATAAGAGCCAATGCTGGCGGCCCCGGGAAAAATAAAACATTTCCAGGGTGGATAACAGCACCTTTGTTTGTGCACTTTTTGTCATCATTACGATGCCACAGGTATATAGACACTTAAACCATCTATCAAATGAAATTGAACAACAGCAAATTTTATTTTTGTAACAGCAGGGAGATGATAAAAGTGACCCAGCAACAGAACAAAATGACGGGTCATGAATAAGCATTATGGACAAGTGCAGTCGGAAATCACAAAATCGGGATCTTCTAATACTGGATAAAATAAGAAGAAAAAGTGTCCGTAAGTTCTACTAGAATTTCGGCCTAGATTTCAAGTAAATGAATGGAAGAGAATTTTAAAAACTTTCAGCTTTTCAATGCTGTTTTTGATTTGTGATGGATTTCAAGTGCGAACTTTGCAAATCAAATTTCTTCAGTTCTAAACTCACCACCTTAAAGTTGATGACGTTTTTGATCAGTACGTTTTCCTGTACCCCATTATGAATCAACTTTGCTCCTTTCTTTTTTTTTCTTCTTCGTGTCGAGTAGATGGTTTCTTGAGTGAGTGAGCAAAATTTATCATATTGTAGGGCAGGTGTTGGATAGCCAGCTGACCAGGTTTTCATCCATTGTTCTCAGACTACGGTTCCCACAATTATGGTGGTTTGTCGGACAAGATGTTATGACGTGGTCTGCAGTCTGGTCTGCATTCCAAAGCGACGCGTTGCGGCTTCGGCTTCACCAACCCCTGTTTACATTCGCGATAAGTTGTGCCGGCAATAAAAGGATTAACATTTGGCTACCAATTGTTAAATTGTAATCTTTTGCTAATTAGGGTTTACATTTGCCTTGCCATACTTCCAGTTACCATTTGCTAAATGGAGTTAACAGATGGCTACTGAGTGTAACATTTTGCTAAATAGAACTATTATTTTGCTACCCATGGTAACCTTTTGCTATTTCCAATTACCAATTGCCACACAGATTTAAGAAATGGCTACTGCGTGTAACAATATTTGCTAAATAGAATTAGTATTTGGATACCCAAGGTAACATTTTGCTATTTATAGATTACATTTGGCTACTTCCAGATTAAATTTTAAATCCAGTTTAATCCAGATTAAACTTACTCATAAAATGTGTAATTTATATATATACTGCCTTTGACTTCAGAAGATCACTTTAGCTGGATTTTGGGATTCCCCAAATCTGAAAAAAGGTTAAATCCTAAACTTTACGTAATCATCATATAATTCAAAATAAATATTTGTGTATTTTTGTCTATTAAGAATAATTTAACAATGCCTACACCACTGAAACAAACATCGCTTACTTAAAACTACCGAATTTTACTTATTTTCTGTGTATAACCCCTAAAATGTATTTTTTCTCTTATGTTCGACTTTTAATATTGTTTAAAAAAATAAAACTGTTACTCAACACAGGCTACAATGTCACAAACGCATGTTGCCTTATAGAAACAATGTAATGAAATTTTTATGCTTGTCAAGGGTAAAGCACACATTGAAAAGCCAACACGTCTTATCGAAATTAACAAACTTTCACAAAATTATACGCCAATACAAAGAATTGGCCCTTATTCAAATTTTCTTCACACAGCGAGATGGGACAAAATTTTAATATTTGACTAAGGGAGTTTTCATAAAAGTCACAAACACTGGACTTATGGGTGTAATTTAGTTACAGTTACGTTTGCACAATTACGTTGCACCGCGGAAATCGAACCCGGTGGTAGATAAAACCTAGAACTAATGAACTTTGTAACATTGTGAGCTCTTTAGTCAAACGGAAAGGTTTCCCACAGACCCCGGGCTACTTTGTTTACCTTCTGCGTAGGCTCATTCCTGTTACGACATAATAATCAATGAAATCTTGAAAAACTTTGATAAACGTGAGGACTGAGGATCATTTAGAGTTTTTGTTGGCTGATCTGACACTTCATGTTCTATCTTCCAAAGATTTAATGCGCGAATTAATGAGTGCAATAGGTCAAGAGAATCTTACTCCACCAGTTAATAAACGAATTCGTGCTAAATTTCTTAAGTGCTCACCACCAGACGTCGCACTTTCTTACCCACTACAGCCACAAATACAACAAATTCAAGTGTCTAAACCACCTCATTAAACACGATTTAACGCTAACAATGGAACAAAGAGTTCCGGACAAAAAAATACTAATTTCACAAATCATAAATTCACCAAACCAACGCGATTAATTTAACTAAACATGGCAACAACGATCACCACACACAAACATGGGCCAGTTTCACAAATAATACAGCAAGTGGTAATTTATCATATTCATCACCCACCTTTTAGAAACCAGGCCATCAACGCAGCAATTACCCTTGCGCAAAATCATTCGCGGGCAACAAAAAACATTCGGCGATCGACGCTAGATTAACCCGGTTAGCCCCGTCGATAGCACCTACTTCCAAAAGAGACTGTACCTTGTTTACTGCTTATGATCACGCCAATTGAATTCTTTTTTATGTAGATAGCGCTGCAGAAACTTCTCTTTCGTCGGCTAGTTTAGCTCACAAATCAAACCCCAAACTGCAAATGTTTGTTTATGCTTCAGTTAAGTCATTGTATAAAATTAAATTTATTATGGGTTTTATTTGATAAGTTTAGTTGTGAGAAATGAGAATAATGAGAGCGATTGTTGGATTTATTGCTTTTGACTGAGCGAGGTCATACCCAGCTTTTGTTTCGTTAAACCACTTGGACATTTCCATTCAATTTAATTTCTCTAATTCGTTTCAAAGACCCTGACTCTCTATGGGAAGCCTTTCCGCTTGACTAAAGAGCTCTCAATGTGCCAAAGTTTATTAGTTTATAATTATAATTAATTATAATAGGCCTACCATTTGTCCTCTTTTAGGGTTCAATTCCAACTTTAACCACGATGAGCCATACAAGCAAAACATACACTTAGTAAAACAGTTCAAAATCAGCCGAATTGTTCACCGCTAACTTACAAAGGTGTCAATGTTATTCGTGTGAGTTTGAATATTTTGTACGTCACTTGCTTCCACCCTGCGGAATTGTTTCATAGGTTGAAGACCACTGTGTGGGACTGTTATCGCAAACAACGCCATCCAGTGAACACACTAAACGCATAAAGAGTTCAATTAAAACACGCAAAATTCAGGTAATATTAACAGAACCAACTATATAGGGCACCTAATGCCTTAAAAATAAATGATATAAATAATCCGACAAACACCGGAAAACCGATTTTTAAAGCAATAAACTCAAAATTAGGTAAAATGCCGTAGATACATTGGTAGACATTGCTGATAACACTCCTAGTATTTGGGTGGCGTGGGTGGCGAGCTCCCGCGATGAAAAATGGTACAAGGCGGACACAGCCAAGAAAACGGATGGAAACTGAAGACTTTTGATGTCCAATGTAAAGAGGTCGATCAACTAGAATGGAAATAAAAACAGTTAAGATTACTCGACACTTGACGCAGTTTCTGAAACCGCACGTTAAATATCCAGCAAGTGAAGATGTGAGGTAGCTGTACGCGGAAAGTCCCGATATTAGTTATATTGTTTGCTAATTGCTAATAACTGCATGAATGCAAAACACAAGCAAAGTGGGTCAATAAATCGGCGGCAACTCACAGTCGAAATATTCATATATTCGAGATTAGGAAGACGACATAATAGAAAAAATATAGCAAATTTTACGAACAGAACCGGACCAGGACGCTGGTGACATTTTAAGCACTAGATGCATCTGAGACGTTGTTTCATCAAAGTTTAGGACCGTTACCTTTCACACAAGAACTGACTGCAATTTATTCCCATCTGTGCTATGTGGACAAATGTTTCTTGCGGATATTGAGGAAGGAAAAAAAGCGGATGACGGAGCATTGGCGGCGAAAGCGGCGTGACCGCGTGAGCTGTCTGAAGATAAACGTTTACCCAGGACACCACTGTGACTGGGGAAAGCGACCACTTGAGTGTGCTAAGGATTAACAATTCCTGGGATATGATTTCTTCCTCCGTGCAAGCTCCATCGGTGACGTAGGCAAAGTCTGTTAACTTCGGGGGATAGATTTCCTGTAGAGACACAAAAGTTTAGCAAAGAACAATATTTAGAAATCATTTCTCCTAAATACTGTTTACCTGCGTGAATATAGGTTCTTCAAATAAATTTTATTCAAAAAAATGACAAACTTACTTCTAATTTCGCGGCGATAAATAAGGCGGTGACACCGACAAGCTGTAACCTCGTTTTGTGAATGTTGGTTGTGTTGTAAAGATATCGATCAATGTAGTCGATCGCTAAATAAAACGTCTCCCAGTGTAAAGTATACACCTTTGATACCTGCAAAGAGACACACTAGCGTTAGACAACATACTTTCCATTATCTTGCTTTCCCCTAGAGTTTAGAAGTTGAGTTGCTACCTCCATTAACTAGTCTAGCAGGATGGTGCGCACTAGAGGTTGCAAATCTTTGTGTCTCGACAAGTAAGCGCTGTTTCGGTAATAAAGCGAATCTTCGTCAACCATCGAGCGCCATAATTCGTCAGAGTCGGCTGAAACAAACAAGACGATTTGAATGTGGGCTCTCAGATTGAGAACAAAAATAACAACACATGTGGTTATGGTTAATGTGAAAGTTAAAATTGATGTTAATAATAGTCATATAACAAGATAAAGATATAAACAAGAAAAAATATAATAATGAAGTTGTTCAACTGGCCAAAACAACGGCGACCACAACAACCAAAACCATAGCATCTCATAACGAAATCCAATAAATGTCACAAAATGTACATGGCTCTAACGTTCCTTACCTTTTCAAGTTTCAAAATTTGTCCTGAAATGTTGTACGAATTCGCGATGTGTGCATAATCATGGTTGCTAACTTTTGCTCGCAATCTTGTCAAAGAACGATTTATCTTACAAACTTACAAAAACACTGCTTTCGATGACCACATTGACGCGGTACTCTTAGAAACCCCATTTAAAAAAACTGCCACTCCACTCTCCACAGCTAATTACCAGCTCACAGTCTCTCGAATACCTATAAAACGTGGACACGTGGTGGAAACAAAAGACTTAGCTACCCGTGACTCGACATTCAAAATTCCGATGTGGCTACATTGGTATGAAGCCAGCCTGTTGAAGCAAGACTGCCTTTCATTTTTCTCTCATGAAACCGACTGATCTTAGTGATCTAGTTAACTGCTTCATGCAAGAGGGCTTAATAACCCTCTCTCTCTCTCTATCACGTTCTACAAAACGAGATGCTACATAACTTAGGCAAATAAAGGGACGTAGCGAACAAAGAAGACCCAACAGCCAAGTCGGCGAAATTAAACTAAAGCTGAAACATAGCTTACGGCTCCGGCCCGGCCCTCCTTTGTCACGAAACAAAAAGCGTGAAGCTTGCCACGTAGGTGTCTCAGGAGGCCATTCCAAGAAGTCAGGAACTTTTTGCAAAGTTCGCACTTGAAATCACCTTTCCCATTATTTTTTTATCGTGCACGACTTTGCAGTGGCGCGATATGTTCAAATTCATGACACCACAGTATCTAGAACAATTACTAACACCATTATGTCATTATTCTCGGAAATGTTTGGCTTTTGTTTTCTTTTACACATAGAAATCAAAAACAGCATTGAAAAGCTGAAGGTATTTTAAATTATCTTCCATTCATACTTGAAAGCTGTTGGAAATAATAGTAGAACTTACGGACAGTTTTTCTTCTTATTTAATCCAGTATTAGAAGATCCCGATTTTGTGATTTCTGACTGCGCTTGTCCATAATGCTTATTCATGACCCGTCATTTTGTTCTGTTGTTGGGTCACTTTTATCATCTCCCTGCTGTTATAAAAATAAAATTTGCTGTTGTTCAATTTCATTTAAATTTAGATGGTTTAAGTGTCTATATACCTGTGGCATCGTAATGATGACAAAAAGTGCACAAACAAAGGTGCTGTTATCCACCCTGGAAATGTTTTACTTTTCCCGGGGCTGCCAGCATTGGCTCTTATGTGACAACCTCCAGGTACAGCAATTGTTTGTTGCTGCCGTCACTGCTCGCGCCATACGTTTTATGAGTCGAACTGAACTCGATGTTATCGGCCAGGTAATTGCGCGAATTAGGTTGGTGAAATTACTCCATAAGTTTCAAGTTGCAAAGACTTAAAGAATTAAATCACTACGGGCATAGCAAAACCGGATTGCCAGATGAGTACCTTCCATAACGCAAAACGCCTTCCAAAACCATAAAGCAGTTACATGACAAAATCTGTCAACGTATTTCGTTTTTACGGATTTCGATAAACTAATTATCGGTCTATTCGAACTCGGCATTATTACGTAATAAGTGAACCTGGGTCTCCGTTATATTCAGCAATTCATTTGATCAATGATTAACATCACAACATCATATCATGACTTGAAAGACTAAATCACTCCGGATTCACATTACAATTGGCAATTAACCCGGAGAGTTAAACTTTTCACGAAATCATAATTATTTTTAAAGGTAAAGACGTGAAAACCAATACAAAGTGTAATTGTTGCGGCGGCAATGAAAGGTTTGCCATTTGGCTACCATATGTAATCTTTTGTTATTTAGGGTTTATAATTGCCATAATTTCAGTTACCATTTGCTACATAGAGTTAACAGATGGCTACTGAGTGTAGCAATTTGCTAAATAGGATTAATTTTTGGCTACCCATGGTAACCTTTTTTATCTCCAATTACCAATTGCCACATAGAGTTAACAGAATTACAGAATAACATTTGAGTACTGTACTTCCAGATACCATTTGCTAGTCTTTTTGAATTGAGCGAGAATTCGCGCAAATGTAACTGCAAAGATTCGAACTAACTAGACAGGGTTGTAGAATGGGGTTTGTTATATAGTAGATTGTATCTGTAGTTTGTACAAAGAAATTTTCATGTCAAAATTAATCACAAATACCAGAACGTCCTAACCTGCAAATGTTTCATCTTGTATGTGTCCAGGTTAATGGACTACAACGTTTTGAAATCACAAACTTATGGTAGACCGATGCAAATCTTGCGTTTCCTCTCATTCTGCAATTCGTGAATACGTGCTTCCATTGATGAGATGACGTCTTCGAAGAAGAATTCAAAAGCTCCCTGAAAGATTTATTTAATCTACGAACTATATGACTATAGGCCTACTACCTAAATTCTAAAGCCTTATCATGTCAACTTTAACTTAACACACACCTATCATCTTCTGGCAGTATCTTGCTGACCCTCGTTACCTAAAATTGTATTAAGTCATGAGATAGATGTGGACGAAGAGGAAAAAGGAATTACCTGTTTCTAATCAGATGATCTAGGATTCTAGGTTATGCCAAAAAGTTTCTTACTCGGTGACCAGGTACAACAAAGGCCAATTGAAAGACTGGCGCCAGTACCTGAAAGCTCGTAACGTTCGAGTCGGACTTCCTGAAAATGCGAAACAGCAAGATCGCAGCACGTTCGCGAAAGAAGTTTGCCATCGAGTTCTAGTCAAGGTTGTTTGCAGAGTACAAAGCCAGAATCGAAAAGCACGGGGATGATAGTGCAAATATGACAAAACTGCTAAAAAACGCAACAGTAGCTGTTTTAGCCTGCCTGTAAAATAATCACAGGCAATGTCGGCAGTTTTCATTCGTTTGCCGTGGTAAATCGCAACCACTGTTATGGAACAACAACAAAGTACGTCTTGTACAAAATGACGAATAAAAAACGCTTTGCAAACAGACCGTTTAGAAACATATTGGATGAATAATTATGTTAACTGCTGTTTAATATTCTAAAATCTAAAAGAACGTATATCCTTAAGATGCGTTAAAATGTTTATGTATTAGTGAAAAAAGCAATGAAGTGTATTCCTTTATATGCATAGGCTTTGTGGTGCAGAAATATTTGAGATATGGCAACGAGCTATGTGTATTTTATAGCGATTAAATGACATTGTTTATCGAGATAGTATGTGTAAATAGGATTAAATAATGTAAGTATTTTGTATTTCATGTATAGCATGTAAATCAATCCTGAAGCGTGGATTTCCCACCTTGATTTTCCCTTTATCAAATCACTTCAAAAACTAATCGTCACATGTTAGCGATATAGGCAATTCCGGCGACAGACCTCGGGCTACTTTGTTTACCTTCTGCGTATGCTCATAACTGTTACGACATAATAATCAATGAAATCTTGAAACATTTTGATAAACGTGAGGACTGAGGATTATTTAGAGTTTTTGTTGGCTGATCTGACACTTCGTGTTCTATCTTCCAAAGATTTAATACGCGAATTAATGAGTGCAGTAGGTCAAAAGAATCTTACTCAACCAGTTAATAAACGAATTCGTGCTACATTTTTTAAGTGGTCACCACCAGACGTCGCAATTTCTTACCCACTACAGCCACAAATACAACAAATTTAAGTGTCTAAACCACCTCATTACCCACGATCTAACGCTAACAATGGAACAAAGAGTTCCGGACAAACAAGTACTAATTTCACAAATCATAATTCACCAAACCAACGCGATTAATTTAACTAAACATGGCAACAACGATCACCACACACAAACATTGGCCAGTTTCACAAATCATACAGCAAGTGGTAATTTATGACAAAGTGATAACTTATCATATTCATCACCCACCTTTCAGAAACCAGACTATCAACGCAGCATTTACCCTTGCGCAAAATCATTCGCGGGCAACAAAAAACATTCGGCGATCGACGTTGGATTAACTCGTTAACCCCGTCGATAGCACCTACTTCCAAAAGAGACTGTCTCTTGTTAACTGTTTATGATCACGCCAATTGAATTATTTTTTATGTAGATAGCGCTGCAGCAACTTCTCTTTCGTCGGCTAGTTTAGCTCACAAATCAAACCCCAAACTGCAAATGTTTGTTTATGCATCAAAATTTTTCAAGATTTCATTGATTATTATGTCGTAACAGTTATGAGCATACGCAGAAGGTAAACAAAGTAGCCCGAGGTCTGTCGCTGGAATTGCCTCTACCGCTAACATGTGACGATTAGTTTTTGAAGTGATTTGATAAAGGGAAAATTTATGTTCAAGGTGGGAAATCCACGCTTCGGGATTGATTTACATGCTATACATGAAATACAAAATACTTACATGATTTAATCCTATTTACACATACTATCTCGATAAACAATGACATTTAATCGCTATGAAATACACATAGCTCGTTGCCATATCTCAAACAATACTGCACCACAAAGCCTATGCATATAAAGGAATACACTTCATTGCTTTTTTCACTAATACATAAACATTTTAACGCATCTTAAGGATATACGTTCTTTTAGATTTTAGAATATTAAACAGCAGTTAACATAATTATTCATCCAATATGTTTCTAAACGGTCTGTTTGCAAAGCGTTTTTTATTCGTCATTTTGTACAAGACGTACTTTGTTGTTGTTCCATAACAGTGGTTGCGATTTACCACGGCAAACGAATGAAAACTGCCGACATTGCCTGTGATTATTTTACAGGCAGGCTAAAACAGCTTCTTTGCGTTTTTTAGCAGTTTTGTCATAGTTGCAATATCATCCCCGTGCTTTTCGATTCTGGCTTTGTACTCTGCAAACAACCTTGACTAGAACTCGATGGCAAACTTCTTTCGCGAACGTGCTGCGATCACGCTGTTTCGCATTTTCAGGAAGTCCGACTCGAACGTTACGAGCTTTCAGGTACTGGCGCCAGTCTTTCAATTGGCCTTTGTTGTACCTGGTCAACGAGTAAAAAACTTTTTGGCATAACCTAGAATCCTAGATCATCTGATTAGAAACAGGTAATTCCTTTTTCCTCTTCGTCCACATCTATCTCATGACTTAATACAATTTTAGGTAACGAGGGTCAGCAAGATACTGCCAGAAGATGATAGGTGTGTGTTAAGTTAAAGTTGACATGATAAGGCTTTAGAATTTAGGTAGTAGGCCTATAGTCATATAGTTCGTAGATTAAATAAATCTTTCAGGGAGCTTTTGAATTCTTCTTTGAAGACTCGTTAATGTCATTTGAAAGTTTATGGTGAGTTTATTTATATTTAGTTTTTGATTTTAATGTTGATTTTTACCACAGCTTAGTTATTAAGTTTACTTTCTGGCATATCTGCCCGATCGCCGGTTGCTTTCTGCTTGGTGCGTTTGAAGTAACCTACAGAACTTACAGACGGAAGTATGCCAGTAAGGTTTTGTGAAGGTGTATTGCGCTGCTGGAAGTATAACAGTAACATCCATCAGTGTTACATGTCGGCTAGCGGCTGTCATTCCTCAGTGGAGAAAGTGAAGGTGAAGTTTGTGGCTGTTTCCTGCTATTCCTTGATATTGACAAATCTCATCTCAAGGCGTCAGTAATTGCTGGTTAGTAGTTATCCTAGGAATGACTTGTATGCGTTGAGCTAAACACATATTAAATCCCAGTTGTTTTATTAGTTTGAACGCCTGGGCTAATAACCTGACTTTCTAACGTAGTCACTATTAGTGCTACCTTTGAGTTCTCCCTTAAAAACCTAGGTGTGTCTGATAGAGATACGGTCCTTTTGAAATACATTTGCTGGAGGGTAACTATAACTATACGATTCGCATCGGGCGCCTTAATCTAATTAAAGCAATGACTGTAACAGTTACGTCACATGCCAACATCTGTGACCTGTGTACGGTATTTTGTTAGCCAGTATACATGCATTAAGCTACCAGCCAAGCTTTTTAGGAGTTATGATAAAAACAAAATTTTGATTTCGATTGACGTCACAGATCTCCTGTTGCTGACGGATGACGGAAGCTTTTTAATTTATGATTTTTATGAGTTTAGATTTCGATAATATTCATGACATCTCATTTTCCGGCTCCATGATTTTCACGAGTCATCGTAGCGTGTGAAATTTAGCTTGTGACGTACATGGCGAAGACATAAAATTTGGTGAATTGCAGAAATTTAGGTTTTTTTTAAATCTTGCCAGACTTCGACAATGAAAAACCTGAAAGGCAATTAACTTCGGCTTCAATTTGGTTTCAGTCACAAACAGACAATAGAAACTACAGAGTAAGCATTACTAAAAAATCAGTAACGGTAAAATGTTACTATAGGTCTGTAGTGGCTTGGGAGCCACATCCAATACCACTATATGAATTGTGGAAACATGCGCCATCTAGTTACTGAAACATTGTGCATGATAAAACTGCAACTAACATTTCTGCAAGCTGCAATCTAGCTGCAGTTGCAACCTGATGAAACCACAATTATTGTCATTTAATATTTGGAAACTGCCCTAAATAACTTTATGTGAAAACGCTGTTTAGTGCGTTACCAGGTGATTTCATAACATCCTAGTTTTAACTGAATGTAATTCCCATTGCCAACGCTTTACTTTTATCGGTCACACATTCTGAAATGTTCGTGTATATTGTGTTGAATATTTCCGTTCACATCGCTCCGCTTTATAAACTCGTGCTGATACGCGAGTACGCGCAGACAGAGATACTAAATCGTACGTACGTACTACGTTAGTCGTGTTAAAATGTAATTCGTTAGACTTGTTTTAATTGGTGAATGCTAAGTTTGTGTTTGTGTCATAATAATCGGAACCTGTACAGTTCCTACAATAAAGGATTGTTTCTGATAAACTGTATCTGTTAATCGTAATAGCTTTCGGCTAGTAGCAGTAGTAACACGTTAAGGTTAGAGGTTTCTAACCGCACGCAACCTCGGAGTCAGATCATTAATTCGGCAGGTAACCTAAGACCGAATAGCTAGTTAAATCAAGCAGTACCTCCGCATTTTGATGACCACCGACGTTGACCCGACGTGTTTCAATGAAGCTGGTACTGCTAACTTTATTCTTGTAAACAAGCTGATTTAACAACAAGGACAGCAATGGCTCCATCTCAAAGTAGTTCAGTTTCTGATGGAGACGATGAAAACGACGAGGATGATGACGCTACAACCTCTTCTGCCACATTCAAGACTTCTTGGACTGGTTGGAAAATCATTCCACCGAAACGTTTCTCGGATTACAAACACAACATGTTCATTTGTTTGATGCTTACATGTTTTGCTGTCATTTCCGAAGTTCTCACTACGTTCAACGAAGACAACAAGTTCCTACATTGTCAACTCACGAAGCTGATTGGCACGCTCTACAAAGCAGTTGGGAAGATTTTCCCTACTGAGATACTGTCTTCCACTCTTGGACATCAAGCCATGGGTTCCAACCTTGGAGATTTTATGTCCAGAGCAACATGTCACTCTATCAACGGTACAGTCTTACCGTCACTTGCGTACCGCAACGCGTTCAGTCAACGCCCTCTCATCCTTTATCGCGATCAAAACGGCCACAGCCAATACGGCCAACTCATCTCAGACAACATTGTCTTACCGGGAGTTCATCTGCTGGAATCGTATCGACCAGCTAGAAGTTTTGTCTTCCGAGTTCATGGGGACACGGTCCTTTATCACAACTACACCTTATCGCACGAACATGTGCAGGTGCACCAACTCAACTTACCTTTGTCGACTATACACCTCAGCTACAACGCGCCTGACTACGAGAAGATTCTCAACGAGCTGCCTGACTCCGACTCGTTCACTGACTTTCAATCGCTGCTCAGCTCTATGTCTGAAGCCAACATGCTTAAGGAGAAAATGCGAAATGTCATAACAAGTCTTACTACTACTGATGAAACTATGATCAACGGCTCCTACGTCGCAGACACGTTCGCACACGCCGCAAAACAAACGTTGCTGCTTGCATTATCACAGATTACGAATCCTTTTCTCTCAGCCCTTATCTTCATCCTGCAGCTACTTGCCATGATGTGGGCCTTCTGCCATACCATCGAGTTTATCCGATCATCTCCGCAGCATTTGCGGTATGCCAGATCTCTTGTATCCCGTATTCGCGCTGGACGCAGCCATCGAGATGCACCTCCACAACAAACTCATCAGTCGCCTTTGCTTCGACGTTCTCGTGACCAACCGTCTCCTTCTGCATCTTCCGATGACGCGCCGCCCGCTGCGTCGTCCCGTGATGAATTCGCGGACACAAACACACTTTAAGTTTTATTACCTGTATCAACGCGTTTTTTTTCGGGGCCCCGAATGTCGTATGCATGTAACCTTTTGCCATTTCCCCTTTGTCGTTGTCGACCGACAATTTTTAGTGTTTATCTTGCGTATCGCATGCCTACTAATTACTAACCTTTTCCTTAATACGTCTCCTTGTCTTGCAATTGTATCTTTACCATTTTGTCGCATAGCATGCTCTCCTTCCTACGCATGACCTGAGTTGTTCAAAGAATTACCCTCAACCTTCTAGTTTCTATACAGATTTGCCATTCTTTGCCGTTGCTGACAAACAATTTCAACATGTCGGAACCCCCGCAACCAAGATCTGACGTACAAATGGACAGTGAAATGTCGGATGCACCGGTTGCCCCTTGGCCGGCGCGTGCGTTTATCAACCTCGCAATGCCAGACCCACCGATTCCTGATTCACCAGACTCACCGGATGAACAGCAGGCCCCCGCTCCACAACCGTCGATCATCAGACTGGGAGAACAAGGCTCGGATTACCCCCTGCCCAGGCGGCGGGAGATGGCGTTTTTGAAACAAACAGTACTTCATCCGATTTACAAATATTATGAGCTTTTGGCACTAGACATTTCACCATTAACCGACATTTCAACAAAGGTCATAGCATTTTCATCACCACCAACCACTTCGGCAGAGGACCTGGAGATATGGTTCCAGCGACTGGAAGCAATGTTCGACCTCGTTCCACAGATTAGTTGCGAGACCAAAATCTTCACAATGATAGGAGCCACAGCGGCTGTCCTGGCAACCGACTTGCTGCGGTTTTTCCTCCGCCTGAGAAACTCAATGCCACTTGAAACCCAGGCTTACGACCGGTTCAAAGGTTATCTGAAACACCGATTGATGTGTGAGACACCCACCAACTGGTAGCAGGTGGTTGCTAATCGACAAACTGCAAAAACTGTAATTACTCTGTTATCTGTACTTAATCATTGTGTTTGTTTTGTGCTACCCACGTAACCAGGATGTTACTTTTTAATTGTCAATTTTTTTTCCTTCCGTAGCGGGGGAGGAATGTAGTGGCTTGGGAGCCACATCCAATACCACTATATGAATTGTGGAAACATGCGCCATCTAGTTACTGAAACATTGTGCATGATAAAACTGCAACTAACATTTCTGCAAGCTGCAATCTAGCTGCAGTTGCAACCTGATGAAACCACAATTATTGTCATTTAATATTTGGAAACTGCCCTAAATAACTTTATGTGAAAACGCTGTTTAGTGCGTTACCAGGTGATTTCATAACATCCTAGTTTTAACTGAATGTAATTCCCATTGCCAACGCTTTACTTTTATCGGTCACACATTCTGAAATGTTCGTGTATATTGTGTTGAATATTTCCGTTCACATCGCTCCGCTTTATAAACTCGTGCTGATACGCGAGTACGCGCAGACAGAGATACTAAATCGTACGTACGTACTACGTTAGTCGTGTTAAAATGTAATTCGTTAGACTTGTTTTAATTGGTGAATGCTAAGTTTGTGTTTGTGTCATAATAATCGGAACCTGTACAGTTCCTACAATAAAGGATTGTTTCTGATAAACTGTATCTGTTAATCGTAATAGCTTTCGGCTAGTAGCAGTAGTAACACGTTAAGGTTAGAGGTTTCTAACCGCACGCAACCTCGGAGTCAGATAATTAATTCGGCAGGTAACCTAAGACCGAATAGCTAGTTAAATCAAGCAGTACCTCCGCAGGTCAATAGGTTAGGGTCAGAGAGTTATCAGGACAGTCTGACAGCAAGCATTGTTATTGACCTTGCAAGTACGTACAGTGATGTCATAGAAAAGGCTATAAGTGGCTATGAAGTAAGCAATCTCATTCATACTGTGTAGACATCACTTGGAAGTAAGAACTTGTAATAACAATATCTTGTCTTATTCACACGCCATAAACGGTTCTACTGCAATGATTTATTTATATAGCCTAAGTGTAGGTCTGTAGGTGTTATTTATACATATAAGTGATAAATGTAGTAAATTTATCATGACTGTTGCAGCAACTTTGTTGGTGGTCAGTGGTTTTTCAGTTTTACTTTTTAAATGTTTAAGGAGAAGTTTTTTTCCAAATGGTTATCGAACAGATTACATTTGACAATCTTGAACGATGTTAACAAAAGCGTCTCTTGCGACAAAGGTACTAATTATAGCTTTGTTGAAAGTAAATTAATTACCCAAAAAGTTGTGGCTACAAATGAAAATAAAAATTAATTATATCTTTAAAATCACCTTGAAAAACTTCGAATAAAATTATAGAAAACGCTTCTTCGACGTAAAACTGAATCGACGTTGCGTGCATCCAGCTGAGAAATATGGGTCAGTTGCTATGGAGAATTTTCAATTCTTACATATTTTGTCCCAATGTGATATTCAATTTTGTTATAATTAATCTTTTTATTTTTGTTACACAAACTTAGTACAATCAAAAATTTGACCGGGTCGGTATATATTTGTTTTCGTTTTTAGGTTTTACAGAAACATAGGAGTTACATTCACATATTAATTCAACTGATTTTATCTGTAAGTTGAAAATCGTTGCAATGCCCAGACTTCTTTCTGCAAAAAGCCTTAAGCATTTAGTGCTGGATAAAATTGCCCAAACCGTGAGACAGTTGGCCGGTGAATCAGGAAACAGAAGAAATTGCAGCAACAAAAATTATGAGCTGCTCCAGCAATTTCTGACGCCGTTCAACGTGTACGGCCCCATTATTACAAACAGCATCAACTTCGCTTTGGTAAAATATTACAATCTTCGTTGGCCGGCAATCAGTTTTTTTGGTTCGTCGATGACTGTATTAAATTTAAATTTTATTCGAAACCAAGAAGATACAATTTTAATTGAACGCAGCATTAAAACTTTTATTCTTGTGAATTGTCCCAGGATTGAAGTTTTGTGTTTAAATTGTTGCACGAAAATTTCTTGCGAAGTGGTCAGAAAACTCATAACCGCATATAAAGACACTCTACGAAGGCTGGAGCTTCAAGGCGTCACTTTGAGCGGAAATATCTTTGAAGCAATCGGAAAATGCGACAAATTATCTTACTTGGACATTTCTCGAGACTTCGAACGTTCACAAAAGTTTTCATTTTATAAACTTGCCAAAATGTTTCTGATCTATGGGGAACGAACAGGACTCGCGCGAAATTTGGAAGTTTTACTCATGAGTAACGTCAACTGTGCTTCCAAACAACCATTTCGCTTCTTCGCTCACATCTTTTATTATTGGTGTCCGCAACTTTCAAGATTTACTCATCATTTGCTATTCGAAGCACTTGCTCATCTTTGCAAGCTGAACAAAGGACCAAAACCTCTTTACTTAAAGGGAGGTAAAGACTACCCCGAGAGCAACAGATTATGCGTTTCCTGGTTTGAAGAGCAACATGATGCTTTGCTTCAGTGCGTGCCAAAAATGGAACACTTAAATATAATTTCTGGAAATGAAAAAAAGGCGACCATTGTTTACATTATTCAGAATAAAAGACTACAATTAACAACTTTAGATTTAAGTTGGACTCTCCCTTTTGGCTTTTAAAATACTTTGGGCTCCTATGTCCTTATTTAGAACATATTACGGTTGAAAAAATATTTGTTGAAACTCAAAGCAACCTTGTTCAAGTTGTCAAAGAAGAGTCTGAAAAATTGTCCTTAACTGCTTTGGAAGCTGGATTAGAACCTTGGTCGAAGTTAAAATCACTGAGTCTGGGTGCTGCACATGGTGATTTTGAAGATGAAGATATCACATCACTGCTCAAATTAATCTGTAAAAACTCATCTGGATCGCTTAAAGAACTGTCTTTAGAGTTTGGAATTCACAGTTGTGCTTATGACGTTCTAACCGAATTGTTTCAAGATGGCACTTTATCTGGCTTGAAAGATCTTTTTTGTTTAGGAATGGACGTCACTCCAAGTATGATTTGGGACTGGTTAACCTTGGACAACAGCTTACAATATATTGGTATAATGACGTGTACTGACACATGTCCAGTTGAGTTAGAAATTGAACAATTCGATCGTTACATTGATGAAAAGAACTTAGACATTAATACAATGACTTTGTTAGTAGCTTAATACTGCGTGTAGAAAATTCAAACTGCATGCCGTGCTTAGTGAGTGCTCAATGTTGGTAGAATTTGTTGTCCGACCGCCGATTGCTTTCTATTTCGTGCATCTTTAATCTTTTAATTACTTCAGGTCCCTGCAATTTATTCATTCAATTACACAGCGAGGACACGATACACATAAGAGCGAGGACACGATCAATTATTATCAATCTCCTGCTTTGAGACCAATTCTATGACTGTTTTCATTTTTTATTATTTGTTTGAGATCATCAGTAAGTAATTTCAACCTTTTAAAAATAAATTCTTCTCTGTCTGTAGCCATTAAGTTAACCCTCAAGGGGATTTTCTTGATGTGAGCGAGTTGTGAGCAAAATAAATTACACGCTTGTCAATCCGCGACAAAGCGACAAAATGAAAGGAATTTTTAAAAGTTTTGTGTTTGCTTTGAAACAAGATTTGCATCACTACAAACAAAAGTACAATACAATCATGTTTGAACTTTAACGAAACATGTTAAAATTGCATCGATTGTGATTTTCCTTTTACTATGTAGTTTACATTTACAAGGCCAGTAATTGACCGTAATCTACTGCATGGTATGTACACGTGGTAGCGCGAAAGACATAATACTTTACTTAATTTCATGTCAACAACATATGAGTGGGAGAAATGTGAGAAAGTAAGTTGATTGCAATGATTCGAGTCACATTTCTCATGATTAGATTTGACTCGAATCAGCCACCTAAACTTTACTTGAGTCAGAGTTCAACTGGACCAGTCACGTTTAAACAGCCGCGGCAGCAGAAAGTAGAACCTTAGGAAGTAAAAATGAATAGTTTTATAAACATTTAATTTTCTCTGGAAAGAACTCAACAACGTTCGAAGCAGCCACGACAGTTATGATAACCAACTTCGTGCAATTTATATTGTGGCGTCATAAATGTTTTTGAAATTAAAAGCATTAACGTGACGTGGTCACAATGCTGGTTGCGAGCAACAAAACATATACTTTTGTATTAACACTATTATTTTTGTATTAACATTAGTTAGTTATCTTTTTCAAAATTACAATCGCTTTTACAGCACCGCAGACACTTTTTGGTCTTCACTATTGCCATAAGCATCTTGCCAGTGGCCCTACACGCCAGTGCAATACAGAGCTACTTGCTGTCTGTATATTGTGTGTGGTGAGTTTATAACCTGACAGAACATGACAAAGATAAATGAGACTTCAAGACAAGAGCTTTCAGTGCAGACAACTTTTTATTCTGTATTTTCTGCTTAAATATACGCACTCGTGATCTTTTTCTTCTGTAAATGAACTCTTTATGTGTCCTATGATCCTGAAAAATAAAAATAAGAGAAATACTAATAAATGCAGGAGACAAGTTTCAGCTTTAATCCTACTATTGCGGAGGATGCTGCTTGTCTTAACTTGCTATTCGGACTTAGTTTACCTGCCGAATTAATGATCTGACTCCAAGGTTGCGTGCGGTTAGAAATCTCTATCCTTAACGTGTTACTACTGCTACTAGCCGAAAGCTATTACGATTAACAGATACAGTTTATCAGAAGCAATCCTTTATTGTAGGAACTGTACAGGTTCCGATTATAATACGTTCACAACTTAACGTTCATCATTTAGCACAAGTCCAACAAATTACATTTTAACACGACTGACGTAGTACGTTCGAACGATTCAATATCTCTGACTGCGCGTACTCGCGTATCAGTACGAGTTTATAAAGTGGAACGATGTGAACGGAAATATTCAACACAATATACACGAACATTTCAGAATGTGTGAACGATAAAGGCAAAGCGTTGGCAATGGGAATTACATTCAGTTAAAACTAGGATGTTATGAAATCACCTGGTAACGCACTAAACAGCGTTTTCACATAAAGTTATTTAGAGCAGTTTCCAAATATTAAAAGACAATAATTGTGGTTTCGTCAAGTTGCAACTGCAGCTAGATTGCAGCTTTGCAGAATTGCTAGTTGCAGTTTTATCATGAACAATGCACTGTTAAAAAAATCTTGTAAAATTTACCCCTTAAATCTTGGCAGCAGTTTTTACAAAAAATATTGTAAATTTTCCTCTTAAAACATTGTAAATTTTACTTATTTTTTTCGGAAATTTTCATATCTTTACCTGTAAAATTTCTGTAGTATGGTCTGTAATATTTACTTACTAAACATGGAAAATTTGTTGGTTTAAAGTAGTAAAATTTACATGGTTATGTGGTATTTTTGATGTGAATTTCATTGCGTGACTGAAATGCCAGCACCCAACTTTTGCACTTAAAATTGAAAACCGACCTTAAAATACATTTACACAATTTATTTTGCGTAACTTGAATTACACAAAACTTTTTGAACATGAAACACATGCCCACTAACTAAATGATAAACGTAGAAAACAAATCATAAAGTAGATCATACAACAGGAAAAACAGGGGTGTTTAACAGGGGTGTTACACTTTGAACAAAGAAAGGTTAACGAAAGGAAAGAACGATTTCTCTGCATAATTTTAGTGATCACTACAAGCTCGTGATATCATTTTGCAAAGTTTCAGGATTCTAGAAGGAACTTCATGTTTCTGACGTTTCCTGCTGATTGGCCCATTATTTTTTGCAAAGTACCTTCACATAAAAATTAAACATTAGTAAGTCAGTATTTTACAGCAAAGTAATTCTCTTGCACACAAATGCAGTACCTTTGAACAAATTCCAACGTAAATTTGGCTTTTTGTGGATATTCCATATCAAACACAAAGTATGACGAATACAAATACAAAAAACTTCGAAAAAATGAATCCGATTGAAAGAGGACTTGTCTTTCTATCGACACGACATATGTTCTTCCAGTCATAAGAGAACTGCCTGCAATAAAGAATAAAAAGCGTATAAAGACAACAATAATATAACGGAAATATTTGACAAACAGACAGGGGGAGAAATAGAACAACATAAAGTTAACCATACCAAATGTGCTAATGAATGGTGTGACTGGTACTCTGCTTAATGTTGTTTCCATAGAAGCATCTTCCTAAAACCCCAAAAACAAAACTTAAAAAGCTGTTATAACTGGTCAACCTTGACAATGAATCCAACAGTTTACTTACAGCAAAGACTTCATAGATAGATTGCTTTTCTTCCTTGAAGAAACAAGTCAGCAAGTGAAGAAAGTATATTGCATATGCTGATTTATTATTGAAACGTCTGGCTTCTTGCTTTAAATTTATAACCTCCTCTTTAAACCTTCCCTTTTCATTTTTCAAAGCTCTGTATATAGTGTACAAAAATAACTTTTAGGTATGTCTAAAAATCTATGGTATTTACATATCTGTGCAGTCTTGAACGTCTTACACTTACATATTACCTTTATCAGCGAAGTCAGGTAAGGTTAAAATTGCCTGTATTTATGCTAAGCCACTTAAGTACATCAACAAGTTTCACCAAAATTGATAAATTTATAACACATGTACATAGCGGTGTTGTGCAACCCACTTGTAAATGAAACTTGCTCGATTTGTAATGGCATCCAGTAACTCATGGGAGTCAATTGCCTCTCCTTCCATAAGTGTATTGTAGTGGTTGAGCAGATGCTCTTCATGCAGAAGAAATGGCCATTCTTCTTTTATTTGAGAAATAGATTTCTTTTTAAGAATAACATTTCTCTGCAACCGGTATGTTGTTTGCATTAGGTTTGCAATTTTAGACTTATCTTGATGACTTGTATCTTTCTTGTATTCTTGACATAGCCATAAGCGGTGTGCATTAAGGGTTTCTTCACATTCCATGCGTTGGTCACACTGTTTAGCAGGAGTTATCATCGCTGAGGTAGAGGGCATGTGATTTTGCAAAACAGGTTGTGTGATGCCAGCAAACCTTTTCCTTTTGCGATGACAATAACTAACACGATCAGAAAGCTGTGATGTCAGGGATTCATGACCAGTCCCAATGGTGATTCCATCCACCTCATCTTTAAATGATTGAGGATACTTAGACACAATTTGGTAGGCAATGGTAGATAACTCCCGACGCACCGGACGCTTCGTTTTCATGAAAATGGCATCGACTAAAACTCTCACCATTTCCAATCGTAGGAGTGGATCAGGTACTCTAAAGTTCTCGCAGCTTTGAAGCAGACCTTGGGGAAAGTCATTCCATGGTATGTCAAACCTATAAATCCAGTCTAAGCTATCAGTAGTACTAGAAGAAGAAACTTCTGAAGTATCAGAAACATTTGATACATCAAGCTTGGAGGAATCAGAATAATCATGATCGTCATCTGACATAAAAATAAAAAATGATGAAAACAATTTACACAGTATCAACCAATCATTGCTAAACAAAGAAATGTAAGTCTAGATATACAACACATGCATTAAAAACTCCAGCTTGCATATATACAATATACCTTGCTTCCAACTGGTTATTAATTTGCGTGCTTGTACTGGCTTCAAAACTGGGAGTATATCCTTCTCAGACACGTAAATTAAATCTTTTTTGTTTTCAACTCCCAATGATTCTAGTGTGTTTTCAAGTTGCAGTAGCATTTCTTGAGGCAAATTGGGTAAAACTTTCAAAATTATCTTATCCATTTTGCTATAAAACAAATGGTTAATATGAAAAAAGAGACACCGCAGAAAACTGCCAGTAATAATCATAAAATTTCACCTTCACTGTACATGATGCAGTATCACTACTACGTTCTAGTTTAAAGCATGTTTTAAAACAAATATTTTAGCATCATTAACAACATAACAATGCAGCGGATAAAAGCTATATATATCACACAAATCGATGCATTTATAGTCAGCAGATGCTGATCTTTGAAGTTCAAAAGCACCATATTGTGGCAACAGAACAGCAGTGTGTTTAGTAACAAGTGCATAAATCACATTAGCCTTCACAAAAAATAATACAATTTCTCCCAAAAGTAATTCATCATCTAATTTTTCCAAAACCACATGTTTCCCAATAGCATATTCAGTTCCCTTAAATACAATTTTCTTATAGAATTTACATTGGGACAGTTCATCATCAATAAAGTTTCTTAAAATAGTAGAAATTTCTGAAGAAAAATCATTTCCATAGGATGAAAGGAACTGAACATCGGAATTAAAGAAATTAGTTTCTAATAAATATGCTTGCAACATTTGATGACTCTTCGCAAGTGTGCTAGTAATATTTATATAATTCCCAGAATGCTTTACCACTCTCTTAAAATATTGATGCTTACTTTCAAATCTTAAAGTCCAAACGTTAATTAGAGGACCAAAATGCAATATTAACCATGGGTAATGACAAAGATAATGATGTTTTGGGCGAAGAACAACATCTGCAAAAGCTGTGTGTCTACAAGCAATGTACTCACGTATCCAAACATTTAACATGCAAACAGTTTCTATACATAAGTCTGGAGCACAAATGACACGTACAATTTCGTTGAGTTTCGTAAACATTTGCCACACCATATCATCACTATCCTGCACTTTATGAAAAATAAGCAAAGGTAACATACGTAAAAAACACCAATTTTGGCTGGCTGTACCGTTGAGCTTTGTTAGTTTTTTTATCACTGATGGCCTATTAACTCGATCTACATCACTATATGGAAAGTTTAAGATTTGGTGATTGAGATAAGTCAAATCAAACCAACCAATAGAAACGAAATGTTTAATGATCAATGGTAAATCATAAGCAACTACACCTTCAAATAAATCGTGAGCCAAACATGGAGGAAGGCCAGGTTGAGCAACATGAAAAAACCTCAGTTCATTAAATGGGGAAGCAAACTTAAGACCATTCTCTTGAACACTACTTTGCAATACATCAGTATTGTACGATTCTATAGTCCTCATTGAAGCTACACTTAAGCAATTATCAACAAAACTTGAACGTTTTATTTTACAATAACGGCACATATAGCACGATGAACTAAAGTTTGTTGTAAATCCACCTACCCAGTGACTTCCAAGGTTATCACCTGTAATGCATAAAACAGTTCCACGCAATTTGTCCCCAACCCCTACATCAATACCTTCATTTTCCAAAATCTTTAGGTCTGCCATAAGGGGAGCAAACAAAGAAGCCATGTAATCAGAACTCAAATGTAAATATCTCTCTTTGCAAAGCAATACCAGCTGAAAACAGTCAATTTTTGAGCGACAGTGCTTGTAAATATTACCCAATGCAAAGTAAACAGCAAATATCTTATGCTTTGACTTGGCTGCACCCAACGGATTGCACACTTCAAAACTGTCTTGGTACAAAACAATTTGCAGAGCTTTCATACCATATTGTTGAAAGAAACACTTTGCTGAAATGCAAGTCCATCTCTTATATCATGAAGACCAGGGTCAGAGTTTTCAGGAAACAAAAACTGTTGCTTAACGCTGTCATTTGAAAACAAAGCCTGAATTGATTTCAAAATTGGCACATAATGAAATTGTAAACCCCTTCCTACCATTACTTCCAAAGGATTTAATTTAAATGCAATGGGATCAACATATGTGAATCTTGTTGAATAATATTGCTCACGAGAGTAAGAAGAACGCAGCGGGCCTATTTCATTTACTAAAGAGAAAGGAGCAACCATTTTTGAAAAAGTAGACAACAGATTGTTTATTTCATCTGGATTTGCAGAAAGACCTGATAACAATTCCTTAAAGCAATTTTCATAATAAGACTTATGGAAAGCTTGCAAAGTTCCGAGTTTTGAAATTATTTCATTAATTGTATTGTCTGGAATAAGGTGCTTATATTGCAATGAACAATAGAATAATGCATATTCCCAGGTTAGCACACCCATGTCTACAGATGGAGTTCTTCTACTTAATTCTCGGCTTACTGTACTGCTACCAGACAAGTTATCCGAATCCATATTAGAATAAATGCAAGCAGTTGAAGAAAAGCCTTGCTCACTATTATCCAGCTGATGTACATTAGAGCTTACCAAATACTCTACATTGTCATTGGTTTTAAAATGACACCGCGAAATATGTGACGAAAAGGATGACACGAGCCGATATTGTCGATCACATTCTGGACATTTCACCAAATGTCCTTTTCTAATATGACATTTTATGTGACTTCGCAAAGAAGACATGTCATGAAATTCCTTGTTACATATTGGCAATGTGCACTGAAAAACTACTGTAGATGCCATTTATCGTTAACCAAGGCTATACCTGTAAAAATACCCAAAAAAAAAAAATCTATAACAATTCTTACAGGGTACGGTACCCGACTGGAAAGTCTGGCAGTTTGACCAATTATCGTGCCAGCAGACGCAAATTTTGGTGTGGTAGCATGTACTGAAACCTAATTTTTTTGTTTCATTGTTACAAAATTACACCATCACATCAAATTTTACGTCTTTGCACGCGCGATTACTCGTCAAAAATTGCCTTACTTTTCAGTCGGTTCCACTAGCCTACTGCTACAACGTACCGGTATTATTTGTAGCCTGTACTGTGATTTTGTCAACAAAGTCTAGCTAGACTTAAAACTTTGCATTGTAATATCCAGTTAAACACTCATTCTTCCATTAGTTACATAGCCTACTTCAAAGAAATAACACTATTAACTTTTCAACCTAGCCTACACCTCTCAGGATCAGATGTTCTCTAGACTGCGGATGACCACGCCCAGGCATTTCTTTCAAGATTTCGCATGCTTTACAAACACGTGACAAGCATAACTCGATTTCATTGGTTAATTCTGAATTTTTAGCAGCAGGAGGTCGTCTGTTGCGTAATATTTACAGCAAATTAGGGTAAAATGCATTTACAATCAAGCATGTAAAATTTTTCCGTCAATTTCACGGTAAATTTTACAAATTTTTTTAACAGTGTGTTTCAGTAACTAAATGGCGCATGTTTCCACAATTCATATAGTGGTATTGGATGTGGCTTCCAAGCCACTACACTATAATGTTCCTCAGTCCTCACGTTTATCAAAATGTTTCAAGATTTCATTGATTATTATGTTGTAACAGTTATGAGCATACGCAGAAGGTAAACAAAGTTGCCCGAGGTATGTCGCCGGAATTGTCTCTACCGCTAACATGTGACGATTAGTTTTTGAAGTGATTTGATAAAGGGAAAATTTATGTTCAAGGTGGGAAATCCACGCTTCGGGATTGATTTACATGCTATACATGAAATACAAAATACTTACATGATTTAATCCTATTTACACATACTATCTCGATAAACAATGACATTTAATCGCTATAAAATACACATAGCTCGTTGCCATATCTCAAACCATACCGCACCACAAAGCCTATGCATATAAAGGAATACACTTCATTGCTTTTTTTCACTAATACATAAATATTTTAACGCATCTTAAGGATATACGTTCTTTTAGATTTTAGAATATTAAACAGAAGTTAACATAATTATTCATCCAATATGTTTCTAAACGGTCTGTTTGCAAAGCGTTTTTTATTCGTAATTTTGTACAAGACGTACTTTGTTGTTGTTCCATAACAGTGGTAGCGATTTACCACGGCAAACGAATGAAAACTGCCGACATTGCCTGTGATTATTTTACAGGCAGGCTAAAACAGCTTCTTTGCCACATGCATTTTTTCGCAGTTTTGTCATAGTTGCAATATCATCCCCGTGCTTTTCGATTCTGGCTTTGTACTCTGCAAACAACCTTGACTAGAACTCGATGGCAAACTTCTTTCGCGGACGTGCTGCGATCACGCTGTTTCGCATTTTCAGGAAGTCCGACTCAAACGTTACGAGCTTTCAGGTACTGGCGCCAGTCTTTCAATTGGCCTTTGTTGTACCTGGTCACCGAGTAAGAAACTTTTTGGCATAACCTAGAATCCTAGATAATCTGATTAGAAACAGGTAATTCCTTTTTCATCTTCGTCCACATCTATCTCATGACTTAATACAATTTTAGGTAACGAGGGTCAGCAAGATACTGCCAGAAGATGATAGGTGTGTGTTAAGTTAAAGTTGACATGATAAGGCTTTAGAATTTAGGTAGTAGGCCTATAGTCATATAGTTCGTAGATTAAATAAATTTTTCAGGGAGCTTTTGAATTCTTCTTCGAAGACGTCACCTCATAAATGGAAGCACGTATTGCAGAATGAGAAGAAACGCAAGATTTGCATCGGTCTACCACAAGTTTGTGATTTCAAAACGTTGGAGTCAATTAACCTGGACACATATAAAGAGAAACATTTGCAGGTTAGGACGTTCTGGTAATTGTGATTAAATTTGACATAAAACTTTTTTTGTACATACTACAGATACAATCTACTATATAATATACTCATAGAATGTATATGTGCAAAGTCTTAGCAAATTTAGTTGTATTTAAAAATAAAAAAGAGACCATCTAGCTGTATTTTAGAAAATACCAAATGAAAATAAGAGTCCGTCAACATTCATATTTGTTTGAATTTATTACACTAACCACATTAAATGCATTGATGTATGGTACCAGTTGTTTGTTATCGTCATCAAACAAAATAACATCCGGTATCTGATATCTTACACATATACTTTTTACAAGGTAAAAGAATTCAATTCAATCTATGCCTTTCTATGGGATGAAATTACAGGTCATTTCATGCATTAAAAGGGAGTTCTTGTGTAGGCAAAATATAATTCAATCTTTGATTTCTTATTTGATTTGATTTGTATAATGATTCTTTGATTTTTGTTTTTAAAAGTAAACTTGCCGTGTAACAAATGAGAAAATTGTCTTTTTTGTGCACTTTCAATGTGCACACGACTAAAATTTATGGGATTTTATTTAATTATTATTTATCAATGTGCTTTAGTGCAGTCACTAGTTACTACACTGCTAGAATGTAATCCACTTGTCCAAGACTTATCCTCACTGGGTATTTCCTTTGTCTTGGTTTTGTGCCGGTGTTAACATAAAATAGACATAAATATAAATAACGGGAATGTTTCGATGGTGCTAGGTTGTCGTTATTTCATAAACCAGATGGAAATGCAACGCGTGCGAAGTCAGCTTAGAGAAGCGATGAGATCCGGCTTTGTTAAAAGGCAAAGCTAGGCTACTAACTTCAATTTGATGGCACATTTTCCAGAAATAGTTTTGCTGGCTTTCTTGTATTTAACGATGTTCAATTCTTTGTTTATTTGTTTTGTTTTCAAAACTGGTAGGACAGTGTGACAGTGCAATAATGAGGTGTACGTATTTCTCTGATAGAATGGATGGCCAATGAATGAATTGAAGAAAGCAGCTAGGTGCTCATTCAGGTTTTGCAGCCTAACTTTTGCTGTGTTTTGGGCAAACGGGTTTGCAACATCTTGAGCAACATTTTGCAATTAACTTTCTTATCCTTTGCGTGTGGACAACTGGACATAAGGAACACCGCTTCTGCAACCTGTTTGCTGTTTGTAGGGATGTACTTTGAAAAGCCAAGCCACATCTCACCATAGCCTTCCTTGTGCCTTCCTTGATTTGATTTGTATAATGATTCTTTGATTTTTGTTTTTAAAAGTAAACTTGCCGTGTAACAACTGAGAAAAGTGTCTTTTTTGTGCACTTTCAATGTGCACACCACTAACATTTATGGGATTTTATTTAATTATTATTTATCAATGTGCTTTAATGCAGTCACTAGTTACTACACTGCTAGAATGTAATCCACTTGTCCAAGACTTATCCTCACTGGGCATTTCCTTTCTCTTGGTTTTGTGCCGGTGTTAACATAAAATAGACATATATATAAATAACGGAATGTTTCGTCGGTGCTAGGTTATCGTTATTTCATAAACCAGATGGAAATGCATCGCGTGCGAAGTCAGCTTAGAGAAGCTATGAGATCCGGCTTTATTAAAAGGCTAAGCTAGGCTACTTACTACAATTTGATGGCACAATTCCAGAAATAGTTTTGTTGGCTTTCTTGTATTTAACGATGTTCTATTATTTGCTTATTTATTTTTTTTGCAAAACTGGTAGGACAGTGATGGTTTTCGTGCAATAATGAAGTGTACGTATTTTTCTGATAGAATGGAAGACTGGATGGCCAATGAAGGAATTGAAGGCAAGCGACTAGGTGCCTAACTTTACAGCCTAACTTTTCTAGCTAACTTTTCTGCATGTAGGTTAATGGTAGTTTTGTTAAACTTTTGTATAATATGTTTGTTGTATAATGTTTTTCACATGAATTAATGAAATTGAAGCAATTAAAGTGAAATAATCCATTCTTCGAATGTAAAATATTAACATGTCATTTTTAAGAAAACCGATTTTTAAGCCGTAAAATGTTGGCTAAATGTTGTCACTTCTTTACTCATAATACTGTAGATACCACATTTCATTTTCCATCTTAATATACAGTGTCTAGAATAGACTAAGGTTAAGCAATATATTATAATATATATTATTATATAATATAATTATATTATTTTCTCGATTATTTAGAAGAGTTTGACTTCTGGAAAGTAACTTTTTTCATTACAGAAGTTGTTTGAGATTAGGGTTTATGTTATATATTATATTTATGTTATATTATGTTATATAGGCCTATCATATTTTCATTGCCTAAAAAAAGGCCAATTTCGCCAGCTATTACAATGCAAATAGAGTTTTACGTTTAAAGAATTTATAACATGTTTTTGGATAACTATACGCATATGCACAAGTAATGCATTCAGGTTCAAAATCATTACGTCCTTTTCTGAAACAAGGATACTTTTGCCACAGTTCATCAGAAAACACAATATATTTCTTTGGCGTTATTGCTTAGCTTTATTTTGCTTTTATGGTTGTTTAAATCAAAACAATGATAACAAAAATGGTTAGACCTCAATCTGTCGCCGAAATGTCACTTGACTTAGGCATCATGCCAAAAAGTCGGGATCACGTAAATTGATTGTGAACAAAATCACTAGCGACAATTGGTCGTGGTCAGCTGGCTATCAAACGCTATGCTTTTATTTTTTACGCATATTAGCATTGTTGTTTAATCAAATTATATGAATTAAGGTCAGTTGGTTCTAGGTAAATTTACGTCACGGTCAGTTGTGACGGACAGTTGTCCTCGCGTTTGTTTAGTTTATTCGCGGTAAATTTCCCGTGGTTAATTGTCGTTTAACCCTAAAAGTCAAATAAAAATATAATTGTGTTGAAAATATAAGCAGGAAAGCAAAAAATGTAAAAAATAGGACATTTTGACGTTTTCAGTAGCATTTAGGCCTACTTTGAGCAAAAATCCTTTTTCTTTAGAAAAGAGGATATATGGTAGCCCTAAGTAACACGAATGGTAAGCTAGGTGTGCCACAAGGCATTTTGCGTTAGTAGCAATATTGAAAACTCATATGAGAACTCACACTGGTGAGTGAACTTATCGACATTTATCCAAATTGGAAGTTTGCAAACTACAGGGAACCTTTTTGATTTTCGTTTTTATATGTGACAGTCACTGCTTTTTTTACTCTGTAATTAATTTTGCAAACAAATATTGATATTGAATATTTTTATTAAAAGAGTTACACATTATATGAGTTTACTCCTATCGATAAAACCTTCAAATATTTTAAGTTCTTTTCATAAAATAGATTATAAGTTTGTATAATAACAAGTAATAACGCAATGGTAATGGTAACGGTAAAAAGTAATAACGCAGTTGACGTTTTGTTAAAATCAATCAGTGATGGGATTTCACAAGACTTTTTCGACAAAGAAGGACAAGAAAAGAAATTTTCCTGCAAATTTTGTGATAAATCATTCACATGCAAAAGCAACTTGAAACAACATTTAAGAACTCACACAGGTGAGCGACCTTAACAATGCGATGTATGCGACAAGTCATTTACCCAAAGCAGCAGTTTGAAAGATCATGTAAGAACTCATACTGGAGAGCGTAATTATCACTGCAAGTTTTGTGAAAAGTTATTTACTCAAAGCCAACATTTAAAAACTCATATGAGAATGCACACAGGTGAACGACCATATCAATGCCAGGTGTGCCTCAAGACATTTACCACAAGTGGAAGTTTGCAAGGTCATATGAGAATGCACACTGGTGAGAAAGCTTATCAGTGCCAAGTTTGCCTCAAGTCATTTACCACAAGCAACAATTTAAAATCTCATCTGAGAATCCACACTGGTGAGCAACCTTATCATTGTCAAGTTTGCCTCAAGTCATTTACCACAAGCAACCATTTAAAAACTCATCTGAGAATCCACACTGGTGATAAACCTTATCATTGCCAAGTTTGCCTCAAGTCATTTACCACAAGCAACCATTTAAAAACTCATCTGAGAATCCACACTGGTGATAAACCTTATCAGTGCCAAGTTTGCCTCAAGTCATTTACCACAAGTGGAAATTTGAAAACTCATATGAGAATGCACACTGGTGAGTGACCTTATCATTGTCAAGTTTGCCTCAAGTCATTTACCACAAGCAACAATTTAAAAGCTCATATGAGAATCCACACTGGTGAGCAACCTTATCATTGCCAAGTTTGCCTCAAGTCATTTACCACAAGCAACCATTTAAAAACTCATCTGAGAATCCACACTGGTGATAAACCTTATCAGTGCCAAGTTTGCCTCAAGTCATTTACCACAAGTGGAAATTTGAAAACTCATATGAGAATCCACACTGGTGAGCGACCTTATCATTGTCAAGTTTGCCTCAAGTCATTTACCACAAGCAACAATTTAAAAGTTCATATGAGAATCCACACTGGTGATAAACCTTATCAGTGCTAAATTTGTGTCAAGTCATTTACCCAAAGCCAACATTTAAAAGCTCATATCAAAATCCACAATGGAGATTGGTCTTTTTATTGCCAAGTGTGTCAACATTCCTTTTCCCAAAAGAAAAATTTGCGGAGTCATGAAACTATTCACACTGTGAAACGACATTGACACTGTTTAATGACAGATGCATTAAACAAATATTAAATCTCCTATTGAGGAGATCTAAATATTTTGAAGTGGTCTTTGGACAAAACTTAGCATCAAAAAACATTTACAAACCATTCATCCAGATGCTGCATCCTTTTGTTTGTGTTTTATTTGTTCACTTTTACATGTTATATCAATGACTTTGTTGTATTTATGAAATATAAAATTGCAGCATATGGTTGTGTTGGGCAAACAGCTTGTTTTTTCAGGAAGTTTATCAACGTAAGGTGCCCTAAAATTCGTATGATAAAATTCATATCATAACTCACACTGAAGAGAAACCTTATCAATGCCTACTGCAGAGGTGGCCAAACTGCGGCTCTTTAATGAATTTGCATTGTTCATTTAGACATCCATTTTTCCGGTATAGACGAGTTAATTGATCAGATTATGAAACAATGCGTTCTACCACAAGCAGTAACAGTCGACTGATTGTTAGTAATAATCAAACTACACTCCGAAGAAAAAATTATTGTGAAGAAGTGTGCTAACCTGTACACTGTAGTTAAGTAAACCGTCAGATTTAAGCTGCATGTCAGGGCTGAACTAGTTTTCAGTGTGGGTTACGGTTATATAAATAATTGCAAAAGGAGTTTATCCAAGAAATGTTGTTGTGGAATTATTGCAAAAAGAGAAATTATGAAGAGGAAAATAGAACTTTTAAAACGGAATGGGAGGAAGAATTTGTATACACTGAATTTGAGCTAAACTTGTGTGTCTTATCTGTCATGCTTCGCTCAACCATTACAAAAAATGACGCAGATGAGTCGAAATTCAAAAAATAGACTAGTCTGGCTTCATCTTGCGGTTCTTTACCTAAAACACTTTCGTCTACCACAAGTTTGTGATTTCAAAACGTCGTAGTCCATTAACCTGGACACATACAAGATGAAACATTTGCAGGTTAGGACGTTCTGGTATTTGTGATTAACTTTGACATGAAACTTTCTTTGTACAAACTACAGATACAATCTACTATATAACAAACCCCATTCTACAACCCTGTCTAGTTAGTTCGAATCTTTGCAGTTACATTTGCGCGAATTCTCGCTCAATTCAAAAAGACTAGCAAATGGTATCTGGAAGTACAGTACTCAAATGTTATTCTGTAATTCTGTTAACTCTATGTGGCAATTGGTAATTGGAGATAGAAAAGGTTACCATGGGTAGCCATAAATTAATCCTATTTAGCAAATTGCTACACTCAGTAGCCATCTGTTAACTCTATGTAGCAAATGGTAACTGAAATTATGGCAAATATAAACCCTAAATAACAAAAGATTACATATGGTAGCCAAATGGCAATCCTTTCATTGCCGCCGCAACAATTACACTTTGTATTGGTTTTCACGTCTTTACCTTTAAAAATAATTATGATTTCGTGAAAAGTTTAACTCTCCGGGTTAATTGCCAATTGTAATGTATATCCGGAGTGATTTAGTCTTTCAAGTCATGATATGATGTTGTGATGTTAATCATTGATCAAATGAATTGCTGAATATAACGGAGACCCAGGTTCACTTATTACGTAATAATGCCGAGTTCGAATAGACCGATAACACTGGACAACAGCAAAATTATTCCTCAAATAAAAATAAACTGCCTAGACTAACTTTGGGACGCTGATTCCAAATCTGAAATCAGAATTGGTCTATCACGTCAGGTTTTCAAGATATGAAAATTCACGAAATTCGGATTTTGCATTGATTGGCACTATATTATGAGGTTCTACAGTACAAGGTATTGTGCAATTTTCTTTCCCAGCGAATTGTTGGTCATATTATGTCACAATGCATGTTATGTAAGATTAATATTGACATTATTTTGTAAATGCAATGTTCTATCTTTTCACAATTAATGCATTCTTGAATGTTCTTGGCCATGACTATAGAGGGGGGGGGGGGGGGTAAAATCGAAGACTCTGTGTGTTTTTGCACTGATGTTGATTCACTCATGTATGAGCTTGGCCACCAACACATTAGCACTGAGTGGAGACTGTTCATTGATTCTAGCAAAGCTAGTTTGAAAGCTGTCCTACTGCACAATGGGAATGAAAAGCCTTCTGTCCCTATTGCTCATGCTGTCGATTTGAAGGAGACGTACGAGTCTATGGAAACCATCCTACGGGTCATTAACTACCGGGCTTATAACTGGAACATATGTGGAGACCTTAAAGTTGTGTCACTTTTGCTCGGATTGCAGTTGGGTTACACCAAGCATATGTGCTTTCTCTGTTTGTGGGACAGTCGAGACGATGCAAACCACTATGACACAACTGAATGGCCAATGAGAACGGACTACATTGTTGGAAGATATAATGTTAAGTGCCAACCCCTAATTGATCCGAGCAAAGTGTACTTGCCACCACTTCTTATTAAACTGGGCCTGATCAAACAATTTGTGAAGGCAATGGATTTCAATGGAGATGGATTCCTGCATATAAAAGAAAAATTTGGTGCAATACTAAGTGATGCTAAACTGAGAGCTGGAATATTTGTTGGCCCCCAAATACGTGATTTGATCCGTGACCCAGTATTTCCATTCAAGCTTAATTCAATTGAATTAAAAGCCTGGAATGCATTTGTACAGATTGTACAAAATTTTCTTGGGAAGTACAGGGCAGAAAATTACTCGGAACTAGTGGACAATTTGCTGGAATCATACCGCGAAATGGGCTGCAGAATGTCGGTTAAACTGCATTTTCTTCATTCACACTTGGAATTTTTCCCGCCAAACCTGGGTGATGTGAGCGACGAGCATGGGGAAAGATTTCACCAAGACATCTCTGTGATGGAATCGCGGTATAGAGGTCGATTTAACCCAAACATGATGGGGGACTACTGCTGGTTTCTTCAGCGTGAAACTGACACTGAACATACTCGAAAGAGCAAGTGTATAAAGCACTTTTGAGGGAATATAATGTTATTTTTGTCTGATTTAATTATCCTGGGTTGTGTTAAATTGTGCAGTATGATAATGCTGTTATTTTCAATAGAAACTACTGGGTTGATTACATGTAATGTTTTGTTCCGCTCAGCCAAAATTAGCCAAAATCACAGTTATGGGTTGTCGTGAGCATATATTATATCTCAAAAACGTGACGTGTTAGAAAAAATCTAAGACCAGATTTGGATTCAGCATTGCAAAATTAGTCTAGGTAAACTTGAAATGAGCGAGGAATAAAAAATAAGTTGTAAATTGTTGTCCAGTGTAATTAGTTTATCGAAATCCGTAAAAACGAAATACGTTGACAGATTTTGTCATGTAACTGCTTTATGGTTTTGGAAGGCGTTTTGCGCTATGGAAGGTACTCACCTGGCAATCCGGTTTTGCTATGCCCGTAGTGATTTAATTCTTTAAGTCTTTGCAACTTGAAACTAATGGAGTAATTTCACCAACCTAATTCGCGCAATTAACTGGCCGATAACATCGAGTTCAGTTCGACTCATAAAACGTATGGCGCGAGCAGTGACGGCAGCAACAAACAATTGCTGTACCTGGAGGCTGTCACATAAGAGCCAATGCTGGCAGCCCCGGGAAAAGTAAAACATTTCCAGGGTGGATAACAGCACCTTTGTTTGTGCACTTTTTGTCATCATTACGATGCCACAGGTATATAGACACTTAAACCATCTAAATTTAAATGAAATTGAACAACAGGAAATTTTATTTTTATAACAGCAGGGAGATGATAAAAGTGACCCAGCAACAGAACAAAATGACGGGTCATGAATAAGCATTATGGACAAGTGCAGTCAGAAATCACAAAATCGGGATCTTCTAATACTGGATTAAATAAGAAGAAAAACTGTCCGTAAGTTCTACTATTATTTCCAACAGCTTTCAAGTATGAATGGAAGATAATTTAAAATACCTTCAGCTTTTCAATGCTGTTTTTGATTTCTATGTGTAAAAGAAAACAAAAGCCAAACATTTCCGAGAATAATGACATAATGGTGTTAGTAATTGTTCTAGATACTGTGGTGTCATGAATTTGAACATATCGCGCCACTGCAAAGTCGTGCACGATAAAAAAATAATGGGAAAGGTGATTTCAAGTGCGAACTTTGCAAAAAGTTGCTGACTTCTTGGAATGGCCTCCTGAAACACCTACGTGGCAAGCTTCACGCTTTTTGTTTCGTGACAAAGGAGGGCCGGGCCGGAGCCGTAAGCTATGTTTCAGCTTTAGTTTAATTTCGCCGACTTGGCTGTTGGGTCTTCTTTGTTCGCTACGTCCCTTTATTTGCCTAAGTTATGTAGCATCTCGTTTTGTAGAACGTGATAGAGAGAGAGAGATGGTTATTAAGCCCTCTTGCATGAAACAGTTAACTAGATCACTAAGATCAGTCGGTTTCATGAGAGAAAAATGAAAGGCAGTCTTGCTTCAACAGGCTGGCTTCATACCAATGTAGCCACATCGGAATTTTGAGTGTCGAGTCACGGGTAGCTAAGTCTTTTGTTTCCACCACGTGTCCACGTTTTATAGGTATTCGAGAGACTATGAGATGGTAATTAGCTGTGGAGTGGCAGTTTTTTTAAATGGGGTTTCTAAGAGTACCGCGTCAATGTGGTCATCGAAAGCAGTGTTTTTGTAAGTTTGTAAGATAAATCGTTCTTTGACAAGATTGCGAGCAAAAGTTAGCAACCATGATTATGCACACATCGCGAATTCGTACAACATTTCAGGACAAATTTTGAAACTTGAAAAGGTAAGGAACGTTAGAGCCATGTACATTTTGTGACATTTATTGGATTTCGTTATGAGATGCTATGGTTTTGGTTGTTGTGGTCGCCGTTGTTTTGGCCAGTTGAACAACTTCATTATTATATTTTCTCTTGTTTATATCTTTATCTTGTTATATGACTATTATTAACATCAATTTTAACTTTCACATTAACCATAACCACATGTGTTGTTATTTTTGTTCTCAATCTGAGAGCCCACATTCAAATCGTCTTGTTTGTTTCAGCCGACTCTGACGAATTATGGCGCTCGATGGTTGACGAAGATTCGCTTTATTACCGAAACAGCGCTTACTTGTCGAGACACAAAGATTTGCAACCTCTAGTGCGCACCATCCTGCTAGACTAGTTAATGGAGGTAGCAACTCAACTTCTAAACTCTAGGGGAAAGCAAGATAATGGAAAGTATGTTGTCTAACGCTAGTGTGTCTCTTTGCAGGTATCAAAGGTGTATACTTTACACTGGGAGACGTTTTATTTAGCGATCGACTACATTGATCGATATCTTTACAACACAACCAACATTCACAAAACGAGGTTACAGCTTGTCGGTGTCACCGCCTTATTTATCGCCGCGCAATTAGAAGTAAGTTTGTCATTTTTTTGTATAAAATTTATTTGAAGAACCTATATTCACGCAGGTAAACAGTATTTAGGAGAAATGATTTCTAAATATTGGTCTTTGCTAAACTTTTGTGTCTCTACAGGAAATCTATCCCCCGAAGTTAACAGACTTTGCCTACGTCACCGATGGAGCTTGCACGGAGGAAGAAATCATATCCCAGGAATTGTTAATCCTTAGCACACTCAAGTGGTCGCTTTCCCCAGTCACAGTGGTGTCCTGGGTAAACGTTTATCTTCAGACAGCTCACGCGGTCACGCCGCTTTCGCCGCCAATGCTCTGTCATCCGCTTTTTTTCCTTCCTCAATATCCGCAAGAAACATTTGTCCACATAGCACAGGTGGGAATAAATTGCAGTCAGTTCTTGTGTGAAATTAATTGTGTGAAACATTTCGACTGTGAGTTGCCGCCGATTTATTGACCCACTTTGCTTGTGTTTTGCATTCATGCAGTTATTAGCAATTAGCAAACAATATAACTAATATCGGGACTTTCCGCGTACAGCTACCTCGCATCTTCACTTGCTGGATATTTAACGTGCGGTTTCAGAAACTGCGTCAAGCGTCGAGTAATCTTAACTGTTCTTATTTCCATTCTAGTTGATCGACCTCTTTACATTGGACATCAAAAGTCTTCAGTTTCCATCCGTGTTCTTGGCTGTGTCCGCCTTGTACCATTTTTCATCGCGGGAGCTCGCCACCCAAGTTTCAGGCTTTCAGTTCTTAGACATCGCCGCTGAAAGTTATTCTTTAAGCACTGGGATAATTCTAGTATAAGAGTGTTATAAGATTTAGATAATACTAGGAGTGTTATCAGCAATGTCTACCAATGTATCTACGGCATTTTACCTAATTTTGAGTTTATTGCTTTAAAAATCGGTTTTCCGGTGTTTGTCGGATTATTTATATCATTTTTTTTTAAGGCATTAGGTGCCCTATATAGTTGGTTCTGTTAATATTGCCTGAATTTTGCGTGTTTTAATTGAACTCTTTATGTGTTTAGTGTGTTCACTGGATGGCGTTGTTTGCGATAACAGTCCCACACAGTGGTCTTCAACCTATGAAACAATTCCGCAGGGTGGAAGCAAGTGACGTACAAAATATTCAAACTCACACGAATAACATTGACACCTTTGTAAGTTAGCGGTAAACAATTCGGCTGATTTTGAACTGTTTTACTAAGTGTATGTTTTGCTTGTATGGCTCATCTTGGTTAAATTTGGAATTGAACCCTAAAAGAGGACAAATGGTAGGCGTATTATAATTAATTATAATTATAAACTAATAAACTTTGGCACATTGAGGGCTCTTTAGTCAAGCGGAAAGGCTTCCCATAGAGAGTCAGGGTCTTTGAAACGAATTAGAGAAATTAAATTGAATGGAAATTTCCAAGTGGTTTAACGAAACAAAAGCTGGGTATGACCTCGCTCAGTCAAAAGCAATAAATCAAACAATCGTTCTCATTATTCTCATTTCTCACAACTAAACTTCTCAAATAAAACCCATGATAAATGTGATTTTATACAATGACTTAACTGAAGCATAAACAAACATTTGCAGTTTGGGGTTTGATTTGTGAGCTAAACTAGCCGACGAAAGAGAAGTTGCTGCAGCGCTATCTACATAAAAAAGAATTCAATTGGCATGATCATAAACAGTTAACAAGGGACAGTCTCTTTTGGAAGTAGGTGCTTTCGACGGGGTTAACCGAGTTAATCTAACGTCGATCGCCGAATGTTTTTTGTTGCCCGCGAATGATTTTGCGCAAGGGTGATTTCCGCGTTTATAGTCTGGTTTCTGAAAGGTGGGTGATGAATATGTTAGGTTATCACTGTACCATAAATTACCACTTGCTGTATGATTTGTGAAACTGGCCAATGTTTGTGTGTGGTGATCGTTGTTGCCATGTTTAGTTAAATTAATCGCGTTGGTTTGGTGAATTATACTTTTGTGAAATTAGTACTTGTTTGTCCGGAACTCTTTGTTCCATTGTTAGCGTTAGATCGTGGGTAATGAGGTGGTTAAGACACTTAAATTTGTTGTATTTGTGGCTGTAGTGGGTAAGAAATTGCGACGTCTGGTGGTGACCACTTAAAAAATGTAGCACGAATTCGTTTATTAACTGGTTGAGTAAGATTCTTTTGACCTACTGCACTCATTAATTCGCGCATTAAATCTTTGGAAGATAGAACACGAAGTGTCAGATCAGCCAACAAAAACTCTAAATAATCCTCAGTCCTCACGTTTATCAAAATGTTTCAAGATTTCATTGTTATTATGTCGTAACAGTTATGAGCATACGCAGAAGGTAAACAAAGTTGCCCGAGGTATGTCGCCGGAATTGCCTCTACCGCTAACATGTGACGATTAGTTTTTGAAGTGATTTGATAAAGGGAAAATTTATGTTCAAGGTGGGAAATCCACGCTTCGGGATTGATTTACATGCTATACATGAAATACAAAATACTTACATGATTTAATCCTATTTACACATACTATCTCGATAAACAATGACATTTAATCGCTATAAAATACACATAGCTCGTTGCCATATCTCAAACCATACCGCACCACAAAGCCTATGCATATAAAGGAATACACTTCATTGCTTTTTTTCACTAATACATAAACATTTTAACGCATCTTAAGGATATACGTTCTTTTAGATTTTAGAATATTAAACAGAAGTTAACATAATTATTCATCCAATATGTTTCTAAACGGTCTGTTTGCAAAGCGTTTTTTATTCGTCATTTTGTACAAGACGTACTTTGTTGTTGTTCCATAACAGTGGTTGCGATTTACCACGGCAAACGAATGAAAACTGCCGACATTGCCTGTGATTATTTTACAGGCAGGCTAAAACAGCTTCTTTGCGACATGCATTTTTTCGCAGTTTTGTCATAGTTGCAATATCATCCCCGTGCTTTTTGATTCTGGCTTTGTACTCTGACTAGAACTTGACTACCTTGACTAGAACTCGATGGCAAACTTCTTTCGCGAACGTGCTGCGATCACGCTGTTTCGCATTTTCAGGAAGTCCGACTCAAACGTTACGAGCTTTCAGGTACTGGCGCCAGTCTTTCAATTGGCCTTTGTTGTACCTGGTCACCGAGTAAGAAACTTTTTGGCATAACCTAGAATCCTAGATAATTTGATTAGAAACAGGTAATTCCTTTTTCATCTTCGTCCACATCTATCTCATGACTTAATACAATTTTAGGTAACGAGGGTCAGCAAGATACTGCCAGAAGATGATAGGTGTGTGTTAAGTTAAAGTTGACATGATAAGGCTTTAGAATTTAGGTAGTAGGCCTATAGTCATATAGTTCGTAGATTAAATAAATTTTTCAGGGAGCTTTTGAATTCTTCTTCGAAGACGTCACCTCATAAATGGAAGCACGTATTGCAGAATGAGAAGAAACGCAAGATTTGCATCGGTCTACCACAAGTTTGTGATTTCAAAACGTTGGAGTCAATTAACCTGGACACATATAAAGAGAAACATTTGCAGGTTAGGACGTTCTGGTAATTGTGATTAAATTTGACATAAAACTTTTTTTGTACATACTACAGATACAATCTACTATATAATATACTCATAGAATGTATATGTGCAAAGTCTTAGCAAATTTAGTTGTATTTAAAAATAAAAAAGAGACCATGTTGCTGTATTTTAGAAATTACAAAATGAAAAGAAGAGTCCGTCAACATTCATATTTGTTTGAATTTATTACACTAACCACATTAAATGCATTGATGTATGGTACCAGTTGTTTGTTATCGTTATCAAACAAAATAACATCCGGTATCTGATATCTTACACATATACTTTTTACAAGGTAAAAGATTTCAATTCAATCTATGCCTTTCTATGGGATGAAATTACAGGTCATTTCATGCATTAAAAGGGAGTTCTTGTGTAGGCAAAATATAATTCAGTCTTTGATTTTCTTATTTGATTTGATTTGTATAATGATTCTTTGATTTTTGTTTTTAAAAGTAAACTTGCCGTGTAACAAATGAGAAAAGTGTCTTTTTTGTGCACTTTCAATGTGCACACGACTAAAATTTATGGGATTTTATTTTATTATTTATCAATGTGCTTTACTGCAGTCACTAGTTACTACACTGCTAGAATGTAATCCACTTGTCCAAGACTTATCCTCACTGGGCATTTCCATTTTCTTGGTTTTGTGCCGGTGTTAACATAAAATAGACATAAATATAAATAGCGGAAATGTTTCGTCGGTGCTAGGTTGTCGTTACTTTATAAACCAGATGGAAATGCATCGCGTGCGAAGTCAGCTTAGAGAAGCGATGAGATCCGGCTTAATTAAAAGTCTAAGCTGGGCTACTAACTACTATTTGATGGCACATTTCCAGAAATAGTTTTGCTGGCTTTCTTGTATTTAACGATGTTCAATTCTTTGTTTATTTGTTTTTTTTGCAAAACTGGTAGGACAGTGATGGTTTTCGTGCAATAATGAAGTGTACGTATTTTTCTGATAGAATGGAAGACTGGATGGCCAATGAAGGAATTGAAGGCAAGCGACTAGGTGCACATTCAGGTTTTGCAGCCTAACTTTTCTAGTTAGCTTTTCTGCATGTAGGTTAATGGTAATTTTGTTAAACTTTTGTATAATATGTTTGTTGTATAATGTTTTTCACATGAATTAATGAAATTGAAGCAATTAAAGTGAAATAATCCATTCTTCGAATGTAAAATATTAACATGTCATGTCAGAAAACCGATTTTTAAGCCGTAAAATGTTGGCTAAATGTTGTCACTTCTTTACTACATAATACTGTAGATACCACAATTCATTTTCCATCTTAATATACAGTGTCTAGAACAGACTAAGGTTAAGCAATATATTATAATATATATTATTATATAATATAATTATATTATTTTCTCGATTATTTGTTGTTATTTGATTATTTGTTGAGTTTGACTTCTGGAAAGTAACTTTTTTCATTACAGAAGTTGTTTGAGATTAGGGTTTATGTTATATATTATATTTATGTTATTTATTTATGTTATATTATGTTTCTAGGCTTATCATATTTTCATCGCCTAAAAATAGGCCAATTTCGCCAGCTACTACAATGCAAATAGAGTTTTACGTTTAAAGAATATATAACATGTTTTTGGATAACTATACGCATATGCACAAGTAATGCATTCAGGTTCAAAATCATTACGTCCTTTTCTGAAACAAAGATACTTTTGCCACAGTTCATCAGATAACGCAATATATTTCTTTGGCGTTATTGCTTAGCTTTATTTAGCTTTTATGGTTGTCTAAATCAAAACAATGATAACAAAAATGGTTAGACCTCAATCTGTCGCCGAAATGTCACTTGACTTAGGCCTCATGCCAAAAAGTCGGGATCACGTAAATTGACCGTGAACAAAATCACTGGCGACAATTGGTCGTGGTCAGCTGGCTATCAAACGTTATGCTTTTATTTTTCACGCATATTAGCATTGTGTGTTTAATCAAATTATATGAATTAAGGTCAGTTGGTTCTAGGTAAATTTACGTCACGGTCAGTTGTGACGGACAGTTGTCCTCGCGTTTGTTTAGTTTATTTGCGGTAAATTTTCCACGGTTAATTGTCGTTTAACCCTAAAAGTCACTTAAAAGCATAATTGTGTTGAAAATATAAGCAGAAAAGCAAAAAATGTAAAAAATAAGACATTTTGACGTTTTCAGTAGCATGTAGGCCTACTTTGAGCAAAAATCCTTTTTCTTTAGAAAAGAGGATATATGGTAGCCCTAAGTAACACGAATGGTAGGCTAGGTGTGCCACAAGGCATTTTGCGTTAGTAGCAATATTGAAAACTGATATGAGAACTCACACTGGTGAGTGATCTTATCGACATTTATCCAAATTGGCAGTTTGCAAACTACAGGGAACCTTTTTGATTTTCGTTTTTATATGTGACAGTCACTGCTTTTTTTACTCTGTAATTAATTTTGCAAACTATTATTGATATTGAATATTTTTATTAAATGAGTTACCCATTATATGAGTTTACTCCTATCGATAAAACCTTCAAATATTTTAAGTTCTTTTCAGAAAATAGGTTATAAGTTTGTATAATAACAAGTAATAACGCAATGGATCGTCAAGTAGTTGGTATGCCAGTTGACGTTTTGTTAAAATCAATCAGTGATGGGATTTCACAAGACTTTTTCGACAAAGAAGGACAAGAAAAGACATTTTCCTGCAAATTTTGTGATAAATCATTCACACGCAAAAGCAACTTGAAACAACATTTAAGAACTCACACAGGTGAGCGACCTTATCAATGCGATGTATGCGACAAGTCATTTACCCAAAGCAGCAGTTTGAAAGCTCATGTGAGAACTCATACTGGAGAGCGTAATTATCACTGCAAGTTTTGTGAAAAGTTATTTACTCAAAGCCAACATTTAAAAACTCATATGCGAATGCACACAGGTGAACGACCATATCAATGCCAGGTGTGCCTCAAGACATTTACCACAAGTGGAAGTTTGCAAGGTCATATGAGAATGCACACTGGTGAGAAACCTTATCAGTGCCAAGTTTGTGTCAAGTCATTTACCAGAAGTGGAAATTTGAAAACTCATATGAGAAAGCACACTGGTGAACGACCTTATCAATGCCAGGTGTGTTACAAGTCATTTTTAGATGGCAGTCATTTAAAAGCTCATATGAGAATCCACACTGGTGAGCGACCTTATCAGTGCCAAGTTTGCCTCAAGTCATTTACCACAAGCAACCATTTAAAAGCTCATTTGAGAATCCACACTGGTGAGCGACCTTATCATTGTCAAGTTTGCCTCAAGTCATTTACCAAGAGCGACCATTTAAAATCTCATATGAGAATCCACACTGGTGAGCGACCTTATCATTGTCAAGTTTGCCTCAAGTCATTTACCACAAGCAACAATTTAAAAGTTCATATGAGAATCCACACTGGTGATAAACCTTATCAGTGCCAAATTTGTGTCAAGTCATTTTCCCAAAGCCAAAATTTAAAAGCTCATATCAAAATCCACAATGGAGATTGATCTTTTTATTGCCAAGTGTGTCAACATTCCTTTTCCCAGAAGAAAAATTTGCTGGTAAAGAAAAATCAGGGCTGAACTAGTTTTCAGTGTGGGTTACGGTTATATAAATAATTGCAAAACGAGGTTATCCAAGAAATGTTGTTGTGGAATTATTGCAAAAAGAGAAATTATGAAGAGGAAAATAGAACTTTTAAAACGGAATGGGAGGAAGAATTTGTATACACTGAATTTGAGCTAAACTTGTGTGTCTTATCTGTCATGCATTGCTCAACCATTACAAAAAATGACGCAAATAAGTCGAAAATCAAAAAATAGACAAAAATAACCAAGTATAGCCTATAGGCCCTGTAGTATAGGCATATAATGCAGAGGCAATGACACACTTTATTGTAACGAAAAGTGATGTTATTTATTTATTTTTACCTTTATCATTAACCTCACTCGAAGGTGACGACATTCCGTAAGTTGATGGCTCGATGCTTGACAACGACGCCTTACGCGTAAGATTAATCGGAAGATCTTTGAAAAATAATCAAACAAACAATGTAGTACTGAAGTTGGAAGTTGGAACTAAACCAAAATAACTAATAAAGCAAGTGGAAACGGGATTAAGAATGTCTTAATTAAATGGGCTCCGTTTGCAGTGACAAGAATCAGTAACTTCACTGCAATAAGATGGTCACGAAATATGACAATGTGGGGCGTAACTTGATGTTCTGCTGTATTATATAGTATGGATCAAGCCTACAAGTAATCGCAAGCAACGAAACTTACAGATTAGTCTTTGGGATCACTTGTTATTAATTCACTGATCAACAAATTTTTTTTTATTTTTTGTTGCATAAGATTTTTCAACTGATTCTACACTATCTTGGGATGCTGATTTCAAATCTGCAATCAGTTTTTTTATGCATGCTCTAGTTTTTATGCAATAGAAAATTTAAATTTTATCGTTTCTGGCTCATATTTAGTGTGTATGGTACAGTACCAGTGTTTCAGATAAAAACTTTAAGCTCTTTTAAGTTGTAGCCTACTGCTGTTTAAGGGCGTTTTAAGAAGCTAAGCAGTTTTATTATAGTGAGGTATTGCGGATAGATGCTGTAGGATAGGTTATAAGCTTTATTTTACACTCGTAAATGCAAAAATAAACCTGATTCTTTTTGTTATATGAGTAGGGTGTACACGCTTTTTCGTCAAAGATGAAATATAACATCGTTCGTGAAGCCTGCCTACAGAGCTTACATCTTGGCGATCAAGATAAGAAATGGTCTCCACATATTGTGTGCCATAACTGCGAAGAAATGCTCAAAGACTGAACAAAAGGAAAACGGAAGAGTCTGCCTTTTTGCATTCCAATGGTGTGGCGTGAACCCCAAGATCACACGACTGACTGCGACTTTTGCATGGTAAATATGAAAGGAATTGGCAGGAAGAGCCGACTAATGCTTTCTTATCCAAGTATACCATCAGCTGTACGACCTGTTCCGCACTCTGAAAGATTCTGTCCTCCAGTCTTTAGTGGTTTTACATTTTCTGAAGGTGAGGAAACTGAATCGGAAAGGGAAGAGGTTATGGAAATGGAGTATAAAAGAACAGATACAGAATCTGAACATTCTTTTGTTGAAACCAGAGTAGCTATTCAGCAGTTTAATCAATCAGAACTGAATGACTTATTACGTGATTTAGATTTGTCCAAGCAAGAAGCTCAGCTCTTAGCCTCCAAACTCAAGAAAAAAACGGTTCTAGATTAATATGTAAAGGTTTCTATTTTCGAAAAAGAGAAGAACTCTTTCTTCCCTATTTTTCAGAGGAAAATATGCTGGTATATTGCAAGTTTGCAACGATATACCTGGTATTCTCGAACAACTGGGCATCTCCTCGTATGATCCAGAACGATGGCGATTGTTTTTGTAAAAATTATATGTGTAAGATATCAGATACCGGATGTTATTTTGTTTGATGACGATAACAAACAACTGGTACCATACAGCAATTAATGCAAATTTAATGCATTTAATGCATTTAATGATTTAATCATGTAAATATTTTGTATTTCATGTAAATCATGCAAAATCAATCCCGAAGCATAGATTTCCCACCTTGAACATATCAAACCGCAAATGTTTGTTTGTCCTTCATTGAAGTCATTGTATCAAATCACAATTATCATGAGTTTTATTTGATAAGTTTAGTTGTGAGAAATGAGAATAATGAGAACGATTGTTTGATTAGATAGCGCTGCAGCAACTTCTCTTTAGCTGACAAATCAAACCCCAAACCGCAAATGTTTGTTTATGCATCAGTTAAGTCATTGTATCAAATCACATTTATCATGCGTTTTATTTGATAAGTTTATTTGTGAGAAATTGGCTCCTATGTGACAACTCCCATGCAATGTTCCCTCTAAGCTGCGCAAATGCGCACTGCTGACACGGTCTCCGCGCACAGAAGATCTGTGCTGCGCACAAGAAAAAAATCCAACCTGAATTGAAAAAAAAATAAACGCATAATAATGGCCACAGTGCGCACGTGGCACGTCTGATGTTGCTCACAGTAATCCAAGGGACCGCTCAGGTAGTTATTGTGTTTGCTCAGACTCGTGAAAAAATAGAGGGAACATTGCTCCCGTGTACAACAACTCTTCGTTGTAGCCGTCACTGTGCGCGCCATACGTTTTATGAGTCGAACTGAACTCGACGTTATCGGTCAATTAATTGCGCGAATTAGGCTGGTGAAATTACTCCATAAGTTTCAAGTTGCACAGACTTAAAGAATTAAATCACTACGGACATAGCAAAACCGGTTTGCCAGATGAGTACCTTCCATAACGTAAGACGCCTTCCAAATCCCTGAAGAAGTTACAAAAAAAATCTGTCAACGTATTTCGTTTTTTAGGATATCGATAAATTAATTATCGGTCTTTTCGAACTCGGCATTATTACGTAATTAGTGAACCTGGGTCTCCGTTATATACAGCAATACATTTGATCAATGATGACAACATCATATCGTGACTTAAAAGACTAAATCACTCATTTAGCTTTTTCCCGTTACCAATTGCCACACAAAGTTAACAGAAGGCTACGGAGCGTAACAATTTGCTAAACAGGATTATTATTTGGCTACCATGGCCACCTTGCTGACGCAGCATTATGTTCGGAACAGGTATGTTATTTTACCCGCTGAGATATATACACCAAAGCACTGAAAGCAAATTTGCCAGGTTTAAACCTATGGAAGAAAATTTCGCCTACTCATAATAATTAGTCGTAACAACATGAAAAATTTCAAAATGCAGACTTATGTCCAAAGCCAGCTTACTTCAGAACAATCCAATGTAGCGTTTTCCGACAACGCATGTCCATTCCCCGTGCCCACGACGTTGTCGTAATTTTCTTCTTTTTTATTTTTATCAACTTCTTGTTCCTCCTGCAGAGAAAGGATTAAATCGGTAAGTTTTATTTTTGCCAGTAAAATTGACATTGTCTTTATTATTTTATCGATAAATGCAACCAACACGATGTTTCCTCAAACGGAGGTCAGACTGCTTTTGGTCCTCTTCTTTGCGATTCTTTCCCGCAAAATTCTCTTCCCCTAGAAACGAATAGCAAATTATTTAATTCACGTACCTGGTTATATAAGTGCGAAGTCATTTACACAAGCTAGTGTACAATACCTGATGTCACAAAGTCAGCCATCTCGATGTCAGTCATTCGATTCATATTCAATGTCGTTAATTTGTTTACTGATATCACCTGTACAAATTAATTTATACATTTTCTTTGGCCACATTTTAGCGATTTTGGAAACATTATACTGTACTGTACACTGTTTTTGAGCTCTATCTGATCAACGACTATGGCTAACTTGAAAATAGTTAAAAAACGATAAAACTTTCGGTCGAAGCCACTTGTGTTCCTTGAGCTGCCTGGCAAACTAAACAGCAGTACATGTAATTTTTCTTCCTGCAAAAAGGGATACGTTATACTAAGAACGGATTATTTCACTGTGATTTATGTAAAAAACATTATACAAGAAACATTTTATCCTAACTTTAACAAAAAAACCATTAACCTACATGCAGATAAGTTAGCTATAAAAATTAGGCTGCAAAACCTGAATTTTTTTGACGAACATGGTTTTTCGTCCATTGTCAAAATATCAATAACAAAAGATGTAGACTTAAAATATTTCCTTTATGTATTCATAATATATTTTTATACCCGTTATACCTGCAAATTTCTAATAAAATAATTATAAAATAAAAATAATATAACAATTGCAATAAAGGTATAAAATACAAAATAAATATTTTATATTTAACACATTTGGTTCATAATCAAAGTCGTTAATTTGCTTAGTGATATCACCTGTACAAATTAACCCATAAATTTATTTTGGCGTCTTTTTAGCGAATTGGGAAACATTATACTGTACTCTAACTGTTTTTGGTCTCTTACATGATTATAGGTTCTATTACATGTCATAACGTCACATAGAGGTCGGGTTTACTTTAGAAAAATGCTTAATGTTGCGTGAAAGCTAAAACAACGACAAGTACCAAGTAAGAAATGCAAGTCTTGCGCAAACGCAGGTTGACCATCCAGGGCATCCAGCAATGGGCGCCATTGCCTAACTTGGTGCAGTTGAGACGAAAGTTTATTTGTTACATTTATCGCGAATGTAAACAGGGGTTGGTGAAGCCGAAGCCGCTACGCGTCGCTTTGGAATGCAGACCAGACTGCAGACCACGTCATAACATCTTGTCCGACATACCGCCATAATTGTGGGAACCGTAGTCTGACAACAATGGATGAAAACCTGGTCAGCTGGCTATCCAACACCTGCCCTACAATATGATGTATTTTGCTCACTCACTCAAGAAACCATCTACTCGACACGAAGAAGAAAGAAAAAGAAAGGAGCAAACTTGATTCATATTGGGGTACAGGAAAACGTACTGATCAAAAACGTTATCAACTTTAAGGTGGTGAGTTTAGAACTGAAGAAATTTGATAAATACCCTTGCTAAATTTGCCATTTGCTAAATAGGGTTAACAAATTGCTACTGATTGTAAACATTTGCTAAATAGGGTTAACATGTTACTACTCATGGTAACCTTTAGCTATTTTACAAATGGCTACTAACTTTAAAGGTTTGCTAAATTGGGTTAACAAAAGTTACTACTAAACTACCACAATAGATAAGGGTAAGCTAAGGTTTTCACAACATTTACCTTGAACTAGTTTACCAAGGCAAAAGCTCAATGCTATAGTGTATTTCCTTTACTGACTCTAGAATTCCAACGTGATATTCGTGTGTTGCATTTTGTCTTCAAACCTAATAAGAAGTCACAATGAGTCAATTGAAGGAATAACAATTGGCTGATAATTAATAATTGACGCGCTGTGACATTTCAATTTACTTGTTTAAGTACAGAAATGTCATAAAGCGTCAATTGACGCTAGTGGTCCTTCTAGGTAGTGATCACTGTAATTTTGTATATAAATAAAATAGAAACTTGAAATTCATAAGTTACTTACATAACACTATTATAGGAAAAGTCACAAAATATTGCCGCTGTACTGTGCAGTTGGTAAAAGTTAAGGACGCACAAATGTTGAAAATGGGTCAACTGACGCGTCCGGTCCTTCTAGTGCTAGAGTCTAGACTCTGGAATTCAGGGGTGTTCAAATGATTTCTGCCTTGATCCACCACAGTCAAACCTGGCAACATGATGACCCTCTAAATACGAATAGTAAACATATTAGACTTTAATTTTGATCATGGTGCTTTATTTATGTAAATGTACCCTACATTGTAGGGCTTACAACTTATTTATAACTTTGTAAAAGTCAAAAGTGAAGTGTGCTACAGCTGCAAGATATTGTTTCAAGACTTAATTGGAAGATGCACACAAAAAGTTTAAAAGATCCGGATCCGTATCGAGATCCGCCATTTGAACACTCCCGCTCTAGATAATAAGGGAGTTTGGCACCTTGCGAGAAAATTCCTCACCAAAAACTTATAAAAAATGCATTTCTTTCGACTCAAAAAAAATTTTTCTATTTGAATTTAAAATATTTCACCCATGCACCAAAAAGATGAAGGCAACAGCCCTAGATGGCAAAGGTAATAGAATAAAATGGGCAAAAAGGAAACAAAAATTGGAAAAATATCGTGCATTGCGCTAATTATTATGTTGTCTAACAAGCACGGCATATGACATCACAGTGGAGATAATCGTAAGATTATTATTGCGTCACAGAGAGTATTGCGTCACATTGTCCTATATTGCAACTTGTAACGCCGTATCTAAAAACTTTAAGACACGCCTAAGTGTTTTCGATCCGCCGTCTTCGTATATGTGCCTTCTCTCAGCAGCGGCACCGAGTGACAAAAAGGAGAAAAACAAACTGCTCACGCGTGGTGCTATTTGAGGTTTACAAATACGACCATGCTTGTGCGCATTCCATTGTCTTTAAGTGCTGCAGAGTCCCGGCAGCGGCGTCGTCGCTATGGACTGTTTCTGACTGCTCTTAGGAGGTGTCATGAAACCACCTACTTCAGTCGGGGATTGGCAGGTAACCAATTGTGTCTGGACACGGCTGCGATTCTCCATGGCAATATCCTACAAATTCAATTCCAACTTTAACCACGATGAGCCATACAAGCAAAACATACATTTAGTAAAAGAAGTTCAAAATCAGCCGAATTGTTTACCGCTAACTTACCAAGGTGTCAATGTTAATGAATATTGTGTACGTCACTTGCTGCCACCCTGCGGAATTTTTTCATAGGTTGAAGACCGATGTGTCGGACTGTTATCGCAAACGGCGCCATCCAGTTGACACACTTAACGCATAAACGGTTCAAATAAAAACACGCAAAAATCAGGCAATATTAACAGAAACAACTATATAGCGCACCTAATGCCTTAAAAATAAATGATATAAATAAACCGAAAAACACCGCAAAACCGAAGTTTAAAGCAATAAACTCAAAATTAGGTAAAATTCCGTAAATACATTAGACATTGCTGATAAAACTTCTAGTATTACCTAACTTTGATAAAACCGTTATACTAGAATTATCCCAGTGCTTATAGAATCACTTACAGCGGCGATGTCTTTGAACTGAAAGCCTGAAACTTAGGTGGCGAGCTCCTGCGATGAAAAATGGTACAAGGCGGACACAGCCAAGAAACCGGATGGAAACTGAAAACTCTCGATATCCAATGTACAGAGTAAAGAAAGTAATTCTTTCAGGCAACCATCTCTTGAGAGAGTAAGTAGTTGCTGTGTTTTCTTGTGCAATACTTGAATAGTTTCTGAAGGTCTAGCAATAGATATGAACATATGTGCTGGCATCTGTATCAAAAGTAATTTTGGAATGTTTCTACCCGCATGTAGCATTGTTTGTTTCGTACGAACTTTACGTTCATTTCTTTTACTCGGAAAATTTTGGAAAAGGCTTATATGGGATAGAAAAAGGTGAACAAACCAGTCTAACGAAATAAGACCGTCTAGTATCTTATGCACTTGACTTTTCTATTGAACAGTTGGAGTATGGCGAAGGTAGGTTGTCGTTGCTGTTACGATGCTGAATCCTTTGCTCAGAAGGTTGCTATCTCAGTTGGTTGATATCTTCACTCATATATTAAAAGAAAAGCACACGGCAATCTTAATTTTAGACTTTACTCAAACTGATGTCCTTCGCGCAGGCAGTGCAAAACCGAATGGGCAGGTAAAGTGAACGAGCAATGCGAAAATACACACGTGCTGGGAACATCACGAGGGCGCCAACCAGCGACAAACCAGTAAGTATCCAACGGCCGCTCCATACATCTTTCCTTTCCGGCAAGAAAATAAGAGGACGGAAAGCGATGAGGATAAAACATAATGCGAACTAATAAAACAAAACTGAGATCTAACAAGCCCAACTCATATTTTACAAATTTGGGATTATCTCAGCGCCACTGTGTCAACCTATCGTGCAAAAAGAACAATTGTGAGTATGGCAGTAGCGCCAGCAGAGGGAAGGTTGTCACCTTCCCAAAAACAGCCACTATGTGTACAGTGTACACCATAACAAAAGAACGTAAAGGAATAATTCTCCACGACAGGAGTTCGCCGTCCTATCTTCTCAGCGTCATCTTTCGACTCAGCGATTTCGTTTTCCTTGTGAGGTGAATCAGCATCTTCATCTCGTGCTTTGTTTGATGATGTCACAACAGTTTGGTGATCTCTGTGATTAAACAAAAAATGCTTCATTACGAAACTCTAACAGAAAATCAGTCTGTACAAGCGAGTAGCACGTGGGGTGAATACTTTGTTATTTCTTTGTTGGAATCCTCAAGCATCGGTGCGTGGCGATTGGTTGACTCTGCTTCTGACCGGACAGGACTGGGACTGAAAAAATCAGCGATATTTTTTTCTGTGGCCAAAGAGAATTCAAACATAAAAGGCAGCACCCAGTGACTGGGGTTGCTCTGTATCCTCACGTCTCTTCCACTTGCTGCGAAGGCGGCACACAGACCGGGGAAGTCGGACTGATAGAAGATTGCTCCTCATCACTGATTGACTCGTTCCTCGTCGCTCGAGTAGCGTCCAATTCTGATGCAACATTCTTCATGATTTCTATGTTATCTTGATATTAACAACCGAAGCATTTTGAACAAACGATAAGATTTGGTATTTTGGATACCTTTCACTTCGATTCTTCTTTCATATTCTTCAACAATCTGAATTCAAATATACACCTTAACATGCAGTGCAGCGATATGGTGGAATTTATAACTAACGGAAGAAACAACATTAATAACTATCGATATTAATAATTAAAATGATACTTACCATGATCGTCACTAATTACAACTTTTAAAAAGTTATTATTAATAAAATAGACTAACTCTGCTTATCCAAGTTGGAATGAGAGTTTCCTGGGCTTGTTCGACAAACTGAGCAGTCTGATTCATAAATCGCTCCACGATCACTCGAAATTTGTTTTTGCTTTCAATGGTGCTGTGAACAACACATTGATATGTGTCAGCTAGCACCTAAAAATAGAGACATTATCACGGAAAGATTGATAAGAAATTAAACGATGGCACAATGCAACATAAACATTCTTTATAAATTTCCCTTCCACCCTTCAACTGAACTGTAATTTCACTTATGAATGGCATCACATGTAAAGCAACAACAAGTAAACGTTACATCATTTTTGTATTTCTCCTTTCTCCATTGAAGAAAGTGTACCGTACTATACAACGCACAGCAAACTCGAATGTGCACAGGTTAAATAATTGCTAAAAATACATTTATTATGCCGCAGTCACATTCTCACTGTGACATTTCGCCAATTTCATCATCTTTAATCAATCCAAAGTAATTCAACCTTAACTTAATGAGCTCGCATTGTTACGTTATAAAGTTTTTTGTTAAACAAAAGCATGTTCAGGTAACACTTACACACTGACATTGACATTGAAATCTGTTACCAAAATCTGCCTTTACCAGGCCTTTCTGGCATCAAAATCACTGAACGCTCGACTCGATGAAAAGCGAAGGGATCGTTGGACCGAGGCAGGGCGTTGGACACCATCGACTTTATTCCCTACCAACCTACGAGACATCAAATTCACAATTTTCATAGAGATCTGGAAAGCTACATTGAACATCAGTATATAGATACGAGACTTCATAAATAATAAATTGTTGTAAATCTGCAATTTTATACATTTTTATGTAAAGAGCGTAAAAAAGACATCAGTACTTAAATATTTCTGCACAAACAGATAAAAATAAATTTAACCTGCTGCCAATAACAATGAAAAACCCTGTATTAAGGATAGATATCATGTCTAAAGAAAGTGCATGAAATCTGTTACCAAAATCTGCCTTTACCAGGCCTTTCTGGCATCAAAATCACTGAACGCTCGACTCGATGAAAAGCGAAGGGAGCGTTGGACCGAGGCAGGGTTAACAAATTGCTACTGATTGTAAACATTTGCTAAATAGGGTTAACATCATGTGCAAATGGCTACTCATTGTAACCATTTGCTCAATATGGTTAACATGTTACTACTCATGGTAACCTTTTGCTATTTTACAAATGGCTAATGAATTTAAACATTTGCTAATTAGAGTTCACAAATTCCTACTGAGTGAAACCATTTGCTAAATAGGGTTAAAAATGGCTACTGTATGTAACCATTTACTAAATAGCGTTAACATATTGCTACTGAGTTTAACCTTTTTCTAAATAGGTTTAGCAAATGGCTGCTGATTGTAACCATTTGCTAAATAGGGTTAACAAATGCCTACTGAGTGCAACCATTTTATAAATGAGGTTAGGGTTAGTTATAATTAGCACGGGTACAAACGTAAGTTTTGTAAGTTGTCATTTGCAGGGGTACAAATATGCACGAAGTTACTATTACCAAATGTATCTCGCAACGTATACGGGAATCAAATTGCACCAAGTAAAAATTACCAAATGTATCTTGCAACGTGTACGGATATCAAATTGCACGAAGTAAAAATTACCAAATGTATCTCGCAACGTATACGGATATCAAATTGCACGATGTCAAAATTACCGAATGTATATCGCAACTTATACGAGTGAAAAATTGCACGAAGTAACTATTACCAAATGTAAATGGGATGCAATTACATTGAGCTCTTGCCTTGGTAAACTAGTTCAAGGTAAATGTTGTGAATACCTTAGCTTACTCTTATCTATCGTGGTAGTGTAGTAGTAACTTTACTAAAGGGAAGTGTTTGATGTTTATCTGAATTTTCTTGAGTTTTTCATCGGAGTCAGTATCATAGTAGGCTACTTCTGAAAACAAAAACATTTACAAAATGTCTAGGCAAAGATTTACAGCAATGCGTGGATTGGAAATTTGCAAAATCTTCTGTCAGACTGCTCTGATGACGAGGATTCTGACGTCTCATGCATAACATACGTTTTTGGCATATTAGCCTGTGACTGTGTTGACTGACGTTTTACCAAATGCCTTTTGTAAAATCGGGTGAAAAGTTAAACAAAGCTTTCGAATTGTGTCAGTTGTATAAGGCTTTGCATCATTCCCTTTCTAGGGCACCTTTCTTAGTTTTTTTAGTTCTAAACTCACCATGGTACGATTGATAACGTTTTTGATCGTTGGGTCTATAACCCACGGTGAATTAACTTTACGCCCTATTTTTCTCATTTCTTTTGTAAAATTTATAGTTTTATTAAACCTAGTAACCTATTTCTAGACATTGGTTCATTGGTCGTCATTGTTTCCCCACAGTTTATTGTCAAATGGGAACTGGCATCTATTTTTACCACAAGACGCGCGAAAACGATCGCTCGCGTGTTTGGTGGGAAAATTGGACAGAAATCTGGAAAGGCGCGAAGGGGAAACCTTCGCGGACCCATTATGCAGCCGTTGCCGATTCGGAAGCTTCCATTGATTCTGTAGCTTCGCGTCCATTCTGGAAACGGTATAAAGGTAACTATTGACTTGTTACATTCCAGTTGCGCTGAGGTCGTCACACGTCGCCAACTCCTTTGTGCGGTATCACGCATTACAGACCACAATGAAGTCACAAAGAAGACGCGAATTTTGCAGTTATATTGACCGGGGAAGGCTTGATTGGCCACGGCCGCATTTAAATTACTTTAAAGTTAAACGGAGAAACTCGTATTTGACTCTTAGGTAATATTGCGCATCGCACTGTATTTGATACTTAGGTAATAACGCGCATCCTGGTACCCATGCCTCAATCAAGCTCATTGAGGAACGTTTTCTTGACAATACAGCAAGTATGCATCATTAACCTTCTAGGCCGCCGATCTTTGTTTCTTCAGTTCTAAACTCACCATGGTATAAACCGTATAATTTATAACGTTTTCGATCATAGCGTCTTCTCTGTCCCACGGTCAATTAACATCACGCTCCGTTTCGCTCATTTCTTTTGTATTTGCCAATATTAGGTCAATTTTTTCTAATTTCGTTTAGGTTATTGTCAAATGGGAACTGAGTAAATGACTATATAACGCATCCCTTTTTGCTGAAAGAGTGAAAGACATTTACATGTACTGCTGTTCAGTTTGCCAGTCAGCTTAAGGGACACACTTGGCTTGGACCGAAGGTTTTACAGTTTTTTAACTATTTTCAAGTTAGCCATATTCGTTGATCAGATAGAGCTCAAAAACAGTTAGAGTACAGTATAAAGTTTCCCAAATAGCTAAAAAGTGCCAGGGACACACTTGGCTTGAGCCGAAGGTTTTACAGTTTTTTAATTTGTGTCCGGTCCTATGGAGACCATTGTCTGAACAGGTTCTTTGTTCATGACGATGTTTTTCTTAAAGATCCACACGCCCCATAACATTATGGGAAGAGGAAACAATTAGTCGATAGCCTTACACGTGCTAACGGTTTATTTGCTAACTGAGGGGCAAAACAATTATATACCATATATATATAATTTCCTGCGGTTCCTCACCCATCGGTGCAGTTGAGGTTGGTGATCATGCGTCGGGCGCATCTCAAAACAACGTTGTTGTGGTGAGCTGATATATAAGAAATCTTACGTGACCGAAAATTTTTGTGGTGTGCAGTTAATTAAGTTGTTAGTTTTTGTTTTGGCAAACATGTCATAGAAATATTTACACGATTTTAAAACCAGTTGCTAGAGCAATAAGCTTTTTTGTACAATGTTTGTCCCAGCGCGATGACTGAAAAAAGAAACTCAATAAAACAATTCCGTCACCAATAACCGCGCGAGAAAAATTCGAAGCTCGTCCTAAAACGAGAGAAAAAGTGACAAAAAGCTGCTAGAAAAAAGCGCTAACGGCAAGGCAATTACTATTTATGCGCGAACCACTAATTTGTTGTCGAGGGATATAACATGTCTATTAAGAATTTTGCACGGCATTTCGTCAGAGAACAAGACCAAGAAGCAGTATTGTAATGACAAGGTTTTCAGTATGAGTGGTTGCACAGAACAATTTTTAAAATTTTGGGTAATTTTGCGTGTAGAACGTCAAAATTGAAATCATTTATCCATCGCGAATTCGCCATCATATATTCCTAAACGAGTTTAGTTAAAGGATAGTAAATTTGGAAAAATTTGTTAAAATTTTAATCTTATTTAAAAAGCAATCAAGACATTTTTGCAGAAAGCATTATTTGTAAGGATGGTATATCACTGAGCATAACATATTAATCTAAAAGTTACGTTTAAAAATGTTAAAATGTGTCTTATATATGAATTTATGTTAGTCTAACAAAAAAATATTTTCCATACATAGATTTATTTTGCTACAGTTGTTTCTAAAAAAGTCTAAAAAAGAATGAAAGCAACAGCTTTGCATCACATACCATCGTCTCCCCATGACTACGGCAACCTGTCTCAAGCGGTCTCAAATCCGGCAGCCGCAGCACTACTTCTTCGGGCTACGAACAAATACCCAAGAACGCCGAAATGTGGAAGTTGCAGAAACCATGGGGTAGTGAGCGCTTTGAAGGGTCACAAAGGATATTGTCGTTGGAAAGACTGCCTCTGTGCAAAGGGCACTTTGATTGCTGAAAGACAAAGAGTAATGGCAGCGCAGGTAATACCCACAGTGTAAAGTAAACCAAATAAAAAAATTTGCAAACTAGGATATACATGGTTGCTTATGAAGATTACATTCAAAGTAGAACTATGAATAAAAACAAAAAGAAATTTAGGAATATTTTATATCCTCTGTTTTGAAATCTGTCTAAATCAGAATAAATTATTAACGTACAGCAAAAGTTCAAAAGTTTGTTCTTAATAGCGTATTCTTTAAATATGGAAATTTTTTTTAAAACAGGAATTTTTTTATCTTTTAATTAATATTACCCTAATATAGCTTGCTTTAAGACGTCAGCAAGCCCAAGAGGAAAATAACACACGAGAACTGCAACTGCTCTACTACTTTATTGAAAATGAAATTCACAACAAAGCCAGCAGCGACCCGTTATCATCATCAGGTGCGTCGTCTTCGCGTGTTTTTCAACTTCCCTGGTCAGTTTTTGTAACTGTAAGATATGACTTGAACCTTAAACGCGTTGTTATTTAAAAGTCATCACAATACGTACGTTGGTAGGCGCGAAACGTGCGAGATACGACGATTATATCTCAAATGATTGCAATGGAAGTTACGGTTTCGTGTCGTCATCACCGGTACATCAGCAACAACCGCACTTGGACAACAGCTCGGCCAAATCTGTTCATTCGGACAGCGATCAAAATGGCGACACGGAGAGAAAGTCCGACGTCACTCGCTCACCGCGATCGGACGACCCTAGGAAGAGTCCCCCTTCTGGTATGAGTGAAAACAGCTCACCGGCGTACAATGAAAGTCGATATAATCCTGAAAAACCTCACGCGAGTCAGGGGCCTGCATTGGATATCGACGAATCGCCAGAAAAGCATTCCCTTCTGTCAAGAACTGACTCAGCTGACCAGGCCAGTGACGTAACCGAAAATCAGCTATACGATTCAAGCCAGCTAACACAAACGCAAAACCAAGATGCAACAAGGTAATTTCAATTAACTAAATTACTGTATAAAGTCAAGTTAATCTGTAAATATTAAGTCCATATAATTCGCTCTAAGTTATAATTATAATAAATCTAAATAAATAGAAACCCAGAAAGTATATCGGGTTTTTTCATACAGTGGCGGGTTTGAGATGTTATGTCGAGTTTTTCCCAAACACAACGCGTCGCAATTATCTTCAATTTTAAAAAACTGCAACGGCGATGTGGTGAAAGCAATACAAAAGGTAATTACAGTATATTTATAGCATCGAATGTGGGTTGTAAAAATTAGCACGAAACTACCTGTAAAACGTCGCGCACTACCTTAACATTTCAATATTTTCTTTGTTTTTTCAAACATTTATAAGTCATATGTTTCATCATCCCACAGGTGTTAAAATTTGAAGATGAAATCGCAAAATCTTCACCACATTTGGGATCACCGAGAGACAACGCAACAAATTCTCATGTTCAGTTAAATTACACACGTGATAGCGCACGAGATCCCATTAACCTATCTCAACAAAGCGGTATGTTTTTGTCCTAAAAATAGCAACAGTGCGCCATAAAGATTGATAGTGGGTAATAATATTAATATTTTTTTCCTTCTTTTATAGCTGGAAGCTGCAACACGAGCCCTCATCCAACCATTGATGGTGACGCAATATCACCAGGCACACCTCCCATCGGTAATTTGTCGCAAGCCTACAAGTTCCAACAGGGTTCAATGGGTGCTGCAGGGTGCACCAGCACTGGATGCTCGAACCGCATTTTATCCTTTTGTAAACGGTTCGCTAGCAGGCAACTCCTTTTCAGCGCACACTGCAGGAAAAATTCCAGCGACTAACTTTAATGGGGCGTTTAAGCTGGGCCAATTCAGCAATTCCTCAATAAGATCACGTTATCCATTGCCGGGACAGATGCCGATGTCGTGCTTGGGAAATCTTTCCCCGTTTCCATCATCTTACGGCCAACACCCCGCCATCCGAGGACTCTTTGGCGGAGTTTCTCCTTACGGATCGTCTTCATTTATGCCTTCTCTTACCGCCGCCGCAGCTGCCCGCCCCAGACACCATTTCCTACGATACTAACCCTCAATTCTAAGGGCGCTTTCAGCCCTAACCCAAACCCCTCATATACATGGAGTCATTTTTCCAGATGCGACCGGTCATAAAGTTCTAACCCTGAACATTTAGAAACCGGTATTGTCTTTATTTTAGAGCAATAATAAGATCAATCTCCATTGTGGATCCTCATATGACCTTTTAAAGTGTTGCTTTGGGTAAATGACTTGAGACAAACTTAGCATTGATAAGGTTGCTCAGCTGTGTGAGTTTTTATATGACTTCTCAAACTGCCGCGTTGGGTAAATGAATTGTCGCACATATTGCATGAATAAGGTCTTTCTCCAGCGTGCATTCTCATATGACGTTTTAATTGCTAGCTTTGAGTAAATAACTTTTCACATAACTTGCAGTGATAATTACGCTTTCCAGTATGAGTTGTTACATGAGTTTTCAAATTGCTGCGTTGGGTACATGACTTGTCGCACATATCGCATTGTTAAGGTCGCTCATCTGTGTGAGCTCTTATATGATCTTTCAAGTGGCTTTTGTATTTGAATGATTTATCACAAAATTTGCAGGAAAAATGCTTTTCTTGTCCTTCTTTGTTGAAAAAGTCTTGTGAAATCCCATCAATCATTGCTTTTAACAAAACGTCAATTTGCATTCCAACTACTTGACGACCCATTGCGTTATTATTATTATTACCTAATTACATAATATACAAACCTAATTCGTTCGGCAAATTGAATTAAATTACCCCAACACGTGCCACAGTTGCAGATTGTTTACAGAATTTTATGTATGATATATATATCATTTAAGCAATTAACAACATTTGCGAAAAACTAGAAAAAAATTACTTTAATGTAATATTTAAGCCCTGTTCAGAAGACTTAATTCACAGGCAAGCACTCTTATCTCCGCGTTGTGATTTCCTTTGATAAAACAAGTTGGTCTTTGGTAAAATGACAAAACCAAACCAATTCTTGAAAAATATTAAGACGAATGTCAATGCAATGTCAATATTTCATGGTAGTAGGCTACTACACTATTATTAATGATTACTAAACTATACCCTGCAAAAAACATTTATAGGTCTCCAAAGGTCATATTAAATATGATGATCATTAATACACAACTGATTTGTGCCTAAAACGTTTATAAGTGCATATATTCTTGCTCATATTACGTGTAAATGTCAATATTGCATGATACTAAGTACAACTGCATTAGTAATTATCAATGATTACTAAAATATATTTTGAAAAAAGCAATTATATATCTCCAAACATCATGTTAACATGATAATCTTTAATAAACATCTGCTGAATTTTGATTATATTTAAAACTAATATTAATGTAACTATTGGTATTGTATTGTATTATTGTTATTGTATTATATTGTATTAATATGTGTAACGATTTGTACTAATATTAATGTAACTAATTAGTAACTGTAGTCTGTAAATAAACTACCAGCATAATATGTGTCATTTTGTATATATAATTAATTGCCTTCATTTCCTTGCCAGTTGCCACCATTTCAATAATGTTTTTGGATTCCCTACATACGAAAACTGCCTAAATCATAAAAATTTCGCAAACTTCACATAATACAAAACAACTTTTATTTATTATTGACAATTTTCCCAACAAGCACATTACTGAAACCAATATAACTTCCACGCAAATGTCCATTATGCCTGACAAACTCATAAATGTATGTATTCTTACTCATAAAATGTGTATTGTTTAAAACGATTTAGATCAAAATGAGGTCAAAATTTAAACTTGTTAGGTGAAAAAACTGGTTGCCCTACTAATAAGGGATTTGCCACTTTACTGCGATTGTATTTCAACCTGATTTAATTTCATTTATGATTTTCATTTTAACCAATCATGCGAATTATCATGGAATATTATCTAAAGACGTTAAATGCCGCACGTGATCTATGTCCCAGAAACGCACAACAGCGAGTGTTCATCACCTGAAGTGATGGTGTAAGCACCTCAGGGGTGTCCGTGCATGTAATAGAACAAGCAAACCTGAACTGACAGCTGCAGCGATCGGTCCTGAAACGATTAGTTGAAATGGATATTTCAACAGAAAATTTTTTTTTTGAGATAGTATTTTCGGCGCCTTGAAAATGAATCGCATTTGTGTTTCAAAAGTGTACAAGTGCTGCGGTTCGGATGTTTTTTGTGCTGCGACAAGTTACCGATTTTGCAAAGTTTTAAGTGATTTTAACGTAAAAGTGAAAGTTTCAATGTAATGTTCCCCGTAGTGGAGCTGCATCTTGTAAAGCAACGCCAAGAATAGACGCAGTCAACCGAGAATTTGCGGTGCATGCAGTTACTTGAAAACAACCGGATTAAGGGGTAAAAGGGCGTCATACTAACAAAGAAAATTTCTTTAATTTTGCCTCGTCCTTGCCTGGATCGCACCTGGTGTAGATATAACGCTGCTTGGTGTCGATGATAAATAATTGTTATTACGTAAGTCAAAAGTGAGCACACTGTAATGACTCCTCGCGGTCCTTAATCAACGCTTCTTGTAGCTACGTCGCATACCTCATAATCACGCCAATGAAGCTCTCAGTTCAGTATCTCAGTTTAAAACACTACACTAAGTCATACATTAATATTTTCTCCGACCTTGCTGTGGGTAAAAAATTTGAATTAGGGCCAATTCTTTGTATTTGCCGATATATTTGCAAACGTTTGTTTATTTCGACGAGACGTTTTGGCTTTTCACTGTGTGCTTTACCCTTGAAAAGCATAAAAAATCCATTGCATAATTGTTGCATTTAGGCAACATACGTTTGTGACGTATTTCTGCAGGATAACACTTTGGAAGATGATGAAGAAGAAGACAATGTAAAACCGGAGAAAAAGAAACGGATTAGACCGAAAAAAAAGTGTCCGTAAGTTGTACTATAATTTTGGCCTAGCTTTCAAGTATATGAATGGAAGAGAATTTAAAATAATCTCAGCTTTTCAATGCTGTTTTTTGTTTTTATGTGTAAAAGAGAAGAAAAGTGAAACATGTCCAAGAATAATGACATGATGGTGTTAATAATTGTTCTAGATTCTGTTGTGTCATGAATTCGAGTATCTCGCGCCACTGCAAACTCGTGCACGAGAAAATAAACTAATGAAGAAGGTGATTTTGCATGCGAATTTTGCGAAAAGACTTCTGACTTCTTGGAATGGCCTCGTGACTCGTGAGACACCTACGCGGCAAGCTTCACGCTGATCAACCTAAGGCAAAGGAGATGGCTGATTCTGTGGACCGCCGCCGGAAAAACGTCCCAATCGGAAGTTTTGGTAAATACACAAAGTACAAAATGACTGTGCAGTAGTTGCTCATGTTTTTGCCATTAAAAATTATTTGTTATTCTACAAACAATTTGTGTATGATTTGCATTTGTAAAAAAAACCTTTGAAGAAATGCTTCGTTGGTGCACTGTCGTCTTTATTTCATAAACCAGGTGGAAATGCAACGCGTACGAAGTCGGCCCAATGAAGCGATGGGATCGGTAATGGGATTTGAACGCAAAGCGATTGATGGTCTCGGAAAAAGGTGCACAATATTGTGTTTATTGCTGATTATAAATAAATAGCTATATTGTGTGCACTGTGCACGACCTGAAATGCATAAATGTGTTAGAATTTGCAATTCATGTATTCGTTATATTGTTTTATTTTCCTTTTTTCCACAATTTTCCAGACGACGACTTCAAAGTGGAAACGAAATGTATGGTTCAGTTGAAAACTTAATTTTTTTTTTCTGGTATCTAATTGTATTGATTCAATTCAAACGATGTTTAGTGCACAGGGTTCATAGTTGACCTGCCGTCGAAAGATGAGAATAACTGAATTAGGAACACTGAATTACTTTGTTTTGCAATGATCGCCAACACCACTGGAAACAATTCATTGGCACAGAACGCAACCATAACTAGATCAAACAACTGCGCTACGTTTAAAAATCAAACACAACTTGTTACAATTGTTCTGATATATACTTAAAAATCCTGTAACTGCTGTTTATAAACAAGTAAGTCAGTTTTCATCTTCATCCACATCTATCTCATGACTCATGATAGCAGCAAGATACTGCCAGATGGTGATAGATGTGTGTTAAGTTAAAGTTGACATGATAAGGCTTTAGAATTTAGATAGTGGACGAAAAGTTAAATTTTTCGTGGATCTTTAAATAAATCTTTCACGAAACTTTTAAATTTTTCTTCATAGACGTAATTGAAGCGTTTATTCGCGAATTGCAGGAAGAGAAGAGATACATAATTTGCCTCGATCAACGAGTTGAGGTAGTGCTTGTACCATGCAGGCACCTCTGTAGCTGTACCGGGTGTGAAAAAGCTCTCAGAAAGTTTCCGATATGCAGAGCTGAAATTGAACAGTCTATGCGTACTTACAGGTCGTAATATGTCTGTCGGGCATGCTTGCCTGAAGTGGCATAAATCCTCCTCACAATTATTTTGTTTGCTTCTTCTCGTTGATATCGTTTCGAGCAAAGATTTATAGAGCTTAAGATGACACAGAAATGTCAGTGAGAATACCTACAGATCGTGTGTTACTTTGTGACTGTGACGCCATAGAATCGTGTGATAATTTTGTAAATCATTACATTGATGTCTTTTTGATATACAGTACTTTAGTTTAATTGGAATGGTTTGCAGCCTAAAATATAAAGTTTAGTTACCTTTATACTGTTTCCAGAATGGACGCGAAGCTACAGAATCAATGGAAACATCCGACTCGGCAACGGCTGCATTATGGGTCCCCGAAGGTTTCCCCTTCGCGCATTTCCAGATTTCTGTCGAATTTTCCCACCAAACACGCGACCGATCGTTTTCGCGCGTCTTGTGGTAAAAATAGATGCCAGTTCCCATTTGAAAATAAACTGGGGGGAAAAAATGAAGACCAATAAACCAATGTCTAAAAATAGGTTACTAGGTTTGATAAAACCAGAAATTTTACAAAAGAAATGAGAAAAATAGGGCGTAAAGTTATTTCCCCATGGGTTACAGACCTATCGATCAAAAACGTTATCAATCGTACCATGGTGAGTTTAGAAGTTAGAACTAAAGAAACTAAGAAAGGTGCCCTAGAAAGGGAATGATGCAAAGCCTTATACAACTGATACAACTGGAAAGCTTTGTTTAACTTTTCACCCAATTTTACAAAAGGCATTTGGTAAAACGCCAGTCAACACAGTCACAGGCTAAAATGCCACAAACGCATGTTATGCATGAGACAAACTTGGCATTGATAAGGTCGGGATAGGTAGGTAGGTTATGGATAACATTTTGAATGCCGCATGATATTTGGAAACTTGCTCTATATAACTTCATGTAAAAACTCATTTTTGTACATCAGACTAATCTTCGCTCGAATCTGACGATTCAGATTCAATTGCCTGCTGAACACTGGCTATTGCAGCATTTACTGTTGCGTCGATTTCAATGTCAGAATCCTCGTCATCAGAGCAGTCTGACAGAAGATTTTTGCAAATTTCTAATCCACGCATTGCTGTAAATCTTTGCCTAGACATTTTGTAAATGTTTTTGTTTTCAGAAGTAGCCTACTATGATACTGACTCCGATGAAAAACTCAAGAAAATTCAGATAAACATCAAACACTTCCCTTTAGTAAAGTTACTACTACACTACCACAATAGATAAGGGTAAGCTAAGGTTTTCACAACATTTACCTTGAACTAGTTTACCAAGGCAAGAGCTCAATGTAATTGCATCCCATTTACATTTGGTAATAGTTACTTCGTGCAATTTTTCACTCGTATAAGTTGCGAGATAAATTCGGTAATTTTTACTTCGTGCAATTTGATACCCGTATACGTTGCGAGATACATTTGGTAATAGTAACTTCGTGCATATTTGCACCCCTGCAAATGATAACTTACAAAACTTGCGTTTGTACCCGTGCTAATTATAACTAACCCTAACCTCATTTATAAAATGGTTGCACTCAGTAGGCATTTGTTAACCCTATTTAGCAAATGGTTACAATCAGCAGCCATTTGCTAACCCTATTTAGAAAAAGGTTAAACTCAGTAGCAATATGTCAACGCTATTTAGTAAATGGTTACATACAGTAGCAATTTTTAACCCTATTTAGCAAATGGTTTCACTCAGTAAGAATTTGTTAACTCTATTTAGCAAACGGTTTTGGTCAGTTGCCATTTGTAAAATAGCAAAAGGTTACCATGAGTAGCCACATGTTAACCCTATTTAGCAAATGGTTCTGTAGCTTTGCGTCCATTTTGGAAACGGTATGAAGGTAACTTTTGACTTGTTACTTTCCAACTGCGCTGAGGTCGTCACACGTTGCCAACTCCATTGTGCGGCATCACGCATTACAGACCACAATGAAGTCACAAAGAAGACGCGAAATTTGCAGTTATATTGACCGGGGAAGGCTTGATTGGCCACGGTCGCATTATGTGGAACATTTGCACTTTCAAACGGAGAAACTCGTATTTGACTCTTAGGTAATATCGCGCATCGCACTGTATTTGAACTCTTACGTAATAACGCGCATCCTGGTACTCGCGCCTCAATCAAGCTCATTGAGGAACGTTTTCTTGACAATACAGCAAGTATGCATCATTAACCTACTAGGCCGCCGATCTTTGTTTCTTCAGTTCTAAACTCACCATGCTATAATTTATAACGATTACGATGAAAGCGTCTTCTCTGTCCCACGGTCAATTAATATCACGCTCCGTTTCGCTCATTTCTTTTGTATTTGCCAATAATAGGTCAATTTTTTCTAATTTCGTTTAGGTTATTGTCAAATGGGAACTGAATAAATGACTATATAACGCATCCCTTTTTGCTGAAAGAGTGAAAGACATTTACATCTACTGCTGTTCAGTTTGCCAGTCAGCTTAAGGGACACACTTGGCTTGGACCGAAGGTTTTACAGTTTTTTAACTATTTTCAAGTTAGCCATATTCGTTGATCAGATAGAGCTCAAAAACAGTTAGAGTACAGTATAAAGTTTCCCAAATAGCTAAAAAGTGCCAGGGACACACTTGGCTTAAGCCGAAGGTTTTACAGTTTTTTAATTTGTGTCCGGTCCTATGGAGACCATTGTCTAAACAGGTTCTTTGTTCTGGACGATGTTTTTCTTAAAGATCCACACGCCCCATAACATTATGGGAAGAGGAAACAATTAGTCGATAGCCTTACACGTGCTAATGGTTTATTTGCTAACTGAGGGGCAAAACAATTATATACCATATATATATAATTTCCTGCGGTTCCTCACCCATCGGTGCAGTTGAGGTTGGTGATCATGCGTCGGGCGCATCTCAAAACAACGTTGTTGTGGTGAGCTGATATATAAGAAATCTTACGTGACCGAAAATTTTTGTGGTGTGCAGTTAATTAAGTTGTTAGTTTTTGTTTTGGCAAACATGTCATAGAAATATTTACACGATTTTAAAACCAGTTGCTAGAGCAATAAGCTTTTTTGTATAATGTTTGTCCCAGCGCGATGACTGAAAAAAGAAACTCAATAAAACAATTCCGTCACCAATAACCGCGCGAGAGAAATTCGAAGCTCGTCCTAAAACGAGAGAAAAAGTGACAAAAAGCTGCTAGAAAAAAGCGCTAACGGCAAGGCAATTACTATTTATGCGCGAACCACTAATTTGTTGTCGAGGGATATAACATGTCTATTAAGAATTTTGCACGGCATTTTGTCAGAGAACAAGACCAAGAAGCAGTTATGTAATGACAAGGTTTTCAGTATGAGTGGTTGCACAGAACAGTTTTTAAAATTTTGGGTAATTTTGCGTGTAGAACGACAAAATTGAAATCATTTATCCGTCGCGATTTCGCCATCATATATTCCTAAACGAGTTTAGTTAAAGGATAGTAAATTTGGAAAAATTTGTTAAAATTTTAATCTTATTTAAAAAGCAATCAAGACATTTTTGCAGAAAGCATTATTTGCAAGGATGGTATATCACTGAGCATAACATATTAATCTAAAAGTTACGTTTAAAAATGTTAAAATGTGTCTTATATATGAATTTATGTTAGTCTAACAAAAAAATATTTTCCATACATAGATTTATTTTGCTACAGTTGTTTCTAAAAAAGTCTAAAAAAGAATGAAAGCAACAGCTTTGCATCACATACCATCGTCTCCCCATGACTACGGCAACCTGTCTCAAGCGGTCTCAAATCCGGCAGCCGCAGCACTACTTCTTCGGGCTACGGAAAAATACCCAAGAACGCCGAAATGTGGAAGATGCAGAAACCATGGGGTAGTGAGCGCTTTGAAGGGTCACAAAGGATATTGTCGTTGAAAAGACTGCCTCTGTGCAAAGGGCACTTTGATTGCTGAAAGACAAAGAGTAATGGCAGCGCAGGTAATACCCACAGTGTAAAGTAAACCAAATAAAAAAATTTGCAAAGTAGGATATACATGGTTGCTTATGAAGATTACATTCAAAGTAGAACTATGAATAAAAACAAAAAGAAATTTAGGAATATTTTATATCCTCTGTTTTGAAATCTGTCTAAATCAGAATAAATTATTAATGTACAGCAAAAGTTCAAAAGTTTGTTCTTAATAGCGTATTCTTTAAATATGGAAATTTTTTTTAAAACAGAAATTGTTTTATCTTTTAATTAATATTACCCTAATATAGCTTGCTTTAAGACGTCAGCAAGCCCAAGAGGAAAATAACACACGAGAACTGCAACTGCTCTACTACTTTATTGAAAATGAAATTCACAACAAAGCCAGCAGCGACCCGTTATCATCATCAGGTGCGTCGTCTTCGCGTGTTTTTCAACTTCCCTGGTCAGTTTTTGTAACTGTAAGATATGACTTGAACCTTAAACGCGTTGTTATTTAAAAGTCATCACAATACGTACGTTGGTAGGCGCGAAACGTGCGAGATACGACGATTATATCTCAAATGATTGCAATGGAAGTTACGGTTTCGTGTCGTCATCACCGGTACATCAGCAACAACCGCACTTGGACAACAGCTCGGCCAAATCTGTTCATTCGGACAGCGATCAAAATGGCGACACGGAGAGAAAGTCCGACGTCACTCGCTCACCGCGATCGGACGACCCTAGGAAGAGTCCTCCTTCTGGTATGAGTGAAAACAGCTCACCGGCGTACAATGAAAGTCGATATAATCCTGAAAAACCTCACGCGAGTCAGGGGCCTGCATTGGATATCGACGAATCGCCAGAAAAGCATTCCCTTCTGTCACGAACTGACTCAGCTGACCAGGCCAGTGACGTAACCGAAAATCAGCTATACGATTCAAGCCAGCTAACACAAACGCAAAACCAAGATGCAACAAGGTAATTTCAATTAACTAAATTACTGTATAAAGTCAAGTTAATCTGTAAATATTAAGTCCATATAATTCGCTCTAAGTTATAATTATAATAAATCTAAATAAATAGAAACCCAGAAAATATATCGGGTTTTTTCATACAGTGGCGGGTTTGAGATGTTATGTCGAGTTTTTCCCAAACACAACGCGTCGCAATTATCTTCAATTTTAAAAAACTGCAACGGCGATGTGGTGAAAGCAATACAAAAGGTAATTACAGTATATTTATAGCATCGAATGTGGGTAGTAAAAATTAGCACGAAACTACCTGTAAAACGTCGCGCACTACCTTAACATTTCAATATTTTCTTTGTTTTTTCAAACATTTATAAGTCATATGTTTCATCATCCCACAGGTGTTAAAATTTGAAGATGAAATCGCAAAATCTTCACCACATTTGGGATCACCGAGAGACAACGCAACAAATTCTCATGTTCAGTTAAATTACACACGTGATAGCGCACGAGATCCCATTAACCTATCTCAACAAAGCGGTATGTTTTTGTCCTAAAAATAGCAACAGTGCGCCATAAAGATTGATAGAGGGTAATAATATTAATATTTTTTTCCTTCTTTTATAGCTGGAAGCTGCAACACGAGCCCTCATCCAACCATTGATGGTGACGCAATATCACCAGGCACACCTCCCATCGGTGATTTGTCGCAAGCCTACAAGTTCCAACAGGGTTCAATGGGTGCACCAGCACTGGATGCTCGAACCGCATTTTATCCTTTTGTAAACGGTTCGCTAGCAGGCAACTCCTTTTCAGCGCACACTGCAGGAAAAATTCCAGCGACTAACTTTAATGGGGCGTTTAAGCTGGGCCAATTCAGCAATTCTTCAATAAGATCACGTTATCCATTGCCGGGACAGATGCCGATGTCGTGCTTGGGAAATCTTTCCCCGTTTCCATCATCTTACGGCCAACACCCCGCCATCCGAGGACTCTTTGGGGGAGTTTCTCCTTACGGATCGTCTTCATTTATGCCTTCTCTTACCGCCGCCGCAGCTGCCCGCCCCAGACACCATTTCCTACGATACTAACCCTCAATTCTAAGGGCGCTTTCAGCCCTAACCCAAACCCCTCATATACATGGAGTCATTTTTCCAGATGCGATCGGTCATAAAGTTCTAACCCTGAACATTTAGAAACCGGTATTGTCTTTATTTTAGAGCAATAATAAGATCAATCTCCATTGTGGATCCTCATATGACCTTTTAAAGTGTTTCTTTGGGTAAATGACTTGAGACAAACTTAGCATTGATAAGGTTGCTCAGCTGTGTGAGTTTTTATATGACTTCTCAAACTGCCGCGTTGGGTAAATGAATTGTCGCACATATTGCATGAATAAGGTCTTTCTCCAGCGTGCATTCTCATATGACGTTTTAAATGCTAGCTTTGAGTAAATAACTTTTCACATAACTTGCAGTGATAATTACGCTTTCCAGTATGAGTTGTTACATGAGTTTTCAAATTGCTGCGTTGGGTACATGACTAGTCGCACATATCGCATTGTTAAGGTCGCTCATCTGTGTGAGCTCTTATATGATCTTTCAAGTGGCTTTTGTATTTGAATGATTTATCACAAAATTTGCAGGAAAAATGCTTTTCTTGTCCTTCTTTGTTGAAAAAGTCTTGTGAAATCCCATCAATCATTGCTTTTAACAAAACGTCAATTTGCATTCCAACTACTTGACGACCCATTGCGTTATTATTATTATTACCTAATTACATAATATACAAACCTAATTCGTTCGGCAAATTGAATTAAATTACCCCAACACGTGCCACAGTTGCAGATTGTTTACAGAATTTTATGTATGATATATATATCATTTAAGCAATTAACAACATTTGCGAAAAACTAGAAAAAAATTACTTTAATGTAATATTTAAGCCCTGTTCAGAAGACTTAATTCACAGGCAAGCACTCTTATCTCCGCGTTGTGATTTCCTTTGATAAAACAAGTTGGTCTTTGGTAAAATGACAAAACCAAACCAATTCTTGAAAAATATTAAGACGAATGTCAATGCAATGTCAATATTTCATGGTAGTAGGCTACTACACTATTATTAATGATTACTAAACTATACCCTGCAAAAAACATTTATAGGTCTCCAAAGGTCATATTAAATATGATGATCATTAATACACAACTGATTTGTGCCTAAAACGTTTATAAGTGCATATATTCTTGCTCATATTACGTGTAAATGTCAATATTGCATGATACTAAGTACAACTGCATTAGTAATTATCAATGATTACTAAAATATATTTTGAAAAAAGCAATTATATATCTCCAAACATCATGTTAACATGATAATCTTTAATAAACATCTGCTGAATTTTGATTATATTTAAAACTAATATTAATGTAACTATTGGTATTGTATTGTATTATTGTTATTGTATTATATTGTATTAATATGTGTAACGATTTGTACTAATATTAATGTAACTAATTAGTAACTGTAGTCTGTAAATAAACTACCAGCATAATATGTGTCATTTTGTATATATAATTAATTGCCTTCATTTCCTTGCCAGTTGCCACCATTTCAATAATGTTTTTGGATTCCCTACATACGAAAACTGCCTAAATCATAAAAATTTCGCAAACTTCACATAATACAAAACAACTTTTATTTATTATTGACAATTTTCCCAACAAGCACATTACTGAAACCAATATAACTTCCACGCAAATGTCCATTATGCCTGACAAACTCATAAATGTATGTATTCTTACTCATAAAATGTGTATTGTTTAAAACGATTTAGATCAAAATGAGGTCAAAATTTAAACTTGTTAGGTGAAAAAACTGGTTGCCCTACTAATAAGGGATTTGCCACTTTACTGCGATTGTATTTCAACCTGATTTAATTTCATTTATGATTTTCATTTTAACCAATCATGCGAATTATCATGGAATATTATCTAAAGACGTTAAATGCCGCACGTGATCTATGTCCCAGAAACGCACAACAGCGAGTGTTCATCACCTGAAGTGATGGTGTAAGCACCTCAGGGGTGTCCGTGCATGTAATAGAACAAGCAAACCTGAACTGACAGCTGCAGCGATCGGTCCTGAAACGATTAGTTGAAATGGATATTTCAACAGAAAATTTTTTTTTTGAGATAGTATTTTCGGCGCCTTGAAAATGAATCGCATTTGTGTTTCAAAAGTGTACAAGTGCTGCGGTTCGGATGTTTTTTGTGCTGCGACAAGTTACCGATTTTGCAAAGTTTTAAGTGATTTTAACGTAAAAGTGAAAGTTTCAATGTAATGTTCCCCGTAGTGGAGCTGCATCTTGTAAAGCAACGCCAAGAATAGACGCAGTCAACCGAGAATTTGCGGTGCATGCAGTTACTTGAAAACAACCGGATTAAGGGGTAAAAGGGCGTCATACTAACAAAGAAAATTTCTTTAATTTTGCCTCGTCCTTGCCTGGATCGCACCTGGTGTAGATATAACGCTGCTTGGTGTCGATGATAAATAATTGTTATTACGTAAGTCAAAAGTGAGCACACTGTAATGACTCCTCGCGGTCCTTAATCAACGCTTCTTGTAGCTACGTCGCATACCTCATAATCACGCCAATGAAGCTCTCAGTTCAGTATCTCAGTTTAAAACACTACACTAAGTCATACATTAATATTTTCTCCGACCTTGCTGTGGGTAAAAAATTTGAATTAGGGCCAATTCTTTGTATTTGCCGATATATTTGCAAACGTTTGTTTATTTCGACGAGACGTTTTGGCTTTTCACTGTGTGCTTTACCCTTGAAAAGCATAAAAAATCCATTGCATAATTGTTGCATTTAGGCAACATACGTTTGTGACGTATTTCTGCAGGATAACACTTTGGAAGATGATGAAGAAGAAGACAATGTAAAACCGGAGAAAAAGAAACGGATTAGACCGAAAAAAAAGTGTCCGTAAGTTGTACTATAATTTTGGCCTAGCTTTCAAGTATATGAATGGAAGAGAATTTAAAATAATCTCAGCTTTTCAATGCTGTTTTTTGTTTTTATGTGTAAAAGAGAAGAAAAGTGAAACATGTCCAAGAATAATGACATGATGGTGTTAATAATTGTTCTAGATTCTGTTGTGTCATGAATTCGAGTATCTCGCGCCACTGCAAACTCGTGCACGAGAAAATAAACTAATGAAGAAGGTGATTTTGCATGCGAATTTTGCGAAAAGACTTCTGACTTCTTGGAATGGCCTCGTGACTCGTGAGACACCTACGCGGCAAGCTTCACGCTGATCAACCTAAGGCAAAGGAGATGGCTGATTCTGTGGACCGCCGCCGGAAAAACGTCCCAATCGGAAGTTTTGGTAAATACACAAAGTACAAAATGACTGTGCAGTAGTTGCTCATGTTGTTGCCATTAAAAATTATTTGTTATTCTACAAACAATTTGTGTATGATTTGCATTTGTAAAAAAAACCTTTGAAGAAATGCTTCGTTGGTGCACTGTCGTCTTTATTTCATAAACCAGGTGGAAATGCAACGCGTACGAAGTCGGCCCAATGAAGCGATGGGATCGGTAATGGGATTTGAACGCAAAGCGATTGATGGTCTCGGAAAAAGGTGCACAATATTGTGTTTATTGCTGATTATAAATAAATAGCTATATTGTGTGCACTGTGCACGACCTGAAATGCATAAATGTGTTAGAATTTGCAATTCATGTATTCGTTATATTGTTTTATTTTCCTTTTTTCCACAATTTTCCAGACGACGACTTCAAAGTGGAAACGAAATGTATGGTTCAGTTGAAAACTTAATTTTTTTTTTCTGGTATCTAATTGTATTGATTCAATTCAAACGATGTTTAGTGCACAGGGTTCATAGTTGACCTGCCGTCGAAAGATGAGAATAACTGAATTAGGAACACTGAATTACTTTGTTTTGCAATGATCGCCAACACCACTGGAAACAATTCATTGGCACAGAACGCAACCATAACTAGATCAAACAACTGCGCTACGTTTAAAAATCAAACACAACTTGTTACAATTGTTCTGATATATACTTAAAAATCCTGTAACTGCTGTTTATAAACAAGTAAGTCATTTTTCATCTTCATCCACATCTATCTCATGACTCATGATAGCAGCAAGATACTGCCAGAAGGTGATAGATGTGTGTTAAGTTAAAGTTGACATGATAAGGCTTTAGAATTTAGATAGTGGACGAAAAGTTAAATTTTTCGTGGATCTTTAAATAAATCTTTCACGAAACTTTTAAATTTTTCTTCATAGACGTAATTGAAGCGTGTATTCGCGAATTGCAGGAAGAGAAAAGATACATAATTTGCCTCGATCAACGAGTTGAGGTAGTGCTTGTACCATGCAGGCACCTCTGTAGCTGTACCGGGTGTGAAAAAGCTCTCAGAAAGTTTCCGATATGCAGAGCTGAAATTGAACAGTCTATGCGTACTTACAGGTCGTAATATGTCTGTCGGGCATGCTTGCCTGAAGTGGCATAAATCCTCCTCACAATTATTTTGTTTGCTTCTTCTCGTTGATATCGTTTCGAGCAAAGATTTATAGAGCTTAAGATGACACAGAAATGTCAGTGAGAATACCTACAGATCGTGTGTTACTTTGTGACTGTGACGCCATAGAATCGTGTGATAATTTTGTAAATCATTACATTGATGTCTTTTTGATATACAGTACTTTAGTTTAATTGGAATGGTTTGCAGCCTAAAATATAAAGTTTAGTTACCTTTATACTGTTTCCAGAATGGACGCGAAGCTACAGAATCAATGGAAACATCCGACTCGGCAACGGCTGCATTATGGGTCCCCGAAGGTTTCCCCTTCGCGCATTTCCAGATTTCTGTCGAATTTTCCCACCAAACACGCGACCGATCGTTTTCGCGCGTCTTGTGGTAAAAATAGATGCCAGTTCCCATTTGAAAATAAACTGGGGGGAAAAAATGAAGACCAATAAACCAATGTCTAAAAATAGGTTACTAGGTTTGATAAAACCAGAAATTTTACAAAAGAAATGAGAAAAATAGGGCGTAAAGTTATTTCCCCATGGGTTACAGACCTATCGATCAAAAACGTTATCAATCGTACCATGGTGAGTTTAGAAGTTAGAACTAAAGAAACTAAGAAAGGTGCCCTAGAAAGGGAATGATGCAAAGCCTTATACAACTGATACAACTGGAAAGCTTTGTTTAACTTTTCACCCAATTTTACAAAAGGCATTTGGTAAAACGCCAGTCAACACAGTCACAGGCTAAAATGCCACAAACGCATGTTATGCATGAGACAAACTTGGCATTGATAAGGTCGGGATAGGTAGGTAGGTTATGGATAACATTTTGAATGCCGCATGATATTTGGAAACTTGCTCTATATAACTTCATGTAAAAACTCATTTTTGTACATCAGACTAATCTTCGCTCGAATCTGACGATTCAGATTCAATTGCCTGCTGAACACTGGCTATTGCAGCATTTACTGTTGCGTCGATTTCAATGTCAGAATCCTCGTCATCAGAGCAGTCTGACAGAAGATTTTTGCAAATTTCTAATCCACGCATTGCTGTAAATCTTTGCCTAGACATTTTGTAAATGTTTTTGTTTTCAGAAGTAGCCTACTATGATACTGACTCCGATGAAAAACTCAAGAAAATTCAGATAAACATCAAACACTTCCCTTTAGTAAAGTTACTACTACACTACCACAATAGATAAGGGTAAGCTAAGGTTTTCACAACATTTACCTTGAACTAGTTTACCAAGGCAAGAGCTCAATGTAATTGCATCCCATTTACATTTGGTAATAGTTACTTCGTGCAATTTTTCACTCGTATAAGTTGCGAGATAAATTCGGTAATTTTTACTTCGTGCAATTTGATACCCGTATACGTTGCGAGATACATTTGGTAATAGTAACTTCGTGCATATTTGCACCCCTGCAAATGATAACTTACAAAACTTGCGTTTGTACCCGTGCTAATTATAACTAACCCTAACCTCATTTATAAAATGGTTGCACTCAGTAGGCATTTGTTAACCCTATTTAGCAAATGGTTACAATCAGCAGCCATTTGCTAACCCTATTTAGAAAAAGGTTAAACTCAGTAGCAATATGTCAACGCTATTTAGTAAATGGTTACATACAGTAGCAATTTTTAACCCTATTTAGCAAATGGTTTCACTCAGTAAGAATTTGTTAACTCTATTTAGCAAACGGTTTTGGTCAGTTGCCATTTGTAAAATAGCAAAAGGTTACCATGAGTAGCCACATGTTAACCCTATTTAGCAAATGGTTCTGTAGCTTTGCGTCCATTTTGGAAACGGTATGAAGGTAACTATTGACTTGTTACTTTCCAACTGCGCTGAGGTCGTCACACGTCGCCAACTCCATTGTGCGGCATCACGCATTACAGACCACAATGAAGTCACAAAGAAGACGCGAAATTTGCAGTTATATTGACCGGGGAAGGCTTGATTGGCCACGGTCGCATTATGTGGAACATTTGCACTTTCAAACGGAGAAACTCGTATTTGACTCTTAGGTAATATCGCGCATCGCACTGTATTTGAACTCTTACGTAATAACGCGCATCCTGGTACTCGCGCCTCAATCAAGCTCATTGAGGAACGTTTTCTTGACAATACAGCAAGTATGCATCATTAACCTTCTAGGCCGCCGATCTTTGTTTCTACAGTTCTAAACTCACCATGCTATAATTTATAACGTTTTCGATCATAGCGTCTTCTCTGTCCCACGGTCAATTAACATCACGCTCCGTTTCGCTCATTTCTTTTGTATTTGCCAATATTAGGTCAATTTTTTCTAATTTCGTGTAGGGTATTGTCAAATGGGAACTGAGTAAATGACTATATAACGCATCCCTTTTTGCTGAAAGAGTGAAAGACATTTACATGTACTGCTGTTCAGTTTGCCAGTCAGCTTAAGGGACACACTTGGCTTGGACCGAAGGTTTTACAGTTTTTTAACTATTTTCAAGTTAGCCATATTCGTTGATCAGATAGAGCTCAAAAACAGTTAGAGTACAGTATAAAGTTTCCCAAATAGCTAAAAAGTGCCAGGGACACACTTGGTTTGGGCCGAAGGTTTTACAGTTTTTTAATTTGTGTCCGGTCCTATGGAGACCATTGTCTAAACAGGTTCTTTGTTCTGGACGATGTTTTTCTTAAAGATCCACACGCCCCATAACATTATGGGAAGAGGAAACAATTAGTCGATAGCCTTACACGTGCTAATGGTTTATTTGCTAACTGAGGGGCAAAACAATTATATACCATATATATATAATTTCCTGCGGTTCCTCACCCATCGGTGCAGTTGAGGTTGGTGATCATGCGTCGGTCGCATCTCAAAACAACGTTGTTGTGGTGAGCTGATATATAAGAAATCTTACGTGACCGAAAATTTTTGTGGTGTGCAGTTAATTAAGTTGTTAGTTTTTGTTTTGGCAAACATGTCATAGAAATATTTACACGATTTTAAAACCAGTTGCTAGAGCAATAAGCTTTTTTGTATAATGTTTGTCCCAGCGCGATGACTGAAAAAAGAAACTCAATAAAACAATTCCGTCACCAATAACCGCGCGAGAGAAATTCGAAGCTCGTCCTAAAACGAGAGAAAAAGTGACAAAAAGCTGCTAGAAAAAAGCGCTAACGGCAAGGCAATTACTATTTATGCGCGAACCACTAATTTGTTGTCGAGGGATATAACATGTCTATTAAGAATTTTGCACGGCATTTTGTCAGAGAACAAGACCAAGAAGCAATTATGTAATGACAAGGTTTTCAGTATGAGTGGTTGCACAGAACAGTTTTTAAAATTTTGGGTAATTTTGCGTGTAGAACGACAAAATTGAAATCATTTATCCGTCGCGATTTCGCCATCATATATTCCTAAACGAGTTTAGTTAAAGGATAGTAAATTTGGAAAAATTTGTTAAAATTTTAATCTTATTTAAAAAGCAATCAAGACATTTTTGCAGAAAGCATTATTTGCAAGGATGGTATATCACTGAGCATAACATATTAATCTAAAAGTTACGTTTAAAAATGTTAAAATGTGTCTTATATATGAATTTATGTTAGTCTAACAAAAAAATATTTTCCATACATAGATATATTTTGCTACAGTTGTTTCTAAAAAAGTCTAAAAAAGAATGAAAGCAACAGCTTTGCATCACATACCATCGTCTCCCCATGACTACGGCAACCTGTCTCAAGCGGTCTCAAATCCGGCAGCCGCAGCACTACTTCTTCGGGCTACGGAAAAATACCCAAGAACGCCGAAATGTGGAAGATGCAGAAACCATGGGGAAGTGAGCGCTTTGAAGGGTCACAAAGGATATTGTCGTTGGAAAGACTGCCTCTGTGCAAAGGGCACTTTGATTGCTGAAAGACAAAGAGTAATGGCAGCGCAGGTAATACCCACAGTGTAAAGTAAACCAAATAAAAAAATTTGCAAAGTAGGATATACATGGTTGCTTATGAAGATTACATTCAAAGTAGAACTATGAATAAAAACAAAAAGAAATTTAGGAATATTTTATGTCTTCTGTTTTGAAATCTGTCTAAATCAGAATAAATTATTAATGTACAGCAAAAGTTCAAAAGTTTGTTCTTAATAGCGTATTCTTTAAATATGGAAATTTTTTTTAAAACAGAAATTGTTTTATCTTTAAACTTAATATTACCCTAATATAGCTTGCTTTAAGACGTCAGCAAGCCCAAGAGGAAAATAACACACGAGAACTGCAACTGCTCTACGGAGCTACCCAGAGTTTTTCGCCCTTGGACGCGCAACGCATCGCAAGTATTGAACGATCGCCGAAAAAAGACTTTATTGAAAATGAAATTCACAACAAAGCCAGCAGCGACCCGTTATCATCATCAGGTGCGTCGTCTTCGCGTGTTTTTCAACTTCCCTGGTCAGTTTTTGTAACTGTAAGATATGACTTGAACCTTAAACGCGTTGTTATTTAAAAGTCATCACAATACGTACGTTGGTAGGCGCGAAACGTGCGAGATACGACGATTATATCTCAAATGATTGCAATGGAAGTTACGGTTTCGTGTCGTCATCACCGGTACATCAGCAACAACCGCACTTGGACAACAGCTCGGCCAAATCTGTTCATTCGGACAGCGATCAAAATGGCGACACGGAGAGAAAGTCCGACGTCACTCGCTCACCGCGATCGGACGACCCTAGGAAGAGTCCCCCTTCTGGTATGAGTGAAAACAGCTCACCGGCGTACAATGAAAGTCGATATAATCCTGAAAAACCTCACGCGAGTCAGGGGCCTGCATTGGATATCGACGAATCGCCAGAAAAGCATTCCCTTCTGTCAAGAACTGACTCAGCTGACCAGGCCAGTGACGTAGCCGAAAATCAGCTATACGATTCAAGCCAGCTAACACAAACGCAAAACCAAGATGCAACAAGGTAATTTCAATTAACTAAATTACTGTATAAAGTCAAGTTAATCTGTAAATATTAAGTCCATATAATTCGCTTTAAGTTATAATTATAATAAATCTAAATAAATAGAAACCCAGAAAATATATCGGGTTTTTTCATACAGTGGCGGGTTTGAGATGTTATGTCGAGTTTTTCCCAAACACAACGCGTCGCAATTATCTTCAATTTTAAAAAACTGCAACGGCGATGTGGTGAAAGCAATACAAAAGGTAATTACAGTATATTTATAGCATCGAATGTGGGTAGTAAAAATTAGCACGAAACTACCTGTAAAACGTCGCGCACTACTTTAACATTTCAATATTTTCTTTGTTTTTTCAAACATTTATAAGTCATATGTTTCATCATCCCACAGGTGTTAAAATTTGAAGATGAAATCGCAAAATCTTCACCACATTTGGGATCACCGAGAGACAACGCAACAAATTCTCATGTTCAGTTAAATTACACACGTGATAGCGCACGAGATCCCATTAACCTATCTCAACAAAGCGGTATGTTTTTGTCCTAAAAATAGCAACAGTGCGCCATAAAGATTGATAGAGGGTAATAATATTAATATTTTTTTCCTTCTTTTATAGCTGGAAGCTGCAACACGAGCCCTCATCCAACCATTGATGGTGACGCAATATCACCAGGCACACCTCCCATCGGTGATTTGTCGCAAGCCTACAAGTTCCAACAGGGTTCAATGGGTGCACCAGCACTGGATGCTCGAACCGCATTTTATCCTTTTGTAAACGGTTCGCTAGCAGGCAACTCCTTTTCAGCGCACACTGCAGGAAAAATTCCAGCGACTAGCTTTAATGGGGTGTTTAAGCTGGGCCAATTCAGCAATTCCTCAATAAGATCACGTTATCCATTGCCGGGACAGATGCCGATGTCGTGCTTGGGAAATCTTTCCCCGTTTCCATCATCTTACGGCCAACACCCCGCCATCCGAGGACTCTTTGGCGGAGTTTCTCCTTACGGATCGTCTTCATTTATGCCTTCTCTTACCGCCGCCGCAGCTGCCCGCCCCAGACACCATTTCCTACGATACTAACCCTCAATTCTAAGGGCGCTTTCAGCCCTAACCCAAACCCCTCATATACATGGAGTCATTTTTCCAGATGCGACCGGTCATAAAGTTCTAACCCTGAACATTTAGAAACCGGTATTGTCTTTATTTTAGAGCAATAATAAGATCAATCTCTATTGTGGATCCTCATATAACCTTTTAAAGTGTTGCTTTGGGTAAATGACTTGAGACAAACTTAGCATTGATAAGGTTGCTCAGCTGTGTGAGTTTTTATATGACTTCTCAAACTGCCGCGTTGGGTAAATGAATTGTCGCACATATTGCATGAATAAGGTCTTTCTCCAGCGTGCATTCTCATATGACGTTTTAAATGCTAGCTTTGAGTAAATAACTTTTCACATAACTTGCAGTGATAATTACGCTTTCCAGTATGAGTTGTTACATGAGTTTTCAAATTGCTGCGTTGGGTACATGACTTGTCGCACATATCGCATTGTTAAGGTCGCTCATCTGTGTGAGCTCTTATATGATCTTTCAAGTGGCTTTTGTATTTGAATGATTTATCACAAAATTTGCAGGAAAAATGCTTTTCTTGTCCTTCTTTGTTGAAAAAGTCTTGTGAAATCCCATCAATCATTGCTTTTAACAAAACGTCAATTTGCATTCCAACTACTTGACGACCCATTGCGTTATTATTATTATTACCTAATTACATAATATACAAACCTAATTCGTTCGGCAAATTGAATTAAATTACCCCAACACGTGCCACAGTTGCAGATTGTTTACAGAATTTTATGTATGATATATATATCATTTAAGCAATTAACAACATTTGCGAAAAACTAGAAAAAAATTACTTTAATGTAATATTTAAGCCCTGTTCAGAAGACTTAATTCACAGGCAAGCACTCTTATCTCCGCGTTGTGATTTCCTTTGATAAAACAAGTTGGTCTTTGGTAAAATGACAAAACCAAACCAATTCTTGAAAAATATTAAGACGAATGTCAATGCAATGTCAATATTTCATGGTAGTAGGCTACTACACTATTATTAATGATTACTAAACTATACCCTGCAAAAAACATTTATAGGTCTCCAAAGGTCATATTAAATATGATGATCATTAATACACAACTGATTTGTGCCTAAAACGTTTATAAGTGCATATATTCTTGCTCATATTACGTGTAAATGTCAATATTGCATGATACTAAGTACAACTGCATTAGTAATTATCAATGATTACTAAAATATATTTTGAAAAAAGCAATTATATATCTCCAAACATCATGTTAACATGATAATCTTTAATAAACATCTGCTGAATTTTGATTATATTTAAAACTAATATTAATGTAACTATTGGTATTGTATTGTATTATTGTTATTGTATTATATTGTATTAATATGTGTAACGATTTGTACTAATATTAATGTAACTAATTAGTAACTGTAGTCTGTAAATAAACTACCAGCATAATATGTGTCATTTTGTATATATAATTAATTGCCTTCATTTCCTTGCCAGTTGCCACCATTTCAATAATGTTTTTGGATTCCCTACATACGAAAACTGCCTAAATCATAAAAATTTCGCAAACTTCACATAATACAAAACAACTTTTATTTATTATTGACAATTTTCCCAACAAGCACATTACTGAAACCAATATAACTTCCACGCAAATGTCCATTATGCCTGACAAACTCATAAATGTATGTATTCTTACTCATAAAATGTGTATTGTTTAAAACGATTTAGATCAAAATGAGGTCAAAATTTAAACTTGTTAGGTGAAAAAACTGGTTGCCCTACTAATAAGGGATTTGCCACTTTACTGCGATTGTATTTCAACCTGATTTAATTTCATTTATGATTTTCATTTTAACCAATCATGCGAATTATCATGGAATATTATCTAAAGACGTTAAATGCCGCACGTGATCTATGTCCCAGAAACGCACAACAGCGAGTGTTCATCACCTGAAGTGATGGTGTAAGCACCTCAGGGGTGTCCGTGCATGTAATAGAACAAGCAAACCTGAACTGACAGCTGCAGCGATCGGTCCTGAAACGATTAGTTGAAATGGATATTTCAACAGAAAATTTTTTTTTTGAGATAGTATTTTCGGCGCCTTGAAAATGAATCGCATTTGTGTTTCAAAAGTGTGCAAGTGCTGCGGTTCGGATGTTTTTTGTGCTGCGACAAGTTACCGATTTTGCAAAGTTTTAAGTGATTTTAACGTAAAAGTGAAAGTTTCAATGTAATGTTCCCCGTAGTGGAGCTGCATCTTGTAAAGCAACGCCAAGAATAGACGCAGTCAACCGAGAATTTGCGGTGCATGCAGTTACTTGAAAACAACCGGATTAAGGGGTAAAAGGGCGTCATACTAACAAAGAAAATTTCTTTAATTTTGCCTCGTCCTTGCCTGGATCGCACCTGGTGTAGATATAACGCTGCTTGGTGTCGATGATAAATAATTGTTATTACGTAAGTCAAAAGTGAGCACACTGTAATGACTCCTCGCGGTCCTTAATCAACGCTTCTTGTAGCTACGTCGCATACCTCATAATCACGCCAATGAAGCTCTCAGTTCAGTATCTCAGTTTAAAACACTACACTAAGTCATACATTAATATTTTCTCCGACCTTGCTGTGGGTAAAAAATTTGAATTAGGGCCAATTCTTTGTATTTGCCGATATATTTGCAAACGTTTGTTTATTTCGACGAGACGTTTTGGCTTTTCACTGTGTGCTTTACCCTTGAAAAGCATAAAAAATCCATTGCATAATTGTTGCATTTAGGCAACATACGTTTGTGACGTATTTCTGCAGGATAACACTTTGGAAGATGATGAAGAAGAAGACAATGTAAAACCGGAGAAAAAGAAACGGATTAGACCGAAAAAAAAGTGTCCGTAAGTTGTACTATAATTTTGGCCTAGCTTTCAAGTATATGAATGGAAGAGAATTTAAAATAATCTCAGCTTTTCAATGCTGTTTTTTGTTTTTATGTGTAAAAGAGAAGAAAAGTGAAACATGTCCAAGAATAATGACATGATGGTGTTAATAATTGTTCTAGATTCTGTTGTGTCATGAATTCGAGTATCTCGCGCCACTGCAAACTCGTGCACGAGAAAATAAACTAATGAAGAAGGTGATTTTGCATGCGAATTTTGCGAAAAGACTTCTGACTTCTTGGAATGGCCTCGTGACTCGTGAGACACCTACGCGGCAAGCTTCACGCTGATCAACCTAAGGCAAAGGAGATGGCTGATTCTGTGGACCGCCGCCGGAAAAACGTCCCAATCGGAAGTTTTGGTAAATACACAAAGTACAAAATGACTGTGCAGTAGTTGCTCATGTTGTTGCCATTAAAAATTATTTGTTATTCTACAAACAATGTGTGTATGATTTGCATTTGTAAAAAAAACCTTTGAAGAAATGCTTCGTTGGTGCACTGTCGTCTTTATTTCATAAACCAGGTGGAAATGCAACGCGTACGAAGTCGGCCCAATGAAGCGATGGGATCGGTAATGGGATTTGAACGCAAAGCGATTGATGGTCTCGGAAAAAGGTGCACAATATTGTGTTTATTGCTGATTATAAATAAATAGCTATATTGTGTGCACTGTGCACGACCTGAAATGCATAAATGTGTTAGAATTTGCAATTCATGTATTCGTTATATTGTTTTATTTTCCTTTTTTCCACAATTTTCCAGACGACGACTTCAAAGTGGAAACGAAATGTATGGTTCAGTTGAAAACTTAATTTTTTTTTTCTGGTATCTAATTGTATTGATTCAATTCAAACGATGTTTAGTGCACAGGGTTCATAGTTGACCTGCCGTCGAAAGATGAGAATAACTGAATTAGGAACACTGAATTACTTTGTTTTGCAATGATCGCCAACACCACTGGAAACAATTCATTGGCACAGAACGCAACCATAACTAGATCAAACAACTGCGCTACGTTTAAAAATCAAACACAACTTGTTACAATTGTTCTGATATATACTTAAAAATCCTGTAACTGCTGTTTATAAACAAGTAAGTCATTTTTCATCTTCATCCACATCTATCTCATGACTCATGATAGCAGCAAGATACTGCCAGATGGTGATAGATGTGTGTTAAGTTAAAGTTGACATGATAAGGCTTTAGAATTTAGATAGTGGACGAAAAGTTAAATTTTTCGTGGATCTTTAAATAAATCTTTCACGAAACTTTTAAATTTTTCTTCATAGACGTAATTGAAGCGTTTATTCGCGAATTGCAGGAAGAGAAGAGATACATAATTTGCCTCGATCAACGAGTTGAGGTAGTGCTTGTACCATGCAGGCACCTCTGTAGCTGTACCGGGTGTGAAAAAGCTCTCAGAAAGTTTCCGATATGCAGAGCTGAAATTGAACAGTCTATGCGTACTTACAGGTCGTAATATGTCTGTCGGGCATGCTTGCCTGAAGTGGCATAAATCCTCCTCACAATTATTTTGTTTGCTTCTTCTCGTTGATATCGTTTCGAGCAAAGATTTATAGAGCTTAAGATGACACAGAAATGTCAGTGAGAATACCTACAGATCGTGTGTTACTTTGTGACTGTGACGCCATAGAATCGTGTGATAATTTTGTAAATCATTACATTGATGTCTTTTTGATATACAGTACTTTAGTTTAATTGGAATGGTTTGCAGCCTAAAATATAAAGTTTAGTTACCTTTATACTGTTTCCAGAATGGACGCGAAGCTACAGAATCAATGGAAACATCCGACTCGGCAACGGCTGCATTATGGGTCCCCGAAGGTTTCCCCTTCGCGCATTTCCAGATTTCTGTCGAATTTTCCCACCAAACACGCGACCGATCGTTTTCGCGCGTCTTGTGGTAAAAATAGATGCCAGTTCCCATTTGAAAATAAACTGGGGGGAAAAAATGAAGACCAATAAACCAATGTCTAAAAATAGGTTACTAGGTTTGATAAAACCAGAAATTTTACAAAAGAAATGAGAAAAATAGGGCGTAAAGTTATTTCCCCATGGGTTACAGACCTATCGATCAAAAACGTTATCAATCGTACCATGGTGAGTTTAGAAGTTAGAACTAAAGAAACTAAGAAAGGTGCCCTAGAAAGGGAATGATGCAAAGCCTTATACAACTGATACAACTGGAAAGCTTTGTTTAACTTTTCACCCAATTTTACAAAAGGCATTTGGTAAAACGCCAGTCAACACAGTCACAGGCTAAAATGCCACAAACGCATGTTATGCATGAGACAAACTTGGCATTGATAAGGTCGGGATAGGTAGGTAGGTTATGGATAACATTTTGAATGCCGCATGATATTTGGAAACTTGCTCTATATAACTTCATGTAAAAACTCATTTTTGTACATCAGACTAATCTTCGCTCGAATCTGACGATTCAGATTCAATTGCCTGCTGAACACTGGCTATTGCAGCATTTACTGTTGCGTCGATTTCAATGTCAGAATCCTCGTCATCAGAGCAGTCTGACAGAAGATTTTTGCAAATTTCTAATCCACGCATTGCTGTAAATCTTTGCCTAGACATTTTGTAAATGTTTTTGTTTTCAGAAGTAGCCTACTATGATACTGACTCCGATGAAAAACTCAAGAAAATTCAGATAAACATCAAACACTTCCCTTTAGTAAAGTTACTACTACACTACCACAATAGATAAGGGTAAGCTAAGGTTTTCACAACATTTACCTTGAACTAGTTTACCAAGGCAAGAGCTCAATGTAATTGCATCCCATTTACATTTGGTAATAGTTACTTCGTGCAATTTTTCACTCGTATAAGTTGCGAGATAAATTCGGTAATTTTTACTTCGTGCAATTTGATACCCGTATACGTTGCGAGATACATTTGGTAATAGTAACTTCGTGCATATTTGCACCCCTGCAAATGATAACTTACAAAACTTGCGTTTGTACCCGTGCTAATTATAACTAACCCTAACCTCATTTATAAAATGGTTGCACTCAGTAGGCATTTGTTAACCCTATTTAGCAAATGGTTACAATCAGCAGCCATTTGCTAACCCTATTTAGAAAAAGGTTAAACTCAGTAGCAATATGTCAACGCTATTTAGTAAATGGTTACATACAGTAGCAATTTTTAACCCTATTTAGCAAATGGTTTCACTCAGTAAGAATTTGTTAACTCTATTTAGCAAACGGTTTTGGTCAGTTGCCATTTGTAAAATAGCAAAAGGTTACCATGAGTAGCCACATGTTAACCCTATTTAGCAAATGGTTCTGTAGCTTTGCGTCCATTTTGGAAACGGTATGAAGGTAACTTTTGACTTGTTACTTTCCAACTGCGCTGAGGTCGTCACACGTTGCCAACTCCATTGTGCGGCATCACGCATTACAGACCACAATGAAGTCACAAAGAAGACGCGAAATTTGCAGTTATATTGACCGGGGAAGGCTTGATTGGCCACGGTCGCATTATGTGGAACATTTGCACTTTCAAACGGAGAAACTCGTATTTGACTCTTAGGTAATATCGCGCATCGCACTGTATTTGAACTCTTACGTAATAACGCGCATCCTGGTACTCGCGCCTCAATCAAGCTCATTGAGGAACGTTTTCTTGACAATACAGCAAGTATGCATCATTAACCTACTAGGCCGCCGATCTTTGTTTCTTCAGTTCTAAACTCACCATGCTATAATTTATAACGATTACGATGAAAGCGTCTTCTCTGTCCCACGGTCAATTAATATCACGCTCCGTTTCGCTCATTTCTTTTGTATTTGCCAATAATAGGTCAATTTTTTCTAATTTCGTTTAGGTTATTGTCAAATGGGAACTGAATAAATGACTATATAACGCATCCCTTTTTGCTGAAAGAGTGAAAGACATTTACATCTACTGCTGTTCAGTTTGCCAGTCAGCTTAAGGGACACACTTGGCTTGGACCGAAGGTTTTACAGTTTTTTAACTATTTTCAAGTTAGCCATATTCGTTGATCAGATAGAGCTCAAAAACAGTTAGAGTACAGTATAAAGTTTCCCAAATAGCTAAAAAGTGCCAGGGACACACTTGGCTTAAGCCGAAGGTTTTACAGTTTTTTAATTTGTGTCCGGTCCTATGGAGACCATTGTCTAAACAGGTTCTTTGTTCTGGACGATGTTTTTCTTAAAGATCCACACGCCCCATAACATTATGGGAAGAGGAAACAATTAGTCGATAGCCTTACACGTGCTAATGGTTTATTTGCTAACTGAGGGGCAAAACAATTATATACCATATATATATAATTTCCTGCGGTTCCTCACCCATCGGTGCAGTTGAGGTTGGTGATCATGCGTCGGGCGCATCTCAAAACAACGTTGTTGTGGTGAGCTGATATATAAGAAATCTTACGTGACCGAAAATTTTTGTGGTGTGCAGTTAATTAAGTTGTTAGTTTTTGTTTTGGCAAACATGTCATAGAAATATTTACACGATTTTAAAACCAGTTGCTAGAGCAATAAGCTTTTTTGTATAATGTTTGTCCCAGCGCGATGACTGAAAAAAGAAACTCAATAAAACAATTCCGTCACCAATAACCGCGCGAGAGAAATTCGAAGCTCGTCCTAAAACGAGAGAAAAAGTGACAAAAAGCTGCTAGAAAAAAGCGCTAACGGCAAGGCAATTACTATTTATGCGCGAACCACTAATTTGTTGTCGAGGGATATAACATGTCTATTAAGAATTTTGCACGGCATTTTGTCAGAGAACAAGACCAAGAAGCAGTATTGTAATGACAAGGTTTTCAGTATGAGTGGTTGCACAGAACAGTTTTTAAAATTTTGGGTAATTTTGCGTGTAGAACGACAAAATTGAAATCATTTATCCGTCGCGAATTCGCCATCATATATTCCTAAACGAGTTTAGTTAAAGGATAGTAAATTTGGAAAAATTTGTTAAAATTTTAATCTTATTTAAAAAGCAATCAAGACATTTTTGCAGAAAGCATTATTTGTAAGGATGGTATATCACTGAGCATAACATATTAATCGAAAAGTTACGTTTAAAAATGTTAAAATGTGTCTTATATATGAATTTATGTTAGTCTAACAAAAAAATATTTTCCGTACATAGATTTATTTTGCTACAGTTGTTTCTAAAAAAGTCTAAAAAAGAATGAAAGCAACAGCTTTGCATCACATACCATCGTCTCCCCATGACTACGGCAACCTGTTTCAAGCGGTCTCAAATCCGGCAGCCGCAGCACTACTTCTTCGGGCTACGGAAAAATACCCAAGAACGCCGAAATGTGGAAGATGCAGAAACCATGGGGTAGTGAGCGCTTTGAAGGGTCACAAAGGATATGGTCGTTGAAAAGACTGCCTCTGTGCAAAGGGCACTTTGATTGCTGAAAGACAAAGAGTAATGGCAGCGCAGGTAATACCCACAGTGTAAAGTAAACCAAATAAAAAAATTTGCAAAGTAGGATATACATGGTTGCTTATGAAGATTACATTCAAAGTAGAACTATGAATAAAAACAAAAAGAAATTTAGGAATATTTTATATCCTCTGTTTTGAAATCTGTCTAAATCAGAATAAATTATTAATGTACAGCAAAAGTTCAAAAGTTTGTTCTTAATAGCGTATTCTTTAAATATGGAATTTTTTTTTAAAACAGAAATTGTTTTATCTTTTAATTAATATTACCCTAATATAGCTTGCTTTAAGACGTCAGCAAGCCCAAGAGGAAAATAACACACGAGAACTGCAACTGCTCTACTACTTTATTGAAAATGAAATTCACAACAAAGCCAGCAGCGACCCGTTATCATCATCAGGTGCGTCGTCTTCGCGTGTTTTTCAACTTCCCTGGTCAGTTTTTGTAACTGTAAGATATGACTTGAACCTTAAACGCGTTGTTATTTAAAAGTCATCACAATACGTACGTTGGTAGGCGCGAAACGTGCGAGATACGACGATTATATCTCAAATGATTGCAATGGAAGTTACGGTTTCGTGTCGTCATCACCGGTACATCAGCAACAACCGCACTTGGACAACAGCTCGGCCAAATCTGTTCATTCGGACAGCGATCAAAATGGCGACACGGAGAGAAAGTCCGACGTCACTCGCTCACCGCGATCGGACGACCCTAGGAAGAGTCCTCCTTCTGGTATGAGTGAAAACAGCTCACCGGCGTACAATGAAAGTCGATATAATCCTGAAAAACCTCACGCGAGTCAGGGGCCTGCATTGGATATCGACGAATCGCCAGAAAAGCATTCCCTTCTGTCACGAACTGACTCAGCTGACCAGGCCAGTGACGTAACCGAAAATCAGCTATACGATTCAAGCCAGCTAACACAAACGCAAAACCAAGATGCAACAAGGTAATTTCAATTAACTAAATTACTGTATAAAGTCAAGTTAATCTGTAAATATTAAGTCCATATAATTCGCTCTAAGTTATAATTATAATAAATCTAAATAAATAGAAACCCAGAAAATATATCGGGTTTTTTCATACAGTGGCGGGTTTGAGATGTTATGTCGAGTTTTTCCCAAACACAACGCGTCGCAATTATCTTCAATTTTAAAAAACTGCAACGGCGATGTGGTGAAAGCAATACAAAAGGTAATTACAGTATATTTATAGCATCGAATGTGGGTAGTAAAAATTAGCACGAAACTACCTGTAAAACGTCGCGCACTACCTTAACATTTCAATATTTTCTTTGTTTTTTCAAACATTTATAAGTCATATGTTTCATCATCCCACAGGTGTTAAAATTTGAAGATGAAATCGCAAAATCTTCACCACATTTGGGATCACCGAGAGACAACGCAACAAATTCTCATGTTCAGTTAAATTACACACGTGATAGCGCACGAGATCCCATTAACCTATCTCAACAAAGCGGTATGTTTTTGTCCTAAAAATAGCAACAGTGTGCCATAAAGATTGATAGAGGGTAATAATATTAATATTTTTTTCCTTCTTTTATAGCTGGAAGCTGCAACACGAGCCCTCATCCAACCATTGATGGTGACGCAATATCACCAGGCACACCTCCCATCGGTGATTTGTCGCAAGCCTACAAGTTCCAACAGGGTTCAATGGGTGCACCAGCACTGGATGCTCGAACCGCATTTTATCCTTTTGTAAACGGTTCGCTAGCAGGCAACTCCTTTTCAGCGCACACTGCAGGAAAAATTCCAGCGACTAACTTTAATGGGGCGTTTAAGCTGGGCCAATTCAGCAATTCTTCAATAAGATCACGTTATCCATTGCCGGGACAGATGCCGATGTCGTGCTTGGGAAATCTTTCCCCGTTTCCATCATCTTACGGCCAACACCCCGCCATCCGAGGACTCTTTGGGGGAGTTTCTCCTTACGGATCGTCTTCATTTATGCCTTCTCTTACCGCCGCCGCAGCTGCCCGCCCCAGACACCATTTCCTACGATACTAACCCTCAATTCTAAGGGCGCTTTCAGCCCTAACCCAAACCCCTCATATACATGGAGTCATTTTTCCAGATGCGATCGGTCATAAAGTTCTAACCCTGAACATTTAGAAACCGGTATTGTCTTTATTTTAGAGCAATAATAAGATCAATCTCCATTGTGGATCCTCATATGACCTTTTAAAGTGTTTCTTTGGGTAAATGACTTGAGACAAACTTAGCATTGATAAGGTTGCTCAGCTGTGTGAGTTTTTATATGACTTCTCAAACTGCCGCGTTGGGTAAATGAATTGTCGCACATATTGCATGAATAAGGTCTTTCTCCAGCGTGCATTCTCATATGACGTTTTAAATGCTAGCTTTGAGTAAATAACTTTTCACATAACTTGCAGTGATAATTACGCTTTCCAGTATGAGTTGTTACATGAGTTTTCAAATTGCTGCGTTGGGTACATGACTAGTCGCACATATCGCATTGTTAAGGTCGCTCATCTGTGTGAGCTCTTATATGATCTTTCAAGTGGCTTTTGTATTTGAATGATTTATCACAAAATTTGCAGGAAAAATGCTTTTCTTGTCCTTCTTTGTTGAAAAAGTCTTGTGAAATCCCATCAATCATTGCTTTTAACAAAACGTCAATTTGCATTCCAACTACTTGACGACCCATTGCGTTATTATTATTATTACCTAATTACATAATATACAAACCTAATTCGTTCGGCAAATTGAATTAAATTACCCCAACACGTGCCACAGTTGCAGATTGTTTACAGAATTTTATGTATGATATATATATCATTTAAGCAATTAACAACATTTGCGAAAAACTAGAAAAAAATTACTTTAATGTAATATTTAAGCCCTGTTCAGAAGACTTAATTCACAGGCAAGCACTCTTATCTCCGCGTTGTGATTTCCTTTGATAAAACAAGTTGGTCTTTGGTAAAATGACAAAACCAAACCAATTCTTGAAAAATATTAAGACGAATGTCAATGCAATGTCAATATTTCATGGTAGTAGGCTACTACACTATTATTAATGATTACTAAACTATACCCTGCAAAAAACATTTATAGGTCTCCAAAGGTCATATTAAATATGATGATCATTAATACACAACTGATTTGTGCCTAAAACGTTTATAAGTGCATATATTCTTGCTCATATTACGTGTAAATGTCAATATTGCATGATACTAAGTACAACTGCATTAGTAATTATCAATGATTACTAAAATATATTTTGAAAAAAGCAATTATATATCTCCAAACATCATGTTAACATGATAATCTTTAATAAACATCTGCTGAATTTTGATTATATTTAAAACTAATATTAATGTAACTATTGGTATTGTATTGTATTATTGTTATTGTATTATATTGTATTAATATGTGTAACGATTTGTACTAATATTAATGTAACTAATTAGTAACTGTAGTCTGTAAATAAACTACCAGCATAATATGTGTCATTTTGTATATATAATTAATTGCCTTCATTTCCTTGCCAGTTGCCACCATTTCAATAATGTTTTTGGATTCCCTACATACGAAAACTGCCTAAATCATAAAAATTTCGCAAACTTCACATAATACAAAACAACTTTTATTTATTATTGACAATTTTCCCAACAAGCACATTACTGAAACCAATATAACTTCCACGCAAATGTCCATTATGCCTGACAAACTCATAAATGTATGTATTCTTACTCATAAAATGTGTATTGTTTAAAACGATTTAGATCAAAATGAGGTCAAAATTTAAACTTGTTAGGTGAAAAAACTGGTTGCCCTACTAATAAGGGATTTGCCACTTTACTGCGATTGTATTTCAACCTGATTTAATTTCATTTATGATTTTCATTTTAACCAATCATGCGAATTATCATGGAATATTATCTAAAGACGTTAAATGCCGCACGTGATCTATGTCCCAGAAACGCACAACAGCGAGTGTTCATCACCTGAAGTGATGGTGTAAGCACCTCAGGGGTGTCCGTGCATGTAATAGAACAAGCAAACCTGAACTGACAGCTGCAGCGATCGGTCCTGAAACGATTAGTTGAAATGGATATTTCAACAGAAAATTTTTTTTTTGAGATAGTATTTTCGGCGCCTTGAAAATGAATCGCATTTGTGTTTCAAAAGTGTACAAGTGCTGCGGTTCGGATGTTTTTTGTGCTGCGACAAGTTACCGATTTTGCAAAGTTTTAAGTGATTTTAACGTAAAAGTGAAAGTTTCAATGTAATGTTCCCCGTAGTGGAGCTGCATCTTGTAAAGCTACGCCAAGAATAGACGCAGTCAACCGAGAATTTGCGGTGCATGCAGTTACTTGAAAACAACCGGATTAAGGGGTAAAAGGGCGTCATACTAACAAAGAAAATTTCTTTAATTTTGCCTCGTCCTTGCCTGGATCGCACCTGGTGTAGATATAACGCTGCTTGGTGTCGATGATAAATAATTGTTATTACGTAAGTCAAAAGTGAGCACACTGTAATGACTCCTCGCGGTCCTTAATCAACGCTTCTTGTAGCTACGTCGCATACCTCATAATCACGCCAATGAAGCTCTCAGTTCAGTATCTCAGTTTAAAACACTACACTAAGTCATACATTAATATTTTCTCCGACCTTGCTGTGGGTAAAAAATTTGAATTAGGGCCAATTCTTTGTATTTGCCGATATATTTGCAAACGTTTGTTTATTTCGACGAGACGTTTTGGCTTTTCACTGTGTGCTTTACCCTTGAAAAGCATAAAAAATCCATTGCATAATTGTTGCATTTAGGCAACATACGTTTGTGACGTATTTCTGCAGGATAACACTTTGGAAGATGATGAAGAAGAAGACAATGTAAAACCGGAGAAAAAGAAACGGATTAGACCGAAAAAAAAGTGTCCGTAAGTTGTACTATAATTTTGGCCTAGCTTTCAAGTATATGAATGGAAGAGAATTTAAAATAATCTCAGCTTTTCAATGCTGTTTTTTGTTTTTATGTGTAAAAGAGAAGAAAAGTGAAACATGTCCAAGAATAATGACATGATGGTGTTAATAATTGTTCTAGATTCTGTTGTGTCATGAATTCGAGTATCTCGCGCCACTGCAAACTCGTGCACGAGAAAATAAACTAATGAAGAAGGTGATTTTGCATGCGAATTTTGCGAAAAGACTTCTGACTTCTTGGAATGGCCTCGTGACTCGTGAGACACCTACGCGGCAAGCTTCACGCTGATCAACCTAAGGCAAAGGAGATGGCTGATTCTGTGGACCGCCGCCGGAAAAACGTCCCAATCGGAAGTTTTGGTAAATACACAAAGTACAAAATGACTGTGCAGTAGTTGCTCATGTTGTTGCCATTAAAAATTATTTGTTATTCTACAAACAATTTGTGTATGATTTGCATTTGTAAAAAAAACCTTTGAAGAAATGCTTCGTTGGTGCACTGTCGTCTTTATTTCATAAACCAGGTGGAAATGCAACGCGTACGAAGTCGGCCCAATGAAGCGATGGGATCGGTAATGGGATTTGAACGCAAAGCGATTGATGGTCTCGGAAAAAGGTGCACAATATTGTGTTTATTGCTGATTATAAATAAATAGCTATATTGTGTGCACTGTGCACGACCTGAAATGCATAAATGTGTTAGAATTTGCAATTCATGTATTCGTTATATTGTTTTATTTTCCTTTTTTCCACAATTTTCCAGACGACGACTTCAAAGTGGAAACGAAATGTATGGTTCAGTTGAAAACTTAATTTTTTTTTTCTGGTATCTAATTGTATTGATTCAATTCAAACGATGTTTAGTGCACAGGGTTCATAGTTGACCTGCCGTCGAAAGATGAGAATAACTGAATTAGGAACACTGAATTACTTTGTTTTGCAATGATCGCCAACACCACTGGAAACAATTCATTGGCACAGAACGCAACCATAACTAGATCAAACAACTGCGCTACGTTTAAAAATCAAACACAACTTGTTACAATTGTTCTGATATATACTTAAAAATCCTGTAACTGCTGTTTATAAACAAGTAAGTCATTTTTCATCTTCATCCACATCTATCTCATGACTCATGATAGCAGCAAGATACTGCCAGAAGGTGATAGATGTGTGTTAAGTTAAAGTTGACATGATAAGGCTTTAGAATTTAGATAGTGGACGAAAAGTTAAATTTTTCGTGGATCTTTAAATAAATCTTTCACGAAACTTTTAAATTTTTCTTCATAGACGTAATTGAAGCGTGTATTCGCGAATTGCAGGAAGAGAAAAGATACATAATTTGCCTCGATCAACGAGTTGAGGTAGTGCTTGTACCATGCAGGCACCTCTGTAGCTGTACCGGGTGTGAAAAAGCTCTCAGAAAGTTTCCGATATGCAGAGCTGAAATTGAACAGTCTATGCGTACTTACAGGTCGTAATATGTCTGTCGGGCATGCTTGCCTGAAGTGGCATAAATCCTCCTCACAATTATTTTGTTTGCTTCTTCTCGTTGATATCGTTTCGAGCAAAGATTTATAGAGCTTAAGATGACACAGAAATGTCAGTGAGAATACCTACAGATCGTGTGTTACTTTGTGACTGTGACGCCATAGAATCGTGTGATAATTTTGTAAATCATTACATTGATGTCTTTTTGATATACAGTACTTTAGTTTAATTGGAATGGTTTGCAGCCTAAAATATAAAGTTTAGTTACCTTTATACTGTTTCCAGAATGGACGCGAAGCTACAGAATCAATGGAAACATCCGACTCGGCAACGGCTGCATTATGGGTCCCCGAAGGTTTCCCCTTCGCGCATTTCCAGATTTCTGTCGAATTTTCCCACCAAACACGCGACCGATCGTTTTCGCGCGTCTTGTGGTAAAAATAGATGCCAGTTCCCATTTGAAAATAAACTGGGGGGAAAAAATGAAGACCAATAAACCAATGTCTAAAAATAGGTTACTAGGTTTGATAAAACCAGAAATTTTACAAAAGAAATGAGAAAAATAGGGCGTAAAGTTATTTCCCCATGGGTTACAGACCTATCGATCAAAAACGTTATCAATCGTACCATGGTGAGTTTAGAAGTTAGAACTAAAGAAACTAAGAAAGGTGCCCTAGAAAGGGAATGATGCAAAGCCTTATACAACTGATACAACTGGAAAGCTTTGTTTAACTTTTCACCCAATTTTACAAAAGGCATTTGGTAAAACGCCAGTCAACACAGTCACAGGCTAAAATGCCACAAACGCATGTTATGCATGAGACAAACTTGGCATTGATAAGGTCGGGATAGGTAGGTAGGTTATGGATAACATTTTGAATGCCGCATGATATTTGGAAACTTGCTCTATATAACTTCATGTAAAAACTCATTTTTGTACATCAGACTAATCTTCGCTCGAATCTGACGATTCAGATTCAATTGCCTGCTGAACACTGGCTATTGCAGCATTTACTGTTGCGTCGATTTCAATGTCAGAATCCTCGTCATCAGAGCAGTCTGACAGAAGATTTTTGCAAATTTCTAATCCACGCATTGCTGTAAATCTTTGCCTAGACATTTTGTAAATGTTTTTGTTTTCAGAAGTAGCCTACTATGATACTGACTCCGATGAAAAACTCAAGAAAATTCAGATAAACATCAAACACTTCCCTTTAGTAAAGTTACTACTACACTACCACAATAGATAAGGGTAAGCTAAGGTTTTCACAACATTTACCTTGAACTAGTTTACCAAGGCAAGAGCTCAATGTAATTGCATCCCATTTACATTTGGTAATAGTTACTTCGTGCAATTTTTCACTCGTATAAGTTGCGAGATAAATTCGGTAATTTTTACTTCGTGCAATTTGATACCCGTATACGTTGCGAGATACATTTGGTAATAGTAACTTCGTGCATATTTGCACCCCTGCAAATGATAACTTACAAAACTTGCGTTTGTACCCGTGCTAATTATAACTAACCCTAACCTCATTTATAAAATGGTTGCACTCAGTAGGCATTTGTTAACCCTATTTAGCAAATGGTTACAATCAGCAGCCATTTGCTAACCCTATTTAGAAAAAGGTTAAACTCAGTAGCAATATGTCAACGCTATTTAGTAAATGGTTACATACAGTAGCAATTTTTAACCCTATTTAGCAAATGGTTTCACTCAGTAAGAATTTGTTAACTCTATTTAGCAAACGGTTTTGGTCAGTTGCCATTTGTAAAATAGCAAAAGGTTACCATGAGTAGCCACATGTTAACCCTATTTAGCAAATGGTTCTGTAGCTTTGCGTCCATTTTGGAAACGGTATGAAGGTAACTATTGACTTGTTACTTTCCAACTGCGCTGAGGTCGTCACACGTCGCCAACTCCATTGTGCGGCATCACGCATTACAGACCACAATGAAGTCACAAAGAAGACGCGAAATTTGCAGTTATATTGACCGGGGAAGGCTTGATTGGCCACGGTCGCATTATGTGGAACATTTGCACTTTCAAACGGAGAAACTCGTATTTGACTCTTAGGTAATATCGCGCATCGCACTGTATTTGAACTCTTACGTAATAACGCGCATCCTGGTACTCGCGCCTCAATCAAGCTCATTGAGGAACGTTTTCTTGACAATACAGCAAGTATGCATCATTAACCTTCTAGGCCGCCGATCTTTGTTTCTACAGTTCTAAACTCACCATGCTATAATTTATAACGTTTTCGATCATAGCGTCTTCTCTGTCCCACGGTCAATTAACATCACGCTCCGTTTCGCTCATTTCTTTTGTATTTGCCAATATTAGGTCAATTTTTTCTAATTTCGTGTAGGGTATTGTCAAATGGGAACTGAGTAAATGACTATATAACGCATCCCTTTTTGCTGAAAGAGTGAAAGACATTTACATGTACTGCTGTTCAGTTTGCCAGTCAGCTTAAGGGACACACTTGGCTTGGACCGAAGGTTTTACAGTTTTTTAACTATTTTCAAGTTAGCCATATTCGTTGATCAGATAGAGCTCAAAAACAGTTAGAGTACAGTATAAAGTTTCCCAAATAGCTAAAAAGTGCCAGGGACACACTTGGTTTGGGCCGAAGGTTTTACAGTTTTTTAATTTGTGTCCGGTCCTATGGAGACCATTGTCTAAACAGGTTCTTTGTTCTGGACGATGTTTTTCTTAAAGATCCACACGCCCCATAACATTATGGGAAGAGGAAACAATTAGTCGATAGCCTTACACGTGCTAATGGTTTATTTGCTAACTGAGGGGCAAAACAATTATATACCATATATATATAATTTCCTGCGGTTCCTCACCCATCGGTGCAGTTGAGGTTGGTGATCATGCGTCGGTCGCATCTCAAAACAACGTTGTTGTGGTGAGCTGATATATAAGAAATCTTACGTGACCGAAAATTTTTGTGGTGTGCAGTTAATTAAGTTGTTAGTTTTTGTTTTGGCAAACATGTCATAGAAATATTTACACGATTTTAAAACCAGTTGCTAGAGCAATAAGCTTTTTTGTATAATGTTTGTCCCAGCGCGATGACTGAAAAAAGAAACTCAATAAAACAATTCCGTCACCAATAACCGCGCGAGAGAAATTCGAAGCTCGTCCTAAAACGAGAGAAAAAGTGACAAAAAGCTGCTAGAAAAAAGCGCTAACGGCAAGGCAATTACTATTTATGCGCGAACCACTAATTTGTTGTCGAGGGATATAACATGTCTATTAAGAATTTTGCACGGCATTTTGTCAGAGAACAAGACCAAGAAGCAATTATGTAATGACAAGGTTTTCAGTATGAGTGGTTGCACAGAACAGTTTTTAAAATTTTGGGTAATTTTGCGTGTAGAACGACAAAATTGAAATCATTTATCCGTCGCGATTTCGCCATCATATATTCCTAAACGAGTTTAGTTAAAGGATAGTAAATTTGGAAAAATTTGTTAAAATTTTAATCTTATTTAAAAAGCAATCAAGACATTTTTGCAGAAAGCATTATTTGCAAGGATGGTATATCACTGAGCATAACATATTAATCTAAAAGTTACGTTTAAAAATGTTAAAATGTGTCTTATATATGAATTTATGTTAGTCTAACAAAAAAATATTTTCCATACATAGATATATTTTGCTACAGTTGTTTCTAAAAAAGTCTAAAAAAGAATGAAAGCAACAGCTTTGCATCACATACCATCGTCTCCCCATGACTACGGCAACCTGTCTCAAGCGGTCTCAAATCCGGCAGCCGCAGCACTACTTCTTCGGGCTACGGAAAAATACCCAAGAACGCCGAAATGTGGAAGATGCAGAAACCATGGGGAAGTGAGCGCTTTGAAGGGTCACAAAGGATATTGTCGTTGGAAAGACTGCCTCTGTGCAAAGGGCACTTTGATTGCTGAAAGACAAAGAGTAATGGCAGCGCAGGTAATACCCACAGTGTAAAGTAAACCAAATAAAAAAATTTGCAAAGTAGGATATACATGGTTGCTTATGAAGATTACATTCAAAGTAGAACTATGAATAAAAACAAAAAGAAATTTAGGAATATTTTATGTCTTCTGTTTTGAAATCTGTCTAAATCAGAATAAATTATTAATGTACAGCAAAAGTTCAAAAGTTTGTTCTTAATAGCGTATTCTTTAAATATGGAAATTTTTTTTAAAACAGAAATTGTTTTATCTTTAAACTTAATATTACCCTAATATAGCTTGCTTTAAGACGTCAGCAAGCCCAAGAGGAAAATAACACACGAGAACTGCAACTGCTCTACGGAGCTACCCAGAGTTTTTCGCCCTTGGACGCGCAACGCATCGCAAGTATTGAACGATCGCCGAAAAAAGACTTTATTGAAAATGAAATTCACAACAAAGCCAGCAGCGACCCGTTATCATCATCAGGTGCGTCGTCTTCGCGTGTTTTTCAACTTCCCTGGTCAGTTTTTGTAACTGTAAGATATGACTTGAACCTTAAACGCGTTGTTATTTAAAAGTCATCACAATACGTACGTTGGTAGGCGCGAAACGTGCGAGATACGACGATTATATCTCAAATGATTGCAATGGAAGTTACGGTTTCGTGTCGTCATCACCGGTACATCAGCAACAACCGCACTTGGACAACAGCTCGGCCAAATCTGTTCATTCGGACAGCGATCAAAATGGCGACACGGAGAGAAAGTCCGACGTCACTCGCTCACCGCGATCGGACGACCCTAGGAAGAGTCCCCCTTCTGGTATGAGTGAAAACAGCTCACCGGCGTACAATGAAAGTCGATATAATCCTGAAAAACCTCACGCGAGTCAGGGGCCTGCATTGGATATCGACGAATCGCCAGAAAAGCATTCCCTTCTGTCAAGAACTGACTCAGCTGACCAGGCCAGTGACGTAGCCGAAAATCAGCTATACGATTCAAGCCAGCTAACACAAACGCAAAACCAAGATGCAACAAGGTAATTTCAATTAACTAAATTACTGTATAAAGTCAAGTTAATCTGTAAATATTAAGTCCATATAATTCGCTTTAAGTTATAATTATAATAAATCTAAATAAATAGAAACCCAGAAAATATATCGGGTTTTTTCATACAGTGGCGGGTTTGAGATGTTATGTCGAGTTTTTCCCAAACACAACGCGTCGCAATTATCTTCAATTTTAAAAAACTGCAACGGCGATGTGGTGAAAGCAATACAAAAGGTAATTACAGTATATTTATAGCATCGAATGTGGGTAGTAAAAATTAGCACGAAACTACCTGTAAAACGTCGCGCACTACTTTAACATTTCAATATTTTCTTTGTTTTTTCAAACATTTATAAGTCATATGTTTCATCATCCCACAGGTGTTAAAATTTGAAGATGAAATCGCAAAATCTTCACCACATTTGGGATCACCGAGAGACAACGCAACAAATTCTCATGTTCAGTTAAATTACACACGTGATAGCGCACGAGATCCCATTAACCTATCTCAACAAAGCGGTATGTTTTTGTCCTAAAAATAGCAACAGTGCGCCATAAAGATTGATAGAGGGTAATAATATTAATATTTTTTTCCTTCTTTTATAGCTGGAAGCTGCAACACGAGCCCTCATCCAACCATTGATGGTGACGCAATATCACCAGGCACACCTCCCATCGGTGATTTGTCGCAAGCCTACAAGTTCCAACAGGGTTCAATGGGTGCACCAGCACTGGATGCTCGAACCGCATTTTATCCTTTTGTAAACGGTTCGCTAGCAGGCAACTCCTTTTCAGCGCACACTGCAGGAAAAATTCCAGCGACTAGCTTTAATGGGGTGTTTAAGCTGGGCCAATTCAGCAATTCCTCAATAAGATCACGTTATCCATTGCCGGGACAGATGCCGATGTCGTGCTTGGGAAATCTTTCCCCGTTTCCATCATCTTACGGCCAACACCCCGCCATCCGAGGACTCTTTGGCGGAGTTTCTCCTTACGGATCGTCTTCATTTATGCCTTCTCTTACCGCCGCCGCAGCTGCCCGCCCCAGACACCATTTCCTACGATACTAACCCTCAATTCTAAGGGCGCTTTCAGCCCTAACCCAAACCCCTCATATACATGGAGTCATTTTTCCAGATGCGACCGGTCATAAAGTTCTAACCCTGAACATTTAGAAACCGGTATTGTCTTTATTTTAGAGCAATAATAAGATCAATCTCTATTGTGGATCCTCATATAACCTTTTAAAGTGTTGCTTTGGGTAAATGACTTGAGACAAACTTAGCATTGATAAGGTTGCTCAGCTGTGTGAGTTTTTATATGACTTCTCAAACTGCCGCGTTGGGTAAATGAATTGTCGCACATATTGCATGAATAAGGTCTTTCTCCAGCGTGCATTCTCATATGACGTTTTAAATGCTAGCTTTGAGTAAATAACTTTTCACATAACTTGCAGTGATAATTACGCTTTCCAGTATGAGTTGTTACATGAGTTTTCAAATTGCTGCGTTGGGTACATGACTTGTCGCACATATCGCATTGTTAAGGTCGCTCATCTGTGTGAGCTCTTATATGATCTTTCAAGTGGCTTTTGTATTTGAATGATTTATCACAAAATTTGCAGGAAAAATGCTTTTCTTGTCCTTCTTTGTTGAAAAAGTCTTGTGAAATCCCATCAATCATTGCTTTTAACAAAACGTCAATTTGCATTCCAACTACTTGACGACCCATTGCGTTATTATTATTATTACCTAATTACATAATATACAAACCTAATTCGTTCGGCAAATTGAATTAAATTACCCCAACACGTGCCACAGTTGCAGATTGTTTACAGAATTTTATGTATGATATATATATCATTTAAGCAATTAACAACATTTGCGAAAAACTAGAAAAAAATTACTTTAATGTAATATTTAAGCCCTGTTCAGAAGACTTAATTCACAGGCAAGCACTCTTATCTCCGCGTTGTGATTTCCTTTGATAAAACAAGTTGGTCTTTGGTAAAATGACAAAACCAAACCAATTCTTGAAAAATATTAAGACGAATGTCAATGCAATGTCAATATTTCATGGTAGTAGGCTACTACACTATTATTAATGATTACTAAACTATACCCTGCAAAAAACATTTATAGGTCTCCAAAGGTCATATTAAATATGATGATCATTAATACACAACTGATTTGTGCCTAAAACGTTTATAAGTGCATATATTCTTGCTCATATTACGTGTAAATGTCAATATTGCATGATACTAAGTACAACTGCATTAGTAATTATCAATGATTACTAAAATATATTTTGAAAAAAGCAATTATATATCTCCAAACATCATGTTAACATGATAATCTTTAATAAACATCTGCTGAATTTTGATTATATTTAAAACTAATATTAATGTAACTATTGGTATTGTATTGTATTATTGTTATTGTATTATATTGTATTAATATGTGTAACGATTTGTACTAATATTAATGTAACTAATTAGTAACTGTAGTCTGTAAATAAACTACCAGCATAATATGTGTCATTTTGTATATATAATTAATTGCCTTCATTTCCTTGCCAGTTGCCACCATTTCAATAATGTTTTTGGATTCCCTACATACGAAAACTGCCTAAATCATAAAAATTTCGCAAACTTCACATAATACAAAACAACTTTTATTTATTATTGACAATTTTCCCAACAAGCACATTACTGAAACCAATATAACTTCCACGCAAATGTCCATTATGCCTGACAAACTCATAAATGTATGTATTCTTACTCATAAAATGTGTATTGTTTAAAACGATTTAGATCAAAATGAGGTCAAAATTTAAACTTGTTAGGTGAAAAAACTGGTTGCCCTACTAATAAGGGATTTGCCACTTTACTGCGATTGTATTTCAACCTGATTTAATTTCATTTATGATTTTCATTTTAACCAATCATGCGAATTATCATGGAATATTATCTAAAGACGTTAAATGCCGCACGTGATCTATGTCCCAGAAACGCACAACAGCGAGTGTTCATCACCTGAAGTGATGGTGTAAGCACCTCAGGGGTGTCCGTGCATGTAATAGAACAAGCAAACCTGAACTGACAGCTGCAGCGATCGGTCCTGAAACGATTAGTTGAAATGGATATTTCAACAGAAAATTTTTTTTTTGAGATAGTATTTTCGGCGCCTTGAAAATGAATCGCATTTGTGTTTCAAAAGTGTGCAAGTGCTGCGGTTCGGATGTTTTTTGTGCTGCGACAAGTTACCGATTTTGCAAAGTTTTAAGTGATTTTAACGTAAAAGTGAAAGTTTCAATGTAATGTTCCCCGTAGTGGAGCTGCATCTTGTAAAGCAACGCCAAGAATAGACGCAGTCAACCGAGAATTTGCGGTGCATGCAGTTACTTGAAAACAACCGGATTAAGGGGTAAAAGGGCGTCATACTAACAAAGAAAATTTCTTTAATTTTGCCTCGTCCTTGCCTGGATCGCACCTGGTGTAGATATAACGCTGCTTGGTGTCGATGATAAATAATTGTTATTACGTAAGTCAAAAGTGAGCACACTGTAATGACTCCTCGCGGTCCTTAATCAACGCTTCTTGTAGCTACGTCGCATACCTCATAATCACGCCAATGAAGCTCTCAGTTCAGTATCTCAGTTTAAAACACTACACTAAGTCATACATTAATATTTTCTCCGACCTTGCTGTGGGTAAAAAATTTGAATTAGGGCCAATTCTTTGTATTTGCCGATATATTTGCAAACGTTTGTTTATTTCGACGAGACGTTTTGGCTTTTCACTGTGTGCTTTACCCTTGAAAAGCATAAAAAATCCATTGCATAATTGTTGCATTTAGGCAACATACGTTTGTGACGTATTTCTGCAGGATAACACTTTGGAAGATGATGAAGAAGAAGACAATGTAAAACCGGAGAAAAAGAAACGGATTAGACCGAAAAAAAAGTGTCCGTAAGTTGTACTATAATTTTGGCCTAGCTTTCAAGTATATGAATGGAAGAGAATTTAAAATAATCTCAGCTTTTCAATGCTGTTTTTTGTTTTTATGTGTAAAAGAGAAGAAAAGTGAAACATGTCCAAGAATAATGACATGATGGTGTTAATAATTGTTCTAGATTCTGTTGTGTCATGAATTCGAGTATCTCGCGCCACTGCAAACTCGTGCACGAGAAAATAAACTAATGAAGAAGGTGATTTTGCATGCGAATTTTGCGAAAAGACTTCTGACTTCTTGGAATGGCCTCGTGACTCGTGAGACACCTACGCGGCAAGCTTCACGCTGATCAACCTAAGGCAAAGGAGATGGCTGATTCTGTGGACCGCCGCCGGAAAAACGTCCCAATCGGAAGTTTTGGTAAATACACAAAGTACAAAATGACTGTGCAGTAGTTGCTCATGTTGTTGCCATTAAAAATTATTTGTTATTCTACAAACAATGTGTGTATGATTTGCATTTGTAAAAAAAACCTTTGAAGAAATGCTTCGTTGGTGCACTGTCGTCTTTATTTCATAAACCAGGTGGAAATGCAACGCGTACGAAGTCGGCCCAATGAAGCGATGGGATCGGTAATGGGATTTGAACGCAAAGCGATTGATGGTCTCGGAAAAAGGTGCACAATATTGTGTTTATTGCTGATTATAAATAAATAGCTATATTGTGTGCACTGTGCACGACCTGAAATGCATAAATGTGTTAGAATTTGCAATTCATGTATTCGTTATATTGTTTTATTTTCCTTTTTTCCACAATTTTCCAGACGACGACTTCAAAGTGGAAACGAAATGTATGGTTCAGTTGAAAACTTAATTTTTTTTTTCTGGTATCTAATTGTATTGATTCAATTCAAACGATGTTTAGTGCACAGGGTTCATAGTTGACCTGCCGTCGAAAGATGAGAATAACTGAATTAGGAACACTGAATTACTTTGTTTTGCAATGATCGCCAACACCACTGGAAACAATTCATTGGCACAGAACGCAACCATAACTAGATCAAACAACTGCGCTACGTTTAAAAATCAAACACAACTTGTTACAATTGTTCTGATATATACTTAAAAATCCTGTAACTGCTGTTTATAAACAAGTAAGTCATTTTTCATCTTCATCCACATCTATCTCATGACTCATGATAGCAGCAAGATACTGCCAGAAGGTGATAGATGTGTGTTAAGTTAAAGTTGACATGATAAGGCTTTAGAATTTAGATAGTGGACGAAAAGTTAAATTTTTCGTGGATCTTTAAATAAATCTTTCACGAAACTTTTAAATTTTTCTTCATAGACGTAATTGAAGCGTGTATTCGCGAATTGCAGGAAGAGAAGAGATACATAATTTGCCTCGATCAACGAGTTGAGGTAGTGCTTGTACCATGCAGGCACCTCTGTAGCTGTACCGGGTGTGAAAAAGCTCTCAGAAAGTTTCCGATATGCAGAGCTGAAATTGAACAGTCTATGCGTACTTACAGGTCGTAATATGTCTGTCGGGCATGCTTGCCTGAAGTGGCATAAATCCTCCTCACAATTATTTTGTTTGCTTCTTCTCGTTGATATCGTTTCGAGCAAAGATTTATAGAGCTTAAGATGACACAGAAATGTCAGTGAGAATACCTACAGATCGTGTGTTACTTTGTGACTGTGACGCCATAGAATCGTGTGATAATTTTGTAAATCATTACATTGATGTCTTTTTGATATACAGTACTTTAGTTTAATTGGAATGGTTTGCAGCCTAAAATATAAAGTTTAGTTACCTTTATACTGTTTCCAGAATGGACGCGAAGCTACAGAATCAATGGAAACATCCGACTCGGCAACGGCTGCATTATGGGTCCCCGAAGGTTTCCCCTTCGCGCATTTCCAGATTTCTGTCGAATTTTCCCACCAAACACGCGACCGATCGTTTTCGCGCGTCTTGTGGTAAAAATAGATGCCAGTTCCCATTTGAAAATAAACTGGGGGGAAAAAATGAAGACCAATAAACCAATGTCTAAAAATAGGTTACTAGGTTTGATAAAACCAGAAATTTTACAAAAGAAATGAGAAAAATAGGGCGTAAAGTTATTTCCCCATGGGTTACAGACCTATCGATCAAAAACGTTATCAATCGTACCATGGTGAGTTTAGAAGTTAGAACTAAAGAAACTAAGAAAGGTGCCCTAGAAAGGGAATGATGCAAAGCCTTATACAACTGATACAACTGGAAAGCTTTGTTTAACTTTTCACCCAATTTTACAAAAGGCATTTGGTAAAACGCCAGTCAACACAGTCACAGGCTAAAATGCCACAAACGCATGTTATGCATGAGACAAACTTGGCATTGATAAGGTCGGGATAGGTAGGTAGGTTATGGATAACATTTTGAATGCCGCATGATATTTGGAAACTTGCTCTATATAACTTCATGTAAAAACTCATTTTTGTACATCAGACTAATCTTCGCTCGAATCTGACGATTCAGATTCAATTGCCTGCTGAACACTGGCTATTGCAGCATTTACTGTTGCGTCGATTTCAATGTCAGAATCCTCGTCATCAGAGCAGTCTGACAGAAGATTTTTGCAAATTTCTAATCCACGCATTGCTGTAAATCTTTGCCTAGACATTTTGTAAATGTTTTTGTTTTCAGAAGTAGCCTACTATGATACTGACTCCGATGAAAAACTCAAGAAAATTCAGATAAACATCAAACACTTCCCTTTAGTAAAGTTACTACTACACTACCACAATAGATAAGGGTAAGCTAAGGTTTTCACAACATTTACCTTGAACTAGTTTACCAAGGCAAGAGCTCAATGTAATTGCATCCCATTTACATTTGGTAATAGTTACTTCGTGCAATTTTTCACTCGTATAAGTTGCGAGATAAATTCGGTAATTTTTACTTCGTGCAATTTGATACCCGTATACGTTGCGAGATACATTTGGTAATAGTAACTTCGTGCATATTTGCACCCCTGCAAATGATAACTTACAAAACTTGCGTTTGTACCCGTGCTAATTATAACTAACCCTAACCTCATTTATAAAATGGTTGCACTCAGTAGGCATTTGTTAACCCTATTTAGCAAATGGTTACAATCAGCAGCCATTTGCTAACCCTATTTAGAAAAAGGTTAAACTCAGTAGCAATATGTCAACGCTATTTAGTAAATGGTTACATACAGTAGCAATTTTTAACCCTATTTAGCAAATGGTTTCACTCAGTAAGAATTTGTTAACTCTATTTAGCAAACGGTTTTGGTCAGTTGCCATTTGTAAAATAGCAAAAGGTTACCATGAGTAGCCACATGTTAACCCTATTTAGCAAATGGTTCTGTAGCTTTGCGTCCATTTTGGAAACGGTATGAAGGTAACTATTGACTTGTTACTTTCCAACTGCGCTGAGGTCGTCACACGTCGCCAACTCCATTGTGCGGCATCACGCATTACAGACCACAATGAAGTCACAAAGAAGACGCGAAATTTGCAGTTATATTGACCGGGGAAGGCTTGATTGGCCACGGTCGCATTATGTGGAACATTTGCACTTTCAAACGGAGAAACTCGTATTTGACTCTTAGGTAATATCGCGCATCGCACTGTATTTGAACTCTTACGTAATAACGCGCATCCTGGTACTCGCGCCTCAATCAAGCTCATTGAGGAACGTTTTCTTGACAATACAGCAAGTATGCATCATTAACCTTCTAGGCCGCCGATCTTTGTTTCTACAGTTCTAAACTCACCATGCTATAATTTATAACGTTTTCGATCATAGCGTCTTCTCTGTCCCACGGTCAATTAACATCACGCTCCGTTTCGCTCATTTCTTTTGTATTTGCCAATATTAGGTCAATTTTTTCTAATTTCGTGTAGGGTATTGTCAAATGGGAACTGAGTAAATGACTATATAACGCATCCCTTTTTGCTGAAAGAGTGAAAGACATTTACATGTACTGCTGTTCAGTTTGCCAGTCAGCTTAAGGGACACACTTGGCTTGGACCGAAGGTTTTACAGTTTTTTAACTATTTTCAAGTTAGCCATATTCGTTGATCAGATAGAGCTCAAAAACAGTTAGAGTACAGTATAAAGTTTCCCAAATAGCTAAAAAGTGCCAGGGACACACTTGGTTTGGGCCGAAGGTTTTACAGTTTTTTAATTTGTGTCCGGTCCTATGGAGACCATTGTCTAAACAGGTTCTTTGTTCTGGACGATGTTTTTCTTAAAGATCCACACGCCCCATAACATTATGGGAAGAGGAAACAATTAGTCGATAGCCTTACACGTGCTAATGGTTTATTTGCTAACTGAGGGGCAAAACAATTATATACCATATATATATAATTTCCTGCGGTTCCTCACCCATCGGTGCAGTTGAGGTTGGTGATCATGCGTCGGTCGCATCTCAAAACAACGTTGTTGTGGTGAGCTGATATATAAGAAATCTTACGTGACCGAAAATTTTTGTGGTGTGCAGTTAATTAAGTTGTTAGTTTTTGTTTTGGCAAACATGTCATAGAAATATTTACACGATTTTAAAACCAGTTGCTAGAGCAATAAGCTTTTTTGTATAATGTTTGTCCCAGCGCGATGACTGAAAAAAGAAACTCAATAAAACAATTCCGTCACCAATAACCGCGCGAGAGAAATTCGAAGCTCGTCCTAAAACGAGAGAAAAAGTGACAAAAAGCTGCTAGAAAAAAGCGCTAACGGCAAGGCAATTACTATTTATGCGCGAACCACTAATTTGTTGTCGAGGGATATAACATGTCTATTAAGAATTTTGCACGGCATTTTGTCAGAGAACAAGACCAAGAAGCAGTTATGTAATGACAAGGTTTTCAGTATGAGTGGTTGCACAGAACAGTTTTTAAAATTTTGGGTAATTTTGCGTGTAGAACGACAAAATTGAAATCATTTATCCGTCGCGATTTCGCCATCATATATTCCTAAACGAGTTTAGTTAAAGGATAGTAAATTTGGAAAAATTTGTTAAAATTTTAATCTTATTTAAAAAGCAATCAAGACATTTTTGCAGAAAGCATTATTTGCAAGGATGGTATATCACTGAGCATAACATATTAATCTAAAAGTTACGTTTAAAAATGTTAAAATGTGTCTTATATATGAATTTATGTTAGTCTAACAAAAAAATATTTTCCATACATAGATTTATTTTGCTACAGTTGTTTCTAAAAAAGTCTAAAAAAGAATGAAAGCAACAGCTTTGCATCACATACCATCGTCTCCCCATGACTACGGCAACCTGTTTCAAGCGGTCTCAAATCCGGCAGCCGCAGCACTACTTCTTCGGGCTACGGAAAATACCCAAGAACGCCGAAATGTGGAAGATGCAGAAACCATGGGGTAGTGAGCGCTTTGAAGGGTCACAAAGGATATGGTCGTTGGAAAGACTGCCTCTGTGCAAAGGGCACTTTGATTGCTGAAAGACAAAGAGTAATGGCAGCGCAGGTAATACCCACAGTGTAAAGTAAACCAAATAAAAAAATTTGCAAAGTAGGATATACATGGTTGCTTATGAAGATTACATTCAAAGTAGAACTATGAATAAAAACAAAAAGAAATTTAGGAATATTTTATATCCTCTGTTTTGAAATCTGTCTAAATCAGAATAAATTATTAATGTACAGCAAAAGTTCAAAAGTTTGTTCTTAATAGCGTATTCTTTAAATATGGAAATTTTTTTTAAAACAGAAATTGTTTTATCTTTTAATTAATATTACCCTAATATAGCTTGCTTTAAGACGTCAGCAAGCCCAAGAGGAAAATAACACACGAGAACTGCAACTGCTCTACTACTTTATTGAAAATGAAATTCACAACAAAGCCAGCAGCGACCCGTTATCATCATCAGGTGCGTCGTCTTCGCGTGTTTTTCAACTTCCCTGGTCAGTTTTTGTAACTGTAAGATATGACTTGAACCTTAAACGCGTTGTTATTTAAAAGTCATCACAATACGTACGCTGGTAGGCGCGAAACGTGCGAGATACGACGATTATATCTCAAATGATTGCAATGGAAGTTACGGTTTCGTGTCGTCATCACCGGTACATCAGCAACAACCGCACTTGGACAACAGCTCGGCCAAATCTGTTCATTCGGACAGCGATTAAAATGGCGACACGGAGAGAAAGTCCGACGTCACTCGCTCACCGCGATCGGACGACCCTAGGAAGAGTCCTCCTTCTGGTATGAGTGAAAACAGCTCACCGGCGTACAATGAAAGTCGATATAATCCTGAAAAACCTCACGCGAGTCAGGGGCCTGCATTGGATATCGACGAATCGCCAGAAAAGCATTCCCTTCTGTCACGAACTGACTCAGCTGACCAGGCCAGTGACGTAACCGAAAATCAGCTATACGATTCAAGCCAACTAACACAAACGCAAAACCAAGATGCAACAAGGTAATTTCAATTAACTAAATTACTGTATAAAGTCAAGTTAATCTGTAAATATTAAGTCCATATAATTCGCTCTAAGTTATAATTATAATAAATCTAAATAAATAGAAACCCAGAAAGTATATCGGGTTTTTTCATACAGTGGCGGGTTTGAGATGTTATGTCGAGTTTTTCCCAAACACAACGCGTCGCAATTATCTTCAATTTTAAAAAACTGCAACGGCGATGTGGTGAAAGCAATACAAAAGGTAATTACAGTATATTTATAGCATCGAATGTGGGTAGTAAAAATTAGCACGAAACTACCTGTAAAACGTCGCGCACTACTTTAACATTTCAATATTTTCTTTGTTTTTTCAAACATTTATAAGTCATATGTTTCATCATCCCACAGGTGTTAAAATTTGAAGATGAAATCGCAAAATCTTCACCACATTTGGGATCACCGAGAGACAACGCAACAAATTCTCATGTTCAGTTAAATTACACACGTGATAGCGCACGAGATCCCATTAACCTATCTCAACAAAGCGGTATGTTTTTGTCCTAAAAATAGCAACAGTGCGCCATAAAGATTGATAGAGGGTAATAATTAGGGCAAGTTTTTGTTGCACTAAAAACGTGAGAAAGTTGCATTTATTTTTAACAAAAGTTGCAGTAAAAAGTTGCATTTATTTTTAACAAAAGTTGCAGTAAAAAGTTGCATTTATTTTAGACCGCCGAAAATTCATTTTTTTGCCGGTACGCAGCAAGAAAATAACGCTCAACAATAACTCAAATAACTGAACAATAACTCAAATTTAAACGATAGTGAATTAATCAAGCGATCTATTTACATATAGTGCCAAATATTTCCACACATTGTCTGGGGAGAAATGGCGATCGTTTGCCAACAGTTTGCGTAGCATGCTAAAACTTCGTTCCACAGAGCATGAAGTTGCTTGGCAATTTAACAATTTGGTATAGAGTTCTGGACTGATGTTTGGTCGGGTCATTTCCACAATTGCTTTTAGATCACTGTTCAGTTCAAATCGATGATCCAAATACAATTTTATTCCAGATATATTATATTATATTTACGTTTTGCGCAATACTTGATAAAAGTTGCAGTAAAAAGTTGCATGAAAAAATGAAAAAAGTTGCAAAAAGTTGCAATACAAAATTCCTACAAACAGCTTAAAACATCATTCTACGTAAATTGTGAGTATTTAGGAAGCTGCCGGAAGCTGTAAAAAAAAGTTGCAAAAGTTGCAAAAACTTGCCCTAGTAATAATATTAATATTTTTTTCCTTCTTTTATAGCTGGAAGCTGCAACACGAGCCCTCATCCAACCATTGATGGTGACGCAATATCACCAGGCACACCTCCCATCGGTGATTTGTCGCAAGCCTACAAGTTCCAACAGGGTTCAATGGGTGCACCAGCACTGGATGCTCGAACCGCATTTTATCCTTTTGTAAACGGTTCGCTAGCAGGCAACTCCTTTTCAGCGCACACTGCAGGAAAAATTCCAACGACTAACTTTAATGGGGCGTTTAAGCTGGGCCAATTCAGCAATTCCTCAATAAGATCACGTTATCCATTGCCGGGACAGATGCCGATGTCGTGCTTGGGAAATCTTTCCCCGTTTCCATCATCTTACGGCCAACACCCCGCCATCCGATGACTCTTTGGCGGAGTTTCTCTATACGGATCGTCTTCATTTATGCCTTCTCTTACCGCCGCCGCAGCTGCCCGCCCCAGACACCATTTCCTACGATACTAACCCTCAATTCTAAGGGCGCTTTCAGCCCTAACCCAAACCCCTCATATACATGGAGTCATTTTTCCAGATGCGACCGGTCATAAAGTTCTAACCCTGAACATTTAGAAACCGGTATTGTCTTTATTTTAGAGCCTAAGGAACTATCTTTCAGGCCGTAATGCAAAAAAGCCGTAAGCCTAAAAACTTTTTCATTCAAATGGACAGCTCAGACGATCAGAAAAGGCCGAGCCCATTGAAAAAGTTGGCGTACCATTTCGGTCGATATGGAATTGCAGTACCCCAAAAAACAGTTTCACGATGGAGAACTTGTCCAGACACCATTTCCTACGATACTAACCCTCAATTTAATTGGAAATGCTCATGATTTTTACTGTTATTGTTTACATATCTTATTGTATGATCATCGCCATGGTAATATAGCCTACGTACGGTAATTAGCAACTACCACTGCAAGCATTTAATATAATCAGTTAATCACTAAAAAATAATATCGTGTTTGTAACGAACCACGACAGCATTCGAAAATATAAATTAGGCAGCGATAGTATTTCTTACAAACAAAATAAAATACTACTAACTGTTTGACTTGTAAACGCAATAGCTTGGTATAAAACTTAAACATACCACGATAATAACTCAACTGATAAATAGCAATTTAACTCACATTTAAAATAGGTGGACCATCGATCGTACACAACATGTCCAACAGTTCCACTTGGTGGATGGGTTGTATTTATCATGGCGAGATCGACATTTAGACGCTATATATCGCCGGTCCTGTACTCGAACCAGTACAGGTAACGTATTAATGGTCCAGGTTGATCGTCGTTGTCTAAATCTTCTTCGAAAAAAGTGACGGCAAAAGGATTGCTGACGTAACCATGGAAGCAGGACGTAGTACTGGGCAATAGCACCTATGGAATTCGGCGAAAACAGATGACTATTTAAATCTAGCAATATCTTACAGACCGTTGTAAATAATCGTATTCTATAATTGCACCACTTTAAGAGACAAGAATTAAGCTAAGCTGCAAGACAACAAGTAAATTAAGACAAAAGCCTAAAAAGGAAACTGGTATACTTTGTGTCTATCCACCATTCGCTGGGGTTTATATAACAAATCTTGCAACGTGTGAACTGAACAGACAGTTGTAATAAATAATCGTATTCTTTGAGAGACAAGCTAAGCTGAGCTTTAAGAATTAAGCTAAGCTGCAACACAACACCAAGTAAAATTAAACAAAAGCATAAAAAGGAAACTTATGGTTTTTGAAAATAGGATGTTTTTGGGACTATTTTTACCATTAACTTACTTCGACCAAAACGTTTAAGTACATTTTATTGAAAGTTTCATGCAAAAAGTTTGAAAATATTACTTTTCCTTTGCTATATATTACTGTAAATTAGACATGGTATAATAATACAGTTGTAAAAATATTACGGAATACAGTGAATATAAACATTTTATATCAACAATATTCCTTTCATTGTTTTCGCCGAATTTACTTGGTGTCTGGACCTATAGTTATTTAAGTAAAGTTCAGTTTTAGAGTTCTTGCTAAACGCGAGGTAACTTGCACTACGCGATAGCTATCAGTGCATATGTTTAAAAACTTAGCAGGAAGCGTTTATACATACATATTTCACCAAAAGTAGGTCACCCGAATCGTGGTCGAAAGATGGCTAACAACGCAAGTTAAGATTAAGCGACGAGCGACGAGGTTTCATAACAGATCTTGCTAACTGATTCATTTTGCCGATGACATCATGACAAGACAGAAAATTCCTCAACTCCACAGAGCCACAAGAGAGGATATGGTGACCTGCGGCTTAGCTTTTCCAAGTACATCCCTTCAAACAGCGAACACGTTGCAGAAGTGGAAGCGGTGTTCTCAATTCGGAATTCCAAATAGATTCCTCAGAGAAGATACCGTTTCCACGGAAACTGCTATCTACCAACCAAACAGGTATAACAAAAACGCATTTTTCCGAAAATCTTGATTAAGAAATGCTCAACATGACGATTTTATTGGTTACAGTAATTAAACAACAAATTTTGCGCGACAGGAACGCGATTATTTTGGAAGATGAGGTTTGCAGCAGAAAAACAATAATTAATTAATTGTTTAGACTTTAGAACCTAGAAGAAACGAAATTTCAAGTTAGCAACAGAAAGATGAAAATCACCATGATTGCTACTGGAAAGTCGTTCCAATTCCCTTGCGTCTTAGCACATTCTTATCGAAATCATATTTTTAATGGCCGGCTATTTAAAAGTAACTTTGCAAACATTGAGGCGCGACAGGAACGCGATTATTTTGGAAGATGAGCTTTGTAGCAGAAAACAAATATTTAAATAATTCAGCATTCATCACGATATAAGCATTGACGAAGAAGACCCAAAAAATAGGCCTGAGATCATCAGCTTTTATAACAAGACAAAGATTGGTTTTGACTTGGTTGACCAAATGGTTCAAACATATATTTGCAAACGACAAACCCGCCGATGGCCTCTAGTTCTCTTTTACAATCTGCTCGACATCGCAGCTCTCAATGAATATACCATATTCAGACAAGTATATCCTGATTATCAGAGTGGACAAGGTTCAAAGCGACGAGGTTTCATAACAGATCTTGCTAACTGCCTCATTTTGCCGCACATGATGACAAGACAGAAAATTCCTAAGCAAGTTAATCTGGCAAATGGCTACAAATATTTTGCTTCGTGCAATTTGATACCCGTATTTATTGCGAGATACATTTGGTAAATGTTAATTCGTGCAATTTCATATCCGTATATTTTTCGAAATACATTTGGTAATAGTTACTTCGAGCACATTTGTACCCATGCGAATTATAACTTACTGATTGTCATTATTCTCGGACATGTTTGGCTTTTGTTTTCTTTCACACATAGAAATCAAAAACAGCATTGAAAAGCTGAAGGTATTTTAAATTATCTTCCATTCATACTTGAAAGGTGGTCGAAATTATAGTAGAACTTACGGACACTTTTTCTTCTTATTTAAACCAGTATTAGAAGATCCTTAATGTGACCTTAATCAGCAATCGCAAAACTTACCAATCAAACTTTTTATTTTTCTCTAGTTTATTTATTCCGTTTAACCATTACTGGCCGAAATATGAAAATAATTCCAATTAACTTTTCCGGCAAAATTGATTGAAAAATACCCTTCCGAGGAAATTGAACATTGTAATGTGGTTTTCATGCAACAGGTATATCATCATTTTTGAAAAAATACGAAGCAAATTTAAAATACATTACAATTGGCAATTGGCATCAAAAAGTCTTAACCCTAACCCAGAATAAGGCGTCCAAATATACCACATTTATTTTGCACATACACACTTAATTATCATTCAAAGAACGCCGAATCAGTTGCCGGACTTTGTCCTGCAACTGTTTCGGCGTTTTGGAAAATTCCTTGCATTTGGGGAGGTTTCCATCTGCAAGAGCCGTTTTAGCATAATGCGTTGTTATTCCCTTCTTCCTACCAATATACCATGAGAAAAATTGTTTAACTTCAAACGATTAATCTGCAGAAAACTGTCGCCGAGAATTCTGTTAAAAACAGTAAGTTTTAGAAATTAATAATAAAATCATTGAAAATAGATTACCGTATACATAATTAAATTATACAAGGCACATGCATTTTTTACGTTTTACATTGGCGATACAAATGAAAAATAAACTTAACTAAGACCTACCACAACATTAACTTTTTTTTCTTCCTTCTCTAATTTCGACAATCGATGTGGATTTAATGGCTAAATTTATCAAAATGCAGTTAAATTTATAAAAAAGTACTTAATAAAACCTAAAATTGTGAGCTTTTCCCCTGGCTTCGGCTTGAGGAATTATATAAAACATGTAAAAGTAGATATTAAATATGTAAACTTATATGCAATATAATACAATAAACGAAAATTGTTAAAATACTACTTACCGAGAAACTATAACGATCGAAAGTAGCTTTCCTCTTTCTAGATGGTTTTGTAGCTGAGCCGGGGCTCTCCTATATTATTAAAAGAACTTTGGTATATCAAGAAAACTGTACAGTGTTTTTGCGCTATTAAATATGTGTGTACAGTATGCATACTTTTTATAACCGCATGGTTCAGTCATATATGCATTGGTCACGTAACGTTTGTGGAGTGATACAAACATTATCGGTCAAGTATATCAGGAAACACCTTCCCGTATTCCAATCTCCCGATATATACTAAAATGCTTAGAATTCTATTTACCACGACATTAAAATCTCTGGAATTGCTTTTCTTTTTCCTCTTTCTGGAGGGTGATGCAGATGTGCTGGGGCTTTCCTAAATCATTAAAATAAATTTTGGTAATTCAAGCAAATTTCTGTTTTTAATTTAAATATGTGTGACTAGTACATGTATAATTTATAAATTTCTTGATTGATGCACGCATTGGATACATAAAGCATGTGGGGTGACAGGAAATAATATCAATAAAATCATAGTTTCACTGTAAAGTCGTAATTAAATTTTAACTTACCGGCAGCTTCGAAGCACCTGCCACATTAGAGATGTCGATCTATAAACCAAAAAATGCAAAATTACCACGATTGATTTTAAGAGATTTTTCAGAGAATTTACCTGCTGCAGAACAACACGAGGCTCAACTATTTTATCCCGGACCGCCTTTTGTCGGCCACCGTCTTTGTTTCGGCGAATTTGTAATGACTCGTCTTCTTCAGCAAAGGTGCTTCTTTCAGCTGACAAACTTTCTTCTGATGAAACGTCAGCAGCTGGTTCTACTCGTTCAGAATATGGGCTTCTATCATCTGACAAACCTTTTTCTATAAATGAAACCTCCACAGCTGATGCGATTCTTTCAGCAGACGGGCTTCTTTGAGCTGACGCTCCTTTTGTTTCGGTGCGACCAGCCGAACTGCACGACTGCGATTAAAAAATATAATTCAATTTTTTACTGACAACCATTTGCCGGAAGGAAGCGTGTGTTCACATCAAACTTGCCATCGACAAGAAATTGTTTCGTTGCCAAGAATAGAATTTATTCGCGAATCAGACTTGTAATGCACACAAAAAAGTTAAAACTTTTATACTTATTCCGAGGAATCCCGTTTATGTTGATTTGAACAACTTACCCTTATTTCTTTCATGATTTCATAGGCTTCTTCAGCCTCTACATTCTGTAGGTCGTTCGCGTAATATCTCTCTTGTGTGCTCGAGCTATGCGCCATATGCTTGGCCACCAAAAGGCGGCGGTCCGGTCTCTTAGATCTAACCTAATATGAAATTTTAAATTTGAAATACGTCACTGGTTGACTTTTATATAAATTTTGCTGCAGATTATTTTCATTATTAGTGATTTATCGTTATTTATATTGCTAGGTCTAATTACAGTAAAGATCAATTACTTGTGTGGCCGAATACTTCCGGTTTGAGGTTGCTGTAAATTTTCCGCGACCTCCGGCCAACTTCCAAACCCGCTGTATTGCTTTAGCTGCAGAGGAACTTGTAAGATTTTTTCCCTTATGGGGAAAAACCATCTTACACTCTTCTCCGTTGAATCTGACAAGGTTGGTAATGCCATCTCGTAGTGTCTTACCACACATCATTCGAATAATCCTCATTTCTGTCATCTGCATTCGCCTGACATCAGCCTTCTTCATCGCCTAACATTCAGCTACGTAGCACATCACACTTCTTACACATGCTTTACACAGCCTTTCTTTTAGGTTTGTATAGAGTAGTCTGCCCTAGCGTGTATCAGACAATTCCTTAAAAGTTTTCCAACTAGCCCGTATTCTTGCCGTCACTGCTCTGCCAGTACTGTAATTTTTCCCTATCATATCCCCTAAATACCGAAACTCCTTAACAAGCTCGATCTCATTACTTCCCAAGTTCACATGTCCTTCCACTCATCAGCCTTCCATTGATAGGCCTACCTGAACTTCTCTTATGCACTCAATACAGTACTTTCACTTTCTGCATTGAATGGAATTTCTCCCTACTCTCTTCCCACAAATTCCGCATGGATCAACAGTACCGACTACTCCCTTCAACGATTTTCTACCAATTCTCATCGCTTTGGTTTTAATGATGTTCACCTTCAAACCTTTGCTTTCTAGTGCGCTTTTACTTTGCTGATATAAATTCTATGAATATATTACATAGTAGATTCTACCTGTAGTATATCCAAAAAATCTTGTATGTAACTAATCAAAATTAATATAACGTCCTAACCTGCACATGTTTCTCTTTATATGTGTCCAGGTCAATGGACTCCAACGTTTTGAAATCACAGTCTTTTATTATATTTTGCAAAAGTAATACTTTATCTTGGGCTACACGTTCTTCGTGTGCCCCCCCATCGTGGCCCATTAAAAAGCTTTTGAAGTTGTTTAAAACTTTATTCCAGTTGATGCAGTTAGTTTGTTGCTGTAAAATGTAGCGAGGAATTGTGTTAATCATTGCATGAGTGTTTTCTACTGCACAGTCATTTCGTACTGTGTGTATTTACCAAAACTTACGATTGGGACGTTTTTCCGGCGGCGGTCCATAGAATCAGCCATTTCCATTGCCTTGGGTTGATCAGCGTGAAGCTTGCCACGTAGGTGTCTCACGAGGCCATTCCCAGAAGTCAGGAACTTTTTGCAAAGTTCGCACTTGAAATCACCTTTCCCATTATTTTTTTTATCGTGCACGACTTTGCAGTGGCGCGATATGTTCAAATTCATGACACCACAGTATCTAGAACAATTACTAACAGCATTATGTCATTATTCTCGAACATGTTTGGCTTTTGTTTTCTTTTACACATAGAAATCAAAAACAGCATTGAAAAGCTGAAAGCATTTTAAATTATCTTATATTCATACTTAAAAGCTAGTCGAAATTATAGTAGAACTTACGGACACTTTTTCTTCTTATTTAATGCAGTATTAGAAGATCCTGATTTTGTTATTTCCGACTGCGCTTGTCCATAATCCGTATTCATGAACCCGTCATTTTGTTCTGTTGCTGGGTCACTTTTATCACCTCCCTGCTGTTATAAAAAGAAAATTTGCTGTTGTTCAATTTCATTTAAATTTAGATGGTTTAAGTTTCTATATACCTGTGGCATATTGTGGATAAAAATGAGGATAAAAATCTAAAAAGAATCAAAAAATTTAACAGCCACGTTTCACAACACTATTAATATGATGTATAGTTTAGTTCACCCTTAACTCCATCAGTCGTTATCCACACTGGAAATGTTTTATTTTTGCCCGGGCCCGTAAGCATTGGCTCCTATGTGACAACTCCCATGTACAACAACTGTTTGTTGTTGCCGTAACTGTGCGCGCCATACGTTTTATAGGTCGAACTGAACCCGAGTAGCAAAGCCAAACAACCAACGAGAACCATTACTGCTACATCCCGAAGGTTTATCACCATTTGAAAAAGTTGGTGTTGATTTATTTGAGTTGAACCAAAAGTCTTATTTAGTCACGGTTGATTATTTTTCAAATTTTGCTGAAATTGATGTCATGACCTCAACAACTGCAAAGCACGTAATCATTTCGTTGAAGCGTCATTTTGCCCGATATGGAATTCCTAAATGCATTGTATCTGACTCTGGACCCCAGTTCATCTCGTACAGAATTTCAAAGATTCTGTCAAAAATGGGCGATACAACACCACAAATCATCACCAGGACATCAACAATGCAATGGAAAAGCGGAAGCTGCTGTGAAAACACTGAAGAACATGCTGAGACGTACTGCACAAGATGGGAAAGATCAGTGGCTGGCACTTCTGGAATTGCGCAATACGCCACGACAAGACGTCAACTGCAGTCCTACAAAGATATTGTTTGGTAGACCAACTCGATCAGTGATACCGATTCACATTCCAAAAAGCAAACATCTTGACATCAATCGTCGTCATCAACGCCGCACCTCAGTCAAGCAAACCTATGATAGCAAAAGTCAACCAATGTCAAAATTGTATATCAACCAACGAGCTTATTTCCAAAGTTCGGAAAAGAAGGGATGGCAAAAGGGTAAAATTGTACGCATACTTGGGCCTCGTTCATATTTGGTAGAATCATTGGATGGTTTTCGTTATTGTCGTAATCGACTACATATTCGTGTTGACCATAGCAAGTCTAACAATGTGTATGAAGATACTGATTTTAATTTCTTCCTTAGCCATATTCGTTGATCAGATAGAGCTCAAAAACAGTTAGAGTACAGTATAAAGTTTCCCAAATAGCTAAAAAGTGCCAGGGACACACTTGGCTTGAGCCGAAGGTTTTACAGTTTTTTAATTTGTGTCCGGTCCTATGGAGACCATTGTCTAAACAGGTTCTTTGTTCTGGACGATGTTTTTCTTAAAGATCCACACGCCCCATAACATTATGGGAAGAGGAAACAATTAGTCGATAGCCTTACACGTGCTAATGGTTTATTTGCTAACTGAGGGGCAAAACAATTATATACCATATATATATAATTTCCTGCGGTTCCTCACCCATCGGTGCAGTTGAGGTTGGTGATCATGCGTCGGGCGCATCTCAAAACAACGTTGTTGTGGTGAGCTGATATATAAGAAATCTTACGTGACCGAAAATTTTTGTGGTGTGCAGTTAATTAAGTTGTTAGTTTTTGTTTTGGCAAACATGTCATAGAAATATTTACACGATTTTAAAACCAGTTGCTAGAGCAATAAGCTTTTTTGTATAATGTTTGTCCCAGCGCGATGACTGAAAAAAGAAACTCAATAAAACAATTCCGTCACCAATAACCGCGCGGGAGAAATTCGAAGCTCGTCCTAAAACGAGAGACGAATGCGAATGCGCGAACCACTAATTTGTTGTCGAGGGATATAACATGTCTATTAAGAATTTTGCACGGCATTTTGTCAGAGAACAAGACCAAGAAGCAGTATTGTAATAAAATTTTAATCTTATTTAAAAAGCAATCAAGACATTTTTGCAGAAAGCATTATTTGTAAGGATGGTATATCACTGAGCATAACATATTAATCGAAAAGTTACGTTTAAAAATGTTAAAATGTGTCTTATATATGAATTTATGTTAGTCTAACAAAAAAATATTTTCCATACATAGATTTATTTTGCTACAGTTGTTTCTAAAAAAGTCTAAAAAAGAATAAAAGCAACAGCTTTGCATCACATACCATCGTCTCCCCATGACTACGGCAACCTGTTTCAAGCGGTCTCAAATCCGGCAGCCGCAGCACTACTTCTTCGGGCTACGGAAAATACCCAAGAACGCCGAAATGTGGAAGATGCAGAAACCATGGGGTAGTGAGCGCTTTGAAGGGTCACAAAGGATATGGTCGTTGGAAAGACTGCCTCTGTGCAAAGGGCACTTTGATTGCTGAAAGACAAAGAGTAATGGCAGCGCAGGTAATACCCACAGTGTAAAGTAAACCAAATAAAAAAATTTGCAAAGTAGGATATACATGGTTGCTTATAAAGATTACATTCAAAGTAGAACTATGAAAAAAAACAAAAAGAAATTTAGGAATATTTTATATCCTCTGTTTTGAAATCTGTCTAAATCAGAATAAATTATTAATGTACAGCAAAAGTTCAAAAGTTTGTTCTTAATAGCGTATTCTTTAAATATGGAAATTTTTTTTAAAACAGAAATTGTTTTATCTTTTAATTAATATTACCCTAATATAGCTTGCTTTAAGACGTCAGCAAGCCCAAGAGGAAAATAACACACGAGAACTGCAACTGCTCTACTACTTTATTGAAAATGAAATTCACAACAAAGCCAGCAGCGACCCGTTATCATCATCAGGTGCGTCGTCTTCGCGTGTTTTTCAACTTCCCTGGTCAGTTTTTGTAACTGTAAGATATGACTTGAACCTTAAACGCGTTGTTATTTAAAAGTCATCACAATACGTACGTTGGTAGGCGCGAAACGTGCGAGATACGACGATTATATCTCAAATGATTGCAATGGAAGTTACGGTTTCGTGTCGTCATCACCGGTACATCAGCAACAACCGCACTTGGACAACAGCTCGGCCAAATCTGTTCATTCGGACAGCGATCAAAATGGCGACACGGAGAGAAAGTCCGACGTCACTCGCTCACCGCGATCGGACGACCCTAGGAAGAGTCCTCCTTCTGGTATGAGTGAAAACAGCTCACCGGCGTACAATGAAAGTCGATATAATCCTGAAAAACCTCACGCGAGTCAGGGGCCTGCATTGGATATCGACGAATCGCCAGAAAAGCATTCCCTTCTGTCACGAACTGACTCAGCTGACCAGGCCAGTGACGTAACCGAAAATCAGCTATACGATTCAAGCCAGCTAACACAAACGCAAAACCAAGATGCAACAAGGTAATTTCAATTAACTAAATTACTGTATAAAGTCAAGTTAATCTGTAAATATTAAGTCCATATAATTCGCTCTAAGTTATAATTATAATAAATCTAAATAAATAGAAACCCAGAAAGTATATCGGGTTTTTTCATACAGTGGCGGGTTTGAGATGTTATGTCGAGTTTTTCCCAAACACAACGCGTCGCAATTATCTTCAATTTTAAAAAACTGCAACGGCGATGTGGTGAAAGCAATACAAAAGGTAATTACAGTATATTTATAGCATCGAATGTGGGTAGTAAAAATTAGCACGAAACTACCTGTAAAACGTCGCGCACTACTTTAACATTTCAATATTTTCTTTGTTTTTTCAAACATTTATAAGTCATATGTTTCATCATCCCACAGGTGTTAAAATTTGAAGATGAAATCGCAAAATCTTCACCACATTTGGGATCACCGAGAGACAACGCAACAAATTCTCATGTTCAGTTAAATTACACACGTGATAGCGCACGAGATCCCATTAACCTATCTCAACAAAGCGGTATGTTTTTGTCCTAAAAATAGCAACAGTGCGCCATAAAGATTGATAGAGGGTAATAATTAGGGCAAGTTTTTGTTGCACTAAAAACGTGAGAAAGTTGCATTTATTTTTAACAAAAGTTGCAGTAAAAAGTTGCATTTATTTTTAACAAAAGTTGCAGTAAAAAGTTGCATTTATTTTAGACCGCCGAAAATTCATTTTTTTGCCGGTACGCAGCAAGAAAATAACGCTCAACAATAACTCAAATAACTGAACAATAACTCAAATTTAAACGATAGTGAATTAATCAAGCGATCTATTTACATATAGTGCCAAATATTTCCACACATTGTCTGGGGAGAAATGGCGATCGTTTGCCAACAGTTTGCGTAGCATGCTAAAACTTCGTTCCACAGAGCATGAAGTTGCTTGGCAATTTAACAATTTGGTATAGAGTTCTGGACTGATGTTTGGTCGGGTCATTTCCACAATTGCTTTTAGATCACTGTTCAGTTCAAATCGATGATCCAAATACAATTTTATTCCAGATATATTATATTATATTTACGTTTTGCGCAATACTTGATAAAAGTTGCAGTAAAAAGTTGCATGAAAAAATGAAAAAAGTTGCAAAAAGTTGCAATACAAAATTCCTACAAACAGCTTAAAACATCATTCTACGTAAATTGTGAGTATTTAGGAAGCTGCCGGAAGCTGTAAAAAAAAGTTGCAAAAGTTGCAAAAACTTGCCCTAGTAATAATATTAATATTTTTTTCCTTCTTTTATAGCTGGAAGCTGCAACACGAGCCCTCATCCAACCATTGATGGTGACGCAATATCACCAGGCACACCTCCCATCGGTGATTTGTCGCAAGCCTACAAGTTCCAACAGGGTTCAATGGGTGCACCAGCACTGGATGCTCGAACCGCATTTTATCCTTTTGTAAACGGTTCGCTAGCAGGCAACTCCTTTTCAGCGCACACTGCAGGAAAAATTCCAGCGACTAACTTTAATGGGGCGTTTAAGCTGGGCCAATTCAGCAATTCCTCAATAAGATCACGTTATCCATTGCCGGGACAGATGCCGATGTCGTGCTTGGGAAATCTTTCCCCGTTTCCATCATCTTACGGCCAACACCCCGCCATCCGATGACTCTTTGGCGGAGTTTCTCCTTACGGATCGTCTTCATTTATGCCTTCTCTTACCGCCGCCGCAGCTGCCCGCCCCAGACACCATTTCCTACGATACTAACCCTCAATTCTAAGGGCGCTTTCAGCCCTAACCCAAACCCCTCATATACATGGAGTCATTTGTCCAGATGCGACCGGTCATAAAGTTCTAACCCTGAACATTTAGAAACCGGTATTGTCTTTATTTTAGAGCCTAAGGAACTATCTTTCAGGCCGTAATGCAAAAAAGCCGTAAGCCTAAAAACTTTTTCATTCAAATGGACAGCTCAGACGATCAGAAAAGGCCGAGCCCATTGAAAAAGTTGGCGTACCATTTCGGTCGATATGGAATTGTAGTACCCCAAAAAACAGTTTCACGATGGAGAACTTGTCCAGACACCATTTCCTACGATACTAACCCTCAATTTAATTGGAAATGCTCATGATTTTTACTGTTATTGTTTACATATCTTATTGTATGATCATCGCCATGGTAATATAGCCTACGTACGGTAATTAGCAACTACCACTGCAAGCATTTAATATAATCAGTTAATCACTAAAAAATAATATCGTGTTTGTAACGAACCACGACAGCATTCGAAAATATAAATTAGGCAGCGATAGTATTTCTTACAAACAAAATAAAATACTACTAACTGTTTGACTTGTAAACGCAATAGCTTGGTATAAAACTTAAACATACCACGATAATAACTCAACTGATAAATAGCAATTTAACTCACATTTAAAATAGGTGGACCATCGATCGTACACAACATGTCCAACAGTTCCACTTGGTGGATGGGTTGTATTTATCATGGCGAGATCGACATTTAGACGCTATATATCGCCGGTCCTGTACTCGAACCAGTACAGGTAACGTATTAATGGTCCAGGTTGATCGTCGTTGTCTAAATCTTCTTCGAAAAAAGTGACGGCAAAAGGATTGCTGACGTAACCATGGAAGCAGGACGTAGTACTGGGCAATAGCACCTATGGAATTCGGCGAAAACAGATGACTATTTAAATCTAGCAATATCTTACAGACCGTTGTAAATAATCGTATTCTATAATTGCACCACTTTAAGAGACAAGAATTAAGCTAAGCTGCAAGACAACAAGTAAATTAAGACAAAAGCCTAAAAAGGAAACTGGTATACTTTGTGTCTATCCACCATTCGCTGGGGTTTATATAACAAATCTTGCAACGTGTGAACTGAACAGACAGTTGTAATAAATAATCGTATTCTTTGAGAGACAAGCTAAGCTGAGCTTTAAGAATTAAGCTAAGCTGCAACACAACACCAAGTAAAATTAAACAAAAGCATAAAAAGGAAACTGGTAATCTGAAAATGGTGAATCGTAGTCACGCAAATGAGGCAGTTAGCAAGATCTGTCATGAAACCTCGTCGCTTTGAACCTTGTATGAATATGTTATGTGTAGGGAGCATACATACAAGAACATACAGCTACAGTCTTTACAATATCTTGGAAATGCTGCACAGAATTTCTTATAGGCACGATAGTAGTAGGCATATACTGTAAAAGTTGTCGTAGTTAAAGCTTGGTGAATGCTATTTTCATGTTAATTCGAACCTAATGCAACAGTTTTATGAGTTGTTTTAGAGTTAGAAATACTGCTTTGATTATTTGATTAATGCAATTAATATTTTCAAACCCTGTTTAGCAAATGGGTACAATCAGTCAATATTAAGTTAATATTTTAGCTTATTTTTTAACTTTATTTAGCAAATCGGTACATTCAGTCACCATTTGTAAACCCTGTTTAGCAAATGGGTACAATCAGTCACCATTTGTAAGTTATACTTCGCACGGGTACAAATGTGCACGACGTAACTATTACAAAATGTATCTCGCAACAAATTCGGGTATCAAATTGCACGAAGTAAAAAATATACGAAAAATATACGAAAAATATACCTGTATGAATTTTTGTAGCCATTTGCCAGATTAACTTGCAAATCACTACTCCAAATTAGAAATTTGACGGGGTAACTCGCAAACACATACCTAACTGACAATAAAGTACCGTATTGAATTGTAAACTTTTGCTAAATAGGGTTAACATCATGTGCATGTGGCTAATCATTGTAACCATTTGCTAAATATGGTTATCATGTTACTACACATGGTAACCTTTTGCTATTTTACAAATGGCTACTGCCTTTAACCAATTGCTAAATAGAGTTAACAAATTGCTACTGAGTGAAACCATTTGCTAAATAAGGTTAACATGTGGCTACTCATGGTAACCTTTTGCTATTTTACAAATGGCTACGGACTAAAACCGTTTGCTAAGTAGGGTTAACAAATGGCTACTGACTTTAAACATTTGCTAAATAGAGTTAACAAATTCCTACTGAGTGAAACCATTTGCTAAATAGGGTTAAAAATGGTTACTGTATGTAACCATTTACTAAATAGCGTTAACATATTGCTACTGAGTTTAACCTTTTTCTAAATAGGGTTAGCAAATGGCTGCTGATTGTAACCATTTGCTAAATAGGGTTAACAAATGCCTACTGAGTGCAACCATTTTATAAATGAGGTTAGGGTTAGTTATAATTAGCACGGGTACAAACGTAAGTTTTGTAAGTTGTCATTTGCAGGGGTACAAATATGCACGAAGTTACTATTACCAAATGTATCTCGCAACGTATACGGGAATCAAATTGCACAAAGTAAAAATTACCAAATGTATCTTGCAACGTGTACGGATATCAAATTGCACGAAGTAAAAATTACCAAATGTATCTCGCAACGTATACGGATATCAAATTGCACGATATCAAAATTACCGAATGTATATCGCAACTTATACGAGTGAAAAATTGCACGAAGTAACTATTACCAAATGTAAATGGGATGCAATTACATTGAGCTCTTGCCTTGGTAAACTAGTTCAAGGTAAATGTTGTGAATACCTTAGCTTACCCTAAATCTATCGTGGTAGTGTAGTAGTAACTTTACTAAAGGGAAGTTTTTGATGTTTATCTGAATTTTCTTGAGTTTTTCATCGGAGTCAGTATCATAGTAGGCTACTTCTGAAAACAAAAACATTTACAAAATGTCTAGGCAAAGATTTACAGCAATGCGTGGATTAGAAATTTGCAAAATCTTCTGTCAGACTGCTCTGATGACGAGGATTCTGACGTCTCATGCATAACATACGTTTTTGGCATATTAGCCTGTGACTGACGTTTTACCAAATGCCTTTTGTAAAATCGGGTAAAAAGTTAAACAAAGCTTTCGAATTGTGTCAGTTGTATAAGGCTTTGCATCATTCCCTTTCTAGGGCACCTTTCTTAGTTTCTTTAGTTCTAAACTCACCATGGTATGATTGATAACGTTTTTGATCGTTAGGTCTATAACCCATGGGGAAATAACTTTACGCCCTATTTTTCTCATTTCTTTTGTAAAATTTATGGTTTTATCAAACCTAGTAACCTATTTCTAGACATTGGTTCATTGGTCGTCATTGTTTCCCCACAGTTTATTGTCAAATGGGAACTGGCATCTATTTTTACCACAAGACGCGCGAAAACGATCGCTCGCGTGTTTGGTGGGAAAATTCGACAGAAATCTGGAAAGGCGCGAAGGGGAAACCTTCGCGGACCCATGATGCAGCCGTTTCCGATTCGGAAGCTTCCATTGATTCTGTAGCTTCGCGTCCATTCTGGAAACGGTATAAAGGTAACTATTGACTTGTTACTTTCCAACTGCGCTGAGGTCGTCACACGTCGCCAACTCCATTGTGCGGTATCACGCATTACAGACCACAATGAAGTCACAAAGAAGACGCGAATTTTGCAGTTATATTGACCGGGGAAGGCTTGATTGGCCACGGCCGCATTTAAATTACTTTAAAGTTAAACGGAGAAACTCGTATTTGACTCTTAGGTAATATTGCGCATCGCACTGTATTTGATACTTAGGTAATAACGCGCATCCTGGTACCCATGCCTCAATCAAGCTCATTGAGGAACGTTTTCTTGACAATACAGCAAGTATGCATCATTAACCTTCTAGGCCGCCGATCTTTGTTTCTACAGTTCTAAACTCACCATGGTATAATTTATAACGTTTTCGATCATAGCGTCTTCTCTGTCCCACGGTCAATTAACATCACGCTCCGTTTCGCTCATTTCTTTTGTATTTGCCAATATTAGGTCAATTTTTTCTAATTTCGTGTAGGGTATTGTCAAATGGGAACTGAGTAAATGACTATATAACGCATCCCTTTTTGCTGAAAGAGTGAAAGACATTTACATGTACTGCTGTTCAGTTTGCCAGTCAGCTTAAGGGACACACTTGGCTTGGACCGAAGGTTTTACAGTTTTTTAACTATTTTCAAGTTAGCCATATTCGTTGATCAGATAGAGCTCAAAAACAGTTAGAGTACAGTATAAAGTTTCCCAAATAGCTAAAAAGTGCCAGGGACACACTTGGTTTGGGCCGAAGGTTTTACAGTTTTTTAATTTGTGTCCGGTCCTATGGAGACCATTGTCTAAACAGGTTCTTTGTTCTGGACGATGTTTTTCTTAAAGATCCACACGCCCCATAACATTATGGGAAGAGGAAACAATTAGTCGATAGCCTTACACGTGCTAATGGTTTATTTGCTAACTGAGGGGCAAAACAATTATATACCATATATATATAATTTCCTGCGGTTCCTCACCCATCGGTGCAGTTGAGGTTGGTGATCATGCGTCGGTCGCATCTCAAAACAACGTTGTTGTGGTGAGCTGATATATAAGAAATCTTACGTGACCGAAAATTTTTGTGGTGTGCAGTTAATTAAGTTGTTAGTTTTTGTTTTGGCAAACATGTCATAGAAATATTTACACGATTTTAAAACCAGTTGCTAGAGCAATAAGCTTTTTTGTATAATGTTTGTCCCAGCGCGATGACTGAAAAAAGAAACTCAATAAAACAATTCCGTCACCAATAACCGCGCGAGAGAAATTCGAAGCTCGTCCTAAAACGAGAGAAAAAGTGACAAAAAGCTGCTAGAAAAAAGCGCTAACGGCAAGGCAATTACTATTTATGCGCGAACCACTAATTTGTTGTCGAGGGATATAACATGTCTATTAAGAATTTTGCACGGCATTTTGTCAGAGAACAAGACCAAGAAGCAGTTATGTAATGACAAGGTTTTCAGTATGAGTGGTTGCACAGAACAGTTTTTAAAATTTTGGGTAATTTTGCGTGTAGAACGACAAAATTGAAATCATTTATCCGTCGCGATTTCGCCATCATATATTCCTAAACGAGTTTAGTTAAAGGATAGTAAATTTGGAAAAATTTGTTAAAATTTTAATCTTATTTAAAAAGCAATCAAGACATTTTTGCAGAAAGCATTATTTGCAAGGATGGTATATCACTGAGCATAACATATTAATCTAAAAGTTACGTTTAAAAATGTTAAAATGTGTCTTATATATGAATTTATGTTAGTCTAACAAAAAAATATTTTCCATACATAGATTTATTTTGCTACAGTTGTTTCTAAAAAAGTCTAAAAAAGAATGAAAGCAACAGCTTTGCATCACATACCATCGTCTCCCCATGACTACGGCAACCTGTCTCAAGCGGTCTCAAATCCGGCAGCCGCAGCACTACTTCTTCGGGCTACGGAAAAATACCCAAGAACGCCGAAATGTGGAAGATGCAGAAACCATGGGGTAGTGAGCGCTTTGAAGGGTCACAAAGGATATTGTCGTTGGAAAGACTGCCTCTGTGCAAAGTGCACTTTGATTGCTGAAAGACAAAGAGTAATGGCAGCGCAGGTAATACCCACAGTGTAAAGTAAACCAAATAAAAAAATTTGCAAAGTAGGATATACATGGTTGCTTATGAAGATTACATTCAAAGTAGAACTATGAATAAAAACAAAAAGAAATTTAGGAATATTTTATGTCTTCTGTTTTGAAATCTGTCTAAATCAGAATAAATTATTAATGTACAGCAAAAGTTCAAAAGTTTGTTCTTAATAGCGTATTCTTTAAATATGGAAATTTTTTTTAAAACAGAAATTGTTTTATCTTTAAACTTAATATTACCCTAATATAGCTTGCTTTAAGACGTCAGCAAGCCCAAGAGGAAAATAACACACGAGAACTGCAACTGCTCTACGGAGCTACCCAGAGTTTTTCGCCCTTGGACGCGCAACGCATCGCAAGTATTGAACGATCGCCGAAAAAAGACTTTATTGAAAATGAAATTCACAACAAAGCCAGCAGCGACCCGTTATCATCATCAGGTGCGTCGTCTTCGCGTGTTTTTCAACTTCCCTGGTCAGTTTTTGTAACTGTAAGATATGACTTGAACCTTAAACGCGTTGTTATTTAAAAGTCATCACAATACGTACGTTGGTAGGCGCGAAACGTGCGAGATACGACGATTATATCTCAAATGATTGCAATGGAAGTTACGGTTTCGTGTCGTCATCACCGGTTCATCAGCAACAACCGCACTTGGACAACAGCTCGGCCAAATCTGTTCATTCGGACAGCGATCAAAATGGCGACACGGAGAGAAAGTCCGACGTCACTCGCTCACCGCGATCGGACGACCCTAGGAAGAGTCCCCCTTCTGGTATGAGTGAAAACAGCTCACCGGCGTACAATGAAAGTCGATATAATCCTGAAAAACCTCACGCGAGTCAGGGGCCTGCATTGGATATCGACGAATCGCCAGAAAAGCATTCCCTTCTGTCAAGAACTGACTCAGCTGACCAGGCCAGTGACGTAGCCGAAAATCAGCTATACGATTCAAGCCAGCTAACACAAACGCAAAACCAAGATGCAACAAGGTAATTTCAATTAACTAAATTACTGTATAAAGTCAAGTTAATCTGTAAATATTAAGTCCATATAATTCGCTCTAAGTTATAATTATAATAAATCTAAATAAATAGAAACCCAGAAAATATATCGGGTTTTTTCATACAGTGGCGGGTTTGAGATGTTATGTCGAGTTTTTCCCAAACACAACGCGTCGCAATTATCTTCAATTTTAAAAAACTGCAACGGCGATGTGGTGAAAGCAATACAAAAGGTAATTACAGTATATTTATAGCATCGAATGTGGGTAGTAAAAATTAGCACGAAACTACCTGTAAAACGTCGCGCACTACTTTAACATTTCAATATTTTCTTTGTTTTTTCAAACATTTATAAGTCATATGTTTCATCATCCCACAGGTGTTAAAATTTGAAGATGAAATCGCAAAATCTTCACCACATTTGGGATCACCGAGAGACAACGCAACAAATTCTCATGTTCAGTTAAATTACACACGTGATAGCGCACGAGATCCCATTAACCTATCTCAACAAAGCGGTATGTTTTTGTCCTAAAAATAGCAACAGTGCGCCATAAAGATTGATAGAGGGTAATAATATTAATATTTTTTTCCTTCTTTTATAGCTGGAAGCTGCAACACGAGCCCTCATCCAACCATTGATGGTGACGCAATATCACCAGGCACACCTCCCATCGGTGATTTGTCGCAAGCCTACAAGTTCCAACAGGGTTCAATGGGTGCACCAGCACTGGATGCTCGAACCGCATTTTATCCTTTTGTAAACGGTTCGCTAGCAGGCAACTCCTTTTCAGCGCACACTGCAGGAAAAATTCCAGCGACTAGCTTTAATGGGGTGTTTAAGCTGGGCCAATTCAGCAATTCCTCAATAAGATCACGTTATCCATTGCCGGGACAGATGCCGATGTCGTGCTTGGGAAATCTTTCCCCGTTTCCATCATCTTACGGCCAACACCCCGCCATCCGAGGACTCTTTGGCGGAGTTTCTCCTTACGGATCGTCTTCATTTATGCCTTCTCTTACCGCCGCCGCAGCTGCCCGCCCCAGACACCATTTCCTACGATACTAACCCTCAATTCTAAGGGCGCTTTCAGCCCTAACCCAAACCCCTCATATACATGGAGTCATTTTTCCAGATGCGACCGGTCATAAAGTTCTAACCCTGAACATTTAGAAACCGGTATTGTCTTTATTTTAGAGCAATAATAAGATCAATCTCCATTGTGGATCCTCATATAACCTTTTAAAGTGTTGCTTTGGGTAAATGACTTGAGACAAACTTAGCATTGATAAGGTTGCTCAGCTGTGTGAGTTTTTATATGACTTCTCAAACTGCCGCGTTGGGTAAATGAATTGTCGCACATATTGCATGAATAAGGTCTTTCTCCAGCGTGCATTCTCATATGACGTTTTAAATGCTAGCTTTGAGTAAATAACTTTTCACATAACTTGCAGTGATAATTACGCTTTCCAGTATGAGTTGTTACATGAGTTTTCAAATTGCTGCGTTGGGTACATGACTTGTCGCACATATCGCATTGTTAAGGTCGCTCATCTGTGTGAGCTCTTATATGATCTTTCAAGTGGCTTTTGTATTTGAATGATTTATCACAAAATTTGCAGGAAAAATGCTTTTCTTGTCCTTCTTTGTTGAAAAAGTCTTGTGAAATCCCATCAATCATTGCTTTTAACAAAACGTCAATTTGCATTCCAACTACTTGACGACCCATTGCGTTATTATTATTATTACCTAATTACATAATATACAAACCTAATTCGTTCGGCAAATTGAATTAAATTACCCCAACACGTGCCACAGTTGCAGATTGTTTACAGAATTTTATGTATGATATATATATCATTTAAGCAATTAACAACATTTGCGAAAAACTAGAAAAAAATTACTTTAATGTAATATTTAAGCCCTGTTCAGAAGACTTAATTCACAGGCAAGCACTCTTATCTCCGCGTTGTGATTTCCTTTGATAAAACAAGTTGGTCTTTGGTAAAATGACAAAACCAAACCAATTCTTGAAAAATATTAAGACGAATGTCAATGCAATGTCAATATTTCATGGTAGTAGGCTACTACACTATTATTAATGATTACTAAACTATACCCTGCAAAAAACATTTATAGGTCTCCAAAGGTCATATTAAATATGATGATCATTAATACACAACTGATTTGTGCCTAAAACGTTTATAAGTGCATATATTCTTGCTCATATTACGTGTAAATGTCAATATTGCATGATACTAAGTACAACTGCATTAGTAATTATCAATGATTACTAAAATATATTTTGAAAAAAGCAATTATATATCTCCAAACATCATGTTAACATGATAATCTTTAATAAACATCTGCTGAATTTTGATTATATTTAAAACTAATATTAATGTAACTATTGGTATTGTATTGTATTATTGTTATTGTATTATATTGTATTAATATGTGTAACGATTTGTACTAATATTAATGTAACTAATTAGTAACTGTAGTCTGTAAATAAACTACCAGCATAATATGTGTCATTTTGTATATATAATTAATTGCCTTCATTTCCTTGCCAGTTGCCACCATTTCAATAATGTTTTTGGATTCCCTACATACGAAAACTGCCTAAATCATAAAAATTTCGCAAACTTCACATAATACAAAACAACTTTTATTTATTATTGACAATTTTCCCAACAAGCACATTACTGAAACCAATATAACTTCCACGCAAATGTCCATTATGCCTGACAAACTCATAAATGTATGTATTCTTACTCATAAAATGTGTATTGTTTAAAACGATTTAGATCAAAATGAGGTCAAAATTTAAACTTGTTAGGTGAAAAAACTGGTTGCCCTACTAATAAGGGATTTGCCACTTTACTGCGATTGTATTTCAACCTGATTTAATTTCATTTATGATTTTCATTTTAACCAATCATGCGAATTATCATGGAATATTATCTAAAGACGTTAAATGCCGCACGTGATCTATGTCCCAGAAACGCACAACAGCGAGTGTTCATCACCTGAAGTGATGGTGTAAGCACCTCAGGGGTGTCCGTGCATGTAATAGAACAAGCAAACCTGAACTGACAGCTGCAGCGATCGGTCCTGAAACGATTAGTTGAAATGGATATTTCAACAGAAAATTTTTTTTTTGAGATAGTATTTTCGGCGCCTTGAAAATGAATCGCATTTGTGTTTCAAAAGTGTACAAGTGCTGCGGTTCGGATGTTTTTTGTGCTGCGACAAGTTACCGATTTTGCAAAGTTTTAAGTGATTTTAACGTAAAAGTGAAAGTTTCAATGTAATGTTCCCCGTAGTGGAGCTGCATCTTGTAAAGCAACGCCAAGAATAGACGCAGTCAACCGAGAATTTGCGGTGCATGCAGTTACTTGAAAACAACCGGATTAAGGGGTAAAAGGGCGTCATACTAACAAAGAAAATTTCTTTAATTTTGCCTCGTCCTTGCCTGGATCGCACCTGGTGTAGATATAACGCTGCTTGGTGTCGATGATAAATAATTGTTATTACGTAAGTCAAAAGTGAGCACACTGTAATGACTCCTCGCGGTCCTTAATCAACGCTTCTTGTAGCTACGTCGCATACCTCATAATCACGCCAATGAAGCTCTCAGTTCAGTATCTCAGTTTAAAACACTACACTAAGTCATACATTAATATTTTCTCCGACCTTGCTGTGGGTAAAAAATTTGAATTAGGGCCAATTCTTTGTATTTGCCGATATATTTGCAAACGTTTGTTTATTTCGACGAGACGTTTTGGCTTTTCACTGTGTGCTTTACCCTTGAAAAGCATAAAAAATCCATTGCATAATTGTTGCATTTAGGCAACATACGTTTGTGACGTATTTCTGCAGGATAACACTTTGGAAGATGATGAAGAAGAAGACAATGTAAAACCGGAGAAAAAGAAACGGATTAGACCGAAAAAAAAGTGTCCGTAAGTTGTACTATAATTTTGGCCTAGCTTTCAAGTATATGAATGGAAGAGAATTTAAAATAATCTCAGCTTTTCAATGCTGTTTTTTGTTTTTATGTGTAAAAGAGAAGAAAAGTGAAACATGTCCAAGAATAATGACATGATGGTGTTAATAATTGTTCTAGATTCTGTTGTGTCATGAATTCGAGTATCTCGCGCCACTGCAAACTCGTGCACGAGAAAATAAACTAATGAAGAAGGTGATTTTGCATGCGAATTTTGCGAAAAGACTTCTGACTTCTTGGAATGGCCTCGTGACTCGTGAGACACCTACGCGGCAAGCTTCACGCTGATCAACCTAAGGCAAAGGAGATGGCTGATTCTGTGGACCGCCGCCGGAAAAACGTCCCAATCGGAAGTTTTGGTAAATACACAAAGTACAAAATGACTGTGCAGTAGTTGCTCATGTTGTTGCCATTAAAAATTATTTGTTATTCTACAAACAATTTGTGTATGATTTGCATTTGTAAAAAAAACCTTTGAAGAAATGCTTCGTTGGTGCACTGTCGTCTTTATTTCATAAACCAGGTGGAAATGCAACGCGTACGAAGTCGGCCCAATGAAGCGATGGGATCGGTAATGGGATTTGAACGCAAAGCGATTGATGGTCTCGGAAAAAGGTGCACAATATTGTGTTTATTGCTGATTATAAATAAATAGCTATATTGTGTGCACTGTGCACGACCTGAAATGCATAAATGTGTTAGAATTTGCAATTCATGTATTCGTTATATTGTTTTATTTTCCTTTTTTCCACAATTTTCCAGACGACGACTTCAAAGTGGAAACGAAATGTATGGTTCAGTTGAAAACTTAATTTTTTTTTTCTGGTATCTAATTGTATTGATTCAATTCAAACGATGTTTAGTGCACAGGGTTCATAGTTGACCTGCCGTCGAAAGATGAGAATAACTGAATTAGGAACACTGAATTACTTTGTTTTGCAATGATCGCCAACACCACTGGAAACAATTCATTGGCACAGAACGCAACCATAACTAGATCAAACAACTGCGCTACGTTTAAAAATCAAACACAACTTGTTACAATTGTTCTGATATATACTTAAAAATCCTGTAACTGCTGTTTATAAACAAGTAAGTCATTTTTCATCTTCATCCACATCTATCTCATGACTCATGATAGCAGCAAGATACTGCCAGATGGTGATAGATGTGTGTTAAGTTAAAGTTGACATGATAAGGCTTTAGAATTTAGATAGTGGACGAAAAGTTAAATTTTTCGTGGATCTTTAAATAAATCTTTCACGAAACTTTTAAATTTTTCTTCATAGACGTAATTGAAGCGTGTATTCGCGAATTGCAGGAAGAGAAGAGATACATAATTTGCCTCGATCAACGAGTTGAGGTAGTGCTTGTACCATGCAGGCACCTCTGTAGCTGTACCGGGTGTGAAAAAGCTCTCAGAAAGTTTCCGATATGCAGAGCTGAAATTGAACAGTCTATGCGTACTTACAGGTCGTAATATGTCTGTCGGGCATGCTTGCCTGAAGTGGCATAAATCCTCCTCACAATTATTTTGTTTGCTTCTTCTCGTTGATATCGTTTCGAGCAAAGATTTATAGAGCTTAAGATGACACAGAAATGTCAGTGAGAATACCTACAGATCGTGTGTTACTTTGTGACTGTGACGCCATAGAATCGTGTGATAATTTTGTAAATCATTACATTGATGTCTTTTTGATATACAGTACTTTAGTTTAATTGGAATGGTTTGCAGCCTAAAATATAAAGTTTAGTTACCTTTATACTGTTTCCAGAATGGACGCGAAGCTACAGAATCAATGGAAACATCCGACTCGGCAACGGCTGCATTATGGGTCCCCGAAGGTTTCCCCTTCGCGCATTTCCAGATTTCTGTCGAATTTTCCCACCAAACACGCGACCGATCGTTTTCGCGCGTCTTGTGGTAAAAATAGATGCCAGTTCCCATTTGAAAATAAACTGGGGGGAAAAAATGAAGACCAATAAACCAATGTCTAAAAATAGGTTACTAGGTTTGATAAAACCAGAAATTTTACAAAAGAAATGAGAAAAATAGGGCGTAAAGTTATTTCCCCATGGGTTACAGACCTATCGATCAAAAACGTTATCAATCGTACCATGGTGAGTTTAGAAGTTAGAACTAAAGAAACTAAGAAAGGTGCCCTAGAAAGGGAATGATGCAAAGCCTTATACAACTGATACAACTGGAAAGCTTTGTTTAACTTTTCACCCAATTTTACAAAAGGCATTTGGTAAAACGCCAGTCAACACAGTCACAGGCTAAAATGCCACAAACGCATGTTATGCATGAGACAAACTTGGCATTGATAAGGTCGGGATAGGTAGGTAGGTTATGGATAACATTTTGAATGCCGCATGATATTTGGAAACTTGCTCTATATAACTTCATGTAAAAACTCATTTTTGTACATCAGACTAATCTTCGCTCGAATCTGACGATTCAGATTCAATTGCCTGCTGAACACTGGCTATTGCAGCATTTACTGTTGCGTCGATTTCAATGTCAGAATCCTCGTCATCAGAGCAGTCTGACAGAAGATTTTTGCAAATTTCTAATCCACGCATTGCTGTAAATCTTTGCCTAGACATTTTGTAAATGTTTTTGTTTTCAGAAGTAGCCTACTATGATACTGACTCCGATGAAAAACTCAAGAAAATTCAGATAAACATCAAACACTTCCCTTTAGTAAAGTTACTACTACACTACCACAATAGATAAGGGTAAGCTAAGGTTTTCACAACATTTACCTTGAACTAGTTTACCAAGGCAAGAGCTCAATGTAATTGCATCCCATTTACATTTGGTAATAGTTACTTCGTGCAATTTTTCACTCGTATAAGTTGCGAGATAAATTCGGTAATTTTTACTTCGTGCAATTTGATACCCGTATACGTTGCGAGATACATTTGGTAATAGTAACTTCGTGCATATTTGCACCCCTGCAAATGATAACTTACAAAACTTGCGTTTGTACCCGTGCTAATTATAACTAACCCTAACCTCATTTATAAAATGGTTGCACTCAGTAGGCATTTGTTAACCCTATTTAGCAAATGGTTACAATCAGCAGCCATTTGCTAACCCTATTTAGAAAAAGGTTAAACTCAGTAGCAATATGTCAACGCTATTTAGTAAATGGTTACATACAGTAGCAATTTTTAACCCTATTTAGCAAATGGTTTCACTCAGTAAGAATTTGTTAACTCTATTTAGCAAACGGTTTTGGTCAGTTGCCATTTGTAAAATAGCAAAAGGTTACCATGAGTAGCCACATGTTAACCCTATTTAGCAAATGGTTCTGTAGCTTTGCGTCCATTTTGGAAACGGTATGAAGGTAACTATTGACTTGTTACTTTCCAACTGCGCTGAGGTCGTCACACGTCGCCAACTCCATTGTGCGGCATCACGCATTACAGACCACAATGAAATCACAAAGAAGACGCGAAATTTGCAGTTATATTGACCGGGGAAGGCTTGATTGGCCACGGTCGCATTATGTGGAACATTTGCACTTTCAAACGGAGAAACTCGTATTTGACTCTTAGGTAATATCGCGCATCGCACTGTATTTGAACTCTTACGTAATAACGCGCATCCTGGTACTCGCGCCTCAATCAAGCTCATTGAGGAACGTTTTCTTGACAATACAGCAAGTATGCATCATTAACCTACTAGGCCGCCGATCTTTGTTTCTTCAGTTCTAAACTCACCATGCTATAATTTATAACGATTACGATGAAAGCGTCTTCTCTGTCCCACGGTCAATTAATATCACGCTCCGTTTTGCTCATTTCTTTTGTATTTGCCAATAATAGGTCAATTTTTTCTAATTTCGTTTAGGTTATTGTCAAATGGGAACTGAATAAATGACTATATAACGCATCCCTTTTTGCTGAAAGAGTGAAAGACATTTACATCTACTGCTGTTCAGTTTGCCAGTCAGCTTAAGGGACACACTTGGCTTGGACCGAAGGTTTTACAGTTTTTTAACTATTTTCAAGTTAGCCATATTCGTTGATCAGATAGAGCTAAAAAACAGTTAGAGTACAGTATAAAGTTTCCCAAATAGCTAAAAAGTGCCAGGGACACACTTGGCTTGAGCCGAAGGTTTTACAGTTTTTTAATTTGTGTCCGGTCCTATGGAGACCATTGTCTAAACAGGTTCTTTGTTCTGGACGATGTTTTTCTTAAAGATCCACACGCCCCATAACATTATGGGAAGAGGAAACAATTAGTCGATAGCCTTACACGTGCTAATGGTTTATTTGCTAACTGAGGGGCAAAACAATTATATACCATATATATATAATTTCCTGCGGTTCCTCACCCATCGGTGCAGTTGAGGTTGGTGATCATGCGTCGGGCGCATCTCAAAACAACGTTGTTGTGGTGAGCTGATATATAAGAAATCTTACGTGACCGAAAATTTTTGTGGTGTGCAGTTAATTAAGTTGTTAGTTTTTGTTTTGGCAAACATGTCATAGAAATATTTACACGATTTTAAAACCAGTTGCTAGAGCAATAAGCTTTTTTGTATAATGTTTGTCCCAGCGCGATGACTGAAAAAAGAAACTCAATAAAACAATTCCGTCACCAATAACCGCGCGAGAGAAATTCGAAGCTCGTCCTAAAACGAGAGAAAAAGTGACAAAAAGCTGCTAGAAAAAAGCGCTAACGGCAAGGCAATTACTATTTATGCGCGAACCACTAATTTGTTGTCGAGGGATATAACATGTCTATTAAGAATTTTGCACGGCATTTTGTCAGAGAACAAGACCAAGAAGCAGTATTGTAATGACAAGGTTTTCAGTATGAGTGGTTGCACAGAACAGTTTTTAAAATTTTGGGTAATTTTGCGTGTAGAACGACAAAATTGAAATCATTTATCCGTCGCGAATTCGCCATCATATATTCCTAAACGAGTTTAGTTAAAGGATAGTAAATTTGGAAAAATTTGTTAAAATTTTAATCTTATTTAAAAAGCAATCAAGACATTTTTGCAGAAAGCATTATTTGTAAGGATGGTATATCACTGAGCATAACATATTAATCTAAAAGTTACGTTTAAAAATGTTAAAATGTGTCTTATATATGAATTTATGTTAGTCTAACAAAAAAATATTTTCCATACATAGATTTATTTTGCTACAGTTGTTTCTAAAAAAGTCTAAAAAAGAATGAAAGCAACAGCTTTGCATCACATACCATCGTCTCCCCATGACTACGGCAACCTGTTTCAAGCGGTCTCAAATCCGGCAGCCGCAGCACTACTTCTTCGGGCTACGGAAAATACCCAAGAACGCCGAAATGTGGAAGATGCAGAAACCATGGGGTAGTGAGCGCTTTGAAGGGTCACAAAGGATATGGTCGTTGGAAAGACTGCCTCTGTGCAAAGGGCACTTTGATTGCTGAAAGACAAAGAGTAATGGCAGCGCAGGTAATACCCACAGTGTAAAGTAAACCAAATAAAAAAATTTGCAAAGTAGGATATACATGGTTGCTTATGAAGATTACATTCAAAGTAGAACTATGAATAAAAACAAAAAGAAATTTAGGAATATTTTATATCCTCTGTTTTGAAATCTGTCTAAATCAGAATAAATTATTAATGTACAGCAAAAGTTCAAAAGTTTGTTCTTAATAGCGTATTCTTTAAATATGGAAATTTTTTTTAAAACAGAAATTGTTTTATCTTTTAATTAATATTACCCTAATATAGCTTGCTTTAAGACGTCAGCAAGCCCAAGAGGAAAATAACACACGAGAACTGCAACTGCTCTACTACTTTATTGAAAATGAAATTCACAACAAAGCCAGCAGCGACCCGTTATCATCATCAGGTGCGTCGTCTTCGCGTGTTTTTCAACTTCCCTGGTCAGTTTTTGTAACTGTAAGATATGACTTGAACCTTAAACGCGTTGTTATTTAAAAGTCATCACAATACGTACGTTGGTAGGCGCGAAACGTGCGAGATACGACGATTATATCTCAAATGATTGCAATGGAAGTTACGGTTTCGTGTCGTCATCACCGGTTCATCAGCAACAACCGCACTTGGACAACAGCTCGGCCAAATCTGTTCATTCGGACAGCGATCAAAATGGCGACACGGAGAGAAAGTCCGACGTCACTCGCTCACCGCGATCGGACGACCCTAGGAAGAGTCCCCCTTCTGGTATGAGTGAAAACAGCTCACCGGCGTACAATGAAAGTCGATATAATCCTGAAAAACCTCACGCGAGTCAGGGGCCTGCATTGGATATCGACGAATCGCCAGAAAAGCATTCCCTTCTGTCAAGAACTGACTCAGCTGACCAGGCCAGTGACGTAGCCGAAAATCAGCTATACGATTCAAGCCAGCTAACACAAACGCAAAACCAAGATGCAACAAGGTAATTTCAATTAACTAAATTACTGTATAAAGTCAAGTTAATCTGTAAATATTAAGTCCATATAATTCGCTCTAAGTTATAATTATAATAAATCTAAATAAATAGAAACCCAGAAAATATATCGGGTTTTTTCATACAGTGGCGGGTTTGAGATGTTATGTCGAGTTTTTCCCAAACACAACGCGTCGCAATTATCTTCAATTTTAAAAAACTGCAACGGCGATGTGGTGAAAGCAATACAAAAGGTAATTACAGTATATTTATAGCATCGAATGTGGGTAGTAAAAATTAGCACGAAACTACCTGTAAAACGTCGCGCACTACCTTAACATTTCAATATTTTCTTTGTTTTTTCAAACATTTATAAGTCATATGTTTCATCATCCCACAGGTGTTAAAATTTGAAGATGAAATCGCAAAATCTTCACCACATTTGGGATCACCGAGAGACAACGCAACAAATTCTCATGTTCAGTTAAATTACACACGTGATAGCGCACGAGATCCCATTAACCTATCTCAACAAAGCGGTATGTTTTTGTCCTAAAAATAGCAACAGTGCGCCATAAAGATTGATAGAGGGTAATAATATTAATATTTTTTTCCTTCTTTTATAGCTGGAAGCTGCAACACGAGCCCTCATCCAACCATTGATGGTGACGCAATATCACCAGGCACACCTCCCATCGGTGATTTGTCGCAAGCCTACAAGTTCCAACAGGGTTCAATGGGTGCACCAGCACTGGATGCTCGAACCGCATTTTATCCTTTTGTAAACGGTTCGCTAGCAGGCAACTCCTTTTCAGCGCACACTGCAGGAAAAATTCCAGCGACTAACTTTAATGGGGCGTTTAAGCTGGGCCAATTCAGCAATTCTTCAATAAGATCACGTTATCCATTGCCGGGACAGATGCCGATGTCGTGCTTGGGAAATCTTTCCCCGTTTCCATCATCTTACGGCCAACACCCCGCCATCCGAGGACTCTTTGGGGGAGTTTCTCCTTACGGATCGTCTTCATTTATGCCTTCTCTTACCGCCGCCGCAGCTGCCCGCCCCAGACACCATTTCCTACGATACTAACCCTCAATTCTAAGGGCGCTTTCAGCCCTAACCCAAACCCCTCATATACATGGAGTCATTTTTCCAGATGCGATCGGTCATAAAGTTCTAACCCTGAACATTTAGAAACCGGTATTGTCTTTATTTTAGAGCAATAATAAGATCAATCTCCATTGTGGATCCTCATATGACCTTTTAAAGTGTTGCTTTGGGTAAATGACTTAAGACAAACTTAGCATTGATAAGGTTGCTCAGCCGTGTGAGTTTTTATATGACTTCTCAAACTGCCGCGTTGGGTAAATGAATTGTCGCACATATTGCATGAATAAGGTTTTTCTCCAGCGTGCATTCTCATATGACGTTTTAAATGCTAGCTTTGAGTAAATAACTTTTCACATAACTTGCAGTGATAATTACGCTTTCCAGTATGAGTTGTTACATGAGTTTTCAAATTGCTGCGTTGGGTACATGACTAGTCGCACATATCGCATTGTTAAGGTCGCTCATCTGTGTGAGCTCTTATATGATCTTTCAAGTGGCTTTTGTATTTGAATGATTTATCACAAAATTTGCAGGAAAAATGCTTTTCTTGTCCTTCTTTGTTGAAAAAGTCTTGTGAAATCCCATCAATCATTGCTTTTAACAAAACGTCAATTTGCATTCCAACTACTTGACGACCCATTGCGTTATTATTATTATTACCTAATTACATAATATACAAACCTAATTCGTTCGGCAAATTGAATTAAATTACCCCAACACGTGCCACAGTTGCAGATTGTTTACAGAATTTTATGTATGATATATATATCATTTAAGCAATTAACAACATTTGCGAAAAACTAGAAAAAAATTACTTTAATGTAATATTTAAGCCCTGTTCAGAAGACTTAATTCACAGGCAAGCACTCTTATCTCCGCGTTGTGATTTCCTTTGATAAAACAAGTTGGTCTTTGGTAAAATGACAAAACCAAACCAATTCTTGAAAAATATTAAGACGAATGTCAATGCAATGTCAATATTTCATGGTAGTAGGCTACTACACTATTATTAATGATTACTAAACTATACCCTGCAAAAAACATTTATAGGTCTCCAAAGGTCATATTAAATATGATGATCATTAATACACAACTGATTTGTGCCTAAAACGTTTATAAGTGCATATATTCTTGCTCATATTACGTGTAAATGTCAATATTGCATGATACTAAGTACAACTGCATTAGTAATTATCAATGATTACTAAAATATATTTTGAAAAAAGCAATTATATATCTCCAAACATCATGTTAACATGATAATCTTTAATAAACATCTGCTGAATTTTGATTATATTTAAAACTAATATTAATGTAACTATTGGTATTGTATTGTATTATTGTTATTGTATTATATTGTATTAATATGTGTAACGATTTGTACTAATATTAATGTAACTAATTAGTAACTGTAGTCTGTAAATAAACTACCAGCATAATATGTGTCATTTTGTATATATAATTAATTGCCTTCATTTCCTTGCCAGTTGCCACCATTTCAATAATGTTTTTGGATTCCCTACATACGAAAACTGCCTAAATCATAAAAATTTCGCAAACTTCACATAATACAAAACAACTTTTATTTATTATTGACAATTTTCCCAACAAGCACATTACTGAAACCAATATAACTTCCACGCAAATGTCCATTATGCCTGACAAACTCATAAATGTATGTATTCTTACTCATAAAATGTGTATTGTTTAAAACGATTTAGATCAAAATGAGGTCAAAATTTAAACTTGTTAGGTGAAAAAACTGGTTGCCCTACTAATAAGGGATTTGCCACTTTACTGCGATTGTATTTCAACCTGATTTAATTTCATTTATGATTTTCATTTTAACCAATCATGCGAATTATCATGGAATATTATCTAAAGACGTTAAATGCCGCACGTGATCTATGTCCCAGAAACGCACAACAGCGAGTGTTCATCACCTGAAGTGATGGTGTAAGCACCTCAGGGGTGTCCGTGCATGTAATAGAACAAGCAAACCTGAACTGACAGCTGCAGCGATCGGTCCTGAAACGATTAGTTGAAATGGATATTTCAACAGAAAATTTTTTTTTTGAGATAGTATTTTCGGCGCCTTGAAAATGAATCGCATTTGTGTTTCAAAAGTGTACAAGTGCTGCGGTTCGGATGTTTTTTGTGCTGCGACAAGTTACCGATTTTGCAAAGTTTTAAGTGATTTTAACGTAAAAGTGAAAGTTTCAATGTAATGTTCCCCGTAGTGGAGCTGCATCTTGTAAAGCAACGCCAAGAATAGACGCAGTCAACCGAGAATTTGCGGTGCATGCAGTTACTTGAAAACAACCGGATTAAGGGGTAAAAGGGCGTCATACTAACAAAGAAAATTTCTTTAATTTTGCCTCGTCCTTGCCTGGATCGCACCTGGTGTAGATATAACGCTGCTTGGTGTCGATGATAAATAATTGTTATTACGTAAGTCAAAAGTGAGCACACTGTAATGACTCCTCGCGGTCCTTAATCAACGCTTCTTGTAGCTACGTCGCATACCTCATAATCACGCCAATGAAGCTCTCAGTTCAGTATCTCAGTTTAAAACACTACACTAAGTCATACATTAATATTTTCTCCGACCTTGCTGTGGGTAAAAAATTTGAATTAGGGCCAATTCTTTGTATTTGCCGATATATTTGCAAACGTTTGTTTATTTCGACGAGACGTTTTGGCTTTTCACTGTGTGCTTTACCCTTGAAAAGCATAAAAAATCCATTGCATAATTGTTGCATTTAGGCAACATACGTTTGTGACGTATTTCTGCAGGATAACACTTTGGAAGATGATGAAGAAGAAGACAATGTAAAACCGGAGAAAAAGAAACGGATTAGACCGAAAAAAAAGTGTCCGTAAGTTGTACTATAATTTTGGCCTAGCTTTCAAGTATATGAATGGAAGAGAATTTAAAATAATCTCAGCTTTTCAATGCTGTTTTTTGTTTTTATGTGTAAAAGAGAAGAAAAGTGAAACATGTCCAAGAATAATGACATGATGGTGTTAATAATTGTTCTAGATTCTGTTGTGTCATGAATTCGAGTATCTCGCGCCACTGCAAACTCGTGCACGAGAAAATAAACTAATGAAGAAGGTGATTTTGCATGCGAATTTTGCGAAAAGACTTCTGACTTCTTGGAATGGCCTCGTGACTCGTGAGACACCTACGCGGCAAGCTTCACGCTGATCAACCTAAGGCAAAGGAGATGGCTGATTCTGTGGACCGCCGCCGGAAAAACGTCCCAATCGGAAGTTTTGGTAAATACACAAAGTACAAAATGACTGTGCAGTAGTTGCTCATGTTGTTGCCATTAAAAATTATTTGTTATTCTACAAACAATTTGTGTATGATTTGCATTTGTAAAAAAAACCTTTGAAGAAATGCTTCGTTGGTGCACTGTCGTCTTTATTTCATAAACCAGGTGGAAATGCAACGCGTACGAAGTCGGCCCAATGAAGCGATGGGATCGGTAATGGGATTTGAACGCAAAGCGATTGATGGTCTCGGAAAAAGGTGCACAATATTGTGTTTATTGCTGATTATAAATAAATAGCTATATTGTGTGCACTGTGCACGACCTGAAATGCATAAATGTGTTAGAATTTGCAATTCATGTATTCGTTATATTGTTTTATTTTCCTTTTTTCCACAATTTTCCAGACGACGACTTCAAAGTGGAAACGAAATGTATGGTTCAGTTGAAAACTTAATTTTTTTTTTCTGGTATCTAATTGTATTGATTCAATTCAAACGATGTTTAGTGCACAGGGTTCATAGTTGACCTGCCGTCGAAAGATGAGAATAACTGAATTAGGAACACTGAATTACTTTGTTTTGCAATGATCGCCAACACCACTGGAAACAATTCATTGGCACAGAACGCAACCATAACTAGATCAAACAACTGCGCTACGTTTAAAAATCAAACACAACTTGTTACAATTGTTCTGATATATACTTAAAAATCCTGTAACTGCTGTTTATAAACAAGTAAGTCATTTTTCATCTTCATCCACATCTATCTCATGACTCATGATAGCAGCAAGATACTGCCAGAAGGTGATAGATGTGTGTTAAGTTAAAGTTGACATGATAAGGCTTTAGAATTTAGATAGTGGACGAAAAGTTAAATTTTTCGTGGATCTTTAAATAAATCTTTCACGAAACTTTTAAATTTTTCTTCATAGACGTAATTGAAGCGTGTATTCGCGAATTGCAGGAAGAGAAGAGATACATAATTTGCCTCGATCAACGAGTTGAGGTAGTGCTTGTACCATGCAGGCACCTCTGTAGCTGTACCGGGTGTGAAAAAGCTCTCAGAAAGTTTCCGATATGCAGAGCTGAAATTGAACAGTCTATGCGTACTTACAGGTCGTAATATGTCTGTCGGGCATGCTTGCCTGAAGTGGCATAAATCCTCCTCACAATTATTTTGTTTGCTTCTTCTCGTTGATATCGTTTCGAGCAAAGATTTATAGAGCTTAAGATGACACAGAAATGTCAGTGAGAATACCTACAGATCGTGTGTTACTTTGTGACTGTGACGCCATAGAATCGTGTGATAATTTTGTAAATCATTACATTGATGTCTTTTTGATATACAGTACTTTAGTTTAATTGGAATGGTTTGCAGCCTAAAATATAAAGTTTAGTTACCTTTATACTGTTTCCAGAATGGACGCGAAGCTACAGAATCAATGGAAACATCCGACTCGGCAACGGCTGCATTATGGGTCCCCGAAGGTTTCCCCTTCGCGCATTTCCAGATTTCTGTCGAATTTTCCCACCAAACACGCGACCGATCGTTTTCGCGCGTCTTGTGGTAAAAATAGATGCCAGTTCCCATTTGAAAATAAACTGGGGGGAAAAAATGAAGACCAATAAACCAATGCCTAAAAATAGGTTACTAGGTTTGATAAAACCAGAAATTTTACAAAAGAAATGAGAAAAATAGGGCGTAAAGTTATTTCCCCATGGGTTACAGACCTATCGATCAAAAACGTTATCAATCGTACCATGGTGAGTTTAGAAGTTAGAACTAAAGAAACTAAGAAAGGTGCCCTAGAAAGGGAATGATGCAAAGCCTTATACAACTGATACAACTGGAAAGCTTTGTTTAACTTTTCACCCAATTTTACAAAAGGCATTTGGTAAAACGCCAGTCAACACAGTCACAGGCTAAAATGCCACAAACGCATGTTATGCATGAGACAAACTTGGCATTGATAAGGTCGGGATAGGTAGGTAGGTTATGGATAACATTTTGAATGCCGCATGATATTTGGAAACTTGCTCTATATAACTTCATGTAAAAACTCATTTTTGTACATCAGACTAATCTTCGCTCGAATCTGACGATTCAGATTCAATTGCCTGCTGAACACTGGCTATTGCAGCATTTACTGTTGCGTCGATTTCAATGTCAGAATCCTCGTCATCAGAGCAGTCTGACAGAAGATTTTTGCAAATTTCTAATCCACGCATTGCTGTAAATCTTTGCCTAGACATTTTGTAAATGTTTTTGTTTTCAGAAGTAGCCTACTATGATACTGACTCCGATGAAAAACTCAAGAAAATTCAGATAAACATCAAACACTTCCCTTTAGTAAAGTTACTACTACACTACCACAATAGATAAGGTTAAGCTAAGGTTTTCACAACATTTACCTTGAACTAGTTTACCAAGGCAAGAGCTCAATGTAATTGCATCCCATTTACATTTGGTAATAGTTACTTCGTGCAATTTTTCACTCGTATAAGTTGCGAGATAAATTCGGTAATTTTTACTTCGTGCAATTTGATACCCGTATACGTTGCGAGATACATTTGGTAATAGTAACTTCGTGCATATTTGCACCCCTGCAAATGATAACTTACAAAACTTGCGTTTGTACCCGTGCTAATTATAACTAACCCTAACCTCATTTATAAAATGGTTGCACTCAGTAGGCATTTGTTAACCCTATTTAGCAAATGGTTACAATCAGCAGCCATTTGCTAACCCTATTTAGAAAAAGGTTAAACTCAGTAGCAATATGTCAACGCTATTTAGTAAATGGTTACATACAGTAGCAATTTTTAACCCTATTTAGCAAATGGTTTCACTCAGTAAGAATTTGTTAACTCTATTTAGCAAACGGTTTTGGTCAGTTGCCATTTGTAAAATAGCAAAAGGTTACCATGAGTAGCCACATGTTAACCCTATTTAGCAAATGGTTCTGTAGCTTTGCGTCCATTTTGGAAACGGTATGAAGGTAACTATTGACTTGTTACTTTCCAACTGCGCTGAGGTCGTCACACGTCGCCAACTCCATTGTGCGGCATCACGCATTACAGACCACAATGAAGTCACAAAGAAGACGCGAAATTTGCAGTTATATTGACCGGGGAAGGCTTGATTGGCCACGGTCGCATTATGTGGAACATTTGCACTTTCAAACGGAGAAACTCGTATTTGACTCTTAGGTAATATCGCGCATCGCACTGTATTTGAACTCTTACGTAATAACGCGCATCCTGGTACTCGCGCCTCAATCAAGCTCATTGAGGAACGTTTTCTTGACAATACAGCAAGTATGCATCATTAACCTACTAAGCCGCCGATCTTTGTTTCTTCAGTTCTAAACTCACCATGCTATAATTTATAACGATTACGATGAAAGCGTCTTCTCTGTCCCACGGTCAATTAATATCACGCTCCGTTTCGCTCATTTCTTTTGTATTTGCCAATAATAGGTCAATTTTTTCTAATTTCGTTTAGGTTATTGTCAAATGGGAACTGAATAAATGACTATATAACGCATCCCTTTTTGCTGAAAGAGTGAAAGACATTTACATCTACTGCTGTTCAGTTTGCCAGTCAGCTTAAGGGACACACTTGGCTTGGACCGAAGGTTTTACAGTTTTTTAACTATTTTCAAGTTAGCCATATTCGTTGATCAGATAGAGCTCAAAAACAGTTAGAGTACAGTATAAAGTTTCCCAAATAGCTAAAAAGTGCCAGGGACACACTTGGCTTGACATGGTTTCCAGCAAAGGAAATAAGAAAGCCGTCAAGAAGTAAAGAAATGAAGAAGTGAAGTGCGGAGAACTAAACGTCTAAAAGTATAAGTGAAGAATGGCCACGCATCTCACATATGCAGACCGCGTGAAGCGACAATGGCGCAACGACATCGCGGCTGAATACAGCAACCATCGAGAAGTGACGATCCAGTTAGCAAACGACAGTAAGAGAGAAGACATCTACAAACTGATAAAAGAAACCCAAATACCGCTAAGCTACATTGAAGGGATCATCCAGAAACCAGGAAACGTGGTAAATATAACGATTGAAAGCAGGAAAAATGCAATACGCTTTGCAGATATTTTTCGGAACCTACCAGAAGTGAAATACGCCACAGCTCATGGAGACGACAGAACAGACCTCACCATCAGATGGGTGCCAATCGACTACCCGCAACGACATCTGGACAACATCCTTGCAGAATATGAAATCAAAGGCCCAGCCCAGCTGGGAAAGGACAAACACGGAATCAGAGATGGAAGAAGAATTTATAGAGTAAACAAAGAAACAATGGGACGACACCAACTCCCATCGTACTTGTACCTGGGAAAAATCAGATGCGCGGTGAGTTATGATGGTCAAATTGAAACATGCTCCTTTTGCACAGAACAAGGGCACAAATTTAGAGATTGCCCAAAGAGAATGCGGACTGGCGACAGAGATGCGGACAACCAAGATGTACCGATGACGACAACTCGGAATGTGGAATCAGAAGAGGAGAAACCAGAGCCCCCCCCCAGCGAAAGTCAAAAAGTGTTTTCTGCCCTGGCAGAAACAATCGAACTGCTACGAGAAAAGAGCACCAAGGACAAGGAGAAGAGCCGAACGGGAGCGGAGCCTTCACTAGAAAAAAGCCCAGAGCTGGAACCCTTGGAGCGAGCCTCGGAGCGACCCTTGGAGCGAGACCAAAGCGAGACCCGAGGCAACAAGAGAAAGAACATAAGCGGAAACTCAGACGACCAACCAGCCGAAGAACGAGAACAAGAACAACCCGAAAAACGAGGGTTTATGGATGGACAAATCCCATTCGATGCCTCCTCATTTCCAGCGAACCTGACACGCATGATCCCCTGCTCATGCGGAGCGCACACTCGAATCAGAAGAAACAGGAACTCATCACGAACAATTCCGAATTTTAAAGAGCCGAGTAACTGTAAAGGTTGTATAGCAGCTTTTATGCGTTGTGCTTGCACCTCTTTTTCGATAATACGTGTCGACAACAGACTTAAGCCGTTCAAATGTGAAGGATGTGAAATGACTTACGAACCAAACACCAAACACCTAGATGTCACTATAAATTAAAGACTGTAACATTTACGTGCTTCAACTTATGAAATGCAGTGCCTTAGAAACTCTTTGTGTCTAATTTGAATTTTGGAGAAACTTGTGTTTTTGCGAACTTTATACGACCTTTTTTTTTCATTTATTATTATTAAGCGTATCTTAAACCTTTTGAGAACGTTTAATAAACCAAATCACAATAAAAAAAAAGTGCCAGGGACACACTTGGCTTGAGCCGAAGGTTTTACAGTTTTTTAATTTGTGTCCGGTCCTATGGAGACCATTGTCTAAACAGGTTCTTTGTTCTGGACGATGTTTTTCTTAAAGATCCACACGCCCCATAACATTATGGGAAGAGGAAACAATTAGTCGATAGCCTTACACGTGCTAATGGTTTATTTGCTAACTGAGGGGCAAAACAATTATATACCATATATATATAATTTCCTGCGGTTCCTCACCCATCGGTGCAGTTGAGGTTGGTGATCATGCGTCGGGCGCATCTCAAAACAACGTTGTTGTGGTGAGCTGATATATAAGAAATCTTACGTGACCGAAAATTTTTGTGGTGTGCAGTTAATTAAGTTGTTAGTTTTTGTTTTGGCAAACATGTCATAGAAATATTTACACGATTTTAAAACCAGTTGCTAGAGCAATAAGCTTTTTTGTATAATGTTTGTCCCAGCGCGATGACTGAAAAAAGAAACTCAATAAAACAATTCCGTCACCAATAACCGCGCGGGAGAAATTCGAAGCTCGTCCTAAAACGAGAGACCAATGCGAATGCGCGAACCACTAATTTGTTGTCGAGGGATATAACATGTCTATTAAGAATTTTGCACGGCATTTTGTCAGAGAACAAGACCAAGAAGCAGTATTGTAATAAAATTTTAATCTTATTTAAAAAGCAATCAAGACATTTTTGCAGAAAGCATTATTTGTAAGGATGGTATATCACTGAGCATAACATATTAATCTAAAAGTTACGTTTAAAAATGTTAAAATGTGTCTTATATATGAATTTATGTTAGTCTAACAAAAAAATATTTTCCATACATAGATTTATTTTGCTACAGTTGTTTCTAAAAAAGTCTAAAAAAGAATGAAAGCAACAGCTTTGCATCACATACCATCGTCTCCCCATGACTACGGCAACCTGTTTCAAGCGGTCTCAAATCCGGCAGCCGCAGCACTACTTCTTCGGGCTACGGAAAATACCCAAGAACGCCGAAATGTGGAAGATGCAGAAACCATGGGGTAGTGAGCGCTTTGAAGGGTCACAAAGGATATGGTCGTTGGAAAGACTGCCTCTGTGCAAAGGGCACTTTGATTGCTGAAAGACAAAGAGTAATGGCAGCGCAGGTAATACCCACAGTGTAAAGTAAACCAAATAAAAAAATTTGCAAAGTAGGATATACATGGTTGCTTATGAAGATTACATTCAAAGTAGAACTATGAATAAAAACAAAAAGAAATTTAGGAATATTTTATATCCTCTGTTTTGAAATCTGTCTAAATCAGAATAAATTATTAATGTACAGCAAAAGTTCAAAAGTTTGTTCTTAATAGCGTATTCTTTAAATATGGAAATTTTTTTTAAAACAGAAATTGTTTTATCTTTTAATTAATATTACCCTAATATAGCTTGCTTTAAGACGTCAGCAAGCCCAAGAGGAAAATAACACACGAGAACTGCAACTGCTCTACTACTTTATTGAAAATGAAATTCACAACAAAGCCAGCAGCGACCCGTTATCATCATCAGGTGCGTCGTCTTCGCGTGTTTTTCAACTTCCCTGGTCAGTTTTTGTAACTGTAAGATATGACTTGAACCTTAAACGCGTTGTTATTTAAAAGTCATCACAATACGTACGTTGGTAGGCGCGAAACGTGCGAGATACGACGATTATATCTCAAATGATTGCAATGGAAGTTACGGTTTCGTGTCGTCATCACCGGTACATCAGCAACAACCGCACTTGGACAACAGCTCGGCCAAATCTGTTCATTCGGACAGCGATCAAAATGGCGACACGGAGAGAAAGTCCGACGTCACTCGCTCACCGCGATCGGACGACCCTAGGAAGAGTCCTCCTTCTGGTATGAGTGAAAACAGCTCACCGGCGTACAATGAAAGTCGATATAATCCTGAAAAACCTCACGCGAGTCAGGGGCCTGCATTGGATATCGACGAATCGCCAGAAAAGCATTCCCTTCTGTCACGAACTGACTCAGCTGACCAGGCCAGTGACGTAACCGAAAATCAGCTATACGATTCAAGCCAGCTAACACAAACGCAAAACCAAGATGCAACAAGGTAATTTCAATTAACTAAATTACTGTATAAAGTCAAGTTAATCTGTAAATATTAAGTCCATATAATTCGCTCTAAGTTATAATTATAATAAATCTAAATAAATAGAAACCCAGAAAGTATATCGGGTTTTTTCATACAGTGGCGGGTTTGAGATGTTATGTCGAGTTTTTCCCAAACACAACGCGTCGCAATTATCTTCAATTTTAAAAAACTGCAACGGCGATGTGGTGAAAGCAATACAAAAGGTAATTACAGTATATTTATAGCATCGAATGTGGGTAGTAAAAATTAGCACGAAACTACCTGTAAAACGTCGCGCACTACTTTAACATTTCAATATTTTCTTTGTTTTTTCAAACATTTATAAGTCATATGTTTCATCATCCCACAGGTGTTAAAATTTGAAGATGAAATCGCAAAATCTTCACCACATTTGGGATCACCGAGAGACAACGCAACAAATTCTCATGTTCAGTTAAATTACACACGTGATAGCGCACGAGATCCCATTAACCTATCTCAACAAAGCGGTATGTTTTTGTCCTAAAAATAGCAACAGTGCGCCATAAAGATTGATAGAGGGTAATAATTAGGGCAAGTTTTTGTTGCACTAAAAACGTGAGAAAGTTGCATTTATTTTTAACAAAAGTTGCAGTAAAAAGTTGCATTTATTTTTAACAAAAGTTGCAGTAAAAAGTTGCATTTATTTTAGACCGCCGAAAATTCATTTTTTTGCCGGTACGCAGCAAGAAAATAACGCTCAACAATAACTCAAATAACTGAACAATAACTCAAATTTAAACGATAGTGAATTAATCAAGCGATCTATTTACATATAGTGCCAAATATTTCCACACATTGTCTGGGGAGAAATGGCGATCGTTTGCCAACAGTTTGCGTAGCATGCTAAAACTTCGTTCCACAGAGCATGAAGTTGCTTGGCAATTTAACAATTTGGTATAGAGTTCTGGACTGATGTTTGGTCGGGTCATTTCCACAATTGCTTTTAGATCACTGTTCAGTTCAAATCGATGATCCAAATACAATTTTATTCCAGATATATTATATTATATTTACGTTTTGCGCAATACTTGATAAAAGTTGCAGTAAAAAGTTGCATGAAAAAATGAAAAAAGTTGCAAAAAGTTGCAATACAAAATTCCTACAAACAGCTTAAAACATCATTCTACGTAAATTGTGAGTATTTAGGAAGCTGCCGGAAGCTGTAAAAAAAAGTTGCAAAAGTTGCAAAAACTTGCCCTAGTAATAATATTAATATTTTTTTCCTTCTTTTATAGCTGGAAGCTGCAACACGAGCCCTCATCCAACCATTGATGGTGACGCAATATCACCAGGCACACCTCCCATCGGTGATTTGTCGCAAGCCTACAAGTTCCAACAGGGTTCAATGGGTGCACCAGCACTGGATGCTCGAACCGCATTTTATCCTTTTGTAAACGGTTCGCTAGCAGGCAACTCCTTTTCAGCGCACACTGCAGGAAAAATTCCAGCGACTAACTTTAATGGGGCGTTTAAGCTGGGCCAATTCAGCAATTCCTCAATAAGATCACGTTATCCATTGCCGGGACAGATGCCGATGTCGTGCTTGGGAAATCTTTCCCCGTTTCCATCATCTTACGGCCAACACCCCGCCATCCGATGACTCTTTGGCGGAGTTTCTCCTTACGGATCGTCTTCATTTATGCCTTCTCTTACCGCCGCCGCAGCTGCCCGCCCCAGACACCATTTCCTACGATACTAACCCTCAATTCTAAGGGCGCTTTCAGCCCTAACCCAAACCCCTCATATACATGGAGTCATTTGTCCAGATGCGACCGGTCATAAAGTTCTAACCCTGAACATTTAGAAACCGGTATTGTCTTTATTTTAGAGCCTAAGGAACTATCTTTCAGGCCGTAATGCAAAAAAGCCGTAAGCCTAAAAACTTTTTCATTCAAATGGACAGCTCAGACGATCAGAAAAGGCCGAGCCCATTGAAAAAGTTGGCGTACCATTTCGGTCGATATGGAATTGCAGTACCCCAAAAAACAGTTTCACGATGGAGAACTTGTCCAGACACCATTTCCTACGATACTAACCCTCAATTTAATTGGAAATGCTCATGATTTTTACTGTTATTGTTTACATATCTTATTGTATGATCATCGCCATGGTAATATAGCCTACGTACGGTAATTAGCAACTACCACTGCAAGCATTTAATATAATCAGTTAATCACTAAAAAATAATATCGTGTTTGTAACGAACCACGACAGCATTCGAAAATATAAATTAGGCAGCGATAGTATTTCTTACAAACAAAATAATATACTACTAACTGTTTGACTTGTAAACGCAATAGCTTGGTATAAAACTTAAACATACCACGATAATAACTCAACTGATAAATAGCAATTTAACTCACATTTAAAATAGGTGGACCATCGATCGTACACAACATGTCCAACAGTTCCACTTGGTGGATGGGTTGTATTTATCATGGCGAGATCGACATTTAGACGCTATATATCGCCGGTCCTGTACTCGAACCAGTACAGGTAACGTATTAATGGTCCAGGTTGATCGTCGTTGTCTAAATCTTCTTCGAAAAAAGTGACGGCAAAAGGATTGCTGACGTAACCATGGAAGCAGGACGTAGTACTGGGCAATAGCACCTATGGAATTCGGCGAAAACAGATGACTATTTAAATCTAGCAATATCTTACAGACCGTTGTAAATAATCGTATTCTATAATTGCACCACTTTAAGAGACAAGAATTAAGCTAAGCTGCAAGACAACAAGTAAATTAAGACAAAAGCCTAAAAAGGAAACTGGTATACTTTGTGTCTATCCACCATTCGCTGGGGTTTATATAACAAATCTTGCAACGTGTGAACTGAACAGACAGTTGTAATAAATAATCGTATTCTTTGAGAGACAAGCTAAGCTGAGCTTTAAGAATTAAGCTAAGCTGCAACACAACACCAAGTAAAATTAAACAAAAGCATAAAAAGGAAACTGGTAATCTGAAAATGGTGAATCGTAGTCACGCAAATGAGGCAGTTAGCAAGATCTGTCATGAAACCTCGTCGCTTTGAACCTTGTATGAATATGTTATGTGTAGGGAGCATACATACAAGAACATACAGCTACAGTCTTTACAATATCTTGGAAATGCTGCACAGAATTTCTTATAGGCACGATAGTAGTAGGCATATACTGTAAAAGTTGTCGTAGTTAAAGCTTGGTGAATGCTATTTTCATGTTAATTCGAACCTAATGCAACAGTTTTATGAGTTGTTTTAGAGTTAGAAATACTGCTTTGATTATTTGATTAATGCAATTAATATTTTCAAACCCTGTTTAGCAAATGGGTACAATCAGTCAATATTAAGTTAATATTTTAGCTTATTTTTTAACTTTATTTAGCAAATCGGTACATTCAGTCACCATTTGTAAACCCTGTTTAGCAAATGGGTACAATCAGTCACCATTTGTAAGTTATACTTCGCACGGGTACAAATGTGCACGACGTAACTATTACAAAATGTATCTCGCAACAAATTCGGGTATCAAATTGCACGAAGTAAAAAATATACGAAAAATATACGAAAAATATACCTGTATGAATTTTTGTAGCCATTTGCCAGATTAACTTGCAAATCACTACTCCAAATTAGAAATTTGACGGGGTAACTCGCAAACACATACCTAACTGACAATAAAGTACCGTATTGAATTGTAAACTTTTGCTAAATAGGGTTAACATCATGTGCATGTGGCTAATCATTGTAACCATTTGCTAAATATGGTTATCATGTTACTACACATGGTAACCTTTTGCTATTTTACAAATGGCTACTGCCTTTAACCAATTGCTAAATAGAGTTAACAAATTGCTACTGAGTGAAACCATTTGCTAAATAAGGTTAACATGTGGCTACTCATGGTAACCTTTTGCTATTTTACAAATGGCTACGGACTAAAACCGTTTGCTAAGTAGGGTTAACAAATGGCTACTGACTTTAAACATTTGCTAAATAGAGTTAACAAATTCCTACTGAGTGAAACCATTTGCTAAATAGGGTTAAAAATGGTTACTGTATGTAACCATTTACTAAATAGCGTTAACATATTGCTACTGAGTTTAACCTTTTTCTAAATAGGGTTAGCAAATGGCTGCTGATTGTAACCATTTGCTAAATAGGGTTAACAAATGCCTACTGAGTGCAACCATTTTATAAATGAGGTTAGGGCTAGTTATAATTAGCACGGGTACAAACGTAAGTTTTGTAAGTTGTCATTTGCAGGGGTACAAATATGCACGAAGTTACTATTACCAAATGTATCTCGCAACGTATACGGGAATCAAATTGCACAAAGTAAAAATTACCAAATGTATCTTGCAACGTGTACGGATATCAAATTGCACGAAGTAAAAATTACCAAATGTATCTCGCAACGTATACGGATATCAAATTGCACGATGTCAAAATTACCGAATGTATATCGCAACTTATACGAGTGAAAAATTGCACGAAGTAACTATTACCAAATGTAAATGGGATGCAATTACATTGAGCTCTTGCCTTGGTAAACTAGTTCAAGGTAAATGTTGTGAATACCTTAGATTACCCTAAATCTATCGTGGTAGTGTAGTAGTAACTTTACTAAAGGGAAGTTTTTGATGTTTATCTGAATTTTCTTGAGTTTTTCATCGGAGTCAGTATCATAGTAGGCTACTTCTGAAAACAAAAACATTTACAAAATGTCTAGGCAAAGATTTACAGCAATGCGTGGATTAGAAATTTGCAAAATCTTCTGTCAGACTGCTCTGATGACGAGGATTCTGACGTCTCATGCATAACATACGTTTTTGGCATATTAGCCTGTGACTGACGTTTTACCAAATGCCTTTTGTAAAATCGGGTAAAAAGTTAAACAAAGCTTTCGAATTGTGTCAGTTGTATAAGGCTTTGCATCATTCCCTTTCTAGGGCACCTTTCTTAGTTTCTTTAGTTCTAAACTCACCATGGTATGATTGATAACGTTTTTGATCGTTAGGTCTATAACCCATGGGGAAATAACTTTACGCCCTATTTTTCTCATTTCTTTTGTAAAATTTATGGTTTTATCAAACCTAGTAACCTATTTCTAGACATTGGTTCATTGGTCGTCATTGTTTCCCCACAGTTTATTGTCAAATGGGAACTGGCATCTATTTTTACCACAAGACGCGCGAAAACGATCGCTCGCGTGTTTGGTGGGAAAATTCGACAGAAATCTGGAAAGGCGCGAAGGGGAAACCTTCGCGGACCCATGATGCAGCCGTTTCCGATTCGGAAGCTTCCATTGATTCTGTAGCTTCGCGTCCATTCTGGAAACGGTATAAAGGTAACTATTGACTTGTTACTTTCCAACTGCGCTGAGGTCGTCACACGTCGCCAACTCCATTGTGCGGTATCACGCATTACAGACCACAATGAAGTCACAAAGAAGACGCGAATTTTGCAGTTATATTGACCGGGGAAGGCTTGATTGGCCACGGCCGCATTTAAATTACTTTAAAGTTAAACGGAGAAACTCGTATTTGACTCTTAGGTAATATTGCGCATCGCACTGTATTTGATACTTAGGTAATAACGCGCATCCTGGTACCCATGCCTCAATCAAGCTCATTGAGGAACGTTTTCTTGACAATACAGCAAGTATGCATCATTAACCTTCTAGGCCGCCGATCTTTGTTTCTACAGTTCTAAACTCACCATGGTATAATTTATAACGTTTTCGATCATAGCGTCTTCTCTGTCCCACGGTCAATTAACATCACGCTCCGTTTCGCTCATTTCTTTTGTATTTGCCAATATTAGGTCAATTTTTTCTAATTTCGTGTAGGGTATTGTCAAATGGGAACTGAGTAAATGACTATATAACGCATCCCTTTTTGCTGAAAGAGTGAAAGACATTTACATGTACTGCTGTTCAGTTTGCCAGTCAGCTTAAGGGACACACTTGGCTTGGACCGAAGGTTTTACAGTTTTTTAACTATTTTCAAGTTAGCCATATTCGTTGATCAGATAGAGCTCAAAAACAGTTAGAGTACAGTATAAAGTTTCCCAAATAGCTAAAAAGTGCCAGGGACACACTTGGTTTGGGCCGAAGGTTTTACAGTTTTTTAATTTGTGTCCGGTCCTATGGAGACCATTGTCTAAACAGGTTCTTTGTTCTGGACGATGTTTTTCTTAAAGATCCACACGCCCCATAACATTATGGGAAGAGGAAACAATTAGTCGATAGCCTTACACGTGCTAATGGTTTATTTGCTAACTGAGGGGCAAAACAATTATATACCATATATATATAATTTCCTGCGGTTCCTCACCCATCGGTGCAGTTGAGGTTGGTGATCATGCGTCGGTCGCATCTCAAAACAACGTTGTTGTGGTGAGCTGATATATAAGAAATCTTACGTGACCGAAAATTTTTGTGGTGTGCAGTTAATTAAGTTGTTAGTTTTTGTTTTGGCAAACATGTCATAGAAATATTTACACGATTTTAAAACCAGTTGCTAGAGCAATAAGCTTTTTTGTATAATGTTTGTCCCAGCGCGATGACTGAAAAAAGAAACTCAATAAAACAATTCCGTCACCAATAATCGCGCGAGAGAAATTCGAAGCTCGTCCTAAAACGAGAGAAAAAGTGACAAAAAGCTGCTAGAAAAAAGCGCTAACGGCAAGGCAATTACTATTTATGCGCGAACCACTAATTTGTTGTCGAGGGATATAACATGTCTATTAAGAATTTTGCACGGCATTTTGTCAGAGAACAAGACCAAGAAGCAGTTATGTAATGACAAGGTTTTCAGTATGAGTGGTTGCACAGAACAGTTTTTAAAATTTTGGGTAATTTTGCGTGTAGAACGACAAAATTGAAATCATTTATCCGTCGCGATTTCGCCATCATATATTCCTAAACGAGTTTAGTTAAAGGATAGTAAATTTGGAAAAATTTGTTAAAATTTTAATCTTATTTAAAAAGCAATCAAGACATTTTTGCAGAAAGCATTATTTGCAAGGATGGTATATCACTGAGCATAACATATTAATCTAAAAGTTACGTTTAAAAATGTTAAAATGTGTCTTATATATGAATTTATGTTAGTCTAACAAAAAAATATTTTCCATACATAGATTTATTTTGCTACAGTTGTTTCTAAAAAAGTCTAAAAAAGAATGAAAGCAACAGCTTTGCATCACATACCATCGTCTCCCCATGACTACGGCAACCTGTCTCAAGCGGTCTCAAATCCGGCAGCCGCAGCACTACTTCTTCGGGCTACGGAAAAATACCCAAGAACGCCGAAATGTGGAAGATGCAGAAACCATGGGGTAGTGAGCGCTTTGAAGGGTCACAAAGGATATTGTCGTTGGAAAGACTGCCTCTGTGCAAAGTGCACTTTGATTGCTGAAAGACAAAGAGTAATGGCAGCGCAGGTAATACCCACAGTGTAAAGTAAACCAAATAAAAAAATTTGCAAAGTAGGATATACATGGTTGCTTATGAAGATTACATTCAAAGTAGAACTATGAATAAAAACAAAAAGAAATTTAGGAATATTTTATGTCTTCTGTTTTGAAATCTGTCTAAATCAGAATAAATTATTAATGTACAGCAAAAGTTCAAAAGTTTGTTCTTAATAGCGTATTCTTTAAATATGGAAATTTTTTTTAAAACAGAAATTGTTTTATCTTTTAACTTAATATTACCCTAATATAGCTTGCTTTAAGACGTCAGCAAGCCCAAGAGGAAAATAACACACGAGAACTGCAACTGCTCTACGGAGCTACCCAGAGTTTTTCGCCCTTGGACGCGCAACGCATCGCAAGTATTGAACGATCGCCGAAAAAAGACTTTATTGAAAATGAAATTCACAACAAAGCCAGCAGCGACCCGTTATCATCATCAGGTGCGTCGTCTTCGCGTGTTTTTCAACTTCCCTGGTCAGTTTTTGTAACTGTAAGATATGACTTGAACCTTAAACGCGTTGTTATTTAAAAGTCATCACAATACGTACGTTGGTAGGCGCGAAACGTGCGAGATACGACGATTATATCTCAAATGATTGCAATGGAAGTTACGGTTTCGTGTCGTCATCACCGGTTCATCAGCAACAACCGCACTTGGACAACAGCTCGGCCAAATCTGTTCATTCGGACAGCGATCAAAATGGCGACACGGAGAGAAAGTCCGACGTCACTCGCTCACCGCGATCGGACGACCCTAGGAAGAGTCCCCCTTCTGGTATGAGTGAAAACAGCTCACCGGCGTACAATGAAAGTCGATATAATCCTGAAAAACCTCACGCGAGTCAGGGGCCTGCATTGGATATCGACGAATCGCCAGAAAAGCATTCCCTTCTGTCAAGAACTGACTCAGCTGACCAGGCCAGTGACGTAGCCGAAAATCAGCTATACGATTCAAGCCAGCTAACACAAACGCAAAACCAAGATGCAACAAGGTAATTTCAATTAACTAAATTACTGTATAAAGTCAAGTTAATCTGTAAATATTAAGTCCATATAATTCGCTCTAAGTTATAATTATAATAAATCTAAATAAATAGAAACCCAGAAAATATATCGGGTTTTTTCATACAGTGGCGGGTTTGAGATGTTATGTCGAGTTTTTCCCAAACACAACGCGTCGCAATTATCTTCAATTTTAAAAAACTGCAACGGCGATGTGGTGAAAGCAATACAAAAGGTAATTACAGTATATTTATAGCATCGAATGTGGGTAGTAAAAATTAGCACGAAACTACCTGTAAAACGTCGCGCACTACTTTAACATTTCAATATTTTCTTTGTTTTTTCAAACATTTATAAGTCATATGTTTCATCATCCCACAGGTGTTAAAATTTGAAGATGAAATCGCAAAATCTTCACCACATTTGGGATCACCGAGAGACAACGCAACAAATTCTCATGTTCAGTTAAATTACACACGTGATAGCGCACGAGATCCCATTAACCTATCTCAACAAAGCGGTATGTTTTTGTCCTAAAAATAGCAACAGTGCGCCATAAAGATTGATAGAGGGTAATAATATTAATATTTTTTTCCTTCTTTTATAGCTGGAAGCTGCAACACGAGCCCTCATCCAACCATTGATGGTGACGCAATATCACCAGGCACACCTCCCATCGGTGATTTGTCGCAAGCCTACAAGTTCCAACAGGGTTCAATGGGTGCACCAGCACTGGATGCTCGAACCGCATTTTATCCTTTTGTAAACGGTTCGCTAGCAGGCAACTCCTTTTCAGCGCACACTGCAGGAAAAATTCCAGCGACTAGCTTTAATGGGGTGTTTAAGCTGGGCCAATTCAGCAATTCCTCAATAAGATCACGTTATCCATTGCCGGGACAGATGCCGATGTCGTGCTTGGGAAATCTTTCCCCGTTTCCATCATCTTACGGCCAACACCCCGCCATCCGAGGACTCTTTGGCGGAGTTTCTCCTTACGGATCGTCTTCATTTATGCCTTCTCTTACCGCCGCCGCAGCTGCCCGCCCCAGACACCATTTCCTACGATACTAACCCTCAATTCTAAGGGCGCTTTCAGCCCTAACCCAAACCCCTCATATACATGGAGTCATTTTTCCAGATGCGACCGGTCATAAAGTTCTAACCCTGAACATTTAGAAACCGGTATTGTCTTTATTTTAGAGCAATAATAAGATCAATCTCCATTGTGGATCCTCATATAACCTTTTAAAGTGTTGCTTTGGGTAAATGACTTGAGACAAACTTAGCATTGATAAGGTTGCTCAGCTGTGTGAGTTTTTATATGACTTCTCAAACTGCCGCGTTGGGTAAATGAATTGTCGCACATATTGCATGAATAAGGTCTTTCTCCAGCGTGCATTCTCATATGACGTTTTAAATGCTAGCTTTGAGTAAATAACTTTTCACATAACTTGCAGTGATAATTACGCTTTCCAGTATGAGTTGTTACATGAGTTTTCAAATTGCTGCGTTGGGTACATGACTTGTCGCACATATCGCATTGTTAAGGTCGCTCATCTGTGTGAGCTCTTATATGATCTTTCAAGTGGCTTTTGTATTTGAATGATTTATCACAAAATTTGCAGGAAAAATGCTTTTCTTGTCCTTCTTTGTTGAAAAAGTCTTGTGAAATCCCATCAATCATTGCTTTTAACAAAACGTCAATTTGCATTCCAACTACTTGACGACCCATTGCGTTATTATTATTATTACCTAATTACATAATATACAAACCTAATTCGTTCGGCAAATTGAATTAAATTACCCCAAAACGTGCCACAGTTGCAGATTGTTTACAGAATTTTATGTATGATATATATATCATTTAAGCAATTAACAACATTTGCGAAAAACTAGAAAAAAATTACTTTAATGTAATATTTAAGCCCTGTTCAGAAGACTTAATTCACAGGCAAGCACTCTTATCTCCGCGTTGTGATTTCCTTTGATAAAACAAGTTGGTCTTTGGTAAAATGACAAAACCAAACCAATTCTTGAAAAATATTAAGACGAATGTCAATGCAATGTCAATATTTCATGGTAGTAGGCTACTACACTATTATTAATGATTACTAAACTATACCCTGCAAAAAACATTTATAGGTCTCCAAAGGTCATATTAAATATGATGATCATTAATACACAACTGATTTGTGCCTAAAACGTTTATAAGTGCATATATTCTTGCTCATATTACGTGTAAATGTCAATATTGCATGATACTAAGTACAACTGCATTAGTAATTATCAATGATTACTAAAATATATTTTGAAAAAAGCAATTATATATCTCCAAACATCATGTTAACATGATAATCTTTAATAAACATCTGCTGAATTTTGATTATATTTAAAACTAATATTAATGTAACTATTGGTATTGTATTGTATTATTGTTATTGTATTATATTGTAGTAATATGTGTAACGATTTGTACTAATATTAATGTAACTAATTAGTAACTGTAGTCTGTAAATAAACTACCAGCATAATATGTGTCATTTTGTATATATAATTAATTGCCTTCATTTCCTTGCCAGTTGCCACCATTTCAATAATGTTTTTGGATTCCCTACATACGAAAACTGCCTAAATCATAAAAATTTCGCAAACTTCACATAATACAAAACAACTTTTATTTATTATTGACAATTTTCCCAACAAGCACATTACTGAAACCAATATAACTTCCACGCAAATGTCCATTATGCCTGACAAACTCATAAATGTATGTATTCTTACTCATAAAATGTGTATTGTTTAAAACGATTTAGATCAAAATGAGGTCAAAATTTAAACTTGTTAGGTGAAAAAACTGGTTGCCCTACTAATAAGGGATTTGCCACTTTACTGCGATTGTATTTCAACCTGATTTAATTTCATTTATGATTTTCATTTTAACCAATCATGCGAATTATCATGGAATATTATCTAAAGACGTTAAATGCCGCACGTGATCTATGTCCCAGAAACGCACAACAGCGAGTGTTCATCACCTGAAGTGATGGTGTAAGCACCTCAGGGGTGTCCGTGCATGTAATAGAACAAGCAAACCTGAACTGACAGCTGCAGCGATCGGTCCTGAAACGATTAGTTGAAATGGATATTTCAACAGAAAATTTTTTTTTTGAGATAGTATTTTCGGCGCCTTGAAAATGAATCGCATTTGTGTTTCAAAAGTGTACAAGTGCTGCGGTTCGGATGTTTTTTGTGCTGCGACAAGTTACCGATTTTGCAAAGTTTTAAGTGATTTTAACGTAAAAGTGAAAGTTTCAATGTAATGTTCCCCGTAGTGGAGCTGCATCTTGTAAAGCAACGCCAAGAATAGACGCAGTCAACCGAGAATTTGCGGTGCATGCAGTTACTTGAAAACAACCGGATTAAGGGGTAAAAGGGCGTCATACTAACAAAGAAAATTTCTTTAATTTTGCCTCGTCCTTGCCTGGATCGCACCTGGTGTAGATATAACGCTGCTTGGTGTCGATGATAAATAATTGTTATTACGTAAGTCAAAAGTGAGCACACTGTAATGACTCCTCGCGGTCCTTAATCAACGCTTCTTGTAGCTACGTCGCATACCTCATAATCACGCCAATGAAGCTCTCAGTTCAGTATCTCAGTTTAAAACACTACACTAAGTCATACATTAATATTTTCTCCGACCTTGCTGTGGGTAAAAAATTTGAATTAGGGCCAATTCTTTGTATTTGCCGATATATTTGCAAACGTTTGTTTATTTCGACGAGACGTTTTGGCTTTTCACTGTGTGCTTTACCCTTGAAAAGCATAAAAAATCCATTGCATAATTGTTGCATTTAGGCAACATACGTTTGTGACGTATTTCTGCAGGATAACACTTTGGAAGATGATGAAGAAGAAGACAATGTAAAACCGGAGAAAAAGAAACGGATTAGACCGAAAAAAAAGTGTCCGTAAGTTGTACTATAATTTTGGCCTAGCTTTCAAGTATATGAATGGAAGAGAATTTAAAATAATCTCAGCTTTTCAATGCTGTTTTTTGTTTTTATGTGTAAAAGAGAAGAAAAGTGAAACATGTCCAAGAATAATGACATGATGGTGTTAATAATTGTTCTAGATTCTGTTGTGTCATGAATTCGAGTATCTCGCGCCACTGCAAACTCGTGCACGAGAAAATAAACTAATGAAGAAGGTGATTTTGCATGCGAATTTTGCGAAAAGACTTCTGACTTCTTGGAATGGCCTCGTGACTCGTGAGACACCTACGCGGCAAGCTTCACGCTGATCAACCTAAGGCAAAGGAGATGGCTGATTCTGTGGACCGCCGCCGGAAAAACGTCCCAATCGGAAGTTTTGGTAAATACACAAAGTACAAAATGACTGTGCAGTAGTTGCTCATGTTGTTGCCATTAAAAATTATTTGTTATTCTACAAACAATTTGTGTATGATTTGCATTTGTAAAAAAAACCTTTGAAGAAATGCTTCGTTGGTGCACTGTCGTCTTTATTTCATAAACCAGGTGGAAATGCAACGCGTACGAAGTCGGCCCAATGAAGCGATGGGATCGGTAATGGGATTTGAACGCAAAGCGATTGATGGTCTCGGAAAAAGGTGCACAATATTGTGTTTATTGCTGATTATAAATAAATAGCTATATTGTGTGCACTGTGCACGACCTGAAATGCATAAATGTGTTAGAATTTGCAATTCATGTATTCGTTATATTGTTTTATTTTCCTTTTTTCCACAATTTTCCAGACGACGACTTCAAAGTGGAAACGAAATGTATGGTTCAGTTGAAAACTTAATTTTTTTTTTCTGGTATCTAATTGTATTGATTCAATTCAAACGATGTTTAGTGCACAGGGTTCATAGTTGACCTGCCGTCGAAAGATGAGAATAACTGAATTAGGAACACTGAATTACTTTGTTTTGCAATGATCGCCAACACCACTGGAAACAATTCATTGGCACAGAACGCAACCATAACTAGATCAAACAACTGCGCTACGTTTAAAAATCAAACACAACTTGTTACAATTGTTCTGATATATACTTAAAAATCCTGTAACTGCTGTTTATAAACAAGTAAGTCATTTTTCATCTTCATCCACATCTATCTCATGACTCATGATAGCAGCAAGATACTGCCAGATGGTGATAGATGTGTGTTAAGTTAAAGTTGACATGATAAGGCTTTAGAATTTAGATAGTGGACGAAAAGTTAAATTTTTCGTGGATCTTTAAATAAATCTTTCACGAAACTTTTAAATTTTTCTTCATAGACGTAATTGAAGCGTGTATTCGCGAATTGCAGGAAGAGAAGAGATACATAATTTGCCTCGATCAACGAGTTGAGGTAGTGCTTGTACCATGCAGGCACCTCTGTAGCTGTACCGGGTGTGAAAAAGCTCTCAGAAAGTTTCCGATATGCAGAGCTGAAATTGAACAGTCTATGCGTACTTACAGGTCGTAATATGTCTGTCGGGCATGCTTGCCTGAAGTGGCATAAATCCTCCTCACAATTATTTTGTTTGCTTCTTCTCGTTGATATCGTTTCGAGCAAAGATTTATAGAGCTTAAGATGACACAGAAATGTCAGTGAGAATACCTACAGATCGTGTGTTACTTTGTGACTGTGACGCCATAGAATCGTGTGATAATTTTGTAAATCATTACATTGATGTCTTTTTGATATACAGTACTTTAGTTTAATTGGAATGGTTTGCAGCCTAAAATATAAAGTTTAGTTACCTTTATACTGTTTCCAGAATGGACGCGAAGCTACAGAATCAATGGAAACATCCGACTCGGCAACGGCTGCATTATGGGTCCCCGAAGGTTTCCCCTTCGCGCATTTCCAGATTTCTGTCGAATTTTCCCACCAAACACGCGACCGATCGTTTTCGCGCGTCTTGTGGTAAAAATAGATGCCAGTTCCCATTTGAAAATAAACTGGGGGGAAAAAATGAAGACCAATAAACCAATGTCTAAAAATAGGTTACTAGGTTTGATAAAACCAGAAATTTTACAAAAGAAATGAGAAAAATAGGGCGTAAAGTTATTTCCCCATGGGTTACAGACCTATCGATCAAAAACGTTATCAATCGTACCATGGTGAGTTTAGAAGTTAGAACTAAAGAAACTAAGAAAGGTGCCCTAGAAAGGGAATGATGCAAAGCCTTATACAACTGATACAACTGGAAAGCTTTGTTTAACTTTTCACCCAATTTTACAAAAGGCATTTGGTAAAACGCCAGTCAACACAGTCACAGGCTAAAATGCCACAAACGCATGTTATGCATGAGACAAACTTGGCATTGATAAGGTCGGGATAGGTAGGTAGGTTATGGATAACATTTTGAATGCCGCATGATATTTGGAAACTTGCTCTATATAACTTCATGTAAAAACTCATTTTTGTACATCAGACTAATCTTCGCTCGAATCTGACGATTCAGATTCAATTGCCTGCTGAACACTGGCTATTGCAGCATTTACTGTTGCGTCGATTTCAATGTCAGAATCCTCGTCATCAGAGCAGTCTGACAGAAGATTTTTGCAAATTTCTAATCCACGCATTGCTGTAAATCTTTGCCTAGACATTTTGTAAATGTTTTTGTTTTCAGAAGTAGCCTACTATGATACTGACTCCGATGAAAAACTCAAGAAAATTCAGATAAACATCAAACACTTCCCTTTAGTAAAGTTACTACTACACTACCACAATAGATAAGGGTAAGCTAAGGTTTTCACAACATTTACCTTGAACTAGTTTACCAAGGCAAGAGCTCAATGTAATTGCATCCCATTTACATTTGGTAATAGTTACTTCGTGCAATTTTTCACTCGTATAAGTTGCGAGATAAATTCGGTAATTTTTACTTCGTGCAATTTGATACCCGTATACGTTGCGAGATACATTTGGTAATAGTAACTTCGTGCATATTTGCACCCCTGCAAATGATAACTTACAAAACTTGCGTTTGTACCCGTGCTAATTATAACTAACCCTAACCTCATTTATAAAATGGTTGCACTCAGTAGGCATTTGTTAACCCTATTTAGCAAATGGTTACAATCAGCAGCCATTTGCTAACCCTATTTAGAAAAAGGTTAAACTCAGTAGCAATATGTCAACGCTATTTAGTAAATGGTTACATACAGTAGCAATTTTTAACCCTATTTAGCAAATGGTTTCACTCAGTAAGAATTTGTTAACTCTATTTAGCAAACGGTTTTGGTCAGTTGCCATTTGTAAAATAGCAAAAGGTTACCATGAGTAGCCACATGTTAACCCTATTTAGCAAATGGTTCTGTAGCTTTGCGTCCATTTTGGAAACGGTATGAAGGTAACTATTGACTTGTTACTTTCCAACTGCGCTGAGGTCGTCACACGTCGCCAACTCCATTGTGCGGCATCACGCATTACAGACCACAATGAAATCACAAAGAAGACGCGAAATTTGCAGTTATATTGACCGGGGAAGGCTTGATTGGCCACGGTCGCATTATGTGGAACATTTGCACTTTCAAACGGAGAAACTCGTATTTGACTCTTAGGTAATATCGCGCATCGCACTGTATTTGAACTCTTACGTAATAACGCGCATCCTGGTACTCGCGCCTCAATCAAGCTCATTGAGGAACGTTTTCTTGACAATACAGCAAGTATGCATCATTAACCTACTAGGCCGCCGATCTTTGTTTCTTCAGTTCTAAACTCACCATGCTATAATTTATAACGATTACGATGAAAGCGTCTTCTCTGTCCCACGGTCAATTAATATCACGCTCCGTTTCGCTCATTTCTTTTGTATTTGCCAATAATAGGTCAATTTTTTCTAATTTCGTTTAGGTTATTGTCAAATGGGAACTGAATAAATGACTATATAACGCATCCCTTTTTGCTGAAAGAGTGAAAGACATTTACATCTACTGCTGTTCAGTTTGCCAGTCAGCTTAAGGGACACACTTGGCTTGGACCGAAGGTTTTACAGTTTTTTAACTATTTTCAAGTTAGCCATATTCGTTGATCAGATAGAGCTAAAAAACAGTTAGAGTACAGTATAAAGTTTCCCAAATAGCTAAAAAGTGCCAGGGACACACTTGGCTTGAGCCGAAGGTTTTACAGTTTTTTAATTTGTGTCCGGTCCTATGGAGACCATTGTCTAAACAGGTTCTTTGTTCTGGACGATGTTTTTCTTAAAGATCCACACGCCCCATAACATTATGGGAAGAGGAAACAATTAGTCGATAGCCTTACACGTGCTAATGGTTTATTTGCTAACTGAGGGGCAAAACAATTATATACCATATATATATAATTTCCTGCGGTTCCTCACCCATCGGTGCAGTTGAGGTTGGTGATCATGCGTCGGGCGCATCTCAAAACAACGTTGTTGTGGTGAGCTGATATATAAGAAATCTTACGTGACCGAAAATTTTTGTGGTGTGCAGTTAATTAAGTTGTTAGTTTTTGTTTTGGCAAACATGTCATAGAAATATTTACACGATTTTAAAACCAGTTGCTAGAGCAATAAGCTTTTTTGTATAATGTTTGTCCCAGCGCGATGACTGAAAAAAGAAACTCAATAAAACAATTCCGTCACCAATAACCGCGCGAGAGAAATTCGAAGCTCGTCCTAAAACGAGAGAAAAAGTGACAAAAAGCTGCTAGAAAAAAGCGCTAACGGCAAGGCAATTACTATTTATGCGCGAACCACTAATTTGTTGTCGAGGGATATAACATGTCTATTAAGAATTTTGCACGGCATTTTGTCAGAGAACAAGACCAAGAAGCAGTATTGTAATGACAAGGTTTTCAGTATGAGTGGTTGCACAGAACAGTTTTTAAAATTTTGGGTAATTTTGCGTGTAGAACGACAAAATTGAAATCATTTATCCGTCGCGAATTCGCCATCATATATTCCTAAACGAGTTTAGTTAAAGGATAGTAAATTTGGAAAAATTTGTTAAAATTTTAATCTTATTTAAAAAGCAATCAAGACATTTTTGCAGAAAGCATTATTTGTAAGGATGGTATATCACTGAGCATAACATATTAATCTAAAAGTTACGTTTAAAAATGTTAAAATGTGTCTTATATATGAATTTATGTTAGTCTAACAAAAAAATATTTTCCATACATAGATTTATTTTGCTACAGTTGTTTCTAAAAAAGTCTAAAAAAGAATGAAAGCAACAGCTTTGCATCACATACCATCGTCTCCCCATGACTACGGCAACCTGTTTCAAGCGGTCTCAAATCCGGCAGCCGCAGCACTACTTCTTCGGGCTACGGAAAATACCCAAGAACGCCGAAATGTGGAAGATGCAGAAACCATGGGGTAGTGAGCGCTTTGAAGGGTCACAAAGGATATGGTCGTTGGAAAGACTGCCTCTGTGCAAAGGGCACTTTGATTGCTGAAAGACAAAGAGTAATGGCAGCGCAGGTAATACCCACAGTGTAAAGTAAACCAAATAAAAAAATTTGCAAAGTAGGATATACATGGTTGCTTATGAAGATTACATTCAAAGTAGAACTATGAATAAAAACAAAAAGAAATTTAGGAATATTTTATATCCTCTGTTTTGAAATCTGTCTAAATCAGAATAAATTATTAATGTACAGCAAAAGTTCAAAAGTTTGTTCTTAATAGCGTATTCTTTAAATATGGAAATTTTTTTTAAAACAGAAATTGTTTTATCTTTTAATTAATATTACCCTAATATAGCTTGCTTTAAGACGTCAGCAAGCCCAAGAGGAAAATAACACACGAGAACTGCAACTGCTCTACTACTTTATTGAAAATGAAATTCACAACAAAGCCAGCAGCGACCCGTTATCATCATCAGGTGCGTCGTCTTCGCGTGTTTTTCAACTTCCCTGGTCAGTTTTTGTAACTGTAAGATATGACTTGAACCTTAAACGCGTTGTTATTTAAAAGTCATCACAATACGTACGTTGGTAGGCGCGAAACGTGCGAGATACGACGATTATATCTCAAATGATTGCAATGGAAGTTACGGTTTCGTGTCGTCATCACCGGTTCATCAGCAACAACCGCACTTGGACAACAGCTCGGCCAAATCTGTTCATTCGGACAGCGATCAAAATGGCGACACGGAGAGAAAGTCCGACGTCACTCGCTCACCGCGATCGGACGACCCTAGGAAGAGTCCCCCTTCTGGTATGAGTGAAAACAGCTCACCGGCGTACAATGAAAGTCGATATAATCCTGAAAAACCTCACGCGAGTCAGGGGCCTGCATTGGATATCGACGAATCGCCAGAAAAGCATTCCCTTCTGTCAAGAACTGACTCAGCTGACCAGGCCAGTGACGTAGCCGAAAATCAGCTATACGATTCAAGCCAGCTAACACAAACGCAAAACCAAGATGCAACAAGGTAATTTCAATTAACTAAATTACTGTATAAAGTCAAGTTAATCTGTAAATATTAAGTCCATATAATTCGCTCTAAGTTATAATTATAATAAATCTAAATAAATAGAAACCCAGAAAATATATCGGGTTTTTTCATACAGTGGCGGGTTTGAGATGTTATGTCGAGTTTTTCCCAAACACAACGCGTCGCAATTATCTTCAATTTTAAAAAACTGCAACGGCGATGTGGTGAAAGCAATACAAAAGGTAATTACAGTATATTTATAGCATCGAATGTGGGTAGTAAAAATTAGCACGAAACTACCTGTAAAACGTCGCGCACTACCTTAACATTTCAATATTTTCTTTGTTTTTTCAAACATTTATAAGTCATATGTTTCATCATCCCACAGGTGTTAAAATTTGAAGATGAAATCGCAAAATCTTCACCACATTTGGGATCACCGAGAGACAACGCAACAAATTCTCATGTTCAGTTAAATTACACACGTGATAGCGCACGAGATCCCATTAACCTATCTCAACAAAGCGGTATGTTTTTGTCCTAAAAATAGCAACAGTGCGCCATAAAGATTGATAGAGGGTAATAATATTAATATTTTTTTCCTTCTTTTATAGCTGGAAGCTGCAACACGAGCCCTCATCCAACCATTGATGGTGACGCAATATCACCAGGCACACCTCCCATCGGTGATTTGTCGCAAGCCTACAAGTTCCAACAGGGTTCAATGGGTGCACCAGCACTGGATGCTCGAACCGCATTTTATCCTTTTGTAAACGGTTCGCTAGCAGGCAACTCCTTTTCAGCGCACACTGCAGGAAAAATTCCAGCGACTAACTTTAATGGGGCGTTTAAGCTGGGCCAATTCAGCAATTCTTCAATAAGATCACGTTATCCATTGCCGGGACAGATGCCGATGTCGTGCTTGGGAAATCTTTCCCCGTTTCCATCATCTTACGGCCAACACCCCGCCATCCGAGGACTCTTTGGGGGAGTTTCTCCTTACGGATCGTCTTCATTTATGCCTTCTCTTACCGCCGCCGCAGCTGCCCGCCCCAGACACCATTTCCTACGATACTAACCCTCAATTCTAAGGGCGCTTTCAGCCCTAACCCAAACCCCTCATATACATGGAGTCATTTTTCCAGATGCGATCGGTCATAAAGTTCTAACCCTGAACATTTAGAAACCGGTATTGTCTTTATTTTAGAGCAATAATAAGATCAATCTCCATTGTGGATCCTCATATGACCTTTTAAAGTGTTGCTTTGGGTAAATGACTTAAGACAAACTTAGCATTGATAAGGTTGCTCAGCCGTGTGAGTTTTTATATGACTTCTCAAACTGCCGCGTTGGGTAAATGAATTGTCGCACATATTGCATGAATAAGGTTTTTCTCCAGCGTGCATTCTCATATGACGTTTTAAATGCTAGCTTTGAGTAAATAACTTTTCACATAACTTGCAGTGATAATTACGCTTTCCAGTATGAGTTGTTACATGAGTTTTCAAATTGCTGCGTTGGGTACATGACTAGTCGCACATATCGCATTGTTAAGGTCGCTCATCTGTGTGAGCTCTTATATGATCTTTCAAGTGGCTTTTGTATTTGAATGATTTATCACAAAATTTGCAGGAAAAATGCTTTTCTTGTCCTTCTTTGTTGAAAAAGTCTTGTGAAATCCCATCAATCATTGCTTTTAACAAAACGTCAATTTGCATTCCAACTACTTGACGACCCATTGCGTTATTATTATTATTACCTAATTACATAATATACAAACCTAATTCGTTCGGCAAATTGAATTAAATTACCCCAACACGTGCCACAGTTGCAGATTGTTTACAGAATTTTATGTATGATATATATATCATTTAAGCAATTAACAACATTTGCGAAAAACTAGAAAAAAATTACTTTAATGTAATATTTAAGCCCTGTTCAGAAGACTTAATTCACAGGCAAGCACTCTTATCTCCGCGTTGTGATTTCCTTTGATAAAACAAGTTGGTCTTTGGTAAAATGACAAAACCAAACCAATTCTTGAAAAATATTAAGACGAATGTCAATGCAATGTCAATATTTCATGGTAGTAGGCTACTACACTATTATTAATGATTACTAAACTATACCCTGCAAAAAACATTTATAGGTCTCCAAAGGTCATATTAAATATGATGATCATTAATACACAACTGATTTGTGCCTAAAACGTTTATAAGTGCATATATTCTTGCTCATATTACGTGTAAATGTCAATATTGCATGGTACTAAGTACAACTGCATTAGTAATTATCAATGATTACTAAAATATATTTTGAAAAAAGCAATTATATATCTCCAAACATCATGTTAACATGATAATCTTTAATAAACATCTGCTGAATTTTGATTATATTTAAAACTAATATTAATGTAACTATTGGTATTGTATTGTATTATTGTTATTGTATTATATTGTATTAATATGTGTAACGATTTGTACTAATATTAATGTAACTAATTAGTAACTGTAGTCTGTAAATAAACTACCAGCATAATATGTGTCATTTTGTATATATAATTAATTGCCTTCATTTCCTTGCCAGTTGCCACCATTTCAATAATGTTTTTGGATTCCCTACATACGAAAACTGCCTAAATCATAAAAATTTCGCAAACTTCACATAATACAAAACAACTTTTATTTATTATTGACAATTTTCCCAACAAGCACATTACTGAAACCAATATAACTTCCACGCAAATGTCCATTATGCCTGACAAACTCATAAATGTATGTATTCTTACTCATAAAATGTGTATTGTTTAAAACGATTTAGATCAAAATGAGGTCAAAATTTAAACTTGTTAGGTGAAAAAACTGGTTGCCCTACTAATAAGGGATTTGCCACTTTACTGCGATTGTATTTCAACCTGATTTAATTTCATTTATGATTTTCATTTTAACCAATCATGCGAATTATCATGGAATATTATCTAAAGACGTTAAATGCCGCACGTGATCTATGTCCCAGAAACGCACAACAGCGAGTGTTCATCACCTGAAGTGATGGTGTAAGCACCTCAGGGGTGTCCGTGCATGTAATAGAACAAGCAAACCTGAACTGACAGCTGCAGCGATCGGTCCTGAAACGATTAGTTGAAATGGATATTTCAACAGAAAATTTTTTTTTTGAGATAGTATTTTCGGCGCCTTGAAAATGAATCGCATTTGTGTTTCAAAAGTGTACAAGTGCTGCGGTTCGGATGTTTTTTGTGCTGCGACAAGTTACCGATTTTGCAAAGTTTTAAGTGATTTTAACGTAAAAGTGAAAGTTTCAATGTAATGTTCCCCGTAGTGGAGCTGCATCTTGTAAAGCAACGCCAAGAATAGACGCAGTCAACCGAGAATTTGCGGTGCATGCAGTTACTTGAAAACAACCGGATTAAGGGGTAAAAGGGCGTCATACTAACAAAGAAAATTTCTTTAATTTTGCCTCGTCCTTGCCTGGATCGCACCTGGTGTAGATATAACGCTGCTTGGTGTCGATGATAAATAATTGTTATTACGTAAGTCAAAAGTGAGCACACTGTAATGACTCCTCGCGGTCCTTAATCAACGCTTCTTGTAGCTACGTCGCATACCTCATAATCACGCCAATGAAGCTCTCAGTTCAGTATCTCAGTTTAAAACACTACACTAAGTCATACATTAATATTTTCTCCGACCTTGCTGTGGGTAAAAAATTTGAATTAGGGCCAATTCTTTGTATTTGCCGATATATTTGCAAACGTTTGTTTATTTCGACGAGACGTTTTGGCTTTTCACTGTGTGCTTTACCCTTGAAAAGCATAAAAAATCCATTGCATAATTGTTGCATTTAGGCAACATACGTTTGTGACGTATTTCTGCAGGATAACACTTTGGAAGATGATGAAGAAGAAGACAATGTAAAACCGGAGAAAAAGAAACGGATTAGACCGAAAAAAAAGTGTCCGTAAGTTGTACTATAATTTTGGCCTAGCTTTCAAGTATATGAATGGAAGAGAATTTAAAATAATCTCAGCTTTTCAATGCTGTTTTTTGTTTTTATGTGTAAAAGAGAAGAAAAGTGAAACATGTCCAAGAATAATGACATGATGGTGTTAATAATTGTTCTAGATTCTGTTGTGTCATGAATTCGAGTATCTCGCGCCACTGCAAACTCGTGCACGAGAAAATAAACTAATGAAGAAGGTGATTTTGCATGCGAATTTTGCGAAAAGACTTCTGACTTCTTGGAATGGCCTCGTGACTCGTGAGACACCTACGCGGCAAGCTTCACGCTGATCAACCTAAGGCAAAGGAGATGGCTGATTCTGTGGACCGCCGCCGGAAAAACGTCCCAATCGGAAGTTTTGGTAAATACACAAAGTACAAAATGACTGTGCAGTAGTTGCTCATGTTGTTGCCATTAAAAATTATTTGTTATTCTACAAACAATTTGTGTATGATTTGCATTTGTAAAAAAAACCTTTGAAGAAATGCTTCGTTGGTGCACTGTCGTCTTTATTTCATAAACCAGGTGGAAATGCAACGCGTACGAAGTCGGCCCAATGAAGCGATGGGATCGGTAATGGGATTTGAACGCAAAGCGATTGATGGTCTCGGAAAAAGGTGCACAATATTGTGTTTATTGCTGATTATAAATAAATAGCTATATTGTGTGCACTGTGCACGACCTGAAATGCATAAATGTGTTAGAATTTGCAATTCATGTATTCGTTATATTGTTTTATTTTCCTTTTTTCCACAATTTTCCAGACGACGACTTCAAAGTGGAAACGAAATGTATGGTTCAGTTGAAAACTTAATTTTTTTTTTCTGGTATCTAATTGTATTGATTCAATTCAAACGATGTTTAGTGCACAGGGTTCATAGTTGACCTGCCGTCGAAAGATGAGAATAACTGAATTAGGAACACTGAATTACTTTGTTTTGCAATGATCGCCAACACCACTGGAAACAATTCATTGGCACAGAACGCAACCATAACTAGATCAAACAACTGCGCTACGTTTAAAAATCAAACACAACTTGTTACAATTGTTCTGATATATACTTAAAAATCCTGTAACTGCTGTTTATAAACAAGTAAGTCATTTTTCATCTTCATCCACATCTATCTCATGACTCATGATAGCAGCAAGATACTGCCAGAAGGTGATAGATGTGTGTTAAGTTAAAGTTGACATGATAAGGCTTTAGAATTTAGATAGTGGACGAAAAGTTAAATTTTTCGTGGATCTTTAAATAAATCTTTCACGAAACTTTTAAATTTTTCTTCATAGACGTAATTGAAGCGTGTATTCGCGAATTGCAGGAAGAGAAGAGATACATAATTTGCCTCGATCAACGAGTTGAGGTAGTGCTTGTACCATGCAGGCACCTCTGTAGCTGTACCGGGTGTGAAAAAGCTCTCAGAAAGTTTCCGATATGCAGAGCTGAAATTGAACAGTCTATGCGTACTTACAGGTCGTAATATGTCTGTCGGGCATGCTTGCCTGAAGTGGCATAAATCCTCCTCACAATTATTTTGTTTGCTTCTTCTCGTTGATATCGTTTCGAGCAAAGATTTATAGAGCTTAAGATGACACAGAAATGTCAGTGAGAATACCTACAGATCGTGTGTTACTTTGTGACTGTGACGCCATAGAATCGTGTGATAATTTTGTAAATCATTACATTGATGTCTTTTTGATATACAGTACTTTAGTTTAATTGGAATGGTTTGCAGCCTAAAATATAAAGTTTAGTTACCTTTATACTGTTTCCAGAATGGACGCGAAGCTACAGAATCAATGGAAACATCCGACTCGGCAACGGCTGCATTATGGGTCCCCGAAGGTTTCCCCTTCGCGCATTTCCAGATTTCTGTCGAATTTTCCCACCAAACACGCGACCGATCGTTTTCGCGCGTCTTGTGGTAAAAATAGATGCCAGTTCCCATTTGAAAATAAACTGGGGGGAAAAAATGAAGACCAATAAACCAATGCCTAAAAATAGGTTACTAGGTTTGATAAAACCAGAAATTTTACAAAAGAAATGAGAAAAATAGGGCGTAAAGTTATTTCCCCATGGGTTACAGACCTATCGATCAAAAACGTTATCAATCGTACCATGGTGAGTTTAGAAGTTAGAACTAAAGAAACTAAGAAAGGTGCCCTAGAAAGGGAATGATGCAAAGCCTTATACAACTGATACAACTGGAAAGCTTTGTTTAACTTTTCACCCAATTTTACAAAAGGCATTTGGTAAAACGCCAGTCAACACAGTCACAGGCTAAAATGCCACAAACGCATGTTATGCATGAGACAAACTTGGCATTGATAAGGTCGGGATAGGTAGGTAGGTTATGGATAACATTTTGAATGCCGCATGATATTTGGAAACTTGCTCTATATAACTTCATGTAAAAACTCATTTTTGTACATCAGACTAATCTTCGCTCGAATCTGACGATTCAGATTCAATTGCCTGCTGAACACTGGCTATTGCAGCATTTACTGTTGCGTCGATTTCAATGTCAGAATCCTCGTCATCAGAGCAGTCTGACAGAAGATTTTTGCAAATTTCTAATCCACGCATTGCTGTAAATCTTTGCCTAGACATTTTGTAAATGTTTTTGTTTTCAGAAGTAGCCTACTATGATACTGACTCCGATGAAAAACTCAAGAAAATTCAGATAAACATCAAACACTTCCCTTTAGTAAAGTTACTACTACACTACCACAATAGATAAGGTTAAGCTAAGGTTTTCACAACATTTACCTTGAACTAGTTTACCAAGGCAAGAGCTCAATGTAATTGCATCCCATTTACATTTGGTAATAGTTACTTCGTGCAATTTTTCACTCGTATAAGTTGCGAGATAAATTCGGTAATTTTTACTTCGTGCAATTTGATACCCGTATACGTTGCGAGATACATTTGGTAATAGTAACTTCGTGCATATTTGCACCCCTGCAAATGATAACTTACAAAACTTGCGTTTGTACCCGTGCTAATTATAACTAACCCTAACCTCATTTATAAAATGGTTGCACTCAGTAGGCATTTGTTAACCCTATTTAGCAAATGGTTACAATCAGCAGCCATTTGCTAACCCTATTTAGAAAAAGGTTAAACTCAGTAGCAATATGTCAACGCTATTTAGTAAATGGTTACATACAGTAGCAATTTTTAACCCTATTTAGCAAATGGTTTCACTCAGTAAGAATTTGTTAACTCTATTTAGCAAACGGTTTTGGTCAGTTGCCATTTGTAAAATAGCAAAAGGTTACCATGAGTAGCCACATGTTAACCCTATTTAGCAAATGGTTCTGTAGCTTTGCGTCCATTTTGGAAACGGTATGAAGGTAACTATTGACTTGTTACTTTCCAACTGCGCTGAGGTCGTCACACGTCGCCAACTCCATTGTGCGGCATCACGCATTACAGACCACAATGAAGTCACAAAGAAGACGCGAAATTTGCAGTTATATTGACCGGGGAAGGCTTGATTGGCCACGGTCGCATTATGTGGAACATTTGCACTTTCAAACGGAGAAACTCGTATTTGACTCTTAGGTAATATCGCGCATCGCACTGTATTTGAACTCTTACGTAATAACGCGCATCCTGGTACTCGCGCCTCAATCAAGCTCATTGAGGAACGTTTTCTTGACAATACAGCAAGTATGCATCATTAACCTACTAAGCCGCCGATCTTTGTTTCTTCAGTTCTAAACTCACCATGCTATAATTTATAACGATTACGATGAAAGCGTCTTCTCTGTCCCACGGTCAATTAATATCACGCTCCGTTTCGCTCATTTCTTTTGTATTTGCCAATAATAGGTCAATTTTTTCTAATTTCGTTTAGGTTATTGTCAAATGGGAACTGAATAAATGACTATATAACGCATCCCTTTTTGCTGAAAGAGTGAAAGACATTTACATCTACTGCTGTTCAGTTTGCCAGTCAGCTTAAGGGACACACTTGGCTTGGACCGAAGGTTTTACAGTTTTTTAACTATTTTCAAGTTAGCCATATTCGTTGATCAGATAGAGCTCAAAAACAGTTAGAGTACAGTATAAAGTTTCCCAAATAGCTAAAAAGTGCCAGGGACACACTTGGCTTGAGCCGAAGGTTTTACAGTTTTTTAATTTGTGTCCGGTCCTATGGAGACCATTGTCTAAACAGGTTCTTTGTTCTGGACGATGTTTTTCTTAAAGATCCACACGCCCCATAACATTATGGGAAGAGGAAACAATTAGTCGATAGCCTTACACGTGCTAATGGTTTATTTGCTAACTGAGGGGCAAAACAATTATATACCATATATATATAATTTCCTGCGGTTCCTCACCCATCGGTGCAGTTGAGGTTGGTGATCATGCGTCGGGCGCATCTCAAAACAACGTTGTTGTGGTGAGCTGATATATAAGAAATCTTACGTGACCGAAAATTTTTGTGGTGTGCAGTTAATTAAGTTGTTAGTTTTTGTTTTGGCAAACATGTCATAGAAATATTTACACGATTTTAAAACCAGTTGCTAGAGCAATAAGCTTTTTTGTATAATGTTTGTCCCAGCGCGATGACTGAAAAAAGAAACTCAATAAAACAATTCCGTCACCAATAACCGCGCGGGAGAAATTCGAAGCTCGTCCTAAAACGAGAGACCAATGCGAATGCGCGAACCACTAATTTGTTGTCGAGGGATATAACATGTCTATTAAGAATTTTGCACGGCATTTTGTCAGAGAACAAGACCAAGAAGCAGTATTGTAATAAAATTTTAATCTTATTTAAAAAGCAATCAAGACATTTTTGCAGAAAGCATTATTTGTAAGGATGGTATATCACTGAGCATAACATATTAATCTAAAAGTTACGTTTAAAAATGTTAAAATGTGTCTTATATATGAATTTATGTTAGTCTAACAAAAAAATATTTTCCATACATAGATTTATTTTGCTACAGTTGTTTCTAAAAAAGTCTAAAAAAGAATGAAAGCAACAGCTTTGCATCACATACCATCGTCTCCCCATGACTACGGCAACCTGTTTCAAGCGGTCTCAAATCCGGCAGCCGCAGCACTACTTCTTCGGGCTACGGAAAATACCCAAGAACGCCGAAATGTGGAAGATGCAGAAACCATGGGGTAGTGAGCGCTTTGAAGGGTCACAAAGGATATGGTCGTTGGAAAGACTGCCTCTGTGCAAAGGGCACTTTGATTGCTGAAAGACAAAGAGTAATGGCAGCGCAGGTAATACCCACAGTGTAAAGTAAACCAAATAAAAAAATTTGCAAAGTAGGATATACATGGTTGCTTATGAAGATTACATTCAAAGTAGAACTATGAATAAAAACAAAAAGAAATTTAGGAATATTTTATATCCTCTGTTTTGAAATCTGTCTAAATCAGAATAAATTATTAATGTACAGCAAAAGTTCAAAAGTTTGTTCTTAATAGCGTATTCTTTAAATATGGAAATTTTTTTTAAAACAGAAATTGTTTTATCTTTTAATTAATATTACCCTAATATAGCTTGCTTTAAGACGTCAGCAAGCCCAAGAGGAAAATAACACACGAGAACTGCAACTGCTCTACTACTTTATTGAAAATGAAATTCACAACAAAGCCAGCAGCGACCCGTTATCATCATCAGGTGCGTCGTCTTCGCGTGTTTTTCAACTTCCCTGGTCAGTTTTTGTAACTGTAAGATATGACTTGAACCTTAAACGCGTTGTTATTTAAAAGTCATCACAATACGTACGTTGGTAGGCGCGAAACGTGCGAGATACGACGATTATATCTCAAATGATTGCAATGGAAGTTACGGTTTCGTGTCGTCATCACCGGTACATCAGCAACAACCGCACTTGGACAACAGCTCGGCCAAATCTGTTCATTCGGACAGCGATCAAAATGGCGACACGGAGAGAAAGTCCGACGTCACTCGCTCACCGCGATCGGACGACCCTAGGAAGAGTCCTCCTTCTGGTATGAGTGAAAACAGCTCACCGGCGTACAATGAAAGTCGATATAATCCTGAAAAACCTCACGCGAGTCAGGGGCCTGCATTGGATATCGACGAATCGCCAGAAAAGCATTCCCTTCTGTCACGAACTGACTCAGCTGACCAGGCCAGTGACGTAACCGAAAATCAGCTATACGATTCAAGCCAGCTAACACAAACGCAAAACCAAGATGCAACAAGGTAATTTCAATTAACTAAATTACTGTATAAAGTCAAGTTAATCTGTAAATATTAAGTCCATATAATTCGCTCTAAGTTATAATTATAATAAATCTAAATAAATAGAAACCCAGAAAATATATCGGGTTTTTTCATACAGTGGCGGGTTTGAGATGTTATGTCGAGTTTTTCCCAAACACAACGCGTCGCAATTATCTTCAATTTTAAAAAACTGCAACGGCGATGTGGTGAAAGCAATACAAAAGGTAATTACAGTATATTTATAGCATCGAATGTGGGTAGTAAAAATTAGCACGAAACTACCTGTAAAACGTCGCGCACTACCTTAACATTTCAATATTTTCTTTGTTTTTTCAAACATTTATAAGTCATATGTTTCATCATCCCACAGGTGTTAAAATTTGAAGATGAAATCGCAAAATCTTCACCACATTTGGGATCACCGAGAGACAACGCAACAAATTCTCATGTTCAGTTAAATTACACACGTGATAGCGCACGAGATCCCATTAACCTATCTCAACAAAGCGGTATGTTTTTGTCCTAAAAATAGCAACAGTGCGCCATAAAGATTGATAGAGGGTAATAATATTAATATTTTTTTCCTTCTTTTATAGCTGGAAGCTGCAACACGAGCCCTCATCCAACCATTGATGGTGACGCAATATCACCAGGCACACCTCCCATCGGTGATTTGTCGCAAGCCTACAAGTTCCAACAGGGTTCAATGGGTGCACCAGCACTGGATGCTCGAACCGCATTTTATCCTTTTGTAAACGGTTCGCTAGCAGGCAACTCCTTTTCAGCGCACACTGCAGGAAAAATTCCAGCGACTAACTTTAATGGGGCGTTTAAGCTGGGCCAATTCAGCAATTCTTCAATAAGATCACGTTATCCATTGCCGGGACAGATGCCGATGTCGTGCTTGGGAAATCTTTCCCCGTTTCCATCATCTTACGGCCAACACCCCGCCATCCGAGGACTCTTTGGCGGAGTTTCTCCTTACGGATCGTCTTCATTTATGCCTTCTCTTACCGCCGCCGCAGCTGCCCGCCCCAGACACCATTTCCTACGATACTAACCCTCAATTCTAAGGGCGCTTTCAGCCCTAACCCAAACCCCTCATATACATGGAGTCATTTTTCCAGATGCGACCGGTCATAAAGTTCTAACCCTGAACATTTAGAAACCAGTATTGTCTTTATTTTAGAGCAATAATAAGATCAATCTCCATTGTGGATCCTCATATGACCTTTTAAAGTGTTGCTTTGGGTAAATGACTTAAGACAAACTTAGCATTGATAAGGTTGCTCAGCCGTGTGAGTTTTTATATGACTTCTCAAACTGCCGCGTTGGGTAAATGAATTGTCGCACATATTGCATGAATAAGGTCTTTCTCCAGCGTGCATTCTCATATGACGTTTTAATTGCTAGCTTTGAGTAAATAACTTTTCACATAACTTGCAGTGATAATTACGCTTTCCAGTATGAGTTGTTACATGAGTTTTCAAATTGCTGCGTTGGGTACATGACTTGTCGCACATATCGCATTGTTAAGGTCGCTCATCTGTGTGAGCTCTTATATGATCTTTCAAGTGGCTTTTGTATTTGAATGATTTATCACAAAATTTGCAGGAAAAATGCTTTTCTTGTCCTTCTTTGTTGAAAAAGTCTTGTGAAATCCCATCAATCATTGCTTTTAACAAAACGTCAATTTGCATTCCAACTTCTTGACGACCCATTGCGTTATTATTATTATTACCTAATTACATAATATACAAACCTAATTCGTTCGGCAAATTGAATTAAATTACCCCAACACGTGCCACAGTTGCAGATTGTTTACAGAATTTTATGTATGATATATATATCATTTAAGCAATTAACAACATTTGCGAAAAACTAGAAAAAAATTACTTTAATGTAATATTTAAGCCCTGTTCAGAAGACTTAATTCACAGGCAAGCACTCTTATCTCCGCGTTGTGATTTCCTTTGATAAAACAAGTTGGTCTTTGGTAAAATGACAAAACCAAACCAATTCTTGAAAAATATTAAGACGAATGTCAATGCAATGTCAATATTTCATGGTAGTAGGCTACTACACTATTATTAATGATTACTAAACTATACCCTGCAAAAAACATTTATAGGTCTCCAAAGGTCATATTAAATATGATGATCATTAATACACAACTGATTTGTGCCTAAAACGTTTATAAGTGCATATATTCTTGCTCATATTACGTGTAAATGTCAATATTGCATGATACTAAGTACAACTGCATTAGTAATTATCAATGATTACTAAAATATATTTTGAAAAAAGCAATTATATATCTCCAAACATCATGTTAACATGATAATCTTTAATAAACATCTGCTGAATTTTGATTATATTTAAAACTAATATTAATGTAACTATTGGTATTGTATTGTATTATTGTATTATATTGTATTAATATGTGTAACGATTTGTACTAATATTAATGTAACTAATATGTAACTGTAGTCTGTAAATAAACTACCAGCATAATATGTGTAATTTTGTATATATAATTAATTGCCTTCATTTCCTTGCCAGTTGCCACCATTTCAATAATGTTTTTGGATTCCCTACATACGAAAACTGCCTAAATCATAAAAATTTCGCAAACTTCACATAATACAAAACAACTTTTATTTATTATTGACAATTTTCCCAACAAGCACATTACTGAAACCAATATAACTTCCACGCAAATGTCCATTATGCCTGACAAACTCATAAATGTATGTATTCTTACTCATAAAATGTGTATTGTTTAAAACGATTTAGATCAAAATGAGGTCAAAATTTAAACTTGTTAGGTGAAAAAACTGGTTGCCCTACTAATAAGGGATTTGCCACTTTACTGCGATTGTATTTCAACCTGATTTAATTTCGGTCGGTGCGATCGGTCCTGAAACGATTAGTTGAAATGGATATTTCAACGAAAATTTCAAAAGAAAATTTTTTTTTTGAGATAGTATTTTCGGCGCCTTGAAAATGAATCGCATTTGTGTTTCAAAAGTGTACAAGTGCTGCGGTTCGGATGTTTTTTGTGCTGCGACAAGTTACCGATTTTGCAAAGTTTTAAGTGATTTTAACGTAAAAGTCAAAGTTTCAATGTAATGTTCCCCGTAGTGGAGCTGCATCTTGTAAAGCAACGCCAAGAATAGACGCAGTCAACCGAGAATTTGCGGTGCATGCAGTTACTTGAAAACAACCGGATTAAGGGATAAAAGGGCGTCATACTAACAAAGCAAATTTCTTTAATTTTGCCTCGTCCTTGCCTGGATCGCACCTGGTGTAGATATAACGCTGCTTGGTGTCGATGATAAATAATTGTTATTACGTAAGTCAAAAGTGAGCACACTGTAATGACTCCTCGCGGTCCTTAATCAACGCTTCTTGTAGCTACGTCGCATACCTCATAATCACGCCAATGAAGCTCTCAGTTCAGTATCTCAGTTTAAAACACTACACTAAGTCATACATTAATATTTTCTCCGACCTTGCTGTGGGTAAAAAATTTGAATTAGGGCCAATTCTTTGTATTTGCCGATATATTTGCAAACGTTTGTTTATTTCGACGAGACGTTTTGGCTTTTCACTGTGTGCTTTACCCTTGAAAAGCATAAAAAATCCATTGCATAATTGTTGCATTTAGGCAACATACGTTTGTGACGTATTTCTGCAGGATAACACTTTGGAAGATGATGAAGAAGAAGAAAATGTAAAACCGGAGAAAAAGAAACGGATTAGACCGAAAAAAAAGTGTCCGTAAGTTGTACTATAATTTTGGCCTAGCTTTCAAGTATATGAATGGAAGAGAATTTAAAATAATCTCAGCTTTTCAATGCTGTTTTTTGTTTTTATGTGTAAAAGAGAAGAAAAGTGAAACATGTCCAAGAATAATGACATGATGGTGTTAATAATTGTTCTAGATTGTGTTGTGTCATGAATTCGAGTATCTCGCGCCACTGCAAACTCGTGCACGAGAAAATAAACTAATGGAGAAGGTGATTTTGCATGCGAATTTTGCGAAAAGACTTCTGACTTCTTGGAATGGCCTCGTGACTCGTGAGACACCTACGCGGCAAGCTTCACGCTGATCAACCTAAGGCAAAGGAGATGGCTGATTCTCTGGACCGCCGCCGGAAAAACGTCCCAATCGGAAGTTTTGGTAAATACACAAAGTACAAAATGACGGTGCAGTAGTTGCTCATGTTGTTGCCATTAAAAATTATTTGTTATTCTACAAACAATTTGTGTATGATTTGCATTTGTAAAAAAAGCCTTTGAAGAAATGCTTCGTTGGTGCACTGTCGTCTTTATTTCATAAACCAGGTGGAAATGCAACGCGTACGAAGTCGGCCCAATGAAGCGATGGGATCGGTAATGGGATTTGAACGCAAAGCGATTGATGGTCTCGGAAAAAGGTGCACAATATTGTGTTTATTGCTGATTATAAATAAATAGCTATATTGTATGCACGACCTGACCTGCATAAATGTGTTAGAATTTGCAATTCATGTATTCGTTGTATTGTTTTATTTTCCTTTTTTCCACAATTTTCCAGACGACGACTTCAAAGTGGAAACGAGATGTATGGTTCTGTTGAAAACTTAATTTTTTTTTTCTGGTATCTAATTGTATTGATTCAATTCAAACGATGTTTAGTGCACAGGGTTCATAGTTGACCTGCCGTCGAAAGATGAGAATACCTGAATTAGGAACACTGAATTACTTTGTTTTGCAATGATCGCCAACACCACTGGAAACAATTCATTGGCACAGAACGCAACCATAACTAGATCAAACAACTGCGCTACGTTTAAAAATCAAACACAACTTGTTACAATTGTTCTGATATCTACTTAAAAATCATGTAACTGCTGTTTATAAACAAGTAAGTCATTTTTCATCTTCATCCACATCTATCTCATGACTCATGACTCATGATAGCAGCAAGATACTGCCAGAAGGTGATAGATATGTGTTAAGTTAAAGTTGACACGATAAGGCTTTAGAATTTAGATAGTGGACGAAAAGTTAAATTTTTCGTGGATCTTTAAATAAATCTTTCACGAAACTTTTAAATTTTTCTTCATAGACGTAATTGAAGCGTGTATTCGCGAATTGCAGGAAGAGAAGAGATACATGATTTGCCTCGATCAACGAGTTGAGGTAGTGCTTGTACCATGCAGGCACCTCTGTAGCTGTACCGGGTGCGAAAAAGCTCTCAGAAAGTTTCCGATATGCAGAGCTGAAATTGAACAGTCTATGCGTACTTACAGGTTGTAATATGTCTGTCGGGCATGCTTGCCTGAAGTGGCATAAATCCTCCTCACAATTATTTTGTTTGCTTCTTCTCGTTGATATCGTTTCGAGCAATGATTTATAGAGCTTAAGATGACACAGAAATGTCAGTGAGATTACCTACAGATCGTGTGTTACTTTGTGAGTGTGACGTCATAGAATCGTGTGATAATTTTGTAAATCATTACATTGATGTCTTTTTGATATACAGTACTTCAGTTTAATTGGAATGGTTTGCAGCCTAAAATATAAAGTTTTGTTACCTTTATACTGTTTCCAGAATGGACGCGAAGCTACAGATCAGGGCTCTCACAAATGCAAACCAAAAAATCCCTAAAGCTATGCCAAAAAATCCCTAGATGGCATGAAAAATCCCTAAACCATAATTAGCGCGTTATACTATTATTTTATCACTAGGGCGATTATTTTTTGACCTAAAAATTGAAAATTTTGATATTAAAAACCTTTTTTTTGACAAATTTTGACGTATGAAGAACTCATGTAGTTAAATTACGCATTATTGTACAAAAAGTTAAAATTTATTGTAGTAAAGAAGGTCAAAAATCTAACCACTTTTCACCATTTTCAACATGTCTGGATGGTCTTTTACATACAGTTTGTCAGCAGGTATATCAAGGGACTTCATTCCTTGTTGTGTATGCAACAATCCAATTAAGCTTTCTCGCTTCATACAATTTCTGTGGTCTGTTTTTATCTCTTCCAAAGTGCTGAATAGTCTTTCAGCGGGGGCATTGCCAAAGGGTAGTGACAACAAGCAAGCAACAACATTACGCAGATTTTTGTATTTTAATTCTCCAATCACTGATTTTTGAGAATCAATCAACAAATCATGCAGAAACACTCCAGGTTTTAAATAGGCTAAGCAGTTTCAATTACTCTTTAAAATTTCAAATAAACTTCTAAATGAACAGAAACAAGTAGACTAGGGTACAAGAATATTTCCCAACACTTTTAACGCCGATTTAAATAAAACAATTTCTTTTAATATTGCTACTCTCGCGATATTATGGATTGATCTAAGTCGATAAGACGTTCGGCAAAATCACTTCTATTTTAGACAGCCATGAACATGAACGTAATCCTCTACAGTCTACACCAATGTTCCCTCTAATTTTTCACGAATCTGAGCAAATACACTAACTCCCTGAGCGGTCCCTTGGACCACTGTGAGCAACATCAGACGTGCGTAGTGTGGCCATTATTTTGCGTTTATTTTATTTTCAATTCCGGTTGGATTTTTTTCTTGTGCGCAGGCGCAGCACAGATTTTCTGTGCGTGAAGACCGTGTCAGTAGTGCGCATTTGCGCCTGCGTACGCGCGCAGCTTAGAGGGAACATTGCTGTACAGTGTACACTCTAATCACAATGCAGAATGCACACCAAGGATTCCTTGGCAAGGAAGCACATGGCGGAAGCATGACTAGTCTTAATAAGTACTTTATACGTATCAACAATTTCAAAATCCCCAAAAAAAACCTAAATCATCAAAATCCCTAAACTTGTCGCTAAAAGGGGCTAAAAGTTCCAATTTGGAACTAAATCCCTAAAAGTGAGAGCGCTGCTACAGAATCAATGGAAACATCCGAATCGGCAACGGCTGCATTATGGGTCCCCGAAGGTTTCTTCTTCGCGCATTTCCAGATTTCTGTCGAATTTTCCCACCAAACACGCGACCGATCGTTTTCGCGCGTCTTGTGGTAAAAATAGATGCCAGTTCCCATTTGACAATAAACTGGGGGGAAAAAATGAAGAACAATAAACCAATGTCTAGAAATAGGTTACTAGGTTTGATAAAACCATAAATTTTACAAAAGAAATGAGAAAAATAGGTCGTAAAGTTAATTCCCCATGGGTTACAGACCTATCGATCAAAAACGTTATCAATCATACCATGGTGAGTTTAGAAGTTAGAACTAAAGAAACTAAGAAAGGTGCCCTAGAAAGGGAATGATGCAAAGCCTTATACAACTGACACAACTGGAAAGCTTTGTTTAACTTTTCACCCAATTTTACAAAAGGCATTTGGTAAAACGCCAGTCAACACAGTCACAGGCTAATATGCCACAAACGCATGTTATGCATGAGACAAACTTGGCATTGATAAGGTCGGGATAGGTAGGTAGGTTATGGATAACATTTTAAATGCCGCATGATATTTGGAAACTTGCTCTATATAACTTCATTTAAAAACTCATTTTTGTACATCAGACTTATCTTCGCTCGAATCTGACGATTCAGATTCACTTGCCTGCTGAACACTGGCTATTGCAGCAATTACTGTTGTGTCGATTTCAATGTCAGAATCCTCGTCATCAGAGCAGTCTGACAGAAGATTTTGCAAATTTCTAATCCACGCATTGCTGTAAATCTTTGCCTAGACATTTTGTAAATGTTTTTGTTTTCAGAAGTAGCCTACTATGATACTGACTCCGATGAAAAACTCAAGAAAATTCAGATAAACATCAAACACTTCCCTTTAGTAAAGTTACTACTACACTACCACAATAGATAAGGGTAAGCTAAGGTTTTCACAACATTTACCTTGAACTAGTTTACCAAGGCAAGAGCTCAATGTAATTGCATCCCATTTACATTTGGTAATAGTTACTTCGTGCAATTTTTCACTCGTATAAGTTGCGAGATAAATTCGGTAATTTTTACATCGTGCAATTTGATATCCGTGTACGTTGCGAGATACATTTGGTAATTTTTACTTCGTGCAATTTGATACCCGGATACGTTGCGAGATACATTTGGTAATTTTTACTTCGTGCAATTTGATACCCGTATACGTTGCGAGATACATTTGGTAATAGTAACTTCGTGCATATTTGCACCCCTGCAAATGATAACTTACAAAACTTGCGTTTGTACCCGTGCTAATTATAACTAACCCTAACCTCATTTATAAAATGGTTGCACTCAGTAGGCATTTGTTAACCCTATTTAGCAAATGGTTACAATCAGCAGCCATTTGCTAACCCTATTTAGAAAAAGGTTAAACTCAGTAGCAATATGTCAACGCTATTTAGTAAATGGTTACATACAGTAGCAATTTTTAACCCTATTTAGCAAATGGTTTCACTCAGTAAGAATTTGTTAACTCTAATTAGCAAACGGTTTTGGTCAGTTGCCATTTGTAAAATAGCAAAAGGTTACCATGAGTAGCCACATGTTAACCCTATTTAGCAAATGGTTCTGTAGCTTTGCGTCCATTTTGGAAACGGTATGAAGGTAACTATTGACTTGTTACTTTCCAACTGCGCTGAGGTCGTCACACGTCGCCAACTCCATTGTGCGGCATCACGCATTACAGACCACAATGAAGTCACAAAGAAGACGCGAAATTTGCAGTTATATTGACCGGGGAAGGCTTGATTGGCCACGGTCGCATTATGTGGAACATTTGCACTTTCAAACCGAGAGACTCGTATTTGACTCTTAGGTAATATCGCGCATCGCACTGTATTTGAACTCTTACATAATAACGCGCATCCTGGTACTCGCGCCTCAATCAAGCTCATTGAGGAACGTTTTCTTGACAATACAGCAAGTATGCATCATTAACCTTCTAGGCCGCCGATCTTTGTTTCTTCAGTTCTAATCTCACCATGCTATAATTTATAACGATTACGATGAAAGCGTCTTCTCTGTCCCACGGTCAATTAATATCACGCTCCGTTTCGCTCATTTCTTTTGTATTTGCCAATATTAGGTCAATTTTTTCTAATTTCGTTTAGGTTATTGTCAAATGGGAACTGAATAAATGACTATATAACGCATCCCTTTTTGCTGAAAGAGTGAAAGACATTTACATCTACTGCTGTTCAGTTTGCCAGTCAGCTTAAGGGACACACTTGGCTTGGACCGAAGGTTTTACAGTTTTTTAACTATTTTCAAGTTAGCCATATTCGTTGATCAGATAGAGCTCAAAAACAGTTAGAGTACAGTATAAAGTTTCCCAAATAGCTAAAAAGTGCCAGGGACACACTTGGCTTGAGCCGAAGGTTTTACAGTTTTTTAATTTGTGTCCGGTCCTATGGAGACCATTGTCTAAACAGGTTCTTTGTTCTGGACGATGTTTTTCTTAAAGATCCACACGCCCCATAACATTATGGGAAGAGGAAACAATTAGTCGATAGCCTTACACGTGCTAATGGTTTATTTGCTAACTGAGGGGCAAAACAATTATATACCATATATATATAATTTCCTGCGGTTCCTCACCCATCGGTGCAGTTGAGGTTGGTGATCATGCGTCGGGCGCATCTCAAAACAACGTTGTTGTGGTGAGCTGATATATAAGAAATCTTACGTGACCGAAAATTTTTGTGGTGTGCAGTTAATTAAGTTGTTAGTTTTTGTTTTGGCAAACATGTCATAGAAATATTTACACGATTTTAAAACCAGTTGCTAGAGCAATAAGCTTTTTTGTATAATGTTTGTCCCAGCGCGATGACTGAAAAAAGAAACTCAATAAAACAATTCCGTCACCAATAACCGCGCGAGAGAAATTCGAAGCTCGTCCTAAAACGAGAGACGAATGCGAATGCGCGAACCACTAATTTGTTGTCGAGGGATATAACATGTCTATTAAGAATTTTGCACGGCATTTTGTCAGAGAACAAGACCAAGAAGCAGTATTGTAATAAAATTTTAATCTTATTTAAAAAGCAATCAAGACATTTTTGCAGAAAGCATTATTTGTAAGGATGGTATATCACTGAGCATAACATATTAATCGAAAAGTTACGTTTAAAAATGTTAAAATGTGTCTTATATATGAATTTATGTTAGTCTAACAAAAAAATATTTTCCATACATAGATTTATTTTGCTACAGTTGTTTCTAAAAAAGTCTAAAAAAGAATGAAAGCAACAGCTTTGCATCACATACCATCGTCTCCCCATGACTACGGCAACCTGTTTCAAGCGGTCTCAAATCCGGCAGCCGCAGCACTACTTCTTCGGGCTACGGAAAATACCCAAGAACGCCGAAATGTGGAAGATGCAGAAACCATGGGGTAGTGAGCGCTTTGAAGGGTCACAAAGGATATGGTCGTTGGAAAGACTGCCTCTGTGCAAAGGGCACTTTGATTGCTGAAAGACAAAGAGTAATGGCAGCGCAGGTAATACCCACAGTGTAAAGTAAACCAAATAAAAAAATTTGCAAAGTAGGATATACATGGTTGCTTATGAAGATTACATTCAAAGTAGAACTATGAATAAAAACAAAAAGAAATTTAGGAATATTTTATATCCTCTGTTTTGAAATCTGTCTAAATCAGAATAAATTATTAATGTACAGCAAAAGTTCAAAAGTTTGTTCTTAATAGCGTATTCTTTAAATATGGAAATTTTTTTTAAAACAGAAATTGTTTTATCTTTTAATTAATATTACCCTAATATAGCTTGCTTTAAGACGTCAGCAAGCCCAAGAGGAAAATAACACACGAGAACTGCAACTGCTCTACTACTTTATTGAAAATGAAATTCACAACAAAGCCAGCAGCGACCCGTTATCATCATCAGGTGCGTCGTCTTCGCGTGTTTTTCAACTTCCCTGGTCAGTTTTTGTAACTGTAAGATATGACTTGAACCTTAAACGCGTTGTTATTTAAAAGTCATCACAATACGTACGTTGGTAGGCGCGAAACGTGCGAGATACGACGATTATATCTCAAATGATTGCAATGGAAGTTACGGTTTCGTGTCGTCATCACCGGTACATCAGCAACAACCGCACTTGGACAACAGCTCGGCCAAATCTGTTCATTCGGACAGCGATCAAAATGGCGACACGGAGAGAAAGTCCGACGTCACTCGCTCACCGCGATCGGACGACCCTAGGAAGAGTCCTCCTTCTGGTATGAGTGAAAACAGCTCACCGGCGTACAATGAAAGTCGATATAATCCTGAAAAACCTCACGCGAGTCAGGGGCCTGCATTGGATATCGACGAATCGCCAGAAAAGCATTCCCTTCTGTCACGAACTGACTCAGCTGACCAGGCCAGTGACGTAACCGAAAATCAGCTATACGATTCAAGCCAGCTAACACAAACGCAAAACCAAGATGCAACAAGGTAATTTCAATTAACTAAATTACTGTATAAAGTCAAGTTAATCTGTAAATATTAAGTCCATATAATTCGCTCTAAGTTATAATTATAATAAATCTAAATAAATAGAAACCCAGAAAGTATATCGGGTTTTTTCATACAGTGGCGGGTTTGAGATGTTATGTCGAGTTTTTCCCAAACACAACGCGTCGCAATTATCTTCAATTTTAAAAAACTGCAACGGCGATGTGGTGAAAGCAATACAAAAGGTAATTACAGTATATTTATAGCATCGAATGTGGGTAGTAAAAATTAGCACGAAACTACCTGTAAAACGTCGCGCACTACTTTAACATTTCAATATTTTCTTTGTTTTTTCAAACATTTATAAGTCATATGTTTCATCATCCCACAGGTGTTAAAATTTGAAGATGAAATCGCAAAATCTTCACCACATTTGGGATCACCGAGAGACAACGCAACAAATTCTCATGTTCAGTTAAATTACACACGTGATAGCGCACGAGATCCCATTAACCTATCTCAACAAAGCGGTATGTTTTTGTCCTAAAAATAGCAACAGTGCGCCATAAAGATTGATAGAGGGTAATAATTAGGGCAAGTTTTTGTTGCACTAAAAACGTGAGAAAGTTGCATTTATTTTTAACAAAAGTTGCAGTAAAAAGTTGCATTTATTTTTAACAAAAGTTGCAGTAAAAAGTTGCATTTATTTTAGACCGCCGAAAATTCATTTTTTTGCCGGTACGCAGCAAGAAAATAACGCTCAACAATAACTCAAATAACTGAACAATAACTCAAATTTAAACGATAGTGAATTAATCAAGCGATCTATTTACATATAGTGCCAAATATTTCCACACATTGTCTGGGGAGAAATGGCGATCGTTTGCCAACAGTTTGCGTAGCATGCTAAAACTTCGTTCCACAGAGCATGAAGTTGCTTGGCAATTTAACAATTTGGTATAGAGTTCTGGACTGATGTTTGGTCGGGTCATTTCCACAATTGCTTTTAGATCACTGTTCAGTTCAAATCGATGATCCAAATACAATTTTATTCCAGATATATTATATTATATTTACGTTTTGCGCAATACTTGATAAAAGTTGCAGTAAAAAGTTGCATGAAAAAATGAAAAAAGTTGCAAAAAGTTGCAATACAAAATTCCTACAAACAGCTTAAAACATCATTCTACGTAAATTGTGAGTATTTAGGAAGCTGCCGGAAGCTGTAAAAAAAAGTTGCAAAAGTTGCAAAAACTTGCCCTAGTAATAATATTAATATTTTTTTCCTTCTTTTATAGCTGGAAGCTGCAACACGAGCCCTCATCCAACCATTGATGGTGACGCAATATCACCAGGCACACCTCCCATCGGTGATTTGTCGCAAGCCTACAAGTTCCAACAGGGTTCAATGGGTGCACCAGCACTGGATGCTCGAACCGCATTTTATCCTTTTGTAAACGGTTCGCTAGCAGGCAACTCCTTTTCAGCGCACACTGCAGGAAAAATTCCAGCGACTAACTTTAATGGGGCGTTTAAGCTGGGCCAATTCAGCAATTCCTCAATAAGATCACGTTATCCATTGCCGGGACAGATGCCGATGTCGTGCTTGGGAAATCTTTCCCCGTTTCCATCATCTTACGGCCAACACCCCGCCATCCGATGACTCTTTGGCGGAGTTTCTCCTTACGGATCGTCTTCATTTATGCCTTCTCTTACCGCCGCCGCAGCTGCCCGCCCCAGACACCATTTCCTACGATACTAACCCTCAATTCTAAGGGCGCTTTCAGCCCTAACCCAAACCCCTCATATACATGGAGTCATTTGTCCAGATGCGACCGGTCATAAAGTTCTAACCCTGAACATTTAGAAACCGGTATTGTCTTTATTTTAGAGCCTAAGGAACTATCTTTCAGGCCGTAATGCAAAAAAGCCGTAAGCCTAAAAACTTTTTCATTCAAATGGACAGCTCAGACGATCAGAAAAGGCCGAGCCCATTGAAAAAGTTGGCGTACCATTTCGGTCGATATGGAATTGCAGTACCCCAAAAAACAGTTTCACGATGGAGAACTTGTCCAGACACCATTTCCTACGATACTAACCCTCAATTTAATTGGAAATGCTCATGATTTTTACTGTTATTGTTTACATATCTTATTGTATGATCATCGCCATGGTAATATAGCCTACGTACGGTAATTAGCAACTACCACTGCAAGCATTTAATATAATCAGTTAATCACTAAAAAATAATATCGTGTTTGTAACGAACCACGACAGCATTCGAAAATATAAATTAGGCAGCGATAGTATTTCTTACAAACAAAATAAAATACTACTAACTGTTTGACTTGTAAACGCAATAGCTTGGTATAAAACTTAAACATACCACGATAATAACTCAACTGATAAATAGCAATTTAACTCACATTTAAAATAGGTGGACCATCGATCGTACACAACATGTCCAACAGTTCCACTTGGTGGATGGGTTGTATTTATCATGGCGAGATCGACATTTAGACGCTATATATCGCCGGTCCTGTACTCGAACCAGTACAGGTAACGTATTAATGGTCCAGGTTGATCGTCGTTGTCTAAATCTTCTTCGAAAAAAGTGACGGCAAAAGGATTGCTGACGTAACCATGGAAGCAGGACGTAGTACTGGGCAATAGCACCTATGGAATTCGGCGAAAACAGATGACTATTTAAATCTAGCAATATCTTACAGACCGTTGTAAATAATCGTATTCTATAATTGCACCACTTTAAGAGACAAGAATTAAGCTAAGCTGCAAGACAACAAGTAAATTAAGACAAAAGCCTAAAAAGGAAACTGGTATACTTTGTGTCTATCCACCATTCGCTGGGGTTTATATAACAAATCTTGCAACGTGTGAACTGAACAGACAGTTGTAATAAATAATCGTATTCTTTGAGAGACAAGCTAAGCTGAGCTTTAAGAATTAAGCTAAGCTGCAACACAACACCAAGTAAAATTAAACAAAAGCATAAAAAGGAAACTGGTAATCTGAAAATGGTGAATCGTAGTCACGCAAATGAGGCAGTTAGCAAGATCTGTCATGAAACCTCGTCGCTTTGAACCTTGTATGAATATGTTATGTGTAGGGAGCATACATACAAGAACATACAGCTACAGTCTTTACAATATCTTGGAAATGCTGCACAGAATTTCTTATAGGCACGATAGTAGTAGGCATATACTGTAAAAGTTGTCGTAGTTAAAGCTTGGTGAATGCTATTTTCATGTTAATTCGAACCTAATGCAACAGTTTTATGAGTTGTTTTAGAGTTAGAAATACTGCTTTGATTATTTGATTAATGCAATTAATATTTTCAAACCCTGTTTAGCAAATGGGTACAATCAGTCAATATTAAGTTAATATTTTAGCTTATTTTTTAACTTTATTTAGCAAATCGGTACATTCAGTCACCATTTGTAAACCCTGTTTAGCAAATGGGTACAATCAGTCACCATTTGTAAGTTATACTTCGCACGGGTACAAATGTGCACGACGTAACTATTACAAAATGTATCTCGCAACAAATTCGGGTATCAAATTGCACGAAGTAAAAAATATACGAAAAATATACGAAAAATATACCTGTATGAATTTTTGTAGCCATTTGCCAGATTAACTTGCAAATCACTACTCCAAATTAGAAATTTGACGGGGTAACTCGCAAACACATACCTAACTGACAATAAAGTACCGTATTGAATTGTAAACTTTTGCTAAATAGGGTTAACATCATGTGCATGTGGCTAATCATTGTAACCATTTGCTAAATATGGTTATCATGTTACTACACATGGTAACCTTTTGCTATTTTACAAATGGCTACTGCCTTTAACCAATTGCTAAATAGAGTTAACAAATTGCTACTGAGTGAAACCATTTGCTAAATAAGGTTAACATGTGGCTACTCATGGTAACCTTTTGCTATTTTACAAATGGCTACGGACTAAAACCGTTTGCTAAGTAGGGTTAACAAATGGCTACTGACTTTAAACATTTGCTAAATAGAGTTAACAAATTCCTACTGAGTGAAACCATTTGCTAAATAGGGTTAAAAATGGTTACTGTATGTAACCATTTACTAAATAGCGTTAACATATTGCTACTGAGTTTAACCTTTTTCTAAATAGGGTTAGCAAATGGCTGCTGATTGTAACCATTTGCTAAATAGGGTTAACAAATGCCTACTGAGTGCAACCATTTTATAAATGAGGTTAGGGCTAGTTATAATTAGCACGGGTACAAACGTAAGTTTTGTAAGTTGTCATTTGCAGGGGTACAAATATGCACGAAGTTACTATTACCAAATGTATCTCGCAACGTATACGGGAATCAAATTGCACAAAGTAAAAATTACCAAATGTATCTTGCAACGTGTACGGATATCAAATTGCACGAAGTAAAAATTACCAAATGTATCTCGCAACGTATACGGATATCAAATTGCACGATGTCAAAATTACCGAATGTATATCGCAACTTATACGAGTGAAAAATTGCACGAAGTAACTATTACCAAATGTAAATGGGATGCAATTACATTGAGCTCTTGCCTTGGTAAACTAGTTCAAGGTAAATGTTGTGAATACCTTAGATTACCCTAAATCTATCGTGGTAGTGTAGTAGTAACTTTACTAAAGGGAAGTTTTTGATGTTTATCTGAATTTTCTTGAGTTTTTCATCGGAGTCAGTATCATAGTAGGCTACTTCTGAAAACAAAAACATTTACAAAATGTCTAGGCAAAGATTTACAGCAATGCGTGGATTAGAAATTTGCAAAATCTTCTGTCAGACTGCTCTGATGACGAGGATTCTGACGTCTCATGCATAACATACGTTTTTGGCATATTAGCCTGTGACTGACGTTTTACCAAATGCCTTTTGTAAAATCGTGTAAAAAGTTAAACAAAGCTTTCGAATTGTGTCAGTTGTATAAGGCTTTGCATCATTCCCTTTCTAGGGCACCTTTCTTAGTTTCTTTAGTTCTAAACTCACCATGGTATGATTGATAACGTTTTTGATCGTTAGGTCTATAACCCATGGGGAAATAACTTTACGCCCTATTTTTCTCATTTCTTTTGTAAAATTTATGGTTTTATCAAACCTAGTAACCTATTTCTAGACATTGGTTCATTGGTCGTCATTGTTTCCCCACAGTTTATTGTCAAATGGGAACTGGCATCTATTTTTACCACAAGACGCGCGAAAACGATCGCTCGCGTGTTTGGTGGGAAAATTCGACAGAAATCTGGAAAGGCGCGAAGGGGAAACCTTCGCGGACCCATGATGCAGCCGTTTCCGATTCGGAAGCTTCCATTGATTCTGTAGCTTCGCGTCCATTCTGGAAACGGTATAAAGGTAACTATTGACTTGTTACTTTCCAACTGCGCTGAGGTCGTCACACGTCGCCAACTCCATTGTGCGGTATCACGCATTACAGACCACAATGAAGTCACAAAGAAGACGCGAATTTTGCAGTTATATTGACCGGGGAAGGCTTGATTGGCCACGGCCGCATTTAAATTACTTTAAAGTTAAACGGAGAAACTCGTATTTGACTCTTAGGTAATATTGCGCATCGCACTGTATTTGATACTTAGGTAATAACGCGCATCCTGGTACCCATGCCTCAATCAAGCTCATTGAGGAACGTTTTCTTGACAATACAGCAAGTATGCATCATTAACCTTCTAGGCCGCCGATCTTTGTTTCTACAGTTCTAAACTCACCATGGTATAATTTATAACGTTTTCGATCATAGCGTCTTCTCTGTCCCACGGTCAATTAACATCACGCTCCGTTTCGCTCATTTCTTTTGTATTTGCCAATATTAGGTCAATTTTTTCTAATTTCGTGTAGGGTATTGTCAAATGGGAACTGAGTAAATGACTATATAACGCATCCCTTTTTGCTGAAAGAGTGAAAGACATTTACATGTACTGCTGTTCAGTTTGCCAGTCAGCTTAAGGGACACACTTGGCTTGGACCGAAGGTTTTACAGTTTTTTAACTATTTTCAAGTTAGCCATATTCGTTGATCAGATAGAGCTCAAAAACAGTTAGAGTACAGTATAAAGTTTCCCAAATAGCTAAAAAGTGCCAGGGACACACTTGGTTTGGGCCGAAGGTTTTACAGTTTTTTAATTTGTGTCCGGTCCTATGGAGACCATTGTCTAAACAGGTTCTTTGTTCTGGACGATGTTTTTCTTAAAGATCCACACGCCCCATAACATTATGGGAAGAGGAAACAATTAGTCGATAGCCTTACACGTGCTAATGGTTTATTTGCTAACTGAGGGGCAAAACAATTATATACCATATATATATAATTTCCTGCGGTTCCTCACCCATCGGTGCAGTTGAGGTTGGTGATCATGCGTCGGTCGCATCTCAAAACAACGTTGTTGTGGTGAGCTGATATATAAGAAATCTTACGTGACCGAAAATTTTTGTGGTGTGCAGTTAATTAAGTTGTTAGTTTTTGTTTTGGCAAACATGTCATAGAAATATTTACACGATTTTAAAACCAGTTGCTAGAGCAATAAGCTTTTTTGTATAATGTTTGTCCCAGCGCGATGACTGAAAAAAGAAACTCAATAAAACAATTCCGTCACCAATAATCGCGCGAGAGAAATTCGAAGCTCGTCCTAAAACGAGAGAAAAAGTGACAAAAAGCTGCTAGAAAAAAGCGCTAACGGCAAGGCAATTACTATTTATGCGCGAACCACTAATTTGTTGTCGAGGGATATAACATGTCTATTAAGAATTTTGCACGGCATTTTGTCAGAGAACAAGACCAAGAAGCAGTTATGTAATGACAAGGTTTTCAGTATGAGTGGTTGCACAGAACAGTTTTTAAAATTTTGGGTAATTTTGCGTGTAGAACGACAAAATTGAAATCATTTATCCGTCGCGATTTCGCCATCATATATTCCTAAACGAGTTTAGTTAAAGGATAGTAAATTTGGAAAAATTTGTTAAAATTTTAATCTTATTTAAAAAGCAATCAAGACATTTTTGCAGAAAGCATTATTTGCAAGGATGGTATATCACTGAGCATAACATATTAATCTAAAAGTTACGTTTAAAAATGTTAAAATGTGTCTTATATATGAATTTATGTTAGTCTAACAAAAAAATATTTTCCATACATAGATTTATTTTGCTACAGTTGTTTCTAAAAAAGTCTAAAAAAGAATGAAAGCAACAGCTTTGCATCACATACCATCGTCTCCCCATGACTACGGCAACCTGTCTCAAGCGGTCTCAAATCCGGCAGCCGCAGCACTACTTCTTCGGGCTACGGAAAAATACCCAAGAACGCCGAAATGTGGAAGATGCAGAAACCATGGGGTAGTGAGCGCTTTGAAGGGTCACAAAGGATATTGTCGTTGGAAAGACTGCCTCTGTGCAAAGTGCACTTTGATTGCTGAAAGACAAAGAGTAATGGCAGCGCAGGTAATACCCACAGTGTAAAGTAAACCAAATAAAAAAATTTGCAAAGTAGGATATACATGGTTGCTTATGAAGATTACATTCAAAGTAGAACTATGAATAAAAACAAAAAGAAATTTAGGAATATTTTATGTCTTCTGTTTTGAAATCTGTCTAAATCAGAATAAATTATTAATGTACAGCAAAAGTTCAAAAGTTTGTTCTTAATAGCGTATTCTTTAAATATGGAAATTTTTTTTAAAACAGAAATTGTTTTATCTTTTAACTTAATATTACCCTAATATAGCTTGCTTTAAGACGTCAGCAAGCCCAAGAGGAAAATAACACACGAGAACTGCAACTGCTCTACGGAGCTACCCAGAGTTTTTCGCCCTTGGACGCGCAACGCATCGCAAGTATTGAACGATCGCCGAAAAAAGACTTCATTGAAAATGAAATTCACAACAAAGCCAGCAGCGACCCGTTATCATCATCAGGTGCGTCGTCTTCGCGTGTTTTTCAACTTCCCTGGTCAGTTTTTGTAACTGTAAGATATGACTTGAACCTTAAACGCGTTGTTATTTAAAAGTCATCACAATACGTACGTTGGTAGGCGCGAAACGTGCGAGATACGACGATTATATCTCAAATGATTGCAATGGAAGTTACGGTTTCGTGTCGTCATCACCGGTTCATCAGCAACAACCGCACTTGGACAACAGCTCGGCCAAATCTGTTCATTCGGACAGCGATCAAAATGGCGACACGGAGAGAAAGTCCGACGTCACTCGCTCACCGCAATCGGACGACCCTAGGAAGAGTCCCCCTTCTGGTATGAGTGAAAACAGCTCACCGGCGTACAATGAAAGTCGATATATACCTGAAAAACCTCACGCGAGTCAGGGGCCTGCATTGGATATCGACGAATCGCCAGAAAAGCATTCCCTTCTGTCAAGAACTGACTCAGCTGACCAGGCCAGTGACGTAGCCGAAAATCAGCTATACGATTCAAGCCAGCTAACACAAACGCAAAACCAAGATGCAACAAGGTAATTTCAATTAACTAAATTACTGTATAAAGTCAAGTTAATCTGTAAATATTAAGTCCATATAATTCGCTCTAAGTTATAATTATAATAAATCTAAATAAATAGAAACCCAGAAAATATATCGGGTTTTTTCATACAGTGGCGGGTTTGAGATGTTATGTCGAGTTTTTCCCAAACACAACGCGTCGCAATTATCTTCAATTTTAAAAAACTGCAACGGCGATGTGGTGAAAGCAATACAAAAGGTAATTACAGTATATTTATAGCATCGAATGTGGGTAGTAAAAATTAGCACGAAACTACCTGTAAAACGTCGCGCACTACTTTAACATTTCAATATTTTCTTTGTTTTTTCAAACATTTATAAGTCATATGTTTCATCATCCCACAGGTGTTAAAATTTGAAGATGAAATCGCAAAATCTTCACCACATTTGGGATCACCGAGAGACAACGCAACAAATTCTCATGTTCAGTTAAATTACACACGTGATAGCGCACGAGATCCCATTAACCTATCTCAACAAAGCGGTATGTTTTTGTCCTAAAAATAGCAACAGTGCGCCATAAAGATTGATAGAGGGTAATAATATTAATATTTTTTTCCTTCTTTTATAGCTGGAAGCTGCAACACGAGCCCTCATCCAACCATTGATGGTGACGCAATATCACCAGGCACACCTCCCATCGGTGATTTGTCGCAAGCCTACAAGTTCCAACAGGGTTCAATGGGTGCACCAGCACTGGATGCTCGAACCGCATTTTATCCTTTTGTAAACGGTTCGCTAGCAGGCAACTCCTTTTCAGCGCACACTGCAGGAAAAATTCCAGCGACTAGCTTTAATGGGGTGTTTAAGCTGGGCCAATTCAGCAATTCCTCAATAAGATCACGTTATCCATTGCCGGGACAGATGCCGATGTCGTGCTTGGGAAATCTTTCCCCGTTTCCATCATCTTACGGCCAACACCCCGCCATCCGAGGACTCTTTGGCGGAGTTTCTCCTTACGGATCGTCTTCATTTATGCCTTCTCTTACCGCCGCCGCAGCTGCCCGCCCCAGACACCATTTCCTACGATACTAACCCTCAATTCTAAGGGCGCTTTCAGCCCTAACCCAAACCCCTCATATACATGGAGTCATTTTTCCAGATGCGACCGGTCATAAAGTTCTAACCCTGAACATTTAGAAACCGGTATTGTCTTTATTTTAGAGCAATAATAAGATCAATCTCCATTGTGGATCCTCATATAACCTTTTAAAGTGTTGCTTTGGGTAAATGACTTGAGACAAACTTAGCATTGATAAGGTTGCTCAGCTGTGTGAGTTTTTATATGACTTCTCAAACTGCCGCGTTGGGTAAATGAATTGTCGCACATATTGCATGAATAAGGTCTTTCTCCAGCGTGCATTCTCATATGACGTTTTAAATGCTAGCTTTGAGTAAATAACTTTTCACATAACTTGCAGTGATAATTACGCTTTCCAGTATGAGTTGTTACATGAGTTTTCAAATTGCTGCGTTGGGTACATGACTTGTCGCACATATCGCATTGTTAAGGTCGCTCATCTGTGTGAGCTCTTATATGATCTTTCAAGTGGCTTTTGTATTTGAATGATTTATCACAAAATTTGCAGGAAAAATGCTTTTCTTGTCCTTCTTTGTTGAAAAAGTCTTGTGAAATCCCATCAATCATTGCTTTTAACAAAACGTCAATTTGCATTCCAACTACTTGACGACCCATTGCGTTATTATTATTATTACCTAATTACATAATATACAAACCTAATTCGTTCGGCAAATTGAATTAAATTACCCCAAAACGTGCCACAGTTGCAGATTGTTTACAGAATTTTATGTATGATATATATATCATTTAAGCAATTAACAACATTTGCGAAAAACTAGAAAAAAATTACTTTAATGTAATATTTAAGCCCTGTTCAGAAGACTTAATTCACAGGCAAGCACTCTTATCTCCGCGTTGTGATTTCCTTTGATAAAACAAGTTGGTCTTTGGTAAAATGACAAAACCAAACCAATTCTTGAAAAATATTAAGACGAATGTCAATGCAATGTCAATATTTCATGGTAGTAGGCTACTACACTATTATTAATGATTACTAAACTATACCCTGCAAAAAACATTTATAGGTCTCCAAAGGTCATATTAAATATGATGATCATTAATACACAACTGATTTGTGCCTAAAACGTTTATAAGTGCATATATTCTTGCTCATATTACGTGTAAATGTCAATATTGCATGATACTAAGTACAACTGCATTAGTAATTATCAATGATTACTAAAATATATTTTGAAAAAAGCAATTATATATCTCCAAACATCATGTTAACATGATAATCTTTAATAAACATCTGCTGAATTTTGATTATATTTAAAACTAATATTAATGTAACTATTGGTATTGTATTGTATTATTGTTATTGTATTATATTGTATTAATATGTGTAACGATTTGTACTAATATTAATGTAACTAATTAGTAACTGTAGTCTGTAAATAAACTACCAGCATAATATGTGTCATTTTGTATATATAATTAATTGCCTTCATTTCCTTGCCAGTTGCCACCATTTCAATAATGTTTTTGGATTCCCTACATACGAAAACTGCCTAAATCATAAAAATTTCGCAAACTTCACATAATACAAAACAACTTTTATTTATTATTGACAATTTTCCCAACAAGCACATTACTGAAACCAATATAACTTCCACGCAAATGTCCATTATGCCTGACAAACTCATAAATGTATGTATTCTTACTCATAAAATGTGTATTGTTTAAAACGATTTAGATCAAAATGAGGTCAAAATTTAAACTTGTTAGGTGAAAAAACTGGTTGCCCTACTAATAAGGGATTTGCCACTTTACTGCGATTGTATTTCAACCTGATTTAATTTCATTTATGATTTTCATTTTAACCAATCATGCGAATTATCATGGAATATTATCTAAAGACGTTAAATGCCGCACGTGATCTATGTCCCAGAAACGCACAACAGCGAGTGTTCATCACCTGAAGTGATGGTGTAAGCACCTCAGGGGTGTCCGTGCATGTAATAGAACAAGCAAACCTGAACTGACAGCTGCAGCGATCGGTCCTGAAACGATTAGTTGAAATGGATATTTCAACAGAAAATTTTTTTTTTGAGATAGTATTTTCGGCGCCTTGAAAATGAATCGCATTTGTGTTTCAAAAGTGTACAAGTGCTGCGGTTCGGATGTTTTTTGTGCTGCGACAAGTTACCGATTTTGCAAAGTTTTAAGTGATTTTAACGTAAAAGTGAAAGTTTCAATGTAATGTTCCCCGTAGTGGAGCTGCATCTTGTAAAGCAACGCCAAGAATAGACGCAGTCAACCGAGAATTTGCGGTGCATGCAGTTACTTGAAAACAACCGGATTAAGGGGTAAAAGGGCGTCATACTAACAAAGAAAATTTCTTTAATTTTGCCTCGTCCTTGCCTGGATCGCACCTGGTGTAGATATAACGCTGCTTGGTGTCGATGATAAATAATTGTTATTACGTAAGTCAAAAGTGAGCACACTGTAATGACTCCTCGCGGTCCTTAATCAACGCTTCTTGTAGCTACGTCGCATACCTCATAATCACGCCAATGAAGCTCTCAGTTCAGTATCTCAGTTTAAAACACTACACTAAGTCATACATTAATATTTTCTCCGACCTTGCTGTGGGTAAAAAATTTGAATTAGGGCCAATTCTTTGTATTTGCCGATATATTTGCAAACGTTTGTTTATTTCGACGAGACGTTTTGGCTTTTCACTGTGTGCTTTACCCTTGAAAAGCATAAAAAATCCATTGCATAATTGTTGCATTTAGGCAACATACGTTTGTGACGTATTTCTGCAGGATAACACTTTGGAAGATGATGAAGAAGAAGACAATGTAAAACCGGAGAAAAAGAAACGGATTAGACCGAAAAAAAAGTGTCCGTAAGTTGTACTATAATTTTGGCCTAGCTTTCAAGTATATGAATGGAAGAGAATTTAAAATAATCTCAGCTTTTCAATGCTGTTTTTTGTTTTTATGTGTAAAAGAGAAGAAAAGTGAAACATGTCCAAGAATAATGACATGATGGTGTTAATAATTGTTCTAGATTTTGTTGTGTCATGAATTCGAGTATCTCGCGCCACTGCAAACTCGTGCACGAGAAAATAAACTAATGAAGAAGGTGATTTTGCATGCGAATTTTGCGAAAAGACTTCTGACTTCTTGGAATGGCCTCGTGACTCGTGAGACACCTACGCGGCAAGCTTCACGCTGATCAACCTAAGGCAAAGGAGATGGCTGATTCTGTGGACCGCCGCCGGAAAAACGTCCCAATCGGAAGTTTTGGTAAATACACAAAGTACAAAATGACTGTGCAGTAGTTGCTCATGTTGTTGCCATTAAAAATTATTTGTTATTCTACAAACAATTTGTGTATGATTTGCATTTGTAAAAAAAACCTTTGAAGAAATGCTTCGTTGGTGCACTGTCGTCTTTATTTCATAAACCAGGTGGAAATGCAACGCGTACGAAGTCGGCCCAATGAAGCGATGGGATCGGTAATGGGATTTGAACGCAAAGCGATTGATGGTCTCGGAAAAAGGTGCACAATATTGTGTTTATTGCTGATTATAAATAAATAGCTATATTGTGTGCACTGTGCACGACCTGAAATGCATAAATGTGTTAGAATTTGCAATTCATGTATTCGTTATATTGTTTTATTTTCCTTTTTTCCACAATTTTCCAGACGACGACTTCAAAGTGGAAACGAAATGTATGGTTCAGTTGAAAACTTAATTTTTTTTTTCTGGTATCTAATTGTATTGATTCAATTCAAACGATGTTTAGTGCACAGGGTTCATAGTTGACCTGCCGTCGAAAGATGAGAATAACTGAATTAGGAACACTGAATTACTTTGTTTTGCAATGATCGCCAACACCACTGGAAACAATTCATTGGCACAGAACGCAACCATAACTAGATCAAACAACTGCGCTACGTTTAAAAATCAAACACAACTTGTTACAATTGTTCTGATATATACTTAAAAATCCTGTAACTGCTGTTTATAAACAAGTAAGTCATTTTTCATCTTCATCCACATCTATCTCATGACTCATGATAGCAGCAAGATACTGCCAGATGGTGATAGATGTGTGTTAAGTTAAAGTTGACATGATAAGGCTTTAGAATTTAGATAGTGGACGAAAAGTTAAATTTTTCGTGGATCTTTAAATAAATCTTTCACGAAACTTTTAAATTTTTCTTCATAGACGTAATTGAAGCGTGTATTCGCGAATTGCAGGAAGAGAAGAGATACATAATTTGCCTCGATCAACGAGTTGAGGTAGTGCTTGTACCATGCAGGCACCTCTGTAGCTGTACCGGGTGTGAAAAAGCTCTCAGAAAGTTTCCGATATGCAGAGCTGAAATTGAACAGTCTATGCGTACTTACAGGTCGTAATATGTCTGTCGGGCATGCTTGCCTGAAGTGGCATAAATCCTCCTCACAATTATTTTGTTTGCTTCTTCTCGTTGATATCGTTTCGAGCAAAGATTTATAGAGCTTAAGATGACACAGAAATGTCAGTGAGAATACCTACAGATCGTGTGTTACTTTGTGACTGTGACGCCATAGAATCGTGTGATAATTTTGTAAATCATTACATTGATGTCTTTTTGATATACAGTACTTTAGTTTAATTGGAATGGTTTGCAGCCTAAAATATAAAGTTTAGTTACCTTTATACTGTTTCCAGAATGGACGCGAAGCTACAGAATCAATGGAAACATCCGACTCGGCAACGGCTGCATTATGGGTCCCCGAAGGTTTCCCCTTCGCGCATTTCCAGATTTCTGTCGAATTTTCCCACCAAACACGCGACCGATCGTTTTCGCGCGTCTTGTGGTAAAAATAGATGCCAGTTCCCATTTGAAAATAAACTGGGGGGAAAAAATGAAGACCAATAAACCAATGTCTAAAAATAGGTTACTAGGTTTGATAAAACCAGAAATTTTACAAAAGAAATGAGAAAAATAGGGCGTAAAGTTATTTCCCCATGGGTTACAGACCTATCGATCAAAAACGTTATCAATCGTACCATGGTGAGTTTAGAAGTTAGAACTAAAGAAACTAAGAAAGGTGCCCTAGAAAGGGAATGATGCAAAGCCTTATACAACTGATACAACTGGAAAGCTTTGTTTAACTTTTCACCCAATTTTACAAAAGGCATTTGGTAAAACGCCAGTCAACACAGTCACAGGCTAAAATGCCACAAACGCATGTTATGCATGAGACAAACTTGGCATTGATAAGGTCGGGATAGGTAGGTAGGTTATGGATAACATTTTGAATGCCGCATGATATTTGGAAACTTGCTCTATATAACTTCATGTAAAAACTCATTTTTGTACATCAGACTAATCTTCGCTCGAATCTGACGATTCAGATTCAATTGCCTGCTGAACACTGGCTATTGCAGCATTTACTGTTGCGTCGATTTCAATGTCAGAATCCTCGTCATCAGAGCAGTCTGACAGAAGATTTTTGCAAATTTCTAATCCACGCATTGCTGTAAATCTTTGCCTAGACATTTTGTAAATGTTTTTGTTTTCAGAAGTAGCCTACTATGATACTGACTCCGATGAAAAACTCAAGAAAATTCAGATAAACATCAAACACTTCCCTTTAGTAAAGTTACTACTACACTACCACAATAGATAAGGGTAAGCTAAGGTTTTCACAACATTTACCTTGAACTAGTTTACCAAGGCAAGAGCTCAATGTAATTGCATCCCATTTACATTTGGTAATAGTTACTTCGTGCAATTTTTCACTCGTATAAGTTGCGAGATAAATTCGGTAATTTTTACTTCGTGCAATTTGATACCCGTATACGTTGCGAGATACATTTGGTAATAGTAACTTCGTGCATATTTGCACCCCTGCAAATGATAACTTACAAAACTTGCGTTTGTACCCGTGCTAATTATAACTAACCCTAACCTCATTTATAAAATGGTTGCACTCAGTAGGCATTTGTTAACCCTATTTAGCAAATGGTTACAATCAGCAGCCATTTGCTAACCCTATTTAGAAAAAGGTTAAACTCAGTAGCAATATGTCAACGCTATTTAGTAAATGGTTACATACAGTAGCAATTTTTAACCCTATTTAGCAAATGGTTTCACTCAGTAAGAATTTGTTAACTCTATTTAGCAAACGGTTTTGGTCAGTTGCCATTTGTAAAATAGCAAAAGGTTACCATGAGTAGCCACATGTTAACCCTATTTAGCAAATGGTTCTGTAGCTTTGCGTCCATTTTGGAAACGGTATGAAGGTAACTATTGACTTGTTACTTTCCAACTGCGCTGAGGTCGTCACACGTCGCCAACTCCATTGTGCGGCATCACGCATTACAGACCACAATGAAATCACAAAGAAGACGCGAAATTTGCAGTTATATTGACCGGGGAAGGCTTGATTGGCCACGGTCGCATTATGTGGAACATTTGCACTTTCAAACGGAGAAACTCGTATTTGACTCTTAGGTAATATCGCGCATCGCACTGTATTTGAACTCTTACGTAATAACGCGCATCCTGGTACTCGCGCCTCAATCAAGCTCATTGAGGAACGTTTTCTTGACAATACAGCAAGTATGCATCATTAACCTACTAGGCCGCCGATCTTTGTTTCTTCAGTTCTAAACTCACCATGCTATAATTTATAACGATTACGATGAAAGCGTCTTCTCTGTCCCACGGTCAATTAATATCACGCTCCGTTTCGCTCATTTCTTTTGTATTTGCCAATAATAGGTCAATTTTTTCTAATTTCGTTTAGGTTATTGTCAAATGGGAACTGAATAAATGACTATATAACGCATCCCTTTTTGCTGAAAGAGTGAAAGACATTTACATCTACTGCTGTTCAGTTTGCCAGTCAGCTTAAGGGACACACTTGGCTTGGACCGAAGGTTTTACAGTTTTTTAACTATTTTCAAGTTAGCCATATTCGTTGATCAGATAGAGCTAAAAAACAGTTAGAGTACAGTATAAAGTTTCCCAAATAGCTAAAAAGTGCCAGGGACACACTTGGCTTGAGCCGAAGGTTTTACAGTTTTTTAATTTGTGTCCGGTCCTATGGAGACCATTGTCTAAACAGGTTCTTTGTTCTGGACGATGTTTTTCTTAAAGATCCACACGCCCCATAACATTATGGGAAGAGGAAACAATTAGTCGATAGCCTTACACGTGCTAATGGTTTATTTGCTAACTGAGGGGCAAAACAATTATATACCATATATATATAATTTCCTGCGGTTCCTCACCCATCGGTGCAGTTGAGGTTGGTGATCATGCGTCGGGCGCATCTCAAAACAACGTTGTTGTGGTGAGCTGATATATAAGAAATCTTACGTGACCGAAAATTTTTGTGGTGTGCAGTTAATTAAGTTGTTAGTTTTTGTTTTGGCAAACATGTCATAGAAATATTTACACGATTTTAAAACCAGTTGCTAGAGCAATAAGCTTTTTTGTATAATGTTTGTCCCAGCGCGATGACTGAAAAAAGAAACTCAATAAAACAATTCCGTCACCAATAACCGCGCGAGAGAAATTCGAAGCTCGTCCTAAAACGAGAGAAAAAGTGACAAAAAGCTGCTAGAAAAAAGCGCTAACGGCAAGGCAATTACTATTTATGCGCGAACCACTAATTTGTTGTCGAGGGATATAACATGTCTATTAAGAATTTTGCACGGCATTTTGTCAGAGAACAAGACCAAGAAGCAGTATTGTAATGACAAGGTTTTCAGTATGAGTGGTTGCACAGAACAGTTTTTAAAATTTTGGGTAATTTTGCGTGTAGAACGACAAAATTGAAATCATTTATCCGTCGCGAATTCGCCATCATATATTCCTAAACGAGTTTAGTTAAAGGATAGTAAATTTGGAAAAATTTGTTAAAATTTTAATCTTATTTAAAAAGCAATCAAGACATTTTTGCAGAAAGCATTATTTGTAAGGATGGTATATCACTGAGCATAACATATTAATCTAAAAGTTACGTTTAAAAATGTTAAAATGTGTCTTATATATGAATTTATGTTAGTCTAACAAAAAAATATTTTCCATACATAGATTTATTTTGCTACAGTTGTTTCTAAAAAAGTCTAAAAAAGAATGAAAGCAACAGCTTTGCATCACATACCATCGTCTCCCCATGACTACGGCAACCTGTTTCAAGCGGTCTCAAATCCGGCAGCCGCAGCACTACTTCTTCGGGCTACGGAAAATACCCAAGAACGCCGAAATGTGGAAGATGCAGAAACCATGGGGTAGTGAGCGCTTTGAAGGGTCACAAAGGATATGGTCGTTGGAAAGACTGCCTCTGTGCAAAGGGCACTTTGATTGCTGAAAGACAAAGAGTAATGGCAGCGCAGGTAATACCCACAGTGTAAAGTAAACCAAATAAAAAAATTTGCAAAGTAGGATATACATGGTTGCTTATGAAGATTACATTCAAAGTAGAACTATGAATAAAAACAAAAAGAAATTTAGGAATATTTTATATCCTCTGTTTTGAAATCTGTCTAAATCAGAATAAATTATTAATGTACAGCAAAAGTTCAAAAGTTTGTTCTTAATAGCGTATTCTTTAAATATGGAAATTTTTTTTAAAACAGAAATTGTTTTATCTTTTAATTAATATTACCCTAATATAGCTTGCTTTAAGACGTCAGCAAGCCCAAGAGGAAAATAACACACGAGAACTGCAACTGCTCTACTACTTTATTGAAAATGAAATTCACAACAAAGCCAGCAGCGACCCGTTATCATCATCAGGTGCGTCGTCTTCGCGTGTTTTTCAACTTCCCTGGTCAGTTTTTGTAACTGTAAGATATGACTTGAACCTTAAACGCGTTGTTATTTAAAAGTCATCACAATACGTACGTTGGTAGGCGCGAAACGTGCGAGATACGACGATTATATCTCAAATGATTGCAATGGAAGTTACGGTTTCGTGTCGTCATCACCGGTACATCAGCAACAACCGCACTTGGACAACAGCTCGGCCAAATCTGTTCATTCGGACAGCGATCAAAATGGCGACACGGAGAGAAAGTCCGACGTCACTCGCTCACCGCGATCGGACGACCCTAGGAAGAGTCCTCCTTCTGGTATGAGTGAAAACAGCTCACCGGCGTACAATGAAAGTCGATATAATCCTGAAAAACCTCACGCGAGTCAGGGGCCTGCATTGGATATCGACGAATCGCCAGAAAAGCATTCCCTTCTGTCACGAACTGACTCAGCTGACCAGGCCAGTGACGTAACCGAAAATCAGCTATACGATTCAAGCCAGCTAACACAAACGCAAAACCAAGATGCAACAAGGTAATTTCAATTAACTAAATTACTGTATAAAGTCAAGTTAATCTGTAAATATTAAGTCCATATAATTCGCTCTAAGTTATAATTATAATAAATCTAAATAAATAGAAACCCAGAAAATATATCGGGTTTTTTCATACAGTGGCGGGTTTGAGATGTTATGTCGAGTTTTTCCCAAACACAACGCGTCGCAATTATCTTCAATTTTAAAAAACTGCAACGGCGATGTGGTGAAAGCAATACAAAAGGTAATTACAGTATATTTATAGCATCGAATGTGGGTAGTAAAAATTAGCACGAAACTACCTGTAAAACGTCGCGCACTACCTTAACATTTCAATATTTTCTTTGTTTTTTCAAACATTTATAAGTCATATGTTTCATCATCCCACAGGTGTTAAAATTTGAAGATGAAATCGCAAAATCTTCACCACATTTGGGATCACCGAGAGACAACGCAACAAATTCTCATGTTCAGTTAAATTACACACGTGATAGCGCACGAGATCCCATTAACCTATCTCAACAAAGCGGTATGTTTTTGTCCTAAAAATAGCAACAGTGCGCCATAAAGATTGATAGAGGGTAATAATTAGGGCAAGTTTTTGTTGCACTAAAAACGTGAGAAAGTTGCATTTATTTTTAACAAAAGTTGCAGTAAAAAGTTGCATTTATTTTTAACAAAAGTTGCAGTAAAAAGTTGCATTTATTTTAGACCGCCGAAAATTCATTTTTTTGCCGGTACGCAGCAAGAAAATAACGCTCAACAATAACTCAAATAACTGAACAATAACTCAAATTTAAACGATAGTGAATTAATCAAGCGATCTATTTACATATAGTGCCAAATATTTCCACACATTGTCTGGGGAGAAATGGCGATCGTTTGCCAACAGTTTGCGTAGCATGCTAAAACTTCGTTCCACAGAGCATGAAGTTGCTTGGCAATTTAACAATTTGGTATAGAGTTCTGGACTGATGTTTGGTCGGGTCATTTCCACAATTGCTTTTAGATCACTGTTCAGTTCAAATCGATGATCCAAATACAATTTTATTCCAGATATATTATATTATATTTACGTTTTGCGCAATACTTGATAAAAGTTGCAGTAAAAAGTTGCATGAAAAAATGAAAAAAGTTGCAAAAAGTTGCAATACAAAATTCCTACAAACAGCTTAAAACATCATTCTACGTAAATTGTGAGTATTTAGGAAGCTGCCGGAAGCTGTAAAAAAAAGTTGCAAAAGTTGCAAAAACTTGCCCTAGTAATAATATTAATATTTTTTTCCTTCTTTTATAGCTGGAAGCTGCAACACGAGCCCTCATCCAACCATTGATGGTGACGCAATATCACCAGGCACACCTCCCATCGGTGATTTGTCGCAAGCCTACAAGTTCCAACAGGGTTCAATGGGTGCACCAGCACTGGATGCTCGAACCGCATTTTATCCTTTTGTAAACGGTTCGCTAGCAGGCAACTCCTTTTCAGCGCACACTGCAGGAAAAATTCCAGCGACTAACTTTAATGGGGCGTTTAAGCTGGGCCAATTCAGCAATTCCTCAATAAGATCACGTTATCCATTGCCGGGACAGATGCCGATGTCGTGCTTGGGAAATCTTTCCCCGTTTCCATCATCTTACGGCCAACACCCCGCCATCCGATGACTCTTTGGCGGAGTTTCTCCTTACGGATCGTCTTCATTTATGCCTTCTCTTACCGCCGCCGCAGCTGCCCGCCCCAGACACCATTTCCTACGATACTAACCCTCAATTCTAAGGGCGCTTTCAGCCCTAACCCAAACCCCTCATATACATGGAGTCATTTGTCCAGATGCGACCGGTCATAAAGTTCTAACCCTGAACATTTAGAAACCGGTATTGTCTTTATTTTAGAGCCTAAGGAACTATCTTTCAGGCCGTAATGCAAAAAAGCCGTAAGCCTAAAAACTTTTTCATTCAAATGGACAGCTCAGACGATCAGAAAAGGCCGAGCCCATTGAAAAAGTTGGCGTACCATTTCGGTCGATATGGAATTGCAGTACCCCAAAAAACAGTTTCACGATGGAGAACTTGTCCAGACACCATTTCCTACGATACTAACCCTCAATTTAATTGGAAATGCTCATGATTTTTACTGTTATTGTTTACATATCTTATTGTATGATCATCGCCATGGTAATATAGCCTACGTACGGTAATTAGCAACTACCACTGCAAGCATTTAATATAATCAGTTAATCACTAAAAAATAATATCGTGTTTGTAACGAACCACGACAGCATTCGAAAATATAAATTAGGCAGCGATAGTATTTCTTACAAACAAAATAAAATACTACTAACTGTTTGACTTGTAAACGCAATAGCTTGGTATAAAACTTAAACATACCACGATAATAACTCAACTGATAAATAGCAATTTAACTCACATTTAAAATAGGTGGACCATCGATCGTACACAACATGTCCAACAGTTCCACTTGGTGGATGGGTTGTATTTATCATGGCGAGATCGACATTTAGACGCTATATATCGCCGGTCCTGTACTCGAACCAGTACAGGTAACGTATTAATGGTCCAGGTTGATCGTCGTTGTCTAAATCTTCTTCGAAAAAAGTGACGGCAAAAGGATTGCTGACGTAACCATGGAAGCAGGACGTAGTACTGGGCAATAGCACCTATGGAATTCGGCGAAAACAGATGACTATTTAAATCTAGCAATATCTTACAGACCGTTGTAAATAATCGTATTCTATAATTGCACCACTTTAAGAGACAAGAATTAAGCTAAGCTGCAAGACAACAAGTAAATTAAGACAAAAGCCTAAAAAGGAAACTGGTATACTTTGTGTCTATCCACCATTCGCTGGGGTTTATATAACAAATCTTGCAACGTGTGAACTGAACAGACAGTTGTAATAAATAATCGTATTCTTTGAGAGACAAGCTAAGCTGAGCTTTAAGAATTAAGCTAAGCTGCAACACAACACCAAGTAAAATTAAACAAAAGCATAAAAAGGAAACTGGTAATCTGAAAATGGTGAATCGTAGTCACGCAAATGAGGCAGTTAGCAAGATCTGTCATGAAACCTCGTCGCTTTGAACCTTGTATGAATATGTTATGTGTAGGGAGCATACATACAAGAACATACAGCTACAGTCTTTACAATATCTTGGAAATGCTGCACAGAATTTCTTATAGGCACGATAGTAGTAGGCATATACTGTAAAAGTTGTCGTAGTTAAAGCTTGGTGAATGCTATTTTCATGTTAATTCGAACCTAATGCAACAGTTTTATGAGTTGTTTTAGAGTTAGAAATACTGCTTTGATTATTTGATTAATGCAATTAATATTTTCAAACCCTGTTTAGCAAATGGGTACAATCAGTCAATATTAAGTTAATATTTTAGCTTATTTTTTAACTTTATTTAGCAAATCGGTACATTCAGTCACCATTTGTAAACCCTGTTTAGCAAATGGGTACAATCAGTCACCATTTGTAAGTTATACTTCGCACGGGTACAAATGTGCACGACGTAACTATTACAAAATGTATCTCGCAACAAATTCGGGTATCAAATTGCACGAAGTAAAAAATATACGAAAAATATACGAAAAATATACCTGTATGAATTTTTGTAGCCATTTGCCAGATTAACTTGCAAATCACTACTCCAAATTAGAAATTTGACGGGGTAACTCGCAAACACATACCTAACTGACAATAAAGTACCGTATTGAATTGTAAACTTTTGCTAAATAGGGTTAACATCATGTGCATGTGGCTAATCATTGTAACCATTTGCTAAATATGGTTATCATGTTACTACACATGGTAACCTTTTGCTATTTTACAAATGGCTACTGCCTTTAACCAATTGCTAAATAGAGTTAACAAATTGCTACTGAGTGAAACCATTTGCTAAATAAGGTTAACATGTGGCTACTCATGGTAACCTTTTGCTATTTTACAAATGGCTACGGACTAAAACCGTTTGCTAAGTAGGGTTAACAAATGGCTACTGACTTTAAACATTTGCTAAATAGAGTTAACAAATTCCTACTGAGTGAAACCATTTGCTAAATAGGGTTAAAAATGGTTACTGTATGTAACCATTTACTAAATAGCGTTAACATATTGCTACTGAGTTTAACCTTTTTCTAAATAGGGTTAGCAAATGGCTGCTGATTGTAACCATTTGCTAAATAGGGTTAACAAATGCCTACTGAGTGCAACCATTTTATAAATGAGGTTAGGGCTAGTTATAATTAGCACGGGTACAAACGTAAGTTTTGTAAGTTGTCATTTGCAGGGGTACAAATATGCACGAAGTTACTATTACCAAATGTATCTCGCAACGTATACGGGAATCAAATTGCACAAAGTAAAAATTACCAAATGTATCTTGCAACGTGTACGGATATCAAATTGCACGAAGTAAAAATTACCAAATGTATCTCGCAACGTATACGGATATCAAATTGCACGATGTCAAAATTACCGAATGTATATCGCAACTTATACGAGTGAAAAATTGCACGAAGTAACTATTACCAAATGTAAATGGGATGCAATTACATTGAGCTCTTGCCTTGGTAAACTAGTTCAAGGTAAATGTTGTGAATACCTTAGATTACCCTAAATCTATCGTGGTAGTGTAGTAGTAACTTTACTAAAGGGAAGTTTTTGATGTTTATCTGAATTTTCTTGAGTTTTTCATCGGAGTCAGTATCATAGTAGGCTACTTCTGAAAACAAAAACATTTACAAAATGTCTAGGCAAAGATTTACAGCAATGCGTGGATTAGAAATTTGCAAAATCTTCTGTCAGACTGCTCTGATGACGAGGATTCTGACGTCTCATGCATAACATACGTTTTTGGCATATTAGCCTGTGACTGACGTTTTACCAAATGCCTTTTGTAAAATCGGGTAAAAAGTTAAACAAAGCTTTCGAATTGTGTCAGTTGTATAAGGCTTTGCATCATTCCCTTTCTAGGGCACCTTTCTTAGTTTCTTTAGTTCTAAACTCACCATGGTATGATTGATAACGTTTTTGATCGTTAGGTCTATAACCCATGGGGAAATAACTTTACGCCCTATTTTTCTCATTTCTTTTGTAAAATTTATGGTTTTATCAAACCTAGTAACCTATTTCTAGACATTGGTTCATTGGTCGTCATTGTTTCCCCACAGTTTATTGTCAAATGGGAACTGGCATCTATTTTTACCACAAGACGCGCGAAAACGATCGCTCGCGTGTTTGGTGGGAAAATTCGACAGAAATCTGGAAAGGCGCGAAGGGGAAACCTTCGCGGACCCATGATGCAGCCGTTTCCGATTCGGAAGCTTCCATTGATTCTGTAGCTTCGCGTCCATTCTGGAAACGGTATAAAGGTAACTATTGACTTGTTACTTTCCAACTGCGCTGAGGTCGTCACACGTCGCCAACTCCATTGTGCGGTATCACGCATTACAGACCACAATGAAGTCACAAAGAAGACGCGAATTTTGCAGTTATATTGACCGGGGAAGGCTTGATTGGCCACGGCCGCATTTAAATTACTTTAAAGTTAAACGGAGAAACTCGTATTTGACTCTTAGGTAATATTGCGCATCGCACTGTATTTGATACTTAGGTAATAACGCGCATCCTGGTACCCATGCCTCAATCAAGCTCATTGAGGAACGTTTTCTTGACAATACAGCAAGTATGCATCATTAACCTTCTAGGCCGCCGATCTTTGTTTCTACAGTTCTAAACTCACCATGGTATAATTTATAACGTTTTCGATCATAGCGTCTTCTCTGTCCCACGGTCAATTAACATCACGCTCCGTTTCGCTCATTTCTTTTGTATTTGCCAATATTAGGTCAATTTTTTCTAATTTCGTGTAGGGTATTGTCAAATGGGAACTGAGTAAATGACTATATAACGCATCCCTTTTTGCTGAAAGAGTGAAAGACATTTACATGTACTGCTGTTCAGTTTGCCAGTCAGCTTAAGGGACACACTTGGCTTGGACCGAAGGTTTTACAGTTTTTTAACTATTTTCAAGTTAGCCATATTCGTTGATCAGATAGAGCTCAAAAACAGTTAGAGTACAGTATAAAGTTTCCCAAATAGCTAAAAAGTGCCAGGGACACACTTGGTTTGGGCCGAAGGTTTTACAGTTTTTTAATTTGTGTCCGGTCCTATGGAGACCATTGTCTAAACAGGTTCTTTGTTCTGGACGATGTTTTTCTTAAAGATCCACACGCCCCATAACATTATGGGAAGAGGAAACAATTAGTCGATAGCCTTACACGTGCTAATGGTTTATTTGCTAACTGAGGGGCAAAACAATTATATACCATATATATATAATTTCCTGCGGTTCCTCACCCATCGGTGCAGTTGAGGTTGGTGATCATGCGTCGGTCGCATCTCAAAACAACGTTGTTGTGGTGAGCTGATATATAAGAAATCTTACGTGACCGAAAATTTTTGTGGTGTGCAGTTAATTAAGTTGTTAGTTTTTGTTTTGGCAAACATGTCATAGAAATATTTACACGATTTTAAAACCAGTTGCTAGAGCAATAAGCTTTTTTGTATAATGTTTGTCCCAGCGCGATGACTGAAAAAAGAAACTCAATAAAACAATTCCGTCACCAATAATCGCGCGAGAGAAATTCGAAGCTCGTCCTAAAACGAGAGAAAAAGTGACAAAAAGCTGCTAGAAAAAAGCGCTAACGGCAAGGCAATTACTATTTATGCGCGAACCACTAATTTGTTGTCGAGGGATATAACATGTCTATTAAGAATTTTGCACGGCATTTTGTCAGAGAACAAGACCAAGAAGCAGTTATGTAATGACAAGGTTTTCAGTATGAGTGGTTGCACAGAACAGTTTTTAAAATTTTGGGTAATTTTGCGTGTAGAACGACAAAATTGAAATCATTTATCCGTCGCGATTTCGCCATCATATATTCCTAAACGAGTTTAGTTAAAGGATAGTAAATTTGGAAAAATTTGTTAAAATTTTAATCTTATTTAAAAAGCAATCAAGACATTTTTGCAGAAAGCATTATTTGCAAGGATGGTATATCACTGAGCATAACATATTAATCTAAAAGTTACGTTTAAAAATGTTAAAATGTGTCTTATATATGAATTTATGTTAGTCTAACAAAAAAATATTTTCCATACATAGATTTATTTTGCTACAGTTGTTTCTAAAAAAGTCTAAAAAAGAATGAAAGCAACAGCTTTGCATCACATACCATCGTCTCCCCATGACTACGGCAACCTGTCTCAAGCGGTCTCAAATCCGGCAGCCGCAGCACTACTTCTTCGGGCTACGGAAAAATACCCAAGAACGCCGAAATGTGGAAGATGCAGAAACCATGGGGTAGTGAGCGCTTTGAAGGGTCACAAAGGATATTGTCGTTGGAAAGACTGCCTCTGTGCAAAGTGCACTTTGATTGCTGAAAGACAAAGAGTAATGGCAGCGCAGGTAATACCCACAGTGTAAAGTAAACCAAATAAAAAAATTTGCAAAGTAGGATATACATGGTTGCTTATGAAGATTACATTCAAAGTAGAACTATGAATAAAAACAAAAAGAAATTTAGGAATATTTTATGTCTTCTGTTTTGAAATCTGTCTAAATCAGAATAAATTATTAATGTACAGCAAAAGTTCAAAAGTTTGTTCTTAATAGCGTATTCTTTAAATATGGAAATTTTTTTTAAAACAGAAATTGTTTTATCTTTTAACTTAATATTACCCTAATATAGCTTGCTTTAAGACGTCAGCAAGCCCAAGAGGAAAATAACACACGAGAACTGCAACTGCTCTACGGAGCTACCCAGAGTTTTTCGCCCTTGGACGCGCAACGCATCGCAAGTATTGAACGATCGCCGAAAAAAGACTTTATTGAAAATGAAATTCACAACAAAGCCAGCAGCGACCCGTTATCATCATCAGGTGCGTCGTCTTCGCGTGTTTTTCAACTTCCCTGGTCAGTTTTTGTAACTGTAAGATATGACTTGAACCTTAAACGCGTTGTTATTTAAAAGTCATCACAATACGTACGTTGGTAGGCGCGAAACGTGCGAGATACGACGATTATATCTCAAATGATTGCAATGGAAGTTACGGTTTCGTGTCGTCATCACCGGTACATCAGCAACAACCGCACTTGGACAACAGCTCGGCCAAATCTGTTCATTCGGACAGCGATCAAAATGGCGACACGGAGAGAAAGTCCGACGTCACTCGCTCACCGCGATCGGACGACCCTAGGAAGAGTCCCCCTTCTGGTATGAGTGAAAACAGCTCACCGGCGTACAATGAAAGTCGATATAATCCTGAAAAACCTCACGCGAGTCAGGGGCCTGCATTGGATATCGACGAATCGCCAGAAAAGCATTCCCTTCTGTCAAGAACTGACTCAGCTGACCAGGCCAGTGACGTAGCCGAAAATCAGCTATACGATTCAAGCCAGCTAACACAAACGCAAAACCAAGATGCAACAAGGTAATTTCAATTAACTAAATTACTGTATAAAGTCAAGTTAATCTGTAAATATTAAGTCCATATAATTCGCTCTAAGTTATAATTATAATAAATCTAAATAAATAGAAACCCAGAAAATATATCGGGTTTTTTCATACAGTGGCGGGTTTGAGATGTTATGTCGAGTTTTTCCCAAACACAACGCGTCGCAATTATCTTCAATTTTAAAAAACTGCAACGGCGATGTGGTGAAAGCAATACAAAAGGTAATTACAGTATATTTATAGCATCGAATGTGGGTAGTAAAAATTAGCACGAAACTACCTGTAAAACGTCGCGCACTACTTTAACATTTCAATATTTTCTTTGTTTTTTCAAACATTTATAAGTCATATGTTTCATCATCCCACAGGTGTTAAAATTTGAAGATGAAATCGCAAAATCTTCACCACATTTGGGATCACCGAGAGACAACGCAACAAATTCTCATGTTCAGTTAAATTACACACGTGATAGCGCACGAGATCCCATTAACCTATCTCAACAAAGCGGTATGTTTTTGTCCTAAAAATAGCAACAGTGCGCCATAAAGATTGATAGAGGGTAATAATATTAATATTTTTTTCCTTCTTTTATAGCTGGAAGCTGCAACACGAGCCCTCATCCAACCATTGATGGTGACGCAATATCACCAGGCACACCTCCCATCGGTGATTTGTCGCAAGCCTACAAGTTCCAACAGGGTTCAATGGGTGCACCAGCACTGGATGCTCGAACCGCATTTTATCCTTTTGTAAACGGTTCGCTAGCAGGCAACTCCTTTTCAGCGCACACTGCAGGAAAAATTCCAGCGACTAGCTTTAATGGGGTGTTTAAGCTGGGCCAATTCAGCAATTCCTCAATAAGATCACGTTATCCATTGCCGGGACAGATGCCGATGTCGTGCTTGGGAAATCTTTCCCCGTTTCCATCATCTTACGGCCAACACCCCGCCATCCGAGGACTCTTTGGCGGAGTTTCTCCTTACGGATCGTCTTCATTTATGCCTTCTCTTACCGCCGCCGCAGCTGCCCGCCCCAGACACCATTTCCTACGATACTAACCCTCAATTCTAAGGGCGCTTTCAGCCCTAACCCAAACCCCTCATATACATGGAGTCATTTTTCCAGATGCGACCGGTCATAAAGTTCTAACCCTGAACATTTAGAAACCGGTATTGTCTTTATTTTAGAGCAATAATAAGATCAATCTCCATTGTGGATCCTCATATGACCTTTTAAAGTGTTGCTTTGGGTAAATGACTTAAGACAAACTTAGCATTAATAAGGTTGCTCAGCCGTGTGAGTTTTTATATGACTTCTCAAACTGCCGCGTTGGGTAAATGAATTGTCGCACATATTGCATGAATAAGGTTTTTCTCCAGCGTGCATTCTCATATGACGTTTTAATTGCTAGCTTTGAGTAAATAACTTTTCACATAACTTGCAGTGATAATTACGCTTTCCAGTATGAGTTGTTACATGAGTTTTGAAATTGCTGCGTTGGGTACATGACTTGTCGCACATATCGCATTGTTAAGGTCGCTCATCTGTGTGAGCTCTTATATGATCTTTCAAGTGGCTTTTGTATTTGAATGATTTATCACAAAATTTGCAGGAAAAATGCTTTTCTTGTCCTTCTTTGTTGAAAAAGTCTTGTGAAATCCCATCAATCATTGCTTTTAACAAAACGTCAATTTGCATTCCAACTACTTGACGACCCATTGCGTTATTATTATTATTACCTAATTACATAATATACAAACCTAATTCGTTCGGCAAATTGAATTAAATTACCCCAACACGTGCCACAGTTGCAGATTGTTTACAGAATTTTATGTATGATATATATATCATTTAAGCAATTAACAACATTTGCGAAAAACTAGAAAAAAATTACTTTAATGTAATATTTAAGCCCTGTTCAGAAGACTTAATTCACAGGCAAGCACTCTTATCTCCGCGTTGTGATTTCCTTTGATAAAACAAGTTGGTCTTTGGTAAAATGACAAAACCAAACCAATTCTTGAAAAATATTAAGACGAATGTCAATGCAATGTCAATATTTCATGGTAGTAGGCTACTACACTATTATTAATGATTACTAAACTATACCCTGCAAAAAACATTTATAGGTCTCCAAAGGTCATATTAAATATGATGATCATTAATACACAACTGATTTGTGCCTAAAACGTTTATAAGTGCATATATTCTTGCTCATATTACGTGTAAATGTCAATATTGCATGATACTAAGTACAACTGCATTAGTAATTATCAATGATTACTAAAATATATTTTGAAAAAAGCAATTATATATCTCCAAACATCATGTTAACATGATAATCTTTAATAAACATCTGCTGAATTTTGATTATATTTAAAACTAATATTAATGTAACTATTGGTATTGTATTGTATTATTGTTATTGTATTATATTGTATTAATATGTGTAACTATTTGTACTAATATTAATGTAACTAATATGTAACTGTAGTCTGTAACTAAACTACCAGCATAATATGTGTAATTTTGTATATATAATTAATTGCCTTCATTTCCTTGCCAGTTGCCACCATTTCAATAATGTTTTTGGATTCCCTACATACGAAAACTGCCTAAATCATAAAAATTTCGCAAACTTCACATAATACAAAACAACTTTTATTTATTATTGACAATTTTCCCAACAAGCACATTACTGAAACCAATATAACTTCCACGCAAATGTCCATTATGCCTGACAAACTCATAAATGTATGTATTCTTACTCATAAAATGTGTACTGTTTAAAACGATTTAGATCAAAATGAGGTCAAAATTTAAACTTGTTAGGTGAAAAAACTGGTTGCCCTACTAATAAGTGATTTGCCACTTTACTGCGATTGTATTTCAACCTGATTTAATTTCATTTATGATTTTCATTTTAAGCAATCATGCGAATTATCATGGAATATTATCTAAAGACGTTAAATGCCGCACGTGATCTATGTCCCAGATACGCACAACAGCGAGTGTTCATCACCTGAAGTGATGGTGTAAGCACCTCAGGGGTGTCCGTGCATGTAATAGAACAAGCAAACCTGAACTGACAGCTGCAGCGATCGGTCCTGAAACGATTAGTTGAAATGGATATTTCAACAGAAAATTTTTTTTTTGAGATAGTATTTTCGGCGCCTTGAAAATGAATCGCATTTGTGTTTCAAAAGTGTACAAGTGCTGCGGTTCGGATGTTTTTTGTGCTGCGACAAGTTACCGATTTTGCAAAGTTTTAAGTGATTTTAACGTAAAAGTCAAAGTTTCAATGTAATGTTCCCCGTAGTGGAGCTGCATCTTGTAAAGCAACGCCAAGAATAGACGCAGTCAACCGAGAATTTGCGGTGCATGCAGTTACTTGAAAACAACCGGATTAAGGGATAAAAGGGCGTCATACTAACAAAGCAAATTTCTTTAATTTTGCCTCGTCCTTGCCTGGATCGCACCTGGTGTAGATATAACGCTGCTTGGTGTCGATGATAAATAATTGTTATTACGTAAGTCAAAAGTGAGCACACTGTAATGACTCCTCGCGGTCCTTAATCAACGCTTCTTGTAGCTACGTCGCATACCTCATAATCACGCCAATGAAGCTCTCAGTTCAGTATCTCAGTTTAAAACACTACACTAAGTCATACATTAATATTTTCTCCGACCTTGCTGTGGGTAAAAAATTTGAATTAGGGCCAATTCTTTGTATTTTCCGATATATTTGCAAACGTTTGTTTATTTCGACGAGACGTTTTGGCTTTTCACTGTGTGCTTTACCCTTGAAAAGCATAAAAAATCCATTGCATAATTGTTGCATTTAGGCAACATACGTTTGTGACGTATTTCTGCAGGATAACACTTTGGAAGATGATGAAGAAGAAGACAATGTAAAACCGGAGAAAAAGAAACGGATTAGACCGAAAAAAAAGTGTCCGTAAGTTGTACTATAATTTTGGCCTAGCTTTCAAGTATATGAATGGAAGAGAATTTAAAATAATCTCAGCTTTTCAATGCTGTTTTTTGTTTTTATGTGTAAAAGAGAAGAAAAGTCAAACATGTCCAAGAATAATGACATGATATAAAAATGAGGATAAAAATCTAAAAAGAATCAAAAAATTTAACAGCCACGTTTCACAACACTCTTTAATATGATGTATAGTTTAGGTCGCCCTTAACTCCATCAATCGTTATTCACACTGGAAATGTTTTATTTTTGCCCGGGCCCGTAAGCATTGGCTCCTATGTGACAACTCCCATGTACAACAACTGTTTGTTGTTGCCGTAATTGTGCGCGCCATACGTTTTATGAGTCGAACTGAACCCGACGTTATCGGTCAATTAATTGCGCGAATTAGGCTGGTGAAATTACTCCAAAAGTTTGAAGTTGCACAGACTTAAAGAATTAAATCACTATGGACATAGCAAAACCGGTTTGCCAGATGAGTACCTTCCATAACGTAAGACGCCTTCCAAAACCCTGAAGGAGTTACAAGAAAAAATCTGTCAACGTATTTCGTTTTTTAGGATATTGATAAATTAATTATCGGTCTTTTCGAACTCGGCATTATTACGTAATTAGTGAACCTGGGTCTCCGTTATATACAGCAATACATTTGGACTTAACTGAAGCATAAACAAACATTTGCTGCAGCGCTATCTACATAAAAAAGAATTCAATTGGCGTGATCATAAACAGTTAACAAGGGACAGTCTCTTTTGGAAGTAGGTGCTCTCGAAGGGGCTAACCAGGTTAATCTAGCGTAGATCGCCGAATGTTTTTTGTTGCCCGCGAATGATTTTGCGCAAGGGTAATTGCTGCATTTATGGCCTGGTTTCTAAAAGGTGGGTGATGAATATGATAAATTATCACTGTGTCATAAATTACCACTTGCTGTATTATTTGTGAAACTGGCCAATGTTTGTGTGTGGTGATCGTTGTTGCCATGTTTAGTTAAATTAATCGCGTTGGTTTGGTGAATTTATGATTTGTGAAATTAGTATTTGTTTGTCCGGAACTCTTTGTTCCATTGTAAGCGTTAGATCGTGGGTAATGAGGTGGTTTAGACACTTGAATTTGTTGTATTTGTGGCTGTAGTGGGTAAGAAAGTGCGACGTCTGGTGGTGAGCACTTAAGAAATTTAGCACGAATTCGTTTATTAACTGGTGGAGTAAGATTCTCTTGACCTATTGCACTCATTAATTCGCGCATTAAATCTTTGGAAGATAGAACATGAAGTGTCAGATCAGCCAACAAAAACTCTAAATAATCCTCAGTCCTCACGTTTATCAAAATGTTTCAAGATTTCATTGATTATTATGTTGTAACAGTTATGAGCATACGCAGAAGTTAAAAAAAGTAGCCCGAGGTCTGTCGCTGGAATTGCCTCTACCGCTAACAAGTGACGATTAGTTTTTGAAGTGATTTGATAAAGGGGAAATTTATGTTCAAGGTGGGAAATCCACGCTTCGGGATTGAATTTACATGATTTACATGAAATACAAAATATTTACATGAATAAATCCTATTTACACATATTATCTCGATAAACATTAAAATTTATTTGCAATAAAATACACATAGTTCGTTGGCATATCTCACACAATACTGCACCACAAAGCCTATGCATATAAAGGAATACACATCATTTCTTTTTTTTCACTAATACATAAACATTTTAACGCATCTAAAGGATGTAGGTTCTTTTAGATTTTAGAATATTAAAACGCAGTAAACATAATTATTCATCCAATATGTTTCTAAACGGTCTGTTTGCAAAGCGTTTCGTATTCGTCATTTTGTACAAGACGTACTTTGTTGTTGTTCCATAACAGTGGTTGCGATTCACCACGGCAAACGAATGAAAACCGCCGACATAGGCTGTTATTATTTTGCAGGCAGGCTAAAACAGCTTCTGTTGCGTTCTTTAGCAGTTTTGTCATAGTTGCGTTTATTAGTAAGAAACCATCTACTCGACACGAAGAAGAAGAAGAAAGAAAGGAGCAAAGTTGAGTGAAAAGTTGATTCATAATGGGGTACAGGAAAACATACTGATCTAAAGCGTTATCAACTTTAAGGTGGTGAGTTTAGAGCTGAAGAAATTCGATAAATACCCTTGCTAAATTTGCCATTTGCTAAATAGGGTTAACAAATTGCTACTGATTGTAAACATTTGCTAAATAGGGTTAACATCATGTGCATGTGGCTACTCATTGAAACCATTTGCTAAATATGGTTAACATGTTACTACTCATGGTAACCTTTTGCTATTTTACAAATGGCTACTGACTTTAATTAAACGTTTGCTAAATAGGGTTAACAAATGGCTACTTCCTTTAACCATTTGCTAAATAGAGTTAACAAATTGCTACTGAGTGAAACCATTTGCTAAATAGGGTTAACATGTGACTACTCATGGTAACCTTTTGCTATTTTACAAATGGCTTCGGACTAAAACCGTTTGCTAAATATGGTTAACAAATGGCTACTGACTTTAAACATTTGCTAATTAGAGTTAACAAATTCCTACTGAGTGAAACCATTTGCTAAATAGGGTTAAAAATGGTTACTGTATGTAACCATTTACTAAATAGCGTTAAACATATTGCTACTGAGTTTAACCTCTTTCTAAATAGGGTTAGCAAATGGTTGCTGATTGTAACCATTTGCTAAATAGGGTTAACAAATGCCTACTGAGTGCAACCATTTTATAAATGAGGTTAGGGTTAGTTATAATTAGCACGGGTACAAACGTAAGTTTTGTAAGTTGTCATGTATATCGCAACTTATACGAGTGAAAAATTGCACGAAGTAACTATTACCAAATGTAAATGGGATGCAATTACATTGAGCTCTTGCCTTGGTAAACTAGTTCAAGGTAAATGTTGTGAATACCTTAGCTTACCCTTATCTATTGTGGTAGACGGTAGTGTAGTAGTAACTTTACTAAAGGGAAGTGTTTGATGTTTATCTGAATTTTCTTGAGTTTTTCATCGGAATCAGTATCAAAGTAGGCTACTTCTGAAAACAAAAACATTTACAAAATGTCTAGGCGAAGATTTACAGATCCACAATGCGTGGATTAGAAATTTGCAAAATCTTCTGTCAGACTGCTCTGATGGCGAGGATTCTGACATTGAAATCGACGCAACAGTAAATTCTCCAATAGCCAGTGTTCAGCAGGCAAGTGAATCTGAATCGTCTGATTCGAGCGAAGATAAGTCTGATGTACTAAAATGAGTTTTTACATGAAGTTATATAGAGCAAGTTTCCAAATATCAAACGGCATTTTAAATGTTATCCATAACCTACCTACCTATCCCGACCTTATCAATGCCAAGTTTGTCTCATGCATAACATGCGTTTGTGGCGTACTGTGACTGTATTGACTGCCGTTTTACCAAATTCCTTTTGTAAAATTGGGTGAAAAGTTAAACAAAGCTTTCCAGTTGTGTCAGTTGTATAAGGCTTTGCATCATTCGCTTTCTAGGGCTCCTTTCTTAGTTTGTTTAGTTCTAAACTCACCATGGTTTGATTGATAACGTTTTTGATCGTTAGGTCTCTAACCCACGGTGAATTAACTTTACGACCTATTTTTCTCATTTCTTTTGTAAAATTTATGGTTTTATCAAACCTAGTAACCTATTTCTAGACATTGGTTCATTGGTCGTCATTTTATCCCCGCAGTTTATTGTCCAATGGGAACTGGCATCTATTTTTACCACAAGACGCGCTAAAACGATCGCTCGCGTGTTTGGTGGGAAAATTCGACAGAAATCTGGAAAGGCGCGAAAGGGAAACCTTCGCGGACCCATTATGCAGCCGTTGCCGATTCGGATGTTTCCATTGATTCTGTAGCTTTGCGTCCATTTTGGAAACGGTATGAAGGTAACTATTGACTTGTTACTTTCCAACTGCGCTGAGGTCGTCACACGTCGCCAACTCCATTGTGCGGCATCACGCATTACAGACCACAATGAAGTCACAAAGAAGACGCGAAATTTGCAGTTATATTGACCGGGGAATGCTTGATTGGCCACGGTCGCATTATGTGGAACATTTGCACTTTCAAACGGAGAAACTCGTATTTGACTCTTAGGTAATATCGCGCATCGCACTGTATTTGAACTCTTAGGTAATAACGCGCATCCTGGTACTCGCGCCTCAATCAAGCTCATTGAGGAACGTTTTCTTGACAATACAGCAAGTATGCATCATTAACCTTCTAGGCCGCCGATCTTTGTTTCTTCAGTTCTAAACTTACCATGCTATAATTTATAACGATTACGATCAAAGCGTCTTCTCTGTCCCACGGTCAATTAATATCACGCTCCGTTTCGCTCATTTCTTTTGTATTTGCCAATATTAGGTCAATTTTTTCTAATTTCGTGTAGGGTATTGTCAAATGGGAACTGACTATATAACGCATCCCTTTTTGCTGGAAGAGTTGAATTAGGCTGCAGGTTTTGCAGCCTAATTTTTATAGCTAAGTTATCTGCATGTAGGTTAATGGTTTTTTTGTTAAAGTTAGGATAAAATGTTTCTTGTATAATGTTTTTTACATAATTCACAGTGAAATAATCCGTTCTTAGTGTAACGTATCACTTTTTGCAGGAAGAACAATTGCATGTACTGCTGTTTAGTTTGCCAGGCAGCTCAAGCAACACAAGTGGCTTCGACCGAAAGTTTTATCGTTTTTTAACTATTTTTAAGTTAGCCATAGTCGTTGATCAGATAGAGCTCAAAAACAGTGTACAGTACAGTACAGTACGGTATAATGTTTCCAAAATCGCTAAAATGTGGCCAAAGAAAATGTATAAATTAATTTGTACAGGTGATATCAGTAAACAAAATAACGACATTGAATATGAATCGAATGACTGACATCGAGATGGCTGACTTTGTGACATCAGGTATTGTACACTAGCTTGTGTAAATGACTGCCCACTTATGTAACCAGGTACGTGAATTAAATAATTTGCTATTCGTTTCTAGGGGAAGAGAATTTTTCTGGAAAGAATCGCAAAGAAGAGGACCAAAAGCAGTCTGACCTCCGTTTGAGGAAACATCGTGTTGGTTGCATTTATCGATAAAATAATAAAGACAATGTCAATTTTACTGGCAAAAATAAAACTTACCGGTTTAATCCTTTCTCTGCAGGAGGAACAAGAAGTTGATAAAAATAAAAAAGAAGAAAATTACGACAGTGACAACGTCGTGGGCACGGGGAATGGACATGCGTTGTCGGAAAACGCTACATTGGATTGTTCTGAAGTAAGCTGGCTTTGGACATAAGTCTGCATTTTGAAATTTTTCATGTTGTTACGACTAATTATTATGAGTAGGCGAAATTTTCTTCCATAGGTTTAAACCTGGCAAATTTTCTTTCAGTGCTTTGGTGTATATATCTCAGCGGGTAAAATAACATACTGGTGCCGAACGTAAAGCTGCGTCAGCAAGGTGACCATGGTAGCCAAATAATAATCCTGTTTAGCAAATTGTTACGCTCTGTAGCCTTTTGTTAACTTTGTGTGGCAATTGGTAACTGGAAAAAGCTAAATGAGTGATTTAGTCTTTTAAGTCACGATATGATATTGTGATACTCATCATTGATCAAATGTATTGCTGTATATAACGGAGATCCAGGTTCACTAATTACGTAATAATGCCGAGTTCGAAAAGGCCGATAATTAATTTATCGATATCCTAAAAAACGAAATACGTTGACAGATTTTTTCTTGTAACTCCTTCAGGGTTTTGGAAGGCGTCTTACGTTATGGAAGGTACTCATCTGGCAAACCGGTTTTGCTAAGTCCATAGTGATTTAATTCTTTAAGTCTGTGCAACTTGAAACTTATGGAGTAATTTCACCAGCCTAATTCGCGCAATTAATTGACCGATAACGTCGGGTATGCTTTGTTTTGCGGCATTCGTGAATGTGTCTGCGACGTAGGATCTGTTGATCATAGTTTCATCAGTAGTGGTAAGACTTGTCATGACATGTCGCATTTGTTCCTTGAGAAGGTTGGCTTCAGAAAAAGAGCTGAACAGCGATTGAAGATCAGCAAACGAGTCAGAGTCAGGTAGCTCGTAGAGAATTTTCTCGCAATCGGGTGCCTTTGTAGTTGACGTGTATAAGCGACAAAGGTAAGTTGAGTTGGTGCACTTGCACATGTTCCTGCTGTTAATATCGCTACTCTTGTGATATTATGTGTTGAACTAAGTCGATAAGACGTTCGACAGAATCTCTTGTATTTAGACAGTCTTGAACATGAACGTTATTACTCCACATACGAATCACAATGCACAACCAAGAAAGCACATGGCTGTAGCATGGCCAACATAGAAATCTTATTAATTAGTTTATACCTATCAACATCCTCCTTTCTTTAAGTAAAGACTAACAGTGAGAAGGCTTTATGAGCACGCAGAAAATACTGAAATACCATCACACAGAAAATACTGAAATAACATACTACTCGCAAGTCGCAATGTATGTGAGGCACACTTGAAGTTTAAAGCTACATGCATAATGAGTGGCAAGAAATAAAACAGTGAAGGTAAGGTGACACAAACACAGTATTTACAGTACAGAACAAGGTGACACAAACACAGTATTTACAGTACATAATCATTATATCTTACTGGCATTCTATGTGTACGATTAGGTCGTGTGTTAGCAACAGTGTAGTTGTTAGCTGTGGGTTGACTGTTTTGGTTAGGTGTCGAAAATGTAAAATTAAAATCAGTATCTTCATACACATTGTTAGACTTGCTATGGTCACACGAATATGTAGTCGATTACGACAATAACGAAAACCATCCAATGATTCTACCAAATATGAACGAGGCCCAAGTATGCGTACAATTTTACCCTTTTGCCATCCCTTCTTTTCCGAACTTTGGAAATAAGCTCGTTGGTTGATATACAATTTTGACATTGGTTGACTTTTGCTATCATAGGTTTGCTTGACTGAGGTGCGGCGTTGATGACGACGATTGATGTCAAGATGTTTGCTTTTTGGAATGTGAATCGGTATCACTGATCGAGTTGGTCTACCAAACAATATCTTTGTAGGACTGCAGTTGACGTCTTGTCGTGGCGTATTGCGCAATTCCAGAAGTGCCAGCCACTGATCTTTCCCATCTTGTGCAGTACGTCTCAGCATGTTCTTCAGTGTTTTCACAGCAGCTTCCGCTTTTCCATTGCATTGTTGATGTCCTGGTGATGATTTGTGGTGTTGTATCGCCCATTTTTGACAGAATCTTTGAAATTCTGTACGAGATGAACTGGGGTCCAGAGTCAGATACAATGCATTTAGGAATTCCATATCGGGCAAAATGACGCTTCAACGAAATGATTACGTGCTTTGCAGTTGTTGAGGTCATGACATCAATTTCAGCAAAATTTGAAAAATAATCAACCGTGACTAAATAAGACTTTTGGTTCAACTCAAATAAATCAACACCAACTTTTTCAAATGGTGATAAACCTTCGGGATGTAGCAGTAATGGTTCTCGTTGGTTGTTTGGCTTTGCTACTCGGGTTCAGTTCGACCTATAAAACGTATGGCGCGCACAGTTACGGCAACAGCAAACAGTTGTTGTACATGGGAGTTGTCACATAGGAGCCAATGCTTACGGGCCCGGGCAAAAATAAAACATTTCCAGTGTGGATAACGACTGATGGAGTTAAGGGTGAACTAAACTATACATCATATTAAATAGTGTTGTGAAACGTGGCTGTTAAATTTTTTGATTCTTTTTAGATTTTTATCCTCATTTTTATCCACAATATGCCACAGGTATATAGAAACTTAAACCATTTAAATTTAAATGAAATTGAACAACAGCAAATTTTCTTTTTATAACAGCAGGGAGGTGATAAAAGTGACCCAGCAACAGAACAAAATGACGGGTTCATGAATACGGATTATGGACAAGCGCAGTCGGAAATAACAAAATCAGGATCTTCTAATACTGCATTAAATAAGAAGAAAAAGTGTCCGTAAGTTCTACTATAATTTCGACTAGCTTTTAAGTATGAATATAAGATAATTTAAAATGCTTTCAGCTTTTCAATGCTGTTTTTGATTTCTATGTGTAAAAGAAAACAAAAGCCAAACATGTCCGAGATTAATGACATAATGCTGTTAGTAATTGTTCTAGATACTGTGGTGTCATGAATTTGAACATATCGCGCCACTGCAAAGTCGTGCACGATAAAAAAAATAATGGGAAAGGTGATTTCAAGTGCGAACTTTGCAAAAAGTTCCTGACTTCTTGGAATGGCCTCGTGAGACACCTACGTGGCAAGCTTCACGCTGATCAACCCAAGGCAATGGAAATGGCTGATTCTATGGACCGCCGCCGGAAAAACGTCCCAATCGTAAGTTTTGGTAAATACACACAGTACGAAATGACTGTGCAGTAGAAAACACTCATGCAATGATTAACACAATTCCTCGCTACATTTTACAGCAACAAACTAACTGCATCAACTGGAATAAAGTTTTAAACAACTTCAAAAGCTTTTTAATGGGCCACGATGGGGGGGCACACGAAGAACGTGTAGCCCAAGATAAAGTATTACTTTTGCAAAATATAATAAAAGACTGTGATTTCAAAACGTTGGAGTCCATTGACCTGGACACATATAAAGAGAAACATGTGCAGGTTAGGACGTTATATTAATTTTGATTAGTTACATACAAGATTTTTTGGATATACTACAGGTAGAATCTACTATGTAATATATTCATAGAATTTATATCAGCAAAGTAAAAGCGCACTAGAAAGCAAAGGTTTGAAGGTGAACATCATTAAAACCAAAGCGATGAGAATTGGTAGAAAATCGTTGAAGGGAGTAGTCGGTACTGTTGATCCATGCGGAATTTGTGGGAAGAGAGTAGGGAGAAATTCCATTCAATGCAGAAAGTGAAAGTACTGTATTGAGTGCATAAGAGAAGTTCAGGTAGGCCTATCAATGGAAGGCTGATGAGTGGAAGGACATGTGAACTTGGGAAGTAATGAGATCGAGCTTGTTAAGGAGTTTCGGTATTTAGGGGATATGATAGGGAAAAATTACAGTACTGGCAGAGCAGTGACGGCAAGAATACGGGCTAGTTGGAAAACTTTTAAGGAATTGTCTGATACACGCTAGGGCAGACTACTCTATACAAACCTAAAAGAAAGGCTGTGTAAAGCATGTGTAAGAAGTGTGATGTGCTACGTAGCTGAATGTTAGGCGATGAAGAAGGCTGATGTCAGGCGAATGCAGATGACAGAAATGAGGATTATTCGAATGATGTGTGGTAAGACACTACGAGATGGCATTACCAACCTTGTCAGATTCAACGGAGAAGAGTGCAAGATGGTTTTTCCCCATAAGGGAAAAAATCTTACAAGTTCCTCTGCAGCTAAAGCAATACAGCGGGTTTGGAAGTTGGCCGGAGGTCGCGGAAAATTTACAGCAACCTCAAACCGGAAGTATTCGGCCACACAAGTAATTGATCTTTACTGTAATTAGACCTAGCAATATAAATAACGATAAATCACTAATAATGAAAATAATCTGCAGCAAAATTTATATAAAAGTCAACCAGTGACGTATTTCAAATTTAAAATTTCATATTAGGTTAGATCTAAGAGACCGGACCGCCGCCTTTTGGTGGCCAAGCATATGGCGCATAGCTCGAGCACACAAGAGAGATATTACGCGAACGACCTACAGAATGTAGAGGCTGAAGAAGCCTATGAAATCATGAAAGAAATAAAGGTAAGTTGTTCAAATCAACATAAACGGGATTCCTCGGAATAAGTATAAAAGTTTTAACTTTTTTGTGTGCATTACAAGTCTGATTCGCGAATAAATTCTATTCTTGGCAACGAAACAATTTCTTGTCGATGGCAAGTTTGATGTGAACACACGCTTCCTTCCGGCAAATGGTTGTCAGTAAAAAATTGAATTATATTTTTTAATCGCAGTCGTGCAGTTCGGCTGGTCGCACCGAAACAAAAGGAGCGTCAGCTCAAAGAAGCCCGTCTGCTGAAAGAATCGCATCAGCTGTGGAGGTTTCATTTATAGAAAAAGGTTTGTCAGATGATAGAAGCCCATATTCTGAACGAGTAGAACCAGCTGCTGACGTTTCATCAGAAGAAAGTTTGTCAGCTGAAAGAAGCACCTTTGCTGAAGAAGACGAGTCATTACAAATTCGCCGAAACAAAGACGGTGGCCGACAAAAGGCGGTCCGGGATAAAATAGTTGAGCCTCGTGTTGTTCTGCAGCAGGTAAATTCTCTGAAAAATCTCTTAAAATCAATCGTGGTAATTTTGCATTTTTTGGTTTATAGATCGACATCTCTAATGTGGCAGGTGCTTCGAAGCTGCCGGTAAGTTAAAATTTAATTACGACTTTACAGTGAAACTATGATTTTATTGATATTATTTCCTGTCACCCCACATGCTTTATGTATCCAATGCGTGCATCAATCAAGAAATTTATAAATTATACATGTACTAGTCACACATATTTAAATTAAAAACAGAAATTTGCTTGAATTACCAAAATTTATTTTAATGATTTAGGAAAGCCCCAGCACATCTGCATCACCCTCCAGAAAGAGGAAAAAGAAAAGCAATTCCAGAGATTTTAATGTCGTGGTAAATAGAATTCTAAGCATTTTAGTATATATCGGGAGATTGGAATACGGGAAGGTGTTTCCTGATATACTTGACCGATAATGTTTGTATCACTCCACAAACGTTACGTGACCAATGCATATATGACTGAACCATGCGGTTATAAAAAGTATGCATACTGTACACACATATTTAATAGCGCAAAAACACTGTACAGTTTTCTTGATATACCAAAGTTCTTTTAATAATATAGGAGAGCCCCGGCTCAGCTACAAAACCATCTAGAAAGAGGAAAGCTACTTTCGATCGTTATAGTTTCTCGGTAAGTAGTATTTTAACAATTTTCGTTTATTGTATTATATTGCATATAAGTTTACATATTTAATATCTACTTTTACATGTTTTATATAATTCCTCAAGCCGAAGCCAGGGGAAAAGCTCACAATTTTAGGTTTTATTAAGTACTTTTTTATAAATTTAACTGCATTTTGATAAATTTAGCCATTAAATCCACATCGATTGTCGAAATTAGAGAAGGAAGAAAAAAAAGTTAATGTTGTGGTAGGTCTTAGTTAAGTTTATTTTTCATTTGTATCGCCAATGTAAAACGTAAAAAATGCATGTGCCTTGTATAATTTAATTATGTATACGGTAATCTATTTTCAATGATTTTATTATTAATTTCTAAAACTTACTGTTTTTAACAGAATTCTCGGCGACAGTTTTCTGCAGATTAATCGTTTGAAGTTAAACAATTTTTCTCATGGTATATTGGTAGGAAGAAGGGAATAACAACGCATTATGCTAAAACGGCTCTTGCAGATGGAAACCTCCCCAAATGCAAGGAATTTTCCAAAACGCCGAAACAGTTGCAGGACAAAGTCCGGCAACTGATTCGGCGTTCTTTGAATGATAATTAAGTGTGTATGTGCAAAATAAATGTGGTATATTTGGACGCCTTATTCTGGGTTAGGGTTAAGACTTTTTGATGCCAATTGCCAATTGTAATGTATTTTAAATTTGCTTCGTATTTTTTCAAAAATGATGATATACCTGTTGCATGAAAACCACATTACAATGTTCAATTTCCTCGGAAGGGTATTTTTCAATCAATTTTGCCGGAAAAGTTAATTGGAATTATTTTCATATTTCGGCCAGTAATGGTTAAACGGAATAAATAAACTAGAGAAAAATAAAAAGTTTGATTGGTAAGTTTTGCGATTGCTGATTAAGGTCACATTAAGGATCTTCTAATACTGGTTTAAATAAGAAGAAAAAGTGTCCGTAAGTTCTACTATAATTTCGACCACCTTTCAAGTATGAATGGAAGATAATTTAAAATACCTTCAGCTTTTCAATGCTGTTTTTGATTTCTATGTGTGAAAGAAAACAAAAGCCAAACATGTCCGAGAATAATGACAATCAGTAAGTTATAATTCGCATGGGTACAAATGTGCTCGAAGTAACTATTACCAAATGTATTTCGAAAAATATACGGATATGAAATTGCACGAATTAACATTTACCAAATGTATCTCGCAATAAATACGGGTATCAAATTGCACGAAGCAAAATATTTGTAGCCATTTGCCAGATTAACTTGCTTAGGAATTTTCTGTCTTGTCATCATGTGCGGCAAAATGAGGCAGTTAGCAAGATCTGTTATGAAACCTCGTCGCTTTGAACCTTGTCCACTCTGATAATCAGGATATACTTGTCTGAATATGGTATATTCATTGAGAGCTGCGATGTCGAGCAGATTGTAAAAGAGAACTAGAGGCCATCGGCGGGTTTGTCGTTTGCAAATATATGTTTGAACCATTTGGTCAACCAAGTCAAAACCAATCTTTGTCTTGTTATAAAACCTGATGATCTCAGGCCTATTTTTTGGGTCTTCTTCGTCAATGCTTATATCGTGATGAATGCTGAATTATTTAAATATTTGTTTTCTGCTACAAAGCTCATCTTCCAAAATAATCGCGTTCCTGTCGCGCCTCAATGTTTGCAAAGTTACTTTTAAATAGCCGGCCATTAAAAATATGATTTCGATAAGAATGTGCTAAGACGCAAGGGAATTGGAACGACTTTCCAGTAGCAATCATGGTGATTTTCATCTTTCTGTTGCTAACTTGAAATTTCGTTTCTTCTAGGTTCTAAAGTCTAAACAATTAATTAATTATTGTTTTTCTGCTGCAAACTTCATCTTCCAAAATAATCGCGTTCCTGTCGCGCAAAATTTGTTGTTTAATTACTGTAACCAATAAAATCGTCATGTTGAGCATTTCTTAATCAAGATTTTCGGAAAAATGCGTTTTTGTTATACCTGTTTGGTTGGTAGATAGCAGTTTCCGTGGAAACGGTATCTTCTCTGAGGAATCTATTTGGAATTCCGAATTGAGAACACCGCTTCCACTTCTGCAACGTGTTCGCTGTTTGAAGGGATGTACTTGGAAAAGCTAAGCCGCAGGTCACCATATCCTCTCTTGTGGCTCTGTGGAGTTGAGGAATTTTCTGTCTTGTCATGATGTCATCGGCAAAATGAATCAGTTAGCAAGATCTGTTATGAAACCTCGTCGCTCGTCGCTTAATCTTAACTTGCGTTGTTAGCCATCTTTCGACCACGATTCGGGTGACCTACTTTTGGTGAAATATGTATGTATAAACGCTTCCTGCTAAGTTTTTAAACAATTGCACTGATAGCTATCGCGTAGTGCAAGTTACCTCGCGTTTAGCAAGAACTCTAAAACTGAACTTTACTTAAATAACTATAGGTCCAGACACCAAGTAAATTCGGCGAAAACAATGAAAGGAATATTGTTGATATAAAATGTTTATATTCACTGTATTCCGTAATATTTTTACAACTGTATTATTATACCATGTCTAATTTACAGTAATATATAGCAAAGGAAAAGTAATATTTTCAAACTTTTTGCATGAAACTTTCAATAAAATGTACTTAAACGTTTTGGTCGAAGTAAGTTAATGGTAAAAATAGTCCCAAAAACATCCTATTTTCATAAACCATAAAAAGTAAAAATAACCGTAGTCCTTAGAAATATAGCCAATTATTAAGGGCCTGTAGTAAAATTTGATTTCAAGGTCACCATAGTGAAGAGGGGGAAATCTTCTTTAAGAATCTGCAATAAAAAATTCACACCTCTTCCGGCAACAATCAGCAGAATTGACGTGAAACATTTAATAAATTCAGCATTTTTTACGTTTTGGGGGTATTATCGCATTTCTTAGTTCACGTCACGTTTTTTGTGAATTTCGGAACTTTCCGGTTAAGGGGGATCGATTTCAAGGTCAAAATCATGAAGAAGAGGAAATCTTCTTTGAATCTGCAATAAAAAATTCACACCTCCTCCGACAACACTCAGCAGAATTGACGTGAAACATTTAATAAATACGCATATCTGCATGTAGGTTAATGTTTTTTATTGCTAAACTTTGGTATACTATGTTTGTTGTATAATGTTTTTCACAATAATTCACATAAATCAATGAACTGTAAAAAATTACAGTGAAATAATCCCTTCTTAGAATGTAAAATACAAACACGTCAACTTTCAGAAAACCGATTTTAGGCCATAAAATGTTGTGTAAATGTTTTCATTTCTTCACCACATAATACTGTAGATACCACAATTTATTTTACAGCTTAATATACAGTGTCTAGAATAGACTAAGGTTAAGCAATATATTAATTATTTTCAATCAAAGGCAAGCTTTGATTTTTAATAATAGCACGCTGCCTGTCAAGAGGTTATATTTTACATATTTTGTGGTTAAGTTTGCTCGATTTTTGAGATAATATTGTGACCAAATCTGACTGTCGGCTGAAAAAACATGAATTTAGCAAACATATATTAGTTATTTTGTGGTATTTGATATTAATACCATGTGTAAATTTCTGTGTCAGTGTATTTATTAGCCTATATATGAGTAGGCCCGCGTAATTCGATTCCATTGATTTCGACTTGGCTACTTGACCTGGAGTGCTATTTTTCAAGCTATTACCAAAGCTATTTTTCACAGTTTCTTGTCAACCTAACTTAAATGTTATAACAGAGTAACCTAAACTTTAAAACCTAAATACACCTTGTAATCTAAATCTAACTCCAGTTAAACCGAAAATAGCTAGGATCAACTTTTTGCATACCCATTCTCTAACCTAACCGCTATAGGCTATGTTTAACAACAGCCAGCATAACCTAAATTCAGTGAAAAACTCACACACATTATCCAGTTACTTGGCAAACCTTAAAAGCATTGATCAAGCGCTTAAGGAGCTTTGCAGGAACAAAACTACAAAAATCTTGCCTACTGCTAAGAGAATCCTGTTTTGCAACATGCACTACTTAAACGTTATTATCAAAACAGCAAATTCGTAACCGTAAATGTGTATGCGTTTTAGATTGAAATAAACGATATCTGTCAATGCTTTTTAAAACAATAATAATACACTGTTTGCTTCTATTTCAGCTTTTAAAAACTACAAACTGCAGCATTTTCACAGACAAAAGCCATGTATGGCCATTGTTTGGCATTAAATGATTTGGCCACTCCTCAGTAAGCCCACACAAAAGCCATACATGCTACTTCGTAGCCATGTAAGGCCCATAGATAAAGCCTACATAATGTTTGACTGGGCATCCACACTTAATTATCATTCAAAGAACGCCGAATCAGTTGCCAGACTTTGTCCTGCAACTGTTTCGGCGTTTTGGAATATTCTTTGCATTTGGGGAGGTTTCCATCTGCAAGAGCCGTTTTAGCATCATCCGTTGTTATTCCATTCTTCGTACCAATATACCATGAGAAAAATAGTTTAACTTCAAACGATTCATCTGCAGAAAACTGTCGCCGAGATTTCTGTTAAAAACAGTAAGTTTTAGAAATTAATAATAAAATCATTGAAAATAGATTACCGTATACATAATTATACAAGGCACATGCATTTTTACGTTTTACATTGGCGATACAAATGAAAAATAAACTGAACTAAGACCTACCACAACATTAACTTTTTTTTCTTCCTTCTCTAATTTCGACAATCGATGTGGATTTAATGGCTAAATTTATCAAAATGCAGTTAAATTTATAAAAAAATACCTAATAAAACTTTAAATTGTGAGCTTTTTCCCTGGCATCTGCTTGTGGAATTATATAAAACATGTAAAAATAGATATAACATATGTAAACTTATATGCAATGTAAAAGAATAAACGAAAATTGTTAGAATACTACTTACCGAGAAACTATATCGATCGAAAGTAGCTTTTCCTTTCCTCTTTCTAGAGGGTTTTGTAGCTGAGCTGGGGCTCTCCTATATTATTAAAAGTACTTTGGTATATCAAGAAAACTGTACAGTGTTTTTGCGCCATTAAATATGTGTGTACAGTACGCATACTTTTTATGACCGCGTGGTTCAGTCTAGGGTTGGATTATCCGGATAGCGGTTAACCGGTTAACTGGTTAACCGCAGGGTTTTTTTCTATCTGATATCCGGATATAAATCTGCCGGTTAACCGGTTAAAAGAGTATCGTTGCTAATGCGTTTTACACTTTTTAATAAGTTTGAACATTCTTTGTTACGTAGAGGCTGACTCCCGCTGAGCGCAATTAAACCTTTGTTCACACTTCTATTGTCTTATACCAGGGGTGGGCAAACTTTTTAAACCCGAGAGCCGCTTTGGTTGTTAAATTTTTACTGACGAGCCAAGTCATAAGAACTTATGACGTCAAAATTGTTATATCGTTTAATTTTTCCATATCTGCATTCCTCAATCGAAAAATATCATTAAATTTGAATAATTAACAACTTGTCATGAATGCTGACCTAAATAAGGAAAAGAAAAAGGGAGAAACGTTCATAAACAGTAGTCTTGGACTCTTGTTAGCCTATACATTTTTTTTGAAATTTTACGATACGACTAGAAGAGCCACAAAAAACATGCCGGAGAGCCGCAGTTTGCCCACTCCTATCTTATACTTTCAACTACGGTACTCGTAAAATGCACGAGTGAAATTTACTATCACGTCACAAAGAAAGCATAATGAATGATGCATTGTGCTTTATAAGGAGGGAGTTGCAGAAGCAGTGAACATTAAATTTGCGTGATTTTTGTCGTATTCGCTCGTACTGCGCGTGTATGTAGATCTACAATAAAACTGTGTAATGATTTTACAATCCATTTTTCATGTAAACCTCGTGAAATCAATTGTTTCACTTAGCAGTTATTATCCGGTTAACCGGTTAGATAAATTCCAAATATACGGATATATCCGTTATCCGGATAGTAAAAATTATTGATATCGTTACGTGACCAATGCATATATGACTGAACCACGCGGTCATAAAAAGTATGTGTACTGTACACACATATTTAATGGCGCAAAAACACTGTACAGTTTTCTTGATATACCAAAGTACTTTTAATAATATAGGAGAGCCTTTAAACACTTAATTATCATTCAAAGAACGCCGAATCAGTTGCCGGACTTTGTCCTGCAACTGTTTCGGCGTTTTGGAAAATTCCTTGCATTTGGGGAGGTTTCCATCTGCAAGAGCCGTTTTAGCATATTGCGTTGTTATTCCCTTCTTCGTACCAATATACCATGAGAAAAATTGTTTAACTTCAAGCGATTCATCTGCAGAAAACTGTCGCCGAGATTTCTGTTAAAAACAGTAAGTTTTGGAAATTAATAATAAAATCATTGAAAATAGTTTACCGTATACATAATTATACAAGGCACATGCATTTTTACGTTTTACATTGGCGATACAAATGAAAAATAAACTTAACTAAGACCTACCACAACATTAACTTTTTTTTCTTCCTTCTCTAATTTTGACAATCGATGTGGATTTAATGGCTAAATTTATCAAAATGCAGTTAAATTTATAAAAAAGTACTTAATAAAACCTAAATTTGTGAGCTTTTCCCCTGGCTTCGGCTTGAGGAATTATATAAAACATGTAAAAATAGATATTAAATATGTAAACTTATATGCAATGTAATAAAATAAACGAAAATTGTTAGAATATTACTTACCGAGAAACTATAACGATCGAAAGTAGCTTTCCTCTTTCTAGATGGTTTTGTAGCTGAGCTGGGGCTCTTCTATATTATTAAAAGAACTTTAGTATATCAAGAAAACTGTACAGTGTTTTTGCGCTATTAAATATGTGTGTACAGTATGCATACTTTTTATAACCGCATGGTTCAGTCATATATGCATTGGTCACGTAACGTTTGTGGAGTGATACAAACATTATCGGTCAAGTATATCAGGAAACACCTTCCCGTATTCCAATCTCCCGATATATACTAAAATGCTTAGAATGCTATTTACCACGACATTAAAATCTCTGGAATTGCTTTTCTTTTTCCTCTTTCTAGAGGGTGATGCAGATGTGCTGGGGCTTTCCTATATCATTAAAACAAATTTTGGTATTTCAAGCAAATTTCTGATTTTAACTTAAATACGTGTGACTAGTACATATATAATTTATAAACTTCTTGATTGATGCACGCATTGGACACGAAAGCATGTGGAGTGACAGGAAATAATATCAATAAAATCATAGTTTCACTGTAAAGTCGTAATTAAATTTTAACATACCGGCAGCTTCGAAGCACCTGCCACATTAGAGATGTCGATCTATAAACCAAAAAATGAAAAATTACCACGATTGATTTTAAGAGATTTTTCAGAGAATTTACCTGCTGCAGAACAACACGAGGCTCAACTATTTTATCCCGGACCGCCTTTTGTTGGCCACCGTCTTTGTTTCGGCGAATTTGTAATGACTCGTCTTGTTCAGCAAAGGTGCTTCTTTCAGCTGACAAACTTTCTTCTGATGAAACGTTAGCAGCTGGTTCTACTCGTTCAGAATATGGGCTTCTATCATCTGACAAACCTTTTTCTATAAATGAAACCTCCACAGCTGATGCGATTCTTTCAGCAGACGGGCTTCTTTGAGCTGATGCGCCTTTTGTTTCGTGCGACCAGCCGAACTGCACGACTGCGATTAAAAAACATAATTCAATTTTTTACTGACAACCATTTGCTGGAAGGAAGCGTGTGTTCACATCAAACTTGCCATCGACAAGAAATTGTTTCGTTGCCAAGAATAGAATTTATTCGCGAATCAGACTTGTAATGCAAACAAAAAAGTTAAAACTTTTTTACTTATTCCGAGGAATCCAACAGAATTCTTTAAACCATTTAAGTTGATTTGAACAACTTACCCTTATTTCTTTCATGACTTCATAAGCTTCTTCAGCCTCTAAATTATGTAGGTCGTTCGCGTAATATCTTATGTGACAACCCCCAGGTACAGCAACTGTTTGTTGTTGCCGTCACTGCGCGCGCCATACGTTTTATGAGTCGAACTGAACTCGATGTTATCGGCCAGTTAATTGCGCGAATTAGGTTGGTGAAATTACTCCATAAGTTTCAAGTTGCAAAGACTTAAAGAATTAAATCACTACAGACATAGCAAAACCGGATTGACAGATGAGTACTTTCCATAACACAAAACGCCTTCCGAAACCATCAAGAAGTTGCAAGAAAAAATCTGTCAACGTATTTCGTTTTTCGGATTTCGATAAATGAATTATCGGTCTAATCGAACTCGGCATTATTACGTAATTAGTGAACCTGGGTCTCCGTTATATTCAGCAATTCATTTGATCAATGATGAACATCACAACATCATATCACGACTTGAAAGACTAAATCACTCCGGACATACATTACAATTGGCAATTAACCCGGAGAGTTAAACTTTTCACGAAATCATAATTATTTTTAAAGGTAAAGACGTGAAAACCAATAAAAAGTGTAATTGTTGCAGCGGCAATAAAAAGATTGCCATTTGGCTACCATATGTAACATTTTGCTACAAATGTATCTCGCAATGTATACGGGTATCAAATTGCAAGAAGTAAAAATTACTAAATGTATCTCGCAACGTATACGGGTATCAAGTTGCACGAAGTAAAAATTACCAAATGTATCTCGTCACGTATACGGATGTCAAATTGCACGAAGTAAAAATTATCAAATGTATCTCGCAAAGTATACGGGTATCAAATTGCACGAAGTAAAAATTACCAAATGAATCGCGCAACGTATACGGATATTAAATTGAACGAAGTAAAAATTACCAAATGTATCTCGCAAATTAAACCAGTGAAAAATTCCACGAAGTAACTATTACCAAATGTATCTCGCAACGTTGCAATTCTTGCTATTGCTATTCATAACATTGCTATTCTTTCCCGCACAATTCTCTTCCCCTAGATACGAATAGCAAATTATTTAATTCACGTAACTAGTTACATAAGTTTGCACTCATTTACACAAGCTAGTGTACAATACCTGATGTCACAAAGTCAACCATCTCGATGTCAGTCATTAGGTTCATATTCAATGTCCTTAATTTGTTTACTGATATCACCTGTACAAATTAATTCATACATTTTCTTTGGCCACTTTTTAGCGATTTGTACTGTACTTTAACTGTTTTTGAGCTCTATCTGATCAACAACTATGGCTAACTTGAAAATAGATAAAAAAACTGTAAAACCTTCGGTCCAAGCCAAGTGTTTCCCTTAAGCTGTCTGGCAAACTGAAGAGCAGAACATGTATATGTTCTTTCACTCTTCCAGCAAAAAGGGATGCGTGATATGGTCAATTCCCATTTGACAATACCCTACACGAAATTAGAAAAAATTGACCTAATATTGGCAAATACAAAAGAAATGAGCGAAACGGAGCGTGATGTTAATTGACCGTGGGACAGAGAAGACGCTATGATCGTAAACGTTATAAATTATAGCATGGTGAGTTTAGAACTGAAGAAACAAAGATCGGCGGCCTAGAAGGTTAATGATGCATACTTGCTGTATTGTCAAGAAAACGTTCCTCAATGAGCTTGATTGAGGCGCGAGTACCAGGATGCGCGTTATTACGTAAGAGTTCAAATACAGTGCGATGCGCGATATTACCTAAGAGTCAAATACGAGTTTCTCCGTTTTGAAAGTGCAAATGTTCAACATAATGCGACCGTGGCCACCCAAGCCTTCCCCGGTCAATATAACTGCAAATTTCGCGTCTTCTTTGTGACTTCATTGTGGTCTGTAATGCGTGATACCGCACAATGGAGTTGGCGACGTGTGACGACCTCAGCGCAGTTGGAAAGTAACAAGTCAATAGTTACCTTTATACCGTTTCCAGAATGGACGCAAAGCTACAGAATCAATGGAAACATCCGAATCGGCAACGGCTGCATAATGGGTCCGCGAAGGTTTCCCCTTCGCGCCTTTCCAGATTTCTGTCGAATTTTCCCACCAAACACGCGAGCGATCGTTTTCGCGCGTCTTGTGGTAAAAATAGATGCCAGTTCCCATTTGACAATAAACTGCGGGGAAAAAATGACGACCAATGAACCAATGTCTAGAAATAGGTTTCTAGGTTTGATAAAACCATAAATTTTACAAAAGAAATGAGAAAAATAGGGCGTAAAGTTAATTCACCGTTGGTTATAGACCTAACGATCAAAAACGTTATCAATCATACCATGGTGAGTTTAGAACTAAAGAAACTAAGAAAGGTGCCCTAGAAAGGGAATGATGCAAAGCCTTATACAACTGACACAATTCGAAAGCTTTGTTTAACTTTTCACCCGATTTTACAAAAGGCATTTGGTAAAACGTCAGTCAACACAGTCACAGGCTAATATGCCAAAAACGTATGTTATGCATGAGACGTCAGAATCCTCGTCATCAGAGCAGTCTGACAGAAGATTTTGCAAATTTCTAATCCACGCATTGTGGATCTGTAAATCTTTGCCTAGACATTTTGTAAATGTTTTTGTTTTCAGAAGTAGTCTACTATGATACTGACTCCGATGAAAAACTCAAGAAAATTCAGATAAACATCAAACACTTCCCTTTAGTATAATTACTACTACACTACCACGATAGATAAGGGTAAGCTAAGGTATTCACAACATTTACCTTGAACTAGTTTACCAAGGCAAGAGCTCAATGTAATTGCATCCCATTTACATTTGGTAATAGTTACTTCGTGCCCTCAACTGAAGAGGAAGATCCAGCAAGTTCTTTTTCTTCTCCACGAAGTTCTCAGCTATCATCGCTGTTCGCTGAAAGAAGTTCTCGCCTCACCTCTTTTCACCTGCAAAGCAACCTTGTAAAGAGGAGAAACCCAGCTAAAGTTTGAAAGCAAACCACTAGGGGTCGTCCCCGCTGTGACGAAACAACAACGTCGACTTTCCCACCTTCGGATCAATGATGTCCTCCATATACCGAGGGAAAAAACTCACCCAACTCCAACCCCAACGACCACCGAGGGCCAAATGGAACGAAAAAGTCTCAAAAAGTCAAGAAGGAACGTCCTTTGCTTCTAAGCTCAAGACCGGAATTCAAACCAAACGCTACACACGGGATACTGAACTCTGTGTCCATTTCAACCCAGGAAAAAACCGTAAGTCTATTTACGAGCTACTGAAAGCTATTAACTTTCCAACCTCTGCAATTGAAGGTATCGTGCAACGTCAAAACGGCTTGGTCGACTTTACATGCAAGACCCGACAACAAGTTATGCTGCTTCAAGAAAAGATTAACGACCATAAGAAAGACCAACTTTCGATCCGAAATGCAAAGCTGTACATACAACCGTACACAAAGGTACTCTTCGAGCACGTTCCACCCAAGTTCGACCAAACTCGAATAATTGAAATACTGAAAGAAAAAGTAGGTGATGTAACTGGTAACAAAATAATTAAAGACGATTATGGCATATTTAACGGGAAAAGGCTGTTCTTACTGCTGCCAGATGATCTCAACAGAACTCCCATCCCTCAGTATATAACCATTGATGGTTTGACGTTCACCGTTAGATATGAGCACCAACCAATTTTCTGTGAATACTGCTCGGAGCCAAACCACGAGGAACGATCCTGCCCCACCAAAAAGTCAAACCATGAACACGCCAAGTCAAACCGACATCAGGAAGAAGCGGACAACACCCCAGTGAAAGCACCGGAAATCCACGGACAAATCACCCCAACCCGAGTCTCATCAGACCCAATCTCCAATCTCAATCTCATCAGACACCGTCTTCTCAGAATCAGAATCGGAAGAGGAAGTACCCAACACAAGCGAAACCCCGATGAAAAATCCGAGCATCGAAGCCATGGAACGCTACATTGATCGAAAAGCAGAGGAGTACAGCACACCGCCAAAACTACGACGAGGGACGCCAAGTAAGATTCTAAACAATACTAAGCTTACATTAAGTAAACAATCTCCTGACCGCAAAAGGAAACGAGAACTTTTTCAAACTGCCTGTTGCGGTTCGATACCGAAAAGCCGCAACTCCGAATTTTTGTGCGAATGCGACACGCGTTTTATCAAATGTACCTGTAATTGGTGGAACCCCAGTGCAAACTATAACTCCGCCACGCCCTGCCTAAAATGCTCGTCGAGATTGATAAAGTGCTCAGTATGCTCAGCGCCAGTGTCGTGGGACGCTGCCACAGAAACAAAATGTGAATGTGGCAACAAAATACCATACCATTTTTGAATAACACTGTATAAATCACCGCCTTTTAATACGTTTATAGCACCTTTGTTTGTTTTTGTCTCCTTATTTTTTAATAATATAGCGAACCAAATGATACTCATGAATGTAAAAATAGCCACCCTAAATTGTAGAGGAAACGAGGAAACGAATCTAAAAGAACCGCAACTTTTGACCTCCTTAAGAGACAAAAAGATATACAAATTTTTCTACTCCAAGAAACCAAAAGCGTACACGCAACGGAACAAAAATGGGAAAGCGAATGGGCAATTGGCAACGCAATTTTCAACTCAGCCCCTCATAAAACGAGAGCCTCGGCAGGAGTCGCAATTCTCATAAACCACCCCTGTGTCAAAATCCTCAACCACCAACTCGACCAAAACGGAAGAATTATTTCAGCTGAAGTTGAAATAAGCCGAAAAATTTTTCAAATCATAAATGTTTACGCCCCGAGTACGGAGACAACAAAAATAACTGAAAACAATAATTTCTTTTTGAGATTGTATGATTACCTTAACCCAAACCTACCGAAAATACTCGCAGGCGACTTTAATATAGTCGACCAACCCCAACTAGATTGCCAACCACCAAAACGCCCCAGGAAAAAACCAACTGAGTTGCAAAAACTCACCAACGCCTTCAAATTAGACGATCCCTATCGCGCCTTTAACCCCAATGCTAAATCCTTTACCTGGCACAGCTCACAATATCAATCCCGCATAGACCGCTTTTACTTAACGGAAAATATAATCTGCGCGGCAGTAAATACCATCACCAACCCTCATTCGGACCATGACATTGCTATCCTACAAACTAAATCTTTTACAACCCAACCCAGGGGTAAAGGTTACTGGAAAAATAATATCACCATTTATAAAGATAAAGAATTCTTAAAAGATTTAGAACAATGTTGGCCGTTATGGCGCTCGCTGTACCCCACAATCTTCCCCGACTTATCCACGTGGTGGCTAGATATTAAAAATCGAATAAAAAGCTTAGTAATCTCCCACTCAAAACGCCTCTCGAACGAGTCAAAGCAAAAAGAGATATCTCTACAACAAAATATGAAACGCCTAAATAAGAGATTAGATGAACACCCAGAACTGCACGATCAATACCTGAAATGCAAGCGAGAGCTCGCGGTTACGAAAAAACTCGCCGCCAAACGAAAACTTAAACTCCCCAGAATTCTTTAAGCGTTTCGCCAAGAAAAAGGAAAACACACACATAGAGGAACTTGTAGACGAATACGGTCTGCCCCAATTCACGCCGGCCGAACTCTTAAAAACTGTTGGAAAATATTACTCAAAATTATTCCAGACCGACGAGACAAACGCCGAAACCCAAAGTGATTTTGTAGGAAAAATTGCCCACAAACTCACCGAAATAGAGAGAAATTCCCTAGAGACGGAATTTAAAGATCGCGAAATTTTCGACGCTATAACAACCGGAAAAAAAATAAGACCCCAGGCCCGGACGGAATAAGCCGCGAGTTCTATCAACAATGTTGGTCAACCATAGGTGGAACCATCCTCCAACTTTTTAAATCCTGGTACGTAAACCCTACCAAGATACCACCCGAAATTAAACAAGGACTAATCACGCTCATTTACAAAAAAGGCGACTCACAAGAACTAAGAAACTACCGACCGATATCGCTACTTAATGCCGATTTTAAAATTTTTACCAAAATACTTGCAAACAGACTCAAAATTTACCTCCCAAGCGTCACCCATACCCACCAATACGCACAACCTGGCAAAACAATTTTTGGCGCCACCACCCTACTAAGAGATCTACTCAGCAAATGCAGAGCAAATAACCAACCTTACAACTTCTTGGCAATAGATTTTAAAAAAGCCTTCGACTCTGTAGACCACAAATGGCTCTACCAAGTGCTAGCCAAAATGGACTTCCCCCCACATTTTTTAAACGCTGTAAAAAGTATCAATGCCGATGCAACGTCAAAGGTTTTAGTAAATGGTTTTACGACCCAAAAGATATGCTTAAACAAGGGGGTCAGACAAGGAGATCCACTCAGCTTGTATTTATTCTTGATTGCGGTAGAACCCCTTATCAATGAAGTAAATCAAAACGCACTCATAAATGGACTTCACGGCACAGGCAACAACCGGATAAAAGCGATCTCCTACGCAGATGACACGACCTTCTTGCTAAAAGACGATAAATGAAAGACGTCGATAAATGAAACTCTCCGCATCTTAGAAAACTTTTCCCAAGCTTCGGGTCTAGAACTTAATGCGGAAAAAACAGTCTGCCTAACTTCAACGTTAAACCCCCAACCAATTCCAGGGTCCCCAATTAACTGGACAACGTCAACCCTCAAACTACTAGGAACAACCCTCGGACACCACAAAACCAGCGATGCATGGAAAGCCCCCTTAAACGCCTTTAAAGACGAAATGAAACGCATTGCAAAACATTATAACACCTTTGAAGGGAAAACAGTGTTGCTCAAATCAAAACTTTTACCCTTAATAACCTACCAGGCCCAAACCCACCCTATACCCCGCCAAACCAGAGAAATACTAAACGTACTAACGACACGTTTTATCACCCGAAACCCCCACACAAACCTTACTTTAGAAACCCTACAGAAACCCCTATAGATAAAGGTGGATATATCATTCCCAACATTGGCTACTACGCAGACCTAATCTTTTCAAAACAACTAACCCAGTATGTTCGAACGAGGCTTTTCACCCTTCTCACACCCTTCTCATTCCAAGACAAAATCATAGAGAAACAAATCGGGAGACAAGTTTCCTGCCTTTGGAAATTGCCTGTTTTAAATTATTTCCCCCACGCCGCGTCCCCTTTACCGCATTACCACCACCTGCTTGACGTCATTAAGACTTACCAATTAACTTTAAAAGAAGTAGCCTCCTCAAGAATTAGGCCAATATACAAAAGGATAATAAATGATCCAAAAGATAATCTTCGAGATGAAAGGTGGTCTCACATCCACAGCCCAATCGTTCCAAATTTTTTAAAAACGTTTAACTACCGACTCATCTGGAACGACCTCCCTTTTCAAGCCAACCTATCCAACTACCAGCCCTTCTCCATAAATGCTTGCCAATTCTGTAAAATAGGCCCTGATTCTTCTCAACACACCCTCGTCACGTGTAAGACAGTGAAAAATATTTGGTTACTAGCTGAAAAACTAATATACAGAATAACTGGTCAAACTCTACCCATAGTTGCAAATTTGATTCCCACCACCTGGTCCCTTCCGGCAAATTTTAGTCATGACCAAAAACAATTCATATTCTACATAGTTACTGTGTTTAATCACTCCATTTGGAAACACAGAAACGAGGTCCTTTTTGACCGCATAACACCCAATCCCAGTACCGCTGTTTTAAAAAAAATACGAAGGTCAATCCAGATAAAGTTCACTAAAGAGTCCCAGAATCCCTCCTCTTTCAAACCGACCAATGAAATACTTAGAGAAGAAATATTAAAGGCCGTAAGCCAAACCGACAGCACCCATGCTAATCTATCCGACAATTAAACTTTTTACACTCATGAGTTTTAGTACCTTTCGTTTGTTATTAGTCATTTATAACTTCGCGTGTCGTTGTTTTTTGTACTTCTGCGCCCCCGTTACTATCAAGTGATCTAGTGCTTAACTTTGTGTAATCATTGTTGACATCTTCCACAACTTTGAAAATAACCGCCCGAAGAAAACACAGCAATTTCAACCACTTGAAGCACTACCTACACGCATGGGCCAGGAACCACCGAAGACTATCCAAATAATACTATGTTTTTACAAAAAATCCTCTGTTTCGTATTTACTAATTTTTCATTCACGATTTAAACAACGTTTCCTTTGTAAATAGTTTATTGTGTGCTTATTGTGTGTGTCGCTCTATTCGTATTTTACTTTAACGTGCGAATAAAACAAAATATCAATAGTTACTTCGTGCAATTTTTCACTCGTATAAGTTGCGATATACATTCGGTAATTTTTACATCGTGCAATTTGATATCCGCACACGTTGCAAGATACATTTGGTAATTTTTACTTCGTGCAATTTGATTCCCGTATACGTTGCGAGATACATTTAGTAATAGTAACTTCGTGCATATTTGTACCCCTGCAAATGACAACTTACAAAACTTACGTTTGTACCCGTGCTAATTATAACTAACCCTAACCTCATTTATAAAATGGTTGCACTCAGTAGGCATTTGCTAACCCTTTTTAGAAAAAGGTTAAACTCAGTAGCAAATTAACTAGCAATATGTTAACGCTATTTAGTAAACGGTTACATACAGTAACCATTTTTAACCCTATTTAGCAAATGGTTTCACTCAGTAGGAATTTGTTAACTCTATTTAGAAAATGTTTAAAGTCAGTAGCCAATAGCCATTTGTTAACCCTATTTAGCAAACGGTTTTAGTCCGTAGCCATTTGTAAAATAGCAAAAGGTTACCATGAGTAGCCACATCGTATACTATTACCAAATGTATCTCGCAACGTATACGGGTATCAAATTGCACGAAGTAAAAATTACCAAATGTATCTCGCAACGTATACGGGTATCAAATTGCACGAAGTAAAAATTACCAAATGTATCTCGCAACGTATACGGATATCAAATTGCACGAAGTGAATATTACCAAATGTATCTCGCAACGCAGGCTTCGAACGATGTATCACGCAAACCAACAGTAGGGCTTTGTTTTACTAAATTAAAAGTAATATGATAAACAAACAAAAAATGAAACATTTCTAGACACGGAACAATTCTTCTTTCCAGGCTGCTTTGCTAGGAAGCAATACAGCAAGCTAGGCTAAAAGCATAAAAGCAGTTTTTAACAAGTTTAACATTTCCCCTTGCAATTGCTATAATTTTCCTTTAAACGCAAATTGTCATGTTGACTTGGCTTTCACCTGCAACTCTTTATCGCTTTAAGGACAATAAATAGGCATAATGCGTGCGATTGCCGTCATCATATACTAAAGGCCTAAAAAGTAGAATCACCAATGGAAACGCAAAAAATCGTTTGCCCCTACTGGGTGCCAAAAATCAACTTATTTTTTCTCGTTATACAGGGACACTACGGAAGCGCTTGAGAAACCAAAAAATAAAAAATTTTGGAATTAACTTCCGTATAGATATTGGCGATTTGGCGACAGCATAACAAATAAAATTTGCAAGAAAGAACTGTAGCGGTGCGATCCCGACAGAAGTTTGCATTCGGTTGTCAAAGCAGAGTTTTTCGCTGAAAACAATACGTGCATATCAAAACATGGAAAGAAACAGGGATACACTTTCGCCAGCTAGCACAATGCAAATAAAGTTTTACGTTTAAAGGATGCTGAAAGCTGATGCTGATGTTTTAAAAGTTTAAATGATAGACCTCATGCTGTCGTTGAAAAGTCTCTTTAGGTAGGCCTTATGCCAAAAAGTCTCATAAAATTATATTTGTGTTAAAAATATTAGCAAGAAAACGCAAACTAAAGAAGACATTTGGACATTTTTCAGTATCCTTGGAGGACAATTCAGTTTTTTTAGAAAAGAGGCCCTAAGTAACACTAATAGAAGGCTAGGCCTGCAAAACTCGCACCTTTGCTTTGATAATAATTGGTCTTTTTACATGTGCGGTTCGGTTGCAATCTTTCTGGCGCACGTTTGAACTTAACAGAACCCAACCTCGAGCTTAAGTCAATATGCGCGGATTGCGCGCATGTAAAACCACCAAGGGCTGGTACTGCATTGAAGAAACGCGTGGTCAGCGTTCAAAAAGGTATGTAGGGCTGGTAGGGCAAGTGGTTAAAAAAACATTTTTAAATCGGCAATTCAAAATGTTTCATAACTACAGTAATTTTTTGGAAATAAATACAACTTCTCTCCTGTAAGTTTTGTCGAAAGTATAAACAACTAACTCGAAATAACTAACCTAAAAAGGTCAATTCCTCCTAAAAGAGGACAAATGGTAGGCCTATTATAATTAAGTATAATTATAAACTATTAAACTTTGGAACATTGAGAGCTATTTAGTCAAGCGGAAAGGCTTCCCACAGAGAGTCAGGGTCTTTGAAACGAAGTCGAGAAATTAAATTGAATGGAAATGTCCAAGTGCTTTAACGAAACAAAAGCTGGGTATGACCTTAAATCAAACCATCTTTCTCATTATTCTCATTTCTCACAACCGTTGAACTCATCAAATAAAACTCATGATAAATGTGATTTTATACAATGACTTAACTGAAGCATAAACAAACATTTGCGGTTTGCGGTTTGATATGTCAGCTAAACTAGCTGACGAAAGAGAAGTTGCTGCAGCGCTATCTACATAAAAAAGAATTCAATTGGCGTGATCATAAACAGTTAACAAGGGACAGTCTCTTTTGGAAGTAGGTGCTATCGACGGGGCTAACCGGGTAAATCTAGCGTAGATCGCCGAATGTTTTTTGTTGCCCTCGAATGATTTTGCGCAAGGGTAATTGCTGCGTTGATGGCCTGGTTTCTAAAAGGTGGGTGATGAATATGATAAATTATCACTGTGTCATAAATTACCACTTGCTGTATTATTTGTGAAACTGGCCAATGTTTGTGTGTGGTGATCGTTGTTGCCATGTTTAGTTAAATTAATCGTTGGTTTGGTGAATTTATGATTTGTGAAATTAGTATTTGTTTGTCCGGAACTCTTTGTTCCATTGTAAGCGTTAGATCGTGGGTAATGAGGTGGTTTAGACACTTGAATTTGTTGTATTTGTGGCTGTAGTGGGTAAGAAAGTGCGACGTCTGGTGGTGAGCACTTAAGAAATTTAGCACGAATTCATTTATTAACTGGTGGAGTAAGATTCTCTTGACCTATTGCACTCATTAATTCGCGCATTAAATCTTTGGAAGATAGAACATGAAGTGTAAGATCAGCGAACAAAAACTCTAAATGATCCTCAGTCCTCACGTTTATCAATTTTTTTCAAGATTTCATTGATTATTATGTCGTAACAGGTATGAGCCTACGCAGAAGGTAAACAAAGTAGCCCGGGGTCTGTCGCCGGAATTGCCTCTACCGCTAACAAGTGACGATTAGATTTTGAAGTGATTTGATAAAGGGAAAATTTATGTTCAAGGTGGGAAATCCACGCTTCGGGATTGAATTTACATGATTTACATGAAATACAAAATACTTACATGATTTACATGCACCACAAAGCCAATGCATATAAAGGAATACACTTCATTTCTTTTTTTTACTAATACATAAACATTTTAACGCATCTAAAGGATATAGGTTCTTTTAGATTTTAGAATATTAAACAGCAGTTAACATAATTATTCATCCAATATGTTTGTAAACGGTCTGTTTGCGAAGCGTTTTGTATTCGTCATTTTGTACAAGACGTACTTTGTTGTTGTTCCATCGACATAGGCTGTTATTATTTTGCAAGCAGGCTAAAACAGCTTCTGTTGCGTTCTTTAGCAGTTTTCTTCTGTTCCGTTCTTTAGCAAGAAACCATCTACTCGACACGAAGAAGAAGAAGACGAAAGAAAAGAGCAAAGTTGAGCGAAAAGTTGATTCATAATGGGGTACAGGAAAACGTATTGATCTAAAACGTTATCAACTTTAAGGTGGTGAGTTTAGAGCTGAAGAAATTCGATAAATACCCTTGCTAAATTTGCCATTTGCTAAATAGGGTTAACAAATTGCTACTGATTGTAAACATTTGCTAAATAGGATTAACATCATGTGCAAATGGCTACTCATTGTAACCATTTGCTAAATATGGTTAACAAGTTACTACTCATGGTAACCTTTTGTTATTTTACAAATGGCTACTGACTTTAAACGTTTGCTAAATAGGGTTAACAAATGGCTACTGTCTTTAACCATTTGCTAAATAGAGTTAACAAATTGCTACTGAGTGAAACCATTTGCTAAATAGGGTTAACATGTGGCTACTCATGGTAACCTTTTGCTATTTTACAAATGGCAACTGACTAAAACCGTTTGCTAAATAGAGTTAACAAATTCTTACTGAGTGAAACCATTTGCTAAATAGGGTTAAAAATTGCTACTGTATGTAACCATTCACTAAATAACGTTGACATATTGCTACTGAGTTTAACCTTTTTCTAAATAGGGTTAGCAAATGGCTGCTGATTGTAACCATTTGCTAAATAGGGTTAACAAATGCCTACTGAGTGCAACCATTTTATAAATGAGGTTAGGGTTAGTTATAATTAGCACGGGTACAAGCGCAAGTTTTGTAAGTTATCATTTGCAGGGGTACAAATATGCACGAAGTTACTATTACCAAATGTATCTCGTCACGTATACGGGTATCAAATTGCACGAAGTAAAAATTACCAAATGTATCTCGCAACGTATACGGGTATCAAATTGCACGAAGTAAAATTTACCAAATGTATCTCGCAACGTACACGGATATCAAATTGCACGATGTAAAAATTACCGAATTTATCTCGCAACTTATACGAGTAAAAAATTGCACGAAGTAACTACAGTGGGACCTCGTTAATCCGGACCCCGATGAACCGGAATCCCCGCTATCCGACACAAAACTGCCGGGAACGGATTTCTTCCTATGCATTTTACCCCTTTAATCCGGAAACCCCGCTGTCCGACTCCGACACAAAAGTTTTGGAACAAATGTGCTAAATCAATAGCAATAAAATCCTATAAACCGGATTATTAACAGTTAAGCGAAAATGATTCACGATTGTCCTAATACAGTATGTTAGTTTGTTGACGAAACAATAGCCGATTATTATCTACGCATAATTACGTTGCGTTGCATAATGACGTTGTAGCAGCGGTGACGGTCCTATTCGTTGTGGCAAGCCACTTTGTCAGTTACAGCTGAGTAAGCCGCACAGCTTTTTAGTCATACTATGAAATACTGTACAGTATTTTAGAAACGAAAAAATAAATTGTTCATCAACACTAACAAACAACGCTTCCGCGGTCGCAAAAAAATACGTACATTACATAGGTTGAGTACGGCAATCTATTGAAGACATACTGCTACGACTCAATCGTGCTATCAGCTTTTGATATCGCATTGCGCAAAAATTGGAAACAGGCCTAAGAAAGTTCTAGACTGCTGGTCCCGCCGGAATGCTTCGCCATGCAAGAGCGGTTGTCAAACCGATTTGCGGCCGCATGTTCGTCACTTCTGGCTTAGAGCATTCGTCTTTAATACGGTGGTTCTGGGGTTCGACACTGGGTCGGATCATACAAAAAATATAATTTTATTTTTGTTGCTGTCCAGCCAGAAACTCGGTACTTAGAATTGGAGTAAGGTGCATACTGCGTTTTGAACACGGTGCTGCATTTGCAAGATTGATTGATTTTTTACTTTCCAATAATCCGGATACCCCGCTAAACCGACATTTTTTGACGAAACGAAGTGGTCCGGATTAACGAGGTCTCACTGTATTATCAAATGTAAATGGGATGCAATTACATTGAGCTCTTGCCTTGGTGCAGAAAAACAATAATTAATTAATTCAGCATGCATCACGATATAAGCATTGACGAAGAAGACCCAAAAAAGAGGCCTGAGATCATCAGGTTTTATAACAAGACAAAGATTGGTTTTGACTTGGTTGACCAAATGGTTCAAACATATACTTTCAAACGACAAACCCGCCGATGGCTTCTAGTTCTCTTTTACAATCTGCTCGACATCGCAGCTCTAAATGCATATACCATATTCAGACAAGTATATTCTGATTATCAGAGTGGACAAAGTTCAAAGCGAGGAGGTTTCATAACAGATCTTGCTAACTGCCTCATTTTGCCGCACTTGATGAAATCATGACAAGACAGAAAATTCCTCAACTCCACAGAGCCACAAGAGAGGCTATGGTGAGATGCGGCTTAGCTTTTCCTAGTACATCCCTGCAAACAGCAAACACGTTGCAGAAGTGGAAGCGGTGTTCTCAATTCGGAATTCCAAATAGATTCCTCAGAATAGATACCGTCTTCACGGGAGCTGCTATCTACCGACATAACAGGTATAACAAAAACGCATTTTTCCGAAAATCTTGATTAAGAAATGCTCAACATGACGATTTTATTGGTTACAGTAATTAAACAACAAATTTGGCGCGACAGGAACGCGATTATTTTGGAAGATGAGGTTTGTAGCAGAAAAACAATAATTAATTAATTGTTTAAACTTTAGAACCTAGAAGAAACGAAATTTCAAGTTAGCAACAGAAAGATGAAAATCACATTGATTGCTACTAGAAAGTCGTTCCAATTCCCTTGCGTCTTAGCACATTCTTATCGAAATCATATTTTTAATGGCCGGCTATTTAAAAGTAAGTTTGCAAACATTGAGGCGCGACAGGAACGCGATTATTTTGGAAGATGAGGTTTGTAGCAGAAAAAAAATATTTAAATAATTCAGCATTCATCACGATATAAGCATTGACGAAGAAGACCCAAAAAAGAGGCCTGAGATCATCAGGTTTTATAACAAGACAAAGATTGGTTTTGACTTGGTTGACCAAATGGTTCAAGCATATATTTGCAAACGACAAACCCGCCGATGGCCTCTAGTTCTCTTTTACAATCTGCTCGACATCGCAGCTCTGACAAGACAAGACACCAATCTAGGAAGTATTATGCGATCTAGCTAGATCACAAAGTGTTCTTTTAACTTAGACGTTATACAATGACATATATTGTCAATAGCGCTGTTTGCAATTGTTTGCTTAATTGTTGAATCAAATCCTTTTGCAAATACAGTATACGCTCAACATCAAGCTAATGGATATTGAATCTACTTTCATACATTTCCCCTTATAATATCTGTTGTATTGATTACTAAACTAGGCAAACACAGGAGTCAATGACAATGTCGTATCTATCACTTACAAAAGAACGGTGCTGGTCAAAAGTATTAGAATCTATGAGCACTGGTACCGGAGACAACCCTTTGACGTATAGCACGTGAAAGGTGTGCTTTTCTCAGGTCAAAAGTTCACTGGAATCCTTTGTGTAAGAAATTATCCATAAAGCTACTATACTATGAGATTTGCAAACATCGCCCATTGCAAGATATGTGATAATCGATCAACGCTCTTAAGTTCGAGACATTAAAATCGCCTGAAAGTTTCCATTCATTGTCAGCCGTGCGATTCGAAATGAATCAGAGTTTTTTACTTCTTCTTTGTATGTTGAAAGTGTCACGACTATCAGCAAATATTTAAACAGATGAATGCAGGAAAGCGTAATCTGGACCAAATCAGGCAAAAATTTCTTCCATCATTTTCTTGGGCAAACTTTTAACCTTTTCTTTGCCGATACTTACAACGATTCATGTTTTTTGGTAACATTTACCTAAACGTGATGAATTGTTTTTTTGGGTTTAGATAGTAGAGTCATTAGGCAAACTCAGTCTTCTTGTGACCAAAATACCAAAGACTATCAAAACCGCAACCACGTTTCCAATGTAGCCAGCGCGATAGCGACTGTTTGAATCTACACACTTGAATTATATAAACAACAATAATGAAATAATGGTCAAACATGTACCGAAATTGTAAAGGAGAAAGTGAACCCAGATGGCGTTGCGTTGTCATTTAAGCGTTTAATCCCTAAATAGTTGTTTGTCTAATCGTGTGTGGTAATTTGACTCACTTGGTTAGTTAGAATGTAAAGTCATTATTGAGTGGTCGGTTTTTCGCCTCCAAACGTAAACCAATATCTCAAATCGTGTATACTGTTACCGTTAAGTCTTGTGATGATAAACAGTTTCAAACGTTTCAAAGCTATTTGAATGTAACGCCATTAAATTTTCTGTCTGCTCATCTGCTTATAATCACCTTAAATTGTCCCAAATTTCAAGAGCTCAAAGCTTTACGTAAATCAGTGGACTTTTTCATGCTGTTTTTGTTATATTACGTTACCGCGGTAAAAATGGAAGCATATATAAGACAACGAATAAGATTATGTCTTTTGTTAAAGCAACTTTGCTTCGTCGCGCATCAGGCTGGTTCTCGTTTGCGACCGTCATTTTGTGAATGACATTGACTGAAGAATCCCAAAAAGTTTTACAATTATATGCGAATAACAGTTGATAAAACAATTAAGTTTGTCTTAACAATTTGCTAGACTTGCACCAGTTCCTTGGAGTAAATATTTGTTTTGTTTCTGTCACTTCCTCCCATTTTTTGTTAGCAAGAAAAATGTTTGTGTCTGTCCCCACGCGTTTGACTTGTTTTTGTCTTACATAAAAACAAGCAAATGGGAATGATATCCTCAGGTATTTAAGAGGACAAAAATACGACATAGCGTGACCTTTAAAAGTAAGTTTGTGCTAACACCTTTTGTGTCATCCTCAGTTTGAACTGACTAAATTAGCGCTATGATAACAGCAAGGTGTGTTTAGAGGTATGTTTGCACAGTAAAATTAACTCTGACGAATTACGCCTGTACGAATTTCTTGTCTATCGCTTTAAAACTTCGAAATTAATCAATATTAGACCCCGAGAAAAGCGTACCTTAAAATAAGCATTAACCCGCGCTAACAAAACCCGCGGCACGCAAATGCGCCTGACGTAATTTATCATGCACTTCTGTGAAAATGAGCTGGAACAAGTTAATTTAAGCGCTTCTACTGATCTTCGGCAATCTGAAACGTGTCAACATCGCGCAAGTCGTGAAGAGGCGTTCTCAATCGATAAGGTTACATCTTAATTGTGACACTGACAAGTCATTTCAAAGGGAATCTCGCAACTAATCGTATGTGCGTGGGGCTACCATCATGATTTAGGAGCATTCAACTTGGAATCGAAAAAATTTTGGATCCACTGCTTGCTAAGTGTTGTCACATAACCTGTAAGACAATAGGCACAGTTGTCAGTCTCTCCTATATATCTCATATAGTTGGGATTTTAATGTGTTTATGTCACGTAAAGTGAGTGTAGCATTCTAAAGAAAGTAATAATGTCTCTGCTTTCGTTGGATGACACCTTTTGGAGAGTCCTTGAGATGCTCTTGTTCTGTCTTGTGAGTTCACATTTTTATTATGTTGCCAACTGAACCAGGCTCAGCTATTTTAATCACAACTTTGTTCTAGCCTAATAACGTCACCAAGAAAGGGGACGACCCCTTTCAAAGGACTTGTATTAACAGACACCCACTCGATGACATAAACCAATCCCGAGATCGAGAAGAACTCATAGATCGTTGCTTTTATCATCATATATTTTTCCTTGTTTGCCTAATTGTTAAACATCCGATTGTATATAGGATAAATAAATTCGTATGATATGCTATGTGTTTGATTATTTATTTTAGACTAAAACTATTTTCAAATAATCTCACAGGGTAAAATAACATACCTGTGCCGAACGTAATGCTGCGTCAGCAAGGTGACCATGGTAGCCAAATAATAATCCTGTTTAGCAAATTGTTACGCTCCGTAGCCTTCTGTTAACTTTGTGTGGCAATTGGTAACTGGAAAAAGCTAAATGAGTGATTTAGTCTTTTAAGTCACGATATGATGTTGTGATGCTCATCATTGATCAAATGTATTGCTGTATATAACGGAGACCCAGGTTCACTAATTACGTAATAATGCCGAGTTCGGCCGAATAATGCCGAAATAATGGTGTTAGTAATTGTTCTAGATACTGTGGTGTCATGAATTCCAACATATCGCGCCACTGTAAAGTGGTGCACAAGAAAAAAAATAATGGGGAAAGTGATTTCGAGTGCAAACTTTGCGAAAAGACGCTGACTTCTTGGAATGGCCTCGTGAGACACCTACGTGGCAAGCTTCACGCTGATCAACCCAAGGCAAAGGAGATGGCTGATTCTCTGGACCGCCGACGAAATAACATCCCAATCGTAAGTTTTGGTAAATACATACAGTACAAAATGACTGTGCAGTAGAAACAACTCATGCATTGATTAACACAACTCCTATAGCTACATTTTACAGCAAGAAACTAGCTACATCAACTGGAGTAAAGTTGTAAACAACTTCAAACGCTTTTTAATGGGCTACGATGAGGAGGCACACGAAGAACGGGTTGCCAAAGAGAAAGTATTACTTTTGCAAAATATAATAAAAAATTGCAATTTCAAAACGTTGGAGTCTATTGACCTGGACACATATAAAGAGAAACATGTGCAGGTTAGGACGTTATAATAATTTTTATTAGTTACATACAATATTATTTGGATATACTACAGGTAGAATCTACTATGTAATATATTCATAGAATGTATATAAGCAAAGTAAAAGCGCACTGGAAAGCAAAGGTTTGAAGGTGAACATCATTAAAACCAAAGCGATGAGAATTGGTAGAAAATCGTTGAAGGGAGTAGTCGGTACTGTTGATCCATGCGGAATTTGTGGGAAGAGAGTAGGGAGAAATTCCATTCAATGCAGAAAGTGCAAGTATTGGGTGCATAAAAGAAGTTCAGGTATCAATGGAAGGCTGACGAGTGGAAGGACATGTGAACTTGGGAAGTGATGAGATCGAGCTTATTAAGGAGTTTGGTTATTTAGGGGATACGATAGGGGAAAATTACAGTACCGGACATCTGCCTTTTGTTGGCCAAGCATGTGGCCCATAGCTCGAGCACACAATAGAGCTATTACACGAACGAGCTGCAGAGTATAGAGGCCGAAGAAGCCTATGAAGTCATGAATAAAATCAACTTAAATGGTTTAAAGAATTCTGTTGGATTCCTCGCAATGAGTATAAAAGTTTTAACCTTTTTGTGTGCATTGCAAATCTGACTCGCAAGTAAATTCTATTCTTAGCAACAAAAAAATTTCTTGTTGATGGCGGGTTTGTTGTGAACACACGCTTCCTTCCAGCAAATGGTTGTATGTAAAAAATTGATTAACTTTTTTTAATCACAGTCGTGCAGCTCGGCTGACGGCACCGAAACAAAAGGCGCATCAGCTGAAAGAAGCCCATCTGCTGAAAGAATCGCATCAGTTGGTGAGGTTTCATTTATAGAAAAGGGTACGTCAGATGATAGAAACCCATATGCTAAGCGAGTAGAATCAGATGCTGACGTTTCATCAGAAGAAGGTTCGTCAACTGAAAGAAGCACATTTGCTGAAGAAGACGAATCATTACAAATTCGCCGAAGCAAAGACAGTGGCCAACAAAAGGCGGTCCGGGATAAAATAGTTGATCCTCGTGTTTTTCTGCAGCAGGTAAATTTCCTTAAAAAGTCTCTTAAAATCAATCGTGGTAATTTTGCATTTTTTGGTTTATAGATCGATATCTCTAATGTGGCAGGTGCTTCGAAGCTGTCGGTAAGTTAAAATTTAATTACGACTTTACAGTAAAACTATGATTTCATTGATATTATTTCCTGTCACTCCACATGCTTTCGCTCCACGTGCATCAATCAAGAAGTTTATAAATTATATATGTACTAGTCACACGTATTTAAGTTAAAATCAGAAATTTGCTTGAAATACCAAAATTTGTTTTAATGATATAGGAAAGCCCCAGCACATCTGCATCACCCTCTAGAGTCTAGAAAGAGGAAAAAGAAAAGCAATTCCAGAATTTTTAATGTTGTGGTAAATACCATTCCAAGCATTTTATTATATATCGGGATATTGATATACTTGACCGACAATGTTTATATCATTCCACAAACGTTACGTGACCAATGCATATATGACTGAACCACGCGGTCATAAAAAGTATGCGTACTGTACACACATATTTAATGGCGCAAAAACACTGCACAGTTTTCTTGATATATCAAAGTACTTTTAATAATATTGTATCATTTGTATCGCCAATGTAAAACGTAAAAATGCATGTGCCTTGTATAATTATGTATACGGTAATCTATTTTCAATGATTTTATTATTAATTTCTAAAACTTACTGTTTTTAACAGAAATCTCGGCGACAGTTTTCTGCAGATTAATCGTTTGAAGTTAAACTATTTTTCTCATGGTATATTGGTACGAAGAATGGAATAACAACGGATGATGCTAAAACGGCTCTTGCAGATGGAAACCTCCCCAAATGCAAAGAATATTCCAAAACGCCGAAACAGTTGCAGGACAAAGTCTGGCAACTGATTCGGCGTTCTTTGAATGATAATTAAGTGTGGATGCCCAGTCAAACATTATGTAGGTTTTATCTATGGGCCTTACATGGCTACGAAGTAGCATGTATGGCTTTTGTGTGGGCTTACTGAGGAGTGGCCAAATCATTTAATGCCAAACAATGGCCATACATGGCTTTTGTCTGTGAAAATGCTGCAGTTTGTAGTTTTTAAAAGCTGAAATAGAAGCAAACAGTGTATTATTATTGTTTTAAAAAGCATTGACAGATATCGTTTATTTCAATTTAAAACGCATACACATTTACGGTTACGAAATTGCTGTTTTGATAATAACGTTTAAGTAGTGCATGTTGCAAAACAGGATTCTCTTAGCTGTAGGCAAGATTTTTGTAGTTTTGTTCCTGCAAAGCTCCTTAAGCGCTTGATCAATGCTTTTAAGGTTTGCCAAGTAACTGGATAATGTGTGTGAGTTTTTCACTGAAATTAGGTTATGCTGGCTGTTGTTAAACATAGCCTATAGCGGTTAGGTTAGAGAATGGGTACACTCTAAAAAAAAACTGACTCTTTGGTGACTCAAAGATCCTCCCTTACTTTGAAAGAGTCGACATATCTGACTCTTTTGAAAGTAACACTTGCTCACTCGTGATAAGAGTGACGGTCACTCTTATAACAAGTGACACACAACTGACTCTTTGGTGACTCAAAGATCCACCCTCTCTTTGAAAGAGTGAACGACATCTGACTCTTTTCAAAGTAACAAAACTTCACTAGCACAGTAAGTGACGTTCACTCTACTTAAAATGTGAAATAGCAGCCAGCTTCCAAATTTTATGCAGTAGAATTTATTACTCACATGACTTCAGCGAATATTAATTTCACTTCACTTAAAAATGCACTTTGAAACTCAATCTACAGTATCACCAATACATGCAGTATTGCAGTGTTTTGCACAGCATTGATGGCAGCAAGAACAGTTTTAACTGAGCACACTGGGGTTTTGTTTATAACCAGCACTTCAAGAAGATTGTAGAATGGTGCAAGTCTGGGGTAGTAGGAGATATTACATACCCAAAACGAACAGAACAAGCGGTATAAAGCACGCACCACGTCATTTCCAACATAAATGACGGAAAAATCGGCAACAATGTAATATTGATCAGGTTGGCTGCTGTTGCCCACGGCTAAAAGGAATGGCTGAGTCAGTCCAGGATCTTTGTGGACGGCAAAGTTTGTTGGGTCCGTGCCAGCCTAAAATTTAAAGTTCAAAAATTATTTCAAAACAGAAAGGTGTTAAAAATTACACGTTGTCATGCGAACACAAACCGCCACTATCACTTACCCCAGCAAATTGAAAAATAGCATGCGATTGTGACTGACAACCCTTTCCGCGGAAGTTTAATGGCGGAAGCAACTTTTCCAGCATGTGAATTGTGTGAAGTTTGTCTGCATAGAAAATAAAAACTGAAGTCAGTGAAAAAGCAAACGAATTACTTACACAACAATCAGAAAAGGAAATCGTGTTTAGTGCAGAAGAACATGAGCACAATAAAATTATGAAGATTGTATAGCTTCGTGAATTAATCATTAATTGACCATATGAAATATTATGTAACCAAATTGCAACAACAGCACATGAAGTATAGAAAGCCATGACTCCAGAACTGTCATCTTTTTGTTGAGAGTCAGTTTCAAAATCCTAGAACGTTAACCTTACGCCAAAGTAGAAAGTTGCTTGCTTACTCTCAGTTATGTTGCTTGATGTTATATTCTTCAGACGTATCAGTGCAACTTTTTCTACTGCTCTACAAAACTTTTCATCCAGTACCAGACTCAAGCTTTTTGCTTCTGGATGCATTAATTCAAACTCTCTTTCAAACTGGAACAAAATTTCAAACACTCAATACTATCATACTGAATGACAATTTACATTCTCAACCTCAAACTTACCAAAATACGCTCATTAACATCTGAAAATCTGGGATATTCTTTTAGAAACTTCGTCATGGAAAGGTTGTCAAGCGCAATGTCTTGTCGTCTCAATTCAAATGTTTGATCGGTTAGCGCAAATATTTCCATCTGATTTGCTACCGAAGGAACACAATTTTGCAGTATCTTCTTCTACAATAAGGAGATGTACCGATATTGTGATAAACTGTACTTAAACCACTAACTGCATAACATTTCCTTTACTAAATGCCTGAAGCTGGAATTTACTTATTAAGCAAACAAGCATAGTAAACAAAATATTTCCTCAAATACAACCTTTTCTATTAAACCAGACAGCGACATGCGAATGTCATTGCTTCCCCTGGATTGAGATGTTCCGCTTGAACTCTCTGTATCTGATTCATTTTTGCGTTTTGTTGCATTTCTTCGTTTTTTGTATGCCTTTGCGTCAGGCGACATTCGTTTTCGCATTGTTTTCAACCTGTTTTCAAGGTAGCCACCTCCTTTGATAGGGTCATAGAAATGTTCCTGCAAACAAATCAATTTAACAGATCCTTGTCAGCCACCTACACTAGGCAAGCAAGAAGTTAATAAATATTCTTCATATACAATTTATTGACCCCTTTGGTTTTTGATACCACTTCAGTTTATTGCAGGTAAAGATTATGTTCAAAACCAACTGACTGATACCAACAACAATATTTCAATCATTATATTCTAAATGTTATGATAAAAAACTAAACAGGAAACTTACGAAGCCAGCTAATCCGTCCCTGTTGTATTTCAATTGAGGAAATGATTGGACAATGCTCTCTGCCATCTTTATTTTCATTTCCTTTGTAGGATAACTGCAACATAAATTAAGGATAGTTATTAAGACAATCACCATAGAAGGTAAACAAAAGTGCTACATTAAATTTATTTCACAAAAACATTTTGCTTGTAAAAGTTAACTGCCAAGGCCTGATTTGCTTATCTGGTGCCAGGTGCCAAGCAATATTTGGTGTATTCCATATTTTCGATACGTTTCTCAAAATATCAGTTCTTGTTGCTAAATTTGTTTTTCTGTTCTTGTCCCAGACACAGTGCACAAGTACAAAGAGAGTGAAAAAACAAGCAGACTTGTAAACTTACCTTTAGTGGCGGAAGGATAAACACGAGATAAATTCCAACCACAAAGTAAGTCGTGTTGGCAGTCAACATGTTAAACCTTAGTATTGTATATAGCAGGGGTGGGCAAATTTGTTCAAGGAAAGAGTTACTTGCGGAAAAATATAAACACCAGCGAGCCGCAAAATCAGTAATGATTGTCAATTTGGTAGCTCTTGGTAGCCTTTACATTTTTTGGAATTTTATGAATCGACTAGAAGAGCCACAAAAAACATGCCGGAGAGCCGCAGTTAGCCCACGTCTGGTATATAGCTTATATAAATTAGCGTATATTTCAATTTACTGAATAGCGAAATTCCAGTTTACCATGTTCGTCTTTTTTAACTTCGGTAAACGGCGGCCGGTAAAATATGTCTCTACTGCACAGGCTGCCATTACTTAAGTAGGAAAACACCAATTGCGTAACCAGCTAGCTATTCACCAATATGGCTTTTTTAAAAATACGGCAACCTGCAGCGAAACATTAACGCTAGGTTAACAAGAAGCTGCGATAATTAACTTTGAACTACTCATTTTTTCTGGTGAAATAGTGGCAGCCAAAGTAAAATCTGCTAACGTGTCGATAATCAGCTAGTCACTTTTTCCACATTACTACCAAATTTAGTACAAAAAAGATACAACATTTTACATTGCAAGCAATGAGCCTGTAAGACTATAAGTATTTAAAACCTATAACAGACCAAAATAGACCTAATACAAATTTGCCTACCTTGCAGCAAATGTACAGTTTCTTCAGATATGTTAAAATTTTTCTTTAAATACTCACATAGTTGCACAACTGAAAATTGTACGTCAAAACCGTCAAACTCCATCTAGCAATAAAGTAGGCTACAGACAAAGATTTTCTTTTAAAACTTTATGGGCCTAGCTTCCAAAACAACAAAAAAACTCTGTTTAGCTTGAGGCCTTTGCAGCACGATTTCTGGTGAAAATTTACGGTAGTTTCCTGTCTGGTTAGTAGGCCTATACTTCATTTTTAGGCTAGCCTACACACAAATATAGGCCTACCTATTTTTCAAACAGCTATAGGCTAGGTTTTCATGAACGCTTACTGTTAGCTTTAATTATCTTCAAAGTTAAATGACCTAGCTCAGTCTACTGAAATCATTATGCCCAGAGGCTAAACCTATTTGCAGTTCGCCTATTCGTTCACCACAGTTTAACTTGCACAGGCCCGACTCTTGAAAGAGTCAGAATCCGTTCTCTCTTTCAAACGAGTGGAAAAACTGACTCAAGTTTTTTTAGAGTGTATGCAAAAATTTGATCCTAGCTATTTTCGGTTTAACTGGAGTTAGATTTAGATTACAAGGTGTATTTAGGTTTTAAAGTTTAGGTTACTCTGTTATAACATTTAAGTTAGGTTGACAAGAAACTGTGAAAAATAGCTTTGGTAATAGCTTGAAAAATAGCACTCCAGGTCAAGTAGCCAAGTCGAAATCAATGGAATCGAATTACGCGGGCCTACTCATATATAGGCTAATAAATACACTGACACAAAAATTTACACATGGTATTAATATCAAATACCACAAAATAACTAATATATGTTTGCTAAATTCATGTTTTTTCAGCCGACAGTCAGATTTGGTCACAATATTATCTCAAAAATCGAGCAAACTTAACCACAAAATATGTAAAATATAACCTCTTGACAAGCAGCGTGCTATTATTAAAAATCAAAGCTTGCCTTTGATTGAGAATAATTAATATATTGCTTAACCTTAGTCTATTCTAGACACTGTATATTAAGCTGTAAAATAAATTGTGGTATCTACAGTATTATGTGGTGAAGAAATGAAAACATTTACACAACATTTTATGGCCTAAAATCGGTTTTCTGAAAGTTGACGTGCTTGTATTTTACATTCTAAGAAGGGATTATTTCACTGTAATTTTTTACAGTTCATTGATTTATGTGAATTATTGTGAAAAACATTATACAACAAACATAGTATACCAAAGTTTAGCAAAAAAAAACATTAACCTACATGCAGATATGCGTATTTATTAAATGTTTCACGTCAATTCTGCTGAGTGTTGTCGGAGGAGGTGTGAATTTTTTATTGCAGATTCAAAGAAGATTTCCTCTTCTTCATGATTTTGACCTTGAAATCGATTCCCCTTAACCGGAAAGTTCCGAAATTCACAAAAAACGTGACGTGAACTAAGAAATGCGATAATACCCCCAAAACGTAAAAAATGCTGAATTTATTAAATGTTTCACGTCAATTCTGCTGATTGTTGCCGGAAGAGGTGTGAATTTTTTATTGCAGATTCTTAAAGAAGATTTCCCCCTCTTTACTATGGTGACCTTGAAATCAAATTTTACTACAGGCCCTTAATAATTGGCTATATTTCTAAGGACTACGGTTATTTTTACTTTTTATGGTTTTTGAAAATAGGATGTTTTTGGGACTATTTTTACCATTAACTTACTTCGACCAAAACGTTTAAGTACATTTTATTGAAATTTTCATGCAAAAAGTTTGAAACTATTACTTTTCCTTTGCTATATATTACTGTAAATTAGACATGGTATAATAATACAGTTGTAAAAATATTACGGAATACAGTGAATATAAACATTTTATATCAACAATATTCCTTTCATTGTTTTCGCCGAATTTACTTGGTGTCTGGACCTATAGTTATTTAAGTAAAGTTCAGTTTTAGAGTTCTTGCTAAACGCGAGGTAACTTGCACTACGCGATAGCTATCAGTGCAATTGTTTAAAAACTTAGCAGGAAGCGTTTATACATACATATTTCACCAAAAGTAGGTCACCCGAATCGTGGTCGAAAGATGGCTAACAACGCAAGTTAAGATTAAGCGACGAGGTTTCATAAGCGACGAGGTTTCATAACAGATCTTGCTAACTGCCTCATTTTGCCGCACATGATGACAAGACAGAAAATTCCTCAACTCCACAGAGCCACAAGAGAGGCTATGGTGAGATGCGGCTTAGCTTTTCCAAGTACATCCCATCAAACAGCGAACACGTTGCAGAAGTGGAAGCGGTGTTCTCAATTCGGAATTCCAAATAGATTCCTCAGAGAAGATACCGCTTCCACGGGAACTGCTATCTACCAACCAAACAGGTATAACAAAAACGCATTTTTCCGAAAATCTTGATTAAGAAATGCTCAACATGACGATTTTATTGGTTACAGTAATTAAACAACAAATTTTGCGCGACAGGAACGCGATTATTTTGGAAGATGAGGTTTGTAGCAGAAAAACAATAATTAATTAATTGTTTAGACTTTAGAACCTAGAAGGAACGAAATTTCAAGTTAGCAACAGAAAGATGAAAATCACATTGATTGCTACTAGAAAGTCGTTCCAATTCCCTTGCGTCTTAGGCTCTTAGCACATTCTTATCGAAATCATATTTTTAATGGCCGGCTATTTAAAAGTAACTTTGCAAACATTGAGGCGCGACAGGAACGCGATTATTTTGGAAGATGAGGTTTGTAGCAGAAAAAAAATATTTAAATAATTCAGCATTCATCACGATATAAGCATTGACGAAGAAGACCCAAAAAATAGGCCTGAGATCATCAGGTTTTATAACAAGACAAAGATTGGTTTTGACTTGGTTGACCAAATGGTTCAAACATATATTTGCAAACGACAAACCCGCCGATGGCCTCTAGTTCTCTTTTACAATCTGCTCGACATCGCAGCTCTCAATGAATATACCATATTCAGACAAGTATATCCTGATTATCAGAGTGGACAAGGTTCAAAGCGACGAGGTTTCATAACAGATCTTGCTAACTGCCTCATTTTGCCGCACATGATGACAAGACAGAAAATTCCTAAGCAAGTTAATCTAGCAAATGGCTACAAATATTTTGCTTCGTGCAATTTGATACCCGTTTTTGTTGCGAGATACATTTGGTAAATGTTAATTCGTGCAATTTCATATCCGTATATTTTGCGAAATACATTTGGTAATAGTTACTTCGTGCACATTTGTACCCATGCGAATTATAACTTACTGATTGTCATTATTCTCGGACATGTTTGGCTTTTGTTTTCTTTTACACATAGAAATCAAAAACAGCATTGAAAAGCTGAAGGTATTTTAAATTATCTTCCATTCATACTTGAAAGGTGGTCGAAATTATAGTAGAAGTTACGGACACTTTTTCTTCTTATTTAAACCAGTATTAGAAGATCCTTAATGTGACCTTAATCAGCAATCGCAAAACTTACCAACTAAAACTTTTTATTTTTCTCTAGTTTATTTATTCCGTTTAACCATTACTGGCCGAAATATGAAAATAATTCCAATTAACTTTTCCGGCAAAATTGATTGAAAAATACCCTTCCGAGAAAATTGAACATTGTAATGTGGTTTTCATGCAACAGGTATATCATCATTTTTGAAAAAATACGAAGCAAATTTAAAATACATTACAATTGGCAATTGGCAATTGGCAATTGGCATCAAAAAGTCTTAACCCTAACCCAGAATAAGGCGTCCAAATATACCACATTTATTTTGCACATACACACTTAATTATCATTCAAAGAACGCCGAATCAGTTGCCGGACTTTGTCCTGCAACTGTTTCGGCGTTTTGGAAAATTCCTTGCATTTGGGGAGGTTTCCATCTGCAAGAGCCGTTTTAGCATAATGCGTTGTTATTCCCTTCTTCGTACCAATATACCATGAGAAAAATTGTTTAACTTCAAGCGATTCATCTGCAGAAAACTGTCGCCGAGATTTCTGTTAAAAACAGTAAGTTTTAGAAATTAATAATAAAATCATTGAAAATAGTTTAACGTATACATAATTAAATTATACAAGGCACATGCATTTTTTACGTTTTCATTACAAATGAAAAATAAACTTAACTAAGACCTACCACAACATTAACTTTATTTCTTCCTTCTCTAATTTCGACAATCGATGTGGATTTAATGGCTAAATTTATCAAAATGCAGTTAAATTTATAAAAAAGTACTTAATAAAACCTAAAATTGTGAGCTTTTCCCAGGCTTCGGCTTGAGGAATTATTTAAAACATGTAAAAGTAGATTTTAAATATGTAAACTTATATGCAATATAATACAATAAACGAAAATTGTTAAAATACTACTTACCGAGAAACTATAACGATCGAAAGTAGCTTTCCTCTTTCTAGATGGTTTTGTAGCTGAGCCGGGGCTCTCCTATATTATTAAAAGAACTTTGGTATATCAAGAAAACTGTACAGTGTTTTTGCGCTATTAAATATGTGTGTACAGTATGCATACTTTTTATAACCGCATGGTTCAGTCATATATGCATTGGTCACGTAACGTTTGTGGAGTGATACAAACATTATCGGTCAAGTATATCAGGAAACACCTTCCCGTATTCCAATCTCCCGATATATACTAAAATGCTTAGAATGCTATTTACCACGACATTAAAATCTCTGGAATTGCTTTTCTTTTTCCTCTTTCTGGAGGGTGATGCAGATGTGCTGGGGCTTTCCTAAATCATTAAAATAAATTTTGGTATTTCAAGCAAATTTCTGTTTTTAATTTAAATATGTGTGACTAGTACATATATAATTTATAAATTTCTTGATTGATGCACGCATTGGATACATAAAGCATGTGGGGTGACAGGAAATAATATCAATAAAATCATAGTTTCACTGTAAAGTCGTAATTAAATTTTAACTTACCGGCAGCTTCGAAGCACCTGCCACATTAGAGATGTCGATCTATAAACCAAAAAATGCAAAATTACCACGATTGATTTTAAGAGACTTTTCAGAGAATTTACCTGCTGCAGAACAACACGAGGCTCAACTATTTTATCCCGGACCGCCTTTTGTTGGCCACCGTCTTTGTTTCGGCGAATTTGTAATGACTCGTCTTCTTCAGCAAATGTGCTTCTTTCAGCTGACAAACTTTCTTCTGATGAAACGTCAGCAGCTGGTTCTACTCGTTCAGAATATGGGCTTCTATCATCTGACAAACCTTTTTCTATAAATGAAACCTCCACAGCTGATGCGATTCTTTCAGCAGACGGGCTTCTTTGAGCTGATGCGCCTTTTGTTTCGGTGCGACCAGCCGAACTGCACGACTGCGATTAAAAAATATAATTCAATTTTTTACTGACAACCATTTGCCGGAAGGAAGCGTGTGTTCACATCAAACTTGCCATCGACAAGAAATTGTTTCGTTGCCAAGAATAGAATTTATTCGCGAATCAGACTTGTAATGCACACAAAAAAGTTAAAACTTTTATACTTATTCCGAGGAATCCCATTTAAGTTGATTTGAACAACTTACCCTTATTTCTTTCATGACTTCATAGGCTTCTTCAGCCTCTTCATTCTGTAGGTCGTTCGCGTAATATCTCTCTTGTGTGCTCGAGCTATGCGCCATATGCTTGGCCACCAAAAGGCGGCGGTCCGGTCTCTTAGATCTAACCTAATATGAAATTTTAAATTTTAAATACGTCACTGGTTGACTTTTATATAAATTTTGCTGCAGAATATTTTCATTATTAGCGATTTATCGTTATTTATATTGCTAGGTCTAATTACAGTAAAGATCAATTACTTGTGTGGCCGAATACTTCCGGTTTGAGGTTGCTGTAAATTTTCCGCGACCTCCGGCCAACTTCCAAACCCGCTGTATTGCTTTAGCTGCAGAGGAACTTGTAAGATTTTTTCCCTTATGGGGAAAAACCATCTTACACTCTTCTCCGTTGAATCTGACAAGGTTATCCAGCCCTTTCTTCAACCATTCTGGCATTACAATAGTTGCATCCCCATATGTTGAGAATGTTTTGTGACCGCGCACCTGCATTAAAAACATCCTTTTTTAATAGAGTTCTACATGAAAGGAAAATGTGGTGACTTACACGAACAATCCATCGTTTTTTCTCGGTCGGATAGCCAAACATTAGCTCTTCAACGAGCATATTGCGCACCGCACTTGTCCGTTGCGAGTTTTCAATTATCAGATAAGCCATGGTACTACGACACCTTATCGAAAGACACTTTATCGAAAGACACTTTATCGAACGACACCTGATCGAAACGACAGCTGATCGAAAGACACTTTATCGAACGACAGTTAATCGAGCCGACAGTTGATCGAACGACACTTTATCGAAATGAAAGCTGATCGAACGACACTTTATCGAACCGACAGTTAATCAAAACGGCAGTTGATCGAACGACACTTTATCGAACCGACAGTTCAAGCAAGATTTTTGCGTGTTTCTCAAACATTGAAACAATGGGCCATTGTGATGTGCGGTCTTTGTAATGGTGTGCATTAATGATTGTCATGTATATATCATAAAGTTGACGATCTATATTTTATATTTGTATCATAAAGTGTTCGATTTCGCATGGCGGCCGGCCCGCCCACATATTAATAAGATATCACAAAAATACGCACGAGAATTACTAAGTACGAGATTTTCTGTACAGTAGACTAGACTAGTCATTATAGATACAAAGAGCAGGCGAGCAGAATTGAAGGCAAAATAAACTTTAGACTTTGACTCTAGACGTAACAATAGACTTTGAAATGGCAGCATATAATGCTCTTTCTTCCAGTTTCCCTCGGGCAGATATTCTCGGCTGCCTTTTCCATTTTGGCCAATGTAGCTTCCGGAAAATTCAGGCTCTCTCTCTGCAGCGGTGGTTCAATGAAGATGCAGAGCACGCCCTTCGCATAAAATGCTTCCAGGCACTGGCATTCGTTCCGCCCGACGACGTTGTACAACGGTTCGAGGACTTCCTGGCCACGTTCAGTGACGACGATGAGCAGGACTTGTCTGAATACATTGACTATTTTGAAACTACTTGGATTGGACGATTGTGTCGCAGGAATCGTCGTCAACCTCTATTTCCTATCCGGTGTTGGAGTGTTTTCCACCGGGTTCAAGATGACCTTCCAAGAACGAATAATAGCATTGAAGGATGGCACAATGCGTTCAGCAAGCGTGTCTCATCATCCCATCCGACGCTTCGAAGACTCGTCAAAAAAATTAAGCGGGAACAAGGTTCCAACAAAATGTTAATTGAGCAAATGAGTGCTGGAATCGATGGCCCACCTCGGAAGAAGCGCTACGACGCTGTCAACCAACGGCTGAAGAACATAGTTGAAAATTATGACTCAACAAATATGGACATAAAAAGTTATCTTCGAGCAATTGCACACAACTTGTAATTAAATGAATGCGATTGAAATGTGCACTTCGTCAGTTGTCGTTCTTTTAACAGTGCATATCGTCAGTTGTTTCAATAAATTGTGGATCTTTTAACCCTATCCTAACCAGGCTCGCGAGTTTACTAAAAAAACTAAGTGTGGCCAACCCCGCACACACATTTGCAATCGTTAATTACTAGAAACCTATGCGTCGTAGACTGATGAGATTATTACAGGTTAGTAGAAACATCATCTGGCTTCCTGTATACATCATAATTGTAAAACTAAAGAAAGTGAATTTAGTGTAAATTAGGTATTTCTAAAAGTGACACATTTCTATAAATTCTTCTTGTTACGCCGCGCCACCGCTGTGAAAAGAGAACGAAAAAGAATAGTTAGTCAAGTTATTGGTGCGTAAATGAGTAATACGTTTCAATGCGGAGAGAGAGAAAAATTATATAAATATCACAATATCTCAAAAATTACAAAATCCAACTTTATCAAACAAACATGGATGACCCATTGTTTCAATGTTTGAGAAACACGCAAAAATCTTGCTTGAACTGTCGGTTCGATAAAGTGTCGTTCGATCAACTGTCGTTTTGATTAACTGTCGGTTCGATAAAGTGTCGTTTGATCAACTTTCGGTTCGATAAAGTGTCGTTCGATCAACTGTCGTTTCGATCAGGTGTCGTTTCGATCAGGTGTCGTTCGATTAAGTGTCTTTCGATAAAGTGTCGTTCGATTAAGTGTCGTTCGATAAAGTGTATTTCGATAAGGTGTCGCGTCACGATCATTAGCTACTTTAACGTAAGTGAAAAACACGGTAAAAAGCGGATGACGGAGCATTGTCGGCGAAAGCGGCGTGAGCTGTCTGAAGATAAACGTTTAGCCAGGACACCACTGTGACTGGGGAAAGCGACCACTTGAGTGTGCTAAGGATTAACAATTCCTGGGATATGATTTCTTCCTCCGTGCAAGCTCCATCGGTGACGTAGGCAAAGTCTGTTAACTTCGGGGGATAGATTTCCTATAGAGACACAAAAGTTTAGCAAAGACCAATATTTAGAAATCATTTCTCCTAAATACTGTTTACCTGCGTGAATATAGGTTCTTCAAATAAATTTTATTCAAAAAAATGACAAACTTACTTCTAATTTCGCGGCGATAAATAAGGCGGTGACACCGACAAGCTGTAACCTCGTTTTGTGAATGTTGGTTGAGTTGTAAAGATATCGTTCAATGCAGTCGATCGCTAAATAAAACGTCTCCCGGTGTAAAGTATACACCTCTGATACCTGCAAAGAGACACACTAGCGTTAGACAAGATACTTTCCATTATTTTGCTTTCCCTTAGAGTTTAGAAGTTGAGTTGTTACCTCCATTAACTAGTCTAGCGGGATGGTGCGCACTAGAGGTTGCAAATCTTCGTGTCTCAACAAGTAAGCGCTGTTTCGGTAATAAAGCGAATCTTTGTCGACCATCGAGCGCCATAATTCGTCAGAGTCGGCCCAGCTGAAACAAACAAGACGATTAGAATGTGGGCTCTCAGATTGAGAACAAAAATAACAACACATGTGGTTATGGTTAATGTGAAAGTTAAAATTGATGTTAATAATAGTCATATAACAAGATAAAGATATAAACAAGAGAAAATATAATAATGAAGTTGTTCAACTGGCCAAAACAACAGCGACCACAACAACCAAAACCATAGCATCTCATAACGAAATCCAATAAATGTCACAAAATGTACATGGCTCTAACGTTCCTTACCTTTTCAAGTTTCAAAATGTGTCCTGAAATGTTGTACGAATTCGCGATGTGTGCATAATCATGGTTGCTAACTTTTGCTCGCAATCTTGTCAAAGAACGATTTATCTTACAAACTTACAAAAACACTGCTTTCGATGACCAAATTGACGCGGTACTCTTAGAAACCCCATTTAAAAAAACTGCCACTCCACTCTCCACAGCTAATTACCAACTCACAGTCTCTCGAATACCTATAAAACGTGGACACGTGGTGGAAACAAAAGACTTAGCTACCCGTGACTCGACACTCAAAATTCCGATGTGGCTACATTGGTATGAAGCCAGCCTGTTGAAGCAAGACTGCCTTTCATTTTTCTCTCATGAAATCGACTGATCTTAGTGATCTAGTTAACTGTTTCATGCAAGAGGGCTTAATAACCCACTCTCTCTCTATCACGTTCTACAAAACGAGATGCTACATAACTTAGGCAAATAAAGGGTGGTAGCGAACAAAGAAGACCCAACAGCCAAGTCGGCGAAATTAAACTAAAGCTGAAACATAGCTTACGGCTCCGGCCCGGCCCTCCTTTGTCACGAAACAAAAAGCGTGAAACTTGCCACGTAGGTGTCTCACGAGGCCATTCCAAGAAGTCAGCAACGTTTTGCAAAGTTCGCACTTGAAATCACCTTTCCCATTATTTTTTTATCGTGCACGACTTTGCAGTGGCGCGATATGTTCGAATTCTTGACACCACAGTATCTAGAACAGTTACTAACACCATTATGTCATTATTCTCGGAAATGTTTGGCTTTTGTTTTCTTTTACACATAGAAATCAAAAACAGCATTGAAAAGCTGAAGGTGTTTTAAATTGTCTTCCATTCATACTTGAAAGCTGTTCGAAATAATAGTAGAACTTACGGACAGTTTTTCTTCTTATTTTATCCAGTATTCGTCCGTCCCAATCGTAAGTTTTATATCGTAATCGTAATCGTATTCGAAAAACGTCCCAATCGTAAGTTTTGGTAAATACACACAGTACGAAATGACTGTGCAGTAGAAAACACTCATGCAATGATTAACACAATTCCTCGCTACATTTTACAGCAACAAACTAACTGCATCAACTGGAATAAAGTTTTAAACAACTTCAAACGCTTTTTAATAGGCCACGATGGGGGGGAACACGAAGAACGGGTAGCCCAAGATAAAGTATTACTTTTGCAAAATATAATAAATTACTGTGATTTCAAAACGTTGGAGTCCATTGACCTGGACACATATAAAGAGAAACATGTGCAGGTTAGGACGTTATATTAACTTTGATTAGTTACATACAAGATTTTTTGGATATACTACAGGTAGAATCTACTATGTAATATATTCATAGAATGTATATAAGCAAAGTAAAAGCGCACTGGAAAGCAGGGGTTTGAAGGTTAACATCATTAAAACCAAAGCGATGAGAATTGATAGAAAATCGTTGAAGGGAGTAGTCGGTACTGTTGATCCATGCGGAATTTGTGGGAAGAGAGTAGGGAGAAATTCCATTCAATGCAGAAAGTGAAAGTATTGTATTTAGTGCATAAGAGAAGTTCAGGTAGGCCTATCAATGGAAGGCTGATGAGTGGAAGGACATGTGAACTTGGGAAGTAATGAGATCGAGCTTGTTAAGGAGTTTCGGTATTTAGGGGATATGATAGCGAAAAATTACAGTACTGGCAGAGCAGTGACGGCAAGAATACGCGCTAGTTGGAAAACTTTTAAGGAATTGTCAGATACACTCTAGGGCAGACTACTCTATACAAACCTAAAAGAAAGGCTGTGTAAAGCATGTGTAAGAAATGTGATGTGCTACGTAGCTGAATGTTAGGCGATGAAGAAGGCTGATGTCAGGCGAATGCAGATGACAGAAATGAGGATTATTCGAATGATGTGTGGTAAGACACTACGAGATGGCATTACCAATGATGCGATAAGAAGGTGGACATGTGTTGAAGATATTGAAGAACATCTAAGAGGACATCGTCTGAGATGGTTGTGGAACGTTGAGCGAATGAATAAGTAGAGCTTAATAAGAAGAGTACAACATAAGATGATTGCAGTAAAGGTGAAAACGGGAAGATCAAAGAAAACATGGGAAGAGACGGTGAAGGATGACAAGAGAAGGAAAGGTTTGAAGATCGAGGATGCCATCGACAGGGGAAAGTGTCGGCGTCGTTGCAGGCAACTGGTCGACCCTGAATTTGTTTCGGGATGAAGACTAGGCCTGAACAACATTCGAATGGAAGATGATTATGTATATATGCAAAGTCTTAGCAAAAATAGTTGTATTTAAAAATAAACAAAAACCATCTTTCTTTATTTTAGAAATTACAAAATGAAAATAAAACTCCTTCGACATTCATATCCCACTCGAATGCCATGACGAGCTTCCTCAGCTTTTCATTACTGAAGAAGCTTCCATTAACCTTCAACGTGGGGGAAGCCCTTATTAACCTCAAGAATCGAAGGGCATCCTACAGAAAATTTCTAAAAAGAAGGTGATTACAAGCGCTGCCTACATGTAGCCTTTCCACTCTTGGATGATTTACTCGTGTTGGTATCTAAAAACTAGTTTTGTTATTGCAATTAAAACTTCTGTGTTAAAAAATACGCGTTTGCTAACCACTCTTTATTACCTAAACTGTTGCGTTTTCTAGGAGGCAAGTTATTAAGGAGACGGATCGCAGAAATGCGTTGGACCCGGCAGAAGTGAACAAAGTTAAGACAAATCCACTTTTTCGTAATACTGCGTTAACCATAAAACGTACATGACAGTTACAGTTGTTTTATATTTTTACATTATTTTAATTCTCGTTGAATGTGTAACTCACTATATAAAAAAATGCAGTATGGAGAAGAGACCCCGGAGCCGAGGTGAGAAGAGCCCATGGGGAAGTCCTCATGGCTTATTTGATAATTGAAAACTCGCAACGGACAAGTGCGGCGCGCAATATGCTCGTTGAAGAGCTAATGTTTGGCTATCCGACCGAGAAAAAACGATGGATTGTTCGTGTAAGTCACCACGATTTCCTTTCATGTAGAACTCTATTAAAAAAGGATGTTTGTAATGCAGGTGCGCGGTCACAAAACATTCTCAACATATGGGGATGCAACTATTGTAATGCCAGAATGGTTGAAGAAAGGGCTGGATAACCTTGTCAGATTCAACGGAGAAGAGTGTAAGATGGTTTTTCCCCATAAGGGAAAAAATCTTACAAGTTCCTCTGCAGCTAAAGCAATACAGCGGGTTTGGAAGTTGGCCGGAGGTCGCGGAAAATTTACAGCAACCTCAAACCGGAAGTATTCGGCCACACAAGTAATTGATCTTTACTGTAATTAGACCTAGCAATATAAATAACAATAAATCGCTAATAATGAAAATAATCTGCAGCAAAATTTATATAAAAGTCAACCAGTGACGTATTTAAAATTTAAAATTTCCTATTAGGTTAGATCTAAGAGACCGGACCGCCGCCTTTTGGTGGCCAAGCATATGGCGCATAGCTCGAGCACACAAGAGAGATATTACGCGAACGACCTACAGAATGTAGAGGCTGAAGAAGCCTATGAAATCATGAAAGAAATAAGGGTAAGTTGTTCAAATCAACTTAAATGGGATTCCTCGGAATACGTATAAAAGTTTTAACTTTTTTGTGTGCATTACAAGTCTGATTCGCGAATAAATTCTATTCTTGGCAACGAAACAATTTCTTGTCGATGGCAAGTTTGATGTGAACACACGCTTCTTTCCGGCAAATGGTTGTCAGTAAAAAATTGAATTATATTTTTTAATCGCAGTCGTGCAGTTCGGCTGGTCGCACCGAAACAAAAGGCGCCGTGATAGAGAGAGAGAGAGGGTTATTAAGCCCTCTTGCATGAAACAGTTAACTAGATCACTAAGATCAGTCGGTTTCATGAGAGAAAAATGAAAGGCAGTCTTGCTTCAACAGGCTGGCTTCATACCAATGTAGCCACATCGGAATTTTGAGTGTCGAGTCACGGGTAGCTAAGTCTTTTGTTTCCACCACGTGTCCACGTTTTATAGGTATTCGAGAGACTGTGAGTTGGTAATTAGCTGTGGAGAGTGGAGTGGCAGTTTTTTTAAATGGGGTTTCTAAGAGTACCGCGTCAATGTGGTCATCGAAAGCAGTGTTTTTGTAAGTTTGTAAGATAAATCGTTCTTTGACAAGATTGCGAGCAAAAGTTAGCAACCATGATTATGCACACATCGCCAATTCGTACAACATTTCAGGACAAATTTTGAAACTTGAAAAGGTAAGGAACGTTAGAGCCATGTACATTTTGTGACATTTATTGGATTTCGTTATGAGATGCTATGGTTTTGGTTGTTGTGGTCGCCGTTGTTTTGGCCAGTTGAACAACTTCATTATTATATTTTCTCTTGTTTATATCTTTATCTTGTTATATGACTATTATTAACATCAATTTTAACTTTCACATTAACCATAACCACATGTGTTGTTATTTTTGTTCTCAATCTGAGAGCCCACATTCAAATCGTCTTGTTTGTTTCAGCTGGGCCGACTCTGACGAATTATGGCGGTCGATGGTCGACAAAGATTCGCTTTATAACCGAAACAGCGCTTACTTGTCGAGACAGGAAGATTTGCAACCTCTAGTGCGCACCATCCGGCTAGACTAGTTAATGGAGGTAGCAACTCAACTTCTAAACTCTAGGGGAAAGCAAGATAATGGAAAGTATCTTGTCTAACGCTAGTGTGTCTCTTTGCAGGTATCAAAGGTGTATACTTTACACCGGGAGACGTTTTATTTAGCGATCGACTACATTGATCGATATCTTTACAACACAACCAACATTCACAAAACGAGGTTACAGCTTGTCGGTGTCACCGCCTTATTTATCGCCGCGAAATTAGAAGTAAGTTTGTCATTTTTTTGAATAAAATTTATTTGAAGAACCTATATTCACGCAGGTAAACAGTATTTAGGAGAAATGATTTCTAAATATTGGTCTTTGCTAAACTTTTGTGTCTCTACAGGAAATCTATCCCCCGAAGTTAACAGACTTTGCCTACGTCACCGATGGAGCTTGCACGGAGGAAGAAATCATATCCCAGGAATTGTTAATCCTTAGCACACTCAAGTGGTCGCTTTCCCCAGTCACAGTGGTGTCCTGGGTAAACGTTTATCTTCAGACAGCTCACGCGGTCACGCCGCTTTCGCCGCCAATGCTCCGTCATCCGCTTTTTTTCCTTCCTCAATATCCGCAAGAAACATTTGTCCACATAGCACAGGTGGGAATAAATTGCGGTCAGTTCTTGTGTGAAAGGTAACGGTCCTAAACTTTGATGAAACAACGTCTCAGATGCATCTAGTGCTTAAAATGTCACCAGCGTCCTGGTCCGGTTCTGTTCGTAAAATTTGCTATATTTTTTCTATTATGTCGTCTTCCTAATCTCGAATATATGAATATTTCGACTGTGAGTTGCCGCCGATTTATTGACCCACTTTGCTTGTGTTTAGCATTCATGCAGTTATTAGCAATTAGTAAACAATATTACTAATATCGGGACTTTCCACGTACAGCTACCTCACATCTTCACTTGCTGGATATTTAACGTGCGGTTTCAGAAACTGCGTCAAGCGTCGAGTAATCTTAACTGTTCTTATTTCCATTCTAGTTGATCGACCTCTTTACATTGGACATCAAAAGTCTTCAGTTTCCATCCGTTTTCTTGGCTGTGTCCGCCTTGTACCATTTTTCATCGCGGGAGCTCGCCACCCAAGTTTCATGCTTTCAGTTCTTAGACATCGCCGCTGTAAGTAATTCTATAAGCACTGGGATAATTCTAGTATAAGAGTGTTATAAGATTTAGATAATACTAGGAGTGTTATCAGCAATGTCTACCAATGTATCTACGGCATTTTACCTAATTTTGAGTTTATTGCTTTAGAAATCGGTTTTCCAGTGTTTGTCGGATTATTTATATCATTTATTTTTAAGGCATTAGGTGCCCTATATAGTTGGTTCTGTTAATATTGCCTGAATTTTGCGTGTTTTAATTGAAATCTTTATGCGTTTAGTGTGTTCACTGGATGGCGTTGTTTGCGATAACAGTCCCACACAGTGGTCTTCAACCTATGAAACAATTCCGCAGGGTGGAAGCAAGTGACGTACAAAATATTCAAACTCACACGAATAACATTAACACCTTTGTAAGTTAGCGGTAAACAATTCGGCTGATTTTGAACTGTTTTACTAAGTGTATGTTTTGCTTGTATGGCTCATCTTGGTTAAAGTTGGAATTGAACCCTAAAAGAGGACAAATGGTAGGCGTATTATAATTAATTATAATTTTAAACCAATAAACTTTGGCACATTGAGAGCTCTTTAGTCAAGCGAAAAGGCTTCCCATAGAGAGTCAGGGTCTTTGAAACGAATTAGAGAAATTAAATTGAATGGAAATGTCCAAGTGGTTTAACGAAACAAAAGCTTGGTATGACCTCGCTCAGTCAAAAGCAATAAATCAAACAATCGTTCTCATTATTCTCATTTCTCACAACTAAACTTCTCAAATAAAACTCATGATAAATGTGATTTTATACAATGACTTAACTGAAGCATAAACAAACATTTGCGGTTTGGGGTTTGATTTGTCAGATAAACTAGCCGACGAAAGAGAAGTTGCTGCAGCGCTATCTACATAAAAAAGAATTCAATTGGCGTGATCATAAACAGTTAACAAGGGACAGTCTCTTTTGGAAGTAGGTGCTTTCGACGGGGTTAACGAGTTAATCCAACGTCGATCGCCGAATGTTTTTTGTTGCCCGCGAATGATTTTGCGCAAGGGTAATTGCTGCGTTGATAGTCTGGTTTCTGAAAGGTGGGTGATGAATATGATAAGTTATCACTGTGTCATAAATTACCAAATGCTGTATGATTTGTGAAACTGGCCAATGTTTGTGTGTGGTGATCGTTGTTGCCATGTTTAGTTAAATTAATCGCGTTGGTTTGGTGAATTATGAATTGTGAAATTAGTACTTGTTTGTCCGGAACTCTTTGTTCCATTGTTAGCGTTAGATCGTGGGTAATGAGGTGGTTTAGACACTTAAATTTGTTGTATTTGTGGCTGTAGTGGGTAAGAAATTGCGACGTCTGGTGGTGACCACTTAAAAAATGTAGCACGAATTCGTTTATTAACTGGTTGAGTAAGATTCTTTTGTCCTACTGCACTCATTAATTCGCGCATTAAATCTTTGGAAGATAGAACACGAAGTGTCAGATCAGCCAACAAAAACTCTAAATAATCCTCAGTCCTCACGTTTATCAAAATGTTTCAAGATTTCATTGATTATTATGTCGTAACAGTTATGAGCATACGCAGAAGGTAAACAAAGCAGCCCGAGGTCTGTCGCTGGAATTGCCTCTACCGCTAACATGTGACGATTAGTTTTTGAAGTGATTTGATAAAGGGAAAATTTATGTTCAAGGTGGGAAATCCACGCTTCGGGATTGATTTACATGTTATACATGAAATACAAAATACTTACATGATTTAATCCTATTTACACATACTATCTCGATAAACAATGACATTTAATCGCTATAAAATACACATAGCTCGTTGCCATATCTCAAACCATACCGCACCACAAAGCCTATGCATATAAAGGAATACACTTCATTGCTTTTTTTCACTAATGCATAAACATTTTAACGCATCTTAAGGATATACGTTCTTTTATATTTTAGAATATTAAACGGAAGTTAACATAATTATTCATCCAATATGTTTCTAAACGGTCTGTTTGCAAAGCGTTTTTTATTCGTAATTTTGTACAAGACGTACTTTGTTGTTGTTCCATAACAGTGGTTGCGATTTACCACGGCAAACGAATGAAAACTGCCGACATTGCCTGTGATTATTTTACAGGCTGGCTAAAACAGCTACTGTTGCGTTTTTTAGCAGTTTTGTCATAGTTGCAATATCATCCCCGTGCTTTTCGATTCTGGCTTTGTACTCTGCAAACAACCTTGACTAGAACTCGATGGCAAACTTCTTTCGCGGACGTGCTGCGATCACGCTGTTTCGCATTTTCAGGAAGTCCGACTCGAACGTTACGAGCTTTCAGGTACTGGCGCAAGTCTTTCAATTGGCCTTTGTTGTACCTGATCAGTGATCACCGAGTAAGAAACTTTTTGGCATAACCTAGAATCCTAGATCATCTGATTAGAAACAGGTAATTCCTTTTTCATCTTCGTCCACATCTATCTCATGACTTAATACAATTTTAGGTAACGAGGGTCAGCAAGATACTGCCAGAAGATGATAGGTGTGTGTTAAGTTAAAGTTGACATGATAAGGCTTTAGAATTTAGGTAGTAGGCCTATAGTCATATAGTTCGTAGATTAAAAAAATTTTTCAGGGAGCTTTTGAATTCTTCTTCGAAGACGTCACCTCATAAATGGAAGCACGTATTGCAGAATGAGAGGAAACGCAAGATTTGCATCGGTCTACCACAAGTTTATGATTTCAAAACGTTGGAGTCAATTAACCTGGACACATATAAAGAGAAACATTTGCAGGTTAGGACGTTCTGGTAATTGTGATTAAATTTGACATAAAACTTTTTTTGTACATACTACAGATACAATCTACTATATAATATACTCATAGAATGTATATGTGCAAAGTCTTAGCAAATTTAGTTGTATTTAAAAATAAAAAAGAGACCATCTAGCTGTATTTTAGAAAATACCAAATGAAAATAAGAGTCCGTCAACATTCATATTTGTTTGAATTTATTACACTAACCACATTAAATGCATTGATGTATGGTACCAGTTGTTTGTTATCGTCATCAAACAAAATAACATCCGGTATCTGATATCTTACACATATACTTTTTACAAGGTAAAAGAATTCAATTCAATCTATGCCTTTCTATGGGATGAAGTTACAGGTCATTTCATGCATTAAAAGGGAGTTCTTGTGTAGGCAAAATATAATTCAATCTTTGATTTCTTATTTGATTTGATTTGTATAATGATTCTTTGATTTTTGTTTTTAAAAGTACACTTGCCGTGTAACAACTGAGAAAAGTGTCTTTTTTGTGCACTTTCAATGTGCACACCACTAACATTTATGGGATTTTATTTAATTATTATTTATCAATGTGCTTTAATGCAGTCACTAGTTACTACACTGCTAGAATGTAATCCACTTGTCCAAGACTTATCCTCACTGGGCATTTCCTTTCTCTTGGTTTTGTGCCGGTATTAACATAAAATAGACATAAATATAAATAACGGAATGTTTCGTCGGTGCTAGGTTATCGTTATTTCATAAACCAGATGGAAATGCATCGCGTGCGAAGTCAGCTTAGAGAAGCGATGAGATCCGGCTTTATTAAAAGGCTAAGCTGGGCTACTTACTACAATTTGATGGCACATTTCCAGAAATAGTTTTGCTGGCTTTCTTGTATTTAAGGATGTTCAATTATTTGCTTATTTATTTTTTTTGCAAAACTGGTAGGACAGTGATGGTTTTCGTGCAATAATGAAGTGTACGTATTACGTATGAAGTGTAGTGTACTTTTGTATAATATGTTTGTTGTATAATGTTTTTCACATGAATTAATGAAATTGAAGCAATTAAAGTGAAATAATCCATTCTTCGAATGTAAAATATTAACATGTCATTTTTCAGAAAACCGATTTTTTAGCCGTAAAATGTAGGCTAAATGTTGTCACTTCTTTACTACATAATACTGTAGATACCACAATTCATTTTCCATCTTAATATACAGTGTCTAGAATAGACTAAGGTTAAGCAATATATTATAATATATATTATTATATAATATAATTATATTATTTTCTCGATTATTTAGAAGAGTTTGACTTCTGGAAAGTAACTTTTTTCATTACAAAAGTTGTTTGATATTAGGGTTTATGTTATATTACTTATATATTATATTTATGTTATATTATGTTATATAGGCCTATCATATTTTTATCGCCTAAAAAAGCCAATTTCGCCAGCTATTACAATGCAAATGGAGTTTTACGTTTAAAGAATTTATAACATGTTTTTGGATAACTATACGCATATGCACAAGTAATGCATTCAGGTTCAAAATCATTACGTCCTTTTCTGAAACAAGGATACTTTTGCCACAGTTCATCAGATAACACAATATATTTCTTTGGCGCTATTGCTTAGCTTTATTTTGCTTTTATGGTTGTTTAAATCAAAACAATGATAACAAAAATGGTTAGACCTCAATCTGTCGCCGAAATGTCACTTGACTTAGGCCTCATGCCAAAAAGTCGGGATCACGTAAATTGTCCGTGAACAAAATCACTGGTGACAATTGGTCGTGGTCAGCTGGCTATCAAACGCTATGCTTTTATATTTTACGCATATTAGCATTGTTGTTTAATCAAATTATATGAATTAAGGTCAGTTGGTTCTAGGTAAATTTACGTCATGGTCAGCTGTGACGGACAGTTGTCCTCGCGTTTGTTTAGTTTATTCGCGGTAAATTTCCCGTGGTTAATTGTCGTTTAACCCTACAAGTCAAATAAAAATATAATTGTGTTGAAAATATAAGCAGGAAAGCAAAAAATGTAAAAAATAGGACATTTTGACGTTTTCAGTAGCATTTAGGCCTACTTTGAGCAAAAATCCTTTTTTATTAGAAAAGAGGATATATGGTAGCCCTAAGTAACACGAATGGTAAGCTAGGTGTGCCACAAGGCATTTTGCGTTAGTAGCAATATTGAAAACTCATATGAGAACTCACACTGGTGAGTGAACTTATCGACATTTATCCAAATTGGCAGTTTGCAAACTACAGGGAACCTTTTTGATTTTCGTTTTTATATGTGACAGTCACTGCTTTTTTTACTCTGTAATTAATTTTGCAAACAATTATTGATATTGAATATTTTTATTAAAAGAGTTACACATTATATGAGTTTACTCCTATCGATAAAACCTTCAAATATTTTAAGTTCTTTTCAGAAAATAGGTTATAAGTTTGTATAATAACAAATAAAAACGCAATGGATCGTCAAGTAGTTGGTATGCCAGTTGACGTTTTGTTAAAATCAATCAGTGATGGGATTTCACAAGACTTTTTCGACAAAGAAGGACAAGAAAAGAAATTTTCCTGCAAATTTTGTGATAAATCATTCACATGCAAAAGCAACTTGAAACAACATTTAAGAACTCACACAGGTGAGCGACCTTATCAATGCGATGTATGCGACAAGTCATTTACCCAAAGCAGCAGTTTGAAAGGTCATTTAAGAACTCATACTGGAGAGCGTAATTATCACTGCAAGTTTTGTGAAAAGTTATTTACTCAAAGCCAACATTTAAAAACTCATATGCGAATGCACACAGGTGAACGACCATATCAATGCCAGGTGTGCCTCAAGACATTTATCACAAGTGGAAGTTTGCAAGGTCATATGAGAATGCACACTGGTGAGAAACCTTATCAGTGCCAAATTTGTGTCAAGTCATTTACCAGAAGTGGACATTTGAAAACTCATATGAGAATCCACACTGGTGAGCGACCTTATCAGTGCCAAGTTTGCCTCAAGTCATTTACCACAAGCAACCATTTAAAAGCTCATATGAGAATCCACACTGGTGAGCGACCTTATCATTGTCAAGTTTGCCTCAAGTCATTTACCACAAGCAACAATTTAAAAGCTCATATGAGAATCCACACTGGTGAGCGACCTTATCAGTGCCAAGTTTGCCTCAAGTCATTTACCACAAGCAACCATTTAAAAACTCATATGAGAATCCACACTGGTGAGCGACCTTATCATTGTCAAGTTTGCCTCAAGTCATTTACCACAAGCAACAATTTAAAATTTCATATGAGAATCCACACTGGTGATAAACCTTATCAGTGCTAAATTTGTGTCAAGTCATTTACCCAAAGCCAACATTTAAAAGCTCATATCAAAATCCACAATGGAGATTGGTCTTTTTATTTCCAAGTGTGTCAACATTCCTTTTCCCAAAAGACAAATTTGCGGAGTCATGAAACTTTTCACACTGTGAAACGACATTGACACTGTTTAATGGCAGATGCATTAAACAAATATTAAATCTCCTATTGAGGAGATCTAAATATTTTGAAGTGGTCTTTGGACAAAACTTAGCATCAAAAAACATTTACAAACCATTCATCCAGATGCTGCATCCTTTTGTTTGTGTTTTATTTGTTCACTTTTACATGTTATATCAATGACTTTGTTGTATTTATGAAATATAAAATTGCACCATATGGTTGTGTTGGGCAAACAGCTTGTTTTTTCAGGAAGTTTATCAACGTAAGGTGCCCTAAAATTCGTATGATAAAACTCATATCATAACTCACACTGAAGAGAAACCTTATCAATGCCTACTGCAGAGGTGGCCAAACTGCGGCTCTTTAATGAATTTGCATTGTTCATTTAGACATCCATTTTTCCGGTATAGACGAGTTAATTGATCAGATTATGAAACAATGCGTTCTACCACAAGCAGTAACAGTCGACTGATTGTTAGTAATAATCAAACTACACTCCGAAGAAAAAATTATTGTGAAGAAGTGTGCTAACCTGTACACTGTAGTTAAGTAAACCGTCAGATTTAAGCTGCATGTCAGGGCTGAACTAGTTTTCAGTGTGGGTTACGGTTATATAAATAATTGCAAAAGGAGTTTATCCAAGAAATGTTGTTGGGGAATTATTGCAAAAAGAGAAAGTATGAAGAGGAGAATAGAACTTTTAAAACGGAATGGGAGGAAGAATTTGTATACACTGACTTTGAGCTAAACTTGTGTGTCTTATCTGTCATGCTTCGCTCAACCATTACAAAAAATGACGCAGATGAGTCGAAATTCAAAAAATAGACTAGTCTAGCTTCATCTTGCGGTTCTTTACCTAAAACACTTTCGTCTACCACAAGTTTGTGATTTCAAAACGTCGTAGTCCATTAACCTGGACACATACAAGATGAAACATTTGCAGGTTAGGACGTTCTGGTATTTGTGATTAATTTTGACATGAAACTTTCTTTGTACAAACTACAGATACAATCTACTATATAACAAACCCCATTCTACAACCCTGTCTAGTTAGTTCGAATCTTTGCAGTTACATTTGCGCGAATTCTCGCTCAATTCAAAAAGACTAGCAAATGGTATCTGGAAGTACAGTACTCAAATGTTATTCTGTAATTCTGTTAACTCTATGTGGCAATTGGTAATTGGGGATAGAAAAGGTTACCATGGGTATCCAAAAATTAATCCTATTTAGCAAATTGCTACACTCAGGAGCCATCTGTTAACTCTATGTAGCAAATGGTAACTGAAATTATGGCAAATATAAACCCTAAATAACAAAAGATTACATATGGTAGCCAAATGGCAATCCTTTCATTGCCGCCGCAACAATTACACTTTGTATTGGTTTTCACGTCTTTACCTTTAAAAATAATTATGATTTCGTGAAAAGTTTAACTCTCCGGGTTAATTGCCAATTGTAATGTATATCCGGAGTGATTTAGTCTTTCAAGTCATGATATGATGTTGTGATGTTAATCATTGATCAAATGAATTGCTGAATATAACGGAGACCCAGGTTCACTTATTACGTAATAATGCCGAGTTCGAATAGACCGATAATTAGTTTATCGAAATCCGTAAAAACGAAATACGTTGACAGATTTTGTCATGTAACTGCTTTATGGTTTTGGAAGGCGTTTTGCGCTATGGAAGGTACTCACCTGGCAATCCGGTTTTGCTATGCCCGTAGTGATTTAATTCTTTAAGTCTTTGCAACTTGAAACTAATGGAGTAATTTCACCAACCTAATTCGCGCAATTAACTGGCCGATAACATCGAGTTCAGTTCGACTCATAAAACGTATGGCGCGAGCAGTGACGGCAGCAACAAACAATTGCTGTACCTGGAGGCTGTCACATAAGAGCCAATGCTGGCAGCCCCGGGAAAAGTAAAACATTTCCAGGGTGGATAACAGCACCTTTGTTTGTGCACTTTTTGTCATCATTACGATGCCACAGGTATATAGTCACTTAAACCATCTAAATTTAAATGAAATTGAACAACAGCAAATTTTATTTTTATAACAGCAGGGAGATGATAAAAGTGACCCAGCAACAGAACAAAATGACGGGTCATGAATAAGCATTATGGACAAGTGCAGTCGGAAATCACAAAATCGGGATCTTCTAATACTGGATTAAATAAGAAGAAAAACTGTCCGTAAGTTCTACTATTATTTCCAACAGCTTTCAAGTATGAATGGAAGATAATTTAAAATACCTTTAGCTTTTCAATGCTGTTTTTGATTTCTATGTGTAAAAGAAAACAAAAGCCAAACATTTCCGAGAATAATGACATAATGGTGTTAGTAATTGTTCTAGATACTGTGGTGTCATGAATTTGAACATATCGCGCGACTGCAAAGTCGTGCACGATAAAAAAATAATGGGAAAGGTGATTTCAAGTGCGACTTTGCAAAAAGTTGCGGACTTCTTGGAATGGCCTCCTGAGACACCTACGTGGCAAGCTTCACGCTTTTTGTTTCGTGACAAAGGAGGGCCGTGCCGGAGCCGTAAGCTATGTTTCAGCTTTAGTTTAATTTCGCCGACTTGGCTGTTGGGTCTTCTTTGTTCGCTACGTCTCTTTATTTGCCTAAGTTATGTAGCATCTCGTTTTGTAGAACGTGATAGAGAGAGAGAGAGGGTTATTAAGCCCTCTTGCATGAAACAGTTAACTAGATCACTAAGATCAGTCGGTTTCATGAGAGAAAAATGAAAAGCAGTCTTGCTTCAACAGGCTGGCTTCATACCAATGTAGCCACATCGGAATTTTGAGTGTCGAGTCACGGGTAGCTAAGTCTTTTGTTTCCACCACGTGTCCACGTTTTATAGGTATTCGAGAGACTGTGAGTTGGTAATTAGCTGTGGAGAGTGGAGTGGCAGTTTTTTTAAATGGGGTTTCTAAGAGTACCGCGTCAATGTGATCATCGAAAGCAGTGTTTTTGTAAGTTTGTAAGATAAATCGTTCTTTGACAAGATTGCGAGCAAAAGTTAGCAACCATGATTATGCACACATCGCAAATTCGTACAAAATTTCAGGACAAATTTTGAAACTTGAAAAGGTAAGGAACGTTAGAGCCATGTACATTTTGTGACATTTATTAGATTTCGTTATGAGATGCTATGGTTTTGGTTGTTGTGGTCGCCGTTGTTTTGGCCAGTTGAACAACTTCATTATTATATTTTCTCTTGTTTATATCTTTATCTTGTTATATGACTATTATTAACATCAATTTTAACTTTCACATTAACCATAACCACATGTGTTGTTATTTTTGTTCTCAATCTGAGAGCCCACATTCAAATCGTCTTGTTTGTTTCAGCTGGGCCGACTCTGACGAATTATGGCGCTCGATGGTCGACCAAGATTCGCTTTATTACCGAAACAGCGCTTACTTGTCGAGACACGAAGATTTGCAACCTCTAGTGCGCACCATCCGGCTAGACTAGTTAATGGAGGTAGCAACTCAACTTCTAAACTCTAGGGGAAAGCAAGATAATGGAAAGTATCTTGTCTAACGCTAGTGTGTCTCTTTGCAGGTATCAAAGGTGTGAACTTTACACTGGGAGACGTTTTATTTAGCGATCGACTACATTGATCGATATCTTTACAACACAACCAACATTCACAAAACGAGGTTACAGCTTGTCGGTGTCACCGCCTTATTTATCGCCGCGCAATTAGAAGTAAGTTTGTCATTTTTTTGTATAAAATTTATTTGAAGAACCTATATTCACGCAGGTAAACAGTATTTAGGAGAAATGATTTCTAAATATTGGTCTTTGCTAAACTTTTGTGTCTCTACAGGAAATCTATCCCCCGAAGTTAACAGACTTTGCCTACGTCACCGATGGAGCTTGCACGGAGGAAGAAATCATATCCCAGGAATTGTTAATCCTTAGCACACTCAAGTGGTCGCTTTCCCCAGTCACAGTGGTGTCCTGGGTAAACGTTTATCTTCAGACAGCTCACGCGGTCACGCCGCTTTCGCCGCCAATGCTCTGTCATCCGCTTTTTTTCCTTCCTCAATATCCGCAAGAAACATTTGTCCACATAGCACAGGTGGGAATAAATTGCAGTCAGTTCTTGTGTGAAAGGTAACGATCCTAAACTTTGATGAAACAACGTCTCAGATGCATCTAGTGCTTAAAATGTCACCAGCGTCCTGGTCCGGTTCTGTTCGTAAAATTTGCTATATTTTTTCTATTATGTCGTCTTCCTAATCTCGAATATATGAATATTTCGACTGTGAGTTGCCGCCGATTTATTGACCCACTTTGCTTGTGTTTTGCATTCATGCAGTTATTAGCAATTAGCAAACAATATAACTAATATCGGGACTTTCTGCGTACAGCTACCTCACATCTTCACTTGCTGGATATTTAACGTGCGGTTTCAGAAACTGCGTCAAGCGTCGAGTAATCTTAACTGTTCTTATTTCCATTCTAGTTGATCGACCTCTTTACATTGGACATCAAAAGTCTTCAGTTTCCATCCGTGTTCTTGGCTGTGTCCGCCTTGTACCATTTTTCATCGCGGGAGCTCGCCACCCAAGTTTCATGCTTTCAGTTCTTAGACATCGCCGCTGTAAGTAATTCTATAAGCACTGGGATAATTCTAGTATAAGAGTGTTATAAGATTTAGATAATACTAGGAGTGTTATCACTTATCAGCAATGTCTACCAATGTATCTACGGCATTTTACCTAATTTTGAGTTTATTGCTTTAAAAATCGGTTTTCCGGTGTTTGTCGGATTATTTATATCATTTATTTTTAAGGCATTAGGTGCCCTATATAGTTGGTTCTGTTAATATTGCCTGAATTTTGCGTGTTTTAATTGAACTCTTTATGCGTTTAGTGTGTTCACTGGATGGCGTTGTTTGCGATAAAAGTCCCACACAGTGGTCTTCAACCTATGAAACAATTCCGCAGGGTGGAAGCAAGTGACGTACAAAATATTCAAACTCACACGAATAACATTGACACCTTTGTAAGTTAGCGGTAAACAATTCGGCTGATTTTGAACTGTTTTACTAAGTGTATGTTTTGCTTGTATGGCTCATCTTGGTTAAAGTTGGAATTGAACCCTAAAAGAGGACAAATGGTAGGCGTATTGTAATTAATTATAATTATAAACTAATAAACTTTGGCACATTGACAGCTCTTTAGTCAAGCGGAAAGGCTTCCCATAGAGAGTCAGGGTCTTTGAAACGAATTAGAGAAATTAAATTGAATGGAAATGTCCAAGTGGTTTAACGAAACAAAAGCTGGGTATGACCTCGCTCAGTCAAAAGCAATAAATCAAACAATCGTTCTCATTATTCTCATTTCTCACAACTAAACTTCTCAAATAAAACCCATGATAAATGTGATTTTATACAATGACTTAACTGAAGCATAAACAAACATTTGCAGTTTGGGGTTTGATTTGTGAGCTAAACTAGCCGACGAAAGAGAAGTTGCTGCAGCGCTATCTACATAAAAAAGAATTCAATTGGCATGATCATAAACAGTTAACAAGGGACAGTCTCTTTTGGAAGTAGGTGCTTTCGACGGGGTTAACCGAGTTAATCTAACGTCGATCGCCGAATGTTTTTTGTTGCCCGCGAATGATTTTGCGCAAGGGTGATTTCCGCGTTGATAGTCTGGTTTCTGAAAGGTGGGTGATGAATATGTTAAGTTATCACTGTGCCATAAATTACCACTTGCTGTATGATTTGTGAAACTGGTCAATGTTTGTGTGTGGTGATCGTTGTTGCCATGTTTAGTTAAATTAATCGCGTTGGTTTGGTGAATTATGAATTGTGAAATTAGTACTTGTTTGTCCGGAACTCTTTGTTCCATTGTTAGCGTTAGATCGTGGATAATGAGGTGGTTAAGACACTTAAATTTGTTGTATTTGTGGCTGTAGTGGGTAAGAAATTGCGACGTCTGGTGGTGACCACTTAAAAAATGTAGCACGATTTCGTTTATTAACTGGTTGAGTAAGATTCTTTTGACCTACTGCACTCATTAATTCGCGCATTAAATCTTTGGAAGATAGAACACGAAGTGTCAGATCAGCCAACAAAAACTCTAAATAATCCTCAGTCCTCACGTTTATCAAAATGTTTCAAGATTTCATTGATTATTATGTTGTAACAGTTATGAGCATACGCAGAAGGTAAACAAAGTTGCCCGAGGTATGTCGCCGGAATTGCCTCTACCGCTAACATGTGACGATTAGTTTTTGAAGTGATTTGATAAAGGGAAAATTTATGTTCAAGGTGGGAAATCCACGATTCGTGATTGATTTACATGCTATACATGAAATACAAAATACTTACATGATTTAATCCTATTTACACATACTATCTCGATAAACAATGACATTTAATCGCTATAAAATACACATAGCTCGTTGCCATATCTCAAACCATACCGCACCACAAAGCCTATGCATATAAAGGAATACACTTCATTGCTTTTTTTCACTAATACATAAACATTTTAATTTTTAACGCATCTTAAGGATATACGTTCTTTTATATTTTAGAATATTAAACGGAAGTTAACATAATTATTCATCCAATATGTTTCTAAACGGTCAGTTTGCAAAGCGTTTTTTATTCGTCATTTTGTACAAGACGTACTTTGTTGTTGTTCCATAACAGTGGTTGCGATTTACCACGGCAAACGAATGAAAACTGCCGACATTGCCTGTGATTATTTTACAGGCAGGCTAAAACAGCTTCTTTGCGACATGCATTTTTTTGCAGTTTTGTCATAGTTGCAATATCATCCCCGTGCTTTTCGATTCTGGCTTTGTACTCTGCAAACAACCTTGACTAGAACTCGATGGCAAACTTCTTTCGCGAACGTGCTGCGATCACGCTGTTTCGCATTTTCAGGAAGTCCGACTCGAACGTTACGAGCTTTCAGGTACTGGCGCCAGTCTTTCAATTGGCCTTTGTTGTACCTGATCACCGAGTAAGAAACTTTTTGGCATAACCTAGGATCCTAGATCATCTGATTAGAAACAGGTAATTCCTTTTTCATCTTCGTCCACATCTATCTCATGACTTAATACAATTTTAGGTAACGAGGGTCAGCAAGATATTGCCAGAAGATGATAGGTGTGTGTTAAGTTAAAGTTGACATGATAAGGCTTTAGAATTTAGGTAGTAGGCCTATAGTCATATAGTTCGTAGATTAAATAAATTTTTCAGGGAGCTTTTGAATTCTTCTTCGAAGACGTCACCTCATAAATGGAAGCACGTATTGCAGAATGAGAGGAAACGCAAGATTTGCATCGGTCTACCACAAGTTTGTGATTTCAAAACGTTGGAGTCAATTAACCTGGACACATATAAAGAGAAACATTTGCAGGTTAGGACGTTCTGGTAATTGTGATTAAATTTGACATAAAACTTTTTTTTTACATACTACAGATACAATCTACTATATAATATACTCATAGAATGTATATGTGCAAAGTCTTAGCAAATTTAGTTGTATTTAAAAATAAAAAAGAGACCATCTAGCTGTATTTTAGAAAATACCAAATGAAAATAAGAGTCCGTCAACATTCATATTTGTTTGAATTTATTACACTAACCACATTAATTGCATTGATGTATGGTACCAGTTGTTTGTTATCGTCATCAAACAAAATAACATCCGGTATCTGATATCTTACACATATACTTTTTACAAGGTAAAAGCATTCAATTCAATCTATGCCTTTCTATGGGATGAAATTACAGGTCATTTCATGCATTAAAAGGGAGTTCTTGTGTAGGCAAAATATAATTCAATCTTTGATTTCTTATTTGATTTGATTTGTATAATGATTCTTTGATTTTTGTTTTTAAAAGTAAACTTGCCGTGTAACAAATGAGAAAAGTGTCTTTTTGTGCACTTTCAATGTGCACACGACTAAAATTTATGGGATTTTATTTAATTATTATTTATCAATGTGCTTTAGTGCAGTCACTAGTTACTACACTGCTAGAATGTACACTTTTGTATAATATGTTTGTTGTATAATGTTTTTCACATGAATTAATGAAATTGAAGCAATTAAAGTGAAATAATCCATTCTTCGAATGTAAAATATTAACATGTCATTTTTCAGAAAACCGATTTTTAAGCCGTAAAATGTTGGCTAAATGTGGTCACTTCTTTACTACATAATACTGTAGATACCACAATTCATTTTCCATCTTAATATACAGTGTCTAGAATAGACTAAGGTTAAGCAATATATTATAATATATATTATTATATAATATAATTATATTATTTTCTCGATTATTTAGAAGAGTTTGACTTCTGGAAAGTAACTTTTTTCATTACAGAAGTTGTTTGAGATTAGGGTTTATGTTATATATTATATTTATGTTATATTATGTTATATAGGCCTATCATATCTTCATCGCCTAAAAAAAGGCCAATTTCGCCAGCTATTACAATGCAAATAGAGTTTTACGTTTAAAGAATTTATAACATGTTTTTGGATAACTATACGCATATGCACAAGTAATGCATTCAGGTTCAAAATCATTACGTCCTTTTCTGAAACAAGGACACTTTTGCCACAGTTCATCAGAAAACACAATATATTTCTTTGGCGTTATTGCTTAGCTTTATTTTGCTTTTAAGGTTGTTTAAATCAAAACAATGATAACAAAAATGGTTAGACCTCAATCTGTCGCCGAAATGTCACTTGACTTAGGCCTCATGCCAAAAAGTCGGGATCACGTAAATTGACCGTGAACAAAATCACTGGCGACAATTGGTCGTGGTCAGTTGGCTATCAAACGCTATGCTTTTATTTTTACGCATACTAGCATTGTTGTTTAATCAAATTATATGAATTAAGGTCAGTTGGTTCTAGGTAAATTTACGTCATGGTCAGTTGTGACGGACAGTTGTCCTCGCGTTTGTTTAGTTTATTCGCGGTAAATTTCCCGTGGTTAATTGTCGTTTAACCCTAAAAGTCAAATAAAAATATAATTGTGTTGAAAATATAAGCAGAAAAGCAAAAAATGTAAAAAATAGGACATTTTGACGTTTTCAGTAGCATTTAGGCCTACTTTGAGCAAAAATCCTTTTTCTTTAGAAAAGAGGATATATGGTAGCCCTAAGTAACACGAATGGTAAGCTAGGTGTGCCACAAGGCATTTTGCGTTAGTAGCAATATTGAAAACTCATATGAGAACTCACACTGGTGAGTGAACTTATCGACATTTATCCAAATTGGCAGTTTACAAACTACAGAGAACCTTTTTGATTTTCGTTTTTATATGTGACAGTCACTGCTTTTTTTACTCTGTAATTAATTTTGCAAACAATTATTGATATTGAATATTTTTATTAAAAGAGTTACACATTATATGAGTTTACTCCTATCGATAAAACCTTTAAATATTTTAAGTTCTTTTCAGAAAATAGGTTATAAGTTTGTATAATAACAAGTAATAACGCAATGGATCGTCAAGTAGTTGGTATGCCAGTTGACGTTTTGTTAAAATCAATCAGTGATGGGATTTCACAAGACTTTTTCGACAAAGAAGGACAAGAAAAGACATTTTCCTGCAAATTTTGTGATAAATCATTCACACGCAAAAGCAACTTGAAACAACATTTAAGAACTCACACAGGTGAGCGACCTTATCAATGCGATGTATGCGACAAGTCATTTACCCAAAGCAGCAGTTTGAAAAATCATGTAAGAACTCATACTGGAGAGCGTAATTATCACTGCAAGTTTTGTGAAAAGTTATTTACTCAAAGCCAACATTTAAAAACTCATATGAGAATGCACACAGGTGAACGACCATATCAATGCCAGGTGTGCCTCAAGACATTTACCACAAGTGGAAGTTTGCAAGGTCATATGAGAATGCACACTGGTGAGAAACCTTATCAGTGCCAAGTTTGCCTCAAGTCATTTACCACAAGCAACCATTTAAAAGCTCATATGAGAATCCACACTAGTGCGCGACCTTATCATTGTCAAGTTTGCCTCAAGTCATTTACCCAAAGCAACAATTTAAAATCTCATCTAAGAATCCACACTGGTGAGCAACCTTATCATTGCCAAGTTTGCCTCAAGTCATTTACCACAAGCAACCATTTAAAAGCTCATATGAGAATCCACACTGGTGAGCGACCTTATCATTGTCAAGTTTGCCTCAAGTCATTTACCCAAAGCAACAATTTAAAATCTCATCTGAGAATCCACACTGGTGAGCGACCTTATCATTGCCAAGTTTGCCTCAAGTCATTTACCACAAGCAACCATTTAAAAACTCATCTGAGAATCCACACTGGTGAGCGACCTTATCATTGTCAAGTTTGCCTGAAGTCATTTACCAAAAGTGGAAATTTGAAAACTCATATGAGAATGCACACTGGTGAGCGACCTTATCATTGTCAAGTTTGCCTCAAGTCATTTACCACAAGCAACAATTTAAAAGCTCATATGAGAATCCACACTGGTGAGCAACCTTATCATTGCCAAGTTTGCCTCAAGTCATTTACCACAAGCAACCATTTAAAAACTCATCTGAGAATCCACACTGGTGATAAACCTTATCAGTGCCAAGTTTGCCTCAAGTCATTTACCACAAGTGGAAATTTGAAAACTCATATGAGAATCCACACTGGTGAGCGACCTTATCATTGTCAAGTTTGCCTCAAGTCATTTACCACAAGCAACAATTTAAAAGTTCATATGAGAATCCACACTGGTGATAAACCTTATCAGTGCTAAATTTGTGTCAAGTCATTTACCCAAAGCCAACATTTAAAAGCTCATATCAAAATCCACAATGGAGATTGGTCTTTTTATTGCCAAGTGTGTCAACATTCCTTTTCCCAAAAGAAAAATTTGCGGAGTCATGAAACTATTCACACTGTGAAACGACATTGACACTGTTTAATGACAGATGCATTAAACAAATATTAAATCTCCTATTGAGGAGATCTAAATATTTTGAAGTGGTCTTTGGACAAAACTTAGCATCAAAAAACATTTACAAACCATTCATCCAGATGCTGCATCCTTTTGTTTGTGTTTTATTTGTTCACTTTTACATGTTATATCAATGACTTTGTTGTATTTATGAAATATAAAATTGCACCATATGGTTGTGTTGGGCAAACAGCTTGTTTTTTCAGGAAGTTTATCAACGTAAGGTGCCCTAAAATTCGTATGATAAAATTCATATCATAACTCACACTGAAGAGAAACCTTATCAATGCCTACTGCAGAGGTGGCCAAACTGCGGCTCTTTAATGAATTTGCATTGTTCATTTAGACATCCATTTTTCCGGTATAGACGAGTTAATTGATCAGATTATGAAACAATGCGTTCTACCACAAGCAGTAACAGTCGACTGATTGTTAGTAATAATCAAACTACACTCCGAAGAAAAAATTATTGTGAAGAAGTGTGCTAACCTGTACACTGTAGTTAAGTAAACCGTCAGATTTAAGCTGCATGTCAGGGCTGAACTAGTTTTCAGTGTGGGTTACGGTTATATAAATAATTGCAAAAGGAGTTTATCCAAGAAATGTTGTTGGGGAATTATTGCAAAAAGAGAAAGTATGAAGAGGAGAATAGAACTTTTAAAACGGAATGGGAGGAAGAATTTGTATACACTGACTTTGAGCTAAACCTGTGTGTCTTATCTGTCATGCTTCGCTCAACCATTACAAAAAATGACGCAGATGAGTCGAAATTCAAAAAATAGACTAGTCTGGCTTCATCTTGCGGTTCTTTACCTAAAACACTTTCGTCTACCACAAGTTTGTGATTTCAAAACGTTGTAGTCCATTAACCTGGACACATACAAGATGAAACATTTGCAGGTTAGGACGTTCTGGTATTTGTGATTAATTTTGACATGAAACTTTCTTTGTACAAACTACAGATACAATCTACTATATAACAAACCCCATTCTACAACCCTGTCTAGTTAGTTCGAATCTTTGCAGTTACATTTGCGCGAATTCTCGCTCAATTCAAAAAGACTAGCAAATGGTATCTGGAAGTACAGTACTCAAATGTTATTCTGTAATTCTGTTAACTCTATGTGGCAATTGGTAATTGGAGATAGAAAAGGTTACCATGGGTAGCCAAAAATTAATCCTATTTAGCAAATTGCTACACTCAGTAGCCATCTGTTAACTCTATGTAGCAAATGGTAACTGAAATTATGGCAAATATAAACCCTAAATAAGAAAAGATTACATATGGTAGCCAAATGGCAATCCTTTCATTGCCGCCGCAACAATTACACTTTGTATTGGTTTTCACGTCTTTACCTTTAAAAATAATTATGATTTCGTGAAAAGTTTAACTTTCTGGGTTATTTGCCAATTGTAATGTGAATCCGGAGTGATTTAGTCTTTCAAGTCATGATATGATGTTGTGATGTTAATCATTGATCAAATGAATTGCTGAATATAACGGAGACCCAGGTTCACTTATTACGTAATAATGACGAGTTCGAATAGACCGATAATTAGTTTATCGAAATCCGTAAAAACGAAATACGTTGACAGATTTTGTCATGTAACTGCTTTAAGGTTTTGGAAGGCGTTTTGCGTTATGGAAGGTACTCATCTGGCAATCCGGTTTTGCTATGCCCGTAGTGATTTAATTCTTTAAGTCTTTGCAACTTGAAACTTATGGAGTAATTTCACCAACCTAATTCGCGCAATTAACTGGCCGATAACATCGAGTTCAGTTCGACTCATAAAACGTATGGCGCGAGCAGTGACGGCAGCAACAAACAATTGCTGTACCTGGAGGCTGTCACATAAGAGCCAATGCTGGCAGCCGCGGGAAAAGTAAAACATTTCCAGGGTGGATAACAGCACCTTTGTTTGTGCACTTTTTGTCATCATTACGATGCCACAGGTATATAGACACTTAAACCATCTAAATTTAAATGAAATTGAACAACAGCAAATTTTATTTTTATAACAGCAGGGAGATGATAAAAGTGACCCCGCAACAGAACAAAATAACGGGTCATGAATAAGCATTATGGACAAGTGCAGTCGGAAATCACAAAATCGGGATCTTCTAATACTGGATTAAATAAGAAGAAAAACTGTCCGTAAGTTCTACTATTATTTCCAACAGCTTTCAAGTATGAATGGAAGATAATTTAAAATACCTTCAGCTTTTCAATGCTTTTTTTGATTTCTATGTGTAAAAGAAAACAAAAGCCAAACATTTCCGAGAATAATGACATAATGGTGTTCGTAATTGTTCTAGATACTGTGGTGTCATGAATTTGAACATATCGCGCGACTGCAAAGTCGTGCACGATAAAAAAATAATGGGAAAGGTGATTTCAAGTGCGAACTTTGCAAAAAGTTGCTGACTTCTTGGAATGGCCTCCTGAGACACCTACGTGGCAAGCTTCACGCTTTTTGTTTCGTGACAAAGGAGGGCCGGGCCGGAGCCGTAAGCTATGTTTCAGCTTTAGTTTAATTTCGCCGACTTGGCTGTTGGGTCTTCTTTGTTCGCTACGTCCCTTTATTTGCCTAAGTTATGTAGCATCTCGTTTTGTAGAACGTGATAGAGAGAGAGAGAGGGTTATTAAGCCCTCTTGCATGAAACAGTTAACTAGATCACTAAGATCAGTCGGTTTCATGAGAGAAAAATGAAAGGCAGTCTTGCTTCAACAGGCAGGCTTCATACCAATGTAGCCACATCGGAATTTTGAGTGTCGAGTCACGGGTAGCTAAGTCTTTTGTTTCCACCACGTGTCCACGTTTTATAGGTATTCGAGAGACTGTGAGTTGGTAATTAGCTGTGGAGAGTGGAGTGGCAGTTTTTTTAAATGGGGTTTCTAAGAGTACCGCGTCAATGTGGTCATCGAAAGCAGTGTTTTTGTAAGTTTGTAAGATAAATCGTTCTTTGACAAGATTGCGAGCAAAAGTTAGCAACCATGATTATGCACACATCGCGAATTCGTACAACATTTCAGGACAAATTTTGAAACTTGAAAAGGTAAGGAACGTTAGAGCCATGTACATTTTGTGACATTTATTGGATTTCGTTATGAGATGCTATGGTTTTGGTTGTTGTGGTCGCCGTTGTTTTGGCCAGTTGAACAACTTCATTATTATATTTTCTCTTGTTTATATCTTTATCTTGTTATATGACTATTATTAACATCACTTTTAACTTTCACATTAACCATAACCACATGTGTTGTTATTTTTGTTCTCAATCTGAGAGCCCACATTCAAATCGTCTTGTTTGTTTCAGCTGGGCCGACTCTGACGAATTATGGCGCTCGATGGTCGACAAAGATTCGCTTTATTACCGAAACAGCGCTTACTTGTCGAGACACGAAGATTTGCAACCTCTAGTGCGCACCATCCTGCTAGACTAGTTAATGGAGGTAGCAACTCAACTTCTAAACTCTAGGGGAAAGCAAGATAATGGAAAGTATCTTGTCTAACGCTAGTGTGTATCTTTGCAGGTATGAAAGGTGTATACTTTACACCGGTAGACGTTTTATTTAGCGATCGACTACATTGATCGATATCTTTACAACACAACCAACATCACGCATTACAGACCACAATGAAGTCACAAAGAAGACGCGAAACTTGCAGTTATATTGACCGGGGAAGGCTTGATTGGCCACGGTCGCATTATGTGGAACATTTGCACTTTCAAACGGAGAAACTCGTATTTGACTCTTAGGTAATATCGCGCATCGCACTGTATTTGAACTCTTACGTAATAACGCGCATCCTGGTACTCGCGCCTCAATCAAGCTCATTGAGGAACGTTTTCTTGACAATACAGCAAGTATGCATCATTAACCTTCTAGGCCGCCGATCTTTGTTTCTTCAGTTCTAAACTCACCATGCTATAATTTATAACGATTACGATCAAAGCGTCTTCTCTGTCCCACGGACAATTAATATCACGCTTCGTTTCGCTCATTTCTTTTGTATTTGCCAATATTAGGTCAATTTTTTCTAATTTCGTGTAGGGTATTGTCAAATGGGAACTGACTATATAACGCATCTCTTTTTGCTGGAAGAGTTGAATTAGGCTGCAGGTTTTGCAGCCTAATTTTTATAGCTAACTTATCTGCATGTAGGTTAATGGTTTTTTTGTTAAAGTTAGGATAAAATGTTTCTTGTATAATGTTTTTTACATAAATCACAGTGAAATAATCCGTTCTTAGTGTAACGTATCACTTTTTGCAGGAAGAACAATTACATGTACTGCTGTTTAGTTTGCCAGGCAGCTCAAGCAACACAAGTGGCTTCGACCGAAAGTTTTATCGTTTTTTAACTATTTTCAAGTTAGCCATAGTCGTTGATCAGATAGAGCTCAAAAACAGTTAACAGTAAAGTACAGTACGGTATAATGTTTCCAAAATCGCTAAAATGTGGCCAAAGAAAATGTATAAATTAATTTGTACAGGTGATATCAGTAAACAAAATAACGACATTGAATATGAATCGAATGACTGACATCGAGATGGCTGACTTTGTGACATCAGGTATTGTACACTAGCTTGTGTAAATGACTGCGCACTTATGTAACCAGGTACGTGAATTAAATAATTTGCTATTCGTTTCGAGGGGAAGAGAATTTTGCTGGAAAGAATCGCAAAGAAGAGGAACAAAAGCAGTCTGACCTCCGTTTGAGGAAACATCGTGTTGGTTGCATTTATCGATAAAATAATAAAGACAATGTCAATTTTACTGGCAAAAATAAAACTTACCGATTTAATCCTTTCTCTGCAGGAGGAACAAGAAGTTGATAAAAATAAAAAAGAAGAAAATTACGACAGTGACAACGTCGTGGGCACGGGGAATGGACATGCGTTGTCGGAAAACGCTACATTGGATTGTTCTGAAGTAAGCTGGCTTTGGATATAAGTCTGCATTTGTAAATTTTTCATGTTGTTACGACTAATTATTATGAGTAGGCGAAATTTTCTTCCATAGGTTTAAACCTGGCAAATGTTCTTTCAGTGATTTGATGTATATATCTCAGCGGGTAAAATAACATACCTGTGCCGAACGTAAAGCTGCGTCAGCAAGGTGACCATGGTAGCCAAATAATAATCCTGTTTAGCAAATTGTTACGCTCTGTAGCCTTTTGTTAACTTTGTGTGGCAATTGGTAACTGGAAAAAGCTAAATGAGTGATTTAGTCTTTTAAGTCACGATATGATGTTGTGATACTCATCATTGATCAAATGTATTGCTGTATATAACGGAGATCCAGGTTCACTAATTACGTAATAATGCCGAGTTCGAAAAGGCCGATAATTAATTTATCGATATCCTAAAAAACGAAATACGTTGACAGATATTTTCTTGTAACTCCTTCAGGGTTTTGGAAGGCGTCTTACGTTATGGAAGGTACTCATCTGGCAAACCGGTTTTGCTAAGTCCATAGTGATTTAATTCTTTAAGTCTGTGCAACTTGAAACTTATGGAGTTATTTCACCAGCCTAATTCGCGCAATTAATTGACCGATAACGTCTGGTTCAGTTCGACCTATAAAACGTATGGCGCGCACAGTTACGGCAACAACAAACAGTTGTTGTACATGGGAGTTGTCACATAGGAGCCAATGCTTACGGGCCCGGGCAAAAATAAAACATTTCCAGTGTGGATAACGATTGATGGAGTTAAGGGTGACCTAAACTATACAATATACATCATATTAAATAGTGTTGTGAAACGTGGCTGTTAAATTTTTTGATTCTTTTTAGATTTTTATCCTCATTTTTATCCACAATATGCCACAGGTATATAGAAACTTAAACCATCTACATTTAAATGAAATTGAACAACAGCAAATTTTCTTTTTATAACAGCAGGGAGGTGATAAAAGTGACCCAGCAACAGAACAAAATGACGGGTTCATGAATACGGATTATGGACAAGCGCAGTCGGAAAAAACAAAATCAGGATCTTCTAATACTGCATTAAATAAGAAGAAAAAGTGTCCGTAAGTTCTACTATAATTTCGACTAGCTTTTAAGTATGAATATAAGATAATTTAAAATGCCTTCAGCTTTTCAATGCTGTTTTTGATTTCTATGTGTAAAAGAAAACAAAAGCCAAACATGTCCGAGAATAATGACATAATGCTGTTAGTAATTGTTCTAGATACTGTGGTGTCATGAATTTGAACATATCGCGCCACTGCAAAATCGTGCACGACAAAAAAAATAATGGGAAAGGTGATTTCAAGTGCGAACTTTGCAAAAAGTTCCTGACTTCTTGGAATGGCCTCGTGAGACACCTACGTGGCAAGCTTCACGCTGATCAACCCAAGGCAATGGAAATGGCTGATTCTATGGACCGCCGCCGGAAAAACGTCCCAATCGTAAGTTTTGGTAAATACACACAGTACGAAATGACTGTGCAGTAGAAACACACTCATGCAATGATTAACACAATTCCTCGCTACATTTTACAGCAACAAACTAATTGCATCAACTGGAATAAAGTTTTAAACAACTTCAAAAGCTTTTTAATGGGCCACGATGGGGGGGCACACGAAGAACGGGTAGCCCAAGATAAAGTATTACTTTTGCAAAATATAATAAAAGACTGTGATTTCAAAACGTTGGAGTCCATTGACCTGGACACATATAAAGAGAAACATGTGCAGGTTAGGACGTTATATTAATTTTGATTAGTTACATACAAGATTTTTTGGATATACTACAGGTAGAATCTACTATGTAATATATTCATAGAATTTATATCAGCAAAGTAAAAGCTCACTGGAAAGCAAAGGTTTGAAGGTGAACATCAAACCAAAGCGATGAGAATTGGTAGAAAATCGTTGAAGGGAGTAGTCGGTACTGTTGAGTGTTGATCCATGCGGAATTTGTGGGAAGAGAGTAGGGAGAAATTCCATTCAATGCAGAAAGTGAAAGTACTGTATTGAGTGCATAAGAGAAGTTCAGGTAGGCCTATCAATGGAAGGCTGATGAGTGGAAGGACATGTGAACTTGGGAAGTAATGAGATCGAGCTTGTTAAGGAGTTTCGTTGTTTAGGGGATATGATAGGGAAAAATTACAGTACTGGCAGGGCAGTGACGGCAAGAATACGCGCTAGTTGGAAAACTTTTAAGGAATTGTCTGATACACTCTAGGGCAGACTACTCTATACAAACCTAAAAGAATGGCTGTGTAAAGCATGTGTAAGAAGTGTGATGTGTTACGTAGCTGAATGTTAGGCGATGAAGAAGGCTGATGTCAGGCGAATGCAGATGACAGAAATGAGGATTATTCGAATGATGTGTGGTAAGACACTACGAGATGGCATTACCAATGATGTGATAAGAAGGTGGACATGTGTGGAATATATTGAAGAACATCTAAGAGGACATCGTCTGAGATGGTTGTGGAACGTTGAGCGAATGAATAAGTAGAGCTTAATAAGAAGAGTACAACATAAGATGATTGCAGTAAAGGTGAAAACGGGAAAATCAAAGAAAACATGGGAAGAGACGGTGAAGGATGACAAGAGAAGGAAAGGTTTGAAGATCGAGGATGCCATCGACAGGGGAAAGTGTCGGCGTCGTTGCAGGCAACTGGTCGACCCTGAATTTGTTTCGGGATGAAGACTAGGCCTGAACAACATTCGAATGGAAGATGATTATGTATATATGCAAAGTCTTAGCAAAAATAGTTGTATTTAAAAATAAACAAAAACCATCTTTCTTTATTTTAGAAATTACAAAATGAAAATAAAACTCCTTCGACATTCATATCCCACTCGAATGCCATGACGAGCTTCCTCAGCTTTTCATTACTGAAGAAGCTTCCATTGACCTTCAACGTGGGGGAAGCCCTTATTAACCTCAAGAATCGAAGGGCATCCTACAGAAAATTTCTAAAAAGTAGGTGATTACAAGCGCTGCCTACATGTAGCCTTTCCACTCTTGGATGATTTACTCGTGTTGGTATCTAAAAACTAGTTTTGTTATTGCAATTAAAACTTCTGTGTTAAAAAATACGCGTTTGCTAACCACTCTTTATTACCTAAACTGTTGCGTTTTCTAGGAGGCAAGTTATTAAGGAGACGGATCGCAGAAATGCGTTGGACCCGGCAGAAATGAACAAAGTTATGACAAATCCACTTTTTCGTAATACTGCGCTGACCATAAAACGTAAATGACAGTTACAGTTGTTTTATATTTTTACATTATTTTAATTCTCGTTGAATGTGTAACTCACTATATAAAAAAATGCAGTATGGAGAAGAGACCCCGGAGCCGAGGTGAGAAGAGCCCAAGGGGAAGTCCTCATGGCTTATCTGATAATTGAAAACTCGCAACGGACAAGTGCGGTGCGCAATATGCTCGTTGAAGGGCTAATGTTTGGCTATCCGACCGAGAAAAAACGATGGATTGTTCGTGTAAGTCACCACATTTTCCTTTCATGTAGAACTCTATTAAAAAAGGATGTTTTTAATGCAGGTGCGCGGTCACAAAACATTCTCAACATATGGGGATGCAACTATTGTAATGCCAGAATGGTTGAAGAGAGGGCTGGATAACCTTGTCAGATTCAACGGAGAAGAGTGTAAGATTGTTTTTCCCCATAAGGGAATAAATCTTACAAGTTCCTCTGCAGCTAAAGCAATACAGCGGGTTTGGAAGTTGGCCGGAGGTCGCGGAAAATTTACAGCAACCTCAAACCGGAAGTATTCGGCCACACAAGTAATTGATCTTTACTGTAATTAGACCTAGCAATATAAATAACGATAAATCGCTAATAATGAAAATATTCTACAGCAAAATTTCAATAAAAGTCAACCAGTGACGTATTTAAAATTTAAAATTTCATATTAGGTTAGATCTAAGAGACCGGACCGCCGCCTTTTGGTGGCCAAGCATATGGCGCATAGCTCGAGCACACAAGAGAGATATTACGCGAACGACCTACAGAATGAAGAGGCTGAAGAAGCCTATGAAGTCATGAAAGAAATAAGGGTAAGTTGTTCAAATCAACTTAAATGGGATTCCTCGGAATAAGTATAAAAGTTTTAACTTTTTTGTGTGCATTACAAGTCTGATTCGCGAATAAATTCTATTCTTGGCAACGAAACAATTTCTTGTCGATGGCAAGTTTGATGTGAACACACGCTTCCTTCCGGCAAATGGTTGTCAGTAAAAAATTGAATTATATTTTTTAATCGCAGTCGTGCAGTTCGGCTGGTCGCACCGAAACAAAAGGCGCATCAGCTCAAAGAAGCCCGTCTGCTGAAAGAATCGCATCAGCTGTGGAGGTTTCATTTATAGAAAAAGGTTTGTCAGATGATAGAAGCCCATATTCTGAACGAGTAGAACCAGCTGCTGACGTTTCATCAGAAGAAAGTTTGTCAGCTGAAAGAAGCACCTTTGCTGAAGAAGACGAGTCATTACAAATTCGCCGAAACAAAGACGGTGGCCAACAAAAGGCGGTCCGGGATAAAATAGTTGAGCCTCGTGTTGTTCTGCAGCAGGTAAATTCTCTGAAAAATCTCTTCAAATCAATCGTGGTAATTTTGCATTTTTTGGTTTATAGATCGACATCTCTAATGTGGCAGGTGCTTCGAAGCTGTCGGTAAGTTAAAATTTAATTACGACTTTACAGTGAAACTATGATTTTATTGATATTATTTCCTGTCACCCCACATGCTTTATGTATCCAATGCGTGCATCAATCAAGAAATTTATAAATTATATATGTACTAGTCACACATATTTAAATTAAAAACAGAAATTTGCTTGAATTACCAAAATTTATTTAAATGATTTAGGAAAGCCCCAGCACATCTGCATCACCCTCCAGAAAGAGGAAAAAGAAAAGCAATTCCAGAGATTTTAATGTCGTGGTAAATAGCTTTCTAAGCATTTTAGTATATATCGGGAGATTGGAATACGGGAAGGTGTTTCCTGATATACTTGACCGATAATGTTTGTATCACTCCACAAACGTTACGTGACCAATGCATATATGACTGAACCATGCGGTTATAAAAAGTATGCATACTGTACACACATATTTAATAGCGCAAAAACACTGTACAGTTTTCTTGATATACCAAAGTTCTTTTAATAATATAGGAGAGCCCCGGCTCAGCTACAAAACCATCTAGAAAGAGGAAAGCTACTTTCGATCGTTATAGTTTCTCGGTAAGTAGTATTTTAACAATTTTCGTTTATTGTATTATATTGCATATAAGTTTACATATTTAAAATCTATTTTTACATGTTTTATATAATTCCTCAAGCCGAAGCCAGGGGAAAAGCTCACAATTTTAGGTTTTATTAAGGACTTTTTTTATAAATTTAACTGCATTTTGATAAATTTAGCCATTAAATCCACATCGATTGTCGAAATTAGAGAAGGAAGAAAAAAAAGTTAATGTTGTGGTAGGTCTTAGTTAAGTTTATTTTCCATTTGTAATGAAAACGTAAAAAATGCATGTGCCTTGTATAATTTAATTATGTATACGGTAAACTATTTTCAATGATTTTATTATTAATTTCTAAAACTTACTGTTTTTAACAGAAATCTCGGCGACAGTTTTCTGCAGATGAATCGCTTGAAGTTAAACAATTTTTCTCATGGTATATTGGTACGAAGAAGGGAATAACAACGCAATATGCTAAAACGGCTCTTGCAGATGGAAACCTCCCTAAATGCAAGGAATTTTCCAAAACGCCGAAACAGTTGCAGGACAAAGTCCGGCAACTGATTCGGCGTTCTTTGAATGATAATTAATTAAGTGTGTATGTGCAAAATAAATGTGGTATATTTGGACGCCTTATTCTGGGTTAGGGTTAAGACTTTTTGATGCCTATTGCCACTTGTAATGTATTTTAAAATTGCTTCGTATTTTTTCAAAAATGATGATATACCTGTTGCATGAAAACCACATTACAATGTTCAATTTTCTCGGAAGGGTATTTTTCAATCAATTTTGCCGGAAAAGTTAATTGGAATTATTTTCATATTTCGGCCAGTAATGGTTAAACGGAATAAATAAACTAGAGAAAAATAAAAAGTTTTAGTTGGTAAGTTTTGCGATAGCTGATTAAGGTCACATTAAGGATCTTCTAATACTGGTTTAAATAAGAAGAAAAAGTGTTCGTAAGTTCTACTATAATTTCGACCACCTTTCAAGTATGAATGGAAGATAATTTAAAATACCTTCAGCTTTTCAATGCTGTTTTTTATTTCTATGTGTAAAAAAAACAAAAGCCAAATATGTCCGAGAATGATGACAATCAGTAAGTTATAATTCGCATTGGTACAAATGCGCACGAAGTAACTATTACCAAATGTATTTCGCAAAATATACGGGTATGAATGTGCACGAAGTAACATTTACCAAATGTATCTCGCAACAAATACGGGTATCAAACTGCACGAAGCAAAAAGTTTGTATATTGGTAAAGGTATATTGGTACGAAGAATGGAATAACAACGGATGATGCTAAAACGGCTCTTGCAGATGGGAACCTCCCCAAATGCAAAGAGTATTCCAAAACGCCGAAACAGTTGCAGGACAAAGTCCAGCAAATGATTCGGCGTTCTTTGATTGATAATTAAGTGTGGAGGCCCAGTTAAACAATATGTACGTTTTATCTATGGGCCTTACATGGCTACGAAGTAGCATGTTTGGCTTATGTGTGGGCTTACTGAGGAATGGCCAAATCATTTAATGCAAAAGAAGGGCCATACATGGCTTTTTTCTGTGAAAATGCAACAACATTTTCATTTCACCATATCTACTTTATCGTGATAACAATGGTAGTTTTTTTTGCATTTCATTGTCGTATAGTATAGTTCAATATTTCTGTATTATTTTTTTCAAAACCTTTGCCTATCTTTGTGTGCGAAAAATGCTGCAGTTTGTAGTTTTTAAAAGCTGAAATAGAAGCAAACAGTGTATTATTATTGTTTTAAAAGGCATTGAAAGATATCGTTTATTTCAATTTAAAACGCATACACATTTACGGTTACGAAATTGCTGTTTTGATAATAACGTTTAAGTAGTGCATGTTGCAAAACAGGATTCTCTTAGCAGTAGGCGAGATTTTTGTAGTTTTGTTCCTGCAAAGCTCCTTAAGCGCTTGATCAATGCTTTTAAGGTTTTCCAAGTAACTGGATAATGTGTGTGAGTTTTTCACTGAAATTAGGTTATGCTGGCTGTTGTTAAACATAGCCTGTAGCGGTTAGGTTAGAGAATGGGTATGCAAAAAGTTGATCCTAGCTATTTTCGGTTTAACTGAAGTTAGATTTAGATTACAAGGTATATTTACTATTTAGGTTCTAAAATTTAGGTTACTCTGTTATAACATTTAAGTTAGGTTGACAAGAAACTGTGAAAAATAGCTTTGGTAATAGCTTGAAAAATAGCACTCCAGGTCAAGTAGCCAAGTCGAAATCAATGGAATCGAATTACGCGGGCCTACTCATATATAGGCTAATAAATACACTGACACAGAAATTTAAACATGGTATTAATATCAAATACCACAAAATAACTAATATATGTTTGCTAAATTCATGTTTTTTTAGCCGACAGTCAGATTTGGTCACAATATTATCTCAAAAATCGAGCAAACTTAACCACAAAATATGTAAAATATAACCTCTTGACAAGCAGCGTGCTATTATTAAAAATCAAAGCTTGCCTTTGATTGAAAATAATTAATATATTGCTTAACCTTAGTCTATTTTAGACACTGTATATTAAGCTGTAAAATAAATTGTGGTATCTACAGTATTATGTGGTGAAGAAATGAAAACATTTACACAAAATTTTATGGCCTAAAATCGGTTTTCTGAAAGTTGACGTGCTTGTATTTTACATTCTAAGAAGGGATTATTTCACTGTAATTTTTTACAGTTCATTGATTTATGTGAAAAACATTATACAACAAACATAGTATACCAAAGTTTAGCAAAAACTTTTTTTGTTTTTTGTTTTGCTGACCAGCAAGCTCTGGACATTTACAATGCCACCTCGCGGAGGTTCAAAGTTAAACAATCATATCAATTACCGTATGCGATGCATTCTGCAGGATGGTCGCACTTTCATCGGCACCTTCAAAGCTTTTGATAAACACATGAACCTAATTCTTGTTGATTGTGACGAGTTCCGTCGGATTCGACCCAAGAAAGGTTCCACTGACAGAGAGGAGAAAAGGACTCTGGGGCTTGTGCTTCTACGCGGAGAACATCTGGTGTCGATGTCGGTTGAAGGACCACCTCCATCAGGGAAAGGACTCGGCGTGCCGGGAGGTTCAAGTCGCGGACCAGGCGCTGGACGAGCTGCTGGTCGCGGTATGGGTGGCCCCGGTGGTCCAACGGCGGGATTACAGGGACCTATGCATGGGGTCGGTGGACCAGCCCCGGGCACAATGGCACCGCAGCGGGGCGGTTTTGGACCCCCGCCAGGAATGAGGGGCCCGCCCCCTGGTATGGTCCGAGGTGGCTTTGGTCGAGGCTACAACTATTAATGTTTCAAGCACATCGGCTACTCTCTTCACATCGTGTCAATCATATTCGAAGTTGCAGTGCTGCTTTGCTTGTGTTGTCATAGAGCTGCATTATTACGTGTGCTTCTAAAAATGACCTTTTTCTCGTGTCATGAGTTTTATACGCTTGGGTGACGCCAAGCGAGAATTCCTTTTTTCAATGGAATTTTGACAATTTTGACAATTTTGACAATTTTGACAATTTTCAACAAATTTGACAACTCAATGGGAGTGACATTTTTATGTTGTCGTTGTGCGAGTGAGTCGATGATGTTTTTGGAATTATGATGAATACAATAAACGAAATAACCACGAATCACAAAAAAAAAAAAAAAAAAAAAATGAAATGATGGATCCGGAAAGTTCCGAAATTCACAAAAAACGTGAGGTGTACTAAGAAATGCGATAATACCCCAAAAACGTAAAAAATGCTGAATTTATTAAATGTTTCACGTCAATTCTGCTGATTGTTGCCGGAAGAGGTGTGAATTTTTTATTGCAGATTCTTAAAGAAGATTTCCCCCTCTTCACTATGGTGACCTTGAAATGAAATTGTACTACAGGCCCTTAATAATGGGCTATATTTCTAAGGACTACGGTTATTTATTACTTTTTATGGTTTTTGAAAATAGGATGTTTTTGGGACTATTTTCACCATTAACTTACTTCGACCAAAACGTTTAAGTACATTTTATTAAAAGTTTCATGCAAAAAGTTTAATTTGTTATATAGATCTCAGCGGGTAAAATAATATACCTCAATTTCAATCAAACAAAACGGCAGCAAAAGTTTCTGCTGGATACGAACACGTGATTGTGATTAACGTGATTGTGATTAACGTAACCAAATGTATCTCGCAACTTATACGGGTGACAAATTGCACGAAGTAAAATTTACCAAATGTATCTTGCAGTTTAGCCTATACGGTCATCAAATTGCACGAAGTAAAAATTACCAAAGGTATAACGAAACGTGTAAGGGTAATAAATTGCACGAAGTAAAAATTAACAAATGTATCTCGCAATTTATACGAGTGAAAAGTTGCACGAAGTAACAATTACCAAATGTATCTCGCAGCGAAAACGGGTATCAAATTGCACGAAGTAAATATTACCAAAATTGGAGGTTGTGTTTGGGACAACTAAACTTAGAGGTTAACATTGCGACAAAACATTGCGCGTTATAATAAAGTTAATGACAGTGGAGTGACCAACTGGAACAGCTTCATAAACATTTCAATTGTGTAAAAGGACACACTTGAGTCTGCGCTTGGAACTGTCCAAAAACAATCGCCATTGTTCTGGATCATACGAGGAGATACCCAGTTGTTCGAAAAGACCAGGTATATCGTTGCAATATACCAGCATATTTTCCTCTGAAAAATAGGGAAGAAAGAGTTCTTCTCTTTTTCGAAAATGGAAACCTTTACAGATTAATCTAGAACCTGCTTTTCCTTGAGTCTGGAGGCTAAGAGCTGAGCTTCTTGCTTGGACAAATCTAAATCACGTACTAAGTCATTCAGTTTTGATTGATTAAACGGCTGAACAGCTACTCTGGTTTCACAAGAAGAGTGTTCAGATTCTGTATCTGTTCTTTTATACTCCATTTCCATAACCTCTTCCCTTTCCGATTCAATTTCCTCATCTTCAGAAAATGTAAAACCACTAAAGACTGGAGGAAGGAATCTATCATAGTGCGGAACAGGTCGTATAGCTGATGGTATGGTATACTTGGATAAGAAAGCATTAGTCGGCTCTTCCTGCCAACACCTTTCACATTTACCATGCAAAAGTAGCAGTCAGTCGTGTGATCTTGGGGTTCACGCCACACCATTGGAATGCAAAAAGGCAGACTCTTCCGCTTTCCTTTTTTTCAGTCTCTGAGCATTTCTTCGCAGTTATGGCACACAATATGTGGAGACCATTTCTTATCTTGATCGCCAAGATGGATGCCAATTTGCCAAAATAAGCTGGCTTCACGAACGATGTTATATTTCATCTTTGACGAAGAAAGCGTGTACACACCACAGATATAACAAAATGAATCGGGTTTATTTTTGCATTTACGAGTGTAAAATAGAGCTTATAACCTATCCTACAGCATCTATCCGCAATACCTAACTATAATAAAACTGCTTAGCTTCTTCAAACGCCCTTAAACAGCAGTAGGCTACAACTTAAAAGAGCTGAAAGCTTCTATCTGAAACACTGGTACTGTACCATACAGACAGCGCACAATAAATATGAGCCAGAAACGAAAAATTTTGAATTTTCGATTGCATAAAAACTAGAGCATGCATCAAGAAACTGATTGCAGATTTGAAATCAGCATCCGAAGATTGTGTAGAATCAGTTAAAAAATCTCATGCAACAAAAAATAAAAAAAAATTTGCTGACCAGTGATAATTATCTTTGCAGTTCAGCAATAATTTACTGTAGTCGCCACTTAACTATATAAGACATATAAGACATGGTGGATGTAAGCCAACTCTGCGCGATCGTATCATTGTTGCTGTTTTCATTTGGTTGACCTATGGGCTCTTTTTTATGGACGCTGGACGTTTTTGATTTTCAAAGATTTCCGAATTTTTTCTGCTTTTCTATAACTTTTTTTGTTTGTTTTCGTGCTTCGTTTGGAAGTTATTGTTGCTTAAAAGTTAACGCTGTGCCAATATTGCATTCGTATTTCTTTTTGCCTTTCAAAAGAATTGACGCTTCGTATTATACTACATCGCTTGAAGTGCGCAATTGTACCCGAAACTGCATAATGTAACAGTCATTTAGAAAAATAAAACTCCAGCCTTCGAGTATAAAAATGGAATTGCACTTAAGTGACCAGGAATCACACAGAAGTCAAATTTTCTGATAAATAAAATCAAAAATGACAGTTCAACGAGCGAAAAAGAGCTGCCGTTTGCAATGAGCGTCGAGAAGTGAGTTATCGTCGAGTTGCAAAGGCAGTTATAAAAAAACGCCAAACAAAACCGTGTGTCCACTAAACTACATGATTGTCAAACAGCGGATAGTTGGAAAGGGAAGGAGATATACCAGTGACGTAGGTGCCAGGAAATCATTTCAAGGATAAAGTTATTGGCCTTGACCATTCACAATTTTGCCGGATTTGACAATGAGAATATTGACATTGTCATGCTGGCTGCAATAATTTAGTGATGAAATTTGGCCCATTTTACTCTAAACCGAGCGATGGGGCGTACTGGTCCGACAAAGTACCGAAATACATCTCCAAAACTGCATAGTCTTATGGCTGCAAAATATGGCTGAAATCAAATCGACATACCCGGTTGATGAACCAAATTCTAACGTCTGAAGGCAAGACGAGAGATTTCGTTGATCCAGCGCTCGAAGCTGCTTACTTCTGGACTGAAAAACAAATTGTTGATCGTTGTTTTGAAAACGTCGGCCATATTTTTAAGCAGAAAATGGCGGCGGGGAATGCCAGTTGGGCAAAATGAAATTCAATGGGCGACTGTTTGAATGTTTTTACACAAATTTATTTTTACCTTTGTTGTGCATGCAATTGTGTCCCATCCTGTGACCAAGATATAGATTGAACTAAATCAAAGCCAAAATCTTCCTTTCTTAAATAAAAATTCTCATAAAAGTAATGTACATGTATAAGCATACGAAGACATATAATTCCCATGATCATAACTCCAGCTAAATCAGAGCAAGTACTAAGCCATTACAAATTCTGTTACCACACATAGAAATCCCCTTATCAATGTTCCAGATTGAAATTCCACTTTCATCTGCCACAGCAAAAGTGTTGTCAGCAATTGTGTGATGCCTTAACAATTCTGGCCTCTTCTTAAAGCCTGTGAAAGTAGCAACCGGGTTGATTGGTGCAGATTCAGAAAGCCCATTAGACGGTAGCTTCCAAAGTTTTACCTGAGAATAAGGTATTTTACTAAACTAGTGGCACTATCGCACTGCAGAAATACTTCACAAAAATTTATTTTTTTTCAGGTATGTAAAAATGCGTTAAAAACAGAATTGGTACCAGTGGTTCACAATAAAAAGAGTGACAACGTTCATACCGACATCTTTTTGCAAACAACAAAAACAAAGCCTACGCACTGTTGTATCCTGAGACGCAGAAAGTAGAATGTTATGATGAAAGGGTGACCATTCGAGATCAATAACACTATCACTATGGGCAGATAATGTTGGATTTTGCCCCATTCGTCCGGGATGATTCACACCAAATATCCCAATCTTTCCGCTTCCTGTAAAGTGTTTGCCTTAATAACATTTAACAAACAGCCGTATTACTATTTTACCTGCTGAGCTAATGTTGCTAGCTATAAACCTTGTTCCCACTGCAAGACCATTTCCAAAGCAAAGTGGCACTTCGACGGATATGTCGGTGAAACATTCCTGCAAGGAAGTAGAAATATTGATAACAAAACACAAGATAAAAAATAGAACTGTACAGTAACACAATGCAAACAGTGGCGAAGTGGATTTTGTTGAACGTTTCTTCAATTATGCAACATAAACTTCACCAATAGTAATACAGATCAGGATTTAATGTGTGAATTCGATGCCATAAAACTAAATTAAGTTTCAACATAAACTTTCCATGCCACCAATACAAACCTCTTTTTTGGAACCTTTAACAACGCTGTTCTTGTATTTCGAAGCTTTGAACCGATGCATTCTCAAACGGTAAAACGGATACAAAATTCAAGAAAAGCTTAAAAAATAATATCCCAAACTCTCTTTCCTATGCAGAGGAGATGCATAAGTACTCTGTGATTACTTAGTCTGCTAAGTTCACCTGATTAATGCCAATGAAGTAAAAAGTGATTCTGAGAAGCAAACCTGCAGCCTGTGGAGCATTTCAGCCAACAGCAGTTTATCAAAAATATGTTACATCACTTTGATTTGACAACAAATCAAAAATTCAAAGTGGTTGGTTATGATTTTAACTGTTTGTCATTCGTTCATTTCTGTCTCATCTACAACCTTATCACCATATTTTGAGCAAAAAATTGCTAGATCCACAAATGCACTTTAAGGTAAAGAACCATGAGCATCAATCATTAGAATCATGAGCATCAAATCTGTAAGAGTTTCAGACTTACATTATTACATTACATTACATTACTTACATTAGCATTGAACTAGTTAAAAAACCACAGAATTCTTCTATTTTTATCAAATGTTCTTGTATTGTTTTCTGGGAGTAAACGTTTTAAACAAAAACCTTTGAAAGACAAAAGTTTGCTGAAAATTGCAATCCAGCAGTAAATTAGGCTGCATCATAATTGCAGTGTTTCAAATATGAAATTAGTACAAATACATTATGACATGGTTTTAAAATATTAAACTAATTTATCTAATTACCCAAAACCTACACTGGAAACAAAACCACAGATTGATAGTGAAATGCTTGGCATATGTCCATATGTGCATATGAGATGAAAAGATCAATATGTATACAAAATTATTTTATATTCACGCAGTTAAGCTGATTGCAAAAAAAAAAACACAAATAAGATACAAACAATAAATAAACTTCATCTACACATGTAAACAGATCCTGAGCACAATGTCTCATTTTTTAGTGACAGCACATTTATCACACTTTCGAAAAAGAGGACCACAGACTTAGGACCCTAAATTTTTCCGTCCTGCACAACTGAAGTTTCATGGGAAAGTGCCTTCCCGCCTTTTATAAACTAAGAATTTTGACGACTTCCACCTTTCAAGCTCATATGTGAAACAATTTAAAAAAAAAAAAAAACTCAAGTTATAACCATTTTCTTCTCGTTCAAATTTGATATATCGTTATTCAACAAAAGCTTGGAGACGTTCATGCAAACCACATAATTTATGTACACCAAATTCTAAGCCAGTACTGCTAAGTGCTATCTGCTATATGCTACCCTTCCTTGGCTGCGATGCAATACCTGAATATTAATAAAAAGCAATTTTGTATTTATAAACTTTAAATGTTATGGAAAAATAGGTTATACCAGGATAAAAGGAATTGCAAAATGGTTTTTCTAGTGTTTATAAATTGCAAAATATAAACGATGGTTAACTTAGTCATGCAACAGAATATAACACTTTGTGAATTTCCTTTACTTTTGCACTCCCATGTCAGGTTACGAGGAATTATTACATCATAATTTTATTTCTATTGCGTCATAATTCCTTCCCATTCAAGCCTTCATGTCGGAGTGAAAAAATATAGGAGACTACTACTGAAAAGTTTGTACGATGCTACAGGTTTCTCGCAAAATTGCCATTTTGTCCTACATTCTATATTATCGGTATGACGTTGGCGTGGCGCAAATTTTGGCATTGCATTTATTGGTGTATTTACCTGGCACATTGAGACTCCTTACTGGAAAGTTAATAAGATGCGTTGGCTTCAAATTTGCCATTTTGCCTTATATTTTATGTTATAAATATGTTGTTGTGGCGCAAATTTTGGCATCACATTTATTGACACACTGAAAGCAAAGTTTCCAAAAGGGAAAGAGAATCCACTTTGTTAATACCGAAACTTAGCAAAAAAAAATTAACATGATAATAGAACTTAATATAGAATATTTATACAGTGCAGTATATTTCCAATTTCCATTCTAACCGCAGTCTGTAAATTTCAGAAAACCCTTAAACGGATTTAAGAATTACCTATAGATCGAATCATGGTGCACAAGCTACGTGATATAGCTTCAGGATATCACGGATCGAAAGTTTAAAAGTTAGGAGTTATTCCCGGAGAACTTATAGCCATATAGGTTAATGCTCTAATACAAGCTTTTGGAAAAAAACTTCACTTGATTCTTCTTCTACTAAGCGTTATATTTTGCAACCGATGGTAGCCTATGACATTAATGAAATTTGATGCTTGACCAATAAGTTTTAAAACATTCACCTTTTCAAAAATGGTAGAAATTACCCGCACGAATTGACATAGGCTAGTATTTTGATTAACCTATTGTGATTAGCAGCCTGTATCTTCCTGCAGTGTACTTTTCCAGAAGGGGAAGTCCCATTGACCATTTTTTTATCAATTTACAATTATGCAAGTTTACAATAGTGAAAACAAAATAATACTATTATAAGGTTAACGTTAGCTTTTGGTACACACTACAAAGTACTTTTTATAAACTACTGTATATCGTTTCGAATATTAATTATCTGCTGTTAAATAATTATGCAATTGGTGAGATTAGAAATAGGAGGCTTTGTTGATTTTGAGAAAATCGAATAAAGTTTTATTTTTTACAATAAACTTTCAGCGATAACTGAGAATCTCTTTTTCACCTACCATTGTCTTCTTCTCCAACATAACAATCAACTTTTCGAACGCATCTTCTGCCGTTCTTAATGAAGCCTACATTGCAAACGCAATCCTCCACAGTACCGGATATTGTACAACTGGAAAAAAAATCAAATTTTCAGTAAAGTAAAGTGAAAAATCTAATCAAGATCTGAACAAGATGAAACATTGCAAGTTACCTCACTGATGCTGAAGGGCTGTTGCATGTGTCAGGACAGGGGAGGGCGCATCCTTCGTAATGGCTGTTAGGTGGACATTCTAAGCTCGGCCTGCCCAGCTCTTGCCGCCAGTTGCAGAGGTCAGCGCCTTTTTCTTGACATGCTGTGACGTAGCTTTCAATTGCCTTAATAATTCAATTAATAGTCAAAAAAGTAAAAGTTATTGATTAAAGTTTCCTTTGCTGCGTTCTTAAGAAACGAGCAGACGAATCATACTTTGGTTGCAAAACAAGTTCTTACTTTTGTGATGTCTTCCTCGTAGCCATCGGTAGCACACGCATCAAACACGCAATTATCCATGAAGTTGATTGAATCAACCAAACCCATGCACCGGTCCTCAAGCTTCTTTATCCCGCCGCAGTATTGGGGTCTTTCCCTGAGTTAACAGGGAAGAATAAAATAATATGATACTATATGATACTGTGTAAGTGTGTATGATATTGGAAATGTACATATATACGGTATACTGTGCTGTATATCATACTGTATATATGATACTGACATTATATATGATACTGCAATACTATGATATTGTATGAAATCCACGTTTTCCAAAATCATGGTTAAAATATTTTTACCATTTTCTTCTATCGCCAGGAGAACAAAAAAAATGGATCCGGAGTTTCATCGGCACAATCTCCAACCTGGTGACTGTCACCAAACTCATTCACATCATCTGTTACGGTTCCATCAGATTTCTCAAGATCATCACTTTCATCATCGTTGTAATTGCCGCATAACCCATTGATCTGTAAAATCACGCATACCTTAAAGCATGGACATTTTAGATAATTATTCATTATAATAGAAAGCAACGTGACAGAATGAAACAAAAATGTAGCAGATAAATCTTCAACCGAACTGACAGACGTGGCTTAGGATTGCAAAACGTGTAGGGAGCTGCGAAACATCTGTTGCCCCCGCAACCTTCTTGAGAGGATGAAGTAGGATCCAAAGAGAGAGAGAGAGAAAGAGAGAGAGAGAGAGAGAGAGCTTTACGGAAGTAACCTTTTGTTTGTAGGTGCTTGGTATTTTAACGACCAGTCCATCTCCGTTAAAGCTCACTCTAAGATGATACTTGTGATACTTGAAAAGATGAAAAGCGAAAGTTTCACCTCCCTTATTCAGGCCCTTACGAAGTTAATCACGTTAAGAGTACATTTTAAGAGTGCATTTAAGAGTACATTTTAACAGGCTGAAGCTAAGCAGAGGAGACTTATTACTACAGCGTTACCTTCATATAATCAAGCTAGTTGTCCAGAAGATGTCCCCCAGCAACTAGACATGCCCTTGACTGGAGCTTACTTTTTTAATAGGCCGATCAAATGCAAATCGTCACGAGAGTAACAATGTTAATAACGTTTGCAACTCCCGAAATAACGGTCGACTTCGCCGAAGCCCACGTCGCACTATTCGTTACCCAGACGTCGAAACGTATTAATTGTTTATTGTGTGATGCTTCATACTATGTTGTTGACTAATTTCCTATGAGGTAATTTTTTTTTCCATTTGAACAACTTGCACAGCGAGGCGATATCTAAAACAGTCTTGCCACAGACACAAGGCATACGACATTTTCAAACTAACTCGATACTAACTATAAACTTATTATTTTAAGCTGTGAACCATTCCCAAACTGCAGTGCTATATATCAAAAAGACATCAATCTAATGATTCACGATATTATCACACGATTTTATGACGTCACAAAGTAACATACGATCTGTAGGTATTCTCACTGATATTTCTGTGTCATCTAAAGCTCCATAAATCATTGCTCGAAACAATAACAACGAAAAGAAGCAAACAAAATAATTGTGAGGAGGATTTATGCCACTTCAGGCAAGCATGTCCGACAGACATTTTACGACCTGTAAGTACGCATAGATTGTTCAATTTTGGCTCTGCATATCGGACACTCTTTGAGAGCTTTTGCGCACTCGGTGCAACTGCAGAGGTGCCTGCATGGTACAAACACTACCTCAGCAGGTTGATCGAGGCAAATCTTGCATCTCTTCTCTTCCTGCAAATAGCGAATACGTGCTTCCATTGATGGGGTGTCGTCTACGAAGAAGAATTGAAAAGCTCCGTGAAAGATTTATTAAACCGACATACTTGTTGATATCTTTTAAGTAAATTGTGGGAGTGCCCAAGTAACAATTATAGAACATTGTGATTCAAGTAAAGTGACAAGTTTTGAAACCTGACTCACTTGACGTAGAAGCAAAGGCATCATTGCCGGGGGATAAAGTGATTGATGAGTTGGATTGTTCCAACCTATTGTCAAAATAGATGTAAATAACATCGGATTAATGAGGTTAAGAAAATAATTTTTACCGAAACTTATGAAACCGCCCAAAATGGATAAATAAAAACTTGAGTTTAATTTAGAATTAATGTCGTAGCTCACACATCTCAACCTGCGCCTTTCAGATGACTTTGACTGCTTTCCTGCACAGAAAGGAACACATGACACAGAATATACTGTATAACGATTAGGCAGGAAAATACTTCACTGGCAATAACATATTCATTGGTTCCAGGCCGATTCAAGCCACAAACTATTAAACTAAGAATGAATTTAGGACAACCCAACCAACGACCATGGGTAGAAATGTCCTAATCATCACCAAACATACCTGATGCTGCCAATTTGTTGAAGGCATTTCTTTGCACTGTCCCTTGAATCACAACTGATCCGCAGGATACTAAAACATCGCCTTTTTCTTGAAGAGTTCTCCATCTAAACATATATACATAGCATTGATAGGAACATGAGTATGCTCTGTGTAAGTCATGTACGATACCAGTGTTTTATTGGCTTCAGTCATCTTTAGTCACATTCTCACTTGATTTCACTCGAGTCTGGTTGAAAGTCAAGACGGCGAAAAATTTTAAGCAACAAAATCAAATATTTCACATTTTTATGTAAAAAATATTTTGTTACATTTTTAGGTAACAAAATATCTAAATAAGCTTAGGTACAAATAGGTAATCAGATTATTCTATAAGAAATTACTCTTCTCCAAAAAATATCAACCAGATTAATTTGGAAAGAGCCGTTACGCTTTGATAACCGGTTTAATTCAAGGTATGATGTCAGGAAAATCTTCAAGTATTGAGTTACAATTTGAATGGATTCGATGTCGCTCAAGTCGTAAAAAAGACTCGGTCACAAAACTGATGTATACTTCCACATCAGTTAAACGTGTGATAATAAATGCAGCAATAATAATAATTAATCATTGTAATGAGTGGATTGATGTCAAGAAAAAGCCACATCAACACCAAATTAAAAAAGTGCCAACTGGTAATTACAACTAAATAAACACAGAAAATTATTCAGCAACCGGGAAGTGCAATAAAAGTGACCTGTCTTTGAGATGAGCTGGTTTCCGATACGGCGGGAATTCTACATGATCGAATATCTTCTTCCATTTGCTTTGACCGAACCTCTTCACTCCAGTGATGAGTTTTGCATCCGACGTTGGAGAAAACACCTGAACGAGAGCAAATTAACGACACCAAGAAGGTTGGTCACGTGTACACGTCCGTGTGCTTCGTCTCCTCAACTCACATGTTTTGTTCTTTTCTTTGCCGCGATGTAAAATATTGGATTCAATTTATCAGCAGGTCTGTATGAGAAATATTTGAATGACGTCACGATGACCAGTAGTAGATAAAAATTCACTACAAGCAAATTACTTATTGTTCCTGTCATTGTCTATGTTTTCAGCGTCATCTTCCAACTCGGCGATTTCGTTTTCCATGCGAGGTGACTCAGCATCTTCATCTCGTGCTTTGTTTGATGATGTCACAATAGTTTGGTGATGTCTGTGATTAAAAAAAAAATTTCTTTACGAAAATATAACAGAAAATAAATCTGTACAAGCGAGTAGCACGCGGCGTGAATACTTTGTTATTTGTTTGTTGGAATCCTCAAGCACCGATGCGTGGCGATTGGTTGACTCTGCTTCTGACCGGACAGGACTGGGACTGCAAAAATGGGAGAGAATTTTTTCTGTGGCCAAATAGAATTCAAACCTAAAAGGCAGCACCCAGTGACTGGGGTTGCTCTGCATCCTCACGTCTCTTCCTCTTGCTGTGAAGGCGGCACACTGACCAGGGAAGTCGGACTCATTGAAGGTTGCTCCTCATCACTGATTGACTCGTTCCTCGTCGCTCGAGTAGCATCCATTTCTGATGCAACATTATTGTGATTTCTATGTTATCTTGCTAATAACAACCAAAACATTTTGAACAAACGAAAAGATTTGGAAATTTGGATACCTTTCACTTCGATTCTTCTTTCTTAATCTTCAACAAACTGAAAGCAAAGATACTCATTAATATGCAGTGTGGCAATATATTATTCATTACTAATTACAACTGTTAAAAATTTATTATTAATAAAATGAACTAACTCTGCTTATACAAGTTGGAGTGAGAGTTTCCAGGGCTTGTTCGACAAACTGAGCAGTCTGATTCATAAATCGATCGATCACTCGAAATTTGATTTTGCTTTCAATGGTGCTATTGGCGAATTGGGGAATATTATACTGTACTCTGACTGTTTTTAGCTCTATCTGATCAACGACTAAAGCTAAATTAAAAATAGTTACAAAACTGTAAAAAATTCGGTCCAAGCCAAGTGTGTCCCTTAAGCTGGCTGGCAAACTGAACAGCAGTACATGTAAATGTCTTTCACTCTTCCAGCAAAAAGGGATGCGTTATATATTCAGTTCCCATTTGACAATACCCTACACGAAATTAGAAAAAATTGACCTAATATTGGCAAATACAAAAGAAATCAGCGAAACGAAGCGTGATGTTAATTGACCGTGGGATAGAGAAGAGTCAATGATCGAAAACGTTATAAATTATAGCATGCTGAGTTTAGAACTGAAGAAACAAAGATCGGCGGCCTAGAAGGTTAATGATGCAAAGCCTTTTACAACTGACACAACTCGACTTGCTGTATTGTCAAGAAAACGTTCCTCAATGAGCTTGATTGAGGCGCGACCACCAGGATGCGCGATATTACGTAAAAGATCAAATACAGTGCGATGCACAATATTACCTAAGAGTCAAATACGAGTTTCTCCGTTTTGAAAGTGCAACTGTTCCACGTAATGCGACGGTGGCCAATCAAGCCTTCCCCGGTGAATATATCTGCAAAATTCGGGTCTTCTTTGTGACTTCATTGTGGTCTGTCATGCGTGATGCCGCACAATGGAGTTGGCGACGTGTGACGACCTCAGCGCGGTTGGAAAGTAACAAGTCAAAACTCGATAGTTACTTTTACACCGTTTGCAGATGTCTGTCCAATTTTCCCACCAAACACGCGAGCGATCGTTTTCGCGCGTCTTGTGGTAAAAAAAGATGCCAGTTCCCATTTGACAATAAACTTCGGGAAAAAAATGACGACCATAGAACCAAAGTCTAGAAATAGGTTACTAGGTTTGATAAAACCATAAATTTTACAAAAGAAATGAGAAAAATAGGTCGTAAAGTTAATTCACCGTGGGTTACAGACCTAACGATCAAAAACATTATCAATCATACCATGGTGAGTTTAGAACTAAAGAAACTAAGAAAGGAGCCCTAGAAAGCGAATGATGCAAAGCCTTATACAACTGAAACAATTGGAAAGCTATTTTTCACCCAATTTTACAAAAAGCATTTGGTAAAACGTCAGTCAACACAGTCACAGGCTAATATGCCACAAACGCATATTGGAACAATGTAAATTATCGGCCAATACAAATAATTGGCCATAATTCAAATTTTTCACACAGAGAAGGTGAGGAGAAAATATTAATATATGACTAAGGGAGTTTTAATGAAAGTCACTAGGACTGGTTTTATGGGTGTAATTTACTTACAGTTACGATCCCACAATTACGTTGCGACGCGGAAATCGAAGACGCAAGGGAATTGGAACGACTTTCTAGTAGCAATCATTGCGATTTTCATCTTTCTGTTGCTAACTTCAAATTTCGTTTCTTCTAGGTTCTAAAGTCTAAACAATTAATTAATTATTGTTTTTCTGCTACAAACCTCCTCTTCGAAAATAATCGCGTTCCTGTCGCGCCAAATTTGTTGGTTAATTACTGTAACCATTAAAATCGTCTTGCCAAATTTGGCAGCAGAAAGTAGAACCTTAGGAAGTAAAAATGAATAGTTTTATAAACATTTAATTTTCTCTGGAAAGAACTCAACAACGTTCGAACTTCGAAGCAGCCACGACAGTTATGATAACCAACTTCGTGCAATTTATATTGTGGCGTCATAAATGTTTTTGAAATTAAAAGCATTAACGTGACGTGGTCACAATGCTGGTTGCGAGCAACAAAACATATACTTTTGTATTAACACTATTATTTTTGTATTAACATTAGTTAGTTATCTTTTTCAAAATTACAATCGCTTTTACAGCACCGCAGACACTTTTTGGTCTTCACTATTGCCATAAGCATCTTGCCAGTGGCCCTACGCGCCAGTGCAATACAGAGCTACTTGCTGTCTGTATATTGTGTGTGGTGAGTTTATAACCTGACAGAACATGACAAAGATAAATGAGATTTCAAGACAAGAGCTTTCAATGCAGACAACTTTTATTTTGTATTTTCCGCTTATATACGCACTCGTGATCTTTTTCTTCTGTAAATGAACTCTTTATGTATCCTATGAGGCTATGATCCTGAAAAATAAAAATAAGAGAAATACTAATAAATGCAGGAGACAAGTTTCAGCTTTAATCCTACTATAATGATCTGTTATAAACTTGTTAACTAAAGATGGACAATTTTTTTAAGTGTGAGAAATGAAATGACAAAGTGTAAGGAAGAATATCAGTACAGAAGCTACAAAAACAAGAATTCAATTACCATATTCTAGTTCTTCACTACTTGACTGAGAATTCCTTCTTTCATGAGTCTATAAAAGAAGCTCCGGCAGGAGCCGGGTAGCTGCTGAATGATGCATTGACGAGCCTTCTTCTGTCACTTTCATTAAGAAGGAAAAAATGTCAAGTGCTTCACCGGTCGGATTTTTCAAAAAACTGTATTCACCCCGTCGATAGAAGAGCTTTAACAATTCATATTCACCCGAGAACCAAAATTTCATGTTTCCAATTCGAACATCGCTCGTCTCTAACGTGCCGTCTGCCCCCTGCAAAGTAAATCGAAAGTGAGTGAAAAAATTGACTTCTTCATCTGTTCAAGGAATCATAGCAAACACGTTGCAGAAGTGGAAGCGGTGTTCTCAATTCGGAATTCCAAATAGATTCCTCAGAATAAATACCGCTTCCACGGAAACTGCTATCTACCAACCTAACAGGTATAACAAAAACGCATTTTTCCGAAAATCTTGATTGTGAAACGCTCAACAAGACGACTTTATTGGTTAAAGTAATTAAACAACAAATTTGGCGCGACAGGAACGCGATTATTTTGGAAGATGAGGTTTGTAGCAGAAAAACAATAATTAATTAATTGTTTAGACTTTAGAACCTAGAAGAAACGAAATTTAAATTTAGCAACAGAAAGATGAAAATCGCAATGATTGCTACTGGAAAGTCGTTCCAACTCCCTTGCGTCTTCGATTTCCGCGCCGCAACGTAATTGTGGGATCGTAACTGTAAGTAAATTACACCCATAAAACCAGTCCTAGTGACTTTCATTAAAAATCCCTTAGTCATATATTAATATATTCTCCTCACCTTCTCTGTGTGAAAAATTTGAATTATGGCCAATTATTTGTATTGGCCGATAATTTACATTGTTCCAATATGCGTTTGTGGCATATTAGCCTGTGACTGTGTTGAATGGCGTTTTACCAAATGCTTTTTGTAAAATTGGGTGAAAATTAGCTTTCCAATTGTTTCAGTTGTATAAGGCTTTGCATCATTCGCTTTCTAGGGCTCCTTTCTTAGTTTCTTTAGTTCTAAACTCACCATGGTATGATTGATAATGTTTTTGATCGTTAGGTCTGTAACCCACGGTGAATTAACTTTACGACCTATTTTTCTCATTTATTTTGTAAAATTTATGGTTTTATTAAACCTAGTAACCTATTTCTAGACATTGGTTCATTGGTCGTCATTTTTTTCTCGAAGTTTATTGTCAAATGGGAACTGGCATCTTTTTTTACCACAAGACGCGCGAAAACGATCGCTCGTGTGTTTGGTGGGAAAATTGGACAGACATCTGGAAACGGTGTAAAAGTAACTATTGAGTTTTGACCTGTTACTTTCCAACCGCGCTGAGGTCGTGAGGTCGTCACACGTCGCCAACTCCATTGTGCGGCATCACGCATGACAAACCACAATGAAGTCACAAAGAAGACCCGAATTTTGAAGTTATATTCACCGGGGAAGGCTTGATTGGCCACGGTCGCATTACGTGGAACAGTTGCACTTTCAAAATGGAGAAACTCGTATTTGACTCTTAGGTAATATTGTGCATCGCACTGTATTTGACTTCTTACGTAATATCGCGCATCCTGGTGGTCGCGCCTCAATCAAGCTCATTGAGGAACGTTTTCTTGACAATACAGCAAGTCGAGTTGTGTCAGTTGTAAAAGGCTTTGCATCATTAACCTTCTAGCCCGCCGATCTTTGTTTCTTCAGTTCTAAACTCACCATGATCTAATTTATAACGTTTTAGATCATTGCCTCTTCTCTATCCCAAGGTCAATTAACATCACGCTTCGTTTCGCTGATTTCTTTTGTATTTGCCAATATTAGGTCAATTTTTTCTAATTTCGTGTAGGGTATTGTCAAATGGGAACTGAATATATAACGCATCCCTTTTTGCTGGAAGAGTGAAAGACATTTACATGTACTGCTGTTCAGTTTGCCAGCCAGCTTAAGGGACACACTTGGCTTGGACCGAATTTTTTACAGTTTTGTAACTATTTTTAATTTAGCTTTAGTCGTTGATCAGATAGAGCTAAAAAACAGTCAGAGTACAGTATAATATTCCCCAATTCGCCAATAGCACCATTGAAAGCAAAAGCAAATTTCGAGTGATCGATCGATTTATGAATCAGACTGCTCGGTTTGTCGAACAAGCCCTGGAAACTCTCACTCCAACTTGTATAAGCAGAGTTAGTTCATTTTATTAATAATAAATTTTTAACAGTTGTAATTAGTAATGAATAATATATTGCCACACTGCATATTAATGAGTATCTTTGCTTTCAGTTTGTTGAAGATTAAGAAAGAAGAATCGAAGTGAAAGGTATCCAAATTTCCAAATCTTTTCGTTTGTTCAAAATGTTTTGGTTGTTATTAGCAAGATAACATAGAAATCACAAAAATGTTGCATCAGAAATGGATGCTACTCGAGCGACGAAGAACGAGTCAATCAGTGATGAGGAGCAACCTTCAATGAGTCCGACTTCCCTGGTCAGTGTGCCGCCTTCACAGCAAGAGGAAGAGACGTGAGGATGCAGAGCAACCCCAGTCACTGGGCGCTGCGTTTTAGGTTTGAATTCTATTTGGCCACAGAAAAAATTCTCTCCCATTTTTGCAGTCCCAGTCCTGTCCGGTCAGAAGCAGAGTCAACCAATCGCCACGCATCGGTGCTTGAGGATTCCAACAAACAAATAACAAAGTATTCACGCCGCGTGCTACTCGCTTGTACAGATTGATTTTCTGTTATATTTTCGTAAAGAAATTTTTTTTTAATCACAGACATCACCAAACTATTGTGACATCATCAAACAAAGCACGAGATGAAGATGCTGAGTCACCTCACATGGAAAACGAAATCGCCGAGTTGGAAGATGACGCTGAAAACATAGACAATGACAGGAACAATAAGTAATTTGCTTGTAGTGAATTTTTATCTACTACTGGTCATCGTGACGTCATTCAAATATTTCTCATACAGACCTGCTGATAAATTGAATCCAATATTTTACATCGCGGCAAAGAAAAGAAAAAAACATGTGAGTTGAGGAGACGAAGCACACGGACGTGTACACGTGACCAACCTTCTTGGTGTCGTTAATTTGCTCTCGTTCAGGTGTTTTCTCCAACGTCGGATGCAAAACTCATCACTGGAGTGAAGAGGTTCGGTCAAAGCAAATGGAAGAAGATATTCGATCATGTCGACTTCCCGCCGTATCGGAAACCAGCTCATCTCAAAGACAGGTCACTTTTATTGCACTTCCCGGTTGCTGAATAATTTTCTGTGTTTATTTAGTTGTAATTACCAGTTGGCACTTTAAAGGCGGTCCAGGATAAAATAGTTGAGCCTCGTGTTGTTCTGCAGCAGGTAAATTCTCTGAAAAATCTCTTAAAATCAATCGTGGTAATTTTGCATTTTTTGGTTTATAGATCGACATCTCTAATGTGGCAGGTGCTTTGAAGCTGCCGGTAAGTTAAAATTTAATTACGACTTTACAGTGAAACTATGATTTTATTGATATTATTTCCTGTCACCCCACATGCTTTATGTATCCAATGCGTGCATCAATCAAGAAATTTATAAATTATATATGTACTAGTCACACATATTTAAATTAAAAACAGAAATTTGCTTGAATTACCAAAATTTATTTTAATGATTTAGGAAAGCCCCAGCACATCTGCATCACCCTCCAGAAAGAGGAAAAAGAAAAGCAATTCCAGAGATTTTAATGTCGTGGTAAATAGCATTCTAAGCATTTTAGTATATATCGGGAGATTGGAATACGGGAAGGTGTTTCCCGATATACTTGACCGATAATGTTTGTATCACTCCACAAACGTTACGTGACCAATGCATATATGACTGAACCATGCGGTTATAAAAAGTATGCATACTGTACACACATATTTAATAGCGCAAAAACACTGTACAGTTTTCTTGATATACCAAAGTTCTTTTAATAATATAGGAGAGCCCCGGCTCAGCTACAAAACCATCTAGAAAGAGGAAAGCTACTTTCGATCGTTATAGTTTCTCGGTAAGTAGTATTTTAACAATTTTCGTTTATTGTATTATATTGCATATAAGTTTACATATTTAATATCTATTTTTACATGTTTTATATAATTCCTCAAGCCGAAGCCAGGGGAAAAGCTCACAATTTTAGGTTTTATTAAGTACTTTTTTATAAATTTAACTGCTTTTTGATAAATTTCGCCATTAAATCCACATCGATTGTCAAAATTAGAGAAGGAAGAAAAAAAAATTAATGTTGTGGTAGGTCTTAGTTAAGTTTATTTTTCATTTGTAATGAAAACGTAAAAAATGCATGTGCCTTGTATAATTTAATTATGTATACGGTAAACTATTTTCAATGATTTTATTATTAATTTCTAAAACTTACTGTTTTTAACAGAAATCTCGGCGACAGTTTTCTGCAGATGAATCGCTTGAAGTTAAACAATTTTTCTCATGGTATATTGGTACGAAGAAGGGAATAACAACGCATTATGCTAAAACGGCTCTTGCAGATGGAAACCTCCCCAAATGCAAGGAATTTTCCAAAACGCCGAAACAGTTGCTGGACAAAGTCCGGCAACTGATTCGGCGTTCTTTGAATGATACACAGGCCAACAAAAAAAAATTTTTTTCAAAAGGCATGATATGTTAGATCGATTTAGGCGTATATCAGGGGCGCTGAGTCCGAAAATGCCATTACTTTTGCTGAATTGGCTTTAGTTTTAGAGATATTGCTTTTTCCTAAATACGTAATGAAAAGTCACAAATGTATGCTAGTGAGTAACGTAGGTTAACAAAAACTGAAGCCATGTGAAGCAGCTATTTAGTTTTGCCCAAATGTTGAGTTGTCTGGCACAAATTTCTCGCTTGAGAGGTAAATAAGACCTTAGATTAGTTTATATCATCTCCCATCAAGCACTAACATAAGCCTTAACATCAACACATAGCATAACATTCTTGATTCGGCAACAAAAATAACGTTTTACCGGGACAGAGAAGAAATGTTAATGCAATTTTTCTCTCAAGAAGATAATTTTGTGTACTGTAAAGACATCGAAGGACTTCTTTCATCTACGGGTCTACTTGAGTATAAACCAGAAGAATGGAGGTCATTCATTGACAGCTCCAAAAAAGTTTGAAATGTGTGCTACTTCACAACGAAAATAAGTTTGCCTGTGTTCTCATTGGCCACTCATGCGTTTTAAAGGAACACTACCAAAGTTTAAAGATGGTCCTGAAGAAACTTTCTTATACTGAGCATAACTGGGAGACATGCGTTGATTTGGAAATGTTCAACTTTCTCTTAGGCAACAAGGCGGCTACACCAAGTATTCCTGCTTTATTTGTTACTGGGATAGTCGGGCCACTGATCAACGCTGGATTAAAAAGGAATGGCCTATACGTGAACAGCTTGTGCACGAAGATAAAAACATTGTAAATGAACCTTTGGTCATTTGTGATCGCATCATTTTACCCACATTGCACATCAAACTGGGTTTGATGAAACAATTTGTCAAGGCCTTAGATTAGATAAAGATGGAGCTTGTTTTGATCACCTGTGCAAAGTATCTCCTAGTCTTAGTATTGAAACGCTGAAAGCAGGAATTTTTGATGGGCCACAAATACGAAAATTAATTTAATATTAAGTTTTTCCATCACGTATGACTGAAGTTGAGAAGGCAGCCTGGCACTCTTTCGTTGCAGTTGTAAAAGGATTTCTTGAAAACACAAAAGCAAGCAACTATGTGGATCTCATAGAAGTAAAGCTTACAAACTTCCAAGCTCTTGGATCAAGGATGAGCATAAAAGTTCACTATCTATTCAGTTACTTGGATCGTTTCCCTGAAAACCTTGGAAATATGAGTGAGGAACAAGGTGAAAGGTTTCACCAAGATATCAAATTAATAGATGAGGATCTCAAGGTAGATGTGATACTCACATGATGGCAGATTACTGCTGGTGCCTAACGCGAAACTGTCCACAAGCAGACTACAGGTGAAAGTCGTACAAGAGAACTTTCCTGCAGATAACTTTAAGCTAATTTGAGTAATTAACTAGAGTGCATCTAAGAACTTCACTAATGCACATTCTGAGATGGGTATATTTTTTCGTATAGTGTTTTGAATACTCCGTGGCAAATAAAAAAATTGATTGCTTGTTTATTTCGTCTGTTTTTGCAAACTGTCGTCTTTCTTGTGTTGGCTTAGGCATATTTGGTTTGTTATTACCAAATTACTGCTATTTATTGTTCACTTCAAGCAAGTTTTAATGTGGTATTGGAAGCTTAGTCTCACACATACACACTGTTAAGAGAATCTGTTGAAAAGACGAATAAATGGGGCATTTTTTGTGTTGAATATACGGAAAAGAATAGACTTATGCAGCACTTCTTCATTTAGCTAATCTCATTGTGTCTTTAGCTTTTGCTCATTCTTGTGGTTTTAGTGCAGATAGACTTACAACAACATTTAATATAGGCTGTTCCTTAAGATAAAATGCAACCTACGTTCAAAATTAAAAGGTACCAAAAATATCAAAATTTGCTAATATCTTAAAAACTAGAGCCAATTTGCAAAAACTAATGGCATTTTCGAGCTCAGCGCCCCTGACATACCCTAAAATCGTTCTTACCTTCCATGCCAAAATTTTTTTGTTGGCCAGTGTAATTAATTAAGTGTGTATGTGCAAAATAAATGTGGTATATTTGGACGCCTTATTCTGGGTTAGGGTTAAGACTTTTTGATGCCAATTGCCAATTGTAATGTATTTTAAATTTGCTTCGTATTTGTTCAAAAATGATGATATTCCTGTTGCATGAAAACCACATCACAATGTTCAATTTTCACGGAAGGGTATTTTTCAATCAATTTTGCCGGAAAAGTTAATCGGAATTATTTTCATATTTCGGCCAGTAATGGTTAAATGGAATAAATAAACTAGAGAAAAATAAAAAGTTTTAGTTGGTAAGTTTTGCGATAGCTGATTAAGGTCACATTAAGGATCTTCTAATACTGGTTTAAATAAGAAGAAAAACTGTTCGTAAGTTCTACTATAATTTCGACCACCTTTCAAGTATGAATGGAAGATAATTTAAAATACCTTCAGCTTTTCAATGCTGTTTTTGATTTCTATGTGTAAAAAAAACAAAAGCCAAATATGTCCGAGAATAATGACAATCAGTAAGTTATAATTCGCATTGGTACAAATGCGCACGAAGTAACTATTACCAAATGTATTTCGCAAAATATACGGGTATGAATGTGCACGAAGTAACATTTACCAAATGTATCTCGCAACAAATACGGGTATCAAATTGCACGAAGCAAAAAGCTTGTAGCCATTTGCCAGATTAACTTGCTTAGGAATTTTCTGTCTTGTCATCATGTGCGGCAAAATGAGGCAGTTAGGAAGATCTGTTATGAAACCTCGTCGCTTTGAACCTTTTCCACTCTGATAATCAGGATATACTTGTCTGAATATGGTATGACCCTATTTTCTTACATTTATTTTTACCTAGAAAATTTTTCCGATTCCAATTACTAAAATCTTTACTGCTAGATGGAATATCTAAGCATCACCTTCATTATTACGCGCAATGTTTTGTCGCAATGTTAACCTCTAATTTTAGTTTTCTCAAACACAACCTCCAATTTTCTCCACTTACGAGTTTAAACTTGCCATGAAATTAGCCAATATTTTCTCCTTTTGACCCTGCAATTCGTAATCAGGTTACCAGCCCCCATACTTTTTTTATGCTGTGTTTCAGGGCTGACTTGAACCGCAATAAAGCTTTCAGAGCGTTTTGGTAATAGTTATATTGTTCCTTTCCGTTTTTACAGGCAGTCTAATTAAGTAGGTTATGTATGAAGAAGAAGGTTATGTATGAAAAATTTTAGCTTTAAGTGTGTTGCAAAGTATCTTAAACAAAATATAGCTAATAAAGTTTGATTGATGAAAACAACATAACGTATCAATATCTACTATGAATAAATAACCAGTTATCACTTGGGGTGACCAGTGTTTAGTGAAAAGACGTTCTTGTCTGAAACCGATTTGACATAAGCTGGCCTAAGGCATGTTCTGCTTGAGTGTTTCATCCATGCTAGGTCTACAACTTCCGGTTTATCTTCTGTTGCCGGCAAACCTAAGATACTCTGCAAGCAAACGGTCTAATTAAAAAAAACAAGCTCCAAAATGTCAACCACTTTGAATGATTAAGGTGCACTTTTCACAATGACGTTATATTACTAAAAAAAGATTGCGATACATTACATACTACACAATAACAAGAAATGATTTCTTTTCTTACCTCTACCGACTCCAATTCTTCATCTGAGGTATCTTTATCCAACTTATTCTCGTGAGTGTTAGAATCAATATCAAACACTGACGCGGGTAGAGTTTGTGAAGAACTTTCGATCCCTTCAAAGTTGGACGATGGCATATTACCAGCTAGAAATACAATAATAATGATATATTTTTTACGAAAATCAGCAAAGTTTATTCTATTTTTAATAACTGTACATTGATTTGTAAATGTACATACGTTCAAATGTGCAGCAGGTTAATACACATGCGTGTTATGTGACATAAAATACAGATAATTATGGAAGAAACCCATAAAACATTAAAGTTAAGCAGTAGAATTTTTATTGTAAACCTAAACAAAATATGCTCGTACCTAGATTATGTTGCAATATGATAGAGTTTATGAATAAATCATCATCTTCAAGATCAGGCAAAGGGGAAATTTTTCGTCGCTTTCTATTGGTAACGTCGTTCTTCATGTAATCGCAATGAATACGCTTTTCCATTGCAACAGTCCCGTTGAGAGAATCAGTAAATTTATTCAAAAATCTATAGAAACAAAAAAGTTAGCTTTAAAAACTATTGCAAAATCATAAACCATTAAAACTATTTAAACTGAAGTTTGCTCTGACGCACCGAACTCGTCAAAGTTCGAAGCCTAGCGATAGAGTAATTGTACAATATGAGTAACAGTTGCAATGTGAATCAGTTTCCACTATCATTGCAATGATGGAGGTAAAACGTATTCAACAGCTATCTAATATCTATAGCCTAACTTTCCGGGTATCGTTTTTTTTCAATTTTAGAAACAAAACTAAATCTATAACACTTCATTTATTATGTAAGAATTATATGCCAGCAATACGGCAATAATAGCCAAACACAGCGCATGGCCTGAGACCTCGCTACACAAAGTGATATATTTCCTTTCACGAGTAAAGTTAATGTGAGCGGCAAAGGCTGAATATAACTCAGTCTCCGGTAAACCTACTGGCAACTTTTTAACTAAGGTCAATATGTACTATAACCTACTATAGTTCTTTGCAAAAAACTTTAAAACCAAAATGTTTCAGACATAACCTTCTTACTTCGCCTTCCCTCAAAAACACAATGACACAGTGACACGACTGGTTGCTGTATATGTTGGCAGAAAAGTAGAAAACAGACCTAAATCGATGCGATAAAGCAATAAGATTGCGATAAATAAGTAAGAACATTAACATGAGAGTCAAGGAAAAACAGTTTGATGTAGATAAGAAGGAAATCTGCTTACATTGAACAATGACAATCGATGTAAGTTGGACTTATAATCGCTTGTTTTGGACTGTGTAAGCCATTTTTAAAGTTCACTCGCAAAAAGAAGCTGCTTTCATGTAGTTGTTTAATTACGGGGATCTTAAACAAGGTACTTAAAATCGCACATTTAGAGAGTTTTCGACACCTTAAGCAACCCTCGTAAAATTCTTATTCGTCTGAACAAAATATAATATTATTGGCAAAAAAATTAAATATTAACAACGCAATTTAAGAAATACCTTTGCTGTGTTTGTAAATGTAGATAAAGCTTTTTGTTTTGAAACGGGGAAGGTTGAAGGGCTTTAACTTATTACATCCCAGCTAAACTTTTATCAGGGGAAGTCCTAGTGCAGAATTTCATCGTTCAAAATATTTTCAACGTTTTAGTATTTCGGAAAAATTCAATCATTGGAGGAGTCACGCTGCATTTTTATGGCTATTGTTTCTACTACAAAGAAAAAGGTCCTGATCCTTTCTGCATATGGCACCGCACCTGAGCAATTTGCTGCAACTTTCAACATTTAACGCAGCAAATGGCAGATTATACACATCTACAATGAACGACAGAGATTATTCGATCAACATTTTTCATCATTTATTACTTTTTAAGAAATTAGCGTCATGTGCCCGGCTATTGTCGTATGTTCTCTAGAAACCAGTATAATTCCAACCGCAATAGATGAATGTCTAAGCCGAAATCGAGTTAAATACACGCTGTTATGATTACATCCTATTTACACATACTACCTCGATAAACAATGTCATCTAATCGCTATAAAATACACATAGTTCGTTGCCATATCTCAAACAATACTGCACCACAAAGCCTATATATATAAAGGAATACACTTCGTTGCTTTTTTTTACACTAATAATTAAACATTTTAACGCATCTAAAGGATACAGGTTCTTTTAGATTTTAGAATATTAAACAGCAGTTAATATAATTATTCATCGAATATGTTTCTAAACCGTTTTCTTATTCTCAAACGCTTCGTTTTTTTCAACAGCGAGTACGATTTTTTCATCTGTAATATCTTTTTCAAATGCTGAAACATCATTTTCTATATGGTTACGTGTAGCATACAGTAAACTTTTTTCTAAACGACTCGTATTTAAAAGTTCTGGTCGAATTGTATGCGCATACGACCTCTCTCTATCCATATGCGATGCATAAGCGCTGTGTAAACTGCGGTTGATGACCATATTTTCTTAGATTTATTTTTACCAAGAAAATTTTTCCGATTCCAATTACTAAAATCTTTACTGCTAGATGGAATATCTAAGCATTACCTTTATTATAACGCGCAATGTTTTGTCGCAATGTTAACCTCTAAGTTTAGTTGTCCCAAACACAACCTCCAATTTTGGTAATATTTACTTCGTGCAATTTGATACCCGTTTTCGCTGCGAGATACATTTGGTAATTGTTACTTCGTGCAACTTTTCACTCGTATAAATTGCGAGATACATTTGTTAATTTTTACTTCGTGCAATTTATTACCCTTATACGTTTCGTTATACATTTGGTAATTTTTACTTCGTGCAATTTGATGACCGTATAGGCTAAACTGCAAGATACATTTGGTAAATTTTACTTCGTGCAATTTGTCACCCGTATAAGTTGCGAGATACATTTGGTTACGTTAATCACAATCACGTTAATCACAATCACGTGTTCGTATCCAGCAGAAACTTTTTCTGCCGTTTTGTTTGATTGAAATTGAGGTATATTATTTTACCCGCTGAGATCTATATAACAAATTAAACGTTTTGCATGAAACTGTTAATAAAATGTACTTAAACGTTTTGGTCGAAGTAAGTTAATGGTGAAAATAGTCCCAAAAACATCCTATTTTCAAAAACCATAAAAAGTAATAAATAACCGTAGTCCTTAGAAATATAGCCAATTATTAAGGACCTGTAGTACAATTTCATTTCAAGGTCACCATAGTGAAGAGGGGGAAATCTTCTTTAAGAATCTGCAATAAAAAATTCACACCTCTTCCGGCAACAATCAGCAGAATTGACGTGAAACATTTAATAAATTCAGCATTTTTTACGTTTTTGGGGTATTATCGCATTTCTTAGTACACCTCACGTTTTTTGTGAATTTCGGAACTTTCCGGTTCCATCATTTCATTTTTTTTTTATTTTTTTTTTGTGATTCGTGGTTATTTCGTTTATTGTATTCATCATAATTCCAAAAACATCATCGACTCACTCGCACAACGACAACATAAAAATGTCACTCCCATTGAGTTGTCAAATTTGTTGAAAATTGTCAAAATTGTCAAAATTGTCAAAATTGTCAAAATTCCATTGAAAAAAGGAATTCTCGCTTGGCGTCACCCAAGCGTATAAAACTCATGACACGAGAAAAAGGTCATTTTTAGAAGCACACGTAATAATGCAGCTCTATGACAACACAAGCAAAGCAGCACTGCAACTTCGAATATGATTGACACGATGTGAAGAGAGTAGCCGATGTGCTTGAAACATTAATAGTTGTAGCCTCGACCAAAGCCACCTCGGACCATACCAGGGGGCGGGCCACTCATTCCTGGCAGGGTCCAAAACCGCCCCGCTGCGGTGCCATTGTGCCCGGGGCTGGTCCACCAACCCCATGCATAGGTCCCTGTAATCCCGCCGTTGGACCACCGGGGCCACCCATACCGCGACCAGCAGCTCGTCCAGCGCCTGGTCCGCGACTTGAACCTCCCGGCACGCCGAGTCCTTTCCCTGATGGAGGCGGTCCTTCAACCGACATCGACACCAGATGTTCTCCGCGTAGAAGCACAAGCCCCAGAGTCCTTTTCTCCTCTCTGTCAGTGGAACCTTTCTTGGGTCGAATCCGACGGAACTCGTCACAATCAACAAGAATTAGGTTCATGTGTTTATCAAAAGCTTTGAAGGTGCCGATGAAAGTGCGACCATCCTGCAGAATGCATCGCATACGGTAATTGATATGATTGTTTAACTTTGAACCTCCGCGAGGTGGCATTGTAAATGTCCAGAGCTTGCTGGTCAGCAAAACAAAAAACAAAAAAAGTTTTTGCTAAACTTTGGTATACTATGTTTGTTGTATAATGTTTTTCACATAAATCAATGAACTGTAAAAAATTACAGTGAAATAATCCCTTCTTAGAATGTAAAATACAAGCACGTCAACTTTCAGAAAACCGATTTTAGGCCATAAAATTTTGTGTAAATGTTTTCATTTCTTCACCACATAATACTGTAGATACCACAATTTATTTTACAGCTTAATATACAGTGTCTAGAATAGACTAAGGTTAAGCAATATATTAATTATTTTCAATCAAAGGCAAGCTTTGATTTTTAATAATAGCACGCTGCTTGTCAAGAGGTTATATTTTACATATTTTGTGGTTAAGTTTGCTCGATTTTTGAGATAATATTGTGACCAAATCTGACTGTCGGCTGAAAAAACATGAATTTAGCAAACATATATTAGTTATTTTGTGGTATTTGATATTAATACCATGTGTAAATTTCTATGTCAGTGTATTTATTAGCCTATATATGAGTAGGCCCGCGTAATTCGATTCCATTGATTTCGACTTGGCTACTTGACCTGGAGTGCTATTTTTCAAGCTATTACCAAAGCTATTTTTCACAGTTTCTTGTCAACCTAACTTAAATGTTATAACAGAGTAACCTAAACTTTAAAACCTAAATACACCTTGTAATCTAAATCTAACTCCAGTTAAACCGAAAATAGCTAGGATCAACTTTTTGCATACCCATTCTCTAACCTAACCGCTATAGGCTATGTTTAACAACAGCCAGCATAACCTAATTTCAGTGAAAAACTCACACACATTATCCAGTTACTTGGAAAACCTTAAAAGCATTGATCAAGCGCTTAAGGAGCTTTGCAGGAACAAAACTACAAAAATCTCGCCTACTGCTAAGAGAATCCTGTTTTGCAACATGCACTACTTAAACCTTATTATCAAAACAGCAATTTCGTAACCGTAAATGTGTATGCGTTTTAAATTGAAATAAACGATATCTTTCATTGCCTTTTAAAACAATAATAATACACTGTTTGCTTCTATTTCAGCTTTTAAAAACTACAAACTGCCGCATTTTTCAAACACAAAGATAGGCAAAGGTTTTGAAAAAATTAATACAGAAATATTGAACTATACTATACGACAATGAAATGCAAAAAAAACTACCATTGTTATCACGATAAAGTAGATATGGTGAAATGAAAATGTTGTTGCATTTTCACAGAAAAAAGCCATGTATGGCCCTTCTTTTGCATTAAATGATTTGGCCATTCCTCAGTAAGCCCACATATAAGCCAAACATGCTACTTCGTAGCCATGTAAGGCCCATAGATAAAACGTACATATTGTTTAACTGGGCTTCCACACTTAATTATCATTCAAAGAACGCCGAATCATTTGCTGGACTTTGTCCTGCAACTGTTTCGGCGTTTTGGAATACTCTTTGCATTTGGGGAGGTTCCCATCTGCAAGAGCCGTTTTAGCATCATCCGTTGTTATTCCATTCTTCGTACCAATATACCTTTACCAATATACTATTACCAATATACAAACTTTTTGCTTCGTGCAATTTGATACCCGTATCTGTTGCGAGATACATTTGGTAAATGTTACTTCGTGCACATTCATACCCGTATATTTTGCGAAATACATTTGGTAATAGTAACTTCGTGCGCATTTGTACCAATGCGAATTATAACTTACTGATTGTCATTATTCTCTGACATATTTGGCTTTTGTTTTTTTTACACATAGAAATCAAAAACAGCATTGAAAAGCTGAAGGTATTTTAAATTATCTTCCCTTCATACTTGAAAGGTGGTCGAAATTATAGTAGAACTTACGACCACTTTTTCTTCTTATTTAAACCAGTATTAGAAGATCCTTAATGTGACCTTAATCAGCTATCGCAAAACTTACCAACTAAAACTTTTTATTTTTCTCTAGTTTATTTATTCCGTTTAACCATTACTGGCCGAAATATGAAAATAATTCCAATTAACTTTTCCGGCAAAATTGATTGAAAAATACCCTTCCGAGAAAATTGAACATTGTAATGTGGTTTTCATGCAACAGGTATATCATCATTTTTGAAAAAATACGAAGCAAATTTAAAATACATTACAAGTGGCAATTGGCATCAAAAAGTCTTAACCCTAACCCAGAATAAGGCGTCCAAATATACCACATTTATTTTGCACATACACACTTAATTAATTATCATTCAAAGAACGCCGAATCAGTTGCCGGACTTTGTCCTGCAACTGTTTCGGCGTTTTGGAAAGTTCCTTGCATTTGGGGAGGTTTCCATCTGCAAGAGCCGTTTTAGCATAATGCGTTGTTATTCCCTTCTTCGTACCAATATACCATGAGAAAAATTGTTTAACTTCAAGCGATTAATCTGCAGAAAACTGTCGCCGAGATTTCTGTTAAAAACAGTAAGTTTTAGAAATTAATAATAAAATCATTGAAAATAGTTTACCGTGTACATAATTAAATTATACAAGGCACATGCAATTTTTACGTTTTACAATCGATGTGGATTTAATGGCTAAATTTATCAAAATGCAGTTAAATTTATAAAAAGTACTTAATAAAACCTAAACTTGTGAGCTTTTCCCTGGCTTCGGCTTGAGGAATTATATAAAACATGTAAAAGTAGATATTAAATATGTAAACTTATATGCAATATAATACAATAAACGAAAATTGTTAAAATACTACTTACCGAGAAACTATAACGATCGAAAGTAGCTTTCCTCTTTCTAGATGGTTTTGTAGCTGAGCCGGGGCTCTCCTATATTATTAAAAGAACTTTGGTATATCAAGAAAACTGTACAGTGTTTTTGCGCTATTAAATATGTGTGTACAGTATGCATACTTTTTATAACCGCATGGTTCAATCATATATGCATTGGTCACGTAACGTTTGTGGAGTGATACAAACATTATCGGTCAAGTATATCAGGAAACACCTTCCCGTATTCCAATCTCCCGATATATATTAAAATGCTTAGAATGCTATTTACCACGACATTAAAATCTCTGGAATTGCTTTTCTTTTTCCTCTTTCTGGAGGGTGATGCAGATGTGCTGGGGCTTTCCTAAATCATTTAAATAAATTTTGGTAATTCAAGCAAATTTCTGTTTTTAATTTAAATATGTGTGACTAGTACATATATAATTTATAAATTTCTTGATTGATGCACGCATTGGATACATAAAGCATGTGGGGTGACAGGAAATAATATCAATAAAATCATAGTTTCACTGTAAAGTCGTAATTAAATTTTAACTTACCGGCAGCTTCGAAGCACCTGCCACATTAGAGATGTCGATCTATAAACCAAAAAATGCAAAATTACCACGATTGATTTTAAGAGACTTTTCAGAGAATTTACCTGCTGCAGAACAACACGAGGCTCAACTATTTTATCCCGGACCGCCTTTTGTTGGCCACCGTCTTTGTTTCGGCGAATTTGTAATGACTCGTCTTCTTCAGCAAAGGTGCTTCTTTCAGCTGACAAACTTTCTTCTGATGAAACGTCAGCAGCTGGTTCTACTCGTTCAGAATATGGGCTTCTATCATCTGACAAACCTTTTTCTATAAATGAAACCTCCACAGCTGATGCGATTCTTTCAGCAGACGGGCTTCTTTGAGCTGATGCGCCTTTTGTTTCGGTGCGACCAGCCGAACTGCACGACTGCGATTAAAAAATATAATTCAATTTTTTACTGACAACCATTTGCCGGAAGGAAGCGTGTGTTCACATCAAGCTTGCCATCGACAAGAAATTGTTTCGTTGCCAAGAATAGAATTTATTCGCGAATCAGACTTGTAATGCACACAAAAAAGTTAAAACTTTTATACTTATTCCGAGGAATCCCATTTAAGTTGATTTGAACAACTTACCCTTATTTCTTTCATGACTTCATAGGCTTCTTCAGCCTCTACATTCTGTAGGTCGTTCGCGTAATATCTCTCTTGTGTGCTCGAGCTATGCGCCATATGCTTGGCCACCAAAAGGCGGCGGTCCGGTCTCTTAGATCTAACCTAATATGAAATTTTAAATTTTAAATACGTCACTGGTTGACTTTTATATAAATTTTGCTGCAGAATATTTTCATTATTAGCGATTTATCGTTATTTATATTGCTAGGTCTAATTACAGTAAAGATCAATTACTTGTGTGGCCGAATACTTCCGGTTTGAGGTTGCTGTAAATTTTCCGCGACCTCCGGCCAACTTCCAAACCCGCTGTATTGCTTTAGCTGCAGAGGAACTTGTAAGATTTTTTCCCTTATGGGGAAAAACCATCTTACACTCTTCTCCGTTGAATCTGACAAGGTTATCCAGCCCTTTCTTCAACCATTCTGGCATTACAATAGTTGCATCCCCATATGTTGAGAACGTTTTGTGACCGCGCACCTGCATTAAAAACATCCTTTTTTAATAGAGTTCTACATGAAAGGAAAATGTGGTGACTTACACGATCAATCCATCGTTTTTTCTCGGTCGGATAGCCAAACATTAGCTCTTCAACGAGCATATTGCGCACCGCACTTGTCCGTTGCGAGTTTTCAATTATCAGATAAGCCATGAGGACTTCCCCATGGGCTCTTCTCACCTCGGCTCCGGGGTCTCTTCTCCATACTGCATTTTTTTATATAGTGAGTTACACATTCAACGAGAATTAATATAATGTAAAAATATAAAACAACTATAACTGTCATTTACGTTTTATGTTCAGCGCAGTATTGCGAAAAAGTGGATTTGTCATAACTTTGTTCACTTCTGCCGGGTCCAACGCATTTCTGCGATCCGTCTCCTTAATAACTTGCCTCCTAGAAAACGCAACAGTTTAGGTAATAAAGAGTGGTTAGCAAACGCGTATTTTTTAACACAGAAGTTTTAATTGCAATAACAAAACTAGTTTTTAGATACCAACACGAGTAAATCATCCAAGAGTGGAAAGGCTACATGTAGGCAGCGCTTGTAATCACCTTCTTTTTAGAAATTTTCTGTAGGATGCCCTTCGATTCTTGAGGTTAATAAGGGCTTCCCCCACGTTGAAGGTCAATGGAAGCTTCTTCAGTAATGAAAAGCTGAGGAAGCTCGTCATGGCATTCGAGTGGGATATGAATGTCGAAGGAGTTTTATTTTCATTTTGTAATTTCTAAAATAAAGAAAGATGGTTTTTGTTTATTTTTAAATACAACTATTTTTGCTAAGACTTTGCATATATACATAATCATCTTCCATTCGAATGTTGTTCAGGCCTAGTCTTCATCCCGAAACAATTTCAGGGTCGACCAGTTGCCTGCAACGACGCCGACACTTTCCCCTGTCGATGGCATCCTCGATCTTCAAACCTTTCCTTCTCTTGTCATCCTTCACCGTCTCTTCCCATGTTTTCTTTGATCTTCCCGTTTTCACCTTTACTGCAATCATCTTATGTTGTACTCTTCTTATTAAGCTCTACTTATTCATTCGCTCAACGTTCCACAACCATCTCAGACGATGTCCTCTTAGATGTTCTTCAATACCTTCAACACATGTCCACCTTCTTATCACATCATTGGTAATGCCATCTCGTAGTGTCTTACCACACATCATTCGAATAATCCTCATTTCTGTCATCTGCATTCGCCTGACATCAGCCTTCTTCATCGCCTAACATTCAGCTACGTAACACATCACACTTCTTACACATGCTTTACACAGCCTTTCTTTTAGGTTTGTATAGAGTAGTCTGCCCTAGAGTGTATCAGACAATTCCTTAAAAGTTTTCCAATTAGCGCGTATTCTTGCCGTCACTGCCCTGCCAGTACTGTAATTTTTCCCTATCATATCCCCTAAATAACGAAACTCCTTAACATGCTCGATCTCATTACTTCCCAAGTTCACATGTCCTTCCACTCATCAGCCTTCCATTGATAGGCCTACCTGAACTTCTCTTATGCACTCAATACAGTACTTTCACTTTCTGCATTGAATGCAATTTCTCCCTACTCTCTTCCCACAAATTCCGCATGGATCAACAGTACCGACTACTCCCTTCAACGATTTTCTACCAATTCTCATCGCTTTGGTTTTAATTATTTTCACCTTCAAACCTTTGCTTTCCAGTGCGCTTTTACTTTGCTGATATAAATTCTATGAATATATTACATAGTAGATTCTACCTGTAGTATATCCAAAAAATCTTGTATGTAACTAATCAAAATTAATATAACGTCCTAACCTGCACATGTTTCTCTTTATATGTGTCCAGGTCAATGGACTCCAACGTTTTGAAATCACAGTCTTTTATTATATTTTGCAAAAGTAATACTTTATCTTGGGCTACACGTTCTTCGTGTGCCCCCCCCCCCATCGTGGCCCATTAAAAAGCTTTTGAAGTTGTTTAAAACTTTATTCCAGTTGATGCAGTTAGTTTGTTGCTGTAAAATGTAGCGAGGAATTGTGTTAATCATTGCATGAGTGTTTTCTACTGCACAGTCATTTCGTACTGTGTGTATTTACCAAAACTTACGATTGGGACGTTTCCGGCGGCGGTCCATAGAATCAGCCATTTCTATTGCCTTGGGTTGATCAGCGTGAAGCTTGCCACGTAGGTGTCTCACGAGGCCATTCCAAGAAGTCAGGAACTTTTTGCAAAGTTCGCACTTGAAATCACCTTTCCCATTATTTTTTTTATCGTGCACGACTTTGCAGTGGCGCGATATGTTCAAATTCATGACACCACAGTATCTAGAACAATTATTAACAGCATTATGTCATTATTCTCGGACATGTTTGGCTTTTGTTTTCTTTTACACATAGAAATCAAAAACAGCATTGAAAAGCTGAAGGCATTTTAAATTATCTTATATTCATACTTAAAAGCTAGTCGAAATTATAGTAGAACTTACGTTTACGGACACTTTTTCTTCTTATTTAATGCAGTATTAGAAGATCCTGATTTTGTTATTTCCGACTGCGCTTGTCCATAATCCGTATTCATGAACCCGTCATTTTGTTCTGTTGCTGGGTCACTTTTATCACCTCCCTGCTGTTATAAAAAAAAAATTTGCTGTTGTTCAATTTCATTTAAATTTAGATGGTTTAAGTTTCTATATACCTGTGGCATATTGTGGATAAAAATGAGGATAAAAATCTAAAAAGAATCAAAAAATTTAACAGCCACGTTTCACAACACTATTTAATATGATGTATAGTTTAGGTCACCCTTAACTCCATCAATCGTTATCCACACTGGAAATGTTTTATTTTTGCCCGGGCCCGTAAGCATTGGCTCCTATGTGACAACTCCCATGTACAACAACTGTTTGTTGTTGCCGTAACTGTGCGCGCCATACGTTTTATAGGTCGAACTGAACCCGAGTAGCAAAGCCAAACAACCAACGAGAACCATTACTGCTACATCCCGAAGGTTTATCACCATTTGAAAAAGTTGGTGTTGATTTATTTGAGTTGAACCAAAAGTCTTATTTAGTCACGGTTGATTATTTTTCAAATTTTGCTGAAATTGATGTCATGACCTCAACAACTGCAAAGCACGTAATCATTTCGTTGAAGCGTCATTTTGCCCGATATGGAATTCCTAAATGCATTGTATCTGACTCTGGACCCCAGTTCATCTCGTACAGAATTTCAAAGATTCTGTCAAAAATGGGCGATACAACACCACAAATCATCACCAGGACATCAACAATGCAATGGAAAAGCGGAAGCTGCTGTGAAAACACTGAAGAACATGCTGAGACGTACTGCACAAGATGGGAAAGATCAGTGGCTGGCACTTCTGGAATTGCGCAATACGCCACGACAAGACGTCAACTGCAGTCCTACAAAGATATTGTTTGGTAGACCAACTCGATCAGTGATACCGATTCACATTCCAAAAAGCAAACATCTTGACATCAATCGTCGTCATCAACGCCGCACCTCAGTCAAGCAAACCTATGATAGCAAAAGTCAACCAATGTCAAAATTGTATATCAACCAACGAGCTTATTTCCAAAGTTCGGAAAAGAAGGGATGGCAAAAGGGTAAAATTGTACGCATACTTGGGCCTCGTTCATATTTGGTAGAATCATTGGATGGTTTTCGTTATTGTCGTAATCGACTACATATTCGTGTTGACCATAGCAAGTCTAACAATGTGTATGAAGATACTGATTTTAATTTTACATTTTCGACACCTAACCAAAACAGTCAACACACAGCTAACAACTACACTGTTGCTAACACACGACCTAATCGTACACATAGAATGCCAGTAAGATATAATGATTATGTACTGTAAATACTGTGTTTGTGTCACCTTGTTCTGTACTGTAAATACTGTGTTTGTGTCACCTTACCTTCACTGTTTTATTTCTTGCCACTCATTATGCATGTAGCTTTAAACTTCAAGTGTGCCTCACATACATTGCGACTTGCGAGTAGTATGTTATTTCAGTATTTTCTGTGTGATGGTATTTCAGTATTTTCTGCGTGCTCATAAAGCCTTCTCACTGTTAGTCTTTACTTAAAGAAAGGAGGATGTTGATAGGTATAAACTAATTAATAAGATTTCTATGTTGGCCATGCTACAGCCATGTGCTTTCTTGGTTGTGCATTGTGATTCGTATGTGGAGTAATAACGTTCATGTTCAAGACTGTCTAAATACAAGAGATTCTGCCGAACGTCTTATCGACTTAGTTCAACACATAATATCACAAGAGTAGCGATATTAACAGCAGGAACATGTGCAAGTGCACCAACTCAACTTACCTTTGTCGCTTATACACGTCAACTACAAAGGCACCCGATTGCGAGAAAATTCTCTACGAGCTACCTGACTCTGACTCGTTTGCTGATCTTCAATCGCTGTTCAGCTCTTTTTCTGAAGCCAACCTTCTCAAGGAACAAATGCGACATGTCATGACAAGTCTTACCACTACTGATGAAACTATGATCAACAGATCCTACGTCGCAGACACATTCACGAATGCCGCAAAACAAAGCATACCCGACGTTATCGGTCAATTAATTGCGCGAATTAGGCTGGTGAAATTACTCCATAAGTTTCAAGTTGCACAGACTTAAAGAATTAAATCACTATGGACTTAGCAAAACCGGTTTGCCAGATGAGTACCTTCCATAACGTAAGACGCCTTCCAAAACCCTGAAGGAGTTACAAGAAAAAATCTGTCAACGTATTTCGTTTTTTAGGATATCGATAAATTAATTATCGGTCTTTTCGAACTCGGCATTATTACGTAATTAGTGAACCTGGATCTCCGTTATATACAGCAATACATTTGATCAATGATGAGTATCACAACATCATATCGTGACTTAAAAGACTAAATCACTCATTTAGCTTTTTCCAGTTACCAATTGCCACACAAAGTTAACAAAAGGCTACAGAGCGTAACAATTTGCTAAACAGGATTATTATTTGGCTACCATGGTCACCTTGCTGACGCAGCTTTACGTTCGGCACAGGTATGTTATTTTACCCGCTGAGATATATACACCAAAGCACTGAAAGAAAATTTGCCAGGTTTAAACCTATGGAAGAAAATTTCGCCTACTCATAATAATTAGTCGTAACAACATGAAAAATTTCAAAATGCAGACTTATGTCCAAAGTCAGCTTACTTCAGAACAATCCAATATAGCGTTTTCCGACAACGCATGTCCATTCCCCGTGCCCACGACGTTGTCACTGTCGTAATTTTCTTCTTTTTTATTTTTATCAACTTCTTGTTCCTCCTGCAGAGAAAGGATTTTAAATCGGTAAGTTTTATTTTTGCCAGTAAAATTGACATTGTCTTTATTATTTTATCGATAAATGCAACCAACACGATGTTTCCTCAAACGGAGGTCAGACTGCTTTTGGTCCTCTTCTTTGCGATTCTTTTCAGCAAAATTCTCTTCCCCTAGAAACGAATAGCAAATTATTTAATTCACGTACCTGGTTACATAAGTGCGCAGTCATTTACACAAGCTAGTGTACAATACCTGATGTCACAAAGTCAGCCATCTCGATGTCAGTCATTCGATTCATATTCAATGTCGTTATTTTGTTTACTGATATCACCTGTACAAATTAATTTATACATTTTCTTTGGCCACATTTTAGCGATTTTGGAAACATTATACCGTACTGTACTGTACTGTACACTGTTTTTGAGCTCTATCTGATCAACGACTATGGCTAACTTGAAAATAGTTAAAAAACGATAAAACTTTCGGTCGAAGCCACTTGTGTTCCTTGAGCTGCCTGGCAAACTAAACAGCAGTACATGCAATTGTTCTTCCTGCAAAAAGTGATACGTTACACTAAGAACGGATTATTTCACTGTGATTTATGTAAAAAACATTATACAAGAAACATTTTATCCTAACTTTAACAAAAAAACCATTAACCTACATGCAGATAAGTTAGCTATAAAAATTAGGCTGCAAAACCTGCAGCCTAATTCAACTCTTCCAGCAAAAAGGGATGCGTTATATAGTCAGTTCCCATTTGACAATACCCTACACGAAATTAGAAAAAATTGACCTAATATTGGCAAATACAAAAGAAATAAGCGAAACGGAGCGTGATATTAATTGACCGTGGGACAGAGAAGACGCTTTGATCGTAATCGTTATAAATTATAGCATGGTGAGTTTAGAACTGAAGAAACAAAGATCGGCGGCCTAGAAGGTTAATGATGCATACTTGCTGTATTGTCAAGAAAACGTTCCTCAATGAGCTTGATTTAGGCGCGAGTACCAGGATGCGCGTTATTATTACGTAAGAGTTCAAATACAGTGCGATGCGCGATATTACCTAAGAGTCAAATACGAGTTTCTCCGTTTGAAAGTGCAAATGTTCCACATAATGCGACCGTGGCCAATCAAGCCTTCCCCGGTCAATATAACTGCAAATTTCGCGTCTTCTTTGTGACTTCATTGTGGTCTGTAATGCGTGATGCCGCACAATGGAGTTGGCGACGTGTGACAACCTCAGCGCAGTTGGAAAGTAACAAGTCAATAGTTACCTTCATACCGTTTCCAAAATGGACGCAAAGCTACAGAATCAATGGAAACATCCGAATCGGCAACGGCTGCATAATGGGTCCGCGAAGGTTTCCCTTTCGCGCTTTTCCAGATTTCTGTCGAATTTTCAAACACGCGAGCGATCGTTTTAGCGCGTCTTGTGGTAAAAATAGATGCCAGTTCCCATTGGACAATAAACTGCGGGGATAAAATGACGACCAATGAACCAATGTCTAGAAATAGGTTACTAGGTTTGATAAAACCATAAATTTTACAAAAGAAATGAGAAAAATAGGTCGTAAAGTTAATTCACCGTGGGGTATAGACCTAACGATCAAAAACGTTATCAATCAAACCATGGTGAGTTTAGAACTAAAGAAACTAAGAAAGGAGCCCTAGAAAGCGAATGATGCAAAGTCTTATACAACTGACACAACTGGTAAGCTTTGTTTAACTTTTCACCCAATTTTACAAAAGGAATTTGGTAAAACGGCAGTCAATACAGTCACAGTACGCCACAAACGCATGTTATGCATGAGACAAACTTGGCATTGATAAGGTCGGGATAGGTAGGTAGGTTATGGATAACATTTAAAATGCCGTTTGATATTTGGAAACTTGCTCTATATAACTTCATGTAAAAACTCATTTTAGTACATCAGACTTATCTTCGCTCGAATCTGACGATTCAGATTCACTTGCCTGCTGAACACTGGCTATTGCAGAATTTACTGTTGCGTCGATTTCAATGTCAGAATCCTCGCCATCAGAGCAGTCTGACAGAAGATTTTGCAAAATTTCTAATCCACGCATTGTGGATCTGTAAATGTTTGCCTAGACATTTTGTAAATGTTTTTGTTTTCAGAAGTAGCCTACTTTGATACTGACTCCGATGAAAAACTCAAGAAAATTCAGATAAACATCAAACACTTCCCTTTAGTAAAGTTACTACTACACTACCACAATAGATAAGGGTAAGCTAAGGTATTCACAACATTTACCTTGAACTAGTTTACCAAGGCAAGACCTCAATGTAATTGCATCCCATTTACATTTGGTAATAGTTACTTCGTGCAATTTTTCACTCGTATAAGTTGCGATATACATGACAACTTACAAAACTTACGTTTGTACCCGTGCTAATTATAACTAACCCTAACCTCATTTATAAAATGGTTGCACTCAGTAGGCATTTGTTAACCCTATTTAGCAAATGGTTACAATCAGCAGCCATTTGCTAACCCTATTTAGAAAGAGGTTAAACTCAGTAGCAATATGTTAACGCTATTTAGTAAATGGTTACATACAGTAACCATTTTTAACCCTATTTAGCAAATGGTTTCACTCAGTAGGAATTTGTAAACTCTAATTAGCAAATGTTTAAAGTCAGTAGCCATTTGTTAACCATATTTAGCAAACGGTTTTAGTCCGTAGCCATTTGTAAAATAGCAAAAGGTTACCATGAGTAGTCACATGTTAACCCTATTTAGCAAATGGTTTCACTCAGTAGCAATTTGGTAACTCTATTTAGCAAATGGTTAAAGGAAGTAGCCATTTGTTAACCCTATTTAGCAAACGTTTAATTAAAGTCAGTAGCCATTTGTAAAATAGCAAAAGGTTACCATGAGTAGTAACATGTTAACCATATTTAGCAAATGGTTTCAATGAGTAGCCACATGCACATGATGTTAACCTTATTTAGCAAATGTTTACAATCAGTAGCAATTTGTTAACCCTATTTAGCAAATGGCAAATTTAGCAAGGGTATTTATCGAATTTCTTCAATTCTAAACTCACCACCTTAAAGTTGATAACGCTTTAGATCAGTATGTTTTCCTGTACCCCATTATGAATCAACTTTTCACTCAACTTTGCTCCTTTCTTTTTTCTTCTTCTTCGTGTCGAGTAGATGGTTCCTTACTAATAAACGCAACTATGACAAAACTGCTAAAAAACGCAACAGAAGCTGTTTTAGCCTGCCTGCAAAATAATAACAGCCTATGTCGGCGGTTTTCATTCGTTTGCCGTGGTGAATCGCAACCACTGTTATGGAACAACAACAAAGTACGTCTTGTACAAAATGACGAATACGAAACGCTTTGCAAACAGACCGTTTAGAAACATATTGGATGAATAATTATGTTAACTGCTTTTTAATATTCTAAAATCTAAAAGAACCTACATCCTTTAGATGCGTTAAAATGTTTATGTATTAGTGAAAAAAAAGAAATGAAGTGTATTCCTTTATATTCATAGGCTTTGTGGTGCAGTATTGTGTGAGATATGCCAACGAACTATGTGTATTTTATTGCAAATAAATTTTAATGTTTATCGAGATATTATGTGTAAATAGGATTTATTCATGTAAATATTTTGTATTTCATGTAAATCATGTAAATTCAATCCCGAAGCGTGGATTTCCCACCTTGAACATAAATTTCCCCTTTATCAAATCACTTCAAAAACTAATCGTCACTTGTTAGCGGTAGAGGCAATTCCAGCGACAGACCTCGGGCTACTTTGTTTACCTTCTGCGTATGCTCATAACTGTTACAACATAATAATCAATGAAATCTTGAAACATTTTGATAAACGTGAGGACTGAGGATTATTTAGAGTTTTTGTTGGCTGATCTGACACTTCATGTTCTATCTTCCAAAGATTTAATGCGCGAATTAATGAGTGCAATAGGTCAAGAGAATCTTACTCCACCAGTTAATAAACGAATTCGTGCTAAATTTCTTAAGTGCTCACCACCAGACGTCGCACTTTCTTACCCACTACAGCCACAAATACAACAAATTCAAGTGTCTAAACCACCTCATTAAACACGATTTAACGCTAACAATGGAACAAAGAGTTCCGGACAAACAAATACTAATTTCACAAATCATAAATTCACCAAACCAACGCGATTAATTTAAGTAAACATGGCAACAACGATCACCACACAGAAACATTGGCCAGTTTCACAAATAATACAGCAAGTGGTAATTTATGACACAGTAATAATTTATCATATTCATCACCCAACTTTCAGAAACCAGGCCATCAACGCAGCAATTACCCTTGCGCAAAATCATTCGCGGGCAACAAAAAACATTCGGCGATCTATGCTAGATTAACCTGGTTAGCCCCGTCGATAGCACCTACTTCCAAAAGAGACTGTCCCTTGTTAACTGTTTATGATCACGCCAATTGAATTCTTTTTTATGTAGATAGAGCTGCAGCAAATATTTGTTTATGCTTCAGTTAAGTCATTGTATAAAATCACATTTATCATGACTTTTATTTGATGAGTTCAATAGTTGTGAACTTGTGAGAAATGAGAATAATGAGAACGATTGTTTGATTTATTGCTTTTGACTGAGTGAGGTCATACCCAGCTTTTGTTTCGTTAAAGCACTTGGAAATTTCCATTCAATTTAATTTCTCGAACTCGTTTCAAAGACCCTGACGCTCTGTGGGAAGCCTTTCCGCTTGACTAAATAGCTCTTAATGTTCCAAAGTTTATTAGTTTATAATTATAATTAATTATAATAGGCCTACCATTTGTCCTTTTTTAGGAGGAAATGATCTTTTTTAGTTAGTTATTTCGAGTTAGTTGTTTATACTTTCGACAAAACTTATAGGAGAGAAGTTGTATTTATTTCCAAAAAATTACTGTAGTTATGAAACATCTTGAATTGCCGATTTAAAAAGGGTTTTCTAACCACTTGCCCTAACAGCCCTACATACCTTTTTGAACGCTGACCACGCGTTTCTTCAATTCCGTACCAGCCCTAGGTGGTTTTACATGCGCGCAATCCGCGCATATTGACTTAAGTTCGAGGTTGGGTTCTGTTAAGTTCAAACGTGCGCCAGAAAGATTGCAACTGAACCGCACATGTAAAAAGAACAATTATTATCAAAGCAAAGGTGCGAGTTTTGCAGGCCTAGCTTTCTATTTTTAATTTTGTGGATAGTAAAGAAACACATTGCAATAATTTTGATTAAAAAAGTATTTTAGGTAAAAACCGCAAGATGAAGCCAGACAAATCTATTTTTTGAATTTCGATTCATCTGCGTCAAGTGGTGAAAGCGTTATATTGTAGTAAAATATTGTGTTTGCTGTTTCAAGTTTGAGAAACTTTGAAACGTTGGAAACATTTTGTCATATTTGGCCTTTTTTTGCCTCAAACTGAAAGCAATCTGTCACACAGGTCATCGTTTGATTACGACGTGAACACGATCATCAGTCCTACAAAGCTGATAAAAACGTGCGTAGCTATGCGTTTTGTAAATTCTGTTGATTTACAAGTTATAAATTGTTGTTTTTTATTTTGCATGTTATTAAAAGAAAAAAAAAAGAAAATTCCGAAGAACTTTAAGGATGCAAAATAACAACTTGCATAAACAACAACTGGCCATTCAACTGGCCAGTGGTTAGTGAATTCAAACCATAGGTATTAATTGGGTCGTCGTGAGGCAAGTTAAACAGAAATCTTTGAAAAGTGGAGACATGTACATAATGGGTTCGCTTATGCTCCAGTTAAGTCATTGTATAAAATTACATTTCTCATGACTTTTATTTCATGATCAATATTTGTGAGAAATGAGAATAATGAGAACGATGGTCTGATTTAATGCTTTTGACTGAGTGAGGTCATACCCAGCTTTTTTTTCCTTATAAAACTTGGACATTTTGATTCAATTTAATTAGTCAAACTCATTTCAAAGACTCTGAATCTCTTTGGGAAACCTTTCCGTTTGACTAAAGAGCCCACAATGTAGCAAAGTTCATTAGTTTAATCTAGTTTTTATCTACCACAGGGTTCGATTTCCGCGGTGCAACGTAATTGTGCAAACGTAACTGTAACTAAATTACACCCATAAGTCCAGTGTTTGTGACTTTTCTGAAAACTCCCTTAGTCAAATATTAAAATTTTGTCCCATCTAGTTGTGTGAAGAAAATTTGAATAAGGGCCAATTCTTTGTATTGGCGTATAATTTTGCGAAAGTTTGTTAATTTCGATAAGACGTGTTGGCTTTTCAATGTGTGCTTTACCCTTGACAAGCATAAAAATTTCATTACATTGTTTCTATAAGGCAACATGCGTTTGTGACATTGTAGCCTGTGTTGAGTAACAGTTTTATTTTTTTAAACGATATTAAAAGTCGAACATAAGAGAAAAAATACATTTTAGGGGTTATACACAGAAAATAAGTAAAATTCGGTAGTTTTACGTAAGCGATGTTTGTTTCAGTGGTTTAGGCATTGTTAAATTATTCGTAATAGACAAAAATACACAAATATTTATTTTTAATTATATGATGATTACGTAAAGTTTAGGATTTAACCTTTTTTCAGATTTGGGGAATCCCAAAATCCAGCTAAAGTGATCTTCTGAAGTCAAAGGCAGTATATATATAAATTACACATTTTATGAGTAAGTTTAACCTGGATTAAACTGGATTTAAAATTTAATCTGGAAGTAGCCAAATGTAATCTATAAATAGCAAAATGTTACCTTGGGTATCCAAATACTAATTCTATTTAGCAAATATTGTTACACGCAGTAGCCATTTCTTAACTCTGTGTGGCAATTGGTAATTGGAAATAGCAAAAGGTTACCATGGGTAGCAAAATAATAATTCTATTTAGCAAAACGTTACACTCAGTAGCCATCTGTTAACTCCATTTAGCAAATGGTAACTGGAAGTATGGCAAGGCAAATGTAAACCCTAATTAGCAAAAGATTACAATTTAACAATTGGTAGCCAAATGTTAATCCTTTTATTGCCGGCACAACTTATCGCGAATGTAAACAGGGGTTGGTGAAGCCGATGCCGCAACGCGTCGCTTTGGAATGCAGACCAGACTGCAGACCACGTCATAACATCTTGTCCGACAAACCACCATAATTGTGGGAACCGTAGTCTGACAACAATGGATGAAAACCTGGTCAGTTGGCTATCCAACACCTGCCCTACAATATGATATATTTTGCTCACTCACTCAAGTGAAAAGTAACGGTCCTAAACTTTGATGAAACAACGTCTCAGATGCATCTAGTGCTTAAAATGTCACCAGCGTCCTGGTCCGGTTCTGTTCGTAAAATTTGCTATATTTTTTCTATTATGTCGTCTTCCTAATCTCGAATAAATGAATATTTCGACTGTGAGTTGCCGCCGATTTATTGACCCACTTTGCTTGTGTTTTGCATTCATGCAGTTATTAGCAATTAGCAAACAATATAACTAATATCTTCACTTGCTGGATATTTAACGTGCGGTTTCAGAAACTGCGTCAAGTGTCGAGTAATCTTAACTGTTCTTATTTCCATTCTAGTTGATCGACCTCTTTACATTGGACATCAAAAGTCTTCAGTTTCCATCCGTTTTCTTGGCTGTGTCCGCCTTGTACCATTTTTCATCGCGGGAGCTCGCCACCCAAGTTTCAGGCTTTCAGTTCTTAGACATCGCCGCTGTAAGTAATTCTATAAGCACTGGGATAATTCTAGTATAAGAGTGTTATAAGATTTAGATAATACTAGGAGTGTTATCAGCAATGTCTACCAATTTATTTACGGCATTTTACCTAATTTTGATTTTATTGCTTTAAAAATCGGTTTTCCGGTATTTGTCGGATTATTTATATCATTTATTTTTAAGGCATTAGGTGCCCTATATAGTTGGTTCTGTTAATATTGCCTGAATTTTGCGTGTTTTAATTGAACTCTTTATGCGTTTAGTGTGTTCACTGGATGGCGTTGTTTGCGATAACAGTCCCACACAGTGGTCTTCAACCTATGAAACAATTCCGCAGGGTGGAAGCAAGTGACGTTCAAAATATTCAAACTCACACGAATAACATTGACACCTTTGTAAGTTAGCGGTGAACAATTCGGCTGATTTTGAACTGTTTTACTAAGTGTATGTTTTGCTTGTATGGCTCATCGTGGTTAAAGTTGGAATTGAACCCTAAAAGAGGACAAATGGTAGGCGTATTATAATTAATTATAATTATAAACTAATAAACTTTGGCACATTGAGAGCTCTTTAGTCAAGCGGAAAGGCTTCCCATAGAGAGTCAGGGTCTTTGAAACGAATTAGAGAAATTAAATTGAATGGAAATGTCCAAGTGGTTTAACGAAACAAAAGCTGGGTATGACCTCGCTCAGTCAAAAGCAATAAATCAAACAATCGTTCTCATTATTCTCATTTCTCACAACTAAACTTATCAAATAAAACCCATGATAAATGTGATTTTATACAATGACTTAACTGAAGCATAAACAAACATTTGCGGTTTGGGGTTTGATTTGTGAGCTAAACTAGCCGACGAAAGAGAAGTTGCTGCAGCGCTATCTACATAAAAAAGAATTCAATTGGCGTGATCATAAACAGTTAACAAGGGACAGTCTCTTTTGGAAGTAGGTGCTATCCACGGGGCTAACGAGTTAATCCAACCTCGATCGCCGAATGTTTTTTGTTGCCCGCGAATGATTTTGCGCAAGGGTAATTGCTGGTTTGATAGTCTGGTTTCTGAAAGGTGGGTGATGAATATGATAAGTTATCACTGTGTCATAAATTACCACTTGCTGTATGATTTGTGAAACTGGCCAATGTTTGTGTGTGGTGATCGTTGTTGCCATGTTTAGTTAAATTAATCGCGTTGGTTTGGTGAATTATGATTTGTGAAATTAGTACTTGTTTGTCCGGAACTCTTTGTTCCATTGTTAGCGTTAGATCGTGGGTAATGAGGTGGTTTAGACACTTAAATTTGTAGTATTTGTGGCTGTAGTGGGTAAGAAATTGCGACGTCTGGTGGTGACCACTTAAAAAATGTAGCACGAATTCGTTTATTAACTGGTTGAGTAAGATTATTTTGACCTACTGCACTCATTAATTCGCGCATTAAATCTTTGGAAGATAGAGCACGAAGTGTCAGATCAGCCAACAAAAACTCTAAATAATCCTCAGTCCTCACGTTTATCAAAATTTTTCAAGATTTCATTGATTATTATGTCGTAACAGTTATGAGCATATGCAGAAGGTAAACAAAGTAGCCCGAGGTCTGTCGCTGGAATTGCCTCTACCGCTAACATGTGACGATTAGTTTTTGAAGTGATTTGATAAAGGGAAAATTTATGTTCAAGGTGGGAAATCCACGCTTCGGGATTGATTTACATGCTATACATGAAATACAAAATACTTACATGATTTAATCCTATTTACACATACTATCTCGATAAACAATGACATTTAATCGCTATAAAATACACATAGCTCGTTGCCATATCTCAAACAATACTGCACCACAAAGCCTATGCATATAAAGGAATACACTTCATTGCTTTTTTCACTAATACATAAACATTTTAACGCATCTTAAGGATATACGTTCTTTTATATTTTAGAATATTAAAAAGCAGTTAACATAATTATTCATCCAATATGTTTCTAAACGGTCTGTTTGCAAAGCGTTTTTTATTCGTAATTTTGTACAAGACGAACTTTGTTGTTGTTCCATAACAGTGGTTGCGATTTACCACGGCAAACGAATGAAAACTGCCGACATTGCCTGTGATTATTTTACAGGCAGGGTAAAACAGCTTCTTTGCGACATGCAATTTTTCGCAGTTTTGTCATAGTTGCAATATCATCCCCGTGCTTCTCGATTCTGGCTTTGTACTCTGCAAACAACCTTGACTAGAACTCGATGGCAAACTTCTTTCGCGAACGTGCTGCGATCACGCTGTTTCGCATTTTCAGGAAGTCCGACTCGAACGTTACGAGCTTTCAGGTACTGGCGCCAGTCTTTCAATTGGCCTTTGTTGTACCTGGTCAACGAGTAAGAAACTTTTTGGCATAACCTAGAATCCTAGATCATCTGATTAGAAACAGGTAATTCCTTTTTCCTCTTCGTCCACATCTATCTCATGACTTAATACAATTTTAGGTAACGAGGGTCAGCAAGATACTGCCAGAAGATGATAGGTGTGTGTTAAGTTAAAGTTGACATGATAAGGCTTTAGAATTTAGGTAGTAGGCCTATAGTCATATAGTTCGTAGATTAAATAAATCTTTCAGGGAGCTTTTGAATTCTTCTTCGAAGACTCGTTTGTGTCATTTGAAAGTTTATGGTGAGTTTATTTATATTTAGTTTTTGATTTTAATGTTGATTTTTACCACAGCTTAGTTATTAAGTTTACTTTCTGGCATATCTGCCCGATCGCCGGTTGCTTTCTGCTTGGTGCGTTTGAAGTAACCTACAGAACTTACAGACGGAAGTATGCCAGTAAGTTTTTGTGAAGGTGTATTGCGCTGCTGGAAGTACAACAGTAACATCCATCAGTGTTACATGTCGGCTAGCGGCTGTCATTCCTCAGTCGAGAAAGGGAAGGTGAAGTTTGTGGCTGTTTCCTGCTATTCCTTGATATTGACAAATCTCATCTCAAGGCGTCAGTAATTGCTGGTTAGTAGTTATCCTAGGAATGACTTGTATGCGTTGAGCTAAACACATATTAAATCCCAGTTGTTTTATTAGTTTGAACGCCTGGGCTAATAACCTGACTTTCTTACGTAGTCACTATTAGTGCTACCTTTGAGTTCTCCCTTAAAAACCTAGGTGTGTCTGATAGAGATACGGTCCTTTTGAAATACATTTGCTGGAGGGTAACTATAACTATACGATTCGCATCGGGCGCCTTAATTTAATTAAAGCAATGACTGTAACAGTTACGTCACATGCCAACATCTGTGACCTGTGTACGGTATTTTGTTAGCCAGTATACATGCATTAAGCTACCAGCCAAGCTTTTTAGGAGTTATGATAAAAACAAAATTTTGATTTCGATTGACGTCACAGATCTCCTGTTGCTGACGGATGACGGAAGCTTTTTAATTTATGATTTTTATGAGTTTAGATTTCGATAATATTCATGACATCTCATTTTCTCGTTCCATGATTTTCACGAGTCATCGTAGCGTGTGAAATTTAGCTTGTGACGTACATGGCGAAGACATAAAATTTGGTGAATTGCAGAAATTTAGGTTTTTTTTAAATCTTGCCAGACTTCGAAAATGAAAAACCTGAAAGGCAATTAACTTCGTCTTCAATTTGGTTTCAGTCACAAACAGACAATAGAAACTACAGAGTAAGCATTACTAAAAAATCAGTAACGGTAAAATGTTACTATAGGTCAATAGGTTAGGGTCAGAGAGTTATCAGGACAGTCTGACAGCAAGCATTGTTATTAACCTTGCAAGTACGTACAGTGATGTCATAGAAAAGGCTATAAGTGGCTATGAAGTAAGCAATCTCATTCATACTGTGTAGACATCACTTGGAAGTAAGAACTTGTAATGACAATATCTTGTCTTATACACACGCCATAAACGGTTCTACTGCAATGATTTATTTATATAGCCTAAGTGTAGGTCTGTAGGTGTTATTTATACATATAAGTGATAAATGTAGTAAATTTATCATGACTGTTGCAGCAACTTTGTTGGTGGTCAGTGGTTTTTCAGTTTTACTTTTTAAATGTTTAAGGAGAAGTTTTTTTCCAAATGGTTATCGAACAGATTACATTTGACAATCTTGAACGATGTTAACAAAAGCGTCTCTTGCGACAAAGGTACTAATTATAGCTTTGTTGAAAGTAAATTAATTACCCAAAAAGTTGTGGCTACAAATGAAAATAAAAATTAATTATATCTTTAAAATCACCTTGAAAAACTTCGAATAAAATTATAGAAAACGCTTCTTCGACGTAAAACTGAATCGACGTTGCGTGCATCCAGCTGAGAAATATGGGTCAGTTGCTATGGAGAATTTTCAATTCTTACATATTTTGTCCCAATGTGATATTCAATTTTGTTATAATTAATCTTTTTATTTTTGTTACACAAACTTAGTACAATCAAAAATTTGACCGGGTCGGTATATATTTGTTTTCGTTTTTAGGTTTTACAGAAACATAGAAGTTACATTCACATATTAGTTCAACTGATTTTATCTGTAAGTTGAAAATCGTTGCAATGCCCAGACTTCTTTCTGCAAAATGCCTTAAGCATTTAGTGCTGGATAAAATTGCCCAAACCGTGAGACAGTTGGCCGGTGAATCAGGAAACAGAAGAAATTGCAGCAACAAAAATTATGAGCTGCTCCAGCAATTTCTGACGCCGTTCAACGTGTACGGCCCCATTATTACAAACAGCATCAACTTCGCTTTGGTAAAATATTACAATCTTCGTTGGCCGGCAATCAGTTTTTTTGGTTCGTCGATGACTGTATTAAATTTAAATTTTATTCGAAACCAAGAAGATACAATTTTAATTGAACGCAGCATTAAAACTTTTATTCTTGTGAATTGTCCCAGGATTGAAGTTTTGTGTTTAAATTGTTGCACGAAAATTTCTTGCGAAGTGGTCAGAAAACTCATAACCGCATATAAAGACACTCTACGAAGGCTGGAGCTTCAAGGCGTCACTTTGAGCGGAAATATCTTTGAAGCAATCGGAAAATGCGACAAATTATCTTACTTGGACATTTCTCGAGACTTCGAACGTTCACAAAAGTTTTCATTTTATAAACTTGCCAAAATGTTTCTGATCTATGGGGAACGAACAGGACTCGCGCGAAATTTGGAAGTTTTACTCATGAGTAACGTCAACTGTGCTTCCAAACAACCATTTCGCTTCTTCGCTCACATCTTTTATTATTGGTGTCCGCAACTTTCAAGATTTACTCATCATTTGCTATTCGAAGCACTTGCTCATCTTTGTAAGCTGAACAAAGGACCAAAACCTCTTTACTTAAAGGGAGGTAAAGACTACCCCGAGAGCAACAGATTATGCGTTTCCTGGTTTGAAGAGCAACATGATGCTTTGCTTCAGTGCGTGCCAAAAATGGAACACTTAAATATAATTTCTGGAAATGAAAAAAAGGCGACCATTGTTTACATTATTCAGAATAAAAGACTACAATTAACAACTTTAGATTTAAGTTGGACTCTCCCTTTTGGCTTTTTAAAATACTTTGGGCTCCTATGTCCTTATTTAGAACATATTACGGTTGACAAAATATTTGTTGAAACTCAAAGCAACCTTGTTCAAGTTGTCAAAGAAGAGTCTGAAAAATTGTCCTTAACTGCTTTGGAAGCTGGATTAGAACCTTGGTCGAAGTTAAAATCACTGAGTCTGGGTGCTGCACACGGTGATTTTGAAGATGAAGATATCACATCACTGCTCAAATTAATCTGTAAAAACTCATCTGGATCGCTTAAAGAACTGTCTTTAGAGTTTGGAATTCACAGTTGTGCTTATGACGTTCTAACCGAATTGTTTCAAGATGGCACTTTATCTGGCTTGAAAGATCTTTTTTGTTTAGGAATGGACGTCACTCCAAGTATGATTTGGGACTGGTTAACCTTGGACAACAGCTTACAATATATTGGTATAATGACGTGTACTGACACATGTCCAGTTGAGTTAGAAATTGAACAATTCGATCGTTACATTGATGAAAAGAACTTAGACATTAATATAATGACTTTGTTAGTAGCTTAATACTGCGTGTAGAAAATTCAAACTGCATGCCGTGCTTAGTGAGTGCTCAATGTTGGTAGAATTTGTTGTCCGACTGCCGATTGCTTTCCATTTCTTGCATCTTTAATCTTTTAATTACTTCAGGTCCCTGCAATTTATTCATTCAATTACACAGCGAGGACACGATACACATAAGAGCGAGGACACGATCAATTATTATCAATCTCCTGCTTTGAGACCAATTCTATGACTGTTTTCATTTTTTAATATTTGTTTGAGATCATCAGTAAGTAATTTAAACCTTTTAAAAATAAATTCTTCTCTGTCTGTAGCCATTAAGTTAACCCTCAAGGGGATTTTCTTGATGTGAGCGAGTTGTGAGCAAAATAAATTACACTCTTGTCAATCCGCGACAAAGCGACAAAATGAAAGGAATTTTTAAAAGTTTTGTGTTTGCTTTGAAACAAGATTTGCATCACTACAAACAAAAGTACAATACAATCATGTTTGAATTTAACAAAACATGTTAAAATTGCATCGATTGTGATTTTCCTTTTACTATGTAGTTTACATTTACAAGGCCAGTAATTGACCGTAATCTACTGCATGGTATGTACACGTGGTAGCGCGAAAGACATAATACTTTACTTAATTTCATGTCAACAACATATGAGTGGGAGAAATGTGAGAAAGTAAGTTGATTGCAATGATTCGAGTCACATTTCTCATGATTAGATTTGACTCGAATCAGCGACCTAAACTTTACTTGAGTCAGAGTTCAACTGGACCAGTCACGTTTAAACAGCCGCGGCAGCAGAAAGTAGAACCTTAGGAAGTAAAAATGAATAGTTTTATAAACATTTAATTTTCTCTGGAAAGAACTCAACAACGTTCGAACTTCGAAGCAGCCACGACAGTTATGATAACCAACTTCGTGCAATTTATATTGTGGCGTCATAAATGTTTTTGAAATTAAAAGCATTAACGTGACGTGGTCACAATGCTGGTTGCGAGCAACAAAACATATACTTTTGTATTAACACTATTATTTTTGTATTAACATTAGTTAGTTATCTTTTTCAAAATTACAATCGCTTTTACAGCACCGCAGACACTTTTTGGTCTTCACTATTGCCATAAGCATCTTTCCAGTGGCCCTATACGCCAGTGCAATACAGAGCTACTTGCTGTCTGTATATTGTGTGTGGTGAGTTTATAACCTGACAGAACATGACAAAGATAAATGAGACTTCAAGACAAGAGCTTTCAGTGCAGACAACTTTTATTCTGTATTTTCTGCTTAAATATACGCACTCGTGATCTTTTTCTTCTGTAAATGAACTCTTTATGTGTCCTATGATCCTGAAAAATAAAAATAAGAGAAATACTAATAAATGCAGGAGACAAGTTTCAGCTTTAATCCTACTATTGCGGAGGATGCTGCTTGTCTTAACTTGCTATTCGGAGTTCGGACGTAGTTTACCTGCCGAATTAATGATCTGACTCCGAGGTTGCGTGCGGTTAGAAATCTCTAACCTTAACGTGTTACTACTGCTACTAGCCGAAAGCTATTACGATTAACAGATACAGTTTATCAGAAAACAATCCTTTATTGTAGGAACTGTACAGGTTCCGATTATAATACGTTCACAACTTAACGTTCATCATTTAGCACAAGTCCAACAAATTACATTTTAACACGACTGACGTAGTACGTTCGAACGATTCAATATCTCTGACTGCGCGTACTCGCGTATCAGCACGAGTTTATAAAGTGGAGCGATGTAAACGGAAATATTCAACACAATATACACGAACATTTCAGAATGTGTGAACGATAAAGGCAAAGCGTTGGCAATGGGAATTACATTCAGTTAAAACTAGGATGTTATGAAATCACCTGGTAACGCACTAAACAGCGTTTTCACATAAAGTTATTTAGGGCAGTTTCCAAATATTAAACGACAATAATTGTGGTTTCGTCAAGTTGCAACTGCAGCTAGATTGCAGCTTTGTAGAATTGCAAGTTGCAGTTTTATTATGAACACTTTTTCAGTAACTAAATGGCGCATGTTTCCACAATTCATATAGTGGTATTGGATGTGGCTCCCAAGCCACTACACTATAATGATCTGTTATAAACTTGTTAACTAAAGATGTAAAAAAATTTTAAGTGTGAGAAATGAAATGACAAAGTGTAAGGAAGAATATCAGTACAGAAGCTACAAAAACAAGAATTCAATTACCATATTCTAGTTCTTCACTACTTGACTGAGAATTCCTTCTTTCATGAGTCTATGAAAGAACCTCCGGCAGGAGCCGGGTAGCTGCTGAATGATGCATTGACGAGCCTTCTTCTGTCACTTTCATTAAGAAGGAAAAAATGTCAAGTGCTTCACCGGTCTGATTTTTCAAAAAACTGTATTCACCCCGTCGATAGAAGAGCTTTAACAATTCATTTTGACCCGAGAACCAAGATTTCATGTTTCCAATTCGAACATCGCTCGTCTCTAACGTGCCGTCTGCCCCTTGAAAAGTAAATCGAAAGTGAGTGAAAAAATTGACTTCTTCATCTGTCCAAGGAATCATAGCAAACACGTTGCAGAAGTGGAAGCGGTGTTCTCAATTCGGAATTCCAAATAGATTCCTCAGAATAGATACCGCTTCCACGGAAACTGCTATCTACCGACCTAACAGGTATAACAAAAACGCATTTTTACGAAAATCTTGATTGTGAAACGCTCAACAAGACGACTTTATTGGTTACAGTAATTAAACAACAAATTTGGCGCGACAGGAACGCGATTATTTTGGAAGATGAGGTTTGTAGCAGAAAAACAATAATTAATTAATTGTTTAGACTTTAGAACCTAGAAGAAACGAAATTTGAAGTTAGCAACAGAAAGATGAAAATCGCAAAGATTGCTACTGGAAAGTCGTTCAAATTCCCTTGCGTCTTCGATTTCCGCGCCGCAACGTAATTGTGGGATCGTAACTGTAAGTAAATTACACCCATAAAACCAGTCCTAGTGACTTTCATTAAAACTCCCTTAGTCATATATTAATATATTCTCCTCACCTTCTCTGTGTGAAAAATTTGAATTATTGCCAATTATTTGTATTGGCCGATAATTTACATTGTTCCAATATGCGTTTGTGGCATATTAGCCTGTGACTGTGTTGACTGATGTTTTACCAAATGCTTTTTGTAAAATTGGGTGAAAAAAAGCTTTCCAATTATTTCAATTGTATAAGGCTTTGCATCATTCGCTTTCTAGGGCTCCTTTCTTAGTTTCTTTAGTTCTAAACTCACCATGGTATGATTGATAATGTTTTTGATCGTTAGGTCTGTAACCCACGGTGAATAAACTTTACGATCTATTTTTCTCATTTATTTTGTAAAATTTATGGTTTTATCAAACCTAGTAACCTATTTCTAGACATTGGTTCATTGGTCGTCATTTTTTCACCGCAGTTTATTGTCAAATGTGAACTGGCATCTTTTTTTACCATAAGACGCGCGAAAACGATCGCTCGCGTGTTTGGTGTGATAATTGGACAGAAATCTGGAAACAGTGTAAAAGTAACTATTGAGTTTTGACTTGTTACTTTCCAACCGCGCTGAGGTCGTGAGGTCGTCACACCTCGTGACGCGACACCTTATCGAAAGACACTTTATCGAACGACACTTAATCGAACGTCACTTTATCGAAAGACACTTAATCGAACGACACCTGATCGAAACGACACCTGATCGAAACGACAGTTGATCGAACGACACTTTATCGAACCGAAAGTTGATCAAACGACACTTTATCGAACCGACAGTTAATCAAAACGACAGTTGATCGAACGACACTTTATCGAACCGACAGTTCAAGCAAGTCTTCGAAGCGTCGGATGGGATAATGAGACACGCTTGCTGAACGCATTGTGCCATCCTTCAATGCTATTATTCGTTCTTGGAAGGTCATCTTGAACCCGGTGGAAAACATTCCAACACCGGATAGGAAATAGAGGTTGACGACGATTCCTGCGACACAATCGTCCAATCCAAGTAGTTTCAAAATAGTCAATGAATTCAGACAAGACAAGACTACTCATAAATAAATAATAACATATAAATAAATGAAATATTTCCTGTTGATTATGAATTTATATCACAGACTACGGTAACACTTTTTCCCTTCTAGCGGTTAGTCACTTTATTTACTTACCTGATGCCTCATTAATACAATAATTCACACTCACTTCAGTACATTGACTCTGCAATCTCAATCGTACCAATCACAAGAAGAGCAAAATATCTGTATTCACACTTCAACAACACAGCATTAAAGTGACACTTGATGCTGCTTGCTTTGTGAAAGTTTTTCAACATCTGGTGACAAATGATATGAAGCAAGAACCAGAACATTTTCTAAATAGGCGTCGGAAATGCGTGATCTTAGCTTGCTTTTCGTGAATTTCATTGTTGAAAATATTTGTTCACATGTGTACGTGCTACCAAGCATCGAAGCCATTTATTTTGCGCTGTCGGTCAAGCTGGGATAAATACTACTTTCAAGAAGCTACTTTGTGTAAAAGTCAGGCAGCGACATGCCCCTTGCTAAAAAATTTTGCCTTCAATTCCTTACTCTTTGTATATAATGATAATAAGATATAATGACTAGTCTAGTCTACTGTACAGACAATCTCGTACTTAGTAATTCTCGTGCGTATTCTTGTGATATCTTATTAATATGTGGGCGGGCCGGCCGCCATGCGAAATCGAACACTTTATGATACAAATATAACATATAGACATAAAATATAAATCGTCAACTTTATGATATATACATCACAATTCATTAATGCACACCATTACAAAGACCGCACATCACAATGGCTCATTGTTTCAATGTTTGAGAAACACGCAAAAATCTTGCTTGAACTGTGGGTTCGATAAAGTGTCGTTCGATCAACTGTCGTTTTGATTAACTGTCGGTTCGATAAAGTGTCGTTCGATCAGCTGTCGTTTCGATAAAGTGTCGTTCGATCAACTGTCGGCTCGATTAACTGTCGTTCGATAAAGTGTCTTTCGATCAGCTGTCGTTTCGATCAGGTGTCGTTACCTAGATATACCTGGTCTTCTCGAACAACTGGGCATCTCCTCGTATGATCCAGAACGATGGCGATTTTTTTTGGCCAGTTCCAAGCGGTACCTCAAGTGTGTCTTTTTACACAATGGAAATGTTTATGAAGCTGTTCCAGTTGGTCACTCCACTGTCATAAAGGAATGGCATGATGACATCAGAATTGTAATGGATTTGCTCAGATAACATGAGCACAACTGCATCATTTGTGTTAACCTCAAAATGGTTAGATTTCTGCTAGGTCAGCAAAAAGGATACAATAAATTTCTATGTTATATATGCATGTTGGATAGCAGAGCACGTGAAAAACCTTGGACACAGAAGGAGCGGCCCTTACGTGAAACATTTCAAGTTGGCATGCCTAATGTAACACTCAATCCAATCGTAAGCAGAGACAAAATTGTTTTTCCGCCCCTGCACATCAAACGGTCTCATAACACCGTTTGTTAAAGCTCTAAATCCTGACAATGAATCCTTTCATCATCTTCTTTACACTTTCCCTGCTTTGTCATATGATAAAATTAAAGTAGCAAACTCAAAAAGCGTACAAACGAAGAAGTTATTCAGTTATTGGATTTCCATCATTCTTTTCAATGTCATTTTGCAAAAAAGTTGCTTATTATATGTATTTTACCAGCAAAAATGATCTTTGTTACATTTTATCAAACATTTGGTGCCTAATTGTCCGTAAATACAAATGCTATTAGTAACACAATAATTTCTAGGAACCTATTTTTGTTTTGAGGTTGGTTATTCGACTATAAGCAAGAACGTCATCTGCCAAATCATGTAATTTTCAGAAAGTTTGAATTTAGTAAATAAAAAATAAAAAATCTCATTTTGAAAAAAATATACACCTTGCAGAAAAAAACTAAGGTCAGATTCGGATTCAGCGCCCCCAAATTAAGTAAGAACAAGTGTTGGTAGTAATGCAACAAAATTTTTGTTGACCAGTGTAATGCAAGCTATTTTTGTCCAAGGTAAGCTCTCGCGGGAGCTGTTTGAAAATTCAAAAGCAAACCATATTAGAAAATTGTGATACATCACATTTAAAAAACGACTGCACGAATTACCTCTGAAGACGACTTTCTTTCTTCAACGTTTGTCAGAGAAGTGCGCCGAAGTTGGACGCTGCCATCAGCTCTATCACATAGTTTGCTGTATCCTTTTTTGTGGCATTGGCGGTTGTACGATTTGTTTGATCTAACCAAGCTGTTGGATTGTGGCTCCATTTTGCGTTCGCAGAGATATTCGCCTGCTGCTTGAATGATATAACGGTACATCAATGTAAACTTTGTAAACGCCTAGCAGCAATTGAAAAAAAACAAGCCACATTGTTCCTGCCTGGTGGTTTTTATTTATTTACTTACGTATAGACAGGCTTAAATTTGAAACTTTATGTTGGGCAATGATGTTGAAACTAACCTTGCACGGAAGACTCAGTCTTGGTGCGAATCCCTGGATGATACCGACGCTGATCGAGTGGAGAAAGATTGTTCAAAATTGTCGAGGAAATGCTATTGACTGGCGTCGGTAATAGCGGGGGCTAAATGTAGAAAACAAAACAAATTTCATCAAAATAGCAGGAAACACCCTAATGAATTCTGGTTTCCATTTCTCGTGCGTGATAAATAAGCACTTGTTACCTGCATTATTGTATCGAAAAGCAATGGGGTGTCATTTTCTATATATTGTGCTCGTCACAGTGAAATTAGATGCGCGAAATTTAAGGACAAGAAACGACCGAAGACCTTTTTGCAATCGTGTGACCTAAAAAGAATCCCTATTGTGTCCCGAAGAATCTTTTGATTTTTAGAACAACAGCTTTTTATGTCCCGTTTAAAAACGTCTAAATGCGCCCAAAAACACTGCAATTGTTTCGAGTAGCAAAATTCTGAGTGGCTCTATAAACTGCGGTTCGTCACAGTAAATGTTTCCTTTATCGCAACTTGATCTGGTAAAGTCGATGAATTTCGCAGAAGCAAGCTACAACAAACGCATCGGCACGTGATTACTTGTCACTACGCTATTGTTGGGAGCTCATCTTGCTATCAAAAACATTAACAATAAGTACAGCGTTACTCGGGTTTATATTTCGTTAATAATAAGTCAACATTGCAATAAATAGCAAGCCAATACTCTGATTAGCGGAACTTCAAAAAACGCGGTTGTTTTTTTCATATTGAGCAGAAAAGTGCATTTTCTAACCTGCGTAAAGGCCATTCGGAGACCAGACGCTGATGCGGCGAGCAATTGTCTCTTGCCTTTGTCTTACAGTAATATTCTGGGAATTTAAAACAAAAAAACGGCTTTAGACAGTTACACCACAGTCACTTTCATTGCATACCAGACCAGTGATTTGCGTTTTAACTTCTTCTGTTGTTTGACAGCGTAAACAACTATCCTGTAACACAATAGAATTAGTCATGTAGGGATACATTCATATAACAAAAAGAAACTCTACAATAGGCCGTGGAGCAGTTTGACAGCACACAATCACGCTCTTAAACATAATATTTGGGACTGGTTTGTCATGTGCTGTAGAACTGTCAACAGAGCAACAATTGACGGACAATGGTAAATTAGGAAGGAAGACAGATAACTAATTATACACTGGACAACAATTTACAAATTATTTTTTATTCCTCCCTCATTTCAGGGCTATTGGTTGGCAGTTCCTGCGTTTCACACGCCAGGATTATGCCGGAGCACAGACCCAAACAATGCAATGGCTTGGAAAGACTTCTTGTCTGCCGAAACTATACGGCAGCGCGCACAATACTGTAACTAAACAAAGTCGCTTTGACTGACCTCCGACACAAAGCCATTTCAAGTAAACTATAGAAAACAGTAAGGATAAATCTTTATTACTTGAATTTGTTGCTGTAGGATATTTATCTTCTGTTGTTGTTCTACCAGTTGTTGCTGTTGTCTTCCGATCTAGAATACAATGATTGACTGTAAGTCGATGTAGATGTCTAGATAAAATCAACACTTGCCATTCTATTTCCGTATTTCTTTAAGCCGGAATGCTGCGCCATAGGCGTAGTTAGTTTCAAGTGGTTAGTAAAATTACGCCTTTCATGTTGGAAGTACTTTCAAACAAATGGATATATAAGACAAACACAACGTATGTGGACAAACAACATACAAATGGCATATAAGCATTAAAATAGCTTTAAATTTCAAAAGTCAGCCCAACCATTCTGCCATAAGCTTACCAAACGGTCATGTGAAAAAAGTTTGAGAAAAAACTGCCGCGCATATCCGGCGCGCACCACAAGGAATACGGAGCGCATTAGTCTTCTAGAACAATGACTTAATGTCTGCATTGTTCGGGTTGACTAATGTGACATGTATTCCTTTGGGAAATAATATAAGCCGCCAGCTATCTTATTATGACCTAAAACCTACTGCTTGTCTCGTAGCTAATGAACATTTCACAGAAAATTAGAAGACAGCGAACATAAAAGATAAATGGGTTTAACATTGTCTCCCAAAGATATGATAAGAATAAACAGTGCACTTCCGTGTTTATGCGCAAGACGGACAAAGCTTTTAAAAGGGAAAAAAGAACCCTACTATAAAATCATTGATTTCAAGTTTTTGGGTGGAAGCATAGCATGCCGAATACAATAAAGGTTTAAAATGAAAGTTATTGAAAGTTGTATTTCACCGGGAAAAACTTCATAACACGGTCAGAGACAGAACAAATGCTATTTATTCTCTATGGAGAATCACCTTCCGTGAGTGAGAATGTTGCTTTTATTGTGATCGCTGTTGAATAGCGGGAAGAAGATTCCTATCATTGCGTGACAATCGTTGACATTATGCACAAACGACAACGAGAAACTGATACTCTGTACAATGGCTTCATAATAGGAAATTTACTTGAACCATCTGAACCATTAGGTTTCACTTGTAGATTATGACAAACAATTGATCTTAAAACGGTTCGCTTTTACTTGTGGAAATAGAACTCGTTTTGTATTCAAGTCGTTCTAAGGAGAAGAACAACTATGTTTATGGTGGTTAGCCATTTGGACGGGGCTAGGTATATTAAATGGCCAACCAGTTTTGCATACTTATTGTTGTAAGTTTAGGAGCATTTCGTTTGACAAGGACAAATCTAACTGTGGGTTTAGGTCCCTATTTATATACGGTAAGTCATGGTTCGCTCGTCTACCAAAGCACAACACATTTCAATAATTTTTTCATGAAAATGTATTGTTGTACAAACACCCAGATGCGGGCAACATTGACAAAGTACTGGCACACGTTACACCTACGCCTGGGTGAAGGTGACGAGAACAAACTAAATTGCATCGCTGGGTAGTTTCTAGTTTCTTACTTGTTCCTGTTGTTTTCTTTGTAATTTGAGCTGAAGTTTTTGCTTAATATGGTTGTGTGCCGCAATCTTTTCTTCTTCTTTCTGTAGAAGTAGTAATAAACCTTTATTAACATCATTTGTTTAAGTCGATAATATCAACGGTCACATGAATTTTACCGAAACTTATAGTACCCCCATAATACCAATAAATTTATAGAAATTTATAGTATATTTATAGATTAGGCTACCATGAAATACCTTTGAAGATAGGTTAACAAGGACCCGGAGAAAATAGAAATTTTTCCGTAAAATTATGAAAGTCTGTAAAACTGCAGTGCACTTGCCTTCAAAAACATTAACTGTACTCGCAGCGTATTGAGTCGTCCTATCATCTGCGAGAGTTTTCGTTCTTTTTCCCCCACAAAAGTAGGCAGGTCTGCAACAGTAAAACAGCAATTGTTACATCAACTTTGATTTTAACAAACAGGCAATAAACAATTTACTGTAGAAAGTATGTCAACAAACGTGCAATTATAATTAATACCTTTCCGTAGGGTGATGAAAGGACACAACACACTCAATGCAATATAGTTATGCAACCTAGTACTGTTTGCAGCCTATAGCGGTATAGTAGTTTGACCAGTAACAATAACAGTACGTTCTACATGTAACACGAAATTGTCTCTGACAATATGCTTTTCCTGTGAAACGGAAATGGTATTTTTGTATTTTAAAGAACCTGTTTCCGAAGTCGCTTTCGAGAATTCGTATTCATAACAACGTCCATTGCCTGGCTGCAATAATTCGTCGTTGTCTAAACAATTGTCTTTGGAACCACTGAAAACATCATTAAATATCGTTGTAATAAGATTTCAATTTCAATTCGGAACGCAAATCCAGTAGTGGGTAAACTGAAGAAAATTGCGTAAACAAGACAACTAAAACATCAGAATAAAACACAACAATGCTTACCAGAGATCTGCATCGCGGTGGGTAATTGCTCTAGAATTGACGCGATTCGATTGTAGCACTAATTGAAAAAAGTAGAATTAACTTGGCAGAACAAACAAGTTGCATCAGCATTATGTTGTAAATACGTTGAGAAATGAAACTTGTAACAATGACCCAACTGACGGTTCAGCATTGTACTGTCATACAAAGACGAAGCTTTGAGCGCAGACAATCGCTAACTCTCACAGCCGAGCCGCAAACGTCAGTTTGAAAGGAAGTGATCACAAATCTCCCGCGCCATTTCGTGTGATCTGTTCCAGTAATTATCATTTCGTCCCTGACTTGTTGTAATCAGAGGGCCCGGCAGACCAAATGTACAATGCTTTCACAAAACAAAACGTATACCGAGCTGCCGTTTTCCCATTACTGTAAAACTACATAAAACCCTCTGGAATCCAAACAACAATAGCTGGTTTAAAAGCAGTATGTCAAGTAGCTAAACACGATACACCCATCGGTTCAATGCAAATGTCATTTACCCAGTGGATTAAAATCGGCTTAAGCGAAACGATTTATCGAAAATTAAGTTAGACAACCAAATGCATATATATTGCACTTATATAAGTATTTTTGTTTCTCGTACGCGCATTTCCTAGTTTCGACAAAAATGACAGGAAAGCGAAAACAATACGTCCACTGATAAACCCAAACACAGGGACCATGTGAACTAAAATGGTACCAAGCGCACAAACATTTATTGCTTGCTAGCTGTAACAAATGACTTAACGCCGTTTTGTAACAAAGCGTAAACCAGTAAGTAGGCCGTCCCAATGCAAGGTTCTTTTTTGCGCATTAGCAGAACGCCAGCAGTTTTTCGGTGTCTACAAAGACCTTGATGAAGTATGTGGAAGTTCAGCCATTGAAGAAGAAGATTCAGTATGAAGTAGTTCAGCGAAGAAAGAACACTTACCACCGTTTGTTCTGCGTTTTTTTCCCGTTAAAGTAGCTTTATCAAACGAACCGTTTGTTGACTCATCGTCAATTTTTTTAACATCATAGCATTGATTGTTCATGCTCAAATTCTTGCAGTTATCCACATTTTCGCCTTCAACATCTACTTCGATTCCACCATACAAACTGCAGTTTAGTTCGGAATGCGTGGACGGAGGGGAGGGAGGCGACATACAAAAGAAGTTTTGCGGAGAAGTCCTACCTTGATTAGCATTCGAACCAGACGACGAGTCTAACGGGTTCTTCTTTACTGCGACCATCATCTTCTTTATGCAACAGTTGGACAGGTAAATTGCTCTTGATTAAGTTTGACTCCAGTCGCTGATACATAGGCCTACGTCCTATGGTTTTCAATGGCAGAAGTTATTAATATCTTCAAACGTTCATGCCAAAGCAATGGCAACGAAATCCTAAAACATGTAAACTAGAGTATAAAAATAAACACTATAGCTTTGATTTTATTCAATTTCTAGTTTTTACCAAACTATTACAACTGCTTTGTTATCATCTGTTTTTCAGTAATCTCACACAACCTCCACCACAGAACATGTCACTCCTTCATGTGGTTGCGCAGGCTATCCGCTCAACTACAAAGCCTCGTAACATTAATGAAAGTTAATTGAAACTAAATGGTTGTTTTGTTTAATGCTTTCTTATTTTGCAATAAGATAGGGCGCAGATTTTTAGAAACCGTCAAGGGGGCTTGAGCCCTGTGTCTGGTTATTCCGATTTAAAGCTGGACGCTACAAAAACTTGCAAAAACGTACTCTAAAAACACGCAATCCAACAGCAGGGCTTTGTTTCACTAAACCAAAACAAATAAAATAAACAAACAAAAAATTAAACATTTCTTCTTTCCAGGTTGCTTTGCTAGGAAGCACTACAGCAAACTAGGCTAAAAGCATAAAAGCAGTTTTTAACAAGTTTAACATTTCTCCTTGCAATTGCTATAATTTTTCTTTAAACGCAAAATGTCATGTTGACTTGGCTTTCACATGCAACTCTTTATCGCGAGAGACATTTGGTAATTTTTACTTCGTGCAATTTGATACCCGTATACGTTGCGAGATACATTTGGTAATTTTTACTTAGTGCAATTTGATATCCGTACACGTTGCAAGATACATTTGGTAATTTTTACTTCGTGGAATTTGATACACGTATACGTTGCGAGATACATTTGGTAATTTTTACTTCGTGCAATTTGATACCCGTATACGTTGCGAGATACATTTAGTAATAGTAACTTCGTGCATATTTGTGCCCCTGCAAATGAAAACTTACAAAACTTACGTTTGTACCCGTGCTAATTATAACTAACCCTAACCTCATTTATAAAATGGTTGCACTCAGTAGGCATTTGTTAACCCTATTTAGCAAATGGTTACAAACAGCAGCCATTTGCTAACCCTATTTAGAAAAAGGTTAAACTCAGTAGCAATATGTTAACGCTATTTAGTAAATGGTTACATACAGTAGCCATTTTTAACCCTATTTAGCAAATGGTTTCACTCAGTAGCAATTTGTTAACTCTATTTAGCAAATGGTCAAAGGCAGTAGCCATTTGTTAACCCTATTTAGCAAACAATTAAAGTCAGTAGCCATTTGTAAAATAGCAAAACGTTACCATGAGTAGTAACATGTTAACCATATTTTGCAAATAGTTACAATGAGTAGCTACATGCACATGATGTTAACCCTATTTAGCAAATGTTTACAATCAGTAGCAATTTGTTAACCCTATTTAGCAAATGGCAAATTTAGCAAGGGTATTTATCGAATTTCTTCAGTTCTAAACTCACCACCTTAAAGTTGATAACGCTTTAGATCAGTACGTTTTCCTGTACCCCATTATGAATCAACTTTTCGCTCAACTTTGCTCCTTTCTTTCTTCTTCTTCTTCGTGTCGAGTAGATGGTTTCTTGCTAACAAACGCAACTATGACAAAACTGCTAAAGAACGCAACATAATCTGTTTTATATTGCTTGCAAAATAATCACAGGCAATGTCGGCGGTTTTCATTCGTTTGCCGTGGTGAATCGCAACCACTGTTATGGAACAACAACAAAGTACGTCTTGTACAAAATGACGAATACAAAACGCTTTGCAAACAAACCGTTTAGAAACATATTGGATGAATAATTATGTTAACTGCTGTTTAATATTCTAAAATCTAAAAGAACCTACATCCTTTAGATCCGTTAAAATTTTTATGTATTAGTGAAAAAAAAGAAATGAAGTGTATTCCTTTATATGCATAGGCTTTGTGGTGCAGTATTGTGTGAGATATGCCAACGAACTATGTGTATTTTATAGCAAATAAATTTTAATGTTTATCGAGATATTATGTGTAAATAGGATCTATTCATGTAAATATTTTATATTTCATGTAAATCATGTAAATTCAATCCCGAAGCGTGGATTTCCCACCTTGAACATAAATTTTCCCTTTATCAAATCACTTCAAAAACAATCGTCACTTGTTAGCGGTAGAGGCAATTCCGGAGAAAGACCTCGGGCTACTTTGTTTACCTTCTGCGTAGGCTCATACCTGTTACGACATAATAATCAATGAAATCTTGAAAAACTTTGATAAACGTGAGGACTGAGGATCATTTAGAGTTTTTGTTGGCTGATCTGACACTTCATGTTCTATCTTCCAAAGATTTAATGCGCGAATTAATTAGTGCCGTAGGTCAGGAGAATCTTACTCCACCAGTTAATAAACGAATTCGTGCTAAAGTTCTGAAGTGCTCACCACCAGACGTCGCACTTTCTTACCCACTACAGCCACAAATACAACAAATTCAAGTGTCTAAACCACCTCATTACCCACGATCTAACGCTAACAATGGAACAAAGAGTTCCGGACAAACAAATACTAATTTCACAAATCCTAAATTCACCAAACCAACACGAATAATTTAACTAAACATGGCAACAACGATCACCACACACAAACATTGGCCAGTTTCACAAATCATACAGCAAGTGGTAATTTATGACACAGTGATAATTTATCATATTCATCACCCACCTTTCAGAAACCAGGCCATCAACGCAGCAATTACCCTTGCGCAAAATCATTCGCGGGCAACAAAAAACATTCGGCGATCTACCCTAGATTAACCCGGTTAGCACCTACTTCCAAAAGAGACTGTCCCTTGTTAACTGTTTATGATCACGCCAATTGAATCCTTTTTTATGTAGATAGCGCTGCAGCAACTTCTCTTTCGTCTGCTAGTTTAGCTCACAAATCAAACCCCAAACCGCAAATGTTTGTTTATGCTTCAGTTAAGTCATTGTATAAAATTGAATTTATTATGACTTTTATTTGATGATCAACAGTTGTGAGAAATGAGAATAATGAGAACGATGGTTTGATTTATTGCTTTTTATTGAGTGAGGTCATACCCAGCTTTTGTTTCGTTAAAGCACTTGGAAATTTCCATTCAATTTAATTTCTTGAACTCGTTTCAAAGACCCTGACGCTCTGTGGGAAGCCTTTCCGCTTGACTAAATAGCTCTCAATGTTCCAAAGTTTATTAGTTTATAATTACAATTAATTATAATAGGCCTACCATTTGTCCTCTTTTCGGAGGAAATGACCTTTTTTAGTTAGTTATATCGAGTTAGTTGTTTATACTTTCGACAAAACTTATAGGAGAGAAGCTGTATTTATTTCCAAAAAATTACTGTAGTTATGAAACATCTTGAATTGCCGATTTAAAAAGGGTTTTCTAACCACTTGCCCTACCAGCCCTACATACCTTTTTGAACGCTGACCACGCGTTTCTTCAATTCCGTACCAGCCCTTGGTGGTTTTACATGCGCGCAATTCGCGCATATTGACTTCAGTTCGAGGTTGGGTTCTGTTAAGTTCAAACGTGCGCCAGAAAGATTGCAACTGAACCGCACATGTAAAAAGACCAATTATTATCAAAGCAAAGGTGTGAGTTTTGCAGGCGTAGCCTTCTATTTTTAATTTTGTGGATAGTAAAGAAACACATTGCAATAATTTTGATTAAAAAAGTATTTTAGGTAAAAACCGCAAGATGAAGCCAGACAAGTCTATTTTTTGAATTTCGATTCATCTGCGTCAAGTGGTGAAAGCGTTTTATTGCAGTAAAATATTGTGTTTGCTGTTTCAAATTTGAGAAAAGTTGAAACGTTGGAAACATTTTGTCATATTTGGCCTTTTTTTGCCTCAAACTGAAAGCAATCTGTCACACAGGTCATCGTTTGATGACGACGTGGACACGATCATCAGTCCTACAAAGCTGATAAAAAGGGTGCGTAGCTATGCGTTTTGTAAATTCTGTTGATTTACAAGTTATAAATTGTTGTTTTTTATTTTGCATGTTATTAAAAGAAAAAAAAAAGAAAATTCCGAATAACTTTAAGGATGCAAAATAACAACTTGCATAAACAACAACTGGCCATTCAACTGGCCAGTGGTTAGTGAATTCAAACCATAGGTATTAATTGGGTCGTCGTGAGGCAAGTTAAACAGAAATCTTTGAAAAGTGGAGACATGTACATAATGAGTTCGCTTATGCTCCAGTTAAGTCATTGTATAAAATTACATTTCTCATGACTTTTATTTCATGATCAATATTTGTGAGAAATGAGAATAATGAGAACGATGGTCTGATTTATTGCTTTTGACTGAGTGAGGTCATACCCAGCTTTTGTTTCGTTATAAAAATTGGACATTTTGATTCAATTTAATTAGTCAAACTCATTTCAAAGACCCTGACTCTCTGTGGGAAACCTTTCCGTTTGACTAAAAGGCTCACAATGTAGCAAAGTTCATTAGTTTAATCTAGTTTATATCTACCACAGGGTTCGATTTCCGCGGTGCAACGTAATTGTGCAAACGTAACTGTAACTAAATTACACCCATAAGTCCAGTGTTTGTGACTTTTCTAAAAACTCCCTTAGTCAAATATTAAAATTTTGACCCATCTCGCTGTGTGAAGAAAATTTGAATAAGGGCCAATTCTTTGTATTGGCGTATAATTTTGTGAAAGTTTGTTAATTTCGACAAGACGTGTTGGCTTTTCAATGTGTGCTTTACCCTTGACAAGCATAAAAATTTCATTACATTGTTTCTATAAGGCAACATGCGTTTGTGACATTGTAGCCTGTGGTGAGTAACAGTTTTATTTTTTTAAACGATATTAAAAGTCGAACATCAGAGAAAAAATACATTTTAGGGGTTATACACAGAAAAATAGTAAAATTCGGTAGTTTTAAGTAAGCAATGTTTGTTTCAGTGGTGTAGGCATTGTTAAATTAATCGTAATAGACAAAAATACACAAATATTTATTTTGAATTATATGATGATTACGTAAAGTTTAGGATTTAACCTTTTTTCAGATTTGGGGAATCCCAAAATCCAGCTGAAGTGATCTTCTGAAGTCAAAGGCAGTATATATATAAATTACACATTTTATGAGTAAGTTTAATCTGGATTAAACTGGATTTAAAGTTTAATCTGGAAGTAGCCAAATGTAATCTATAAATAGCAAAATGTTACCTTGGGTATCCAAATACTAATTCTATTTAGCAAATATTATTACACGCAGTAGCCATTTCTTAACTCTGTGTGGCAATTGGTAATTGGAAATAGCAAAAGGTTACCATGGGTAGCAAAATAATAGTTCTATTTAGCAAAATGTTACACTCAGTAGCCATCTGTTAACTCCATTTAGCAAATGGTAACTGGAAGTATGGCAAGGCAAATGTAAACCCTAATTAGCAAAAGATTACAATTTAACAATTGGTAGCCAAATGTTAATCCTTTTATTGCCGGCACAACTTATCGCGAATGTAAACAGGGGTTGGTGAAGCCGAAGCCGCAACGCGTCGCTTTGGAATGCAGACCAGACTGCAGAACACGTCATAACATCTTGTCCGACAAACCACCATAATTGTGGGAACCATAGTCTGACAACAATGGATGAAAACCTGGTCAGCTGGCTATCCAACACCTGCCCTCCAATATGATATATTTTGCTCACTCACTCAAGAAACCATCTACTCGACACGAAGAAGAAAAAAAAAGAAAGGAGCAAAGTTGATTCATAATGGGGTACAGGAAAACGTACTGATCAAAAACGTTATCAACTTTAAGGTGGTGAGTTTAGAACTGAAGAAATTTGATTTGCAAAGTTCGCACTTGAAATCACCTTTCCCATTATTTTTTTATCGTGCACGACTTTGCAGTGGCGCGATATGTTCGAATTCTTGACACCACAGTATCTAGAACAGTTACTAACACCATTATGTCATTATTCTCGGAAATGTTTGGCTTTTGTTTTCTTTTACACATAGAAATCAAAAACAGCATTGAAAAGCTGAAGGTATTTTAAATTATCTTCCATTCATACTTGAAAGCTGTTCGAAATAATAGTAGAACTTACGGACAGTTTTTCTTCTTATTTTATCCAGTATTAGAAGATCCCGATTTTGTGATTTCCGACTGCACTTGTCCATAATGCTTATTCATGACCCGTCATTTTGTTCTGTTGCTGGGTCACTTTTATCATCTCCCTGCTGTTACAAAAATAAAATTTGCTGTTGTTCAATTTCATTTGATAGATGGTTTAAGTGTCTATATACCTGTGGCATCGTAATGATGACAAAAAGTGCACAAACAAAGGTGCTGTTATCCACCCTGGAAATGTTTTATTTTTCCCGGGGCCGCCAGCATTGGCTCTTATGTGACAGCCTCCAGGTACAGCAATTGTTTGTTGTTGCCGTCATTGCTCGCGCCATACGTTTTATGAGTGGAACTGAACTCGCGGCTTAGCTTTTCCAAGTAGCCTACATCCCTGCAAACAGCAAACACGTTGCAGAAGTGGAAGCGGTGTTCTCAATTCGGAATTCCAAATAGATTTCTCAGAATAGATACCGCTTCCACGGAAACTGCTATCTACCGACCTAACAGGTCTTTGAAAATCTGCTACAGTGCTTTATTGTCAGTTAAGTAGGTTTTTGCGAGTTTCCCGGTCAAATTTCTAATTTGGAGTAGTGATTTGCAAGTTAATCTGGCAAATGGCTACAAAATTTTTGCTTCGTGCAATTTGATACCCGTATTTGTTGCAAGATACATTTGGTAATTTTTACTTCGTGCACATTTGTACCCGTGCGAATTGTAACTTACTGATTGTAACCATTTGCTAAACAGGGTTTACAAATGGCGACTGAGTGTACCCATTTGCTAAATAAGGTTAAAAATAAGCTAAAATATTAACTGAATATTGACTGATTGTCCCCATTTGCTAAACAGGGTTTCCAAATGGCGACTGAGTGTGCCCATTTGCTAAATAAGGTTAAACAATAAGCTAAAATATTAACTGAATATTTACTGATTGTACCCATTTGCTAAGCAGGGTTTCCAAATGGCGACTGAGTGTGCCCATTTGCTAACTAAGGTTAAAAATCTAGCTAAAACTTTAAATATCAATTGCATTTCAACAATTTTCCGAAGAAACAGAAATATATGCAAGTTTAACTTTTAAATGGAATAATACGAAAGGAAACTTCCCATTTGCTAAAAAAATGGTAAAAATTTACCTTAAATATTATATATGAACCTTTTAATGATGCCAAAGTGATAATTTGGGCGGTTAAATGAACTGTTGTCAGCCGGCTGAAGTAGTTAACCCTTGAATGCATAACAGGGGTCAAAATGACCCAACAACGCTATTCATCATAACTGCTTAACACATATTGCGAAATAACTCCTGGATTTTCTTGACTTTGTTAGCCTTTTATACTTATACATGATGAGAAAACGGTTGTTCTGTAAAATTTTACCTTTGACAAGAAAAATGCAATGACGAAGAAGACCCAAAAAATAGGCCTGAGATCATCAGGTTTTATAACAAGACAAAGATTGGTTTTGACTTGGTTGACCAAATGGTTCAAACATATACTTGCAAACGACAAACCCGCCGATAGCTTCTAGTTCTCTTTTACAATCTGCTCGACATCGCAGCTCTAAATGCATATACCATATTCAGACAAGTATATCCTGATTATCAGAGTGGACAAGGTTCAAATCGACGAGGTTTCATAACAGATCTTGCTAACTGCCTCATTTTGCCGATGACATCATGACAAGACAGAAAATTCCTCAACTCCACAGAGCCACAAGAGAGGCTATGGTGAGATGCGGCTTAGCTTTTCCAAGTACATCCCTGCAAACATCAAACACGTTGCAGAAGTGGAAGCGGTGTTCTGAATTCGGAATTCCAAATAGATTCCTCAGAATAGAAACCGCTTCCACTGGAACTGCTATCTACCGACCTAACAGGTATAACAAAACCGCATTTTTCCGAAAATCTTGATTGTGAAACGCTCAACAAGACGACTTTAATGGTTACAGTAATTAAACAACAAATTTGGCGCGACAGGAACGCGATTATTTTGGAAGATGAGGTTTGTAGCAGAAAAACAATAATTAATTAATTGTTTAGACTTTAGAACCTAGAAGAAACGAAATTTGAAGTTAGCAACAGAAAGATGAAAATCGCAATGATTGCTAATGGAAATTCGTTCCAACTCCCTTGCGTCTTCGATTTCCGCGCCGAAACGTAATTGTGGGATCGTAACTGTAACCCGTACTAGTGACTTTCAATAAAACTCCCTTAGTCATATATTAATATTTTCTCCTCACCTTCTCTGTGTGAAAAATTTGAATTATGGCCAATTATTTGTATTGGCCGACAATTTACATTGTTCCAATATGCGTTTGTGGCATATTAGCCTGTGACTGTGTTGACTGACGTTTTACAAAAAGCTTTTTGTAAAATTGGCTGAAAAAAAAACTTTCGAGTTGTGTCAGTTGTATAAGGCTTTGCATCATTCGCTTTCTAGGGCTCCTTTCTTAGTTTCTTTGATTCTAAACTCACCTTGGTATGATTGATAACGTTTTTGAGCGTTAGGTCTATACCCCACGGTGAATTAACTTTACGACCTATTTTTCTCATTTCTTTTGTAAAATTTATGGTTTTATCAAACCTAGTAACCTATTTCTAGACATTGGTTAATTGTTCGTCATTTTTTCCCCGCAGTTTATTGTCAAATGGGAACTGGCATCTATTTTTACCACAAGACCCGCGAAAACGATCGCTCGCGTGTTTGGTGGGAAATTTCGACGGAAATCTGGAAAGGCGCGAAGGGGAAACCTTCGCGGACCCATAATGCAGCCGTTGTCGATTCGGATTTTTCATTGATTCTGTAGCTTCGCGTCCATTTTGGAAACGGTATGAAGGAAACTATTGACTTGTTACTTTCCAACTGCGCTGAGGTCGTCACACGTCGCCAACTCCATTGTGCGGCATCACGCATTACAGACCACAATGAAGTCACAAAGAAGACGCGACATTTGCAGTTATATTGACCGGGGAAGGCTTGATTGGCCACGGTCGCATTACGTGGAACATTTGCACTTTCAAACGGAGAAACTCGTATTTGACTCTTAGGTAATATCGCGCATCGCACTGTATTTGAACTCTTACGTAATAACGCGCATCCTGGTACTCGCGCCCCAATCAAGCTCATTGAGGAACGTTTTCTTGACAATACAGCAAGTATGCATCATTAACCTTCTAGGCCGCCGATCTTTGTTTCTTCAGTTCTAAACTCACCATGCTATAATTTATAACGATTACGATAAAAGCGTCTTCTCTGTCCCACGGTCAATTAATATCACGCCCCGTTTCGCTCATTTCTTTTGTATTTGCCAATATTAGGTCAATTTTTTCTAATTTCGTGTAGGGTATTGTCAAATGGGAACTGACTATATAACGCATCCCTTTTTGCTGGAAGAGTTGAATTAGGCTGCAGGTTTTGCAGCCTAATTTTTATAGCTAACTTATCTGCATGTAGGTTAATGGATTTTTTGTTAGCTTGTGTAAATGACTGCGCACTTATGTAACCAGGTACGTGAATTAAATAATTTGCTATTCGTTTCTAGGGGAAGAGAATTTTGCGGGAAAGAATCGCAAAGAAGAGGACCAAAAGCAGTCTGACCTCCGTTTGAGGAAACATCGTGTTGGTTGCATTTATCGATAAAATAATAAAGACAATGTCAATTTTACTGGCAAAAATAAAACTTACCGATTTAAAATCCTTTCTCTGCAGGAGGAACAAGAAGTTGATAAAAATAAAAAAGAAGAAAATTACGACAGTGACAACGTCGTGGGCACGGGGAATGGACATGCGTTGTCGGAAAACGCTATATTGGATTGTTCTGAAGTAAGCTGGCTTTGGACATAAGTCTGCATTTTGAAATTTTTCATATTGTTACGACTAATTATTATAAGTAGGCGAAATTTTCTTCCATAGGTTTAAACCTGGCAAATTTTCTTTCAGTGCTTTGGTGTATATATCTCAGCGGGTAAAATAACATACCTGTGCCGAACGTAATGCTGCGTCAGCAAGGTGACCATGGTAGCCAAATGTAATAATCCTGTTTAGCAAATTGTTACGCTCCGTAGCCTTCTGTTAACTTTGTGTGGCAATTGGTAACTGGAAAAAGCTAAATGAGTGATTTAGTCTTTTAAGTCACGATATGATGTTGTGATGCTCATCATTGATCAAATGTATTGCTGTATATAACGGAGACCCAGGTTCACTAATTACGTAATAATGCCGAGTTCGAAAAGACCGATAATTAATTTATCAATATCCTAAAAAACGAAATACGTTGACAGATTTTTTCTTGTAACTCCTTCAGGGTTTTGGAAGGCGTCTTACGTTATGGAAGGTACTCATCTGGCAAACCGGTTTTGCTATGTCCATAGTGATTTAATTCTTTAAGTCTGTGCAACTTCAAACTTTTGGAGTAATTTCACCAGCCTAATTCGCACAATTAATTGACCGATAACGTCGGGTTCAGTTCGACTCATAAAACGTATGGCGCGCACAATTACGGCAACAACAAACAGTTGTTGTACATGGGAGTTGTCACATAGGAGCCAATGCTTACCAGAGCCAGAGCCAGAGCTAGCCAGAGCTAATGCCAAAAATGTCCCAGAATAATGAAATAATGGTGTTGGTAATTGTTCTAGATACTGTGGTGTCATGAATTCCAACATATCGCGCCACTGTAAAGTGGTGCACAAGAAAAAAAATAATGGGGAAGGTGATTTCGAGTGCAAACTTTGCGAAAAGACGCTGACTTCTTGGAATGGCCTCGTGAGACACCTACGTGGCAAGCTTCACGCTGATCAACCCCAGGCAAAGGAGATGGCTGATTCTCTGGACCGCCGACGAAATAACATCCCAATCGTAAGTTTTGGTAAATACATACAGTACAAAATGACTGTGCAGTAGAAACAACTCATGCATTGATTAACACAACTCCTAGCTACATTTTACAGCAAGAAACTAACTACATCAACTGGAGTAAAGTTGTAAACAACTTCAAACGCTTTTTAATGGGCTACGATGAGGAGGCACACGAAGAACGGGTTGCCAAAGAGAAAGTATTACTTTTGCAAAATATAATAAAAGATTGCAATTTCAAAACGTTGGAGTCTATTGACCTGGACACATATAAAGAGAAAAATGTGCAGGTTAGGACGTTATAATAATTTTTATTAGTTACATACAATATTATTTGGATATACTACAGGTAGAATCTACTATATAATATATTCATAGAATGTATATAAGCAAAGTAAAAGCGCACTAGAAAGCAAAGGTTTGAAGGTGAACATCATTAAAACCAAAGCGATGAGAATTGGTAGAAAATCGTTAAAGGGAGTAGTCGGTACTGTTGATCCATGCGGAATTTGTGGGAAGAGAGTAGGGAGAAATTCCATTCAATGCAGAAAGTGCAAGTATTGGGTGCATAAAAGAAGTTCAGGTATCAATGGAAGGCTGACAAGTGGAAGGACATGTGAACTTGGGAAGTAATGAGATCGAGCTTATTGAGGAGTTTGGTTATTTAGGGAATACGATAGGGGAAAATTACAGTACCGGACATCTGCCTTTTGTTGGCCAAGCATGTGGCCCATAGCTCGAGCACACAAGAGAGCTATTACACGAACGAGCTGCAGAGTATAGAGGCCGAAGAAGCCTATGAAGTCATGAATAAAATCAACTTAAATGGTTTAAAGAATTCTGTTGGATTCCTCGCAATGAGTATAAAAGTTTTAACCTTTTTGTGTGCATTGCAAATCTGACTCGCAAGTAAATTCTATTCTTAGCAACAAAAAAATTTCTTGTTGATGGCGGGTTTGTTGTGAACACACGCTTCCTTCCAGCAAATGGTTGTATGTAAAAAAGTGATTAACTTTTTTTAATCACAGTCGTGCAGCTCGGCTGACGGCACCGAAACAAAAGGCGCATCAGCTGAAAGAAGCCCATCTGCTGAAAGAATCGCATCAGTTGGTGAGGTTTCATTTATAGAAAAGGGTACGTCAGATGATAGAAACCCATATGCTAAGCGAGTAGAACCAGATGCTGACGTTTCATCAGAAGAACGTTCGTCAACTGAAAGAATCACATTTGCTGAAGAAGACGAATCATTACAAATTCGCCGAAGCAAAGACAGTGGCCAACAAAAGGCGGTCCGGGAAAAAATAGTTGATCCTCGTGTTTTTCTGCAGCAGGTAAATTTCCTTAAAAAGTCTCTTAAAATCAATCGTGGTAATTTTGCATTTTTTGGTTTATAGATCGATATCTCTAATGTGGCAGGTGCTTCGAAGCTGTCGGTAAGTTAAAATTTAATTACGACTTTACAGTGAAACTATGATTTCATTGATATTATTTCCTGTCACTCCACATGCTTTCGTGTCCAATGCGTGCATCAATCAAGAAGTTTATAAATTATATATGTACTAGTCACACGTATTTAAGTTAAAATCAGAATTTTGCTTGAAATACCAAAATTTGTTTCAATGATATAGGAAAGCCCCCGCACATCTGCATCACCCTCTAGAAAGAGGAAAAAGAAAAGCAATTCCAGAATTTTTAATGTTGTGGTAAATACCATTCCAAGCATTTTATTATATATCGGGATATTGATATACTTGACCGACAATGTTTATATCATTCCACAAACGTTACGTGACCAATGCATATATGACTGAACCACGCGGTCATAAAAAGTATGCGTACTGTACACACATATTTAATGGCGCAAAAATACTGCACAGTTTTCTTGATATACCAAAGTACTTTTAATAATATAGGAGAGCCCCAGCTCAGCTACAAAACCCTCTAGAAAGAGGAAAGGAAAAGCTACTTTCGATCGATATAGTTTCTCGGTAAGTAGTATTCTAACAATTTTCGTTTATTCTATTACATTGCATATAAGTTTACATATGTTATATCTATTTTTACATGTTTTATATAATTCCACAAGCAGATGCCAGGGAAAAAGCTCACAATTTAAAGTTTTATTAGGTATTTTTTTATAAATTTAACTGCATTTTGATAAATTTAGCCATTAAATCCACATCGATTGTCGAAATTAGAGAAGGAAGAAAAAAAAGTTAATGTTGTGGTAGGTCTTAGTTAAGTTTATTTTTTATTTGTATCGCCAATGTAAAACGTAAAAATGCATGTGCCTTGTATAATTATGTATACGGTAATCTATTTTCAATGATTTTATTATTAATTTCTAAAAATTACTGTTTTTAACAGAAATCTCGGCGACAGTTTTCTGCAGATGAATCGTTTGAAGTTAAACTATTTTTCTCATGGTATATTGGTAGTTGGTACGAAGAATGGAATAACAACGGATGATGCTAAAACGGCTCTTGCAGATGGAAACTTCCCCAAATGCAAAGAATATTCCAAAACGCCGAAACAGTTGCAGGACAAAGTCTGGCAACTGATTCGGCGTTCTTTGAATGATAATTAAGTGTGGATGCCCAGTCAAACATTATGTAGGTTTTATCTATGGGCCTTACATGGCTACGAAGTAGCATGTATGGCTTTTGTGTGGGCTTACTGAGGAGTGGCCAAATCATTTAATGCCAAACAATGGCCATACATGGCTTTTGTCTGTGAAAATGCTGCAGTTTGTAGTTTTTAAAAGCTGAAATAGAAGCAAACAGTGTATTATTATTGTTTTAAAAAGCATTGACAGATATCGTTTATTTCAATTTAAAAGGCATACACATTTACGGTTACGAATTTGCTGTTTTGATAATAACGTTTAAGTAGTGCATGTTGCAAAACAGGATTCTCTTATCAGTAGGCAAGATTTTTGTAGTTTTGTTCCTGCAAAGCTCCTTAAGCGCTTGATCAATGCTTTTAAGGTTTGCCAAGTAACTGGATAATGTGTGTGAGTTTTTCACTGAAATTAGGTTATGCTGGCTGTTGTTAAACATAGCCTATAGCGGTTAGGTTAGAGAATGGGTATGCAAAAAGTTGATCCTAGCTATTTTCGGTTTAACTGGAGTTAGATTTAGATTACAAGGTGTATTTAGGTTTTAAAGTTTAGGTTACTCTGTTATAACATTTAAGTTAGGTTGACAAGAAACTGTGAAAAATAGCTTTGGTAATAGCTTGAAAAATAGCACTCCAGGTCAAGTAGCCAAGTCGAATTCAATGGAATCGAATTACGCGGGCCTACTCATATATAGGCTAATAAATACACTGACACAGAAATTTACACATGGTATTAATATCAAATACCACAAAATAACTAATGCTAATTGCTAAATTCATGTTTTTTCAGCCGACAGTCAGATTTGGTCACAATATTATCTCAAAAATCGAGCAAACTTAACCACAAAATATGTAAAATATAACCTCTTGACAAGCAGCGTGCTATTATTAAAAATCAAAGCTTGCCTTTGATTGAAAATAATTAATATATTGCTTAACCTTAGTCTATTCTAGACACTGTATATTAAGCTGTAAAATAAATTGTGGTATCTACAGTATTATGTGGTGAAGAAATGAAAACATTTACACAACATTTTATGGCCTAAAATCGGTTTTCTGAAAGTTGACGTGCTTGTATTTTACATTCTAAGAAGGGATTATTTCACTGTAATTTTTTACAGTTCATTGATTCATGTGAATTATTGTGAAAAACATTATACAACAAACATAGTATACCAAAGTTTAGCAAAAAAAAACATTAACCTACATGCAGATATGCGTATTTATTAAATGTTTCACGTCAATTCTGCTGAGTGTTGTCGGAGGAGGTGTGAATTTTTTATTGCAGATTCAAAAAAGATTTCCTCTTCTTCATGATTTTGACCTTGAAATCGATCCCCCTTAACCGGAAAGTTCCGAAATTCACAAAAAACGTGACGTGAACTAAGAAATGCGATAATACCCCCAAAACGTAAAAAATGCTGAATTTATTAAATGTTTCACGTCAATTCTGCTGATTGTTGCCGGAAGAGGTGTGAATTTTTTATTGCAGATTCTTAAAGAACATTTCCCCCTCTTCACTATGGTGACCTTGAAATTAAATTTTACTACAGGCCCTTAATAATTGGCTATATTTCTAAGGACTACGGTTATTTTTACTTTTTATGGTTTTTGAAAATAGGATGTTTTTGGGACTATTTTTGCCATTAACTTACTTCGACCAAAACGTTTAAGTACATTTTATTGAAAGTTTCAAGCAAAAAGTTTGAAAATAATACTTTTCCTTTGCTATATATTACTGTAAATTAGACATGGTATAATAATACAGTTGTAAAATGATTACGGAATACAGTGAATATAAACATTTTATATCAGCAATATTCCTTTCATTGTTTTCGCCGAATTTACTTGGTGTCTGGACCTATAGTTATTTAAGTAAAGTTCAGTTTTAGAGTTCTTGCTAAACGCGAGGTAACTTGCACTACGCGATAGCTATCAGTGCAATTGTTTAAAAACTTAGCAGGAAGCGTTTATACATACACATTTCACCAAAAGTAGGTCACCCGAATCGTGGTCGAAAGATGGCTAACAACGCAAGTTAAGATTAAGCGACGAGCGACGAGGTTTCATAACAGATCTTGCTAACTGACTCATTTTGCCGATGACATCATGACAAGACAGAAAATTCCTCAACTCCACAGAGCCACAAGAGAGGCTATGGTGAGATGCGGCTTAGCTCTACTTCAACAGCGAACCAACCTACTTCAAACAGCGAACACGTTGCAGAAGTGGAAGCGGTGTTCTCAATTCGGAATTCCAAATAGATTCCTCAGAGAAGATACCGTTTCCACGGAAACTGCTATCTACCAACCAAACAGGTATAACAAAAACGCATTTTTTCCGAAAATCTTGATTAAGAAATGCTCAACATGACGATTTTATTGGTTACAGTAATTAAACAACAAATTTTGCGCGACAGGAACGCGATTATTTTGGAAGATGAGGTTTGTAGCAGAAAAAACAATAATTAATTTATTGTTTAGACTTTAGAACCTAGAAGAAACGAAATTTCAAGTTAGCAACAGAAAGATGAAAATCGCAATGATTGCTACTAGAAAGTCGTTCCAATTCCCTTGCGTCTTAGCACATTCTTATCGAAATCATATTTTTAATGGCCGGCTATTTAAAAGTAACTTTGCAAACATTGAGGCGCGACAGGAACGCGATTATTTTGGAAGATGAGGTTTGTAGCAGAAAACAAATATTTAAATAATTCAGCATTCATCACGATATAAGCATTGACGAAGAAGACCCAAAAAATAGGCCTGAGATCATCAGGTTTTATAACAAGACAAAGATTGGTTTTGACTTGGTTGACCAAATGGTTCAAACATATATTTGCAAACGACAAACCCGCCGATGGCCTCTAGTTCTCTTTTACAATCTGCTCGACATCGCAGCTCTCAATGAATATACCATATTCAGACAAGTATATCCTGATTATCAGAGTGGACAAGGTTCAAAGCGACGAGGTTTCATAACAGATCTTGCTAACTGCCTCATTTTGCCGCACATGATGACAAGACAGAAAATTCCTAAGCAAGTTAATCTGGCAAATGGCTACAAATTTTTTGCTTTGTGCAATTTGATACCCGTATTTGTTGCGAGATACATTTGGTAAATGTTAATTCGTGCAATTTCATATCCGTATATTTTGCGAAATACATTTGGTAATAGTTACTTCGTGCATATTTGTAGTATTTTGTACCCATGCGAATTATAACTTACTGATTGTCATTATTCTCGGACATGTTTGGCTTTTGTTTTCTTTTACACATAGAAATCAAAAACAGCATTGAAAAGCTGAAGGTATTTTAAATTATCTTCCATTCATACTTGAAAGGTGGTCGAAATTATAGTAGAACTTACGGACAGTTTTTCTTCTTATTTAAACCAGTATTAGAAGATCCTTAATGTGACCTTAATCAGCAATCGCAAAACTTACCAACTAAAACTTTTTATTTTTCTCTAGTTTATTTATTCCGTTTAACCATTACTGGCCGAAATATGAAAATAATTCCAATTAACTTTTCCGGCAAAATTGATTGAAAAATACCCTTCCGAGGAAATTGAACATTGTAATGTGGTTTTCATGCAACAGGTATATCATCATTTTTGAAAAAATACGAAGCAAATTTAAAATACATTACAATTGGCAATTGGCATCAAAAAGTCTTAACCCTAACCCAGAATAAGGCGTCTAAATATACCACATTTATTTTGCACATACACACTTAATTATCATTCAAAGAACGCCGAATCAGTTGCCGGACTTTGTCCTGCAACTGTTTCGGCGTTTTGGAAGATTCCTTGCATTTGGGGAGGTTTCCATCTGCAAGAGCCGTTTTAGCATAATGCGTTGTTATTCCCTTCTTCGTACCAATATACCATGAGAAAAATTGTTTAACTTCAAGAGATTCATCTGCAGAAAACTGTCGCCGAGATTTCTGTTAAAAACAGTAAGTTTTAGAAATTAATAATAAAATCATTGAAAATAGATTCCGTATACATAATTATACAAGGCACATGCATTTTTACGTTTTACATTGGCGATACAAATGAAAAATAAACTTAACTAAGACCTACCACAACATTAACTTTTTTTTCTTCCTTCTCTAATTTCGACAATCGATGTGGATTTAATGGCTAAATTTATCAAAATGCAGTTAAATTTATAAAAAAGTACTTAATAAAACTTTAAATTGTGAGCTTTTCCCCTGGCTTCGGCTTGAGGAATTATATAAAACATGTAAAAGTAGATATTAAATATGTAAACTTATATGCAATATAATACAATAAACGAAAATTGTTAAAATACTACTTACCGAGAAACTATAACGATCGAAAGTAGCTTTCCTCTTTCTAGATGGTTTTGTAGCTGAGCCGGGGCTCTCCTATATTATTAAAAGAACTTTGGTATATCAAGAAAACTGTACAGTGTTTTTGCGCCATTAAATATGTGTGTACAGTATGCATACTTTTTATAACCGCATGGTTCAGTCATATATGCATTGGTCACGTAACGTTTGTGGAGTGATACAAACATTATCGGTCAAGTATATCAGGAAACACCTTCCCGTATTCCAATCTCCCGATATATACTAAAATGCTTAGAATTCTATTTACCACGACATTAAAATCTCTGGAATTGCTTTTCTTTTTCCTCTTTCTGGAGGGTGATGCAGATGTGCTGGGGCTTTCCTAAATCATTAAAATAAATTTTGGTAATTCAAGAAAATTTCTGTTTTTAATTTAAATATGTGTGACTAGTACATATATAATTTATAAATTTCTTGATTGATGCACGCATTGGATACATAAAGCATGTGGGGTGACAGGAAATAATATCATAAAAATCATAGTTTCACTGTAAAGTCGTAATTAAATTTTAACTTACCGGCAGCTTCGAAGCACCTGCCACATTAGAGATGTCGATCTATAAACCAAAAAATTCAAAATTACCACGATTGATTTTAAGAGATTTTTCAGAGAATTTACCTGCTCCAGAACAACACGAGGCTCAACTATTTTTTCCCGGACCGCCTTTTGTTGGCCACCGTCTTTGTTTCGGCGAATTTGTAATGACTCGTCTTCTTCAGCAAAGGTGCTTCTTTCAGCTGACAAACTTTCTTCTGATGAAACGTCAGCAGCTGGTTCTACTCGTTCAGAATATGGGCTTCTATCATCTGACAAACCTTTTTATATAAATGAAACCTCCACAGCTGATGCGATTCTTTCAGCAGACGGGCTTCTTTGAGCTGATGCGCCTTTTGTTTCGGTGCGACCAGCCGAACTGCACGACTGCGATTAAAAAATATAATTCAATTTTTTACTGACAACCATTTGCCGGAAGGAAGCGTGTGTTCACATCAAACTTGCCATCGACAAGAAATTGTTTCGTTGCCAAGAATAGAATTTATTCGCGAATCAGACTTGTAATGCACACAAAAAAGTTAAAACTTTTATACTTATTCCGAGGAATCCCATTTAAGTTGATTTGAACAACTTACCCTTATTTCTTTCATGATTTCATAGGCTTCTTCAGCCTCTACATTCTGTAGGTCGTTCGCGTAATATCTCTCTTGTGTGCTCGAGCTATGCGCCATATGCTTGGCCACCAAAAGGCGGCGGTCCGGTCTCTTAGATCTAACCTAATATGAAATTTTAAATACGTCACTGGTTGACTTTTATATAAATTTTGCTGCAGAATATTTTCATTATTAGCGATTTATCGTTATTTATATTGCTAGGTCTAATTACAGTAAAGATCAATTACTTGTGTGGCCGAATACTTCCGGTTTGAGGTTGCTGTAAATTTTCCGCGACCTCCAGCCAACTTCCAAACCCGCTGTATTGCTTTAGCTGCAGAGGAACTTGTAAGATTTTTTCCCTTATGGGGAAAAACCATCTTACACTCTTCTCCGTTGAATCTGACAAGGTTATCCAGCCCTTTCTTCAACCATTCTGGCATTACAATAGTTGCATCCCCATATGTTGAGAATGTTTTGTGACCGCGCACCTGCATTACAAACATCCTTTTTTAATAGAGTTCTACATGAAAGGAAAATGTGGTGACTTACACGAACAATCCATCGTTTTTTCTCGGTCGGATAGCCAAACATTAGCTCTTCAACGAGCATATTGCGCACCGCACTTGTCCGTTGCGAGTTTTCAATTATCAAATAAGCCATGAGGACTTCCCCATGGGCTCTTCTCACCTCGGCTACGGGGTCTCTTCTCCATACTGCATTTTTTTATATAGTGAGTTACACATTCAACGAGAATTAAAATAATGTAAAAATATAAAACAACTGTAACTGTCATGTACGTTTTATGGTCAGCGCAGTATTACGAAAAAGTGGATTTGTCATAACTTTGTTCACTTCTGCCGGGTCCAACGCATTTCTGCGATCCGTCTCCTTAATAACTTGCCTCCTAGAAAACGCAACAGTTTAGGTAATAAAGAGTGGTTAGCAAACGCGTATTTTTTAACACAGAAGTTTTAATTGCAATAACAAAACTAGTTTTTAGATACCAACACGAGTAAATCATCCAAGAGTGGAAAGGCTACATGTAGGCAGCGCTTGTAATCACCTTCTTTTTAGAAATTTTCTGTAGGATGCCCTTCGATTCTTGAGGTTAATAAGGGCTTCCCCCACGTTGAAGGTCAATGGAAGCTTCTTCAGTAATGAAAAGCTGAGGAAGCTCGTCATGGCATTCGAGTGGGATATGAATGTCGAAGGAGTTTTATTTTCATTTTGTAATTTCTAAAATAAAGAAAGATGGTTTTTGTTTATTTTTAAATACAACTATTTTTGCTAAGACTTTGCATATATACATAATCATCTTCCATTCGAATGTTGTTCAGGCCTAGTCTTCATCCCGAAACAAATTCAGGGTCGACCAGTTGCCTGCAACGACGCCGACACTTTCCCCTGTCGATGGCATCCTCGATCTTCAAACCTTTCCTTCTCTGGTCATCCTTCACCGTCTCTTCCCATGTTTTCTTTGATCTTCCCGTTTTCACCTTTACTGCAATCATCTTATGTTGTACTCTACTTATTAAGCTCTACTTATTCATTCGCTCAACGTTCCACAACCATCTCAGACGATGTCCTCTTAGATGTTCTTCAATATCTTCCACACATGTCCACCTTCTTATCACATCATTGGTAATGCCATCTCGGAGTGTCTTACCACACATTATTCGAATAATCCTCATTTCTGTCATCTGCATTCGCCTGACATCAGCCTTCTTCATCGCCTAACATTCAGCTACGTAGCACATCACATTTCTTACACATGCTTTACACAGCCTTTCTTTTAGGTTTGTATAGAGTAGTCTGCCCTAGAGTGTATCAGACAATTCCTTAAAAGTTTTCCAACTAGCGCGTATTCTTGCCGTCACTGCCCTGCCAGTACTGTAATTTTTCCCTATCATATCCCCTAAATAACGAAACTCCTTAACATGCTCGATCTCATTACTTCCCAAGTTCACATGTCCTTCCACTCATCAGCCTTCCATTGATAGGCCTACCTGAACTTCTCTTATGCACTCAATACAGTACTTTCACTTTCTGCATTGAATGGAATTTCTCCCTACTCTCTTCCCACAAATTCCGCATGGATCAACAGTACCGACTACTCCTTTCAACGATTTTCTACCAATTCTCATCGCTTTAGTTTTAATGATGTTCACCTTCAAACCTTTGCTTTCCAGTGCGCTTTTACTTTGCTGATATAAATTCTATGAATATAATACATAGTAGATTCTACCTGTAGTATATCCAAAAAATCTTGTATGTAAGTAATCAAAATTAATATAACGTCCTAACCTGCACATGTTTCTCTTTATATATGTCCAGGTCAATGGACTCCAATGTTTTGAAATCACAGTCTTTTATTATATTTTGCAAAAGTAATACTTTATCTTGGGCTACACGTTCTTCGTGTGCCCCCCCATCGTTGCCCATTAAAAATCTTTTGAAATTGTTTAAAACTTTATTCCAGTTGATGCAGTTAGTTTGTTGCTGTAAAATGTAGCGAGGAATTGTGTTAATCATTGCATGAGTGTTTTCTAGTTTCTACTGCACAGTCATTTCGTACTGTATGTATTTACCAAAACTTACGATTGGGACGTTTTTCGAATACGATTACGATTACGATATAAACTTACGATTGGGACGGATAAAATACTGGATAAAAGGACGAATACTCGACGAAACTGTGTATTTACCAAAACTTAGGATTGGGACGTTTTTCCGGCGGCGGTCCATAGAATCAGCCATTTCCATTGCCTTGGGTTGATCAGCGTGAAGCTTGCCACGTAGGTGTCTCACGAGGCCATTCCAAGAAGTCAGGAACTTTTTGCAAAGTTCGCACTTGAAATCACCTTTCCCATTAATTTTTTTATCGTGCACGACTTTGCAGTGGCGCGATATGTTCAAATTCATGACACCACAGTATCTAGAACAATTACTAACAGCATTATGTCATTATTCTCGGACATGTTTGGCTTTTGTTTTCTTTTACACATAGAAATCAAAAACAGCATTGAAAAGCTGAAGGCATTTTAAATTATCTTATATTCATACTTAAAAGCTAGTCGAAATTATAGTAGAACTTACGGACACTTTTTCTTCTTATTTAATGCAGTATTAGAAGATCCTGATTTTGTTATTTCCGACTGCGCTTGTCCATAATCCGTATTCATGAACCCGTCATTTTGTTCTGTTGCTGGGTCACTTTTATCACCTCCCTGCTGTTATAAAAAGAAAATTTACTGTTGTTCAATTTCATTTAAATTTAGATGGTTTAAGTTTCTATATACCTGTGGCATATTGTGAATAAAAATGAGGATAAAAATCTAAAAAGAATCAAAAAATTTAACAGCCACGTTTCACAACACTATTTAATATGATGTATAGTTTAGGTCACCCTTAACTCCATCAATCGTTATCCACACTGGAAATGTTTTATTTTTGCCCGGGACCGTAAGCATTGGCTCCTATGTGACAACTCCCATGTACAACAACTGTTTGTTGTTGCCGTAACTGTGCGCGCCATACGTTTTATGAGTCGAACTGAACCCGACGTTATCGGTCAATTAATTGCGCGAATTAGGCAAGTGAAATTACTCCATAAGTTTGAAGTTGCACAGACTTAAAGAATTAAATCACTATGGACATAGCAAAACCGGTTTGCCAGATGAGTACCTTCCATAACGTTAGACGCCTTCCAAAACCCTGAAGGAGTTACAAGAAAAAATCTGTCAACGTATTTTGTTTTTTAGGATATCGATAAATTAATTATCGGTCTTTTCGAACTCGGCATTATTACGTAATTAGTGAACCTGGATCTCCGTTATATACAGCAATACATTTGATCAATGATGAGTATCACAACATCATATCGTGACTTAAAAGACTAAATCACTCATTTAGCTTTTTCCAGTTACCAATTGCCACACAAAGTTAACAGAAGGCTACAGAGCGTAACAATTTGCTAAACAGGATTATTATTTGGCTACCATGGTCACCTTGCTGACGCAGCTTTACGTTCGGCACCGGTATGTTATTTTACCCGCTGAGATATATACACCAAAGCACTGAAAGAAAATTTGCCAGGTTTAAACCTATGGAAGAAAATTTCGCCTACTCATAATAATTAGTCGTAACAACATGAAAAATTTCAAAATGCAGACTTATGTCCAAAGCCAGCTTACTTCAGAACAATCCAATATAGCGTTTTCCGACAACGCATGTCCATTCCCCGTGCCCACGACGTTGTCACTGTCGTAATTTTCTTCTTTTTTATTTTTATCAACTTCTTGTTCCTCCTGCAGAGAAAGGATTAAATCGGTAAGTTTTATTTTTGCCAGTAAAATTGACATTGTCTTTATTATTTTATCGATAAATGCAACCAACACGATGTTTCCTCAAACGGAGGTCAGACTGCTTTTGGTCCTCTTCTTTGCGATTCTTTTCAGCAAAATTCTCTTCCCCTAGAAACGAATAGCAAATTATTTAATTCACGTACCTGGTTACATAAGTGCGCAGTCATTTACACAAGCTAGTGTACAATACCTGATGTCACAAAGTCAGCCATCTCGATGTCAGTCATTCGATTCATATTCAATGTCGTTATTTTGTTTACTGATATCACCTGTACAAATTAATTTATACATTTTCTTTGGCCACATTTTAGCGATTTTGGAAACATTATACCGTACTGTACTGTACTGTACACTGTTTTTGAGCTCTATCTGATCAACGACTATGGCTAACTTGAAAATAGTTAAAAAACGATAAAACTTTCGGTCGAAGCCACTTGTGTTCCTTGAGCTGCCTGGCAAACTAAACAGCAGTACATGTAATTGTTCTTCCTGCAAAAAGTGATACGTTACACTAAGAACGGATTATTTCACTGTGATTTATGTAAAAAACATTATACAAGAAACATTTTATCCTAACTTTAACAAAAAAACCATTAACCTACATGCAGATAAGTTAGCTATAAAAATTAGGCTGCAAAACCTGCAGCCTAATTCAACTCTTCCAGCAAAAAGGGATGCGTTATATTTTATATAGTCAGTTCCCATTTGACAATACCCTACACGAAATTAGAAAAAATTGACCTAATATTGGCAAATACAAAAGAAATGAGCGAAACGGAGCGTGATATTAATTGACCGTGGGACAGAGAAGACGCTTTTATCGTAATCGTTATAAATTATAGCATGGTGAGTTTAGAACTGAAGAAACAAAGATCGGCGGCCTAGAAGGTTAATGATGCATACTTGCTGTATTGTTAAGAAAACGTTCCTCAATGAGCTTGATTGAGGCGCGAGTACCAGGATGCGCGTTATTACGTAAGAGTTCAAATACAGTGCGATGCGCGATATTACCTAAGAGTCAAATACGAGTTTCTCCGTTTGAAAGTGCAAATGTTCCACATAATGCGACCGTGGCCAATCAAGCCTTCCCCGGTCAATATAACTGCAAATGTCGCGTCTTCTTTGTGACTTCATTGTGGTCTGTAATGCGTGATGCCGCACAATGGAGTTGGCGACGTGTGACCACCTCAGCGCAGTTGGAAAGTAACAAGTCAATAGTTACCTTTATACCGTTTCCAGAATGGACCCGAAGCTACAGAATCAATGGAAACATCCGAATCGGCAACGGCTGCATAATGGGTCCGCGAAGGTTTCCCTTTCGCGCCTTTCCAGATTTCTGTCGAATTTTCCCACCAAACACGCGAGCGATCGTTTTAGCGCGTCTTGTGGTAAAAATAGATGCCAGTTCCCATTGGACAATAAACTGCGGGGATAAAATGACGACCAATGAACCAATGTCTAGAAATAGGTTACTAGGTTTGATAAAACCATAAATTTTACAAAAGAAATAAGAAAAATAGGTCGTAAAGTTAATTCACCGTGGGGTATAGACCTAACAATCAAAAACGTTATCAATCAAACCATGGTGAGTTTAGAACTAAAGAAACTAAGAAAGGAGCCCTAGAAAGCGAATGATGCAAAGCCTTATACAACTGACACAACTGGAAAGCTTTGTTTAACTTTTCACCCAATTTTACAAAAGGAATTTGGTAAAACGGCAGTCAATACAGTCACAGTACGCCGCAAACGCATGTTATGCATGAGACAAACTTGGCATTGATAAGGTCGGGATAGGTAGGTAGGTTATGGATAACCTTTTAAATGCCGTTTGATATTTGTAAACTTGCTCTACATAACTTCATGTAAAAACTCATTTTTGTACATCAGACTTATCTTCGCTCGAATCTGACGATTCAGATTCACTTGCCTGCTGAACACTGGCTATCGCAGAATTTACTGTTGCGTCGATTTCAATGTCAGAATCCTCGCCATCAGAGCAGTCTGACAGAAGATTTTGCAAATTTCTAATCCACGCATTGTGGATCTGTAAATCTTTGCCTAGACATTTTGTAAATGTTTTTGTTTTCAGAAGTAGCCTACTATGATACTGACTCCGATGAAATACTCAAGAAAATTAAGATAAACATCAAACACTTCCCTTTAGTAAAGTTACTACTACACTACCACAATAGATAAGGGTAAGCTAAGGTATTCACAACATTTACCTTGAACTAGTTTACCAAGGCAAGAGCTCAATGTAATTGCATCCCATTTACATTTGGTAATAGTTACTTCGTGCAATTTTTCACTCGTATAAGTTGCGATATACATGACAACTTACAAAACTTACGTTTGTACCCGTGCTAATTATAACTAACCCTAACCTCATTTATAAAATGGTTGCACTCAGTAGGCATTTGTTAACCCTATTTAGCAAATGGTTACAATCAGCAGCCATTTGCTAACCCTATTTAGAAAGAGGTTAAACTCAGTAGCAATATGTTAACGCTATTTAGTAAATGGTTACATACAGTAACCATTTTTAACCCTATTTAGCAAACAGTTTTAGTCCGTAGCCATTTGTAAAATAGCAAAAGGTTACCATGAGTAGTCACATGTTAACCCTATTTAGCAAATGGTTTCACTCAGTAGCAATTTGTTAACTCTATTTAGCAAATGGTTAAAGGCAGTAGCCATTTGTTAACCCTATTTAGCAAACGTTTAATTAAAGTCAGTAGCCATTTTTAAAATAGCAAAAGGTTACCATGAGTAGTATGAAAATGGGAAAGGTGATTTCAAGTGCGAACTTTGCAAATCAAATTTCTTCAGTTCTAAACTCACCACCTTAAAGTTGATAACGTTTTTGATCAGTACGTTTTCCTGTACCCCATTATGAATCAACTTTGCTCCTTTCTTTTTTTTTCTTCTTCGTGTCGAGTAGATGGTTTCTTGATTGAGTGAGCAAAATATATCATATTGTAGGGCAGGTGTTGGATAGCCAGCTGACCAGGTTTTCATCCATTGTTGTCAGACTACGGTTCCCACAATTATGGTGGTTTGTCGGACAAGATGTTATGACGTGGTCTGCAGTCTGGTCTGCATTCCAAAGCGACGCGTTGCGGCTTCGGCTTCACCAACCCCTGTTTACATTCGCGATAAGTTGTGCCGGCAATAAAAAGATTAGCATTTGGCTACCAATTGTAATCTTTTGCTAATTAGGGTTTACATTTGCCTTGCCATACTTCCAGATACCATTTGCTAAATGGAGTTAACAGATGGCTACTGAGTGTAACGTTTTGCTAAATAGAATTATTATTTTGCTACCCATGGTAACCTTTTGCTATTTCCAATTACCAATTGCCACACAGAGTTAAGAAATGGCTACTGCGTGTAATAATATTTGCTAAATAGAATTAGTATTTGGATACCCAAGGTAACATTTTGCTATTTATAGATTACATTTGGCTACTTCCAGATTAAACTTTAAATCCAGTTTAATCCAGATTAAACTTACTCATAAAATGTGTAATTTATATATATACTGCCTTTGACTTCAGAAGATCACTTCAGCTGGATTTTGGGATTCCCCAAATCTGAAAAAAGGTTAAATCCTAAACTTTACGTAATCATCATATAATTCAAAATAAATATTTGTGTATTTTTGTCTATTACGAATAATTTAACAATGCCTACACCACTGAAACAAACATCGCTTACTTAAAACTACCGAATTTTACTTATTTTCTGTGTATAACCCCTAAAATGTATTTTTTCTCTTATGTTCGACTTTTAATATCGTTTAAAAAAATAAAACTGTTACTCACCACAGGCTACAATGTCACAAACGCATGTTGCCTTATGGAAACAATGTAATGAAATTTTTATGCTTGTCAAGGGTAAAGCACACATTGAAAAGCCAACACGTCTTGTCGAAATTAACAAACTTTCACAAAATTATACGCCAATACAAAGAATTGGCCCTTATTCAAATTTTCTTCACACAGCGAGATGGGTCAAAATTTTAATATTTGACTAAGGGAGTTTTCAGAAAAGTCACAAACACTGGACTTATGGGTGTAATTTAGTTACAGTTACGTTTGCACAATTACGTTGCACCGCGGAAATCGAACCCTGTGGTAGATATAAACTAGATTAAACTAATGAACTTTGCTACATTGTGAGCCCTTTAGTCAAACGGAAAGGTTTCCCACAGAGAGTCAGGGTCTTTGAAATGAGTTTGACTAATTAAATTGAATCAAAATGTCCAATTTTTATAACGAAACAAAAGCTGGGTATGACCTCACTCAGTCAAAAGCAATAAATCAGACCATCGTTCTCATTATTCTCATTTCTCACAAATATTGATCATGAAATAAAAGTCATGAGAAATTTAATTTTATACAATGACTTAACTGGAGCATAAGCGAACCCATTATGTACATGTCTCCACTTTTCAAAGATTTCTGTTTAACTTGCCTCACGACGACCCAATTAATACCTATGGTTTGAATTCACTAACCACTGGCCAGTTGAATGGCCAGTTGTTGTTTATGCAAGTTGTTATTTTGCATCCTTAGTTCTTGGGAATTTTCTTTTTTTTTTCTTTTAATAAGATGCAAAATAAAAAACAACAATTTATAACTTGTAAATCAACAGAATTTACAAAACGCATAGCTACGCACCGTTTTTATCAGCTTTGTAGGACTGATGATCGTGTCCACGTCGTCATCAAACGATGACCTGTGTGACAGATTGCTTTCAGTTTGAGGCAAAAAAAGGCCAAATATGACAAAATGTTTCCAACGTTTCAAATTTTCTCAAATTTGAAACGGCAAACACAATATTTTACTGCAATAAAACGCTTTCACCACTTGACGCAGATGAATCGAAATTCAAAAAATAGACTTGTCTGGCTTCATCTTGCCGTTTTTACCTAAAATACTTTTTTAATCAAAATTATTGCAATGTGTTTCTTTACTATCCACAAAATTAAAAATAGAAGGCTAGGCCTGCAAAACTCACACCTTTGCTTTGATAATAATTGGTCTTTTTACATGTGCGGTTCAGTTGCAATCTTTCTGGCGCACGTTTGAACTTAACAGAACCCAACCTCGAGCTTAAGTCAATATGCGCGGATTGCGCGCATGTAAAACCACCAAGGGCTGGTACGGAATTGAAGAAACGCGTGGTCAGCGTTCAAAAAGGTATGTAGGGCTGGTAGGGCAAGTGGTTAGAAAACCCTTTTTAAATCGGCAATTCAAGATGTTTCATAACTACAGTAATTTTTTGGAAATAAATACAACTTCTCTCCAATAATTTTTGTCGAAAGTATAAACAACTAACTCGAAATAACTAACTAAAAAAGGTCATTTCCTCCTAAAAGAGGACAAATGGTAGGCCTATTATAATTAATTGTAATTATAAACTAATAAACTTTGGAAAATTGAGAGCTATTTCGTCAAGCGGAAAGGCTTCCCACAGAGCGTCAGGGTCTTTGAAACGAGTTCGAGAAATTAAATTGAATAGAAATTTCCAAGTGCTTTAACGAAACAAAAGCTGGGTATGACCTCACTCAGTCAAAAGCAATAAATCAAACAATCGTTCTCATTATTCTCATTTCTCACAACTAAACTTATCAAATAAAACCCATGATAAATGTGATTTTATACAATGACTTAACTGAAGCATAAACAAACATTTGCGGTTTGGGGCTTGATTTGTGAGCTAAACTAGCCGACGAAAGAGAAGTTGCTGCAGCGCTATCTACATAAAAAAGAATTCAATTGGCGTGATCATAAACAGTTAACAAGGGACAGTCTCTTTTGGAAGTAGGTGCTATCGACGGGGCTAACCGGGTAAATCTAGCTGAGATCGCCAAATGTTTTTTGTTGCCCGCGAATGATTTTGCGCAAGGGTAATTGCTGCGTTGATGGCCTGGTTTCTGAAAGGTGGGTGATGAATATGATCAATTACCACTTTGTCATAAATTACCACTTGCTGTATTATTTGTGAAACTGGCCAATGTTTGTGTGTGGTGATCGTTGTTGCCATGTTTAGTTAAATTAATAGCGTTGGTTTAGTGAATTTATGATTTGTGAAATTAGTATTTGTTTGTCCGGAACTCTTTGTTCCATTGTTAGCGTTATATCGTGGGTAATGAGGTGGTTTAGACACTTGAATTTGTTGTATTTGTGGCTGTAGTGGGTAAGAAAGTGACCTATTGCACTCATTAATTCGCACATTAAATCTTTGGAAGATAGAACATGAAGTGTCAGATCAGCGAACAAAAACTCTAAATGATCCTCAGTCCTCACGTTTATCAAAATTTTTCAAGATTTCATTGATTATTATGTCGTAACAGGTATGAGCCTAAGCAGAAGGTAAACAAAGTAGCCCGAGGTCTGTCTCCGGAATTGCCTCTACCGCTAACAAGTGACGATTGTGTTTGAAGTGATTTGATAAAGGGAAAATTTATGTTCAAGGTGGGAAATCCACGCTTCGGGATTGAATTTACATGATTTACATGAAATACAAAATTTTACATGAATAAATCCTATTTACACATAATGTCTCGATAAACATTACCATTTATTTGCTATAAAATACACATAGTTCGTTGGCATATCTCACACAATACTGCCCCAAAAAAAATTGCATATAAAGGAATACACTAAATTGCTACTGATTGTAAACATTTGCTAAATAGGGATAACATCATGTGCATGTGGCTACTCATTGTAACCATTTGCTAAATATGGTTAACAAGTTACTACTCATGGTAACCTTTTGCTATTTTACAAATGGCTACTGACTTTAAACGTTTGCTAAATAGGGTTAACAAATGGCTACTGCCTTTGACCATTTGCTAAATAGAGTTAACAAATTGCTACTGAGTGAAACCATTTGCTAAATAGGGTTAAAAATGGCTACTGTATGTAACCATTTACTAAATAGCGTTAACATATTGCTACTGAGTTTAACCATTTGCTAAATAGGGTTAACAAATGCCTACTGAGTGCAACCATTTTATAAATGAGGTTAGGGTTAGTTATAATTAGCACGGATACAAACGTAAGTTTTGTAAGTTGTCATTTGCAGGGGCACAAATATGCACGAAGTAAAAATTACCAAATGTATCTCGCGATAAAGAGTTGCATGTGAAAGCCAAGTCAACATGACATTTTGCGTTTAAAGAAAAATGATAGCAATTGCAAGGAGAAATGTTAAACTTGTTAAAAACTGCTTTTATGCTTTTAGCCTCGCTTGCTGTAGTGCTTCCTAGCAAAGCAACCTGGAAAGAAGAAATGTTCCGTGTCTAGAAATGTTTCATTTTTTGTTTGTTTATTTTATTAGTTTTGGTTTAGTAAAACAAAGCCCTGCTGTTGGATTGCGTGTTTTTAGAGTACGTTTGTGCAAGTTTTGTAGCGTCTAGCTTTAAATCGGAATAACCAGACACAGGGCTCAAGCCCCCTTGACGGTTTCTAAAAAATCTGCGCCCCATCTTTTTTCAAAATAAGAAAGCATTAAACAAAACAACCATTGAGTTTCAATTAACTTTCATGAATGTTACGAGACTTTGTAATTGAGCGGATAGCCTGCGCAACCACATGAAGGAGTGACATGTTCTGTGGTGGAGGTTGTGTGAGATTACTGAAAAACAGATAATAACAAAGCAGTTGTAATAGTTTGGTAAAAACTGGAAATTGAATAAAATCAAAGCTATAGTGTTTATTTTTATACTCCAGTTTACATGTTTTAGGAGTTCGTTGCCATTGCTTTGGCATGAACGTTTGAAGATATTAATAACTTCTGCCATTGAAAACCATAGGACGTAGGCCTATGCATCAGCGACTGGAGTCAAACTTAATGAAGAGCAATTTACCTGTCCAACTGTTGCATAAAGAAGATGATGGTCGCAGTAAAGAAGAACCCGTTAGACTCTTCGTCTGGTTCGAATGCTAATCAAGGTAGGACTTCTCCGCAAAACTTCTTTTGTATGTCGCCTCCCTCCCCTCCGTCCACGCATTCCGAACTAAACTGCAGTGTGTATGGTGGAATCGAAGTAGATGTTGAAGGCGAAAATGTGGATAACTGCAAGACTTTGAGCATGAACAATCAATGCTATGATGTTAAAAAAATTGACGATGAGTCAACAAACGATTCGTTTGATGAAGCTACTTTAACGGGAAAAGAACGCAGAACAAACGGTGGTAAGTGTTCTTTCTTCGCTGTAACCTACCCACCCGATAACCTAAATAACTTTGTAATATTTTGATAACCATTGAAGTGACTATTGTTTTATGTCCTGTAACGGCGAATAAAGCAGACATACTAGACTATGCGGGAAAACCGGCTTTGGCAAATATGCCGTCGAAAATATGCGGCGTATTAGTTTTCGTTTTAACTGCTAGTTGTAGTTTTAACGGTTTTGATTCTACAATGGCTGAACTTCCACATACTTCATCAAGGTCTTTGTAGACACCGAAAAACTGCTGGCGTTCTGCTAATGCGCAAAAAAGAACCTTGCATTGGGACGGCCTACTTACTGGTTTACGCTTTGTTACAAAACGGCGTTAAGTCATTTGTTACAGCTAGCAAGCAATAAATGTTTGTGCGCTTGGAACCATTTTAGTTCACATGGTCCCTGTGTTTGGGTTTATCAGTGGACGTATTGTTTTCGCTTTCCTGTCATTTTTGTCGAAACTGGGAAATGCGCGTACGAGAAACAAAAATACTTATATAAGTGCAATATATATGCATTTGGTTGTCTAACTTAATTTTCGATAAATCGTTTCGCTTAAGCCGATTTTAATCCACTGGGTAAATGACATTTGCATTGAACCGATGGGTGTATCGTGTTTAGCTACTTGACATACTGCTTTTAAACCAGCTATTGTTGTTTGGATTCCAGAGGGTTTTATGTAGTTTTACAGTAATGGGAAAACGGCAGCTCGGTATACGTTTTGTTTTGTGAAAGCATTGTACATTTGGTCTGCCGGGCCCTCTGATTACAACAAGTCAGGGACGAAATGATAATTACTGGAACAGATCACGCGAAATGGCGTGGGAGATTTGTGATCACTTCCTTTCAAACTGACGTTTGCGGCTCGGCTGTGAGAGTTAGCGATTGTCTGCGCTCAAAGCTTCGTCTTTGTATGACAGTACAATGCTGAACCGTCAGTTGGGTCATTGTTACAAGTTTCATTTCTCAACGTATTTACAACATAATGCTGATGCAACTTGTTTGTTCTGCCAAGTTAATTCTACTTTTTTCAATTAGTGCTACAATCGAATCGCGTCAATTCTAGAGCAATTACCCACCGCGATGCAGATCTCTGGTAAGCATTGTTGTGTTTTATTCTGATGTTTTAGTTGTCTTGTTTACGCAATTTTCTTCAGTTTACCCACTACTGGATTTGCGTTCCGAATTGAAATTGAAATCTTATTACAACGATATTTAATGATGTTTTCAGTGGTTCCAAAGACAATTGTTTAAACAACGACGAATTATTGCAGCCAGGCAATGGACGTTGTTATGAATACGAATTCTCGAAAGCGACTTCGGAAACAGGTTCTTTATAATACAAAAATACCATTTCCGTTTCACAGGAAAAGCATATTGTCAGAGACAATTTCGTGTTACATGTAGAACGTACTGTTATTGTTACTGGTCAAACTACTATACCGCTATAGGCTGCAAACAGTACTAGGTTGCATAACTATATTGCATTGAGTGTGTTGTGTCCTTTCATCACCCTACGGAAAGGTATTAATTATAATTGCACGTTTGTTGACATACTTTCTACAGAAAATTGTTTATTGCCTGTTTGTTAAAATCAAAGTTGATGTAACAATTGCTGTTTTACTGTTGCAGACCTGCCTACTTTTGTGGGGGAAAAAGAACGAAAACTCTCGCAGATGATAGGACGACTCAATACGCTGCGAGTACAGTTAATGTTTTTGAAGGCAAGTGCACTGCAGTTTTACAGACTTTCATAATTTTACGGAAAAATTTCTATTTTCTCCGGGTCCTTGTTAACCTATCTTCAAAGGTATTTCATGGTAGCCTAATCTATAAATATACTATAAATTTCTATAAATTTATTGGTATTATGGGGGTACTATAAGTTTCGGTAAAATTCATGTGACCGTTGATATTATCGACTTAAACAAATGATGTTAATAAAGGTTTATTACTACTTCTACAGAAAGAAGAAGAAAAGATTGCGGCACACAACCATATTAAGCAAAAACTTCAGCTCAAATTACAAAGAAAACAACAGGAACAAGTAAGAAACTAGAAACTACCCAGCGATGCAATTTAGTTTGTTCTCGTCACCTTCACCCAGGCGTAGGTGTAACGTGTGCCAGTACTTTGTCAATGTTGCCCGCATCTGGGTGTTTGTACAACAATACATTTTCATGAAAAAATTATTGAAATGTGTTGTGCTTTGGTAGACGAGCGAACCATGACTTACCGTATATAAATAGGGACCTAAACCCACAGTTAGATTTGTCCTTGTCAAACGAAATGCTCCTAAACTTACAACAATAAGTATGCAAAACTGGTTGGCCATTTAATATACCTAGCCCCGTCCAAATGGCTAACCACCATAAACATAGTTGTTCTTCTCCTTAGAACGACTTGAATACAAAACGAGTTCTATTTCCACAAGTAAAAGCGAACCGTTTTAAGATCAATTGTTTGTCATAATCTACAAGTGAAACCTAATGGTTCAGATGGTTCAAGTAAATTTCCTATTATGAAGCCATTGTACAGAGTATCAGTTTCTCGTTGTCGTTTGTGCATAATGTCAACGATTGTCACGCAATGATAGGAATCTTCTTCCCGCTATTCAACAGCGATCACAATAAAAGCAACATTCTCACTCACGGAAGGTGATTCTCCATAGAGAATAAATAGCATTTGTTCTGTCTCTGACCGTGTTATGAAGTTTTTCCCGGTGAAATACAACTTTCAATAACTTTCATTTTAAACCTTTATTGTATTCGGCATGCTATGCTTCCACCCAAAAACTTGAAATCAATGATTTTATAGTAGGGTTCTTTTTTCCCTTTTAAAAGCTTTGTCCGTCTTGCGCATAAACACGGAAGTGCACTGTTTATTCTTATCATATCTTTGGGAGACAATGTTAAACCCATTTATCTTTTATGTTCGCTGTCTTCTAATTTTCTGTGAAATGTTCATTAGCTACGAGACAAGCAGTAGGTTTTAGGTCATAATAAGATAGCTGGCGGCTTATATTATTTCCCAAAGGAATACATGTCACATTAGTCAACCCGAACAATGCAGACATTAAGTCATTGTTCTAGAAGACTAATGCGCTCCGTATTCCTTGTGGTGCGCGCCGGATATGCGCGGCAGTTTTTTCTCAAACTTTTTTCACATGACCGTTTGGTATGCTTATGGCAGAATGGTTGGGCTGACTTTTGAAATTTAAAGCTATTTTAATGCTTATATGCCATTTGTATGTTGTTTGTCCACATACGTTGTGTTTGTCTTATATATCCATTTGTTTGAAAGTACTTCCAACATGAAAGGCGTAATTTTACTAACCACTTGAAACTAACTACGCCTATGGCGCAGCATTCCGGCTTAAAGAAATACGGAAATAGAATGGCAAGTGTTGATTTTATCTAGACATCTACATCGACTTACAGTCAATCATTGTATTCTAGATCGGAAGACAACAGCAACAACTGGTAGAACAACAACAGAAGATAAATATCCTACAGCAACAAATTCAAGTAATAAAACTTTATCCTTACTGTTTTCTATAGTTTACTTGAAATGGCTTTGTGTCGGAGGTCAGTCAAAGCGACTTTGTTTAGTTACAGTATTGTGCGCGCTGCCGTATAGTTTCGGCAGACAAGAAGTCTTTCCAAGCCATTGCATTGTTTGGGTCTGTGCTCCGGCATAATCCTGGCGTGTGAAACGCAGGAACTGCCAACCAATAGCCCTGAAATGAGGGAGGAATAAAAAATAATTTGTAAATTGTTGTCCAGTGTATAATTAGTTATCTGTCTTCCTTCCTAATTTACCATTGTCCGTCAATTGTTGCTCTGTTGACAGTTCTACAGCACATGACAAACCAGTCCCAAATATTATGTTTAAGAGCGTGATTGTGTGCTGTCAAACTGCTCCACGGCCTATTGTAGAGTTTCTTTTTGTTATATGAATGTATCCCTACATGACTAATTCTATTGTGTTACAGGATAGTTGTTTACGCTGTCAAACGACTGGGAATGTTAAAACGCAAATCACTGGTCTGGTTCACAATGAAAGTGACTGTGGTGTAACTGTCTAAAGCCGTTTTTTTGTTTTAAATTCCCAGAATATTACTGTAAGACAAAGGCAAGAGACAATTGCCAACTCATTTTATCCGATTATGCCCGTCAATTCCGAGTCGGCAATTTCGCCAAAAAGTGCGCTTCCTCATAGTTCCATGTTGAACCCGTTCAACCACTACAATGGATTATTTGGTAAGTTGTGTCTTTAATACTAACGAACATATATGTACTATGAAGACTTAGTTGGTTACATTACTACAGAGATTAACATCGATATAAACACAATCTGATCCTATGTAATGTAACACTGCTAAATGTAAAAACTGAAAGAAACCAGGGTCGGTTTGCACGAATTTCAACAGAAATATATTTCGCCTATACAGTTATAGGCATCATTAGTCTTATTCAAATTAACCCCAGTTTCAATAAACACCTTATAGCCTACAATACTGTAGCACAAATAAAATATAAAAAGCGGAAAGCTGTTTTAGAATTAAAAATATTTTTAAAATTCAGATTTATAGTTAGATCTTCCAACATCTTCACCACCATACAACATATATTTTACCTACAGTATTTGAAACATCGTTTACAACGTGACGCGAATTATTTTGTGTCACTATACTATGAATGTAAACTTTGAACCACCTTGCATTGTTTTGCAGATCCCTATTCTCAGTTGCTCGCCGCATCAGCGTCTGGTCTCCGAATGGCCCCTACGCAGGTTAGAAAATGCACTTTTCTGCTCAATATGAAAAAAACAACCGCGTTTTTTGAAGTTCCGCTAATCAGAGTATTGGCTTGCTATTTATTGCAATGTTGACTTATTATTAACGAAATATAAACCCGAGTAACGCTGTACTTATTGTTAATGTTTTTGATAGCAAGATGAGCTCCCAACAATAGCGTAGTGACAAGTAATCACGTGCCGATGCGTTTGTTGTAGCTTGCTTCTGCGAAATTCATCGACTTTACCAGATCAAGTTGCGATAAAGGAAACATTTACTGTGACGAACCGCAGTTTATAGAGCCACTCAGAATTTTGCTACTCGAAACAATTGCAGTGTTTTTGGGCGCATTTAGACGTTTTTAAACGGGACATAAAAAGCTGTTGTTCTAAAAATCAAAAGATTCTTCGGGACACAATAGGGATTCTTTTTAGGTCACACGATTGCAAAAAGGTCTTCGGTCGTTTCTTGTCCTTAAATTTCGCGCATCTAATTTCACTGTGACGAGCACAATATATAGAAAATGACACCCCATTGCTTTTCGATACAATAATGCAGGTAACAAGTGCTTATTTATCACGCACGAGAAATGGAAACCAGAATTCATTAGGGTGTTTCCTGCTATTTTGATGAAATTTGTTTTGTTTTCTACATTTAGCCCCCGCTATTACCGACGCCAGTCAATAGCATTCCCTCGACAATTTTGAACAATCTTTCTCCACTCGATCAGCGTCGGTATCATCCAGGGATTCGCACCAAGACTGAGTCTTCCGTGCAAGGTTAGTTTCAACATCATTGCCCAACATAAAGTTTCAAATTTAAGCCTGTCTATACGTAAGTAAATAAATAAAAACCACCAGGCAGGAACAATGTGGCTTGTTTTTTTTCAATTGCTGCTAGGCGTTTACAAAGTTTACATTGATGTACCGTTATATCATTCAAGCAGCAGGCGAATATCTCTGCGAACGCAAAATGGAGCCACAATCCAACAGCTTGGTTAGATCAAACAAATCGTACAACCGCCAATGCCACAAAAAAGGATACAGCAAACTATGTGATAGAGCTGATGGCAGCGTCCAACTTCGGCGCACTTCTCTGACAAACGTTGAAGAAAGAAAGTCGTCTTCAGAGGTAATTCGTGCAGTCGTTTTTTAAATGTGATGTATCACAATTTTCTAATATGGTTTGCTTTTGACTTTTCAAACAGCTCCCGCGAGAGCTTACCTTGGACAAAAATAGCTTGCATTACACTGGTCAACAAAAATTTTGTTGCATTACTACCAACACTTGTTCTTACTTAATTTGGGGGCGCTGAATCCGAATCTGACCTTAGTTTTTTTCTGCAAGGTGTATATTTTTTTCAAAATGAGATTTTTTATTTTTTCTTTACTAAATTCAAACTTTCTGAAAATTACATGATTTGGCAGATGACGTTCTTGCTTATAGTCGAATAACCAACCTCAAAACAAAAATAGGTTCCTAGAAATTATTGTGTTACTAATAGCATTTGTATTTACGGACAATTAGGCACCAAATGTTTGATAAAATGTAACAAAGATCATTTTTGCTGGTAAAATACATATAATAAGCAACTTTTTTGCAAAATGACATTAAAAAGAATGATGGAAATCCAATAACTGAATAACTTCTTCGTTTGTACGCTTTTTGAGTTTGCTACTTTAATTTTATCATATGACAAAGCAGGGAAAGTGTAAAGAAGATGATGAAAGGATTCATTGTCAGGATTTAGAGCTTTAACAAACGGTGTTATGAGACCATTTGACGTGCAGGGGCGGAAAAACAATTTTGTCTCTGCTTACGATTGGATTGAGTGTTACATTAGGCATGCCAACTTGAAATGTTTCACGTAAGGGCCGCTCCTTCTGTGTCCAATGTTTTTCACGTGCTCTGCTATCCAACATGCATATATAACATAGAAATTTATTGTATCCTTTTTGCTGACCTAGCAGAAATCTAACCATTTTGAGGTTAACACAAATGATCCAGTTGTGCTCATGTTATCTGAGCAAATCCATTACAATTCTGATGTCATCATGCCATTCCTTTATGACAGTGGAGTGACCAACTGGAACAGCTTCATAAACATTTCCATTGTGTAAAAAGACACACTTGAGGCTCCGCTTGGAACTGGCCAAAAACAATCGCCATCGTTCTGGATCATACGAGGAGATGCCCAGTTGTTCGAGAAGACCAGGTATATCGTTGCAATATACCAGCATATTTTCCTCTGAAAAATAGGGAAGAAAGTGTTCTTCTCTTTTTCGAAAATAGAAACCTTTACATATTGATCTAAAACCGTTTTTTTCTTGAGTTTGGAGGCTAAGAGCTGAGCTTCTTGCTTGGACAAATCTAAATCACGTATTAAGTCATTCAGTTCTGATTGATTAAACTACTGAATAGCTACTCTGGTTTCAACAAAAGAATGTTCAGATTCTGTATCTGTTCTTTTATACTCCATTTCCATAACCTCTTCCCTTTCCGATTCAGTTTCCTCACCTTCAGAAAATGTAAAACCATGAAAGACTGGAGGACAGAATCTTTCAGAGTGCGGAACAGGTCGTACAGCTGATGGTATACTTGGATAAGAAAGCATTAGTCGGCTCTTCCTACCAATTCCTTTCATATTTACCATGCAAAAGTAGCAGTCAGTCGTGTGATCTTGGGCTTCACGCCACAACATTGGAATGCAAAAAGGCAGACTCTTCCGCTTTCCTTTTTTTCAGTCTTTGAGCATTTCTTCGCAGTTATGGCACACAATATGTGGAGACCATTTCTTATCTTGATCGCCAAGACGTAAGCTCTGTAGGCAGGCTTCACGAACGATGTTATATTTCATCTTTGACGAAAAAAGCGTGTACACCTTACTCATATAACAAAAAGAATCAGGTTTATTTTTGCATTTACGAGTGTAAAATAAAGCTTATAACCTATCCTACAGCATCTATCCGCAATACCTCACTATAATAAAACTGCTTAGCTTCTTAAAACGCCCTTAAACAGCAGTAGGCTACAACTTAAAAGAGCTGAAAGTTTTTATCTGAAACACTGGTACTGTACCATACACACTAAATATGAGCCAGAAACGATAAAATTTAAATTTTCTATTGCATAAAAACTAGAGCATTCATAAAAAAAACTGAGTGCAGATTTGAAATCAGCATCCCAAGATTGTGTAGAATCAGTTGAAAAATCTCATGCAACAAAAAAAAAAAAAAATTGTTGACCAGTGAATTAATAACAAGTGATCCCAAAGACTAATCTGTAAGTTTCGTTGTTTGCGATTACTTGTAAGCTTGATCCATACTATATAATACAGCAGAACATCAAGTTACGCCCCACATTGTCATATTTCGTGACCATCTTATTGCAGTGAAGTTACTGATTCTTGTCACTGCAAACGGAGCCCATTTAATTAAGACATTCTTAATCCCGTTTCCACTTGCTTTATTAGTTATTTTGGTTTAGTTCCAACTTCCAACTTCAGTACTACATTGTTTGTTTGATTATTTTTCAAGGTTCTTCCGATTAATCTTACGCGTAAGGCGTCGTCGTCAAGCATCGAGCCATCAACTTACGGTATGTCGTCACCTTCGAGTGACGTCAACGATAAAGGTAAAATTAAATAAATAACATCACTTTTCGTTACAATACAGTGTGTCATTGCCTCTGCATTATAAGCTCTACTTGGTTATTTAGAAATTAAAATCTATCGTTTGTCATAAAGTCCTTATTGCTAACCATAAATAAAAATAAGCAAAACATATATCTTAAACCGACAATGACACACACTGTTGTGGTAGGACAAAGTATTAGTTAAACAAAAAAAATGCATATTTCCGTCCCTGGGGCAAACTATTTTTGTTATTATTTCATTTGAAATTTACCGTCAGCAGCTTTTTTTCGACAGGATTTGTTTAGTTAAAGTGATTAATTAATCAGAAATATTAATTACGGATTAAAAGCATAAAAGTTCACGAATGTGAACTTAAAACCGGATTTTGGTGTCAGGAATAAAATGCCGGATCTCAGATAGAACCAGGCTTGACTGTTTTTCATCTCGCAGTATAATACTAATGAGGTCAAAAACGCGAAATCCTTCATGACTTTCAATGTTGAATAAGCCATTCTGTCACGATACCGCGTGTGAATCCAGTGAGATAAAGCCAGAAGTTGAGCACCTGGTCATTTTGCCGACTATTATGCTCAAGCACGCCATCTTGGGATTAGATTTATTTCCCCTCTACATTATAATTTATCTCCCGTATAAGCACAAAAAGGTGAACATCCCTTTCCCTTTTTCGTTTCATTGGCATTTGAAGCATTATTTATGTTTTAAGCAACAGCACTTTGCTTCACTTTGTACTGTATTGCAATTTAACGAGCTGACTTTTTAAATTTTTCAGATGGGTCCCACCTATCACTGTGTTCAATGAAACGACGAGCTTCTACTGACGAGGTATATTAATTAACATGTCCACAAAACACGTTGGTAATGCCATCTTTAACTATAAAGTTATGTTAACTCTGTCTCAAAATTATGTGTAGCTGACTTTAAATTCCATCTCATCTTTACAGACTGAAGCAGTAGAAAGCAAACGAAGTTACCTGGGAGATGAACGCCATTCAAAGCACTTCGTTAACAACAGTAATTAACAAAACGTATTGCAGGGCCTACACCAGGGTTATGAGTTACAACTTTAAAAAAAATTAAGTTTTGTATGTCCTGTAGTTACAAATGATGAAATTTTTTGTCCTGATTTAAAAACTCACAAAAGTTAAGACTGTTTAAACAAAACACTCCCGCACCAAATTTTTCCAATTTTCAATGTAATATGTATATATATATATGTATATATATATATTGACTAATTTGAATTTGATCGACACATTTTCAATTGCGGAAATTTGAAATTTTACTTTGGTAAATTGTGTGAGCAGTTATAAGAGATGCGACAATGAAAAGCTAAAATTAAAATCAATTATGAAAGAGGAAAATAATTTCTGTTTACACTTTGATGGAAAAATGATTGGCAAACATGAGTATCAGGTAGTATGCTTGAAAAGTCCAGCAAGATAAATCAAACTGGGTGTTCTAAAATGCGAAAGTGGAACAGCTCAAGATATTTTCAGCAGCCTAGAAAACCTACTAGATGAATATGAATATGATGCATGGAAAATTTTCAAAACTGATCATATGTGACACAACATCTGTTAATACTGGACGGCTGAATGGCGTTGTTGTGAAACTCCAAAATGCAATGATCAGCAAGAGTTTTCATAAACCACAGTATATTGGTTGCCAACATCATATTCTTGATAGAATCTTAAAACAGGCATTATAGTTCTTTAATCCAACGTTTTCAATAAAACCAACTCCCAACTACAAATTTGTAGATGATGTGGTGAAACACTACGAAAACTTGCAGCAATCCTACAGGCCAGAAATTTGGATGTAAATGGTTAAAAACCCAGGATGGGCGATGATATTAAGTTTCTCTCTGAGTTGTGCAAAGCATTCCGCTTCTTCAAATAAAATGGTAGATTTCCACTAATGAATTGACATAAATTTCCATCTCTACACAAAGCAAAATGGAATTCAATAGCAATTTATGCTATGATTGTGTTCTTCCTCATCCCTAGATGGAGATTAACTCTGGAGATGTCATGCTCATTTATTGCAAATGCGTGACAGGAAGCTTTGTTTTCTAACAAAAGTTTTAAACATGGAATATACCAAAGATTATTTGATGCTATCTTTGAGCTTGAATGTCCTGCAGCCTAAAAGTGCCTTAAAATCCATTGGAATTGGGATACGCTCGTTGTAGATGACCCACGGCCACGTACTAACATAATTGCAGAGAAGGGAGTCAAATTGTTGAAAGAAATTTACCAGAAGTGCAAAAAGAACAAATATTTGAACAGTAAATTTGTAGCAAAACATAAGTTTTGAATTGTAAATTTTTTTTACGTTTGAACCAATGTCAAAATTTAAAGTCAGTTTGTGCGGGATATTTTTTAAGATTTGAACAAAATAATTTTAATTTTCTAAATTTACACCAAAATTTTCATTGATTCCTGCTACAGGCAAATCAAAAATTTCCTAGTCATAAACTCATAACCCTAGCCAACACACAAAACCAAATTGTATTGAAAATACCGACCTTCTCATACCGTTGTTATTGCAATCATTTGATGACATACGGGCACCACAAGTAAACTTATTTCGTACAATTTTGTAAAAGTCTTTGATTTTTGCTTGAAATTTAGACCAAGGCCAATCCTTTGCAATTGTTTCATCAAGCGTACGTGATAGCAAACGCAGTAGCGATCACATCAAAAGGCCGATGAATGCATTCATGGTTTGGGCGAAAGACGAACGACGGGAAACACTTAAAGCCTTTCCAGACATGCAAAACTCCAACATAAACAAGATTTTAGGTACTGGATAGTCTGTCAGGTTTCAAAGGCTTTAATCATGTTCTTTTAAAGTCAGGCAAAGCTTCGATTAACCGCGTAAAACTACAGCATTACTTATCCTCAGGTGCAAAATTGAATGAAATGTCGAATGGTGAAAAGCAGCCATATTACGAAGAGCAGGCTAGGCTAAGCAAGTTACATTTCGAGAAGTATCCTGACTATAAGAATAAACCGCGACCAAAACGCACATGCATGGTAGATGGAAAGAAATCGGACATATCTGAATACAAGGTATGTATGGTATGGAGAATATAATTTTTGTTGTCTACTAAAGGAAATCATTTGCAAGCAATATCATAATGCGTATTTATATAATATTGAAATACACATGAGTCTAAGAAAATTTGCAGTTTTAAAATTTGTTTCTCAAGCACATTATCTGTTTAAAGAACATCATGCGCAGAAACAATACAGAAGGTTACAACTTTTCGGAATCACGAAGTGAATCTCCTCCACGCAGATTTCCGTCTCCTCCAAGTATGTGACTTCGTCTGACATCTATCATGGATCAACAAAAATAAGACCAGAAGTAGTTTCATTTTAATACACCATGTTAAAATCATCTATACTGAATATTTTCATTATGAATGGTCTCCAGGTATCCGTGATTTACCGCTGTTAAAATGTTAATAAAACATGTATCCATACCTTTTGTTAAATTTATCTGTAATTTTTTATAGTTCCCCGTCAATCGCGCACTGTCTAGCGTGGACCACCTTGTATCCAATAAGTATGGGGAAAGAAAAGTTCAAAAAAAGTCGCGGTTGATTACAGCAGAGTGAACTATGTTGTTTAAAAATAACCGTTGTATAACCTATATGACTGCTGCTTATCGCTAAGAACGCATGACGACTTTTGATCGAGCATGTTATCTTATTGTGTGCAAACTCACCCCTAATCTCCAGCTAACACTTCAGCTGCAGAACTATAGCCATGGTACTATACTCATGGTAACCTTTTGCTATTTTACAAATGGCTACGGACTTAAACCGTTTGCTAAATATGGTTAACAAATGGCTACTGACTTTAAACATTTGCTAATTAGAGTTAACAAACTCCTACTGAGTGAAACCATTTGCTAAATAGGGTTAAAAATGGTTACTGTATGTAACCATTTACTAAATAGCGTTAACATATTGCTACTGAGTTTAACCTCTTTCTAAATAGGGTTAGCAAATGGCTGCTGATTGTAACCATTTGCTAAATAGGGTTAACAAATGCCTACTGAGTGCAACCATTTTATAAATGAGGTTAGGGTTAGTTATAATTAGCACGGGTACAAACGTAAGTTTTGTAAGTTGTCATGTATATCGCAACTTATACGAGTGAAAAATTGCACGAAGTAACTATTACCAAATGTAAATGGGATGCAATTACATTGAGCTCTTGCCTTGGTAAACTAGTTCAAGGTAAATGTTGTGAATACCTTAGCTTACCTTTATCTATTGTGGTAGTGTAGTAGTAACTTTACTAAAGGGAAGTGTTTGATGTTTATCTGAATTTTCTTGAGTTTTTCATCGGATTCAGTATCATAGTAGGCTACTTCTGAAAACAAAAACATTTACAAAATGTCTAGGCAAAGATTTACAGATCCACAATGCGTGGATTAGAAATTTGCAAAATCTTCTGTCAGACTGCTCTGATGGCGAGGATTCTGACATTGAAATCGACGCAACAGTAAATTCTGCAATAGCCAGTGTTCAGCAGGCAAGTGAATCTGAATCGTCAGATTCGAGCGAAGATAAGTCTGATGTACTAAAATGAGTTTTTACATGAAGTTATATAGAGCAAGTTTCCAAATATCTTTAAATGTTATCCATAACCTACCTACCTATCCCGACCTTATCAATGCCAAGTTTGTCTCATGCATAACATGCGTTTGTGGCGTACTGTGGCTGTATTGACTGCCGTTTTACCAAATTCCTTTTGTAAAATTGGGTGAAAAGTTAAACAAAGCTTTCCAGTTGTGTCAGTTGTATAAGGTTTTGCATCATTCGCTTTCTAGGGCTCCTTTCTTAGTTTCTTTAGTTCTAAACTCACCATGGTTTGATTGATAACGTTTTTGATCGTTAGGTCTATACCCCACGGTGAATTAACTTTACGACCTATTTTTCTCATTTATTTTGTAAAATTTATGGTTTTATCAAACCTAGTAACCTATTTCTAGACATTGGTTCATTGGTCGTCATTTTATCCCCGCAGTTTATTGTCCAATGGGAACTGGCATCTATTTTTACCACAAGACGCGCTAAAACGATCGCTCGCGTGTTTGGTGGGAAAATTCGACAGAAATCTGGAAAGGCGCGAAAGGGAAACCTTCGCGGACCCATTATGCAGCAGTTGCCGATTCGGATGTTTCCATTGATTCTGTAGCTTTGCGTCCATTTTGGAAACGGTATGAAGGTAACTATTGACTTGTTACTTTCCAACTGCGCTGAGGTCGTCACACGTCGCCAACTCCATTGTGCGGCATCACGCATTACAGACCACAATGAAGTCACAAAGAAGACGCGAAATTTGCAGTTATATTGACCGGGGAAGGCTTGATTGGCCACGGTCGCATTATGTGGAACATTTGCACTTTCAAACGGAGAAACTCGTATTTGACTCTTAGGTAATATCGCGCATCGCACTGTATTTGAACTCTTACGTAATAACGCGCATCCTGGTACTCGCGCCTCAATCAAGCTCATTGAGGAACGTTTTCTTGACAATACAGCAAGTATGCATCATTAACTTTCTAGGCCGCCGATCTTTGTTTCTTCAGTTCTAAACTCACCATGCTATAATTTATAACGATTACGATAAAAGCGTCTTCTCTGTCCCGGTACTACGACACCTTATCGAAAGACACTTTATCGAAAGACACTTTATCGAACGACACCTGATCGAAACGACAGCTGATCGAAAGACACTTTATCGAACGACAGTTAATCGAGCCGACAGTTGATCGAACGACACTTTATCGAAACGACAGCTGATCGAACGACACTTTATCGAACCGACAGTTAATCAAAACGACAGTTGATCGAACGACACTTTATCGAACCGACAGTTCAAGCAAGATTTTTGCGTGTTTCTCAAACATTGAAACAATGAGCCATTGTGATGTGCGGTCTTTGTAATGGTGTGCATTAATGAATTGTGATGTATATATCATAAAGTTGACGATTTATATTTTATATTTGTATCATAAAGTGTTCGATTTCGCATGGCGGCCGGCCCGCCCACATATTAATAAGATATCACAAGAATACGCACGAGAATTACTAAGTACGAGAGTAACCTAGAAACCTATGCGTCGTAGACTGATGAGATTATTACAGGTTAGTAGAAACATCATCTGGCTTCCTGTATACATCATAATTGTAAAACTAAAGAAAGTGAATTTAGTGTAAATTAGGTATTTCTAAAAGTGACACATTTTTATAAATTCTTCTTGTTACGCCGCGCCCCCGCTGTGAAAAGAGAACGAAAAGGAATAGTTAGTCAAGTTATTGGTGCGTAAATGAGTAATACGTTTCAATGCGGAGAGAGAGCAAAATTATATAAATATCACAATATCTCAAAAATTACAAAATCCAACTTTATCAAACAAACATGGACAGATAGCTGAACATCACAATGACCCATTGTTTCAATGTTTGAGAAACCCGCAAAAATCTTGCTTGAACTGTCGGTTCGATAAAGTGTCGTTCGATCAACTGTCGTTTTGATTAACTGTCGGTTCGATAAAGTGTCGTTTGATCAACTTTCGGTTCGATAAAGTGTCGTTCGATCAACTGTCGTTTCGATCAGGTGTCGTTTCGATCAGGTGTCGTTCGATTAAGTGTCTTTCGATAAAGTGTCTTTCGATAAGGTGTCGCGTCACGCTCTGTCCCACGGTCAATTAATATCACGCTCCGTTTCGCTCATTTCTTTTGTATTTGCCAATATTAGGTCAATTTTTTCTAATTTCGTGTAGGGTATTGTCAAATGGGAACTGACTATATAACGCATCCCTTTTTGCTGGAAGAGTTGAATTAGGCTGCAGGTTTTGCAGCCTAATTTTTATAGCTAACTTATCTGCATGTAGGTTAATGGTTTTTTTGTTAAAGTTAGGATAAAATGTTTCTTGTATAATGTTTTTTACATAAATCACAGTGAAATAATCCGTTCTTAGTGTAACGTATCACTTTTTGCAGGAAGAACAATTACATGTACTGCTGTTTAGTTTGCCAGGCAGCTCAAGGAACACAAGTGGCTTCGACCGAAAGTTTTATCGTTTTTTAACTATTTTCAAGTTAGCCATAGTCGTTGATCAGATAGAGCTCAAAAACAGTGTACAGTACAGTACAGTACGGTATAATGTTTCCAAAATCGCTAAAATGTGGCCAAAGAAAATGTATAAATTAATTTGTACAGGTGATATCAGTAAACAAAATAACGACATTGAATATGAATCGAATGACTGACATCGAGATGGCTGACTTTGTGACATCAGGTATTGTACACTAACTTGTGTAAATGACTGCGCACTTATGTAACCAGGTACGTGAATTAAATAATTTGCTATTCGTTTCTAGGGTAAGAGAATTTTGCGGGAAAGAATCGCAAAGAAGAGGACCAAAAGCAGTCTGACCTCCGTTTGAGGAAACATCGTGTTGGTTGCATTTATCGATAAAATAATAAAGACAATGTCAATTTTACTGGCAAAAATAAAACTTACCGGTTTAATCCTCTCTCTGCAGGAGGAACAAGAAGTTGATAAAAATAAAAAAGAAGAAAATTACGACAGTGACAACGTCGTGGGCACGGGGAATGGACATGCGTTGTCGGAAAACGTTACATTGGATTGTTCTGAAGTAAGCTGGCTTTGGACATAAGTCTGCATTTTGAAATTTTTCATGTTGTTACAACTAATTATTATGAGTAGGCGAACTTTTCTTCCATAGGTTTAAACCTGGCAAATTTTCTTTCAGTGCTTTGGTGTATATATCTCAGCGGGTAAAATAACATACCTGTGCCGAACGTAATGCTGCGTCAGCAAGGTGACCATGGTAGCCAAATAATAATCCTGTTTAGCAAATTGTTACGCTCCGTAGCCTTCTGTTAACTTTGTGTGGCAATTGTTAACTGGAAAAAGCTAAATGAGTGATTTAGTCTTTTAAGTCACGATATGATGTTGTGATGCTCATCATTGATCAAATGTATTGCTGTATATAACGGAGACCCAGGTTCACTAATTACGTAATAATGCCGATTTCGAAAAGACCGATAATTAATTTATCGATATCCTAAAAAACGAAATACGTTGACAGATTTTTTCTTGTAACTCCTTCAGGGTTTTGGAAGGCGTCTTACGTTATGGAAGGTACTCATCTGGCAAACCGGTTTTGCTATGTGCATAGTGATTTAATTCTTTAAGTCTGTGCAACTTGAAACATATGGAGTAATTTCACCAGCCTAATTCGCGCAATTAATTGACCGATAACGTCGGGTTCAGTTCGACCTATAAAACGTATGGCGCGCACAGTTACGGCAACAACAAACAGTTGTTGTACATGGGAGTTGTCACATAGGAGCCAATGCTTACGGGCCCAGGCAAAAATAAAACATTTCCAGGGTGGATAACAATTGATGGAGTTAAGGGTGACCTAAACTATATATCATATTAAAGAGTGTTGTGAAACGTGGCTGTTAAATTTTTTGATTCTTTTTAGATTTTTATCCTCATTTTTATCCACAATATGCCACAGGTATATAGAATCTTAAACCATCTAAATTTAAATGAAATTGAACAACAGCAAATTTTCTTTTTATAACAGCAGGGAAGTGATAAAAGTGACCCAGCAACAGAACAAAATGACGGGTTCATGAATAAGGATTATGGACAAGCGCAGTCGGAAATAACAAAATCAGGATCTTCTAATACTGGATTAAATAAGAAGAAAAAGTGTCCGTAAGTTCTACTAGAATTTCGGCCTAGCTTTCAAGTATATGAATGGAAGAGAATTTTAACAACTTTCAGCTTTTCAATGCTGTTTTTGATTTCTATGTGTAAAAGAAAACAAAAGCCAAAAATGTCCCAGAATAATGACATAATGGTGTTGGTGTTAGAATTATTATTTTGCTACCCATGGTAACCTTTTGCTATTTCCAATTACCAATTGCCACACAGAGTTAAGAAATGGCTACTGCGTGTAACAATATTTGCTAAATAGAATTAGTATTTGGATACCCAAGGTAACATTTTGCTATTTATAGATTACGTTTGGCTACTTCCAGATTAAATTTTAAATCCAGTTTAATCCAGATTAAACTTACTCATAAAATCTGTAATTTATATATATATACTGCCTTTGACTTCAGAAGATCCCTTTAGCTGGATTTTGGGATTCCCAAAATCTGAAAAAAGGTTAAATCCTAAACTTTACGTAATCATCATATAATTCAAAATAAATATTTGTGTATTTTTGTCTATTACGATTAATTTAACAATGCCTACACCACTGAAACAAACATCGCTTACTTAAAACTACCGAATTTTACTTATTTTCTGTGTATAACCGCTAAAATGTATTTTTTCTCTTATGTTCGACTTTTAATATCGTTTAAAAAAATAAAACTGTTACTCAACACTGGCTACAATGTCACAAACGCATATTGCCTTATAGAAACAATGTAATGAAATTTTTATGCTTGTCAAGGGTAAAGCACACATTGAAAAGCCAACACGTCTTGTCGAAATTAACAAACTTTCGCAAAATTATACGCCAATACAAAGAATTGGCCCTTATTCAAATTTTCTTCACACACCAAGGGCTGGTACGGAATTGAAAAAACGCGTGGTCAGCGTTCAAAAAGGTATGTAGGGCTGGTAGGGCAAGTGGTTAGAAAACCCTTTTTAAATCGGCAATTCAAGATGTTTCATAACTACAGTAATTTTTTGGAAATAAATACAACTTCTATCCTATAAGTTTTGTCGAAAGTATAAACAAATAACTCGAAATAACTAACTAAAAAAGGTCATTTCCTCCTAAAGGAGAACAAATGGTAGGCCTATTATAATTAATTATAATTATAAACTAATAAACTTTGGAACATTGAGAGCTCTTTAGTCAAGCGGAAAGGCTTCCCATAGAGAGTCAGGGTCTTTGAAACGAATTCGAGAAATTAAATTGAATGGAAATTTCCAAATACTTTAACAAAACAAAAGCTGGGTATGACCTCATTCGATCAAAAGCAATAAATCAAACCATCGTTCTCATTATTCTCATTTCTCACAACTATTGTTCATCAAATAAAAGTCATAATAAATTCAATTTTATACAATGACTTAACTGAAGCATAAACAAACATTTGTGGTTTGCGGTTTGATTTGTGAGCTAAACTAGCCGACGAAAGAGAAGTTGCTGCAGCGCTATCTACATAAAAAAGAATTCAATTGGCGTGATCATAAACAGTTAACAAGGGACAGTCTCTTTTGGAAGTAGGTGCTATCGAAGGGGCTAACCAGGTTAATCTAGCGTAGATCGCCGAATGTTTTTTGTTGCCCGCGAATGATTTTGCGCAAGGGTAATTGCTGCGTTGATGGCCTGGTTTCTGAAAGGTGGGTGATAAATATGATAAATTATCACTGTGTCATAAATTACCACTTGCTGTATTATTTGTGAAACTGGCCAATGTTTGTGTGTGGTGATCGTTGTTGCCATGTTTAGTTAAATTAATCGTGATGGTTTGGTGAATTTATGATTTGTGAAATTAGTATTTGTTTGTCCGGAACTCTTTGTTCCATTGTTAGCGTTAGATCGTGGGTAATGAGGTGGTTTAGACACTTGAATTTGTTGTATTTGTGGCTGTAGTGGGTAAGAAAGTGCGACATCTGGTGGTGAACACTTCAGAACTTTAGCACGAATTCGTTTATTAACTGGTGGAGTAAGATTCTCTTGACCTACGACACTCATTAATTCGCGCATTAAATCTTTGGAAGATAGAACATGAAGTGTCAGATCAGCCAACAAAAACTCTAAATGATCCTCAGTCCTCACGTTTATCAAAATTTTTCAAGATTTCATTGAATATTATGTCGTAACAGGTATGAGCCTACGCAGAAGGTAAACAAAGTAGCCCGAAGTCTTTCTCCGGAATTGCCTCTACCGCTAACAAGTGACGATTAGTTTTTGAAGTGATTTGATAAAGGGAAAATTTATGTTCAAGGTGGGAAATCCACGCTTCGAGATTGAATTTACATGATTTACATGAAATACAAAATATTTACATGAATAAATCCTATTTACACATAATATCTCGATAAACATTGACATTTATTTGCTATAAAATGCACATAGTTTGTTGGCATATCTCACACAATACTGCACCACAAAGCCTATGCATATAAAGGAATACACTTCATTTCCTTTTTTCACTAATACATAAACATTTTAACGCATCTAAAGGATGTAGGTCCTTTTAGATTTTAGAATATTAAACAGCAGTTAACATAATTATTCATCCAATATGTTTCTAAACGGTTTGTTTGCAAAGCGTTTTGTATTCGTCATTTTGTTCAAGACGTACTTTGTTGTTGTTCCATAACAGTGGTTGCGATTCACCACGGCAAACGAATAAAAACCGACGACATTGGCTGTTATTATTTTGCAGGCAGGCTAAAACAGCTTCTGTTGCGTTCTTTAGCAGTTTTGTCATAGTTGCGTTTATTAGCAAGAAACCATCTACTCGACACGAAGGAGAAGACAAAAGAAAGGAGCAAAGTTGAGCGAAAATTTGATTCATAATTAGGGTTAGTTATAATTAGCACGGGTACAAACGTAAGTTTTGTAAGTTGTCATTTGCAGGGGCACAAATATGCACGAAGTTACTATTACTAAATGTATATCGCAACGTATACGGGTATCAAATTGCACGAAGTAAAAATTGCCAAATGAATCTCGCAATGTATACCGATATCAAATTGCACGATGTAAAAATTACCGAATGTATCTCGCAACTTATACGAGTGAAAAATTGCACGAAGTAACTATTATCAAATGTAAATGGGATGCAGTTACATTGAGCTCTTGCCTTGGTAAACTAGTTCAAGGTAAATGTTGTGAATACCTTAGCTTACCCTTATCTATTGTGGTAGTGTAGTAGTAACTTTAGAGTTTTTCATCGGAGTCAGTATCATAGTAGGCTACTTTTGAAAACAAAAACATTTACAAAATGTCTAGGCAAAGATTTACAGCAATGCGTGGATTAGAAATTTGCAAAATCTTCTGTCAGACTGCTCTGATGACGAGGATTCTGACATTGAAATCGACGCAACAGTAAATTCTGCAATAGCCAGTGTTCAGCAGGCAAGTGAATCTGAATCGTCAGATTCGAGCGAATATAAGTCTGATGTACCAAAATGAGTTTTTACATGAAGTTATATAGAGCAAGTTTCCAAATATCAAACGGCATTTAAAATGTTATCCAAAACCTACCTACCTATCCCGACCTTATCAATGTCAAGTTTGTCTCATGCATAACATACGTTTGTGGCATATTAGCCTGTGACTGTGTTGACTGGCGTTTTACCAAATGCATTTGTAAAATTGGGTGAAAAGTTAAACAAAGCTTTCGAGTTGTGTCAGTTGTATAAGGCTTTGCATCATTCCCTTTCTAGGGCACCTTTCTTAGTTTCTTTAGTTCTAAACTCACCATGGTATGATTGATAACGTTTTTGATCGATAGGTCTGTAACCCACCGTGAATTAACTTTACGCCCTATTTTTCTCATTTCATTTCTCTCATATTTGTACCCCTGCAAATGAAAACTTACAAAACTTACGTTTGTACCCGTGCTAATTATAACTAACCCTAACCTCATTTATAAAATGGTTGCACACAGTAGGCATTTGTTAACCCTATTTAGCAAATGTCTACTATCAGTAGCAATTTGTTAACCCTATTTAGCAAATGGCAAATTTAGCAAGGGTATTTATCGAATTTCTTCAGTTCTAAACTCACCACCTTAAAGTTGATAACGCTTTAGATCAGTACGTTTTCCTGTACCCCATTATGAATCAACTTTTCGCTCAACTTTGCTCCTTTCTTTCTTCTTCTTCTTCGTGTCGAGTAGATGGTTTCTTGAGAGAGTGAGCAAAATACATCATATTGTATAGCATGTGTTGGATAGCCAGCTGACCAGGTTTTCATCCATTGTTGTCAGACTACGGTTCCCACAATGATGGCGGTATGTCGGAAAAGATGTTATGACGTGGTCTGCAGTCCAAAGCGACGCGTTGCGGTTTCGGCTTCACCAACCCCTGTTTACATTCGCGATAAAATTTGCAAATAAACTTTCGTCTCCACTGCACCAAGTTAGGCAATGGCGCCCATTGCCGGATGCCCTGTATGGTCAACCTGCGTTTGCGCAAGACTTGCATTTATTACTTGGTACTTGTCGTTTTTTTAGCTTACACGCAACAATAAGCATTTTTCTAAAGTAAACCCGACCTCTATGTGACGTAATGACATGTAATAGAACCTATTATCATGTAAGGAACAAATGAATATGTCCCAAAATTGTCACGCCCTGTCACTTCGTCGGAATGAAAAGTGTTATCGTATTAGGGAAAAACTTTATACTCTACTTGTCTTTGAGCTCTATCTGTCAATTTCAATCAAACAAAACGGCAGCAAATAATTCTGCTGGATACGAACATGTGATTGTGATTAACGTAATTGTGCAAACGTAACTGCAACTAAATTGCACCTAAAAATCCAGTGTTTGTGACTTTATTATTATATTTGAATTAAGGCCAATTCTTTGTATTTTCCGACAATTTTCCGAACATTTGGATAAGAAGAAAGCTTTGTTGCTGCATCAGTTTTGAATAGCTCTGTCTTTGCTGTTCACAGCTAATGACTTGATATATGAAATGATGATATGTGATGTTCATCATTGATCAAAGTATTGCTTAATAAGAAAATAAATGTTGGCTACAAACCCCATTCTACAACCCCGTCTAGTTTGTTCCAAACTCTGCCGTTAAATTTGCGCGAATTCTCGCTCAATTCAAAAAGACTAGGAAATGGTATCTGGAAGTACAGTAGTCAAATGTTATTCTGTAATTCTGTTAACTCTGCGTGGCAATTGGTAGTTGGAAATAGCAAAGGTTACCATGGGTAGCCAAAAATTAATCCTATTTAGCAAATTGCTACACTCAGTAGCCATCTGTTTACTCTACGTAGCAAATGGTAACTGAAATTATGGCAAATATAAACCCTAAATAGCAAAAGATTACATATGGTAGCCAAATGGCAATCCTTTTATTTCGGGAAAAGTTTAACTCTCCCGGTTAATTGCCAATTGTAATGTATGTCCGGAGTAATTTAGTCTTTCAAGTCATGATATGATGTTGTGATGTTCATCATTGATCAAATGATTTGCTGAATATAACGGAGACCCCGGTTCACTAATTACGTAATAATGGCGAGTTCGATTAGACCGATAATTCATTTATCGAAATCCGTAAAAACGAAATACGTTGACAGATTTTTTCTTGTAACTACTTGATGGTTTTGGAAGGCGTTTTGCGTTATGGAAGGTACTTATCTGGCAATCCGGTTTTGCTATGCCCGTAGTGATTTAATTCTTTAAGTCTTTGCAACTTGAAACTTATGGAGTAATTTCACCAACCTAATTCGCGCAATTAACTAGCCGATAACATCGAGTTCAGTTCGACTCATAAAACGTATGGCGCGAGCAGTGACGGCAACAAAAACAATTGCTGTTCCTGGAGGCTGTCACATAAGAGCTAATGCTGGCGGCCCCGGGAAAAATAAAACATTTCCAGGGTGGATAACAGCACCTTTGTTTGTGCACTTTTTGTCATCATTACGATGCCACAGGTATATAGACACTTAAACCATCTAAATTTAAATGAAATTGAACAATAGCAAATTTTCTTTTTATAACAGCAGGGAGATGATAAAAGTGACCCAGCAACAGAACAAAATGACGGGTCATGAATAAGCATTATGGACAAGTGCAGTCGGAAATCACAAAATTGGGATCTTCTAATACTGGATTAAATAAGAAGAAAAACTGTCCGTAAGTTCTACTATTATTTCGAACAGCTTTCAAGTATGAATGGAAGATAATTTAAAATACCTTCAGCTTTTCAATGCTGTTTTTGATTTCTATGTGTAAAAGAAAACAAAAGCCAAACATGTCCGAGAATAATGACATAATGGTGTTAGTAACTGTTCTAGATACTGTGGTGTCAAGAATTCGAACATATCGCGCCACTTCAAAGTCGTGCACGATAAAAAAAATAATGGGAAAGGTGATTTCAAGTGCGAACTTTGCAAAAAGTTGCTGACTTCTTGGAATGGCCTCCTGTCACACCTACGTGGCAAGCTTCACGCTTTTTGTTTCGTGACAAAGGAGGGCCGGGCCGGAGCCGTAAGCTATGTTTCAGCTTTAGTTTAATTTCGCCGACTTGGCTGTTGGGTCTTCTTTGTTCGCTACCTCCCTTTATTTGCCTAAGTTATGTAGCATCTCGTTTTGTAGAACGTGATAGAGAGAGAGAGAGGGTTATTAAGCCCTCTTGCATGAAACAGTTAACTAGATCACTAAGATCAGTCGGTTTCATGAGAGAAAAATGAAAAGCAGTCTTGCTTCAACAAGCTGGCTTCATACCAATGTAGCCACATCGGACTGTCGAGTGTTGAGTCACGGGGAGCTAGGTCTGTTGTTTCCACCACGTGTCCTCGTTTTATAGGTATTCGAGAGACTATGAGATGGTAATTAGCTGTGGAGTGGCAGTTTTTTTAAATGGGTTTTCTAAGAGTACCGCGTCAATGTGGTCATCGAAAGCAGTGTTTTTGTAAGTTTGTAAGGTAAATCGTTCTTTGACAAGATTGCGAGCAAAAGTTAGCAACCATTGTTATGCACACATTGCGAATTCGTACAACATTTCAGGACAAATATATAAACTTGAAAAGGTAAGGAATGTTAGAACCATGTACATTTTGTGACATTTATTGGATTTCGTTATGAGATGCTATGGTTTTCGTTGTTATGGTCGCCGTTGTTTTGGCCAGTTGAACAACTTCATTATTATATTTTCTCCTGTTTTAATCTTTATCTTGTTATATGACTATTATTATTATCAATTTTAACTTTCACATTAACCATAACCACACGTGTTGTTATTTTTGTTCTCAATCTGAGAGCCCATATTCTAATCGTCTTGTTTGTTTCAGCTGGGCCGACTCTGACGAATTATGGCGCTCGATGGTCGACAAAAAATCGCTTTGTTACCGAAACAGCGCTTATTTGTCGAGACACGAAGATTTGCAACCTCTAGTGCGCACCATCCTGCTAGACTAGTTAATGGAGGTAGCATCTCAACTTCTAAACTCTAAGGGAAAGCCAGATAATGGAAAGTATCTTGTGTAACGCTAGTGTGTCTCTCTTTATATATATATATCTTTACAACACAACCAATATTCACAAAACGAGGTTACAGCTTGTCGGTGTCACCGCCTTATTCATCGCCGCGTAATTAGAAGTAAGTTTGTCATTTTTTTGAATCAAATTTATTTGAAGAACCTATATTCACGCAGGTAAACAGTATTTAGGAGAAATGATTTCTAAATATTGGTCTTTGCTAAACTTTTGTGTCTCTATAGGAAATCTATCCCCCGAAGTTAACAGACTTTGCCTACGTCACCGATGGAGCTTGCACGGAGGAAGAAATCATATCCCAGGAATTGTTAATCCTTAACACACTCAAGTGGTCGCTTTCCCCAGTCACAGTGGTGTCCTGGCTAAACGTTTATCTTCAGACAGCTCACGGCGCTTTCGCCGCCAATGCTCCGTCATCCGCCTTTTTACTTCCTCAATATCCGCAAGAAACATTTGTCCACATATCACAGGTGGGAATAAGTTTGCAGTCAGTTCTTGTGTGAAAGGTAACGGTCCTAAACTTTGATAAAACAACGTCTCAGATGCATCTAGTGCTTAAAATGTCACCAGCGTCCTGGTCCGGTTCTGTTCGTAAATTTTGCTATATTTTTTCTATTATGTCGTCTTCCTAATCTCGAATATGTGAATATTTCGACTGTGAGTTGCCGCTGATTTATTGACCCATTTTGCTTGTGTTTTACGTTCATGCAGTTATTAGCAATTAGCAAACAATATAACTTATATCGGGACTTTCCGCGTACAGCTACCTCACATCTTCACTTGCTGGATATTTGACGTGCGGTTTCAGAAACTGCGTCAAGCGTCGAGTAATCTTAACGGTTCTTATTTCCATTCTAGTTGATCGACCTCTGTACATTGGACATCAAGAGTCTTCAGTTTCCATCCGTTTTCTTGGCTGTGTCTGCCTTGTACCATTTTTCATCGCGGGAGCTCGCCACCCAAGTTTCAGGCTTTCAGTTCTTAGACATCGCCGCTGTAAGTAATTCTATAAGCACTGGGATAATTTTAGTATAAGAGTGTTATAAGATTTAGATATTACTAGGAGTGTTTATCATCAATATCTAATGTAATTACGGCATTTTACCTAATTTTGAGTTTATTGCTTTAAAGTTCGGTTTTCCAGTGTTTGTCGAATTATTTATATCATTTATTTTTACGGCATTAGGTGCCCTATATAGTTGGTTTTGTTAATATTGCCTGAATTTTGCGTGTTTTAATTGAACTCTTTATGCGTTTAGTGTGTCCACTGGATGGCGCTGTTTGCGATAACAGTCCCACACAGTGGTCTTCAACCTATGAAGCAATTCCGCAGGGTGGCAGCAAGTGACGTACAAAATATTCAAACTCACACGAATAACATTGACACCTTTGTAAGTTAGCGGTAAACAATTCGGCTGATTTTGAACTGCTTTTACTAAGTGTATGTTTTGCTTGTATGGCTCATCGTGGTTAAAGTTGGAATTGAATCCTAAAAGAAGACAAATGGTAGGCCTATTATAATTAATTATAATTATAAACTAATAAACTTTTGAACATTGAGAGCTCTTTAGTCAAGCGGAAAGGCTTCCCATAGAGAGTCAGGGTCTTTAAAACGAATTAGAGAAATTAAATTGAATGGAAATGTCCAAGTGCTTTAACGAAACAAAAGCTGGGTATTACCTCGCTCAGTCAAAAGAAATAAATCAAACAATCGTTTTCATTATTCTCATTTCTTAAAACTAAACTTATCAAAAAAAACTCATGATAAATATGATATTTTAATTTTCTGTTGGATAAATTTACATCGAACTCCAAACACTCTCCTCTTGGCATAAACACATTGCCTGCGCCCTTCTGCTGTTATTATTGCATTGCTTTTGTGAAATTTGTAACGGTATCTCTCAGAAAGTAATTATTTTAAGTTAATTTAAACTTGGGTTTGTTAAGTACACTTGGGTTTGTTTTTGTTTAATCCCAAGGGCCTTAATTAAAGTTTTTGCATATTCGGCTACGCGATATATTTTGCGTTAATGCGGTATTATATATGGTGAAAACATAAACAACGCTACTTCGACTGAATGTACCGCTACGGTACTTAAAAATTTCACGTCCCACGTGATTGCAAAATAAAAAGGCATTAAACAAAACAATAATTTATTTTCAATCAACTTTCATTAACGTAAAGGATGTAGTTGTTTTTGGGAAACCAAACGTTTAATTCGAAGCTTTGTAGAAGATAATGTAGATCTTAGGTCGGCTTCACAATCAAGTTTGTTCCTAGGTTTTGTCTTTATATTCATGAACATGACGCTGCAAACGACTTGATCTCAAAGCGTCGTTGCTAGCTTTTCTAAGCATATCACGCATTGCGGTACGATGTTTCCGTTCACTGTGGTATCTATAAAGTACGACCAAATACGTAAAAATTCCTATTTTATTGCAATGAACAAGTGTTGGAAGAGGATGCTCCAGAGCCATCAGACCTTGAGGATGAAGAAGAAATTGCAGCAGATAGTGAACCAGAAAGCGAAAAAAGTGACAGTGGATTGCAAGAAGAACCGCTAAGGACCCATCGAATGAGATTGGTTGAGTCAATTGATGACGCTGTTGACCCAGATAAGTATGATTTAAATGATCAAAGTTTGGTAGTTGAAAGGTATGAAAAACTCATAAATAAGAGAGGTTCCATAAACGATCCTGATAACGTCATTAGTTACGTGGACCACAGTTCGACCCTTAGCTACTGGTGGCCAGCGTCGAGCTGACGTCATCAATGATCGGCCCGGCGTTAGAAATTCTGCTTACAATGCCCAGACAGCAGTCGACGCATGGCACTTACTCATAACGCCTGATATGATCGACGTCATCGTTACGTTAACTAACGACAAAATTGCCTTGAAAAAATCGAAATGTAAATCACAGGTCAGAGAGACTTCCCTTTTGAACCAAACTAGTCGAGACGAAATCCTGGCGTTGATTGGTCTCATATACGCAAGAGGCATTTTGAATTGTGGTCACACGCATACTTATGAATTATTTCATGAAACCATGGGCCATGCTGTTTTTGGTTGCTGTATGTTTAAAAATCGCTTTAACTTTTCGTGTAATTCGTTTTCGACAAGTGACAAATCTACAAGGGGCTTTGCTTGGGAACACGATCGCTATGCCGCATTCAGACGTTTTTTTGAAAGTTTCAATGTTAATTGTGCTAAACAATTAATCCCCGATGATTATTTGACGATTGAAGAAACGTTGTATCCTACAAGATTACGTTCTGCTTTTAAACAATACAACCCAAACAAGCCAGCAAAATACGGAATTTTATTCAAGTCTTTAAATGCATGCAGATATCCATACACTTTTGCATCCATTCCATACGCTGGAAAGCTTGTAAAAGAGCCATATGCACATTACTATGACAGTGTTCAAGCAGTTGTGAAAGCGTTGTTCACCAAACTGTCAGACAAATGCTCTCTAAGAGGCCGAAATATTACATACGACCGCTATTACACCAGCATTGGACTTGCTGAGTGGTTGTGGAACAAGGATATTACATCGTTAGGTACTTTGCAAGTAAACCGTCGAGGAATGCCTGACGAAATTAAAAACATTGCAGGTAGAAATAATTTTTCATATAAATGTTTTTGGAGAGAACCTGGCGAGGTCATGTCCCTGCACTCGTACGTCACCAAAACAAAAAGTAGAGGCATGCGTAATATCTTAATGCTGACTACAGTGCAACCGTTAGTGGGTACGCTAAAATGACAGTCGTTCTAAACCAGCAATTTATAAATTGTATGACTTTACAAAAGGTGGCACCGATATTATGGACCAAAGAATAGGATCTTACTCCGCAAAATTTAAAACAAGGCGTTGGACATCTGTTGCTTTCACTTATGTCCTAGACACAGCCAGAGTAAATTCATCCACCATTTATGCAATGAATAAAGACAAAAACCTAAGAGAAGAAAACTCTAAATCTTTTGGAAGGGATTTGGTAATGGGTCTAATTAAACCATACGTTGAACGACGACCTCTTGCCCCTCTGTCATACCCTGTTATACAAAAGATGGAAATTATTCTCCTAAAAACTATCAAAAAACCATCGTCTGTTGATGACAATGAACCAACCACATTTGGCCTAAAACCACCTCAAAAGAAGAAGCGGCTTCAATGTTCTATTTGTACTGATATAAATCGATACAGACCTTTATCGCAATCGAATCGCTGCTGCCAGGTGTGTGCCAAATGCCAATCGCCGGCACAACAATTACACTTTGTATTACACTCGTTCTCTCGTCGTCATCGTGTCGTATTTTTTCATTTTCTTCTTATATTTGCAATGCATTGCATTTTTGTTAAACGGTGACTCTACGAAAGCGCCCGAGAAATAAAAAAAATTAAAAAGTTTTAAAGTAATGTCCGTATTGATATTGGCGACAGTATAACACAGAGTTGACGAACCTGCGGCCCGCGGGCCCCGCATGCGGGCCGCCAAACAGTTTTGTGCGGCCCACCAAACGATTTGACAAACGTATAGGGGGTTGCCATACCGTCCGGAAAATTCCGGACATTTCCAGAATTTAGGGTTAAGTTTTGCGTCAGGGAGGAATTTTAAATTGCATTTGTAATGTTTGTGTGTCTTGCAAAATTTTGTGATACCACGTTAGGATGGTCAAAGCTGATATTTACGACAGTGGCATAACAGTAATTTGCCACTTCGACACGCAGAAATCTCTGGCTTATAATAGACTTCTCGTAGAGCAGTAGGGCAGGCAAGGACTGACTGCAGGATATGAAGATTTTCAGCAAAATCTTGGGTGCACACGCAAGTGCAGTGCACAAAAATTCTCAGACACAAAGAAAGTGTGCACTTAGGTGCGTAATAACACAGGAATGTACACAGTTTGATTTATTCAAACTTTATAGGTTAGTATACAAGTGCATCACAGGATGCATCCTGTGCTTACTAGACTCCAACTACTCATATCGTGACATCATCTGGTCATACACTTGTATGTTAGACCTAAACTTTAAAATTTAATTCAATTGATAATTGAGTGCACAGAAGTTCTGTTCAAGTCATTGAGTGCAATATCACGCAACTTAGGCTAAGTGCGGCACGAAAGTTCATGATAACTGAAAAGCAGTACCGGTATGGAGTGTGGGTGGCTGGGTGCTGCATTCGGTGGGCAGGCCTAGAGCAGTACATTTTGATCAAATGAATCGATTTTCTATGTGGTAAGCGGCAGCAACTTTCGCTCTCAAATGTTTATCTGTTTTCGGCAGAACGTACCTATACGAACAGTCCTTTTCTAAACTGAACATTACAAAAAGTCGTTACAGGTCGAGGTTAACAGACGAAAATCTTAGTATGCAGTTGAGAGTTGCTACATCGTCGGTTCGACCTAATATTGAACGCTTAGTCAAGAGAAAAAATTCCAAAAATCTCACTAAGCAAAAAACTTTATTAAATCTTTCTTTTTATTTTTTGTTATTTTATGTTACAATACTACATAAAATAGCTTCAACTGTAAGATTCGCATGGGATTTTTATTACTTTTTTTTGTTGTTCCTTATTGTTGATAAACTATTTCCAATCGTTTATAAAAAAAACTACATAGTCATATGACTTAAAAGTTGTGCGGCCCGCTTACTCAGCTGTAACCAATGAAGTGGCCCGCAACAGCGAACGGGTTCGTCACCACTGGTATAACAAATAAAATTTTCAACAATACCGGCAAGATTCATGACGAGAACCGTAGCGGTGTTATCCCGACAGAAGTTTGCACTCGAGTGTCAAAGCAGACTTTTCGCTGAATAAAAAGCGTGCTAAACGAATTATGCGTTTATGAGAAAGTGCAAATTCCACTAATTTTCTTACTTGACGTGCGACGACTGTCACGTGTAAAGACGTCAACAGGCAAAACACTAACTTTTATTGTGTGTAGCGATCATTCATTCATTCAAGCACGCAAAAGATGAAAACATGCTTTCTTGCATTTGTGTTTTTAAGCGCACAAATGTGGCCATGTTCGCCCCTTCAAAATGTAGTCGTTGGCGAATTGTATGAAGTTCATGCAGAACTTCTTTATTTTTTTGGTGTTGTCACAGCGATTGCGTCAGTAGAGCTTTCTTTATTATTGTCGTCTTTTTCAACTTGTTTGTTTCGTAAACTTCTTCACATATTACGGCATCATCTGTATAGGTTCCGAATATGATACAACCACAAATTTAGCATTCACCAATTCAACAACACTGACGAATTAAATTTAACACGACTAACGTAATACGTACGTACGATTCGGTATCTCTGTCTGCGCCGATACTCGCGTATTAATTCGAGTTTATAAAGCGGAGCGATGTGAACGGAAATATTCAACACAATATACACCAACATTTCAGAATGTGTGAACGATAAAAGCAAAGCGTTGGCAATGGGAATTACATTCAGTTAAAACTACGATGTTATGAAATTAGTCGAGTCGATAAGAGTTTACAAAAATCGAAATGGGGCAAAACCTATGAAAAAAGTTGAAACTTGGTATGCCTTTATTAATTGTATCATTTCCTCTTCTGTTTCGTGTGGAAAAGCATAAACAAAAAAAAGGATAAAATAAATTAACATCTTTTTAATTTGGTCTTAATGATCTTAATGGTCTTAATGGTCCAAGCCACGTGTGTTTATTCAGCTGCCTGGCAACCTGATTTGATATATCATCTTACTTGCCCATGACTTAAGTTTCGGGGATACAGTCAACTCCGCTTAATTCCGAGACTTTGTGTCTGGCAAAGTTAAGCCACAGTACCACGACCGCCGTCATTCTGGCAGAATCGTAGCAGAATCATAGCTTCTAAATGACAGCAGAGTTTCCGCTTATTTTTTTTATAAACTATATACAGTAGACTAATTAATTATTCTTCAGCGCTCAATAAGTTTACTCTTATTAGTAAGTGTTTTGTAACCCAACTAGTTGAATAGGTAGCCCTATAAGTTTTAGTCGATGTTAACTTGGTACACGCATTGCATTGTGTTGGCAATGGGGATTAAATTCAGTTAAAACTGGCGCGTTTTGAAACAACCTGGTAGAGTTAAAGTACTAAAATGAGTTTTTAGTACATGAAGTTATTTAGAGCAAGTTTCCAAATATCAAACGGCAATTGAATAGTTATCCATAAAAAAAAACTTCAATCAATAACTGCGAAAACGTTTATCGCGATTGAAAGGCTGCTGCCAGGTGTGTGGAATAGCCACCTGTTCCAAGTACTTCACATAAGTTTGTTGTCGTTGCTTGCCTGGTCCAGTTCAACGTTTGACTGATCCGCAGATTGACAAATGATTCTTCCGGAAATGTACATATAAACTAGGGTTAGTTCGGATATCTATAATTTTTACTATCCGGATAACGGATATATCCGTATATTTGGAATTTATCTAACCGGTTAACCGGTTAGATAACTGCTAAGTGAAACAATCGATTTCACGAGGTTTGCATGAAAAATGGATTGTAAAATCATTACACAGTTTTATTGCAGATCTACGCACACGCGCAGTACGAGAAAAATCACGCAAATTTAATGTTCACTGCTTCTGCAACGCCCAATGCATCATTCAATCATTCATTATGCTTTCTTTGTGACGTGATACTAAATTTCACTCGTGCATTTTACGAGTACCCTAGTTGAAAGTATAAGACAGGGGTGGGCAAACTGCGGCTCTCCGGCATGTTTTTTGTGGCTCTTCTAGTCGAATCGTAAAATTTCAAAAAAATTGTATAGGCTACCACTACCAAGACTACCATTTATGAACATTTCTCTCTTTTACTTTTCCTTATTTAGGCCAGCATTCATGAAAAGTTGTTAATTATTCAAATTTAATGATATTTTTCGATTGAGGAATGCAGATATGGAAAAATTAAACGATATAACTATTTATGACGTCATAAGTTCTTATGACTTGGCTCCTCAGTAAAAATTTAACAACCAAAGCGGCTCTCGGGTTCAAAAAGGTTGCCCACCCCTGGTATAAGACAATAGAAGTGTGAACAAAGGTTTAATTGCGCTCAGCGGGAGTCAGCCTCTATGTAACAAAGAATGTTTAAACTTATTAAAAAGTGTAAAATGCATTAGCAACGATACTCTTTTAACCGGTTAACCGGCAGATTTATGTCCGGATATCAGATAGAAAAAAACCCTGTGGTTAACCGGTTGGTTAACCGGTTAACCGCTATCCGGATAATCCAACCCTAATATAAACTGATGTGCTGTTCTGATTGATAGCAGTACCATTACAGTACTATCGTTTTTACATTTTTATTGCGGATCGGCAACAGCATTGTTAACGTTTGTCCGTTTCTCTTAGGGTGGGATGCACCACAACAGATCAACTTGATCCAGGATTAAGGATTAAACCAAGATCATATGATCCAGGTTTTAAGTGGATCCTTAATTGTCATGCACCAAGTCCGATCTGGTCAAGATCATGTGATCGACGCATGATCTTGATCAACGTTAAAAGCCTAATGATTTGGAACCGAGATTATATGCAGACTGCATGACATCCCATTGTTGAAGACAGCAATCACAGCATAAGTTAATACAGAGATAGATAGGCCAAGAACTTACTGACAGATTTATAAGCAATGGACATCATTAGTTTGTTGATTGGCATTAGGCATCATTAGCCTGGGTATCTATTTGTTTATGAGATCCTAACCCAGATGTAGCCCTAGGCTATCAGGGATATATCAGGCAAGCTCAGGCTTTGGTATTATAGATAGGCTACCATAAAGTTCGTAATATTTGAAAATTGTAACTAGGCTAGGCTGCCGATAGACTGTTTAAATTGTACACGTACAGGTAAATTTGAACGGAAGAAAGTTCTGAATGGTTCTACAGTTCTATACATTGTGTTGCTGAATTTATAATACTGTTATGTTTGTGTATAAACCTAGATTTAATTTTGAAAAGTTTTGTGCGGTTCAGGTGGTGTAATTTTCATCATGGGAAGGAGAGTAAATTTTACAGTTACGGAAAAAAACATTTTTATTGACTTAATCAATAAGCCTAATTACATTAGTGTAATTGAATGCAAAAAAACTGATAGTAAATCTTTGGAATCCAAGTCCACTGCTTGGAAGGAACTCTGTGCAGAATTCAATTCAGCATCAAGTTATTGTTTCCGATCAGTTGAACAACTGCAATTGCTCTGGAAAAATTATAAAGCTCGCACTAAGAAAAGAGCTGCGGTTATACGCAGAGAGCGGGCTAAAACTGGTGGTGGACTCCCACCAACAGTTGAGAAAGATCCAAATTTGGATAAGGTTGAAGGTATGTCAGTTATTAAAGGAATGTTTCCTTTTCTTTTGTTTGAAATATGTTGTTGAACTAGAAACTGCCTTTGTTTTTCAGCTATGATTCCTAGTCAGGTCCAACCATTAGCTAACCTCTTTGATGATGACTCAGCTCTTGACATTAATACTGCAGTAACTCATAATGAAACAGAAGATTACACTTTGACTGTAGTTGAAATAACAGATGATTCAGGTCAGTTTTGTTTAAGTACGCTTGTTTGCATACGATATGCATTAACTGTACATTGGTGTTAGTTTAAATCGCAAATTTACTCATTGTCAGGAACAATCATACATTTTGAACATTAAGCTCCTAATTATACAGAGATAAGTGCTTCAGGTTTAAGCATAAAACTTGTTTTGTGCTGCTAAATAGAAACATTTTTCTGTAAACATTTCCTTAGATTTAAATCAATCTGTTCAATCAACTTGTTCGTCTCTGGCTTCAGCTAGTAGTTCAAGGGAGGCTTGTGCAGAAGTTGTACATCCATGCAAGCGTGCAAAGTTGATTAGCGATAGCCACAGCAAAACTGTTTCTCAGAATGACATCAACAACATGAAAATGGAGTTAATGGCAAATGAGTTGAGACAGAAGAGGAAAGAACATGAGCTCAAAATGGAAATTTTACAGATGAAGTTGAACAAATATAAAAGTGAAAGCTAATCAGCTAGCTAATCAGATATTGTCAGTAACATGATATTTTGTTTTCATTTGTGACAGTGGAATTAAACGACTTTCATTTTTAATGAGCTGTTGATTCTGTGAATTAAGATTGAGATAAAATATCCAGCCAGTAGTTAACGTTCAGTAGTTCAGGTTCTTGTTAACCTAACACCTAACCCTTATTTAAACCTACTTATTTAAACTCCACAATAGGAATCTACCATAACATACTTCACAATTATCACGTTTTTATTTTCACTCTTAAGGAGAATATTTCGCAATTAGCAGTATGACTTTATAATTTATGAATCTTTGGAAATAAACAAATTTGGATGATTCCCCAGCCGTACTTGCAATGCTGCAAATCACATTGACCAACCAATATGGTCATTTTAAAAATAGTTATTAATAATTTGTTGTCGTACTACATTTCCAGCCACTGTGGTGGACAAAGAAACTTGCTCATGGTGAAAATGATCTCCAACAGCGACTTCCATGAAATCATCTATTTCGCCCCGGCGTCGAGCAAAGTTGTGTAGACAGGCCGTGCTTACAATAATAGGCAAGGTATTATCTAAAGATGTTCTCAGTGGAATTCTTAGGCACTGAAATCTTTGCTTCCAAACACCAAACATTCTTTCAACAACTATTCTTGTGGCAATATGTGATTTATTATAATTCTGTTCTTTTTGTGTAGCAGGATTTAAAATTGGTGTCATCATGTACTTTCTGCAAGCATAGCCTCCATCTCCTAACAAAAAGCCATCAAGAAGATTGTTTTCAAATTTGTAGGAAAGTGAGCTGTTGTCAAAAATTCTGCAATCGTGTGTAGATCCAGGCCATCTACAGACTATATTAGTAAAGCACATATTTGCATCTGTGACTGCTTGAACATTGATCGAGAAATAACCTTTGCGGTTACGATAAAGTTCTCCATTGTCTCCACTTGGCCTTTTAATGGGAATATGACTGCAGTCAATTGCTCCTAGCACACCTGGAAACTGAGCAATATTTTTAAAATGAAACTTCACGTTGTTCAAATCCTGATTGCTTGGAAATCTTATGAACTGCTCGTGTCTGGTGGCAATTGCCCGTGTTACTCTATGAATAACTCGGCAAGCACTGGATTGGTCAATGCCGATTAAGTCACCATCTGTCCGCTGAAAATGTCCTGCGGCATAAAACCGTAAAGTAGTGACAAGTTGAAGAATTGGTGGTATGCAGTGATTACGATTTGTGCCATGCTCTAAATCAGAGGAAATCATCCCCAAAAGTTGAAGAACTGAATCCTTTCTAAAGCGAAGACGTTCGCGAAATTGCTCTTCTGTAAAATTTTCAAATGGGTTTAGTCTGTCTTTTATGTTTCTTCTCGGTGGTGTCTCAATAAAATGCTCAATAAATTCAATACAATCCATTATAATATTTGCAACGTTTTATTGCTAAATCTGACAGAAAATGACACAATAAGCAAGGTAACATAAGGTAAGGTAACTAATCTATGTTAACAAAGGTTAACCGATGCTTGGTCTCATAGTTTTATTTGTATTCCATAAAAAATCTAGCTAACGCTTAATCTCTCTGCTATGTAGGTTGCAATTAATAATATAATGAAATAAAGCAACGCAAGCCTCTGCTACCTGCCATATAAGTTCAACGGTTGATAGGCCTACCCTTCTGTAGTACTGTATTACTGCCATTGCATATAATATTGGCTCAAAGGCTAGTAGCACTTCCAATACACAACCTATAGCACTCTCCAATACTTCCATAAACTTGCTTTTCATCAATTATTCACATTGATCTAGACTTAAACCTCCTCGTCAGTAGGATTAAATGCCTTATTTTAATCCTGGATTATCTCTGATCGTCGCTGGTGCATACCGTTAGTAAAGATCAACAGTAGTTAATCGCGGATCAAAAGTAATCTGTACTTGATCGGGTTTGGTGCATCCCACCCTTAGTCTTCAAAACTAAAAAAAAGGTTTTCTACTGTCATCTTCATCTATTCTTTTTACTCAGTTAGTCAGTACTAGTTATAGCTATAATACTTTAATCGATGAAATGTAATGAAGCCATTTTGTTTCACACTGGGTGATAATTGGTACCAGTTCACATGTTGTGCGAGATATTACTTGTGTACGGTTTACAACAGTGATGAAACGCATTACTTCCGATGTGGGTGAAAATAGCTAGCTGCTAGATCAATGAGATAGAAAAAAATCACATTAAGGTTACAAAAAAATACAAAAAAAAGGTTTTCTACTGTCATTTTCATGTATTCTTTTCACTCAGTCAGTCAGTACTAGTTATAGCGACAACACTTTAATCGATGAAATGTAATGAAGGTATTTTGTTTCACACCGGGTCATATTTTGTACCAGTTCAAATGTGGAACAATGCATTTGTATTGAATGCTTACTACAACTCAGGTGCACTGTACCACATGTGAGGTGGGTGAAAACAGCTAGACCATTCAGATAGAATAAAATCACCCGAGTTTACCAAAAACAATTCAAAGTTTTGGGAAAGTGTTTTTTTCCAGCAATTTCGATGTAGATTTGCCAGAAAATGGTGTGCCTAATGGGGGCGGGCAGGGCGTAATTAAAGCCCTTTATCATTAAGTGAAGAGGTGTTCAATGTTTACAGCTGCGCATTATGAATATTTCACAATCAGGTTATGTAAGTTAGCTTTCTGTTTGTTGGGGTAAGGTATTTTACTATTTATTTTACTTCTTAAATTAAAGCCATGAATTTAACGCCGAGTTGTTACCTTCAATCTATAAAAGAACGTGACCTTGTATTTTGTTTTTAAGTTGCTCCATGTTCTGTGGATGCCTCGTCGTCAATGATATTTGTTGTTTTTATTGTCATTCTTGTGAAGTTGGATGAACGAGCTCAAGTCTTGTTTTCCAAACTGCTATGGACGGAAGGAGCTTAAAGTCCGCCTCTTTTCAACAGGAATCTCCTTTTTTCTTGTACTAAATGATCCATCTTTTGATCTTAAGGAGATTTGGCGAGTGTGGCAGGGCATTGAGTGACATCGGGAGTTGGCAACCCCGAGTCAAAAGGCTACTGCTGTAATAGTGTTTGGAAGAATCCGAGTTTTATCAAATATGAGAAATTTTATGGTGCTACGAGATATTTGGCAAAAAAAATTAAAATTAAATGATAACTATGCTGAAATAAAAAAATAAAAAAAAACAATAATAAGAATTCTGTATGAAATAATTTCGTTTAGGCCTGTAAACAAAAGCAGATGAAGAACATCGTTAGCAGAACGTTTTGTAATAAACATGCTCCCAAAGGTATACACTATACAGAATACAGCAATGTATATTTAAAGAATAATTCAAAACTGTGTCCGTATTTAATCAGAAAGAAGGACTGTTGAAAAGTTCTGGGTTATACAGTTTATTTTATTAGATTATAAGATTGTATTTGTGTGGTTATCGAAAACCTCGTTGCACCACAATAACAATAGTTGTAGGATGACTTGAACAACTACAATTTTTTCATGTTGTTGAAATTAGATTAAGACTACAATTAACATTACAGTGTACTTTAAGCTGTCATAGTTTAGATTAAAATTATAGTTCCAGAATTTACTAGCACTAGAAATTGAACTACAATACAAACTAAAATTACATATATGTTTCAGCATTTTAGTGGGATCGGATTTATTTCTTCCAATAGCCTGTATACACTAAGTTGTATATTTATTTTTACCTGAATATACTTCTAGTTCTAACCAATACATTTGTGGTCAGAAATAAATTAGTTGAGACATACCATTCTTTAATATATAGCCTACTATGAAGGAATTTGTGTTTGTCAAATTCCAATATGGCTCATCTGATGTTGTCCACAAGAAGTGGCTTCTTTATTATATTTTGCAAAAGTAATACTTTCTCTTTGGCAACCCGTTCTTCGTGTGCCTCCTCATCGTAGCCCATTAAAAAGCGTTTGAAGTTGTTTACAACTTTACTCCAGTTGATGTAGTTAGTTTCTTGCTGTAAAATGTAGCTAGGAGTTGTGTTAATCAATGCATGAGTTGTTTCTACTGCACAGTCATTTTGTACTGTATGTATTTACCAAAACTTACGATTGGGATGTTATTTCGTCGGCGGTCCAGAGAATCAGCCATCTCCTTTGCCTTGGGTTGATCAGCGTGAAGCTTGCCATGTAGGTGTTTCACGAGGCCATTCCAAGAAGTCAGCGTCTTTTCGCAAAGTTTGCACTCGAAATCACCTTCCCCATTATTTTTTTTCTTGTGCACGACTTTACAGTGGCGCGATATGTTGGAATTCATGACACCACAGTATCTAGAACAATTACCAACACCATTATTTCATTATTCTGGGACATTTTTGGCTTTTGTTTTCTTTTACACATAGAAATCAAAAACAGCATTGAAAAGCTGAAAGTTTTTAAAATTCTCTTCCATTCATATACTTGAAAGCTAGGCCGAAATTCTAGTAGAACTTACGGACACTTTTTCATCTTATTTAATCCAGTATTAGAAGATCCTGATTTTGTTATTTCCGACTGGGCTTGTCCATAATCCTTATTCATGAACCCGTTATTTTGTTCTGTTGCTGGGTTACTTTTATCACCTCCCTGCTGTTATAAAAAGAAAATATGCTGTTGTTCAATTTCATTTAAATTTAGATGGTTTAAGTTTTTATATACCTGTGGCATATTGTGGATAAAAATGAGGATAAAAATCTAAAAAGAATCAAAAAATTTAACAGCCACGTTTCACAACACTCTTTAATATGATGTATAGTTTAGGTCACCCTTAACTCCATCAATCGTTATCCACCCTGGAAATTTTTTATTTTTGCCCGGGGGCCCGTAAGCATTGGCTCCTATGTGACAACTCCCATGTACAACAACTGTTTGTTGTTGCTGTAACTGTGCGCGCCATACGTTTTATGAGTCGAACTGAACCCGACGTTATCGGTCAATTAATTGCGCGAATTAGGCTGGTGAAATTACTCCATAAGTTTCAAGTTGCACAGACTTAAAGAATTAAATCACTATGGACATAGCAAAACCGGTTTGCCAGATGAGTACCTTCCATAACGTAAGACGCCTTCCAAAACCCTGAAGGAGTTACAAGAAAAAATCTGTCAACGTATTTCGTTTTTGAGGATATCGATAAATTAATTATCGGTCTTTTCGAACTCGGCATTATTACGTAATTAGTGAACCTGGGTCTCCGTTATATAAAGCAATACATTTGATCAATGATGAGCATCACAACATCATATCGTGACTTAAAAGACTAAATCACTCATTTAGCTTTTTCCAGTTACCAATTGCCACACAAAGTTAACAGAAGGCTACGGAGCGTAACAATTTGCTAAACAGGATTATTATTTGGCTACCATGGTCACCTTGCTGACGCAGCATTACGTTCGGCACAGGTATGCTATTTTACCCGCTGAGTTATAAACACCAAAGCACTGAAAGAAAATTTGCTACGTATAAACCTATGGAAGAAAATTTCGCCTACTCATAATAATTAGTCGTAACAACATGACAAAATTTCAAAATGCAGACTTATGTCCGAAGCCAGCTTACTTCAGAACAATCCAATATAGCGTTTTCCGACAACGCATGTCCATTCCCCGTGCCCATGACGTTGTCACTGTCGTAATTTTCTTCTTTTTTATTTTTATCAACTTCTTGTTCCTCCTGCAGAGAGAGGATTAAACCGGTAAGTTTTATTTTTGCCAGTAAAATTGACATTGTCTTTATTATTTTATCGATAAATGCAACCAACACGATGTTTCCACAAACGGAGGTCAGACTGCTTTTGGTCCTCTTCTTTGCGATTCTTTCCCGCAGAATTCTCTTCCCCTAGAAACGAATAGCAAATTATTTAATTCACGTACCTGGTTACATAAGTGCGCAGTCATTTAAACAAGCTAGTGTACAATACCTGATGTCACAAAGTCAGCCATCTCGATGTCAGTCATTCGATTCATATTCAATGTCGTTATTTTGTTTACTGATATCACCTGTACAAATTAATTTATACATTTTCTTTGGCCACATTTTAGCGATTTTGGAAACATTATACCGTACTGTACTGTACTGTACACTGTTTTTGAGCTCTATCTGATCAACGACTATGGCTAACTTGAAAATAGTTAAAAAACGATAAAACTTTCGGTCGAAGCCACTTGTGTTCCTTGAGCTGCCTGGCAAACTAAACAGCAGTACATATAATTGTTCTTCCTGCAAAAAGTGATACGTTATACTAAGAACGGATTATTTCACTGTGATTTATGTAAAAAACATTATACAAGAAACATTTTATAGCTAACTTTAACAAAAAAACCATTAACCTACATGCAGATAAGTTAGCTATAAAAATTAGGCTGCAAAACCTGCAGCCTAATTCAACTCTTCCAGCAAAAAGGGATGCGTTATAATTATATAGTCAGTTCCCATTTGACAATACCCTACACGCCATTAGAAAAAATTGACCTAATATTGGCAAATACAAAAGAAATGAGCGAAACGGAGCGTGATATTAATTGACCGTGGGACAGAGAAGACGCTTTGATCGTAAACGTTATAAATTATAGCATGGTGAGTTTAGAACTGAAGAAACAAAGATCGGCGGCCTAGAAGGTTAATGATGCATACTTGCTGTATTGTCAAGAAAACGTTCCTCAATGAGCTTGATTGAGGCGCGAGTACCAGGATGCGCGTTATTACGTAAGAGTTCAAATACAGTGCGATGCGCAATATTACCTAAGAGTCAAATACGAGTTTCTCCGTTTGAAAGTGCAAATGTTCCACATAATGCGACCGTGGCCAATCAAGCCTTCCCTTTGGCCAATCAAGCCTTTGGTTTCTTACATGATTATAGGTTCTATTACATGTCATTACGTCACATAAAGGTCGGGTTTACTTTAGAAAAATGCTTATTGTTGCGTGAAAGCTAAAACAACGACAAGTACCAAGTAAGAAATGCAAGTCTTGCGCAAACGCAGGTTGACCATCCAGGGCATCCAGCAATGCGCGCCATTGCCTAACTTGGTGCAGTTGAGACGAAAGTTTATTTGCTATATTTATCGCGAATGTAAACAGGGGTTGGTGAAGCCGAAGCCGCAACGCGTCGCTTTGGAATGCAGACCATACTGCAGACCACGTCATAACATCTTGTCCGACATACCGCCATAATTGTGGGAACTTTAGTCTGACAACAATGGATGAGAACCTGGTCAGCTGGCTATCCAATACCTGCCCTACAATATGATGGATTTTGCTCACTCACTCAAGAAACCATCTACTCGACACGAAGAAGAAAAAAAAAGAAAGGAGCAAAGTTGATTCATAATGGGGTACAGGAAAATGTACTGATCAAAAACGTTATCAACTTTAAGGTGGTGAGTTTGGAATTGAAGAAATTTGGCCACTTTTTAGCGATTTGGGAAACAGTATACTGTACTCTAACTGTTTTTGAGCTCTATCTGATCAACGACTATGGCTAACTTGAAAATAGATAAAAAACTGTAAAACCTTCGGTCCGAAAGTCACTAGGACTGGTTTTATGGGTGTAATTTACTTACAGTTACGATCCCACAATTACGTTGCGGCGCGGAAATCGAAGACGCAAGGGTGTTGGAACGACTTTCCAGTAGCAATCATTGCGATTTTTATCTTTCTGTTGCTAACTTCAAATGTACTTGGAAAAGCTAAGCCGCATCTCACCATAGCCTCTCTTGTGGCTCTGTGGAGTTGGGGAATTTTCTATCTTGTCATGATGTCATCATGTGCGGCAAAATGAAGCAGTTAGCAAGATCTGTTATGAAACCTCGTCGCTTTGAACCTAGTCCACTCTGATAATCAGGATATACTTGTCTGAATATGGTATATGCATTTAGAGCTGCGATGTCGAGCAGATTGTAAAAGAGAACTAGAAGCTATCGGCGGGTTTGTTGTTTGCAAGTATATGTTTGAACCATTTGGTCAACCAAGTCAAAACCAATCTTTGTCTTGTTATAAAACCTGATAATCTCAGGCCTCTTTTTTGGGTCTTCTTCGTCAATGCATTTTTCTTGTCAAAGGTAAAATTGTACAGAACAACCGTTTTCTCATCATGTATAAGTATAAAAGGCTAACAAATTCAAGAAAATCCAGGAGTTATTTCGCAATATGTGTTAAGCAGTTATGATGAATAGCGTTGTTGGGTCATTTTGACCCCTGTTATGCATTCAAGGGTAAACTACTTCAGTCGGCTGACAACAGTTCATTTAACCGCCCAAATTATCACTGTTGCATCATTAAAAGGTTACCATTTACCGTTCATTTACCATTTTTTTAGCAAATGGGAAGTTTCCTTTCGTATTATTCCATTTAAAAGTTAAACTTGCATATATTTCTGTTACTTCGGAAAATTGTTGAAATGCAATTGATATTTAAAGTTTTAGCTAGATTTTCAACCTTAGTTAGCAAATGGGCACACTCAGTCGCCATTTGGAAACCCTGTTTAGCAAATGGGTACAATCAGTCAATATTCAGTTACAATTTTAGCTTATTTTTAACATTATTTAGCAAATGGGTACTGTCAGTCGCCATTTGCAAACCCTGTTTAGCAAATGGGTACAATCAGTCAATATTCAGTTAATATTTTAGCTTATTTTTTAACCTTATTTAGCAAATGGGTACACTCAGTCGCCAATTGCAAACCCTGTTTAGCAAATGGGTACGGAAACGGTACAAATTGTACAATCAGTCAATATTCAGTTAATATTTTAGCTTATTTTTTAACCTTATTTAGCAAATGGGTACACTCCGTCGCCATTTGTAAACCCTGTTTAGCAAATGGTTACAAATTACAATCAGTAAGTTACAATTCGCACGGGTACAAATGTGCACGAAGTAAAAATTACCAAATGTATCTCGCAACAAATACGGGTATGAAATTGCACGAAGCAAAAATGTTGTAGCCATTTGCCAGATTAACTTGCAAATCACTACTCCAAATTAGAAATTTGACCGGGTAACTCGCAAAAACCTACTTAACTGACAATAAAGTACTGTAGCAGATTTTCAAAGACCTGTTAGGTCGGTAGATAGCAGTTTCCGTGGAAACGGTATCTATTCTGAGGAATCTATTTGGAATTCAGAATTGAGAACACCGCTTCCACTTCTGCAACGTGTTTGCTGTTTGCAGGGATGTAGGCTACTTGGAAAAGCTAAGCCGCATCTCACCATAGCTCTTGTGGCTCTTGTGGCTCTGTTGAGTTGAGAAATGTTCTGTCTTGTCATCATGTGGGGCAAAATGAGGCAGTTAGCAAGATCTGTTATGAAACCTCGTCGCTTTGAACCTTGTCCAATCTGATAATCAGGATATACTTGTCTGGATATGGTATATGCCTTTAGAGCTGCGATGTCGAGCAGATTGTAAAAGAGAACTAGAAGCTATCGGTGGTTTTGTCGTTTGCAAGTATATGTTTGAACCATTTGGTCAACCAAGTCAAAACCAATCTTTGTCTTGTTATTCAACCTGATGATCTCAGGCCTCTTTTTTGGGTCTTCTTCGTCAATGCTTATATCGTGATGCATGCTGAATTGATTAATTATTGTTTTTCAGCTACAAACTTCATCTTCCAAAATAATCGCGTTCCTGTCGCGCCTCAATGTTTGCAATTGAGAAATATGTGAACAATATGAACATGGAACATTATGAGTAATGATTTTACACTAAACTTATTGCAGAAATTATTATTACTCACGGGTGCCGGAAGAGGAAGGGCAGAGAGGCCATCGCCCCTTTTTCTTTCTTTATTTTCCAAAATGACATTCAAAAAGTGTCCTTTTTTTTGATCGGTTCAATGCAAATGTCATTTACCCAGTGGATTAAAATCGGGTTTAGCCAAACGATTTATCGAAAATTAAGTTAGACAACCAAATGCATATATATTGCACTGATATAAGTATTTTTGTTTCTCGTACGCGCATTTCTTAGTTTCAGACAAAAATGACTGGAAAGCGAAAACAATACGTCCACTGATAAACCCAAACACAGGCGCCATGTGAACTGAAATGGTACCAAGCGCACAAACATTTATTGCTTGCTAGCTGTAACAAATGACTTAACGCTGTTTTGTAACAAAGCATAAACCAGTAAGTAGGCCGTCCCAATGCAAGGTTCTTTTTTGCGCATTAGCAGAACGCCAGCAATTTTTCGGTGTCTACAAAGACCTTGATGAAGTATGTGGAAGTTCAGCCATTGAAGAAGAAGATTCAGTATGAAGAAGTTCAGCGAAGAAAGAACACTTACCACCGTTTGTTATGCGTTCTTTTCCCGTTAAAGTAGCTTTATCAAACGAACCGTTTGTTGACTCATCGTCAATTTTTTTAACATCATAGCATTGATTTTTAATGTTCAAAGTCTTGCAGTTATCCACATTTTCGCCTTCAACATCTACTTCGATTCCACCATACAAACTGCAGTTTAGTTCAGAATGCGTGGACGGAGGGGAGGGAGGCGACATACAAAAGAAGTTTTGCGGAGAAGTCCTACCTTGATTAGCATTCGAACCAGACGACGAGTCTAACGGGTTCTTCTTTACTGCGACCATCATCTTCTTTATGCAACAGTTGGACAGGTAAATTGCTCTTGATTAAGTTTGACTCCAGTCGCTGATACATAGGCCTACGTCCTATGGTTTCCAATGGCAGAAGTTATTAAAATCTTCAAACCTTCATGCCAAAGCAATGGCAACGAAATCCTAAATCATGTAAACTAGAGTATAAAAATAAACACTATAGCTTTGATTTTATTCAATTTCCAGTTTTTACCAAACTATTACAACTGCTTTGTTATCATCTGTTTTTCAGTAATCTCACACAACCTCCACCACAGAACATGTCACTCCTTCATGTGGTTGCGCAGGCTATCCGCTCAATTACAAAGCCTCGTAACATTAATGAAAGTTAATTGAAACTAAATGGTTGTTTTGTTTAATGCTTTCTTATTTTGCAATAAGATGGGGCGCAGATTTTTTAGAAACCGTCAAGGGGGCTTGAGCCCTGTGTCTGGTTATTCCGATTTAAAGCTGGACGCTACAAAAACTTGCACAAACGTGCTCTAAAAACACGCAATCCAACAGCAGGGCTTTGTTTCACTAAACCAAAACAAATAAAATAAACAAACAAAAAATGAAACATTTCTTCTTTCCAGGTTGCTTTGCTAGGAAGCACTACAGCAAACTAGGCAAAAAGCATAAAAGCAGTTTTTAACAAGTTTAACATTTCTCCTTGCAATTGCTATAATTTTCCTTTAAACGCAAAATGTCATGTTGACTTGGCTTTCACATGCAACTCTTTATCGCGAGAGACATTTGGTAATTTTTACTTCGTGCAATTTGATACCCGTATACGTTGCGAGATACATTTGGTAATTTTTACTTCGTGCAATTTGATATCCGTACACGTTGCAAGATACATTTGGTAATTTTTACTTCGTGGAATTTGATACCCGTATACGTTGCGAGATACATTTGGTAATTTTTACTTCGTGCAATTTGATACCCGTATACGTTGCGAGATACATTTAGTAATAGTAACTTCGTGCATATTTGTGCCCCTGCAAATGAAAACTTACAAAACTTACGTTTGTACCCGTGCTAATTATAACTAACCCTAACCTCATTTATAAAATGGTTGCACTCAGTAGGCATTTGTTAACCCTATTTAGCAATTGGTTACAAACAGCAGCCATTTGCTAACCCTATTTAGAAAAAGGTTAAACTCAGTAGCAATATTTTAACGCTATTTAGTAAATGGTTACATACAGTAGCCATTTTTAACCCTATTTAGCAAATGGTTTCACTCAGTAGCAATTTGTTAACTCTATTTAGCAAATGGTCAAAGGCAGTAGCCATTTGTTAACCCTATTTAGCAAACGTTTAAAGTCAATAGACATTTGTAAAATAGCAAAAGGTTACCATGAGTAGTAACATGTTAACCATATTTAGCAAATGGTTACAATGAGTAGCTACATGCACATGATGTTAACCCTATTTAGCAAATGTTTACAATCAGTAGCAATTTGTTAACCCTATTTAGCAAATGGCAAATTTAGCAAGGGTATTTATCGAATTTCTTCAGTTCTAAACTCACCACCTTAAAGTTGATAACGCTTTAGATCAGTACGTTTTCCTGTACCCCATTATGAATCAACTTTTCGCTCAACTTTGCTCCTTTCTTTCTTCTTCTTTTTCGTGTCGAGTAGATGGTTTCTTGCTAATAAACGCAACTATGACAAAACTGCTAAAGAACGCAAACATAATCTGTTTTATCCTGCTTGCAAAATAATCACAGGCAATGTCGGGGGTTTTCATTCGTTTAATCGTTTTCCGTGGTGAATCGCAACCACTGTTATGGAACAACAACAAAGTACGTCTTGTACAAAATGACGAATACAAAACGCTTTGCAAACAAACCGTTTAGAAACATATTGGATGAATAATTATGTTAACTGCTGTTTAATATTCTAAAATCTAAAAGAACCTATATCCTTTAGATGCGTTAAAATGTTTATGTATTAGTGAAAAAAAAGAAATGAAGTGTATTCCTTTATATGCATAGGCTTTGTGGTGCAGTATTGTGTGAGATATGCCAACGAACTATGTGTATTTTATAGCAAATAAATTTTAATGTTTATCGAGATATTATGTGTAAATAGGATTTATTCATGTAAATATTTTGTATTTCATGTAAATCATGTAAATTCAATCCCGAAGCGTGGATTTCCCACCTTGAACATAAATTTTCCCTTTATCAAATCACTTCAAAAACGATCGTCACTTGTTAGCGGTAGAGGCAATTCCGGAGAAAGACCTCGGGCTACTTTGTTTACCTTCTGCGTAGGCTCATACCTGTTACGACATAATAATCAATGAAATCTTGAAAAACTTTTATAAACGTGAGGAATGAGGATCATTTAGAGTTGTTGTTGGCTGATCTGACACTTCATGTTCTATCTTCCAAAGATTTAATGTGAGAATTAATGAGTGCAGTAGGTCAAGAGAATCTTACTCCACCAGTTAATAAACGAATTCGTGCTAAAGTTCTGAAGTGCTCACCACCAGACGTCGCACTTTCTTACCCACTGCAGCCACAAATACAACAAATTCAAGTGTCTAAACCACCTCATTACCCACGATCTAACGCTAACAATGGAACAAAGAGTAAGTTACAATTCGCACGGGTACAAATGTGCACGAAGTAAAAATTACCAAATGTATCTCGCAACAAATACGGGTATGAAATTGCACGAAGCAAAAATGTTGTAGCCATTTGCCAGATTAACTTGCAAATCACTACTCCAAATTAGAAATTTGACCGGGTAACTCGCAAAAACCTACTTAACTGACAATAAAGTACTGTAGCAGATTTTCAAAGACCTGTTAGGTCTGTAGATAGCAGTTTCCGTGGAAACGGTATCTATTCTGAGGAATCTATTTGGAATTCAGAATTGAGAACACCGCTTCCACTTCTGCAACGTGTTTGCTGTTTGCAGGGATGTAGGCTACTTGGAAAAGCTAAGCCGCATCTCACCATAGCCTCTCTTGTGGCTCTGTGGAGTTGAGGAATTTTCTGTCTTGTCATGATGTCATCATGTGCGGCAAAATGAGGCAGTTAGCAAGATCTGTTATGAAACCTCGTCGCTTTGAACCTTGTCCAATCTGATAATCAGGATATACTTGTCTGGATATGGTATATTCATTTAGAGCTGCGATGTCGAGCAGATTGTACAAGAGAACTAGAAGCCATCGGCGGTTTTGTCGTTTGCAAGTATATGTTTGAACCAATTGGTCAACCAAGTCAAAACCAATCTTTGTCTTGTTATAAAACCTGATGATCTCAGGCCTCTTTTTTGGGTCTTCTTCGTCAATGCTTATATCGTGATGCATGCTGAATTGATTAATTATTGTTTTTCTGCTACAAACCTCATCTTCCAAAATAATCGCGTTCCTGTCGCGCCTCAATGTTTGCAATTGAGAAATATGTGAACAATATGAACATGGAACATTATGAGTAATGATTTTACACTAAACTTATTGCAGAAATTATTATTACTCACGGGTGCCGGAAGAGGAAGGGCAGAGAGGCCATCGCCCCCTTTTCTTTCTTTATTTTCCAAAATGACATTCAAAAAGTGTCCTTTTTTTTGATCGGTTCAATGCAAATGTCATTTACCCAGTGTATTAAAATCGGGTTTAGCCAAACGATTTATCGAAAATTAAGTTAGACAACCAAATGCATATATATTGCACTGATATAAGTATTTTTGTTTCTCGTACGCGCATTTCCTAGTTTCAGACAAAAATGACAGGAAAGCGAAAACAATACGTCCACTGATAAACCCAAACACAGGCGCCATGTGAACTGAAATGGTACCAAGCGCACAAACATTTATTGCTTGCTAGCTGTAACAAATGACTTAACGCTGTTTTGTAACAAAGCATAAACCAGTAAGTAGGCCGTCCCAAAGCAAGGTTCTTTTTTGCGCATTATCAGAACGCCAGCAATTTTTCGGTGTCTACAAAGACCTTGATGAAGTATGTGGAAGTTCAGCCATTGAAGAAGAAGATTCAGTATGAAGAAGTTCAGCGAAGAAAGAACACTTACCACCGTTTGTTCTGCGTTCTTTTCCCGTTAAAGTAGCTTTATCAAACGAACCGTTTGTTGACTCATCGTCAATTTTTTTAACATCATAGCATTGATTGTTCATGCTCAAATTCTTGCAGTTATCCACATTTTCGCCTTCAACATCTACTTCGATTCCACCATACAAACTGCAGTTTAGTTCGGAATGCGTGGACGGAGGGGAGGGACGCGACATACAAAAGAAGTTTTGCGGAGAAGTCCTACCTTGATTAGCATTCGAACCAGACGACGAGTCTAACGGGTTCTTCTTTACTGCGACCATCATCTTCTTTATGCAACAGTTGGACAGGTAAATTGCTCTTGATTAAGTTTGACTCCAGTCGCTGATACATAGGCCTACGTCCTATGGTTTTCAATGGCAGAAGTTATTAATATCTTCAAACGTTCATGCCAAAGCAATGGCAACGAAATCCTAAAACATGTAAACTAGAGTATAAAAATAAACACTATAGCTTTGATTTTATTCAATTTCTAGTTTTTACCAAACTATTACAACTGCTTTGTTATCATCTGTTTTTCAGTAATCTCACACAACCTCCACCACAGAACATGTCACTCCTTCATGTGGTTGCGCAGGCTATCCGCTCAACTACAAAGCCTCGTAACATTAATGAAAGTTAATTGAAACTAAATGGTTGTTTTGTTTAATGCTTTCTTATTTTGCAATAAGATAGGGCGCAGATTTTTTAGAAACCGTCAAGGGGGCTTGAGCCCTGTGTCTGGTTATTCCGATTTAAAGCTGGACGCTACAAAAACTTGCAAAAACGTACTCTAAAAACACGCAATCCAACAGCAGGGCTTTGTTTCACTAAACCAAAACAAATAAAATAAACAAACAAAAAATTAAACATTTCTTCTTTCCAGGTTGCTTTGCTAGGAAGCACTACAGCAAACTAGGCAAAAAGCATAAAAGCAGTTTTTAACAAGTTTAACATTTCTCCTTGCAATTGCTATAATTTTTCTTTAAACGCAAAATGTCATGTTGACTTGGCTTTCACATGCAACTCTTTATCGCGAGAGACATTTGGTAATTTTTACTTCGTGCAATTTGATACCCGTATACGTTGCGAGATACATTTGGTAATTTTTACTTCGTGCAATTTGATACCCGTATACGTTGCGAGATACATTTAGTAATAGTAACTTCGTGCATATTTGTGCCCTTGCAAATGAAAACTTACAAAACTTACGTTTGTACCCGTGCTAATTATAACTAACCCTAACCTCATTTATAAAATGGTTGCACTCAGTAGGCATTTGTTAACCCTATTTAGCAAATGGTTACAAACAGCAGCCATTTGCTAACCCTATTTAGAAAAAGGTTAAACTCAGTAGCAATATGTTAACGCTATTTAGTAAATGGTTACATACAGTAGCCATTTTTAACCCTATTTAGCAAATGGTTTCACTCAGTAGCAATTTGTTAACTCTATTTAGCAAATGGTCAAAGGCAGTAGCCATTTGTTAACCCTATTTAGCAAACAATTAAAGTCAGTAGCCATTTGTAAAATAGCAAAAGGTTACCATGAGTAGTAACATGTTAACCATATTTTGCAAATAGTTACAATGAGTAGCTACATGCACATGATGTTAACCCTATTTAGCAAATGTTTACAATCAGTAGCAATTTGTTAACCCTATTTAGCAAATGGCAAATTTAGCAAGGGTATTTATCGAATTTCTTCAGTTCTAAACTCACCACCTTAAAGTTGATAACGCTTTAGATCAGTACGTTTTCCTGTACTCCATTATGAATCAACTTTTCGCTCAACTTTGCTCCTTTCTTTCTTCTTCTTCTTCGTGTCGAGTAGATGGTTTCTTGCTAACAAACGCAACTATGACAAAACTGCTAAAGAACGCAACATAATCTGTTTTATATTGCTTGCAAAATAATCACAGGCAATGTCGGCGGTTTTCATTCGTTTGCCGTGGTGAATCGCAACCACTGTTATGGAACAACAACAAAGTACGTCTTGTACAAAATGACGAATACAAAACGCTTTGCAAACAAACCGTTTAGAAACATATTGGATGAATAATTATGTTAACTGCTGTTTAATATTCTAAAATCTAAAAGGACCTACATCCTTTAGATCCGTTAAAATTTTTATGTATTAGTGAAAAAAAAGAAATGAAGTGTATTCCTTTATATGCATAGGCTTTGTGGTGCAGTATTGTGTGAGATATGCCAACGAACTATGTGTATTTTATAGCAAATAAATTTTAATGTTTATCGAGATATTATGTGTAAATAGGATCTATTCATGTAAATATTTTATATTTCATGTAAATCATGTAAATTCAATCCCGAAGCGTGGATTTCCCACCTTGAACATAAATTTTCCCTTTATGAAATCACTTCAAAAACAATCGTCACTTGTTAGCGGTAGAGGCAATTCCGGAGAAAGACCTCGGGCTACTTTGTTTACCTTCTGCGTAGGCTCATACCTGTTACGACATAATAATCAATGAAATCTTGAAAAACTTTGATAAACGTGAGGACTGAGGATCATTTAGAGTTTTTGTTGGCTGATCTGACACTTCATGTTCTATCTTCCAAAGATTTAATGCGCGAATTAATGAGTGCCGTAGGTCAAGAGAATCTTACTCCACCAGTTAATAAACGAATTCGTGCTAAAGTTCTGAAGTGCTCACCACCAGACGTCGCACTTTCTTACCCACTACAGCCACAAATACAACAAATTCAAGTGTCTAAACCACCTCATTACCCAAGATCTAACGCTAACAATGGAACAAAGAGTTTCGGACAAACAAATACTAATTTCACAAATCCTAAATTCACCAAACCAACACGAATAATTTAACTAAACATGGCAACAACGATCACCACACACAAACATTGGCCAGTTTCACAAATCATACAGCAAGTGGTAATTTATGACACAGTGATAATTTATCATATTCATCACCCACCTTTCAGAAACCAGGCCATCAACGCAGCAATTACCCTTGCGCAAAATCATTCGCGGGCAACAAAAAACATTCGGCGATCTACCCTAGATTAACCCGGTTAGCACCTACTTCCAAAAGAGACTGTCCCTTGTTAACTGTTTATGATCACGCCAATTGAATTCTTTTTTATGTAGATAGCGCTGCAGCAACTTCTCTTTCGTCGGCTAGTTTAGCTCACAAATCAAACCCCAAACCGCAAATGTTTGTTTATGCTTCAGTTAAGTCATTGTATAAAATTGAATTTATTATGACTTTTATTTGATGATCAACAGTTGTGAGAAATGAGAATAATGAGAACGATGGTTTGATTTATTGCTTTTTATTGAGTGAGGTCATACCCAGCTTTTGTTTCGTTAAAGCACTTGGAAATTTCCATTCAATTTAATTTCTTGAACTCGTTTCAAAGACCCTGACCCTCTGTGGGAAGCCTTTCCGCTTGACTAAATAGCTCTCAATGTTCCAAAGTTTATTAGTTTATAATTACAATTAATTATAATAGGCCTACCATTTGTCCTCTTTTCGGAGGAAATGACCTTTTTTAGTTAGTTATTTCGAGTTAGTTGTTTATACTTTCGACAAAACTTATAGGAGAGAAGCTGTATTTATTTCCAAAAAATTACTGTAGTTATGAAACATCTTGAATTGCCGATTTAAAAAGGGTTTTCTAACCACTTGCCCTACCAGCCCTACATACCTTTTTGAACGCTGACCACGCGTTTCTTCAATTCCGTACCAGCCCTTGGTGGTTTTACATGCGCGCAATTCGCGCATATTGACTTCAGTTCGAGGTTGGGTTCTGTTAAGTTCAAACGTGCGCCAGAAAGATTGCAACTGAACCGCACATGTAAAAAGACCAATTATTATCAAAGCAAAGGTGTGAGTTTTGCAGGCGTAGCCTTCTATTTTTAATTTTGTGGATAGTAAAGAAACACATTGCAATAATTTTGATTAAAAAAGTATTTTAGGTAAAAACCGCAAGATGAAGCCAGACAAGTCTATTTTTTGAATTTCGATTCATCTGCGTCAAGTGGTGAAAGCGTTTTATTGCAGTAAAATATTGTGTTTGCTGTTTCAAATTTGAGAAAAGTTGAAACGTTGGAAACATTTTGTCATATTTGGCCTTTTTTTGCCTCAAACTGAAAGCAATCTGTCACACAGGTCATCGTTTGATGACGACGTGGACACGATCATCAGTCCTACAAAGCTGATAAAAAGGGTGCGTAGCTATGCGTTTTGTAAATTCTGTTGATTTACAAGTTATAAATTGTTGTTTTTTATTTTGCATGTTATTAAAAGAAAAAAAAAAGAAAATTCCCAAGAACTAAGGATGCAAAATAAAAACTTGCATAAACAACAACTGGCCATTCAACTGGCCAGTGGTTAGTGAATTCAAACCATAGGTATTAATTGGGTCGTCGTGAGGCAAGTTAAACAGAAATCTTTGAAAAGTGGAGACATGTACATAATGGGTTCGCTTTTGCTCCAGTTAAGTCATTGTATAAAATTACATTTCTCATGACTTTTATTTCATGATCAATATTTGTGAGAAATGAGAATAATGAGAACGATGGTCTGATTTATTGCTTTTGACTGAGTGAGGTCATACCCAGCTTTTGTTTCGTTATAAAAATTGGACATTTTGATTCAATTTAATTAGTCAAACTCATTTCAAAGACCCTGACTCTCTGTGGGAAACCTTTCCGTTTGACTAAAGGGCTCACAATGTAGCAAAGTTCATTAGTTTAATCTAGTTTATATCTACCACAGGGTTCGATTTCCGCGGTGCAACGTAATTGTGCAAACGTAACTGTAACTAAATTACACCCATAAGTCCAGTGTTTGTGACTTTTCTAAAAACTCCCTTAGTCAAATATTAAAATTTTGACCCATCTCGCTGTGTGAAGAAAATTTGAATAAGGGCCAATTCTTTGTATTGGCGCATAATTTTGCGAAAGTTTGTTAATTTCGACAAGACGTGTTGGCTTTTCAATGTGTGCTTTACCCTTGACAAGCATAAAAATTTCATTACATTGTTTCTATAAGGCAACATGCGTTTGTGACATTGTAGCCTGTGGTGAGTAACAGTTTTTTTTTTTTAAACGATATTAAAGTCGAACATAAGAGAAAAAATACATTTTAGGGGTTATACACAGAAAATAAGTAAAATTCGGTAGTTTTAAGTAAGCGATGTTTGTTTCAGTGGTGTAGGCATTGTTAAATTAATCGTAATAGACAAAAATACATAAATATTTATTTTGAATTATATGATGATTACGTAAAGTTTAGGATTTAACCTTTTTTCAGATTTGGGGAATCCCAAAATCCAGCTAAAGTGATCTTCTGAAGTAAAAGGCAGTATATATATAAATTACACATTTATGAGTAAGTTTAATCTGGATTAAACTGGATTTAAAATTTAATCTGGAAGTAGCCAAATGTAATCTATAAATAGCAAAATGTTACCTTGGGTATCCAAATACTAATTCTATTTAGCAAATATTGTTACACGCAGTAGCCATTTCTTAACTCTGTGCGGCAATTGGTAATTGTAAATAGCAAAAGGTTACCATGGGTAGCAAAACAATAATTCTATTTAGCAAAATGTTACACTCAGTAGCCATCTGTTCACTCCATTTAGCAAATGGTAACTGGAAGTATGGCAAGGCAAATGTAAACCCTAATTAGCAAAAGATTACAATTGGTAGCCAAATGCTAATCCTTTTATTGCCGGCACAACTTATCGCGAATGTAAACAGGGGTTGGTGAAGCCGAAGCCGCAACGCGTCGCTTTGGAATGCAGACCAGACTGCAGACCACGTCATAACATCTTGTCCGACATACCACCATAATTGTGGGAACCGTAGTCTGACAACAATGGATGAAAACCTGGTCAGCTGGCTATCCAGCACCTGCCCTACAATATGATATATTTTGCTCACTCACTCAAGAAACCATCTACTCGACACGAAGAAGAAAAAAAAGAAAGAAGCAAAGTTGATTCATAATGGGGTTCAGGAAAACGTACTGATCAAAAACGTTATCAACTTTAAGGTGGTGAGTTTAGAACTGAAGAAATTTGATTTGCAAAGTTCGCACTTGAAATCAACTTTCCCATTATTTTTTTATCGTGCACGACTTTGCAGTGGCGCGATATGTTCGAATTCTTGACACCACAATATCTAAAACAGTTACTAACACCATTATGTCATTATTCTCGGAAATGTTTGGCTTTTGTTTTCTTTTACACATAGAAATCAAAAACAGCATTGAAAAGCTGAAAGTATTTTAAATTATCTTCCATTCATACTTGAAAGCTGTTCGAAATAATAGTAGAACTTACGGACAGTTTTTCTTCTTATTTTATCCAATATTAGAAGATCCCGATTTTGTGATTTCCGACTGCACTTGTCCATAATGCTTATTCATAACCCGTCATTTTGTTCTGTTGCTGGGCCACTTATATCATCTCCCTGCTGTTATAAAAATAAAATTTGCTGTTGTTCAATTTCATTTAAATTTAGATGGTTTAAGTGTCTATATACCTGTGGCATCGTAATGATGACAAGAAGTGCACAAACAAAGGTGCTGTTATCCACCCTGGAAATGTTTTATTTTTCCCGGGGCCGCCGGCATTGGCTCTTATGTGACAGCCTCCAGGTACAGCAATTGTTTGTTGTTGCCGTCATTGCTCGCGCCATACGTTTTATGAGTGGAACTGAACTCGCGGCTTAGCTTTTCCAAGTAGCCTACATCCCTGCAAACCGCAAACACGTTCCAGAAGTGGAAGCGGTGTTCTCAATTCGGAATTCCAATTAGATTCCTCAGAATAGATACCGCTTCCACGGAAACTGCTATCTACCGACCTAACAGGTATAACAAAACCGCATTTTTCTGAAAATCTTGATTGTGAAACGCTCAACAAGACGACTTTATTGGTTACAGTAATTAAACAACAAATTTGGCGCGACAGGAACGCGATTATTTTGGAAGATGAGGTTTGTAGCAGAAAAAGAATAATTAATTAATTGTTTTGACTTTAGAACCTAGAAGAAACGAAATTTGAAGTTAGCAACAGAAAGATGAAAATCGCATTGATTGCTACTGGAAAGTCGTTCCAACTCCCTTGCGTCTTCGATTTCCGCGCCGCAACGTAATTCTGGGATCGTAACTGTAAGTAAATTACACCCATAAAACCAGTCTTAGTGACTTTCATTAAAACTCCCTTAGTCAAATATTAATATTTTCCCCTCCCCTTTTCTGTGTGAAAAATTTGAATTATGGCCAATTATTTGTATTGGCCGATAATTTACATTGTTCCAATATGCGTTTGTGGCATATTAGCCTGTGACTGTGTTGACTGACGTTTTACAAACTGCTTTTTGTAAAATTGGGTGAAAAAAAGCTTTCGAGTTGTGACAAAATATTTACATGATTAAATCCTATTTACACATACTATCTCGATAAACAATGACATTTAATCGCTATAAAATACACATAGTTCGTTGCCATATCTCACACAATACTGCACCACAAAGCCTATGCATATAAAGGAACACACTTCATTGGTTTTTTTCACTAATACATAAACATTTTAACGCATCTAAAGGAAATAGGTTCTTTTAGATTTTAGAATATTAAACAGCAGTTAACATAATTATTCATCCAATATGTTTCTAAACGGTTTGTTTGCAAAGCGTTTTGTATTCGTCATTTTGTACAGGACGTACTTTGTTGTTGTTCCATAACAGTGGTTGCGATTTACCACGGCAAACGAATGAAAACTGCCGACATTGTCTGTGATTATTTTGCAGGCAGGCTAAAACAGATTATGTTGCGTTCTTTAGCAGTTTTGTCATAGTTGCAATATCATCCACGTCCTTTTCGATACTGGTTTTGTACTCTGCAAACAACCTAGACTAGAACTCGATGGCAAACTTCTTTCGCGAACGTGCTGCGATCACGCTGTTTCGCATTTTCAGGAAGTCCGACTCGAACGTTAAGACCTTTCAGGTACTGGCGCCAGTCTTTCAATTGGCCTTTGTTGTACCTGGTCACCGAGTAAGAAACTTTTTGGCATAACCTAGAATCCTACATCATCTGATTAGAAGCAGGTAATTCCTTTTTCATCTTCGTCCACATCTATCTCATGAGTTCACACAATTTTAGGTAACGAGGGTCAGCAAGATACTGCCAGAAGGTGATAGATGTATGTTAAGTTAAAGTTGACATGATAAGGCTTTAGAATTTAGGTAGTAGGCTTATAGTCATATAGTTCGTAGATTAAATAAATCTTTCAGGGAGCTTTTGAATTCTTCTTCGGAGACGTCATCTCATCAATGGAAGCACGTATTCACGAATTGCAGATTGAGAGGAAACGCAAGATTTGCATCGGTCTACCACAAGTTTGTGATTTCAAAACGTTGTAGTCCATTAACCTGGACACATAAAAGTAGAAACATTTGCAGGTTAGGACGTTCTGGTAATTGTGATTAATTTTGACATGAAACTTTCTTTGGACATACTTCAGTCTACACTCTACAGATACAATCTCCTATATAACAAACCCCATTCTACAACCCTATCTAGTTTGTTCGAATCTTTGCAGTTAAATTTGCGCGAATTCTCGCTCAATTCAAAAAAGACTAGAAAATGGTATCTGGAAGTACAGTACTCAAATGTTATTCTGTAATTCTGTTAACTCTGTGTGGCAATTGGTAATTGGAAATAGCAAAGGTTACCATGGGTAGCTAAAAACTAATCCTATTTAGCAAATTGCTACACTCAGTAGCCATCGGTTAACTCTATGTAGCAAATGGTAACTGAAATTATGGCAAATATAAACCCTAAATAACAAAAGATTACATATGGTAGCCAATTGGCAATCCTTTCATTGCCGCCGCAACAATTACACTTTGTTCACGTCTTTACCTTTAAAAATAATTATGATTTCGTGAAAAGTTTAACTCTCCGGGTTAATTGCCAATTGTAATGTATTTCCGGAGTGATTTAGTCTTTCAAGTCATGATATGATGTTGTGATGTTCATCATTGATCAAATGAATTGCTGAATATAACGGAGACCCAGGTTCACTTATTACGTAATAATGCCGAGTTCGAATAGACCGATAATTAGTTTATCGAAATATGGTCGTTCACCTGTGTGAATTCGCGTATGAGTTTTTAAATGTTGGCTTTGAGTAAATAACTTTTCACAAAACTTGCAGTGATAATTACGCTCTCCAGTATGAGTTCTTACATGAGCTTTCAAACTGCTGCTTTGGGTAAATGACTTGTCGCACACATTGCATTGATAAGGTCGCTCACCTGTGTGAGTTATTAAATGTTGTTTCAAGTTGCTTTTGCATTTGAATGATTTATCACAAAATTTGCAGGAAAATTTCTTTTCTTGTCCTTCTTTGTTGAAAAAGTCTTGTGAAATCCCATCACAGATAAGTCGTGAAAGGAGACTAGACCATCGTCGGTAATCCATGAAAGAACGTTACGACAAGTCGGTATCGAGACAAGTGGAATTTCAAGTAGGAGATAAGATCATGCTGCAAAACACTGTCATATCAAAAGATAAAAAGCGAAAGTTTCACCTCCCTTATTCAGGCCCTTACGTAGTTAATCACGTTAAGAGTACATTTTAAGAGTACATTTAAGAGTACATTTTAACAGGCTGAAGGTAAGCAGAGGAGACTTATTACTACAGCGATACCTTCATATAATCAAGCTAGTTGTCAAGACGCCAGAAGATGTCCCCCAGCAACTAGACATGCCCTTGACTGGAGCTTACTTTTTTAATAGGCCGATCAAATGCAAATCGTCACGAGAGTAACAATGTTAATAACGTTTGCAACTCCCGAAATAACGGTCGACTTCGCCGAAGCCCACGTCGCACTATTCGTTACCCAGACGTCGAAACGTATTAATTGTTTTTTGTGTGATGCTTCATACTATGTTGTTGACTAATTTCCTATGAGGTAATTTTTTTTCCCAGTTGAACAACTTGCACAGCGAGGCGATATCTAAAACAGTCTTGCCACAGACACAAGGCATACGACATTTTTAAACTAACTCGATACTAACTATAAACTTAATATTTTAAGCTGTGAACCATTCCCAAACTGCAGTGCTATATATGAAAAAGACATCAATCTAATGATTCACGAAATTATCACACGATTCTATGACGTCACAAAGTAACATACGATCTGTAGGTATTCTCACTGATATTTCTGTGTCATCTTAAGCTCCATAAATCATTGCTCGAAACGATAACAACGAAAAGAAGCAAACAAAATAATTGTGAGGGGGATTTATGCCACTTCAGGCAAGCATGTCCGACAGACATTTTACGACCTGTAAGTACGCATAGATTGTTCAATTTTGGCTCTGCATATCGGACACTCTCTGAGAGCTTTTGCGCACTCGGTGCAGCTGCAGAGGTGCCTGCATGGTACAAACACTACCTCAGCAGTTTGATCGAGGCAAATCTTGCATCTCTTCTCTTCCTGCAATTCGCGAATACGTGCTTCCATTGATGGGGTGTCGTCTACGAAGAAGAATTGAAAAGCTCCGTGAAAGATTTATTAAACCGACATACTTGTTGATATCTTTCAAGCAAATTGTGGGAGTGCCCAAGTAACAATTATAGAACATTGTGATTCAAGTAGAGTGACAAGTTTTGAAATCTGACTCACTTGACGTAGAAGCAAAGGCACCATTGCCGGGGGATAAAGTGATTGATGAGCTGGATTGTTCCAACCTATCGTCAAAATAGATGTAAATAACATCGCATTAATGAGGTTAAGAAAATAATTTTTACCGAAACTTATGAAACCGCAAAAAATGGATAAATAAAAACTTGAGTTTAATTTAGAATTAATGTCGTAGCTCACACATCATAACCTGCGCCTTTCAGATGACTTTGACTGCTTTCCTGCACAGAAAGGAACACATGACACAGAATATACTGTATAACGATTAGGCAGGAAAATACTTCACTGGCAATAACATATTCATTGGTTCCAGGCCGATTCAAGCCACAAACTATTAAACTAAGAATGAAATTAGGACAACCCAACCAACGACCATGGGTAGAAATGTCCTAATCATCACCAAACATACCTGATGCTGCTAATTTGTTGAAGGCATTTCTTTGCACTGTCCCTTGAATCACAACTGATCCGCAGGATACTAAAACATCGCCTTTTTCTTGAAGAGTTCTCCATCTAAACATATATACATAGCATTGATAGGAACATGAGTATGCTCTGTGTAAGTCATGTACGATACCAGTATTGTATTGGCTTCAGTCATCTTTAGTCACATTCTCACTTGATTTCACTCGAATCTGGTTGAAAGTCAAGACGGCGAAAAATTTTAAGCAACAAAATCAAATATTTCACATTTTTATGTAAAATATATTTTGTTACATTTTTAGGTAACAAAATATCCAAATAAGCTTAGGTACAACTCAACTCACATGTTGTAATGAAAATTCCTGTGTTAAACTCGCCTAGTTTATCTTGATTACACTGGTCAACAGCCAATTTGCTTCTGAAACGAATGAGGTCAATCTTGGCTAATTTCGATTGAGCGATTTCACCAATGCATATCTGCAATGCAATAGAGGTACCATTGAAAACAGAATCAATCAATGCTTGCTCACTTTTGCAAGATGATATGTAGGGATGCACCATTAACCGTATACGAGTTCAGGCCAAAAGGAATATAACATATAAAATAGATTAGAAATTTATATTTGGAAGGTGGCAGTTATTTGTTGCATCTGCTATGCTGAAATATAAACACATGCAATTATTACACTGTTTGTAGATTGTTACTGATGTGTTCAATAAAGTGCACCAAGGCTTGCCATATATAGATCAACATACAAAAATGAAAAAAATTTTTATCTTTTAAACTAGAGCTAACCAGCAACTTTACCCGACATTTTTGGATTCAGCGTCCAAAAATACATAAGAGTCAATTGTTTTCTTAACGGAAGCAAAAAAGTTTTGAAAAATTGTTGACCAGTGTTACTTGCGTTTGTCTGCTTCGCGCATTCCTTAGTTGTAGACTAAGAATACTCCACGATTCGTATTGTCACAAACGAACATCCTTTGAGCTGTGAGGTTGTGTTGCTTTTCAACTATTATTGTTTTCCTATTATTCTATTATTTCAGGTGAATGATTTACGTTAAATAAAGCTAAGAATAACGGCATCATTTAGTACACATGTTTTGTTCTTTTCTTTGCCGCGATGTAAAATATTGGATTCAATTTATCAGCAGGTCTGTATGAGAAATATTTGAATGACGTCACGATGACCAGTAGTAGATAGAAATTCACTACAAGCAAATTACTTATTGTTCCTGTCATTGTCTATGTTTTCAGCGTCATCTTCCAACTCAGCGATTTCGTTTTCCTTGTGAGGTGACTCAGCATCTTCATCTCGTGCTTTGTTTGATGATGTCACAATAGTTTGGCGATGTCTGTGATTAAAAAAAAATTTCTTTACGAAAATATAACAGAAAATCAATCTGTACAAGCGAGTAGCACGCGGCGTGAATACTTTGTTATTTGTTTGTTGGAGTCCTCAAGCACCGATGCGTGGCGATTGGTTGACTCTGCTTCTGACCGGACAGGACTGGGACTGCAAAAATGGGAGAGAACTTTTTTCTGTGGCCAAACAGAATTCAAACCTAAAAGGCAGCACCCAGTGACTGGGGTTGCTCTGCATCCTCACGTCTCTTCCTCTTGCTGTGAAGGCGGCACACTGACCGGGGAAGTCGGACTCATTGAAGGTTGCTCCTCATCACTGATTGACTCGTTCTTCGTCGCTCGAGTAGCATCCATTTCTGATGCAACATTTTTGTGATTTCTATGTTATCTTGCTAATAACATCCAAAACATTTTGAACAAACGAAAAGATTTGGAATTTTGGATACCTTTCACTTCGATTCTTCCTTCTTAATCTTCAACAAACTGAAAGCAAAGATACTATTTAATATGCAGTGTGGCAATATATTATTCATTACTAATTACAACTGTTAAAAATTTATAATTAATGAAATGAACTAACTCTGCTTATACAAGTTGGAGTGAGAGTTTCCAGGGCTTGTTCGACAAACTGAGCAGTCTGATTCATAAATCGATCGATCACTCGAAATTTGCTTTTGCTTTCAATGGTGCTATTGGCGAATTGGGAAATATTATACTGTACTCTGACTGTTTGTTAGCTCTATTTGATGGAAATATAGTTACAAAACTGTAAAAAATTCGGTCCAAGCCAAGTGTGTCACTTAAGCTGGCTGGCAAACTGAACAGTAGTACATGTAAATGGTCTTCCACTCTTCCAACACAAAAGGATGCGTTATATAGTCAGTTCCCATTTGACAATACCCTACACGAAATTAGAAAAAATTGACCTAACATTGGCAAATACAAAGGAAATGAGCGAAACGGAACGTGATGTTAATTGACCGTGGGATAAAGAAGAGGCTATGATCGAAAACGTTATAAATTATACCATGGTGGGTTTGGACTAAAGAAACAAAGATCGGCGGCCTAGAAGGTTAATGATGCAAAGCCTTTTACAACTGACACAACTCGACTTGATGTATTGTCAAAAAAACGTTCCTCAATGAGTTTGATTGAGGCGCGACCACCAGGATGCGCGATATTACGTAAGTGGTCAAATACAGTGCGATGCGCGATATTACCTAAGAGTCAAATACGAGTTTCTCCGTTTTGAAAGTGCAACTGTTCCACGTAATGCGACCGTGGCCAATCAAGCCTTCCCCGGTGAATATAACTGCAAAATTCGGGTAATCTTTGTGACTTCATTGTGGTCTGTCATGCGTGATGCCGCACAATGGAGTTGGCAAGGTGTGACGACCTCAGGACCTCCGCCCCGTTGGAAAGTAACAAGTCAAAACTCAATAGTTACTTTTACACTGTTTTCAGATTTCTGTCCAATTTTCCCACCAAACACGCGAGCGATTGTTTTCGCGCGTCTTGTGTTAACCCTTATCAGCACATGCGTTGACATTTTGTCAAAATTGATTTTTTGTGTGACATTGCTCTCGTACCTTATGCACTAGCTCAGCAACATCCTGTGACGATGGAGAACTTCTGAATAGCTTACTGCTGTAGCGATTTCAAAACGTTAAATTGTTTCCACAATGAGTTATTTGCATTTTAACTTAATCGGAACATCTGTTGACAAAATTTCAACAATCAGAAACAATAGGAGTTTGGAATGTAAAGTCACTACATAGTAGTTAGCTATTATCATAAAGTGATAACCGGGGACTTACAGGAGAGTTGCACGTGTATTTAGAGAATCACTGTCTGACTAGAAGGAGTTAGATTTCCAGTTGATATAACTCAGAAGAAAAATATTGTCTAAGCAGTTGTGTCGGAAACGTTTGCCTTAGCTCTAACTAGCTCTTACAAGCTCTGCGCAACGTCTACATTCCTAGGGAATCATTGACTGTGGATGAACAACTGATCGGATATCGAGGCAAAATTCCTGGAAGAACATACATGCCATCGAAACCAAGGAAATATGGTGTAAAGTTCTTTTGGCTGTGTGAAGCCACATCAGGTTTTGCTCTAAATGGCATTATTTATTCCGGAAAATAATCCGACTCGGCTCCTCAAAGAAATCTTGCAAATGATATAGTGATGAACCTGTGTTTTGTTTACTTTGGTACTGGTCGTGACATATACATTGACAGATATTTTACATATCTTGGTCTTGTTTGCAGTCTCTTGCTTCAAAAGCTTACATTGGTAGGAACAGTAATGGCTAATAGCAGTGAAGTTCCATCGCAGCTCAAATCAGCGAGGGGAAAAGAGGTGGAAAGTACTGAAGCGTTGTATGACCATTTGAACAACTTTCTGCTATTGTCATATGTACCAAAACGAAACAGGAATGTCCTCATGATGTCTTCTTCACACTCTTCTGTTTCCATCACTGAAACTCACAGGAAACCTGCAGTTATCATGGATTACAACAAACATAAAGGTGGAGTTGACACTCTTGATGAAAACTGTGAAGAATTCAATTGCTTGAGGAAAACAAATCGTTGGCCAATGGTTAATAATTACAATTTGATAAATGTTGCCAGTAACAACGCATTTCTCATAATAAGAGGCAATTGGAAAAGTAACAAAAAAACAGATTTTCTCAAACAACTTAGCTTTCAGCTTGCTCAACCATATGTCATCCAAAGAAAATTGGCGGGAGAAACTAAACTACTTGCCGAAAAGTTGAGGTTCATTGCTGCTGCTACTTCAAGCACTTTCAATCGCGCAGTTCAAGGTATCAAACGGGGAAGATGCTACAGATGTGCAGAGCATACTCGATCTGCATGTATCACTTGTAGCCGACGGGTTTACCCACGACACAGAAAACTTCAGAAGAACAAATAATGCTTGGAATGCTGAACAATTTGTTGTAGTGCTCCACGTTTCTTCGTTTTTGTGTTTGAAAAACATGTACCAAAACTTCGCTCGTTAAGATTTTCTTGTATTTCATCTGAGAACTAGTAAGCTAAAACTATGTCCTGGGTAGCAAGCAGACCTCCCAATTAGGATTAATGATTGTTTTTTTAAAGTTTTATCAACATCAAATCATCTAAAATAACAACTTCACTTTGAGACCAGCGCATTTGTATCGAAAAACACAAGGAAATGCCATGTTGACAATTTGTCAACATGTGTGCCGATTAAGTTACCTAAAATCCCTGTGCTAATAAGGGTTAAACAAAGATGCCAGTTCTCATTTCACAATAAACTGCGGAAAAAAAATGACGACCAATTAACCAATGTCTAGAAATAGGTTACTAGGTTTAATAAAACCATAAATTTTACAAAATGAATGAGAAAAATAGATCGTAAAGTTAATTCACCGTGGGTTACAGACCTAACGATCAAAAAGATTATCAATCATACCATGGTGAGTTTAGAACTAAAGAAACTAAGAAAGGAGCCCTAGAAAGCGAATGATGCAAAGCCTTATACAACTGAAACAATTCAAAAGCTTTTTTTCACCCAATTTTACAAAAAGCATTTGGTAAAACGTCAGTCAACACAGTCACAGGCTAATATGCCACAAACGCATATTGGAACAATGTAAATTATCGGCCAATACAAATAATTGGCCATAATTCAAATTTTTCACACAGAGAAGGTGAGGAGAAAATATTAATATATGACTAAGGGAGTTTTAATGAAAGTCTCTAAGACTGGTTTTAAGGGTGTAATTTACTTACAGTTACGATCCCACAATTACGTTGCGGCGCGGAAATCGAAGACGCAAGGGAGTTGGAACGACTTTCCAGTAGCAATCAATGCGATTTTCATCTTTCTGTTGCTAACTTCAAATTTCGTTTCTTCAGGGTTCTAAAGTCTAAACAATTAATTATTTATTGTTTTTCAGCTTAAAACCTCATCTTCCAAAATAATCGCGTTCCTGTCGCGCCAAATTTGTTGTTTAGTTACTGTAACCAATAAAGTCGTCTTGTTGAGCGTTTCACAATCAAGATTTTCGGAAAAATGCGTTTTTGTTATACCTGTTAGGTCGGTAGATAGCAGTTCCCGTGGAAACGGTATCTATTCTGAGGAATCTATTTGGAATTCCGAATTGAGAACATCGCTTCCACTTCTGCAAAGTGTTTGCTGTTTGCAGGGATGTACTTGGAAAAGCTAAGCCGCATCTCACCATAGCCTCTCTTGTGGCTCTGTGGAGTTGAGGAATTTTCTGTCTTGTCATGATGTCATCATGTGCGGCAAAATGAGGCAGTTAGCAAGATCTGTTATGAAACCTCGTCGCTTTGAACCTAGTCCACTCTGATAATCAGGATATACTTGTCTGAATATGGTATATGCATTTAGAGCTGCGATGTCGAGCAGATTGTAAAAGAGAACTAGAAGCTATCGGCGGGTTTGTCGTTTGCAAGTATATGTTTGAACCATTTGGTCAACCAAATCAAAACCAATCTCTGTCTTGTTATAAAACCTGATAATCTCAGGCCTCTTTTTTGGGTCTTCTTCGTCAATGCATTTTTCTTGTCAAACGTAAAATTTTACAGAACAACCGTTTTCTCATCATGTATAAGTATAAAAGGCTAACAAAGTCAAGACAATCCAGGAGTTATTTCGCAATATGTGTTAAGCAGTTATGATGAATAGCGTTGTTGGGTCATTTTTACCCCTGTTATGCATTCAAGGGTTAACTACTTCAGCTGGCTGACAACAGTTCATTTAACCGCCCAAATTAACACTTTGGCATCATTAAAAGGTTCATATATAATATTTAAGGTTAATTTTTACACTCAGTCGCCATTTGTAAACCCTGTTTAGCAAATGGGTACAATCAGTCAATATTCAGTTAATATTTTAGCTTATTGTTTAACCTTATTTAGCAAATGGGTACACTCAGTCGCCATTTGCAAACCCTGTTTAGCAAATGGGTACAATCAGTCAATATTCAGTTAATATTTTAGCTTATTTTTTAACCTTGTTTAGCAAATGGGTACACTCAGTCGCCATTTGTAAACCCTGTTTAGCAAATTGTTACAATCAGTAAGTTACAATTCGCACGGGTACAAATGTGCACGACGTAACTATTACCAAATGTATCTCGCAAAATATACGGGTATGAAATTGCACGAAGTAAAAATTACCAATTGTATCTCGCAACAAATACGGGTATCAAATTGCACGAAGCAAAAATTTTGTAGCCATTTGCCAGATTACCTTGCAAATCACTACTCCAAATTAGAAATTTGACCGGGGAACTCGCAAAAACCTACTTAACTGACAATAAAGTACTGTAGCAGATTTTCAAAGACCTGTTAGGTCGGTAGATAGCAGTTTCCGTGGAAGCGGTATCTAATCTGAGGAATCTATTTGGAATTCCGAATTGAGAACACCGCTTCCACTTCTGCAACGTGTTTGCTGTTTGCAGGGATGTAGGCTACTTGGAAAAGCTAAGCCGCGAGTTCAGTTCCACTCATAAAACGTATGGCGCGAGCAATGACGGCAACAACAAACAATTGCTGTACCTGGAGGCTGTCACATAAGAGCCAATGCTGGCGGCCCCGGGGAAAATAAAACATTTCCAGGGTGGATAACAGCACCTTTGTTTGTGCACTTTTTGTTGTTTCCACCACGTGTCCACGTTTTATACACTGTAAAAAATAACCTTAAAATTGCATACAATTTTATTTTATTTTACATAAAAACATATGTAGATGTTTGTGACAGATAATTATGTGTTTTTTTACTAACACACTTCAGAATTTACAAAACATTTTTTGTTTTTTGATTTTGTTTTATGTATAACCATAAAACATATATTTGTTTGCAATTTTATGGTAAACTTATGTAACAGTACACTAAGAATAAAAATTGAAATTGATAAAAAATACAGTATTTCAATAGAGTAAAGCAAATACAAATGTGGGCTCTATTTCTGTCAATAGGGCTGTAATACTAGGCTTATTGTGATTTATAAGATCGAAAACAAAACCATAATGAAAAAAATTTCTACCCAAACTACAACCACTTTTTGCAAATCCTTGACGTTCTTTTAAAAATTTCTTTAAGGTTAATTTGTATATTAACTTATTTATTCTATTTTTGTCCTGGAATGAAATATATCAAAAAGATATGTAATTCATATTTTGTATGCAACCCATAGACCTAAACGTACCATGAAATGCTTCCACAGGTTTATAGTCTTGGTTAAACTCTAAGTTATAAAATTGTATAAATAACTATTTTTTGAATTAAATTAACGTTTAAAGTTAATTTTTGTTTCCCTTTTTCCAAAGTATGATATTTCCAATTCTTCAGAAAAAAATGTTTAGATTTTTATGTTCTTTCTCTGAAAACTACTGCTGCACGCAGCACGTGGCATGCCTCTATGAGTTCTGCTTTGGGTTTGGTCAGGTTTGATGCAAACTGCATTGTATCTAATAACAGGACTAGGCTAGGCTAGGCTATATGAGGTTGTATACTTGTACCCAACTTAGGAATATACGAAGTTGTAAAACCATTAGGAGAACTTTGTTGCTCTAAATCTTGTAATTTGACTGACTATTTTCCACTGAAAGCTTACAAGGTCAATAGATAAAGGTTTCTCATTTTAAAGCATGCGGTTATTTGAGCATTTCACATCTGCTTAAGCACTACCAATTAGTGAATTATACACAACAGGTGTATAATTAAGGAGGCTTCAAACACCAAAAATACCATGCAATATTTGTTTGTTTTATTATAGGCCTACAGTGAATTTATTAAAAGACTAGTTAGGCCTAAGCCTACTAGAAAAATCTTGCATGGGACTCTCTGAAATTTTGCTTGTCAATTTAGTATGCTTTGGACTACCATTTCGTGGTACAAGAGGCTTACCCACGTTTCCTTAGATCAGTTTCAAATTATTGTTCAAAATCAACTGCAGCGATTGTTGCAGTTCATGCAAACACAACAGCTAAAAATGCAGATTTGCATAGAATTATCTTTGATATCAATTTGGCAAAAGAAAAGGTTGATGCAGATACAGATGTAGATATAATTGGTGTAGTAATTATGCTCTGTAAGTACTTCCATGAAGATCCAAATGAACTTTTGTTAAAGGTGAGCACCACTAATGTCGATACAGATGTCTAATTTATGAAAATAATTTGAAAGTTATGGTATACTGATATGTTGATTCGTAATCCAGTAAGAAACATTTGATTGTATAAGACTCATAGACGTCATAGTACACAAAAAAATATTTTTCTTTGAAGGAAGATGAAGATGTCCCGTTGAACCCTTGCATTGTGGCACATGGTAATTAATTTGACTATTTTTGTGTGTTATCAGTTGTAGTGCATTACTGTACTGTACTTTGCCTTTTGTTAGGGCCAGATGTGTTAACCTCAAAAAGGTTTTACATTTTCGTGGACAAGAAGTGTGCTTTTGACTACATCAATTCTGCCCTTGAAGCTGTCACCTTACCATCTGCATGCTACTACGTGTTTAATGTAAGGTATCCTGAAGAACTAAGCGCGACTCTGGAATTACTGCAAAGGTTAGTTCACGAGTATCTGTACCTTGTCACCATTGTTATCGTAAGCAGTAGCGGATATTTGTTTGTTGTTTCTACTGTTTATTTAAAAAATAGAATGCATTTTTGCTTGTTGACATCAAAGTATTTTTTGCTTTCAGAAATTTTGCTAATATTGACCCACTACATGGGAGAAAAACTAAGCATCATGGCCAAAAAGCACAGAAAAAAGGAATTAATGACAAACTGCTATATTTCTACAACGCAATAAATAACTTCGAAGTACTTGTGTAAGAATAGTTGTGACCAGACATTTCTGTCAAGTATTTCTGTTTTACCTGACCATTTTTCTTCGAGGACAATGTTGTTATTTGCATGTGATTTATACAGTTATAAAATTGATTATTCTGATGTAAAGTAGTTTGAGCGCATTTTGTTTCATCGAAATGTGCATAACTATGTGTTTAAATGTGATGCTGATGACTGCAACCCAAACTTCAGAAAGTATACTTCACTTGTGTCTTACTACAAAAGAAAGCATAAGACAAAACCATATCAAAGAACTTTTACTGAACCTGACATTTCTTGTGATTTGTATAAACGTGCACAGTCTGATTGTACTCTGAGTACGAACTGTTTTGAGTAACCAACTGTACAATATTGTAAAACATGTCAAGTGTCATATTTTCAATGGTGAAGTAATTAACTGTCTGTATCACCACTGTCATGCAAAGTAAAGTAAATAAAAGTAATTGTAAATAAAAGGCGGGTGATTGCTAGATTTACTTTTAATAAAGTAATGATTTTTGCATTAATACAGCTAATTATATGTAGAAAACATGTTTATAGGATCTGTAATAAACATACTATCATTAATATTTTAACAGTCTTATGCGTTAATTTACATAACGCGTTGTTTTCGGAAAAACAAATTGCTTTGTGTAAAAGCACTTTACATCTTTTGAATATAAAAATACATAATTTTGTATGGCGACACTGCTGCCATACATTTAGATGTAAACAAGAAAAATTTTTTTTTACAGTGTAGGTATATGAGAGACTGTGAGATGGTAATTAGCTGTGGAGTGTGGAGTGGCAGTTTTTTAAAACGGGTTTTCTAAGAGTACCGCGTCAATGTGGTCATCGAAAGCAGTGTTTTTGTAAGTTTGTAAGATAAATCGTTCTTTGACCAGGATTGCGAGCAAAAGTTAGCAACCATGGTTATGCTGTATTCACACATCGCGAATTCGTACAACATTTCAGGACAAATTTTGAAACTTGAAAAGGTAAGGAACATTAGAGCCATGTACATTTTGTGACATTTATTGGATTTCGTTATGAGATGCTATGGTTTTGGTTGTTGTGGTCGCCGTTGTTTTGGCCAGTTGAACAACTTCATTATTATATTTTCTCTTGTTTATATCTTTATCTTGTTATATGACTATTATTAACATCAATTTTAACTTTCACATTAACCATAACCACATGTGTTGTTATTTTTGTTCTCAATCTGAGAGCCCACATTCTAATCGTCTTGTTTGTTTCAGCTGGGCCGACTCTGACGAATTATGGCGCTCGATGGTCGACAAAGATTCGCTTTATTACCGAAACAGCGCTTACTTGTCGAGACACGAAGATTTGCAACCTCTAGTGCGCACCATCCTGCTAGACTAGTTAATGGATGGAACGGATGGAACTCTGTTGAGTTGAGGAATTTTCTGTCTTGTCATCATGTGGGGTAAAATGAGGCAGTTAGCAAGATCTGTTATGAAACCTCGTCGCTTTGAACCTTGTCCAATCTGATAATCAGGATATACTTGTCTGGATATGGTATATGCATTTAGAGCTGCGATGTCGAGCAGATTGTGAAAGAGAACTAGAGGCCATCGGCGGTTTTGTCGTTTGCAAGTATATGTTGGCAAGTATCGAGACAAGTGGAATTTCAAGTAGGAGATAAGATCATGCTGCAAAACACTGTCATATCAAAAGATAAAAAGCGAAAGTTTCACCTCCCTTATTCAGGCCCTTACGTAGTTAATCACGTTAAGAGTACTTTTTAAGAGTACATTTAAGAGTACATTTTAACAGGCTGAAGGTAAGCAGAGGAGACTTATTACTACAGCGATACCTTCATATAATCAAGCTAGTTGTCAAGACGCCAGAAGATGTCCCCCAGCAACTAGACATGCCCTTGACTGGAGCTTACTTTTTTAATAGGCCGATCAAATGCAAATCGTCACGAGAGTAACAATGTTAATAACGTTTGCAACTCCCGAAATAACGGTCGACTTCGCCGAAGCCCACGTCGCACTATTCGTTACCCAGACGTCGAAACGTATTAATTGTTTTTTGTGTGATGCTTCATACTATGTTGTTGACTAATTTCCTATGAGGTAATTTTTTTTCCCAGTTGAACAACTTGCACAGCGAGGCGATATCTAAAACAGTCTTGCCACAGACACAAGGCATACGACATTTTTAAACTAACTCGATACTAACTATAAACTTAATATTTTAAGCTGTGAACCATTCCCAAACTGCAGTGCTATATATGAAAAAGACATCAATCTAATGATTCACGAAGTTATCACACGATTCTATGACGTCACAAAGTAACATACGATCTGTAGGTATTCTCACTGATATTTCTGTGTCATCTTAAGCTCCATAAATCATTGCTCGAAACGATAACAACGAAAAGAAGCAAACAAAATAATTGTGAGGGGGATTTATGCCACTTCAGGCAAGCATGTCCGACAGACATTTTACGACCTGTAAGTACGCATAGATTGTTCAATTTTGGCTCTGCATATCGGACACTCTCTGAGAGCTTTTGCGCACTCGGTGCAGCTGCAGAGGTGCCTGCATGGTACAAACACTACCTCAGCAGTTTGATCGAGGCAAATCTTGCATCTCTTCTCTTCCTGCAATTCGCGAATACGTGCTTCCATTGATGGGGTGTCGTCTACGAAGAAGAATTGAAAATCTCCGTGAAAGATTTATTAAACCGACATACTTGTTGATATCTTTCAAGCAAATTGTGGGAGTGCCCAAGTAACAATTATAGAACATTGTGATTCAAGTAGAGTGACAAGTTTTGAAATCTGACTCACTTGACGTAGAAGCAAAGGCATCATTGCCGGGGGATAAAGTGATTGATGAGCTGGATTGTTCCAACCTATCGTCAAAATAGATGTAAATAACATCGCATTAATGAGGTTAAGAAAATAATTTTTACCGAAACTTATGAAACCGCAAAAAATGGATAAATAAAAACTTGAGTTTAATTTAGAATTAATGTCGTAGCTCACACATCATAACCTGCGCCTTTCAGATGACTTTGACTGCTTTCCTGCACAGAAAGGAACACATGACACAGAATATACTGTATAACGATTAGGCAGGAAAATACTTCACTGGCAATAACATATTCATTGGTTCCAGGCCGATTCAAGCCACAAACTATTAAACTAAGAATGAAATTAGGACAACCCAACCAACGACCATGGGTAGAAATGTCCTAATCATCACCAAACATACCTGATGCTGCTAATTTGTTGATATTGCTAATTCACTATATTTTTTGGAATCAATAGAATGGAGTTAAATCTAGTTTTAGTTGTTGTTGTTGGCTTTGTCATAATGAAATAATAACGGAAAATGTTGTTTCCAGAATCTATTTCTAAAAAATTACATAAAGAAGAAAAACACATGTATGCAAGGCGATTTTGCTACACAAACACAAGACAAAAGCCTTAAGGCCTGGTGCTGTAGGTATTTTTTCAAAACTGTTACAGAGCAAACCTACGCTGTCACTTAAAGCACTCAAAACTTATAACTTAATCACAAAGAAACATTTTTTCGAGATTGGCGACGATATATGAGTTCACCTTCAGGTAAAAGGTTCCATATATAGTCCCCCATCATATTTTCGTTGTACTGTCCTTGATAGCGTTCCTCAAAATACCTGATATCTTGATAAAATCTTTCACCTTGTTCTTCTGAGTAGTCCCCCATGTTATCCTTAAATTCATCAAGATGAGCATGTAGTACGTGTAGTTTCAGCGACATCCTGCATCCCATCTTCCAATACGCATCCACAAGTTCATCGACAAGTTCCCTGTAATTCTCTGCCTTGTGATTACCCAGGAACCCGTTAACTACAGAAACGAAAGAAGTCCAAGCTCTCCGTTCAACCTCAGACAGCATCTCTGGAAAATTGATGGAATTTATCAGTCGTTTCACTTCAGGTCCCACAAATACTCCAGCTTTGATTCTTGCTTCTGACAATTTTGGAAACTGCTCTGGAATGTGCTTGAATGCGTCACCTTCTATATCATGGCAGTAGCATAAATCATCTTTAAACATGTAGAACACTGAGAAGCCGCGATGTCGCTTTCTCTGTGAAGTAATTCGAACACTGTCATCCAGTAAGTCCCATTGCTTTAGTCTGGAAATGAGTCGCTCAGATTTTGACTTTGTCAAGGACAGTTCCCTGACAAGATTGTTAATATCTTCTTGGTTCGGGTTGTAGGGCCTTTCACCAGCAACTCGGCGTTGGAGACAAGCAACAGATGATTCATCTGTTTCAGAATCTGTAGAGCTTGCATGTGCTATGAAATGTTTATCGCTCAAGAGTGGTTGTGACACAGGCATGTCAGTCATGTTATGGGGTACAGGTGCAATAGATGACGGAATGTCAGGGTACTTGATAGAAGGTGCATTCTTTCCCTTCCGTCATTTGCTTGGGTCCACCATACAGAAGTAGCAGTCTGTGAGATGGTTTGTGGGCTCACGTCAGACACGGGGAATAGCAAAACGCATTGCTCTTTTCTCTCCTCTAAACCAACCTTCTAGAGTACGACAGCAGTATTGACATATGTGTGGTGCCCAACGTTTATCTTGATCACCGACTGGCATGCCAAAATATGCATGATAGGCTTCTGTCGCACGGCTGCAACTCTCCAGACAGTGCTTTTTTTGCAAAGAACTCACCACACACATAGCAGAAGGAATCTGAGTACTGAGCTGAGTACTTGCAACCATGGCTAACTATAGCACACTTTTAACAATTGCGATAAAACTAACAAAACCAGTAAAGATTCAATAAGAAAAGACATCTGCTAAAAACTATCAACACAATCAGTCACACTACCTTGCTAAAACATTAAAATACCTTAATCACCTTAATAAAACTAAAACTCAATAACCTTAATAGCCTACCTTAAAATACCAATCTAATCAACATGCTCATTTTTATGAGAAGTAGCACAATTTTTAAACTAGCCGTAGAAACACAAACCCAAAGTTATGATGATCTTTAATAAACATCTGCTGAATTTTGATTAAATTTAAAACTAATATTAATGTAACTATTTGTATTGTATTGTATTATTGTTATTGTATTGTATTAATATGTGTAACTATTTGTACTAATAATAATGTAACTAATATCTAAATGTAGTCTGTAACTAAACTACCAGCATAATATGTGTAATTTTGTATATATAATTAAATGCCTTCATTTCCTTGCCAGTTGCCACCATTTCAATAATCTTTTTGGATTCCATACATACGAAAACTGTCTAAATCATAAAAATTTCGCAAACTTCACATAATACAAAACAACTTTTGTCTTTTATTTATTATTGACAATTTTCCCAACAAGCACATTACTGAAACCAATATAACTTCCACGCAAATGTCCATTATGCCTGACAAACTCATAAATGTATGTATTCTTACTCATAAAATGTGTATTGTTTAAAACGATTTAGAACAAAATCTACAAGATCATCAATATCTACAAGCCCCCACCCTTGCGACTTACACCATCAGCCTTACCAGTGTTCCCCCACCCCAGCCTCTACATTGGTGACTTCAATAGTCACCACACAGACTGGGGCTACAAAACAACCAACAAAGATGGAGAAAGCCTGGCTGCCTGGACAGCCAATAACAACCTCACCCTACTACACGATCCTAAGGGTGCTGCTAGCTTCTTCTCCGGGCGTTGGAACACTGGTACAAACCCAGACCTGGCATTCGCAAGTATGGGCTCCGATTGTCGACACCCGCACAGACGCGTGCTAGAGAAGTTCCCAAGGTCCCAACATCGACCCTCGCTTGTCACGGCCCCCAAACTCGCACTGCCTGTTCCGAGCAAGCGGATTAAGCGTTGGAACTTCAGAAAGGCCGACTGGAAACGCTACGGCTTCCATACAAAAAAAGCCGCGAAGCGTCTACCTCCGCCACACACCATCCACGTGGACGAAGCCTACCAGGACCTCTGCGACGCAATAACATCTGCGGCCAAAAAATCCATCCCCCGCGGCCGTCGGAAGATCTACATACCGTGCTGGGATGAGGAGTGCCAAAGCCTCTACTGCGACTTCCTTGATGCCCCTCAGGGCGACGACACCAACACATCAGCCACAGTCTTACTGGAAAGGCTTGATCAGAAGAGGAAGCTCCGCTGGACGGAGGCTGTCGAGTCAATCGACTTCACACACTCTAGCCGCACAGCATGGAGCACATTGAACAATCTCACTGGCAGGTCACGAGGATCTCGCCAACAATGTCCTGTCTCGCCTAATGCCATCGCGACACAACTTGTGAAGAACGGGACGTTTAAAACGAGAGACCGTGAATTAGACAGGTCCGTCCTTCAGGTAATGACGGACCTCTGGAAGGTGCCAACATCACACGCAGACAATATCTCCGGCGACTTCACTATTGAAGAATTCGTCGCCGCCCTCCAGCACATAAAGCCAGGTAAAGCTCCGGGCCTTGACCATCTATGTCCGGAACTAATACTCCATGCTGCTCCCGCCCTGAAGTCCTGGTTAAAAGACTTCCTTTCCTGCTGCATGCGCCACCTGCGCATCCCTAAAATCTGGAGAAGAGCCCTCGTCGTTGCAGTCCCTATGCCGAAGAAGCCCCCAAGGGATCCAAAGAGCTACCGTCCCATCTCCTTGCTCTGCATCCCCTTCAAGATCCTAGAAAGACTCATCTACGCCCGTGTCGAACCGATAATAGACCCACAGCTCCCTCGTGAACAAGCTGGCTTCCGACACGGAAGATCAACCGTAGACCAGGTCACACTCATGACCCAAGACATCGAGGACAGCTTCTCAGCTAAGAAGAAGGCCGGCGCCGTGTTTGTTGATCTCACGGCTGCCTATGACACCGTGTGGCACACCAGTCTCACCTGCAAACTACTCCGTCTACTTCCTGACAGGCACATGGTCCGTATGATTATGGAACTTGTACAAAATCGTAGTTTCACCCTCACCACCGGCAGCGGCCCACGAAGTAGACTACGCCGACTCAGAAACGGCGTCCCACAGGGCTCCGTCTTGGCTCCCCTCCTATTCAACACATACACCTACGATCTGCCCAGCACCACCTCCAGGAAGTATGCCTATGCAGACGACCTGGCACTCCTGCATTCTGCCGGAAACTGGCAGTCGATGGAGAGGCACCTTAGCCAAGACATGCAAACACTAACAGCATATCTCCAGAAATGGAAGCTGCAGCTCAGCAAGGCAAAGACAGTGTCGGCGGTCTTCCACCTCAACAACAAGGAAGCACAGCGTGAGATAAACATCACTATTGATGGGGAAACCCTGCCCTACAGAGCCGAGCCCACTTACCTCGGCGTGACCTTGGACAGGGCACTCACGTTTCGTCGACCACTGGAGTTACTGCGCAATAAACTATCTGCGCACGTCGCACTCCTAAGGCGGCTGGCGGGCTCAGGTTAGGGGGCCGGCGCAAAAACGCTCCGCACAGCCACCCTGGCACTTGTCCACTCCACCGCCGAGTACTGCGCACCAGTGTGGTGCCGCAGCTCCCATACCCGCCACATCAACACCGCCATCAACGACGCGCTGCGTATTGTGACTGGTTGCCTGCGTCCCACTCCAACGGACTACCTACCAATCCTTGCAGGCATCCAACCTGCTGAGCTACGCCGCAAAGGAGCCATGATCTCTCTCGCCCGCCGCGCTTTGGACCCTAAACATCGTCTCCATACCCCACTTCAGCGACCACCACCTGGAAAGCAGCGACTGAAATCAAGACACCCCTTTGTGCCGGCCGCACAACAGCTACTCAGTAGCGCAGAAGACCTTGGACTAAGTGCGGCGTACTGGACGAACCACATGTGGAGCATAGAGTGGCAAAACAACTCCTCCAGACTCTGTGACTTCATAACCGACGCCGACCGAAACCCACCGGGAATGTCCCTCGCAAGAACTGCCTGGGTCATGCTCAACCGTTTGCGCACCGGAGTCGGACGCTTTCGTTCAGACATGCACAACTGGGGACTGGCTCCCTCACCAGGATGAGAGTGTGGTGCCACAGAGCAGACAGCAGACCATGTGATCAATGCCTGCCCAATCCATCGGCCCCCACGTGGTGTGCTTGGTCTGAAAAGACTAGACGAGGATACAATCGCATGGCTGATGACCTCCTGCCCGGAGATCTAGTCTGGAAAGAAGAAACGCTCAAACGAAGAAGAACAAAATGAGGTCAGATTTTAAACTTGTTAGGTGAAAAAACTGGTTGCCCTACTAATAAGTGATTTGCCACTTTACTGCGATTGTATTTCAACCTGATTTAATTTCATTTACGATTTTCATTTTAACCAATCATGCGAATTATCATGGAATATTATCTAAAGACGTTAAATGCCGCACGTGATCTATGTCCCAGATACGCACAACAGCGAGTGTTCATCACCTGAAGTGATGGTGTAAGCACCTCAGGGGTGTCCGTGCATGTAACACTGGTCAACAATTTTTCAAAAATTTTTTGCTTCCGTTAAGAAAACAATTGATTCTTATGTTTTTTTGGACGCTGAATTCAAAAATGTCGGTTAAAGTTGCTGGTTAGCTCTAGTTTAAAAGATAAAATTTTTTTTCATTTTTGTATGTTGATCTATATATGGCAAGCCTTGGTGCACTTTATTGAACACAACAGTAACAATCTACAAACAGTGTAATAATTGCATGTGTTTATATTTCAGCATAGCATATGCAACAAATAACTGCCACCTTCCAAATATAAATTTCTAATCTATTTTATATGTTATATTCCTTTTGGCCTGAACTCGTATACGGTTAATGGTGCATCCCTACATATCATCTTGCAAAAGTGAGCAAGCATTGATTGATTCTGTTTTCAATGGTACCTCTATTGCATTGCAGATATGCATTGGTGAAATCGCTCACCATGCTAATCACTAACATCTCCACAGTTTGGTGGAAAAAATCCAGGTGCGAGTCCAAAAAATGCATCTTCAGTGATATATTGCACCCCATGCATCTGGATGCTTTAATGAGATTTACACCAATTCCGTGTAGTTGTCAGCTCTCTTTTGTTCCCCAAGAATTTTGTGGCTAACAACTTAAACGCTTCCCATGCAATTTTCTCTTTGTCAAATAACACTTGATCAAATTTACCGTCTTCGAAGATGATGATTCTGCCAGAAGATTCCATTGCTGTAGTCTAGAGCTAAAGTCTAGAGCTGAAGTCTAAATTTCTGATTTAACTTTTGGTAGTTCCAAATCCCGGATAAGATCGTGCAATTCATTTTGAGTTATAAGGTGTGGTTCTTTGGAAGATAGTGTTTCAACGTAACGTGAATTCTTTAGGTACCTCAGGAACAGTAAGTAATTCTCCATGCGGTACGGGACGAATTTCTGATGGAATATTTGTGTATTGAATACTTTGCTTCTTCTTTCTCGACAAACCTTTACAAACCTGGGGGGGGGGGGGGGGGGTCGTGCAAAAGTAGCAATCGCTAATGTGGTCAGTAGGTTCTCTCAAAACCATTGGAACAGCAAAGGGCATACATTTTCGTTGCATTTGTAAAAAAAAGCCTTTGAAGAAATGTTTCGTTGGTGCACTGTCGTCTTTATTTCATAAACCAGGTGGAAATGCAACGCGTACGAAGTCGGCCCAATGAAGCGATGGGATCGGTAATGGGATTTGAACGCAAAGCGATTGACGGTCTCGGAAAAAGGTACACAATATTGTGTTTATTGCTGATTATAAATAAATAGCTATATTGTGTGCACGACCTGACCTGCATAAATGTGTTAGAATTTGCAATTCATGTATTCGTTGTATTGTTTTATTTTCCTTTTTTCCACAATTTTCCAGACCACGACTTCAAAGTGGAAACGAGATGTATGGTTCAGTTGAAAACTAAATTTTTTTTCTGGTATCTAATTGTATTGATTCAATTCAAACGATGTTTAGTGCACAGGGTTCATAGTTGACCTGCCGTCGAAAGATGAGAATAACTGAATTAGGAACACTGAAGTACTTTGTTTTGCAATGATCGCAAACACCACTGGAAACAATTCATTGGCACAGAACGCAACCATAACTAGATGAAACAACTGCGCAACGTTTAAAAATCAAACACAACTTGTTACTATTGTTCTGATATCCACTTAAAAATCCTGTAACTGCTGTTTATAAACAAGTAAGTCATTTTTCATCTTCATCCACATCTATCTCATGACTCATGATAGCAGCAAGATACTGCCAGAAGATGATAGATATGTTTTAAGTTAAAGTTGACACGATAAGGCTTTAGAATTTAGATAGTGGACGAAAAGTTAAATTTTTCGTAGATCTTTAAATAAATCTTTCACGGAACTTTTAAATTTTTCTTCATAGACGTAATTGAAGCGTGTATTCGCGAATTGCAGGAAGAGAAGAGATGCATGATTTGCCTCGATCAACCAGTTGAGGTAGTGTTTGTACCATGCAGGCACCTCTGTAGCTGTACCGGGTGCGAAAAAGCTTTCAGAAAGTTTCCGATATGCAGAGCTGAAATTGAACAGTCTATGCGTACTTACAGGTCGTAATATGTCTGTCGGGCATGCTTGCCTGAAGTGGTATAAATCCTCCTCACAATTATTTTGTTTGCTTCTTCTCGTTGATATCGTTTCGAGCAATGTTTTATAGAGCTTAAGATGACATAGAAATGTCAGTGAGAATACCTACAGATCGTGTGTTACTTTGTGAGTGTGACGTCATAGAATCGTGTGAAAATTTTGTGAATCATTACATTGATGTCTTTTTTATATAGAGTACTTCAGTTTAATTGGAATGGTTTGCAGCCTAAAATATAAAATTTATAGTTAGTATCGAGTTATAAATTGCTATAAGACTAATCGTGTTCGAATGAGTAATCCCTTTTGTCACGTGATATATTGGTAGAATTTGCATAGAAAAAATATGGTAGAACATACGCAAATTTGCAGTGACTTCTGAGCATCTATGGATTCTATGATAAATGGTGTTATCAGCATTCCATTCATTGCTATTCTGAATGTCATAATTTATGCAACTTGGCAAATTACTTTCTATGAGCGTTTTTGGCTTTTTTTCAGATATGTCATCAGCAAGCATATCCTCCTTCCTGGATATCTTTTCATCCACTTCTTCTGTATCACTAAGTTTCCGTTTTCGGTTTTTGATTCCGGCAGAGTTTCCATTTGTAATGTCAGAATGTATAATGGTTTTGCTTGGCAGCTGTAAAGATGATGATGCCAATATATCAAAATAGAAAACTAAAGCAAAACTACACTAAACAACAAATATTACAAAAAAAAAATTAAAAAATTCACTTCTTCATTAAGGTGATTCATTACTGGATTTACTTTTGGACTTTTGACTTACCTCATTTGCAACACAAACATCTTTTTCATCAGCTTGCAACATTTTTACCCAGTATTAAGTACAGAAATTTTTACTGCTGATAAAAACTACATCAAAATAATGTTGTACATGTATATGTTAATATGTATAATTCATTTATTGTGATTATGTTCAATGCAAAACGCTGTATACCTACAATCAATGCAAGGTAACAAAGGTTTTATACTAAGACTGAAATTAACGTTGTTACATGAGTTTTCAAATTGCTGCGTGACGTAAATTTACCTCGAACCAACTGAGCTTAACTCATATTATTACTGTAATCATACAATTTGAATAAACTATTAATAAATAAATGCTAAAATGCGTAAAAAATAAAATGCGTAGCGTTTGATTTGTGTCGCCGGCCAGTTGACCACGACCAATTGTCGCAGGTGAATTTTTGGCATGAGGCCTAAGTTAAGTGACATTTCGGCGACAGATTGAGGTCTAACCATTTTTGTTATCATTGTTTTGATTTATAGAACCATAAAAGCTAAATAAAGCTAAGCAATAACGCCAAAGAAATATACTGTTTTTTCTGATGAACTGTGGCAAAAGTATCGTTGTTTCAGAAAAGGACAAAATGATTTTGAGCCTGAATGCATTACTTGTGCATATGCGTATAGTAATCCAAAAACATGTTATAAATTCTTTAAACGTAAAAATCTATTTGCATTGTACTGTACTAAATGGAGAAATTATCCTCTTTTTAGGCGATGAAAATATGATAGGCCTATATAACATAAGAAGTAGTAACACCAAACATAAAAAATCATACGTAATAACTTTAATCAGTGATATTTAAAAAAATCCTAATCTCAAAAAATTTCTGTAATTAAAAAAGCTACTTTCCAGAAGTCAAACTCTTCTAAATAATCGAGCAAATTTAACCACAAAATATGTACAATATAGGTTCTTGACAAGCAGCATGCTATCAATAAAAATAATATTCATAATATATTGCTTAACCTTAGTTTATTCTAGACACTGTATATTAAGCTGTAAAAGAATTTGTGGTGTCTACTGTCTACAGTAGTATGTAGTAAAGAAGTGACAATATTTAGCCAACATTGTACGGCTTAAAAATCGGTTTTCTAAAAAATGACATTCAAATGAATTACTTCACTTTAACCCTAGAATGCATAACAGGGGTCAAAACGACCCAAACGATGCTATTCATTATAACTGCTTAACACATATTCCGAATCAACTGCTGGATTTTCTTGACTTTGTTAGCCTTTTATACTTATACATGATGAGAAAACGGTTGTTCTGTAAAATTTTACCTTTGACAAGAAAAATGCATGTTTCATTGAATACCCCTAGAATGCATAACAGGGGTCATTTTGACCCGCAGCATGCATCACGATATAAGCATTGACGAAGAAGACCCAAAAAAGAGGCCTGAGATCATCAGGTTTTATAACAAGACAAAGATTGGTTTTGACTTGGTTGACCAAATGGTTCAAACAAATATTTGCAAACGACAAACCCGCCGATGGCCTCTAGTTCTCTTTTACAATCTGCTCGACATCGCAGCTCTAAATGAATATACCATGTTCAGACAAGTACATCCTGATTTTCAGAGTGGACAAGGTTCAAAGCGACGAGGTTTCATAACAGATCTTGCTAACTACCTCATTTTGCCCCAAATGATGACAAGACAGAAAATTCCTCAACTCCACAGAGCCACAGGAGTGGCTATGGTGAGATGCGGCTTAGCTTTTCCAAGTACATCCCTGCAAACAGCAAACACGTTCCAGAAGTGGAAGCGGTGTTCTCGATTCGGATATCCAAAAAAAGTTCTCAGAATAGATACCGTTTCCACGGGAACTGCTATCTACCGACCTAACAGGTATAACAAAAACGCATTTTTCCGAAAATCTTGATTGTGAAACGCTCAACATGACGATTTTATTGGTTACAGTAATTAAACAACAATTTTGGCACGACAGGAACGCGATTATTTTGGAAGATGAGGTTTGTAGCAGAAAAACAATAATTAATCAATTCGGCATGCATCACGTTATGAGCATTGACGAAGAAGACCCAAAAAAGAGGCCTGAGATCATCAGGTTTTATAACAAGACAAAGATTGGTTTTGACTTGGTTGACCAAATGGTTCAAACATAAACTGTACCATATTCAGACAAGTATATCCTGATTATCAGAGTGGACAAGGTTCAAAGCGACGATGTTTCATAACAGATCTTGCTAACTGCCTCATTTTGCCCCACATGATGACAAAATAGAACATTCCTCAACTCCACAGAGCCACAAGAAAGGCTACGGTGAGATGTGGCTTGGGTTTTCAAAGTACATCCCTACAAACAGCAAACAGGTTGCAGAAGCGGTGTTCCTTATGTCCAGTTGTCCACACGCAAAGGATAAGAAAGTTAATTGCAAAATGTTGCTCAAGATGTTGCAAACCCGTTTGCCCAAAACACAGCAAAAGTTAGGCTGCAAAACCTGAATGAGCACCTAGCTGCTTGCTTCAATTCATTCATTGGCCATCCACTCTATCAGAGAATTACGTACACTTCATTATTGCACTGTCATACTGTCCTACCAGTTTTGAAAACAAAACAAATAAACAAAGAATTGAACATCGTTAAATACAAGAAAGCCAGCAAAACTATTTCTGGAAAATGTGCCATCAAATTGAAGTTAGTAGCCTAGCTTAGCCTTTTAACAAAGCCGGATCTCGTCGCTTCTCTAAGCTGACTTCGCACGCGTTGCATTTCTATCTGGTTTATGAAATAACGACAACCTAGCACCGACGAAACATTCCCGTTATTTATATTTATGTCTATTTTATGTTAACACCGGCACAAAAATCAAGAGAAAGGAATTGCCCAGTGAGGATAAGTCTTGGACAAGTGGATTACATTCTTGCAGTGTAGTAACTAGTGACTGCACTAAAGCACATTGATAAATAATAATTAAATAAAATCCCATAAATTTTAGTCGTGTGCACATTGAAAGTGCACAAAAAAGACACTTTTCTCATTTGTTACACGGCAAGTTTACTTTTAAAAACAAAAATCAAAGAATCATTATACAAATCAAATCAAATAAGAAATCAAAGATTGAATTATATTTTGCCTACACAAGAACTCCCTTTTAATGCATGATGAAATGACCTGTAATTTCATCCAATAGAAAGGCATAGATTGAATTGAACTCTTTTACCTTGTAAAAAGTATATGTGTAAGATATCAGATACCGGATGTTATTTTGTTTGATGACGATAACAAACAACTGGTACCATACATCAAAGCATTTAATGTGGTTAGTGTAATAAATTCAAACAAATATGAATGTTGACGGACTCTTCTTTTCCTTTTGTAATTTCTAAAATACAGCTAGAAGGTCACTTTTTTATTTTTAAATACAACTAAATTTGCTAAGACTTTGTACATATACATTCTATGAGTATATTATATAGTAGATTGTATCTATAGTATGTACAAAGACAATTTTATGTCAAAATTAATCACATTTACCAGAACGTCCTAACCTGCAAATGTTTCTCTTTATATGTGACCAGGTTAATGGACTCCAACGTTTTGAAATCACAAACTTGTGGTAGACCGATGCAAATCTTGCGTTTCCTCTCATTCTGCAATACGTGTTTCCATTGATGAGGTGACGTCTTCGAAGAAGAATTCAAAAGCTCCCTGTAAAAATTATTTAATCTACGAACTATATGACTATAGGCCTACTACGTAAATTCTAAAGCCTTATCATGTCAACTTTAACTTAACACACACCTATCATCTTCTGGCAGTATCTTGCTGACCCTCGTTACCTAAAATTGTATTAAGTCATGAGATAGATGTGGACGAAGAAGAAAAAAGAATTACCTGTTTCTAATCAGATGATCTAGGATTCTAGGTTATGCCAAAAAGTTTCTTACTCGGTGATCAGGTACAACAAAGGCCAATTGAAAGACTGGCGCCAGTACCTGAAAGCTCGTAACGTTCGAGTCGGACTTCCTGAAAATGCGAAACAGCGTGATCGCAGCATGTTCGCGAAAGAAGTTTGCCATCGAGTTCCTGTCAAGGTTGTTTGCAGAGTACAAAGCCAGAATCGAAAAGCACGGGGATGATATTGCAACTATGACAAAACTGCTAAAAACCGCAACATAATCTGTTTTAGCCTGCCTGTAAAATAATCACAGACAATGTCGGCAGTTTTCATTCGTTTGCCGTGGTAAATCGCAACCACTGTTATGGAACAACAACAAAGTACGTCTTGTACAAAATGACGAATAAAAAACGTTTTGCAAACAGACCGTTTAGAAACATATTGGATGAATAATTATGTTAACTGCTGTTTAATATTCTAAAATCTAAAAGAACGTATATCCTTAAGATGCGTTAAAATGTTTATGTATTAGTGAAAAAAAGCAATGAAGTGTATTCCTTTATATGCATAGGCTTTGTGGTGCAGTATTGTTTGAGATATGGCAACGAGCTATGTGTATTTTATAGCGATTAAATGTCATTGTTTATCGAGATAGTATGTGTAAATAAGATTAAACCATGTAAGTATTTTGTATTTCATGTATAGCATGTAAATCGATCCCGAAACGTGGATTTCCCACCTTGAACATAAATTTTCCCTTTATCAAATCACTTCAAAAACTAATCGTCACATGTTAGCGGTAGAGGCAATTCCAGCGACATACCTCGGTCTACTTTGTTTACCTTCTGTGTATGCTCATAACTGTTACGACATAATAATCAATGAAATCTTGAAAAACTTTTATAAACGTGAGGACTGAGGATTATTTAGAGTTTTTGTTGGCTGATCTGACACTTCGTGTTCTATATTCCAAAGATTTAATGCGCGAATTAATGAGTGCAGTAGGTCAAAAGAATCTTACTCAACCAGTTAATAAACGAATTCGTGCTACATTTTTTAAGTGGTCACCACCAGACGTCGCACTTTCTTACCCACTACAGCCACAAATACAACAAATTTAAGTGTCTAAACAACCTCATTACCCACGATCTAACGCTAACAAAGGAACAAAGAGTTCCGGACAAACAAGTACTAATTTCACAAATCATAATTCACCAAACCAACGCGATTAATTTAACTAAACATGGCAACAACGATCACCACACACAAACATTGGCCAGTTTCACAAATCATAGAGCAAGTGGTAATTTATGACACAGTGATAACTTATCATATTCATCACCCACCTTTCAGAAACCAGACTATCAACGCAGCAATTACCCTTGCGCAAAATCATTCGCGGGCAACAAAAAACATTCGGCGATCGACGTTAGATTAACTCGGTTAACACCGTCGATAGCACCTACTTCCAAAAGAGACTGACCCTTGTTAACTGTTTATGATCACGCCAATTGTATTCTTTTCCAACTATTCCAACTTTAACCACGATGAGCCATACAAGCAAAACATACACTTAGTAAAAGCAGTTCAAAATCAGCCGAATTGTTTACCGCTAACATACAAAGGTGTCAATGTTATTCGTGTGAGTTTGAATATTTTGTACTTCACTTGCTGCCACCCTGCGGAATTGCTTCATAGGTTGAAGACCACTGTGTGGGACTGTTATCGCAAACAACGCCATCCAGTGGACACACTAAACGCATAAAGAGTTCAATTAAAACACGCAAAATTCAGGCAATATTAACAGAACCAACTATATAGGGCACCTAATGCCTTAAAAATAAATGATATAAATAATCCGACAAACACCGGAAAACCGATTTTTAAAGCAATAATCTCAAAATTAGGTAAAATGCCGTAAATACATTGGTAGACATTGCATTGGTAGACATTGCGATAGATTTAGGTAGCTTGTTTTATTTTGTCCTTGTAAAAAGGGCGATTTGCCTCAAATTTCTCCGCATGAAAATTTCTAATAAACCCCGAATTAAACAGGGAATGCTTGATGTTACTCCAATCCAGGTTGTTGGTGTTTACTTTTCCCGAGGCCTTCAACAAAATACTTTTTATCGCACTCCACTATAACCTCACAAAAATTGCACCTTAAATCATCCCCGGGAGTTGCATTAAATTCATCAGAAAAATCTCGACAAATTTGTCTAACTTTTGCTGAAGACGATTTAGCTTGCTTAGAAATTTTTTATTACAAAATGTCAGTAGGCTATTCCTAAAATCCAAGCTGTTGATCTTCGAAAAAACCACGTTTATGAAGAGCAAAGAGATTTAAACACATGAGTAGAAACTTCTCTTTTGCGCATGACGTCATGTTTGTTTCTTTTATTCTCTTGGAACATATTCCACTTTCTCAACGGTCACGGTTCACTACATAACAATAAACATGCAGACGACAACAATGATTTTCAGACTTGTTTGCTGCTGGAACAGATTAGTCTTATTATTACGGTGCAGTTGTTGGGATCCAATAGATGTTAATTTTAATTGAAATTAATTAATGAAATCAGGTGGTAGTTTTAGGTTCAGCAATTAACTTAGTTTCAGTTCCTTGAACTGATAATGCTGCTGTTTTGTATCAAGGCATGGCTTAGCGGCTTAGCCTACTTGAGTTGTGCGGGAAGATTTTTTCGTTCACCACATTTAAGGTGAAAAGTAAAATGAATGGATGAAAAATTTAGATAGATCGATTCATATTGTATTGTTTCATCTGCGCATAAAATTACGCTCCACACGCAGAATAAAAACTTTACAGATTAAGACTCAATAGTCACTACTCCAAATTAAAAATTTGACTGGGTAACTCGCAAAAACCTACCTAACTGACAATATACTACCGTAGCAGATTGTCAAAGACCATGGGATGTCTACCCAATTTTTTTATTTCTGCTTTGATTGAATATGCTTTCGCAAAGTTCGACAAGGTATTGTTTCGCAACCAATCGTTGTGAAATTCCTGACTCACAAGTTTCAAGAGCTTTTTCAAGATGTTTTTCATCCCACTGAGCTCGTTTTGGTGGCAGGATTATTTTATTGCATAAAAAACAAATACAATGAGCTTTCTAATGATAGATTTTGCTTAAGAGCTTCAGCCGGCTGACAACAGTTCATTTAACCGCCCAAATTATCACTTTGACATCATTAAAAGGTTTGGGAATATTATTTGCAACACGGAAAAGCGCACTCGGCTGCAAGGGAGAACGCAAAAAAACACAGCGCAAAACCAAATGCAACACATGCGTTAACCTGTTATCATTTCAGCAAGTTTAAATCTCTATGGAACTTTTCATATGTATGAATCTATTTGAAAGTTAAACTTGCATATATTTCTGTTATCAAATTATCGTGTATCTAAGAAGTCCTGCAGTGCTCGCCAGTGGTACTTTTTATTGTCCTCAGTCTTAGATACACAGTAGGCACATCTTTTATTAAAAGCAGAGAAAAAACTGCCGCGCATATCCGGCCCGCACCACAAGGAATATGGAGCGCATTATTCGTCTCGAACAATGACTTACTGTCTGCATTGTTCGGGTTGACCATTGTGACATGTATTCCTTTGGGAAATAATATAAGCCGCCAGCTATCTTATTATGACCTAAAACCTACTACTTGTCTCTTAGCTAATGAACATTTCACTGAAAACTAGAAGACTGCGAACATAAAAGATAAATGGCTTAACAATGGCAAAAATTGTTTCCCAAAGATATGATAAGAATAAACAGTGCACTTCCGTGTTTATGCGCAAGACGGACAAAGCTTTTAAAAGGGAAAAACGAACCCTACTATAAAATCATTGATTTGTATAAATTATTGCAATTATTAGGCTATCACGAACGCTACAATAGGAAGAAATGAAATCGAGATTAGGTGTTACGCTGCTCACAGTTATAGTAAAATATGTACAATTTAACACATTAAGCTTGAGTGATGATGAAAACAACTTGGTTAAAGTCTTTAATCACATAATTTAAAATCCCTGCAACATTGTGAAAGAAATCCCCTCTGCAACATTATGAAAGAATAGTCATTATATGACCAATTAAGTATATTCCTCCCCCTCGTTCACATTCAAATACTGAGTGAGTTTTTACTGGATTGACGATGATGGTCACTTCTCTTCTGTCAACTCATCTTATAACAAAAATCGTCAATGGATGCTTTTTAAGCCCCTCCCAAAACAGTCCATGGACACTTTATCAATTCCACTATTTCAGCCTATGCCATAACTTTCCATAGATACTTTCATCATATGCACAACAAATGAAGTGACAATGATGACAACGACTTTATGATGAACAAACGAATGAACAAATGAATTTACAGGAGAGAAGTGACCATCATCGTCCATCCAGTAAAAACTCACTCAGTATTTGAATGTGAACGAGGGGGAGGAATAAAATTAATTGGGCATATAATGACTATTCTTTCATAATGTTGCAGAGGGGATTTCTCACCCAAGAACAGCAAACTTTCCAATCTGGGTCTGAATAAAGTCCAATTCCAAAAACTTTTTAAATTATGTGATTAAAGACTTTAATCAAGTTGTTTTCATCATCACTCAAGCTTAATGTGTTAAATTGTACATATTTTACTATAACTGTGAGCAGCGTAACACCTAATCTCGATTTAATTTCTTCATATATTGCTTAAAATTGATTATTTTCACTTTTGCGTCAAACACAAAATTTGTATTAATCCTTTTATTCTTTTTTGCAGGTGTTGCAAAAATATTCATGCTACATATGCTGTATTACTGGTACACAATTCTGATGAACCCATCGACAACAAAGACTGCATTCAATCTGTATGGTTTTTTGGTTGTAGAATAGGAATTATACAAAAATAAAACTATGCACTGCTGGACCTGTGCGCTCGTAGACATTTAATGAATGTAGAAACATAGAGTAACATCTGAAACAAATGAGCAAACTTTGTACATGGCTTTTGTTTGATACTCAGTTGTTGGCGTTTGTTTGATACTCAGTTGTTTGATACTCAGTTCAATGACTGTATTGAACATTATTGATTCCATTTCATCCAATTTATAACATTATGTTGCGTCATGCAGCTGTATGGGAAAAAAGTTACGCCCAAGATCTCGCGATCGATCGATCTCGCGGATACGCCTAATCAGATCTCGCGGTGATTTAGAATTTCTAATTTTCTCTGGGGAATGAAAATTTTACCGCTGTGGCTGTACCAAAAAATGAGTCGTATTTCATTGACTTCGACTTTAATGATTAATGAGTGGAATTGACGTGGATAAAATTGTGAGAATCTAACTCTTTTTAAGGTTTTTAATTGAGTTTGATATTTATGTAAAAACCATTCGATTGCAATAACTCTACTACCTAAATGTCTACTTCTAAAAATTTCGTATACGTTTGGCATCTCAAGGTCTGCTATATGAGAAACTTGTTGTTTATCGAAATGAAACCATGGCCAACAAATACTGCAATGATTCGTTTATTTCATCTTAAAATCTATCGAAACAAAAAATTCCACCGACGTTGCAGGCACAACAATCACGCTTTGTATTAATTATTACGTCATTATGTCAACAATTAAACATTTTGTGGCAAATTTAACTTTCGGGGTGATGTAATGGTTAGGAATTTTGTGTTGCAACTTGCAGATAGTACAGTAATACATTTTTAATTCGCTTCAAAGTATCTCATAAATAAAAAAATACTTGTATGCTACAAACCCTATTACAACGTTCTATCTACAACGTGTTCGGAAGGGAATTTTTCACGGGTTCTGGCTCTAAAATATAAAAATCCGTCGGTTTGGCGACTGAGACATATTTACAACCAGCTTAACGTATGTCTTTAGGGATTAATGAGTTTTTCTTTACTAGTTTCTTGTTGGCGACATTGAACCCAACTACAGCACGCAAAAGACAATTAGGCATTTAATACTCGTTGGTGAGCTTGGTTACATCGGAGTCGACTAAACAATAAAACATAGTTCTAGGACTTTAATTAAACTGCAAAAATATTGACGCTAATTCCTTTCAACCCACATGAGAATTGATCGATCAGCTACGAATTGAGGACCAAGGATGCTCGTGTAAAAGTGCGGAAAATCGTGACCTCGGTAGCAAATTAAATCACTTATTTTACACACAATCGTTACATGCTTTCTTACTCAGACGAAGTGGAAAACAGACTTGCAGTATTGTCAAGAAAACGTTCCTCAATGAGCTTGATTGGGGCGCGAGCACCAGGATGCGCGATATTACGTAAGAGGTCAAATACAGTGCGATGCGCGATATTAACTAAGAGTCAAATACGAGTTTTTGCGTTTTGAAAGTGCAACTGTTCCACGTAATGCGACCGTGGCCAATCAAGCATTCCCCGGTCAATATAACTGCAAAATTCGGGTCTTCCTTGTGACTTCATTGTGGTATGTCATGCGTGATGCCGCACAATGGAGTTGGCAAGGTGTGACGACCTCACGACCTCAGCGCAGTTTGAAAGTAACAAGTCAAAACTCAATAGTTACTTTTATATTGTTTCCAGATTTCTGTCCAATTTTCCCACCAAACACACGAGCGATCGTTTTCGCGCGTCTTGTGTTAAAAATAGATACCAGTTCCCATTTGACAATAAACTGCGGGAAAAAAATGACTACCAATGAACCAATGTCTAGAGATAGATGACTAGGTTTGATAAAACCATAAATTTTACGAAAGAAATGAGAAAAATAAGGCGTAAAGTTAATTCACCGTGGGTTATAGACCTAACGATCAAAAACGTTATCAATCATACCATGGTGAGTTTAAAACTAAAGATATCATTCGCAGGGGTACAAATATGCACGAAGTTACTATTACCAAATGTATCTCCCAATGTATACGGGTATCAAATTGCACGAAGTAAAAATTACAAAATGTATCTCGCAACGTATACGGGCATTAAATTGCACGAAGTAAAAATTACCAAATGTATCTCGCAATTAACGTATACGCATATCAAATTGCATGAAGTAAAAATTACCAAATGTATCTCGCAACTTATACGAGTGAAACATTGCACGAAGTAACTATTACCAAATGTATTTCGCAACGTTGCAGGTATCAAATTGCACGAAATAAAAATTACCAAATGTAACTCGCAATGTATACGGCTATCAAATTGCCAAAAAGTATGATATCTGGAAAATGGTTATGCATTTTGTAGACATTTTCAGATTAACTTGCAAAGCACTACTCCAAGTTAGAAATTAAACTGGGCAACTTGCAAAAGTCTATTGTATTGCACAGCGTTTAACTTTTGCAGTTTTAGTATTTTCGATAGTAAAGAAAGGTATTGCAATAATTTTGATTAAAAAAGTGTTTTAGGTAAAGAACCGCAAGATGAAGCCAGACTAGTCTATTTTTGGAATTTCGACTCACCTGCGTCAAGTGGTGAAAGCGTTTTATTGCTGTAAAATATTGTGTTTGCTGTTTCAAATTTGAGAAAATTAAGCCTTTTCTCGAACGCGTAAAAACGCTGAGTGTTAGTGTTTGAAGTGTTAGTGTTAGTGTAAAAACGCTGAGTGTTAGTGCGTAAAAACGCTGAGTGTTTTTGGAATTTCGACTCATCAGATATTTCTATAAGAAATTACTCTTCTCCAAAAAATATCAACCAGATTAATTTGGAAAGAGCCATTACGCTTTGATAACCGGTTTAATTCAAGGTATGATGTCAGGAAAATCTTCAAGTATTGAGTTACAATTTGAATGGATTCGATGTCGCTCAAGTCGTAAAAAAGACTCGGTCTTTTTCAATCGCGTCACGATTGTTGGCAGGCCCAACGTCGAATCGTGTAAGATTATAGTTAGCGCGCCAACCTAGGTCCGACGAAGATTTTTTGTTGCAATTTGATACCCGTATGCATTGCGAGATACATTTGGTAACTTTTATTTCTTGCATTTTTATAACCGTGCAAGTTGCAAGATACATTTGGTAATTTTTACTTCGTGCAATTTGATACCCGTATACGTTTCGTTATACCTTTAGTAATTTTTACTTCGTGCAATTTGATACCCGTATAAGTTGCGAAATACATTTGGTAATTTTTACTTCGTGCAATTTGTCACCCGTATAAGTTGCGAGATACATTTGGTAATTTTTACTTCGTGCAATTTGATACCCGTATAAGTTGCGAAATACATTTGGTAATTTTTACTTCGTGCAATTTGTCACCCGTATAAGTTGCGAGATACATTTGGTTACGTTAATCACAATCAAGTTAATCACAGTCACGTGTGGGGATATCCAGGAGAAACATTTGCTGCCGTTTTGTTTGATTGAAATTGAGGTATGTTATTTTACCCGCTGAGATCTATATAACAAATTACTTCAGGTCAAGTTACCAAGTCTAAACCTATGGAATCAATTTGCGCGGAAATACTCGTAAGAATTAGTGGTAACAACTTGAAGACTATCAAAATAAAAACGTATGTCGGAAGCCGTCTTACTTCAGAAGATCCCAATGTGATGTTTACTCAAATACTAGAAGTAAATTTACTCACTGCGTAGCGCTGGCGATTCATCACTGTTGTCCTTGCAGTCATTGTCGCGGTCACAGAGCAATTTGTTCGATATGTAGTGACCATTTGCAAGCGGGAAAGCTGAACAACACATCAGCATAGATGATTTTTTCTGTAAAATTATATTTAATTATAAGTTGGCTTGTTTAACCAAAACGCACAGACTGAACAGCAAAGTTAAAATTGAAGGGATTAATATTTGTATTTGTTTTTGTTATAATCAATTTGTATGAGAAATATATTCTCAGACTTAAACAATTATTTATTGATTAATTCAGTCCGCTTAATATAGAATTACATCACCAAGTTTTCTACAAATTTAACGTATTTAGCAATGGAAGAAAATCCGTCTATGTTTGGTTACTTGTTTTCCGGACACAAGCACGCATAAAACGGTTGGAGTGGTATCGGAACACAAATTTCTGTACATTGTGAGTTCACGCAACTGCTGGAAAGAGTCTTTGCCGACGGGCTAAATGCGACAACCTAGCAATGCGATTGTATTTAATTGGAAATGCTCATGATTTTTACTGTTATTGTTTACATATCTTATTGTATGATCATCGCCATGGTAATATAGCCTACGTACGGTAATTAGCAACTACCACTGCAAGCATTTAATATAATCAGTTAATCACTAAAAAATAATATCGTGTTTGTAACGAACCACGACAGCATTCGAAAATATAAATTAGGCAGCGATAGTATTTCTTACAAACAAAATAAAATACTACTAACTGTTTGACTTGTAAACGCAATAGCTTGGTATAAAACTTAAACATACCACGATAATAACTCAACTGATAAATAGCAATTTAACTCACATTTAAAATAGGTGGACCATCGATCGTACACAACATGTCCAACAGTTCCACTTGGTGGATGGGTTGTATTTATCATGGCGAGGTCGACATTTAGACGGTAAATATCGCCGGTCCTGTACTCCGACCAGTACAGGTAACGTATTAATGGTCCAGGTTGATTAACGTATTAATGGTCCGTCGTTGTCTAAATCTTCTTCGAAAAAAGTGACGGCAAAAGGATTGCTGACGTAACCATGGAAGCAGGACGTAGTACTGGGCAATAGCACCTGTAGAATTCGGCGAAAACAGATGACTATTTAAATCTAGCAATATCTTACAGACTGTTGTAAATAATCGTATTCTATAATTACACCACTTTAAGAGACAAGAATTAAGCTAAGCTGCAAGACAACAAGTAAATTAAGACAAAAGCCTAAAAAGGAAACTGGTGTTCACTATTCACTCCACTATTCGCTGGGGTTTATATAAAAAATCTTGCAACGTGTGAACTGAACAGACAGTTGTAATAAATAATCATATTCTTTAATTGAACAGTTTTAAGAGACAAGCTAAGCTGAGCTTTAAGAATTAAGCTAAGCTGCAACACAACAGCAAGTAAAATTAAACAAAAGCATAAAAAGGAAACTGGTAATCTGAAAATGGTGAATCGTAGTCACGCAAATGAGGCAGTTAGCAAGATCATTTATGAAACCTCGTCGCTTTGAACCTTGTCCAATCTGATAATCAGGATATACTTGTCTGAATATGGTATATGCATTTAGAGCTGCGATGTCGAGCAGATTGTAAAAGAGAACTAGAGGCCATCGGCGGTTTTGTCTTTTGCAAGTATATGTTTGAACCATTTGGTCAACCAAGTCAAAACCAATCTTTGTCTTGTTATAAAACCTGATGATCTCAGGCCTCTTTTTTGGGTCTTCTTCGTCAATGCTTATATCGTGATGCATGCTGAATTAATTAAAATTAAAATTAAATTATAATCGCGTTCCTGTCGCGCCTCAATGTTTGCAATTGAGAAATATGTGAACAATATGAACATGGAACATTATGAGTAATGATTTTACACTAAACTTATTGCAGAAATTATTATTACTCACGGGTGCCGGAAGAGGAAGGGCAGAGAGGCCATCGCCCCCTTTTCTTTCTTTATTTTCTAAAATGACATTCAAAAGTGTCCTTTTTTTTGAATTTTGCCCCCCCGCCAATTTACATTATAGCAATTGAAGGCGAAATGTTAAAAACTGCTTCTCTGCGTTTAGCCTAGCTTGCTGTATTGCTTCCTAGCAAAGCAACCTGGAAAGAAGAAGTGAGTACGAGTTTTCACACACCTTGCATTCATAAAGTTTCTAAAAGAACAAGCTATTTGCCAAAAAAAACACATGTTGCAATTTTATGTTTCATTAAACAAACAAAGTTATTCATAAAACATGCAAAAGTGGACAAATAAATGACAAACAATTGGATGCAGTATCTGGATGAATGGTTTGTAAATGTTTTTCGATGCTTAGTTTTCTCCAAAGACTACTTCAAAAAATTTAGATTTCCTCTATAAGAGGTTTAATATTTGCTTAATCCATCTGTCATTTAACAGTGTCAATGTCGTTTTACAGTGTCAATAGTTTCATGACTCCGCAAATTGTTTTTTTGAGAAAAGGAATGCTGACACACTTGGCAATAATAAGATCAATCTCCATTGTGGATCCTCATATGACCTTTTAAAGTGTTGCTTTGGGTAAATGACTTGGGACAAACTTAGCATTGATAAGATTGCTCAGCTGTGTGAGTTTTTATATGACTTCTCAAACTGCCGCGTTGGGTAAATGAATTGTTGCACATATTGCATGAATAAGGTCTTTCTCCAGCGTGCATTCTCATATGACGTTTTAAATGCTAGCTTTGAGTAAATAACTTTTCACATAACTTGCAGTGATAATTACGCTTTCCAGTATGAGTTGTTACATGAGTTTTCAAATTGCTGCGTTGGGTACATGACTTGTCGCACATATCGCATTGATAAGGTCGCTCATCTGTGTGAGCTCTTATATGATCTTTCAAGTGGCTTTTGTATTTGAATGATTTATCACAAAATTTGCAGGAAAAATGCTTTTCTTGTCCTTCTTTGTTGAAAAAGTCTTGTGAAATCCCATCAATCATTGCTTTTAACAAAACGTCAATTTGCATTCCAACTACTTGACGACCCATTGCGTTATTATTATTATTACCTAATTACATAATATACAAACCTAATTCGTTCGGCAAATTGAATTAAATTACCCCAACACGTGCCACAGTTGCAGATTGTTTACAAAATTTTATGTATGATATATATATAATTTAAGCAATTAACAACATTTGCGAAAAACTAGAAAAAAATTACTTTAATGTAATATTTAATCCCTGTTCAGAAGACTTAATTCACAGGCAAGCACTCTTATCTCCGCGTTGTGATTTCCTTTGATAAAACAAGTTGGTCTTTGGTAAAATGACAAAACCAAACCAATTCTTGAAAAATATTAAGACGAATGTCAATGCAATGTCAATATTTCATGGTAGTAGGCTACTACACTATTATTAATGATTACTAAACTATACCCTGCAAAAAAACATTTATAGGTCTCCAAAGGTCATATTAAATATGATGATCATTAATACACAACTGATTTGTGCCTAAAACGTTTATAAGTGCATATATTCTTGCTCATATTACGTGTCATTTCATGTCATGTCAATATTGCATGATACTAAGTACAACTGCATTAGTAATTATCAATGATTACTAAAATATATTTTGAAAAAAGCAATTATATATCTCCAAACATCATGTTAACATGATGATCTTTAATAAACATCTGCTGAATTTTGATTAAATTTAAAACTAATATTAATGTAACTATTTGTATTGTATTGTATTATTGTTATTGTATTGTATTGTATTAATATGTGTAACTATTTGTACTAATATTAATGTAACTAATATGTAACTGTAGTCTGTAACTAAACTACGAGCATAATATGTGTAATTTTGTATATATAATTAAATGCCTTCATTTCCTTGCCAGTTGCCACCATTTCAATAATCTTTTTGTATTCCCTACATACGAAAACTGCCTAAATCATAAAAATTTCGCAAATTTCACATAATACAAAACAACTTTTGTCTTTTTTTTATTATTGACAATTTTCCCAACAAGCACATTACTGAAACCAATATAACTTCCACGCAAATGTCCATTATGCCTGACAAACTCATAAATGTATGTATTCTTACTCATAAAATGTGTATTGTTTAAAACGATTTAGATCAAAATGAGGTCAAAATTTAAACTTGTTAGGTGAAAAAACTGGTTGCCCTACTAATAAGTGATTTGCCACTTTACTGGGATTGTATTTCAACCTGATTTAATTTCATTTACGATTTTCATTTTAACCAAAGCGAGTCATTACTATAAGAGCTTCGTGAAATTATAGATTATTTCTGATTATAGTTTCTATAATTCCTGAAAGAAAGTTAAACCACTTCCAGCTCTGAATAACACAACATAAGCTGTAACATACAGCTACAGTCTTTACAATATCTTGGAAATGCTGCACAGAATTTCTTATAGGCACGATAGTAGTAGGCATATACTGTAAAAGTTGTCGTAGTTAAGGCTTGGTGAATGCTATTTTCATGTTAATTCGAACCTAATGCAACAGTTTAATGAGTTTTTTTGGAGTTAGAAATACCGCTTTGATAATTATTTGATTAATGTTCCAGTAGTAATCATCCAAGGGTCTGGTCTGGATTCTAGAATGTGTACGAAGTTAAAAAGTAATCCATTTATTCGCCCATACAATCTCAACCCGGCTTGTGGCGTCTTTTTTGTTGTTGAAATCGTTATTGGCGCTAACTTTGTACCGTAGAGGCGTAGAGTCTACAGTGTAGACTAATATATTTATATCTTATCTGATTCAGTTGCTTTCCATTTGGCAGTCATTTGACGACAAAACTTAACTAAAGTAGTTAACAGTAGGCCAGTGTTTTATGTTGGCTGCTTCTTTATTGTCGAAGTTATGCTGTTCTAAATTGGTGCATATGGTTGATTTGTTTTAGCAAAATTGTAGTCATTCGAACACAATAGATATTTCTTATTTGTTTGTCATCTTGCCAGTTTACGAAGTTTACTAAAAAGTATATTACTATACTACAAGTATACTTTAATACGCTACGTAAGTAGGTAATATTAGTATAGGCCTACATTGGTTTTTGAGAATATTTTATTTCTGCTGCATTTAGTTGTTGAGAGGAGCGTATTCCAGTTTTGAATTCTCACTTAACTTTGCTTTTTGAAGTCTGTTTTCGCTAAAGTTGAGTGAGAAACTCAATTTTAAAAGTATTCGTATCATTTTTTGTTTTCAAGCAGCTGCGTTGTTAATAATTCTAGAAATTCGTTGTTTTCTCTTGTGATTTTTTTTGGCATAGCTTTCCAGTCAATCTTAAATCCTGAATGCCTTTTTCCTGTTGAACTTTAAACCAGTGTTTCTCAAACGTTTTTCGGATAGCGCCCTCTTGGACAACTCACTGATTATTATTAAATGCCAATTCAACAAAAAAGTAAAAATGAGTTTATCATCCATTCGAGAAGTATGAAAAAAGTACCTGAACGCTTGCAAAACCAGCATTAAAATTAGCCAGAAAAACCTTTTGCAATTACACAACATACGATTGGACAATTTCGACAACTAAAACATTTCTGACACGGCAACACATTTCTATAACAGTGTAATCCCTTTTTTTGTAACTACATCGATATATGAATCAGTCAAATAATTACAAGCCTTAGTTGATAAAACTATAGGTTACTTAGCAGGTGAGTGTTACCAAGTTACAGCCCACTGCCATTATTCTGAGGGCTTTTGGTCGACTATATAGGATCCTAAAGAGGCGTATGCGTACCTATCGTAAGAGTATAATAAATGAATCTTGATAATGACTCTTTTTCAGATAGGTTCCTTTCCAGGCCGCATTAGTTAGGGTCCACAAAGAATCAAACACAGAACGTAAAGTAGACCCTGTATAATCGTGAGTGTACCTGAAACAAACAAAACCGTCTCCGACGGTGTCAGGAGTGGAATAAGGGAATCTTGATTTACGGCAGCCCAGCAAATAACGCACAACAACTAGGATAAAATAAAAATCCCAGCCAAATCGTTTTAACACTTCTTTGTGAGGTGTGAGCATGTATTGCATCTAATAAATTATTTAGCAACTATTTATAATTATTATTAGTAATAATGCCACAATTCGATCTTCGTACGTTTTTGCAGAATTTAAATAGACAACATGGGACAAATAACGCCTTATTTCATAAAGCTGTGAAAAATTTAATCTCCATTAAGCAGATGAGAAATGTATGACAGTTGAATTATCGTTAACGAAAAGTTATACACCCAAAAAGTCCAAAAAAATGAATTAGTATCTGTCTGCTATGCCATGCTGTGGAATCAAAGCGATGAGTAGCATATATTGAGCAAAAAGCGTTACGTTTTTAGCTTCGGTACAAGACAGCACTCATATTTACACATCTCGGAATTTTGGGCAAAGCATTACCATTTATCCTACCAACACCGGCCGAAGGCAGAAACGCAAGGCACAAACACGTCAACCGAGCATAAAACACGTAACACTCGTCCCCCTCCAATAAATTTCTCTTCGACATTAACAAAACTGGCTATAAGCTAATATATGGAAAATAAAACGACAAATTTGCAATATAATCCAATCACGAAGCTTCATCTGTAATATCTTTTTCAAATGCTGAAACATCATTTTCTATATGGTTACGTACGTGTAGCATACGGTAAACTCTTTTCCAAACGACTCGTATTTACAAGTTCTGGTCGAATTGTATGCGCATACGACCTGTCTCTATCCATATGCGATGCATAAGCGCTGTGTAAACTGCGGTTGATGACCATATTTTCTTAGATTTATTTTTACCAAGAAAATTTTTCCGATTCCAATTACTAAAATGTTTACTGCTAGATGGAATATCTAAGCATTACCTTCATTATTACGCGCAATGTTTTGTCGCAATGTTAACCTCTAATTTTAGTTGTCCCAAACACAACCTCCAATTTTCTCCACATACGAGTTTAAACTTGCCATGAAATTAGCCAATATTTTCTCCTTTTGACCTTGCAATTCGTAATCAGGTTACCAGTCCCCATACTTTTTTTTATGCTGTGTTTCAGCGCTCACTTGAACAGCAATAAACCTTTGAGCGCTTTGGGAATAGCTATATTGTTCCTTTCCCTATATACAGGCAGTCTAATTGAGTAATTGTCTTTGCTTCACCCCGCTAGATTCTGAAAACAAACCAACCACGACTGACGCGAATTTTTTGATGCGACCTATTGGTATGACCTTCCATAAAAACGGGGAATGTTTACATAGTCCATTATTCCATTGTTCTATGTTGCGAGGTTATCGCTATGCGCTCTGCATGACTTCGTTCAGAAGCAAACGGTTTTAATTTTTTCTCTCACGGAAATTTAACGGACGGTAAGGGTAACTGTCAAATGTTCATTGTTTATTTCACTTGTCGTTCGGTAACTGGTAATTAGCACTTTGACCAGATGTTCCAGCATTGCCATTATCGGGAGAATCTGCTGATTGCTCTCTGTTTTCGTTTGACATAGTTGTATTAATAATTAATTCGTCGGAACGCTTGGTTGATCGTGTGCTAACGTGGTACCGTGGCTTAACTTTGCCAGACACCAAATTAAGCGGAGTGGACTGTATCCCCGAACATGTATCGTTACAAGCCAATGGCAAGTAAGATGATATATTAAATCAGATGGCTGACTTTGTGACATCAGGTATTGTACACTAGCTTGTGTAACCAAGTGCGCACTTATGTAACCAGGTACATGAATTAAATAATTTGCTATTCGTTTCTAGGGGAAGAGAATTGCGCTGGAATCGTAAAGAAGAGGACCCAAAGCAGTCTGGCCTACGTTTGAGGAAACATCATGTTGGTTGCATTTATCGATAAAATAATAAAGACAATGTCAATTTTACTGACAAAAATGAATTGTAACGGTTTAATCGTATCTCTGCAGCAAGAACATGAATTTGGTGGAAATAAAAAGGAAGAAAACTACCACGATAACAGCGTCGTGGGCACGGGGAATGGACCAGCAGAGTCAAATAACTTCACTTTCGGATCTTCTGAAGTAAGACGGCTTCAGAGATTAGTTTTTATTTTGATATTATTCAGGTTGTTACCACTAATTCTTACGAGCAGGTCCACCAAATTGATTCCATAGGTTTAGACTTGCAACTTGATCTAAAGTAATTTGTTGTATAGATCTCAGCGTGTTAATTAACATACCTCAATTTCAATAAAACGAAACGGCAGCAAATAATTCTCCAGGATACGAACCCGTGATTGTGATTAACATAATTGTACAAACGTAACTATAACTAAATTACACCTATAAATCCATTGTTTGTGACTGTTCTTAAAACACCGTAAGTCATACATTAATATTTTCTCTTACCTTGCTGTGGGTAAAAAATTTGAATTAGGGCCAATTCTTTGTATTTGCCGATATATTTGCAAACGTTTGTTTATTTCGACGAGACGTTTTGGATTTTCACTGTGTGCTTTACCCTCGAAAAGCATAAAAAATCCATTGCATAATTGTTGCATTTAGGCAACATACGTTTGTGACGTATTTCTGCAGGATATCACATTGGAAGATGATGAAGAAGAAGACAATGTAAAACCGGAGAAAAAGAAACGGATTAGACCGAAGAAAAAAGTGTCCGTAAGTTGTACTATAACTTTGGCCTAGCTTTCAAGTATATGAATGGAAGAGAATTTAAAATAATCTCAGCTTTTCAATGCTGTTTTTTGTTTTTATGTGTAAAAGAGAAGAAAAGTGAAACATGTCCAAGAATAATGACATGATGGTGTTAATAATTGTTCTAGATTCTGTTGTGTCATGAATTCGAGTATCTCGCGCCATTGCAAACTCGTGCACGAGAAAATAAACTAATGGGGAAGGTGATTTTGCATGCGAATTTTGCGAAAAGACTTCTGACTTCTTGGAATGGCCTCGTGAGACACCTACCCGGCAAGCTTCACGCTGATCAACCTAAGGCAAAGGAGATGGCCGATTCTATGGACCGCCGCCGGAAAAACGTCCCAATCGTAAGTTTTGGTAAATACACACAGTACAAAATGACTGTGCAGTAGTTGCTCATGTTGTTGCCATTAAAAATTATTTGTTATTCTACAAACAATTTGTGTATGATTTGCATTTGTAAAAAAAAGCCTTTGAAGAAATGTTTCGTTGGTGCACTGTTGTCTTTATTTCATAAACCAGGTGGAAATGCAACGCGTATACGAAGTCGGCCCAATGAAGCCATGGGATCGGTAATGGGATTTGAACGCAAAGCGATTGTCGGTCTCGGAAACAGGTGCACAATATTGTGTTTATTGCTGATTATAAATAAATAGCTATATTGTGTGCACGGCCTGACCTGCATAAATGTGTTAGAATTTGCAATTCATGTATTCGTTGTATTGTTTTAATTTCCTTTTTTCCACAATTTTCCAGACGACGACTTCAAAGTGGAAACGAGATGTATGGTTCAGTTAAAAACTTAATTTTTTTTTCTTTCTGGTATCTAATTGTATTGATTCAATTCAAACGATGCTTAGTGCACAGGGTTCATAATTGACCTGTCGTCGAAAGATGAGAATAACTGATTTAGGAACACTGAATTACTTTGTTTTGAACTGATCGCAAACACCACTGGAAACAATTCATTGGCACAGAACGCAACCATAACTAGATGAAACAACTGCGCAACGTTAAAAAATCAAACACAACTTGTTACTATTGTTCTGATATCCACTTAAAAATCCTGTAACTGCTGTTCATAAACAAGTAAGTCATTTTTCATCTTCATCCACATCTATCTCATGACTCATGACTCATGATAGCAGGAAGATACTGCCAGAAGGTGATAGATATGTGTTAAGTTAAAGTTGACATGATAAGGCTTTAGAATTTAGATAGTGGACGAAAAGTTAAATTTTTCGTAGATCTTTAAATCCATCTTTCACGGAACTTTTAAATTTTTCTTCATAGACGTAATTGAAGCGTATATTCGCGAATTGCAGGAAGAGAAGAGATGCATGATTTGCCTCGATCAATCAGTTGAGGTAGTGTTTGTACCATGCAGGCACCTCTGTAGCTGTACCGGGTGCGAAAAAGCTCTCAGAAAGTTTCCGATATGCAGAGCTGAAATTGAACAGTCTATGCGTACTTACAGGTCGTAATATGTCTGTCGGGCATGCTTGCCTGAAGTGGCATAAATCTTCCTCACAATTATTTTGTTTGCTTCTTCTCGTTGATATCGTTTCGAGCAATGATTTATAGAGCTTAAGATGACACAGAAATGTCAGTGAGAATACCTACAGATCGTGTGTTACTTTGTGAGTGTGACATCATAGAATCGTGTGATAATTTTGTGAATCATTACATTGATGTCTTTTTTATATAGAGTACTTCAGTTTAATTGGAATGGTTTGCAGCCTAAAATATAAAGTTTATAGTTAGTATCGAGTTATAAATTGCTATAAGACTAATCGTGTTCGAATGAGTAATCCCTTTTGTCACGTGATATATTGGTAGAATTTGTATAGAAAAAATATGGTAGAACATACGCAAATTTGCAGTGACTTCTGAGCATCTATGGATTCTATGATAAATGGTGTTATATTACATAATTTATGGCGCTTGGCCTAAATATATCCTGTATAGGTCAAAGGCCTACGTGATGTCCTTTGTTTAATGAAAACAGTTATGCCTTGAGAAAGGTATAATCTCACTAGGAGTTCTAAAAACTGAGCACATGCTGATTGTGACGTCACGAATGGCAGCCTGCTGGTGTTCATGAGCAACCTTCTATCAGTGATGTCACATGGTTGCGAGCACCCTGCACATGGTCACAACCCCTCACGTCACGTGGTTGTCTATCAGTATACCATCCTGCTGTTGGTGACGTCAGGTAGTATTTGGTTAATCGTTTAGAGAGACAGGATCGTAATCAAAAGAACAATTCGTTTTCAAAAAATACCCAGTAGAAGATTTGGGTTTTAAATTTATATATTTTACAGTTTGGGAAGGAAACCCTGATTTCCGTAACTTGCCAGTACCGCCATTTCTCCTGCCGTCATTTTCCGTCGTCCCCAATACAAGATAGACTAATTACATAGGCCGAAAAGGAAAAAGGAATGATACGTTAGATCGATTTAGGGCGAATAGCTAATGCAAGCATATCACGCTGCCTATGAGGCGTACCGAGTTATCCTAAATTTATCAAGGTCATCTTTAAATGATTGAGATAGCAAAATTCAAGAAGTTTCACATTTCATAAAGTCAGACCTCCGTAAACAACTACAGCTTCTGTTTGCGAGTGAACCTTAAAAATGGCTTACACAGTCCAAAACAAGCGATTACAAGTCCAGCTTACATCGATTGTCATTGTTTAATGTTAGCAGATTTCCTTCTTATCTACATCAAACTGTTTTTCCTTGACTCTCACGTTAATGTTCTCACTTATTTATCGCAATCTTATTGCTTTATCGTATCGATTTAGGTCTGTTTTCTACTTTTCTGCCAACATATACAGCAACCAGTCGTGTCACTGTGTCATTGTGTTTTCTGAGGGAAGGCGAAGTAAGAAGGTTATGTCTGAAACATTTTAGTTTTAAAGTTTGTTGCAAAGAACTACAGTATATTACATGTTGACCTTAGTTAAAATGTTGCCAGTAAGTTTACCGGAGACTGAGTTATTTTCAGCATTTGCCATTTCTAAAAGTGAAAAAAAACGCTACTCAGAAAGTTCTTATTCAATTAATTTTATCTATGCTCCTTATCTTGACAACAACTGGAAAAGTTAAAAACTCGTTAACATCCCAATAATGCATTTATTTTCATAAAAATGCGAAAAAATAATATCATTCAAAAACAAAACGGCTTCATTTCAGGTCGGTGTCTTCGTCTTATTTCTGTATAACCCTGAAATCAGATAAACTTTTACATAGAGTAACCAGAACTACTTTGTATATATATATATATACACTTTTTGGCGCAGCAGGTAGTCCTATACAAGTTCAGAGATATTCACATAAAACCATTTACTACTGGAAATTACCTTGAGCTGAAATGCGTAGTAAAGATTTATTTTTTTCAAATTAACGATTTTAAAAATTCAAAAAACTTCTGTCTAATTGCCCTTTTCAGATTTGAATCATCTTGCTTTGCACAAAGTTGCTTTTAAACTTTAAACTTTCACTAACTCATATTCAAAATTATTTGTGTAACGTGTTGCAGGACTTACATAGCGAATTACCTGGTTAACATACTGCTCAATTCTGATATAACATCGCATTACATACATCATGATTCGTCAACGATGAAGCCATACGGATATGTTATCTATACATGGATCACTATACACCAGAAATGGGCTGATATCAAATTGTTAAGAAAATTGATCTCAATGACATAAATAAGGTAGTTTGTTTGCCATCTTGCCGCCACAAGCACATTAAAAATACGGTATAGAAAAAAGGTCGCGCAGCGCGCCAATGAGGTCTCTGGCTTTTGCACGCCATCATGATATGGCACCTACAAACGGAAATATGATTGGTATAGATATGGGCTAAATATTCCTGCTACCGGCTAATGGTCCTACGCTAGTTTCAATAATATTTCAAAACGGGAAAACTTTGACATACCTAATTGTGAAAGGTTTGCAGCGAGAAATGATTACGATAATAAACAAATAAATGGTTAATAAATAGTTCATGGCTATAGTTCTGCAGCTGAAGTGTTAGCTGGAGATTAGGCGTGAGTTTGCACACAATAAGATAACATGCTCGATCAAAAGTCGTCATGCGTTCTTAGCGATAAGCAGCAGTCATATAGGTTATACAACGGTTATTTTTAAACAACATAGTTCACTCTGCTGTAGTCAACCGCGACTTTTTTTGAACTTTTCTTTCCCCATACTTATTGGATACAAGGTGGTCCACGCTAGACAGTGCGCGATTGACGGGGAACTATAAAAAAATTGCAGATAAATTTAACAAAAGGTATGGATACATGTTTTATTAACAATTTAACAGCGGTAAACCACGGATACCTAGAGACCATTCATAATGAAAATATTCAGTATAGATGATTTTAACATGGTGTATTAAAATGAAACTACTTCTGGTCTTATTTTTGTTGATCCATGATAGATGTCAGACGAAGTCACATACTTGGAGGAGACGGAAATCTGCGTGGAGGAGATTCACTTCGTGATTCCGACGAGTTGTAACCTTGTGTACTGTTTCTGCGCATGCGCATGATGTTCTTTAAACAGATAATGTGTTTGAGAAAGAAATTTTAAAACTGCAAATTTTCTTAGACTCATGTGTATTTCAATATTATATAAATACGCATTATGATATTACTTGCAAATGATTTCCTTTAGTAGACAACAAAAATTATATTCTCCATACCATACATACCTTGTATTCAGATATGTCCGATTTCTTTCCATCTACCATGCATGTGCGTTTTGGTCGCGGTTTATTCTTATAGTCAGGATACTTCTCGAAATGTAACTTGCTTAGCCTAGCCTGCTCTTCGTAATACGGCTGCTTTTCACCATTCGACATTTCATTCAATTTTGCACCTGAGGATAAGTAATGCTGTAGTTTTACGCGGTTAATCGAAGCTTTGCCTGACTTTAAAAGAACAAGATTAAAGCCTTTGAAACCTGACAGACTATCCAGTACCTAAAATCTTGTTTATGTTGGAGTTTTGCATGTCTGGAAAGGCTTTAAGTGTTTCCCGTCGTTCGTCTTTCGCCCAAACCATGAATGCATTCATCGGCCTTTTGATGTGATCGCTACTGCGTTTGCTATCACGTACGCTTGATGACACAATTGCAAAGGATTGGCCTTGGTCTAAATTTCAAGCAAAAATCAAAGACTTTTACAAAATTGTACGAAATAAGTTTACTTGTGGTGCCCGTATGTCATCAAATGATTGCAATAACAACGGTATGAGAAGGTCGGTATTTTCAATACAATTTGGTTTTGTGTGTTGGTTAGGGTTATGACTAGGAAATTTTTGATTTGCCTGTAGCAGGAATCAATGAAAATTTTGGTGTAAATTTAGAAAATTAAAATTATTTTGTTCAAATCTTAAAAAATATCCCGCACAAACTGACTTTAATTTTTGACATTGGTTCAAACGTAAAAAAAATTTACAATTCAAAACTTATGTTTTGCTACAAATTTACTGTTCAAATATTTGTCCTTTTTGCACTTCTGGTAAATTTCTTTCAACAATTTGACTCCCTTCTCTGCAATTATGTTAGTACGTGGCCGTGGGTCATCTACAACGAGCGTATCCCAATTCCAATGGATTTTAAGGCACTTTTAGGCTGCAGGACATTCAAGCTCAAAGATAGCATCAAATAATCTTTGGTATATTCCATGTTTAAAACTTTTGTTAGAAAACAAAGCTTCCTGTCACGCATTTGCAATAAATGAGCATGACATCTCCAGAGTTAATCTCCATCTAGGTATGAGGAAGTACACAATCATAGCATAAATTGCTATTGAATTCCATTTTGCTTTGTGTAGAGATGGAAATTTATGCCATTTCATTAGTGGAAATCTACCATTTTATTTGAAGAAGCGGAATGCTTTGTACAACTCAGAGAGAAACTTAATATCATCGCCCATCCTGGAATTTTTAACCATTTCCATCCAAATTTCTGGCCTGTAGGATTGCTGCAAGTTTTCGTAGTGTTTCACCACATCATCTACAAATTTGTAGTTGGGAGTTGGTTTTATTGAAAACGTTGGATTAAAGAACTATAATGCCTGTTTTAAGATTCTATCAAGATATTGATGTTGGCAACCAATATACTGTGGTTTATGAAAACTCTTGCTGATCATTGCATTTTGGAGTTTCACAACAACGCCATTCAGCCGTCCAGTATTAACAGATGTTGTGTCACATATGATCAGTTTTGAAAATTTTCCATGCATCATATTCATATTCATCTAGTAGGTTTTCTAGGCTGATGAAAATATCTTGAGCTGTTCCACTTTCGCATTTTAGAACACCCAGTTTGATTTATCTTGCTGGACTTTTCAAGCATACTACCTGATACTCATGTTTGCCAATCATTTTTCCATCAAAGTGTAAACAGAAATTATTCTCCTCTTTCATAATTGATTTTAATTTTAGCTTTTCATTGTCGCATCTCTTATAACTGCTCACACAATTTACCAAAGTAAAATTTCAAATTTCCGCAATTGAAAATGTGTCGATCAAATTCAAATTAGTCAATATATATATATACATATATATATATACATATTACATTGAAAATTGGAAAAATTTGGTGCGGGAGTGTTTTGTTTAAACAGTCTTAACTTTTGTGAGTTTTTAAATCAGGACAAAAAATTTCATCATTTGTAACTACAGGACATACAAAACTTAAATTTTTTTTAAAGTTGTAACTCATAACCCTGGTGTAGGCCCTGCAATACGTTTTGTTACTTACTGTTGTTAACGAAGTGCTTTGAATGGCGTTCATCTCCCAGGTATAACTTCGTTTGCTTTCTACTGCTTCAGTCTGTAAAGATGAGATGGAATTTAAAGTCAGCTACACATAATTTTGAGACAGAGTTAACATAACTTTATAGTTGAAGATGGCATTACCAACGTGTTTTGTGGACATGTTAATTAATATACCTCGTCAGTAGAAGCTCGTCGTTTCATTGAACACAGTGATAGGTGGGACCCATCTGAAAAATTTAAAAAGTCAGCTCGTTAAATTGCAATAGAGTACAAAGTGAAGCAAAGTGCTGTTGCTTAAAACATGAATAATGCTTCAAATGCCAATGAAACGAAAAAGGGAAACGGATGTTCACCTTTTTGTGCTTATACGGGAGATAAATTATAACGTAGAGGGGAAATAAATCTAATCCCAAGATGGCGTGCTTGAGCATAATAGTCGGCAAAATGACCAGGTGCTCAACTTCTGGCTTTATCTCACTGGATTCACACGCGGTATCGTGACTGAATGGCTTATTCAACATTAAAAGTCATGAAGGATTTCGCGTTTTTGACCTCATTAGTATTATAATGGGAGATGAAAAACAGTCAAGCCTGGTTCTATCTGAGATCCGGCATTTTATTCCTGACATCAAAATCCGGTTTTAAGTTCACATTCGTTAACTTTTATGCTTTTAATCCGTCATAAATATTTCCGATTAATTAATCACTTTAACTAAACAAATCCTGTCGAAAACAAGCTGCTGACGGTGACGACGACGCCTTACGCGTAAGATTAATCGGAAGATCCTTGAAAAATAATCAAACAAACAATGTAGTACTGAAGTTGGAAGTTGGAACTAAACCAAAATAACTAATAAAGCAAGTGGAAACGGGATTAAGAATGTCTTAATTAAATGGGCTCCGTTTGCAGTGACAAGAATCAGTAACTTCACTGCAATAAGATGGTCACGAAATATGACAATGTGGGGCGTAACTTGATGTTCTGCTGTATTATATAGTATGGATCAAGCCTACAAATAATCGCAAACAACGAAACTTACAGATTAGTCTTTGGGATCACTTGTTATTAATTCACTGGTCAACAATTTTTTTTTATTTTTTGTTGCATGAGATTTTTCAACTGATTCTACACAATCTTGGGATGCTGATTTCAAATCTGCACTCAGTTTTTTTTATGAATGCTCTAGTTTTTATGCAATAGAAAATTTAAATTTTATCGTTTCTGGCTCATATTTAGTGTGTATGGTACAGTACCAGTGTTTCAGATAAAAACTTTCAGCTCTTTTAAGTTGTAGCCTACTGCTGTTTAAGGGCGTTTTAAGAAGCTAAGCAGTTTTATTATAGTGAGGTATTGCGGATAGATGCTGTAGGATAGGTTATAAGCTTTATTTTACACTCGTAAATGCAAAAATAAACCTGATTCTTTTTGTTATATGAGTAAGGTGTACACGCTTTTTTCGTCAAAGATGAAATATAACATCGTTCGTGAAGCCTGCTTACAGAGCTTACATCTTGGCGATCAAGATAAGAAATGGTCTCCACATATTGTGTGCCATAACTGCGAAGAAATGCTCAAAGACTGAACAAAAGGAAAGCGGAAGAGTCTGCCTTTTTGCATTCCAATGTTGTGGCGTGAACCCCAAGATCACACGACTGACTGCTACTTTTGCATGGTAAATATGAAAGGAATTGGCAGGAAGAGCCGACTAATGCTTTCTTATCCAAGTATACCATCAGCTGTACGACCTGTTTCGCACTCTGAAAGATTCTGTCCTCCAGTCTTTAGTGGTTTTACATTTTCTGAAGGTGAGGAAACTGAATCGGAAAGGGAAGAGGTTATGGAAATGGAGTATAAAAGAACAGATACAGAATCTGAACATTCTTTTGTTGAAACCAGAGTAGCTATTCAGTAGTTTAATCAATCAGAACTGAATGACTTAATACGTGATTTAGATTTGTCCAAGCAAGAAGCTCAGCTCTTAGCCTCCAAACTCAAGAAAAAACGGTTCTAGATCAATATGTAAAGGTTTCTATTTTCGAAAAAGAGAAGAACTCTTTCTTCCCTATTTTTCAGAGGAAAATATGCTGGTATATTGCAACGATATACCTGGTCTTCTCGAACAACTGGGCATCTCCTCGTATGATCCAGAACGATGGCGATTGTTTTTGGCCAGTTCCAAGCGGAGCCTCAAGTGTGTCTTTTTACACAATGGAAATGTTTATGAAGCTGTTCCAGTTGGTCACTCCACTGTCTTAAAGGAATGGCATGATGACATCTGAATTGTAATGGATTTGCTCAGATAACATGAGCACAACTGGATCATTTGTGTTAACCTCAAAATGGTTAGATTTCTGCTAGGTCAGCAAAAAGGATACAATAAATTTCTATGTTATATATGCATGTTGGATAGCAGAGCACGTGAAAAACATTGGACACAGAAGGAGCGGCCCTTACGTGAAACATTTCAAGTTGGCATGCCTAATGTAACACTCAATCCAATCGTAAGCAGAGAAAAAATTGTTTTTCCCCCCCTGCACATCAAACCGTCTCATAACACCGTTTGTTAAAGCTCTAAATCCTGACAATGAATCCTTTCATCATCTTCTTTACACTTTCCCTGCTTTGTCATATGATAAAATTAAAGTAGCAAACTCACAAAGCGTACAAACGAAGAAGTTATTCAGTTATTGGATTTCCATCATTCTTTTCAATGTCATTTTGCAAAAAAGTTGCTTATTATATGTATTTTACCAGCAAAAATGATCTTTGTTACATTTTATCAAACATTTGGTGCCTAATTGTACGTAAATACAAATGCTATTAGTAACACAATAATTTCTAGGAACTTATTTTTGTTTTGAGGTTGGTTATTCGACTATAAGCAAGAACGTCATCTGCCAAATCATGTAATTTTCAGAAAGTTTGAATTTAGTAAAGAAAAAATAAAAAATCTCATTTTGAAAAAAATATACACCTTGCAGAAAAATTATCATGTCATGATGGAAGTACTTACAAACAAATAGATATATAAGACAAACACAACGTATGTGGACAAACAACATACAAATGGCATATAAGCATTAAAATAGCTTTAAATTTCAAAAGTCAGCCCAACCATTCTGCCATAAGCTTACCAAACGGTCATGTGAAAAAAGTTTGAGAAAAAACTGCCGCGCATATCCGGCGCGCACCACAAGGAATACGGAGCGCATTAGTCTTCTCGAACAATGACTTAATGTCTGCATTGTTCGGGTTGACTAATGTGACATGTATTCCTTTGGGAAATAATATAAGCCGCCAGCTATCTTATTATGACCTAAAACCTACTACTTGTCTCGTAGCTAATGAACATTTCACAGAAAATTAGAAGACAGCGAACATAAAAGATAAATGGCTTTAACATTGTCTCCCAAAGATATGATAAGAATAAACAATGCACTTCCGTGTTTATGCGCAAGACGGACAAAGCTTTTAAAAGGGAAAAAAGAACCCTACTATAAAATCATTGATTTCAAGTTTTTGAGTGGAAACATAGTATTTTTTAATCCGACTGCCTAATGTTAAAGACGCTTGCATTAGAACATTCCAACTGAAAGTCCAACGTGCGCGAAAGATTGGTCACCTTCCTTCAAGAGAGCTCAAACGTTTATCAAATAGAGCAAATTTACACTAACCGCTAGGTGGAGATTTGAGCACAGACATCCTTAATTGGTAAAAAGACATCAATTTAGGTTAAAATTCTGGACCAGCCACAAGTAATTTAGTCCCATTGAAAATTTATGCGTTGTGTACGACATGGCGAAACGCAGAAAGCCTGGAACAAAATTATAATTAAACAATACGCCAGCAGGATCTGGCAAAAAGGCGATTTTAGGTGTTGCCAGATTATTTTAGGAGCGCTCGCAGGAAAGTCGTAGGAAGACGACGTCTAGCACTAATATAGACAAGACACACCTACTGATAACATAAAAACTGCGGTCGTATTTATTTCTGTTTTGTAAGGCAACATGGAGCGAGCGCGACTTAGGGGAGAAGCTTGCCAAAGATTGACAAGGTGATGGCTTGGTCGTTAACGTTCTCACAACTGACAACGATTTAAAGGTTTTTAACGGCTTGTCCAAGCAAATGAAATCAACTCAAGAACAACCAGTAACACGTGAGACAAGCTGTGACCATAACTTTCCTGTCCTTGGTCGGCGTTTTCGAAAGCTTCGCATAGTTAAGTTCTTTACAAAAGAACACTAGCAGCGCGATGAAAGCACGTTCGCGAAAGAAGTTTGCCATCCATTTCCAGTCGAGGTTGTTTGCTCAGTACGAAGCCTGCATCGAAAATCACTTGAAAAGGATCTTCAGACTGTGACAAGTCTGCTAAACAACGCAACAGAAGCTGTTTTAGCCGGCCTGCAAGATGATCACAGCGAATGAATTTCGACAGTTTTTCGTTCGCCGTGGTAAATCGCGACCACTGTTATGGAACAACAACAAAATACGTCTTGTACTAAATGACAAATCAAAATTGCTTTGCAAACCGACCGTTGCCAAATACTTGAATCAATGAATTTTGGGTGAAATATATTGAGGTAAAAACACCAAAAAATGCAAGGGTAAACGATGTACGCAGACGATTGTGATGATTTACACTGTATGCAGTGTAAACGATACATTTTCGAAAACGCTGACGACAGGCAGCCATTTTGAAAACACAATACCTGGTCGATTGGAGCTTGCAACTTTATGTCGAAACAATGGTTTTGGTAGCGCCATCAGCAGTACCAATGGCTTGCGATGCATAGGGCTTTCGTTTATAGTCAGGCTTCCCAGCAACAAAATCGATGCGGTCGCTCGTCAAAGACGGAGATTCTGAAAAGAAGGGCCATTTAAATAGCATGATTTAGGCGGAACAGTAGTAGAAACTTACAAAAATACCCATAGCAACTATTGTAGTACCTAATGCTCAAAGCCTGTAAAAGCAATTTTTAAAACGAATGCGAAAATCGGTTTTCTGAAAATTGACATACTTGTTTTTTACAGTTTAAGAATGGATTATTTCACTGTAATTTTTTCAACTTCATTGATTCATGTGAAAAACATTATACAACAAACATATTATACCAAAGTTTAACAAAACAACCATTAACCTACATGCAGACAAGTTAGCTATAAAAGTTAGGCTGCAAAACCTAAATTTTTTTGACGAACGTGTTTTTTCTTCCATTTTCAAAATATCAACAACAAAAGATGTAGACTTAAAATATTTCCTTTATGTATTCATAATATATTATTATACCAGTTATTATACCAGTGTACCTCACAAAATGGCGATTGACAACAAATTGTGAATGACAATGAGAGCGTTATCATAAAGGTTATAGTTATTATTTATTTTAATATTTATTAATAGCGAGTATATAATCGTACAAACCTAGTCGTTGTTGTGTTCCACGAATTGAAATTATCCAAACACTTTATTTATAAAACTATTTGGATTCATGTAGAAGGGCATAACGTCATCTACTGTACATTCACTTGTACACATTTGAATGCTACTAAACCCACCAGTATTGTGAATTCAGCCAATCGGTCATTTTGTAAACAACCAAATGTAATTTAAAATCTAAAGTACCTGGTCTCGTGACGTTGCATCATGTTGCCCTGTATACTAGTGATCGTTTATAAACAGGAAAAGTAGGTTCTCTGAATGAGTCACAGGACTTCTTAAAAATTGGCAACCGATGGAACGAACAGCAAAAAAGAGAGATAAAACGTTCGCGAACCAATTTGGCCATCCCACAGCCACTATAAGCCTTCCTCATAGCTTTTCTCTTTTTCCCCCCGACCAAAACGTCTTTTATTAGAAGTGACGGCCACGTTAGCAATTGGCAAGTAGTTTCAAAATTGTAGCGTGTCTCGATGGACACATCAATACACGATTTCTCAGCGGACTCAGTTAGAACGAGGCTACATCGGCTAGGTGCAATAACTTTCATGATTGCCCTTGAATTCCAGTGCGGTAGTTTTGAGACGATACGAAGTGCAGGCAACATCTTGAGAGCAACTTGCAAAGGTCGCATCGGGAATACACAAAAGTTGATTAGATTTAGATATATTTCCCGAGTGGGTCTATAGAAATACATGATAGTTAAATAATGAAAATCACATTTTGAATTAGGAAAACTTGCAGCTCTGGAACTAAAGGCTACACAAGTTTCTGAACGAGTTTAGCCCAGGCTATTTCAGTCCATATATTTATAATAGTATAGAAATTCAGTATTTTTTCCACGTTTGTGGAAATATGATCATTATTATTAATAATATTTATTATTTCATTCAATTTAATTTCATTTTAATTTATGCGATAATCTTTTCAAAATTGCAGAGTCAAATATAGCACGTTACACACGCAGACTATAACTGAGATACTTGTGAAAGATTCAGGTTCTCTGAGAATAAACATCAAGAATAACATCCGCCGCGATGTCCAGTCAACAAATTGCCTCACCAGCCAGGGGTTGGATTCAGACCAGCCTGGTGGACACAATGCCAAGGTATAACCAGTAGGTTCGGTTCAGAAACATTTATTAAAACACTTATGGTATCGGTTGGTAAAGATCAGACCGGAGTAAGGCCAGCGGGTGGCTTTTTGTTTTTCCAATTTTTTTTTGATCACTTGTCAACCAAGCGAATTGGTAATTTATTTTCAAGAAATCACGCTTCTGTCGCGCGATTGAATTTGTGAACTTTTGCACCCAATTTGGAATTTTTATCCGTATTTGCAGTCAATGATTCTGGTAATTTTGAATCACGTTCAGAATGGGAATTCTTTTTTAAGTTCTTGTAAAACTTTAACGACGAAAATGTTTTTTAGACAAGAAATATATCTTAGAACATATTTCTGAGCGTAATACACACGTTTTTATACTCAGTAAATCTCAGCGCCCGCAGCAAAGCTTCCATCAATCTTTTCATCAACTGTGGTTAGATTTCGTCATCACTTGTGATAATCAAGTAGCTAAATATTGACAAGGTGGTTCTCGAGGACACCGCGTTTTCCCGCCGGTCGAGGACCTTTCTATTGATGCACAATTAGCAGTGGTGCATTGGGGCATGCAACCGTTCCCATCCTATTTGCTCTTCATCTTCCGACTTTTGGCAGAGCATCCTCTGTCGCTCCAAATCCCAGGGCAAATTTTTGTTTTCTCTTTGGTATAACCGATACCAAGTCCTTTAGCTTAGGGATCCAGCCCAAACTCACATAGTCTGTAGTGAACTTTCAGTATGTTAGTTGTGGTAACTCTCTGTGTTCGGGGAAGGGATACTATCAAGGTTAGCGTACCGGACGACTGATATTATTCTCAAACGTAAACAAGGCGAGAATTGTAACGTTTTATCTTTAAGTTTTGAGCAAAGCAAAGTCAAACATGAGGCTGTATTCACGCAAGCATGCAACCGAAATCAAAAGATCGATTTCGAAATCAGATTTGCGTTTCTTCTCATGCACTGTTAAGTTAAAGAGCAGAGGAAAATCGAATTAAAAATACAAGTTTTAGCAAAGCTTTGACGCAGACGCAAGGTTTTTTAGCAAAAACAGCTTTAATAGTTTTTATGACAGCGCAATGTTAGCAACGTTCTTGGCTAGTAACGACAAATAATTTCTTTTGCGCTAGAAATATGAGACACACCGTTTTTTGTGAGTTTTTATTTGAGTCTTGCAATATATTTTGATTTGGTAAAAATTTTAAAAAGAGCGTAAAGTTTTAAGTAGACGTATTTCGCGTAGCCAATTACGGCGGCCATTTTGTTAGTTAAAAACGCGACCAAATATGTCAACATGAACAAGTCATGAGTAAAGGGTGCTATAGTCGGTCTTTCTTATATGTCTGTTCGCTTGGAATTTGGGAGTTTCTGAAATATTTTTCTTTTTGCAGGGTCGGGCTTCGGGAAGCACACTTCCAAAAACAGCCGCCTAGTAAGTTGCGTAAAACCAACTTCTTTCACTTCATCCTGACGTTCCATGATCTAAATGGGCAACTTGTGGAAATAGAAAATAGCGCATTTGTTGGTTTTGTGGAAAATGAAACAGTAGTTTTTTTATTACTTTTAATTTAAGAAAAACAACTCAAAAACGTAAAGTTATTTTTACTTTATTATTTTTACTATTATTCTGTTAAATTCTTGAGTCTAATTCCTTAGCTTATATATATCAGCGTGTACCAAGTTAACGATTAAAAGAAAAGCTTATTATCGTCGTCCTCTGCTGTATTTCTATTTCGCTAAAGTAGTTTTTTTTACTTAAAGTATTTTACAATATTCCAATATTTTTAGGAAGTTCCCGGCCAGAAAACAAACAATGGAGTGCATTACAGGTTACAACTTGTATATCAGAACGGTGAGATATTTGATTTTTTGTTCATTATTGCATTAGTTTGCGGCCGCAATTAGTAAACAAAAACAATCGCTATACTCGCATTTCTACCGGTTCCAATTAACGCGTGTCTCTCTCGAAACATCTATTCCAAATTTTGACCCGCGATCAACGACAGGAGATAATAAATTCATTAAGAGTCATTTATTGCCAATTTGCTATGTTGTCCTGAATAACAAGTTTAGGAATCGAAACAAGGTCCCAGAAGTAATGAAAGTCCGCTTTCGAGCATGCGATCTATATGTCTTCATTGGATGCCACCTAAAATTACTGATGTCGCCCACCTATCGATCGCGAGACCTCCTATGACTCTTTTCTCAAGATTACTCGACATAAGTCTTCACACTTGATCTCTGCAAACCGTACGCTGCCAATACGTGATAACACTTTCTCGACAGTCTCTGAATTTCCGAGAAATATGTACAGTGATATTCGCACGTACAAATTTTGATCAATTTCGCTGCTAATAGCTTATTAATCTCTGGCATGAATAGAATATGCAGTTAAGCAGCATTGTAATGTAATTTTTTTTCACTCTGTAAATGTTTTTGGCGGCCATGCTTTATTCAAATCTTTAGCTGCACTTCTCTGCAACCGCTTGTCATCCGCTCCTGGAATTATTATCTTTCGGTTTGCAAATTAAAGGAGCTTATATAGAGTGAAGGAGAAGCGAAATATGGCGCGACTTGATTTTGTGGCCCCGAAATTACGGGAGATGTAATGATGCAATCTTTCCTAGGGGTTCTGGGGGTATGGCGCCCCGAAAAAAATTGACTTTATGCACATTCTGAGATGCACACTTTTATTTCAAAAAACAATTTACCCCGTGCGTTTCTTCCAAGTTTTTCGCTTTCTAATTCGCTTTCTAAACGGCAACCGCCTTTCTCGCCTTACTCTAGAGTCTAGACCTAAAGATTACATATGTCTTACCTAAGAGAAGGTACATATCTTAGGTCACGAAGACCTAAAGCTTACATATGTATATGTAGAAATAATAAGAACCGCAAGAGTGATTAGAACAATGACAGTATGTTTTAGGTGTACGAATGGAACAGAGTATTTACATTCGCCTCGTAGATGCCTCCAATGAGAAGGTAAAGTGGAAATAACTGTGATGGACTCTGAGTTTAATTTTCTGAGACTCTTGTATAGTTGATACTTTTGAAAATATTTTTTCGTTTAGGCTATTCCATACGAAGGCCAAGACAAGAACCCCGAAATGCAAAGAGTTTTACTAACCCACGAAATCTTGTGCAGGTGAAACTTTTGGTTATTAAATTATTTGACTCAATCGCTTATTTACACACAGTTTTTCAGCTACGTATGGAGATTGGTAAAAAGATGTAAAGATTAAAATTAAAGACGTTTATTTACAGTCGGTGCTGCGACAAGAAAAGTTGCGGAAACAGAAACAAATTTCCGTCAGACCCCTTCATTTTTGAGAGGTTTGTCAAGTATGGTTTATATATTAAGCAAATGCAAAAACAAACTCATTGTCGCATGTATAATTAATATTGACTTGCTTATAAAAATTGCAACTCTCGCATGTTATTTCCAATCTGCATTAACACAAAAAGGATATGGCATTTCAGCGAAGATGCCCGTACTTTTGGGATCCTGCAATAAACGGGAAATTGAAAGCAAATTTAAGTGGAGAAAGTTAGGAAGTCAGAAGGCGAAATAATTACTTTAAAATGTCTTAATGCGCCCTTAAACTAATGCATCTCCAATATACAGTCCAAGAAAAAAGCGCCTTGCATGTTTCTCTGATGGTTTCTGCAGCGAAAGTAGCATATGGTATCTGCCAACTACAAAGTTAATGAGCGTAACAAATAATGGCCTGTTGTCTGCTTGTGCGTTTTTGGACAAATTTAAACACATTAGGCTATAGGTATAAAGTAACGGCTCACCCTTCTAAATTAATCATTTTTTATTGTCACGATTTTTGAAAGGCTCTGACACAAAGTAATCGGCTTGTTTTCGCTGATCAGCTTTTTGATATTTTTTAACGAAGTTGGCGGTTGTTTTCAATTATATGAAAAGCTAAAAACTATTTTTCAGCAATCACCAAAATTACGGTGACAGAGAAGCGCCACTTCAGAAGCGTTGATAACGGATTTTTCCTCGCAAAAGCATTTGTTCATTTCAATGCAGTTGTTGATTTTTGGCTAAATACGGTGGTTACCATATTTTACAGTTTAGCTTCGCGTTTTTGTTCAAGTTGTTCGCGTTTTTGTTCTTCGTTTTTTCGCTACAGTTTTAGCTTGCGTTTTTAAGTTTTTGTCATTCACCAAGCCTTATGTTAATTAAATCTGCTCGGAACACTATAATCAACACAACACAGATCGTACTTTGTCGGGAATCTGCAAGTCGCTATAGCCTACAAAAATCAATACTTCGTAGCATCGCGGATGTATGTCTTCAAAGGCTGTATGTCTTCACTTATGCAAGCTTGCATGATCAGACTCATGCCATTATATTGGTCTTATTATTATTGCATAGATGATGACCTATATTGACGTTTGACCATGCCACAGTCATTTGCGATTCATTGCCTAATATAATCTGAGTCATGCTGTTAACGTATTGTGTCTTCGGCAACCAATAGTGACTCACTCTTTGCAAGTGGAAGTTTAGCGCACCGATATCAGTAAAATGTTTTTCAGGTATTACTTGAAGTTTTTTTTGAAATGCAATCAAAGTTGCACGAAAAACGTTGGCAAGCCAAGGTGTTTGCGAAATTTTCGGGTAAGTTTTAAATCAAAATTTTCTTTCCGAGTTTTCTTTACTTTACAATTCGCATATATTTTCTTTCCTGTATGTAAATTCTTAAAACTCCGGTTATATAGATGATCTATGGCCAACAGGATTGCAATTCCGCTTTCTTTGTTTATTTTAGGTTGTCGTTTCCACAACGGTTTTTGTCGATAATCAGGTGGTGTTGGGAAAGTCACAAAACATGTACGTCCATAATAATTCAAAGCATGGTAGAAGATCCCGCAAAAATGACCCCTGTGGCGGTAAGCGGCTTGCTGTCAATTAAATTCATTGCCCAAATAATGACTCAAACGTCACTGTTTCGACTCTGTGTGATCAGCTTTTAACCAACACAGAAAAGAAACTTTTGGGATTTCCATAAATTCGAAGTTATTAAAAACAGGAGCTTTAAAAACAGGATCGAATTCCTCAACAACTATTTGCTCTGAATATTATTCATATACTATCCGTGCACCTAGGGGCCTGCATTGTACCCAAGCGGAATGAAATATGATATAAGTTTAGAGATTTAAGTTTAAGCCTACCCGGGTCTTATTACCGGTATGAAAAGGCTAAAAGGCTGGTATGAAAACTTATTCCGAAGGGAAAAAAGTTACGCTTTTGCGTGAAAAATGTTTTTTTTTTTTTTTTTTGTTAAAAAATATTTAGCTTTCCAAAGATCAACAGTTGCTGTCAGGAACCAGGTCATAAAAGTCATCAAAAGGTCAGGTCATCAAAGCGGTTAATCAAGGCAATCAAGCAAACCCCGGTGATCAAGCCGACCGATAATTTTTTCCGGATTATCATTTCCACATGCGCGTGTCATTCAAAGTTATTTCAGTTCGTTTCAAATCGATGAGTGCCTTCTCATTGCTACTGTCCTAGAAACTTGAAAATAATATTGCGCTGATAGGTTTCTGGAAAGCGGTCTAGTTATAGCAAAAAAAATATTTTTGGTTGCCCTCCCCCCCCTGTAAACTTGATGAATTACTTTTAAAGTTAAACGATGACTAAAGAGCGGTTCTTGAAAATGACGAAATCGAGAGATCTTTAAATTGGAAAAGAATTAAATTTTGATTTGGCAGATTTTATTATTACTTCGAATTCTTAAATGTGCCTTAATAATTTCCACTGACGCCTTTTAGAAGAAAATATAACCTATTTTTGTACTCAGTTTTGTTCTTTCCGCATATTGGTGAAACCTACTGCACCAATACGACCCCAATCGACCTTCCACCGCGATCGACGTCTATAAATTATCTAAATGTGCCCAATGGGGTTGATTATCACCAAAATTGAACCAAGCCAGTATTCGTACAAGCTTGCAGATTTTTTAACCTTACATATCTTTATGACAATTAAGGCCAACTCAACTATATGGGCGTCACAGACGGGACCGGACCGAACAGATCGAAGGCAAAACGACATTTTGAGTCTAGAGTTTTGCATTTTGTCCCATGCAATAAAATTTGTCACGGTTTGAATTGGTCTCCAAATGTTAATACAGTGCGGCTCGGATATTATTAATCGTTACGCGGCGTTGGTTGCTTTTTTAAAAGGCTACTTTAAATGTAAATGTTGAATGCTACTTGAAATTGTAAGTTTCAAGTAATTATCCAAGCCCTTCCTATTGTGAAATAAATTTCACCTGGCAGTCTATTTATAAGCTTCTGGTTATATCTAATTGTTTTTTTAGCTCTCAATGATGCAACATTGGATCCTGGTTTTCAACGTTTGTTAAAGACGGTACCGAGGTACGAGGGTGACCCCGATCGCCTATCAAAAGTAAGTTACCGAATTTTGATATAGTTTTCCGAAAACAAAACAAGCAAAAACAACCAAAAACGCTTCTCCGACAGGAAGTTGTCCTTAAGAGGGCGGCAGACTTCATGGAGGCGTCCTTCACTTGGCAGTACAACGCTCATCGTCAAATTTCTCCTCCAGGAAGCGTTGCTCCGCCCCCTTCACACTTGACTACGCATCCGGGAGATACGGGCAGCTTCGTGCCTCACTCAGCCGCCGTAGCAGCCGTTGCTATAAACGGTTACGCAACTCAGTTTGAGGGAATTTCCGATCGCTACGATGCAAGCGATTCAGGTTGGATATGTTTGTTAACACTTTTAAATTTTTAGATCTACAATAAGCTTGTTGCGTATCGCGAAATACTAGTTCATTAACTTTAATAGTTGCTAACATTTGTTGGTATTTCTAATAATAAACTTAATATTGTTTTGTTCCTGGGCACAGTCGTTTTGCAAAAGCCATCATGGATCTATTTGAGTTGACATTCAAAAATAAGCGGCATGTCAGCATTGAGTGAACTTTACAGGTTATACAAGAGGTAAAGGCGTTTCACCCAGCAATAGGGGATATTCACCACAAAGAACGCCGAACAGCGGAAATGGGGGCGTGGGAAGCATGGTCTGGCCGACTACAGTGGCCCTCGTTGTGCCATCTTCGTACAATTGTCCCCCGTCGTTCAGTTGCTACCCAGCCTCTACCCCGTCCTTTACAAACATGGAAAATCCGTCTTCGGGACTGTTCAGTGGAACCGGAAGTGAGTACAGCTGGCACTTAGTGGTTTCTACCTCCTGTTCGATTCTAATTAACCCGGTATGCAGTACATGAATGTAAGCGAGTTATGGTTATAGTTATAGTTATAGTTATGTTGTAAGCCGCTGTGTAAAAAGCAAAAAGAAAGAAAAAGAGAAAACTTAAACAACTTCACGAAATGCAATAAACTTTTTTCCTCGACCATACCCCAAAGCTCTAGTTAATAATTGTAAAGGTATACGAGGGTGCTAAAAAACCAAGAATGGAGGTTTCACCGCAATTAAATCGACACAACATTGCTTTAAATCCTCACGTAATTAGCGCAATTTAAAAGCAATGCAACACGTGCTTTGATCTGAGTTGGTAGCTACACCTCATTGTTTATCAATAGTAGTAGTTGTAGTTTGTGTAGTAGTAGTTTGTAGTAACAGTAGTAGTTTGTGTTGACTGAAATAGCACTTTCATCAAATAAGTTAGTACTGGTTCCATGTCGATTCAACCCACAGACGACTAAACCTCCGACGATCAACCCACAGACGATTCAACCCACAGACGATTCAACCTGAAATGTGAGGTTTTAGATGTAAGCGACACTTACACGGTATTACTTATACTTACTTACTTATACGTCCATTAAACGTTTTAAGGTTATAAATATATCTATATCTATTTTCTTCCTTTTTTGGGCACATTTCGTTTTTTTTTGCCTCTGAATTTTTGCTTGATTTAGTTAATAAGACAACCCTGACACGGTTAAATTTAGTTTGCGATTTCAATTATTTTACTTTTTCCGTTTTGTTCTACAATATTGGTTTAATAGTGTTTCGCATACGCGTCTCGAGGTTCTTTTTTATATTCTTGGTCAGTCATGTACATTCCATGATTCTAGCTTACGGCGAACCGTCAGTTTACAGTCCGCTACACTGCGTGGTTGTTTTGAAATAAATTGCTAACCAGTCCTGAACGTCGTTTGAGAAAGTCCCTCATCTGTGCGTCGGTCTTAAATGCGTTTCTACCCAAATCGCGGCATTCGTTTTACAGATACTGTATTTCTTTTCAGTTTTTTTTCTGTATTTGTATTTTTCGTTACATCGTTATAGATAATTTGTTCGTACATTTTAAGAGCCACCCAATACTTTATGCTGCTATGTTCCCAGCTTTGGGGATAAGGGTGCATCAGCTTCGGTACCGAGCCGTGAAACTGAAAACCTTATGCATGCTCCTGTGAAAAGACTATTTACTTGTTAGAAACTTTTTCATTTGTTTGTTGGTTTGTTTGTTTGTTTGTGTGCGCGAGCGCCTGCGCGAGTGAAATACAATGTTTAGATATGATATTTTTTCGACCGGATTTGCCGCTTCGTTCGTTTTGATATGGTTTTGTTTGCAACGTTTTTCTTTCGTTCAGCCGACTTTAAACAGAAAAAGTCTACGTTTGGTTTGTGTGAATACTCTCCCGTGTCCAAGCGTCAAGTGTATGTACAGTACTGCATTTCCAAAATCTTCTCATAAATCTACTTTCTCCTCTTTCTCTTTCAACTCTTAAGTCAAAGCATGATTTTGCGTAAAATGTTATTTTGTATTGTTACTACAATTTTCTGTTGTATTTTCGACACATTTGACTATAGTTTAGCGTTTAGGCCATGACTCCTCAGTTACAAAGCATTAACATTTTCGCGGTCACTCAGTAGAAATATACAAGGCCGCAGAATAAAGTTTTTCACAAAATGTGTCTTACTAGCTCGGTAATTAAATTTTCTTACTGGCTGTGTAAACATTTTCTTTTCTGTTGTAGCCTCACATTGTTTTTTTATCGAGTTAAATTATTCCACCGTTTAGCTGGCGTGCTTACTTTGAAAATATGCCAATAAAACGCTTTTCTCTTTGTTTATCTTCTTTTGCTCACGCTTTCTTGGAAGGAATCAGCAATTACCGGCGGTTTCAATTGGCAGGACGTTATAAGCGTCTGTAACAAAGCGTTAATTTGCGGATTCCCCAGCCCCCTGTAAAACTTACTCACTATATCAAACGACTTTTCAACAAAAAAGTAACAACAAATTTACTATTCATTCCAGAAGTGAGGAAAAAAACACATGCACGGTTGCAATACCAAAATTTGTCTGAAATTTTTACAATTACTCTACGTAGGCTACGTTGGGTGGTATTAAGCGTTGCGTGATTAGGTGCCAACAAACTAATTTTAAATCAAATAAAGAGGTATCATTGGAATTAACAAACAAAAGAATATTTCGATAAAACGCGCTTTAGTGTTGAGGACTGAAGAACAATCAGTCCAAACGTAAATACTTTGATAGAGCGGTTTTCCAAGGAATTCCAACGTGGGATTTGTATTCTACGCCGGATAGTTTGTTGTTTTACCTAATAAAATAACACACTTGAATTAGAAAACTTTGCTACGTTACATTTTGCTTTTGCTTTTTTTCATCGGAGTTTCACAGATTAAGTTTTGTAGATGAAGATTTTTAATAGAGTATTATTATTATTAGTAAATTTTTTATATATCGTGTTGAGCGATTGAACGACTAGTGAATATATTATGACAGGGCTTATATTGCGAAATTTATAATTAATCAAATACGTTAGTTCTTCCCGTTTTAAACCCTTTCACCTTAATTTAAGTATTAACAAGGAAGTCTATATTAGAGGGCGTTTTTTGACGCGCGTTTTCTTGTGGGTAGGAAGTAGTTTTGGTTGTTTTATGTTACAAATTTTTTTTAAAACTTTGCTTCTTTAGGCAAGTTGAACATAAATCTTTGAAAAGCGCAGACATGTACATAATGGATTCGCTTATGCTCCATTTAAGTCATTGTATAAAATTACATTTCTCATGACTTTTATTTGATGATCAATATTTGTGAGAAATGAGAATAATTAGAACGATGGTTTGATTTATTGCTTTTGACTGAGTGAGTTCATACCCAGCTTTTGTTTCGTTAAAGCGCTTGGACATTTCCATTCAATTTAATTTCTCTCATTCGTTTCAAATACCCTGACTCTCTGTGGGAAGCCTTTTCGCTTGACTAAAGTCTCACAATGTGCCAAAGTTCATTAGTTTATAAGCAATTTGGGACAATGATGATGATGGATTATAATTGGTCAATTACATACTCTTATTTAAAAAAAAAACAGCTTTTTAATTTTAGGGATTCAGTTTCAAATTGGAATCTTGAGCTCCTTTTTAGGGGGTTTAAGTCCATCTGAAGCCCTATCTAAAACAATGCAAAGTACAATTTTTCAATTTGAATTTGCTTCTAAACAAGCCCGGTCACCTTGCTGAGTTTTTGTATCCGCCGAGATGTAGGTCAAAAAGACTTAATGCAGTATTTTGAGAAAATTCTCGTATCTAGAATTCCCGCACCAAATGCTTCAACTTTTTAACAACTTTTTCCCTTACATTTCCCAAAAAAATCAGCCAAAAAGCCTTAACTTTGAACCAACACAAAACGTTAACTTTAGCCTGAACCTACACTGCGCAAACGCCATAACAACAGCAAACCTCCACAGATTAAGGTCACATGCGCGCTGGACCGGAACCATTGATACTTTTTCTATAGTGACGTCTTGGATGCGACCTTCGTAACAATCGCCGGGTTGCCGTTTTAAAACTACCGAAAATCGTACTACACCCCCTTCAGGGACAAGTTTAAGGATTTTGATGATTTAGGGATTTTTTGGGTATTTTTGAAATTATTGTCTACACGTATAAACTAGTTATTAAGACTAGACACTTGCTTCCGACATGTCATTCCTTGCCAAATCACAACAGATTGCAAACTATGGTCACTTTGTAGGCAGCCTAGCATGGCGTCATCTGAGCCGAGAAGTTTCGCGGCCATTGCATCTGTAGTTGCCTTGTAGGCGTTTTTAATACCATTATTTCATTCGTGGGAACGTATTCGCCTTCTACTTTGTGGATTATTATTTATTGATAAAACTGAAACTTACATGTAATATTTAAAAACTTGCTCTAAATAACTTTTTGTGAAAACGCCGTTTAGTACGTTACCAGGTGATTTCATAACATCCTAGTTTTAACTGAATGTAATTCCCATTGCTAAAGCTTTGTGTTTATCGTTCGCACGTTTTGAAATGTTCGTGTATTTTGTATCGAATATTTCCGTTCACATCGCTCCACGCTGTTATAAGCTCAAACTTCTGTGCGGGTAACGCTTCTGACGCTCAGAAGGAGATACAGAGTCTTACGAACGTACTACGTTATTAGCGTTAATTGTAATTCGTTAGAATTGTTTTAAAGCTAAAATTAGTTGAACGTGATAGCCAAGTCAACTTGACATATTGCCTTTGAAGGGCCCGTACTATTTTCAACAGTTTTAAAACGGCAACCCGGCGATTGTGACGAAGACGTCACTATAGAAAAATTATATCAATGGTTCCGGTCCAGTGCACACGCTACCTCAAACTGTGAACGTTTGCTGTTGTTATGGCGGGTGCGGAGTGTAGCGTTTTGTGTTGGTTCATAGTTAAGGCTTTTTGGCTGATTTTTTGGAAAAGTAAAAGGAAGAAAGTGAAAAAATACTGCGTTAAGACCTTTTGTCCTACATCTCGGCGGATACAAAAACGCAGCCAGGTGACCGAGCTTGTTTAGAAGCAAATTCAAATTGAAATATGGTACTTTGAATTGTTTTAGATGGGGCATCGAATGGGCCTACAGTCCGTTAAAACGTTGAACGAGAGTCGTTTGTCCAGTGATGACTTTAACTGCTGATCCTTCAACTTGGCTAAAACTCAAACACTGTTTGAAGCACAAAGGTTTGCTTTCGACAACGTTGTTTATGAATATCCCAACACGAATCACTTTGACACAAAAGCATCATAGCATTTAAGAGGATTATTCCGGCTACGAAACTACCAAAACACATCATGTACATAGTGGTGCACATGCACCATCTTTTGGTTACGACGATTCCATCGTCATCACTAAAACTTTGGGCTAAATTTGAAATGGGTTAAGACTCTTTGCACCAACTAGCGTAAGAAATATTTAATTTAATTGAGAAAGAGTTTTGTCCATTTTTACCGCACAGGCCGTGGGCGCGTTGATGTTTACGTCAACATATGAATAGAAGACTAAGTTATATGGTGTCTTGGTTGCTTACAGTCGAAAGTCGAAACAGTTGCAAAGGTTATGGTCACCAAAAGGTCAATAAAATTATGTGGGTCACTAAAAAGTGTGGCCAAGGGAAACCCCAATGCACAAGTTTTGCATTTATTACGTCATTGACGATGCGTTGCCCATGTTCATGTTTTGAATTTATTACGTCATTGACGATGCGTTGCCGAAGTTCTGCTAGTGTACAGTACAGCACAAGTAATTTGTTGGGTACAATTTTCTCGTTCGCATGATGTAAGGTAAAGGTAAGCGTTTAATTGAATCCCAAAGATTGGAAGTCATCGCCAAGTTGTGTGTGCCGTCCGCTCCGAGTAAAAGAAGTCTCGCAAGAAAGTATGGCGTGAGTGAAGCTGCTATCCGAAAGATTTCGAAAAGACGGGAAGTTATTTGAAAGCGTTTTGCTTTGATGTCTGAGGAGACTAAGACAAAAACCTGTCGAGCATCCGTTGGTCGGTTTTCTGAGCTGGAAGATATTCTATATCTTTGGATTGATAGCATGCACCGTGCAAGTCTTCCTGTTCCCCCTCACTGGTCATTGCAAAAGCAAAACAAATCGCTCAACAATTATCGATATCGGAAGATGATTTTCAAGCGTCGTGGCAGTGGCTTAGCCGATTCAGGTGTTGCTTATGGGAACCCTGCTCATTTGCTGGATGCTGCTCACTATGGAAAGCAAGCATGGGAGTTAATATCGGATGAGTCGGCAAGAAACTCGTTTAACAAGGCTCAACTAATAACTCCGTTGGATGGTGACGTTGAGGAAGCAAACTTCATGTCTGACATATCTGAAATTTTGCGCTGTTTTAAGTCTATGGATATTTCGATTGACAAAAACGAGCTAGAAGGATTTATGCATGTTGATGACGAGAATAATGAAGAGTATTCACAGGCGATTTTAGGTGACGTGAATGAGGTGTTGGAAACGATCCAGACTGAAAATGATGACACTGACGATGAGGCTGGCCCAAGCAACGAATGTGCACCTGCCGAAAACAGCATCGTTTTTCATGGCCTTAAACAACTTTACAACAAAGTGCTTGAAGTTGAGGATCAGTTGCTGTGTCCTGCCTTACAAGATCAAGCAGGAGGTGCTTACGATAATCTCAAAAGCACTTTTGAATGCTTTCAGCGAAAACTGAACCAGGTGACGTTGGAAGCCAAGCAAAAAAGAATGCAAAATATGCATCAGATGACTTTGCACGAAATGTTTAAGCGGTGAACTATTGTTAAGTTGACGTTTAACTTTTCCTGACATCCAGTTAATGTGCTTGCTGTTTAAAATAAATAAATTGTTGAAAAAGTTGGACCCAGAATTTGTGAAGAATTTTTGCGTACTTATCTGGGAGGCGAACTTAAACGGGTGCGTACTTAACCGGGAGATGACTGTATTGAACATTATTGATTCCATTTCATCCAATTTATAACATTATGTTGCGTCATGCAGCTGTATGGGAAAAAAGTTACGCCCAAGATCTCGCGATCGATCGATCTCGCGGATACGCCTAATCAGATCTCGAGGTAATTTAGAATTTCTAATTTTCTCTGGGGAATGAAAATTTTACCGCTGTGGCTGTACCAAAAAATGAGTCGTATTTCATTGACTTCGACTTTAATGATTAATGATTGGAATTGAAGTGGATAAAATTGTGAGAATCTAACTCTTTTTAAGGTTTTTAATTGGGTTTGATATTTATGTAAAAACCATTCGATTGCAATTTGCAATAACTCTACTACCTAAATGTCTACTTCTAAAAATTTCGTATACGTTTGGCATCTCAAGGTCTGCTATATGAGAAACTTGTTGTTTATCGAAATGAAACCATGGCCAACAAATACTGCAATGATTCGTTTATTTCATCTTAAAATCTATCGAAACAAAAAATTCCACCGACGTTGCAGGCACAACAATCACGCTTTGTATTAATTATTACGTCATTATATCAACAATTAAACATTTTGTGGCAAATTTAACTTTCGGGGTGATGTAATGGTTAGGAATTTTGTGTTGCAACTTGCAGATAGTACAGTAATACATTTTTAATTCGCTTCAAAGTATCTCATAAATAAAAAAATACTTGTATGCTACAAACCCTATTACAACGTTCTATCTACAACGTGTTCTGAACGGAATTTTTCAAGGGTTCTGGCTCTAAAATATAAAAATCCGTCGGTTTGGCGACTGAGACATATTTACAACCAGCTTAACGTATGTCTTTAGGGATTAATGAGTTTTTCTTTACTAGTTTCTTGTTGGCGACATTGAACCCAACTACAGCACGCAAAAGACAATTAGGCATTTAATACTCATTGGTGAGCTTGGTTACATCGGAGTCGAATAAACAATAAAACATAGTTCTAGGACTTTATTTAAACTGCAAAAATATTGACGCTAATTCCTTTCAACCCACATGAGAATTGATCGATCAGCTACGAATTGAGGACCAAGGATGCTCGTGTAAAAGTGCGAAAAATATTGACCTCGGTAGCAAATTAAATCACTTATTTTACACACAATCGTTACATGCTTTCTTACTCAGACGAAGTGGAAAACAGACTTGCGGTATTGTCAAGAAAACGTTCCTTAATGAGCTTGATTGGGGCGCGAGCACCAGGATGCGCGATATTACGTAAGAGGTCAAATACAGTGCGATGCGCGATATTACCAAAGAGTCAAATACGAGTTTTTCCGTTTTGAAAGTGCAACTGTTCCACGTAATGCGACCGTGGCCAATCAAGCATTCCCCGGTCAATATAACTGCAAAATTCGGGTCTTCCTTGTCACTTCATTGTGGTATGTCATGCGTGATGCCGCACAATGGAGTTGGCAAGGTGTGACGACCTCACGACCTCAGCGCAGTTTGAAAGTAACAAGTCAAAACTCAATAGTTACTTTTATATTGTTTCCAGATTTCAGTCCAATTTTCCCACCAAACACACGAGCGATCGTTTTCGCGCGTCTTGTGTTAAAAATAGATACCAGTTCCCATTTGTCAATAAACTGCGGGAAAAAAATGACTACCAATGAACCAATGTCTAGAGATAGGTGACTAGGTTTGATAAAACCATAAATTTTACGAAAGAAATGAAAAAAATAGGGCGTAAAGTTAATTAACCGTAGGTTATAGACCTAACGATAAAAAACGTTATTAATCATACCATGGTGAGTTTAGAACTAAAGAAACTAAGAAAGGTGCCCTAGAAAGGGAATGATGCAAAGCCTTATAAAACTGACACAACTCGAAAGCTTTGTTTACCTTTTCACCCAATTTTACAAAAGGCATTTGGTAAAACGTCAGTCAACACAGTCACAGGCTAATATGCCACAAACACATGTTATGCATGTGACAAACTTGGCATTGATAAGGTCGGGATAGGTAGGTAGGTTATGGATAACATTTTCAATGCCGTTTGATATTTGGAAACTTGCTCTAAATAACTTCATGTAAAAACTCATTTTAGTACATCAGACTTGTCTTCGCTCGGATCTGACGATTCAGATTCACTTGCCTGCTGCAGACTGGCTATTGCAGCATTTACTGTTGCGTCGATTTCAAAGTCAGAATCCTTGTCATCACAGCAGTCTGACAGAAGATTTTGCAAAATTTCTAATCCACGCATTGCTGTAAATCTTTGCCTAGACATTTTGTAAATGTTTTTGTTTTCAGAAGTAGCCTACTATGATACTGACTCCGATGAAAAACTCAAGAAAATTTAGATAAACATCAAACACTTCCCTTTAGTAAAGTTACTACTAAACTACCACAATAGATATGGGTAAGCTAAGGTTTTCACAACATTTACCTTGAACTAGTTTACCAAGGCAAAAGATGAATGCTTTAGTGTATTTTCTTTACTGACTCTAGAAATCCAACGTGATATTCGTGTGTTGCATTTTGTCAACAAGCCTAATAGGATGTCACAATGAGTCAATTGAAGAAATACCAATTGGCTGATATAATTAATAATTGACGCGCTGTGACATTTCATTTTACTTGTTTAAGTACAGAAATGTCATAAAGCGTCAATTGCTGCTTGCGGTCCTTCTAGGTAGAGATCACTGTAATTTTTTATATAAACAAAATAGAAACTTGAAATTCATAAGTTACTTACATAACACTATTATAGAAAAAGTCACATAATATCGCCGCTGTACTGTGCATTGCGTAAAAGTTAAGGACGCAAAAATGTTGAAAATGGTTCAACTGACGAGTCCAGTCCTTCTAGTGCTAGAGTCTAGAGTCACCTTGCGAGAAAATTACTCACCAAAAACTTATAAAAAATACGACTCTTTCGACTCAACAAACATTTTCGATTTGAATTTAAAATATTTCACCCATGCACCAAAAAGATAAAGGCACCAGCCGTAGATGGCAAAGGTAATAGATTAAAATGGGCAAAAAGGACACAAAAACTGGAAAAATATTGTGCATGGCGCTAATTATTATGTTGTCTAACAAGCACGGTATATGACATCACAGTGGAGATAATCGTAGGATTAATATTGCGTCACAGAGAATAATTGTCCTATATTGCAACGTGTAACGCCGTATCTAAAACTTTAAGACACGCCTAAGTGTTATCGATCCGCCGTCTTCGTAGATGTGCCTTCTTTCAGCAGCGGCACCGAGTGACGAAAAGGAGAAAAACAAACTGCTCACGCGTGGTGCTATTTGAGGTTTACAAATACGACCATGCTTGTGCGCATTCCATTGTCTTTAAGTGCTGCAGAGTCCCGGCAGCGGCGTCGTCGCTATGGACTGTTTCTGACTGCTCTTAGGAGGTGTCATGAAACCACCTACTTCAGTCGGGGATTGGCAGGTAGCCAATTGTGTCTGGACACGGCTCAAATGGGTACAATCAGTCAATAATCAATATTCGGTTAATATTTTAGCTTATTTTTTAACCTTATTTAGCAAATGGGTACACTCAGTCGCCATTTGCAAACCCTGTTTAGCAAATGGGTACAATCAGTCAAGATTCAGTTAATATTTTAGCTTATTTTTTAACCTTATTTAGCAAATGGGTACACTCAGTCGCCATTTGTAAACCCTGTTTAGCAAATGGTTACAATCTGTAAGTTACAATTCGCACGGGTACAAATGTGCACGACGTAACTATTACTAAATGTATCTCGCAAAATATAAGGGTATGAAATTGCACGAAGTAAAAATTACCAAATGTATCTCGCAACAAATACGGGTATCAAATTGCACGAAGCAAAAATTTTGTAGCCATTTGCCAGATTAACTTACAAATCACTACTCCAAATTAGAAATTTGACCGGGTAACTCGCAAAAACCTACTTAACTGACAATAAAGTACTGTAGCAGATTTTCAAAGACCTGTTAGGTCGGTAGATAGCAGTTTCCGTGGAAACGGTGTCTATTCTGAGGAATCTATTTGGAATTCCGAATTGAGAACACCGCTTCCACTTCTGCAACGTGTTTGCTGTTTGCAGGTATGTAGGCTACTTGGAAAAGCTAAGCCGCATCTCACCATAGCCTCTCTTGTGGCTCTGTTGAGCTGCGATGTCGAACAGATTGTAAAGAGAACTAGAAGCCATCGGCGGTTTTGTCGTTTGCAAGTATATGTTTGAACCATTTGGTCAACCAAGTCAAAACCAATCTTTGTCTTGTTATAAAACCTGATGATCTCAGGCCTCTTTTTTGGGTCTTCTTCGTCAATGCTTATATCGTGATGCATGCTGAATTGATTAATTATATTATTGTTTTTGTGCTACAAACCTCGTCTTCCAAAATAATCGCGTTCCTGTCGCGCCTCAATGTTTGCAATTGAGAAATATTTTAACAATATGAACATGGAACATTATGAGTAATGATTTTACACTAAACTTATTGCAGAAATTATTATTACTCACGGGTGCCGGAAGAGGAAGGGCAGAGAGGCTATCGCCCCCTTTTCTTTCTTTATTTTCCAAAATGACATTCAAAAAGTGTCCTTTTTTTGATCGGTTCAATGCAAATGTCATTTACCCAGTGGATTAAAATCGGGTTTAGCCAAACGATTTATCGAAAATTAAGTTAGACAACCAAATGCATATATATTGCACTGATATAAGTAGTTTTGTTTCTCGTACGCGCATTTCCTAGTTTCAGACAAAAATGACAGGAAAGCGAAAACAATACGTCCACTGATAAACCCAAACACAGGCGCCATGTGAACTGAAATGGTACCAAACCAAGCGCACAAACATTTATTGCTTGCTTGCTGTAACAAATGACTTAACGCCGTTTTGTAACAAAGCATAAACCAGTAAGTAGGCCGTCCCAATGTAAGGTTCTTTTTTGCGCATTAGCAGAACGCCAGCAATTTTTCGGTGTCTACAAAGACCTTGATGAAGTATGTGGAAGTTCAGCCATTGAAGAAGAAGATTCAGTATGAAGAAGTTCAGCGAAGAAAGAACACTTACCACCGTTTGTTCTGCGTTCTTTTCCCGTTAAAGTAGCTTCATCAAACGAACCGTTTGTTGACTCATCGTTGATTTTTTTAACATCATAGCATTGATTGTTCATGCTCAAAGTCTTGCAGTTATCCACATTTTCGCCTTCAACATCTACTTCGATTCCACCATACAAACTGCAGTTTAGTTCGGAATGCGTGGACGGAGGGGAGGGAGGCGACATACAAAAGAAGTTTTGCGGAGAAGTCCTACCTTGATTAGCATTCGAACCAGACGAAGAGTCTAACGGGTTCTTCTTTACTGCGACCATCATCTTCTTTTTGCATCATCTTCTTCCGATTTAAAGCTAGACGCTAAAAAACTTGCACAAACGTACTCTAAAAACACGCAATCCAACAGCAGGGCTTTGTTTTACTAAACCAAAACTAATAAAATAAACAAACAAAAAATGAAACATTTCTAGACACGGAACATTTCTTCTTTCCATGTTGCTTTGCTAGGAAGCACTACAGCAAGCTAGGCTAAAAGCATAAAAATAGTTTTTAACAAGTTTAACATTTCTCCTTGCAATTGCTATCATTTTTCTTTAAACGCAAAATGTCATGTTGACTTGGCTTTCACATGCAACTTTTTATCGCGAGATACATTTGGTAATTTTTACTTCGTGCAATTTGATATCCGTATACGTTGCGAGATACATTTGGTAATAGTAACTTTGTGCATATTTGTGCCCCTGCAAATGACAACTTACAAAACTTACGTTTGTATCCGTGCTAATTATAACTAACCCTAACCTCATTTATAAAATGGTTGCACTCAGTAGGCATTTGTTAACCCTATTTAGAAAATGGTTACAATCAGCAGCCATTTGCTAACCCTATTTAGAAAAAGGTTAAACTCAGTAGCAATGTGTTAACGCCATTTAGTAAATGGTTACATACAGTAGCCATTTTTAACCCTATTTAGCAAATGGTTTCACTCAGTAGCAATTTGTTAACTCTATTTAGCAAATGGTCAAAGGCAGTAGCCATTTGTTAACCCTATTTAGCAAACGTTTAAAGTCAGAAGCCATTTGTAAAATAGCAAAAGGTTACCATGAGTAGTAACATGTTAACCATATTCAGCAAATGGTTACAATGAGTAGCCACATGCACATGCCCTATTTAGAAAATGTTTACAATCAGTAGCAATTTAGTGTGTTCCTTTATATGCAATTTTTTGTGGGGCAGTATTGTGTGAGATATGCCAACGAACTATGTGTATTTTATAGCAAATAAATGGTAATGTTTATGGAGATATTATGTGTAAATAGGATTTATTCATGTAAAATTTTGTATTTCATGTAAATCATGTAAATTCAATCCCGAAGCGTGGATTTCCCACCTTGAACATAAATTTTCCCTTTATCAAATCACTTCAAAAACAATCGTCACTTGTTAGCGGTAGAGGCAATTCCGGAGACAGACCTTGGGCTACTTTGTTTACCTTCTGCGTAGGCTCATACCTGTTACGACATAATAATCAATGAAATCTTGAAAAACTTTGATCAAACTGAGGATCATTTAGAGTTTTTATTGGCTGATCTGACACTTCATGATCTATCTTCCAAAGATTTAATGTGCGAATTAATGAGTGCAATAGGTCAAGAGAATCTTACTCCAGCAGTTAATAAACGAATTCGTGCTAAATTTCTTAAGTGCTCACCACCAGACGTCGCACTTTCTTACCCACTACAGCCACAAATACAACAAATTCAAGTGTCTAAACCACCTCATTACCCACGATATAACGCTAACAATGGAACAAAGAGTTCCGGACAAACAAATACTAATTTCACAAATCATAAATTCACTAAACCAACGCTATTAATTTAACTAAACATGGCAACAACGATCACCACACACAAACATTGGCCAGTTTCACAAATAATACAGCAAGTGGTAATTTATGACACAGTGGTAATTTATCATATTCATCACCCACCTTTTAGAAACCAGGCCATCAACGCAGCAATTACCCTTGCGCAAAATCATTCGCGGGCAACAAAAAACATTTGGCGATCTACGCTAGATTTACCCGGTTAGCCCCGTCGATAGCACCTACTTCCAAAAGAGACTGTCCCTTGTTAACTGTTTATGATCACGCCAATTGAATTCTTTTTTATGTAGATAGCGCTGCAGAAACTTCTCTTTCGTCGGCTAGTTTAGCTCACAAATCAAACCCCAAACCGCAAATGTTTGTTTATGCTTCAGTTAAGTCATTGTATAAAATTGAATTTATTATGACTTTTATTTGATGATCAATAGTTGTGAGAAATGAGAATAATGAGAACGTTGGTTTGATTTATTGCTTTTGACTGAGTGAGGTCATACCCAGCTTTTGTTTCGTTATAAAACTTGGACATTTTGATTCAATTTAATTAGTCAAACTCATTTCAAAGACCCTGACTCTCTGTGGGAAACCTTTCCGTTTGACTAAAGGGCTCAAAATGTAGCAAAGTTCATTAGTTTAATCTAGTTTTTATCTACCACAGGGTTCGATTTCCGCGGTGCAAGGTAATTGTGCAAACGTAACTGTAACTAAATTACACCCATAAGTCCAGTGTTTGTGACTTTTCTGAAAACTCCCTTAGTCAAATATTAAAATTTTGTCCCATCTCGCTGTGTGAAGAAAATTTGAATAAGGGCCAATTCTTTGTATTGGCGTATAATTTTGCGAAAGTTTGTTAATTTCGACAAGACATGTTGGCTTTTCAATGTGTGCTTTACCCTTGACAAGCATAAAAATTTCATTACATTGTTTCTATAAGGCAACATGCGTTTGTGACATTGTAGCCTGTGGTGAGTAACAGTTTTATTTTTTTAAACGAGATTAAAACTAAAAGTCGAACATAAGAGAAAAAATACATTTTAGGGGTTATGCACAGAAAAATAGTAAAATTCGGTAGTTTTAAGTAGGGTTAGTTCGGATATTAATAATTTTTACTATCCGGATAACGGATATATCCGTATATTTGGAATTTATCTAACCGGTTAACCGGATAATAACTGCTAAGTGAAACAATCGATTTCACGAGGTTTACATGAAAAATGGATTGTAAAATCATTACACAGTTTTATTGTAGATCTACGTACACGCGCAGTACGAGCGAATACGACAAAAATCACGCAAATTTAATGTTCACTGCTTCTGCAACTCCCTCCTTATAAAGCACAATGCATCATTCATTATGCTTTCTTTGTGACGTGATAGTAAATTTCACTCGTGCATTTTACGAGTACCGTAGTTGAAAGTATAAGATAGGGGTGGGCAAACTGCGGCTCTCCGGCATGTTTTTTGTGGCTCTTCTAGTCGTATCGTAAAATTTCAAAAAAAATGTATAGGCTAACAAGAGTCCAAGACTACTGTTTATGAACGTTTCTCCCTTTTTCTTTTCCTTATTTAGGTCAGCATTCATGACAAGTTGTTAATTATTCAAATTTAATGATATTTTTCGATTGAGGAATGCAGATATGGAAAAATTAAACGATATAACTATTTATGACGTCATAAGTTCTTATGACTTGGCTCGTCAGTAAAAATTTAACAACCAAAGCGGCTCTCGGGTTTAAAAAGGTTGCCCACCCCTGGTATAAGACAATAGAAGTGTGAACAAAGGTTTAATTGCGCTCAGCGGGAGTCAGCCTCTACGTAACAAAGAATGTTCAAACTTACTAAAAAGTGTAAAACGCATTAGCAACGATACTCTTTTAACCGGTTAACCGGCAGATTAATATCCGGATATCAGATAGCGCCGATAGCTTCTAGTTCTCTTTTACAATCTGCTCGACATCGCAGCTCTAAATGCATATACCATATTCAGACAAGTATATCCTGAATTATCAGAGTGGACAAAGTTCAAAGCGACGAGGTTTCATAACAGATCTTGCTAACTACCTCATTTTGCCGCACATGATGACATCATGACAAGACAGAAAATTCCTCAACTCCACAGAGCCACAAGAGAGGCTATGGTGAGATGCGGCTTAGCTTTTCCTAGTACATCCCTGCAAACAGCAAACACGTTGCAGAAGTGGAAGCGGTGTTCTCAATTCGGAATTCCAAATAGATTCCTCAGAATAGATACCGCTTCCACGGGAACTGCTATCTACCGACCTAACAGGTATAACAAAACCGCATTTTTCTGAAAATCTTGATTGTGAAACGCTCAACAAGACGACTTTATTGGTTACAGTAATTAAACAACAAATTTGGCGCGACAGGAACGCGATTATTTTGGAAGATGAGGTTTGTAGCAGAAAAACAAAAATTAATTAAGTGTTTAGAGTTTAGAACCTAGAAGAAACGAAATTTGAAGTTAGCAACAGAAAGATGAAAATCGCAATGATTGTTACTGGAAAGTCGTTCCAACTCCCTTGCGTCTTCGATTTCCGCGCTGCAACGTAATTGTGGGATCATAACTGTAAGTAGATTACACCCATAAAACCCGTCCTAGTGATATTCATTAAAACTCCCTTAGTCATATATTAATATTTTCTCCTCACCTTCTCTGTGTGAAAAATTTGAATTATGGCCAATTATTTGTATTGGCCGATAATTTACATTGTTCCAATATGCGTTTGTGGCATATTAGCCTGTGACTGTGTTGACTGACGTTTTACAAAATGCTTTTTGTAAAATTGGCTGAAAAAAAGCTTTCGAGTTGTTTCAGTTGTATAAGGCTTTGCATCATTCGCTTTCTAGGGCTCCTTTCTTAGTTTCTTTAGTTCTAAACTCACCATGGTATGATTGATAACGTTTTTGATCGTTAGGTCAATAACCCATGGTGAATTAACTTTACGACCTATTTTTCTCATTTCTTTTGTAAAATTTATGGTTTTATCAAACCTAGTAACCTATTTCTAGACATTGGTTCATTGGTCGTCATTTTTTCCCTGCAGTTTATTGTCAAATGGGAACTGGCATCTATTTTTCCACAAGACGCGCGAAAACGATCGCTCGCGTGTTTGGTGGGAAAATTCGACAGAAATCTGGAAAGGCGCGAAGGGGAAACCTTCGCGGACCCATTATGCAGCCGTTGCCGATTCGGATGTTTCCATTGATTCTGTAGCTTCGCGTCCATTCTGGAAACGGTATAAAGGTAACTATTGACTTGTTACTTTCCAACTGCGCTGAGGTCGTCACACGTCGCCAACTCCATTGTGCGGCATCACGCATTACAGACCACAATGAAGTCACAAAGAAGACGCGAAATTTGCAGTTATATTGACCGGGGAAGGCTTGGGTGGCCACGGTCGCATTACGTGGAACATTTGCACTTTCAAACGGAGAAACTCGTATTTGACTCTTAGGTAATATCGCGCATCGCACTGTATTTGAACTCTTAGGTAATATCGCGCATCCTGGTACTCGCGTCTCAATCAAGCTCATTGAGGAACGTTTTCTTGACAATACAGCAAGTATGCATCATTAACCTTCTAGGCCGCCGATCTTTGTTTCTTCAGTTCTAAACTCACCATGGTATAATTTATAACATTTACGATCATAGCGTCTTCTCTGTCCCACGGTCAATTAACATCACGCTCCGTTTCGCTCATTTCTTTTGTATTTGCCAATTTTAGGTCACTTTTTTCTAATTTCGTGTAGGGTATTGTCAAATGGGAACTGACTATACAACGCATCCCTTTTTGCTAGAAGAATGGAAGACCATTTACATGTTCTGCTGTTCAGTTTGCCAGACAGCTTAAGGGACACACTTGGCTTGGACCGAAGGTTTTACAGTTTTTAACTATTTTCAAGTTAGCCAAAGTCGTTGATCAGATAGAGCTCAAAAACAGTTAGAGTACAGTATAATGTTTGCCAAATCGCTAAAAAGTGGCCAAAGAAAATGTATAAATTAATTTCTACAGGTGATATCAGTAAACAAATTAATGACATTGAATATGAACCAAATGACTGACATCAAGATGGTTGACTTTGTGACATCAGGTATTGTACACTAGCTTGTGTAAATGAGTACGCACTTATGTAACCAGTTTCGTGAATTAAATAATTTACTATTCGTTTCTAGTGGAAGAGAATTGTGCGGGAAAGAATTGCAAAGTAGAGGACCAAAAGCAGTCTGACCTCCGTTTGAGGAAACATCGTGTTGGTTGCATTTATCGATAAAATAATAAAGACAATCTCAATTTTACTGGCAAAAATAAAACTTACCGATTTAATCCTTTCTCTGCAGGAGGAACAAGAAGTTGATGAAAATGAAAAGGAAGAAAATTACGACAATGATACCGTCGTGGGCACGGGGAATGGACCAGCCGTATCAAAAAACACCACATTTGGATCTTCTGAAGTAAGACGGCTTCCGACATACGTTTTTATTTTGATAGTCTTCAAGATGTTACCACTAGTTCTTACGAGTATTTCCACGCAAATTGATTCCATAGGTTTAGACTTTGTAACTTGACCTGAATAATTTGTTATATAGATCTCAGCGGGTAAAATAATATACCTCAATTTCAATCAAACAAAACGGCAGCAAAATTTTCTGACGAATTATGGCGCTCGATGGTCGACAAAGATTCGCTTTATTACCGAAACAGCGCTTACTTGTCGAGACACGAAGATTTGCAACCTCTAGTGCGCACCATCCTGCTAGACTAGTTAATGGATGGAACGGATGGAACTCTGTTGAGTTGAGGAATTTTCTGTCTTGTCATCATGTGGGGTAAAATGAGGCAGTTAGCAAGATCTGTTATGAAACCTCGTCGCTTTGAACCTTGTCCAATCTGATAATCAGGATATACTTGTCTGGATATGGTATATGCATTTAGAGCTGCGATGTCGAGCAGATTGTGAAAGAGAACTAGAGGCCATCGGCGGTTTTGTCGTTTGCAAGTATATGTTGGCAAGTATCGAGACAAGTGGAATTTCAAGTAGGAGATAAGATCATGCTGCAAAACACTGTCATATCAAAAGATAAAAAGCGAAAGTTTCACCTCCCTTATTCAGGCCCTTACGTAGTTAATCACGTTAAGAGTACTTTTTAAGAGTACATTTAAGAGTACATTTTAACAGGCTGAAGGTAAGCAGAGGAGACTTATTACTACAGCGATACCTTCATATAATCAAGCTAGTTGTCAAGACGCCAGAAGATGTCCCCCAGCAACTAGACATGCCCTTGACTGGAGCTTACTTTTTTAATAGGCCGATCAAATGCAAATCGTCACGAGAGTAACAATGTTAATAACGTTTGCAACTCCCGAAATAACGGTCGACTTCGCCGAAGCCCACGTCGCACTATTCGTTACCCAGACGTCGAAACGTATTAATTGTTTTTTGTGTGATGCTTCATACTATGTTGTTGACTAATTTCCTATGAGGTAATTTTTTTTCCCAGTTGAACAACTTGCACAGCGAGGCGATATCTAAAACAGTCTTGCCACAGACACAAGGCATACGACATTTTTAAACTAACTCGATACTAACTATAAACTTAATATTTTAAGCTGTGAACCATTCCCAAACTGCAGTGCTATATATGAAAAAGACATCAATCTAATGATTCACGAAGTTATCACACGATTCTATGACGTCACAAAGTAACATACGATCTGTAGGTATTCTCACTGATATTTCTGTGTCATCTTAAGCTCCATAAATCATTGCTCGAAACGATAACAACGAAAAGAAGCAAACAAAATAATTGTGAGGGGGATTTATGCCACTTCAGGCAAGCATGTCCGACAGACATTTTACGACCTGTAAGTACGCATAGATTGTTCAATTTTGGCTCTGCATATCGGACACTCTCTGAGAGCTTTTGCGCACTCGGTGCAGCTGCAGAGGTGCCTGCATGGTACAAACACTACCTCAGCAGTTTGATCGAGGCAAATCTTGCATCTCTTCTCTTCCTGCAATTCGCGAATACGTGCTTCCATTGATGGGGTGTCGTCTACGAAGAAGAATTGAAAATCTCCGTGAAAGATTTATTAAACCGACATACTTGTTGATATCTTTCAAGCAAATTGTGGGAGTGCCCAAGTAACAATTATAGAACATTGTGATTCAAGTAGAGTGACAAGTTTTGAAATCTGACTCACTTGACGTAGAAGCAAAGGCATCATTGCCGGGGGATAAAGTGATTGATGAGCTGGATTGTTCCAACCTATCGTCAAAATAGATGTAAATAACATCGCATTAATGAGGTTAAGAAAATAATTTTTACCGAAACTTATGAAACCGCAAAAAATGGATAAATAAAAACTTGAGTTTAATTTAGAATTAATGTCGTAGCTCACACATCATAACCTGCGCCTTTCAGATGACTTTGACTGCTTTCCTGCACAGAAAGGAACACATGACACAGAATATACTGTATAACGATTAGGCAGGAAAATACTTCACTGGCAATAACATATTCATTGGTTCCAGGCCGATTCAAGCCACAAACTATTAAACTAAGAATGAAATTAGGACAACCCAACCAACGACCATGGGTAGAAATGTCCTAATCATCACCAAACATACCTGATGCTGCTAATTTGTTGATATTGCTAATTCACTATATTTTTTGGAATCAATAGAATGGAGTTAAATCTAGTTTTAGTTGTTGTTGTTGGCTTTGTCATAATGAAATAATAACGGAAAATGTTGTTTCCAGAATCTATTTCTAAAAAATTACATAAAGAAGAAAAACACATGTATGCAAGGCGATTTTGCTACACAAACACAAGACAAAAGCCTTAAGGCCTGGTGCTGTAGGTATTTTTTCAAAACTGTTACAGAGCAAACCTACGCTGTCACTTAAAGCACTCAAAACTTATAACTTAATCACAAAGAAACATTTTTTCGAGATTGGCGACGATATATGAGTTCACCTTCAGGTAAAAGGTTCCATATATAGTCCCCCATCATATTTTCGTTGTACTGTCCTTGATAGCGTTCCTCAAAATACCTGATATCTTGATAAAATCTTTCACCTTGTTCTTCTGAGTAGTCCCCCATGTTATCCTTAAATTCATCAAGATGAGCATGTAGTACGTGTAGTTTCAGCGACATCCTGCATCCCATCTTCCAATACGCATCCACAAGTTCATCGACAAGTTCCCTGTAATTCTCTGCCTTGTGATTACCCAGGAACCCGTTAACTACAGAAACGAAAGAAGTCCAAGCTCTCCGTTCAACCTCAGACAGCATCTCTGGAAAATTGATGGAATTTATCAGTCGTTTCACTTCAGGTCCCACAAATACTCCAGCTTTGATTCTTGCTTCTGACAATTTTGGAAACTGCTCTGGAATGTGCTTGAATGCGTCACCTTCTATATCATGGCAGTAGCATAAATCATCTTTAAACATGTAGAACACTGAGAAGCCGCGATGTCGCTTTCTCTGTGAAGTAATTCGAACACTGTCATCCAGTAAGTCCCATTGCTTTAGTCTGGAAATGAGTCGCTCAGATTTTGACTTTGTCAAGGACAGTTCCCTGACAAGATTGTTAATATCTTCTTGGTTCGGGTTGTAGGGCCTTTCACCAGCAACTCGGCGTTGGAGACAAGCAACAGATGATTCATCTGTTTCAGAATCTGTAGAGCTTGCATGTGCTATGAAATGTTTATCGCTCAAGAGTGGTTGTGACACAGGCATGTCAGTCATGTTATGGGGTACAGGTGCAATAGATGACGGAATGTCAGGGTACTTGATAGAAGGTGCATTCTTTCCCTTCCGTCATTTGCTTGGGTCCACCATACAGAAGTAGCAGTCTGTGAGATGGTTTGTGGGCTCACGTCAGACACGGGGAATAGCAAAACGCATTGCTCTTTTCTCTCCTCTAAACCAACCTTCTAGAGTACGACAGCAGTATTGACATATGTGTGGTGCCCAACGTTTATCTTGATCACCGACTGGCATGCCAAAATATGCATGATAGGCTTCTGTCGCACGGCTGCAACTCTCCAGACAGTGCTTTTTTTGCAAAGAACTCACCACACACATAGCAGAAGGAATCTGAGTACTGAGCTGAGTACTTGCAACCATGGCTAACTATAGCACACTTTTAACAATTGCGATAAAACTAACAAAACCAGTAAAGATTCAATAAGAAAAGACATCTGCTAAAAACTATCAACACAATCAGTCACACTACCTTGCTAAAACATTAAAATACCTTAATCACCTTAATAAAACTAAAACTCAATAACCTTAATAGCCTACCTTAAAATACCAATCTAATCAACATGCTCATTTTTATGAGAAGTAGCACAATTTTTAAACTAGCCGTAGAAACACAAACCCAAAGTTATGATGATCTTTAATAAACATCTGCTGAATTTTGATTAAATTTAAAACTAATATTAATGTAACTATTTGTATTGTATTGTATTATTGTTATTGTATTGTATTAATATGTGTAACTATTTGTACTAATAATAATGTAACTAATATCTAAATGTAGTCTGTAACTAAACTACCAGCATAATATGTGTAATTTTGTATATATAATTAAATGCCTTCATTTCCTTGCCAGTTGCCACCATTTCAATAATCTTTTTGGATTCCATACATACGAAAACTGTCTAAATCATAAAAATTTCGCAAACTTCACATAATACAAAACAACTTTTGTCTTTTATTTATTATTGACAATTTTCCCAACAAGCACATTACTGAAACCAATATAACTTCCACGCAAATGTCCATTATGCCTGACAAACTCATAAATGTATGTATTCTTACTCATAAAATGTGTATTGTTTAAAACGATTTAGAACAAAATCTACAAGATCATCAATATCTACAAGCCCCCACCCTTGCGACTTACACCATCAGCCTTACCAGTGTTCCCCCACCCCAGCCTCTACATTGGTGACTTCAATAGTCACCACACAGACTGGGGCTACAAAACAACCAACAAAGATGGAGAAAGCCTGGCTGCCTGGACAGCCAATAACAACCTCACCCTACTACACGATCCTAAGGGTGCTGCTAGCTTCTTCTCCGGGCGTTGGAACACTGGTACAAACCCAGACCTGGCATTCGCAAGTATGGGCTCCGATTGTCGACACCCGCACAGACGCGTGCTAGAGAAGTTCCCAAGGTCCCAACATCGACCCTCGCTTGTCACGGCCCCCAAACTCGCACTGCCTGTTCCGAGCAAGCGGATTAAGCGTTGGAACTTCAGAAAGGCCGACTGGAAACGCTACGGCTTCCATACAAAAAAAGCCGCGAAGCGTCTACCTCCGCCACACACCATCCACGTGGACGAAGCCTACCAGGACCTCTGCGACGCAATAACATCTGCGGCCAAAAAATCCATCCCCCGCGGCCGTCGGAAGATCTACATACCGTGCTGGGATGAGGAGTGCCAAAGCCTCTACTGCGACTTCCTTGATGCCCCTCAGGGCGACGACACCAACACATCAGCCACAGTCTTACTGGAAAGGCTTGATCAGAAGAGGAAGCTCCGCTGGACGGAGGCTGTCGAGTCAATCGACTTCACACACTCTAGCCGCACAGCATGGAGCACATTGAACAATCTCACTGGCAGGTCACGAGGATCTCGCCAACAATGTCCTGTCTCGCCTAATGCCATCGCGACACAACTTGTGAAGAACGGGACGTTTAAAACGAGAGACCGTGAATTAGACAGGTCCGTCCTTCAGGTAATGACGGACCTCTGGAAGGTGCCAACATCACACGCAGACAATATCTCCGGCGACTTCACTATTGAAGAATTCGTCGCCGCCCTCCAGCACATAAAGCCAGGTAAAGCTCCGGGCCTTGACCATCTATGTCCGGAACTAATACTCCATGCTGCTCCCGCCCTGAAGTCCTGGTTAAAAGACTTCCTTTCCTGCTGCATGCGCCACCTGCGCATCCCTAAAATCTGGAGAAGAGCCCTCGTCGTTGCAGTCCCTATGCCGAAGAAGCCCCCAAGGGATCCAAAGAGCTACCGTCCCATCTCCTTGCTCTGCATCCCCTTCAAGATCCTAGAAAGACTCATCTACGCCCGTGTCGAACCGATAATAGACCCACAGCTCCCTCGTGAACAAGCTGGCTTCCGACACGGAAGATCAACCGTAGACCAGGTCACACTCATGACCCAAGACATCGAGGACAGCTTCTCAGCTAAGAAGAAGGCCGGCGCCGTGTTTGTTGATCTCACGGCTGCCTATGACACCGTGTGGCACACCAGTCTCACCTGCAAACTACTCCGTCTACTTCCTGACAGGCACATGGTCCGTATGATTATGGAACTTGTACAAAATCGTAGTTTCACCCTCACCACCGGCAGCGGCCCACGAAGTAGACTACGCCGACTCAGAAACGGCGTCCCACAGGGCTCCGTCTTGGCTCCCCTCCTATTCAACACATACACCTACGATCTGCCCAGCACCACCTCCAGGAAGTATGCCTATGCAGACGACCTGGCACTCCTGCATTCTGCCGGAAACTGGCAGTCGATGGAGAGGCACCTTAGCCAAGACATGCAAACACTAACAGCATATCTCCAGAAATGGAAGCTGCAGCTCAGCAAGGCAAAGACAGTGTCGGCGGTCTTCCACCTCAACAACAAGGAAGCACAGCGTGAGATAAACATCACTATTGATGGGGAAACCCTGCCCTACAGAGCCGAGCCCACTTACCTCGGCGTGACCTTGGACAGGGCACTCACGTTTCGTCGACCACTGGAGTTACTGCGCAATAAACTATCTGCGCACGTCGCACTCCTAAGGCGGCTGGCGGGCTCAGGTTAGGGGGCCGGCGCAAAAACGCTCCGCACAGCCACCCTGGCACTTGTCCACTCCACCGCCGAGTACTGCGCACCAGTGTGGTGCCGCAGCTCCCATACCCGCCACATCAACACCGCCATCAACGACGCGCTGCGTATTGTGACTGGTTGCCTGCGTCCCACTCCAACGGACTACCTACCAATCCTTGCAGGCATCCAACCTGCTGAGCTACGCCGCAAAGGAGCCATGATCTCTCTCGCCCGCCGCGCTTTGGACCCTAAACATCGTCTCCATACCCCACTTCAGCGACCACCACCTGGAAAGCAGCGACTGAAATCAAGACACCCCTTTGTGCCGGCCGCACAACAGCTACTCAGTAGCGCAGAAGACCTTGGACTAAGTGCGGCGTACTGGACGAACCACATGTGGAGCATAGAGTGGCAAAACAACTCCTCCAGACTCTGTGACTTCATAACCGACGCCGACCGAAACCCACCGGGAATGTCCCTCGCAAGAACTGCCTGGGTCATGCTCAACCGTTTGCGCACCGGAGTCGGACGCTTTCGTTCAGACATGCACAACTGGGGACTGGCTCCCTCACCAGGATGAGAGTGTGGTGCCACAGAGCAGACAGCAGACCATGTGATCAATGCCTGCCCAATCCATCGGCCCCCACGTGGTGTGCTTGGTCTGAAAAGACTAGACGAGGATACAATCGCATGGCTGATGACCTCCTGCCCGGAGATCTAGTCTGGAAAGAAGAAACGCTCAAACGAAGAAGAACAAAATGAGGTCAGATTTTAAACTTGTTAGGTGAAAAAACTGGTTGCCCTACTAATAAGTGATTTGCCACTTTACTGCGATTGTATTTCAACCTGATTTAATTTCATTTACGATTTTCATTTTAACCAATCATGCGAATTATCATGGAATATTATCTAAAGACGTTAAATGCCGCACGTGATCTATGTCCCAGATACGCACAACAGCGAGTGTTCATCACCTGAAGTGATGGTGTAAGCACCTCAGGGGTGTCCGTGCATGTAACACTGGTCAACAATTTTTCAAAAATTTTTTGCTTCCGTTAAGAAAACAATTGATTCTTATGTTTTTTTGGACGCTGAATTCAAAAATGTCGGTTAAAGTTGCTGGTTAGCTCTAGTTTAAAAGATAAAATTTTTTTTCATTTTTGTATGTTGATCTATATATGGCAAGCCTTGGTGCACTTTATTGAACACAACAGTAACAATCTACAAACAGTGTAATAATTGCATGTGTTTATATTTCAGCATAGCATATGCAACAAATAACTGCCACCTTCCAAATATAAATTTCTAATCTATTTTATATGTTATATTCCTTTTGGCCTGAACTCGTATACGGTTAATGGTGCATCCCTACATATCATCTTGCAAAAGTGAGCAAGCATTGATTGATTCTGTTTTCAATGGTACCTCTATTGCATTGCAGATATGCATTGGTGAAATCGCTCACCATGCTAATCACTAACATCTCCACAGTTTGGTGGAAAAAATCCAGGTGCGAGTCCAAAAAATGCATCTTCAGTGATATATTGCACCCCATGCATCTGGATGCTTTAATGAGATTTACACCAATTCCGTGTAGTTGTCAGCTCTCTTTTGTTCCCCAAGAATTTTGTGGCTAACAACTTAAACGCTTCCCATGCAATTTTCTCTTTGTCAAATAACACTTGATCAAATTTACCGTCTTCGAAGATGATGATTCTGCCAGAAGATTCCATTGCTGTAGTCTAGAGCTAAAGTCTAGAGCTGAAGTCTAAATTTCTGATTTAACTTTTGGTAGTTCCAAATCCCGGATAAGATCGTGCAATTCATTTTGAGTTATAAGGTGTGGTTCTTTGGAAGATAGTGTTTCAACGTAACGTGAATTCTTTAGGTACCTCAGGAACAGTAAGTAATTCTCCATGCGGTACGGGACGAATTTCTGATGGAATATTTGTGTATTGAATACTTTGCTTCTTCTTTCTCGACAAACCTTTACAAACCTGGGGGGGGGGGGGGGGGGTCGTGCAAAAGTAGCAATCGCTAATGTGGTCAGTAGGTTCTCTCAAAACCATTGGAACAGCAAAGGGCATACATTTTCGTTGCATTTGTAAAAAAAAGCCTTTGAAGAAATGTTTCGTTGGTGCACTGTCGTCTTTATTTCATAAACCAGGTGGAAATGCAACGCGTACGAAGTCGGCCCAATGAAGCGATGGGATCGGTAATGGGATTTGAACGCAAAGCGATTGACGGTCTCGGAAAAAGGTACACAATATTGTGTTTATTGCTGATTATAAATAAATAGCTATATTGTGTGCACGACCTGACCTGCATAAATGTGTTAGAATTTGCAATTCATGTATTCGTTGTATTGTTTTATTTTCCTTTTTTCCACAATTTTCCAGACCACGACTTCAAAGTGGAAACGAGATGTATGGTTCAGTTGAAAACTAAATTTTTTTTCTGGTATCTAATTGTATTGATTCAATTCAAACGATGTTTAGTGCACAGGGTTCATAGTTGACCTGCCGTCGAAAGATGAGAATAACTGAATTAGGAACACTGAAGTACTTTGTTTTGCAATGATCGCAAACACCACTGGAAACAATTCATTGGCACAGAACGCAACCATAACTAGATGAAACAACTGCGCAACGTTTAAAAATCAAACACAACTTGTTACTATTGTTCTGATATCCACTTAAAAATCCTGTAACTGCTGTTTATAAACAAGTAAGTCATTTTTCATCTTCATCCACATCTATCTCATGACTCATGATAGCAGCAAGATACTGCCAGAAGATGATAGATATGTTTTAAGTTAAAGTTGACACGATAAGGCTTTAGAATTTAGATAGTGGACGAAAAGTTAAATTTTTCGTAGATCTTTAAATAAATCTTTCACGGAACTTTTAAATTTTTCTTCATAGACGTAATTGAAGCGTGTATTCGCGAATTGCAGGAAGAGAAGAGATGCATGATTTGCCTCGATCAACCAGTTGAGGTAGTGTTTGTACCATGCAGGCACCTCTGTAGCTGTACCGGGTGCGAAAAAGCTTTCAGAAAGTTTCCGATATGCAGAGCTGAAATTGAACAGTCTATGCGTACTTACAGGTCGTAATATGTCTGTCGGGCATGCTTGCCTGAAGTGGTATAAATCCTCCTCACAATTATTTTGTTTGCTTCTTCTCGTTGATATCGTTTCGAGCAATGTTTTATAGAGCTTAAGATGACATAGAAATGTCAGTGAGAATACCTACAGATCGTGTGTTACTTTGTGAGTGTGACGTCATAGAATCGTGTGAAAATTTTGTGAATCATTACATTGATGTCTTTTTTATATAGAGTACTTCAGTTTAATTGGAATGGTTTGCAGCCTAAAATATAAAATTTATAGTTAGTATCGAGTTATAAATTGCTATAAGACTAATCGTGTTCGAATGAGTAATCCCTTTTGTCACGTGATATATTGGTAGAATTTGCATAGAAAAAATATGGTAGAACATACGCAAATTTGCAGTGACTTCTGAGCATCTATGGATTCTATGATAAATGGTGTTATCAGCATTCCATTCATTGCTATTCTGAATGTCATAATTTATGCAACTTGGCAAATTACTTTCTATGAGCGTTTTTGGCTTTTTTTCAGATATGTCATCAGCAAGCATATCCTCCTTCCTGGATATCTTTTCATCCACTTCTTCTGTATCACTAAGTTTCCGTTTTCGGTTTTTGATTCCGGCAGAGTTTCCATTTGTAATGTCAGAATGTATAATGGTTTTGCTTGGCAGCTGTAAAGATGATGATGCCAATATATCAAAATAGAAAACTAAAGCAAAACTACACTAAACAACAAATATTACAAAAAAAAAATTAAAAAATTCACTTCTTCATTAAGGTGATTCATTACTGGATTTACTTTTGGACTTTTGACTTACCTCATTTGCAACACAAACATCTTTTTCATCAGCTTGCAACATTTTTACCCAGTATTAAGTACAGAAATTTTTACTGCTGATAAAAACTACATCAAAATAATGTTGTACATGTATATGTTAATATGTATAATTCATTTATTGTGATTATGTTCAATGCAAAACGCTGTATACCTACAATCAATGCAAGGTAACAAAGGTTTTATACTAAGACTGAAATTAACGTTGTTACATGAGTTTTCAAATTGCTGCGTGACGTAAATTTACCTCGAACCAACTGAGCTTAACTCATATTATTACTGTAATCATACAATTTGAATAAACTATTAATAAATAAATGCTAAAATGCGTAAAAAATAAAATGCGTAGCGTTTGATTTGTGTCGCCGGCCAGTTGACCACGACCAATTGTCGCAGGTGAATTTTTGGCATGAGGCCTAAGTTAAGTGACATTTCGGCGACAGATTGAGGTCTAACCATTTTTGTTATCATTGTTTTGATTTATAGAACCATAAAAGCTAAATAAAGCTAAGCAATAACGCCAAAGAAATATACTGTTTTTTCTGATGAACTGTGGCAAAAGTATCGTTGTTTCAGAAAAGGACAAAATGATTTTGAGCCTGAATGCATTACTTGTGCATATGCGTATAGTAATCCAAAAACATGTTATAAATTCTTTAAACGTAAAAATCTATTTGCATTGTACTGTACTAAATGGAGAAATTATCCTCTTTTTAGGCGATGAAAATATGATAGGCCTATATAACATAAGAAGTAGTAACACCAAACATAAAAAATCATACGTAATAACTTTAATCAGTGATATTTAAAAAAATCCTAATCTCAAAAAATTTCTGTAATTAAAAAAGCTACTTTCCAGAAGTCAAACTCTTCTAAATAATCGAGCAAATTTAACCACAAAATATGTACAATATAGGTTCTTGACAAGCAGCATGCTATCAATAAAAATAATATTCATAATATATTGCTTAACCTTAGTTTATTCTAGACACTGTATATTAAGCTGTAAAAGAATTTGTGGTGTCTACTGTCTACAGTAGTATGTAGTAAAGAAGTGACAATATTTAGCCAACATTGTACGGCTTAAAAATCGGTTTTCTAAAAAATGACATTCAAATGAATTACTTCACTTTAACCCTAGAATGCATAACAGGGGTCAAAACGACCCAAACGATGCTATTCATTATAACTGCTTAACACATATTCCGAATCAACTGCTGGATTTTCTTGACTTTGTTAGCCTTTTATACTTATACATGATGAGAAAACGGTTGTTCTGTAAAATTTTACCTTTGACAAGAAAAATGCATGTTTCATTGAATACCCCTAGAATGCATAACAGGGGTCATTTTGACCCGCAGCATGCATCACGATATAAGCATTGACGAAGAAGACCCAAAAAAGAGGCCTGAGATCATCAGGTTTTATAACAAGACAAAGATTGGTTTTGACTTGGTTGACCAAATGGTTCAAACAAATATTTGCAAACGACAAACCCGCCGATGGCCTCTAGTTCTCTTTTACAATCTGCTCGACATCGCAGCTCTAAATGAATATACCATGTTCAGACAAGTACATCCTGATTTTCAGAGTGGACAAGGTTCAAAGCGACGAGGTTTCATAACAGATCTTGCTAACTACCTCATTTTGCCCCAAATGATGACAAGACAGAAAATTCCTCAACTCCACAGAGCCACAGGAGTGGCTATGGTGAGATGCGGCTTAGCTTTTCCAAGTACATCCCTGCAAACAGCAAACACGTTCCAGAAGTGGAAGCGGTGTTCTCGATTCGGATATCCAAAAAAAGTTCTCAGAATAGATACCGTTTCCACGGGAACTGCTATCTACCGACCTAACAGGTATAACAAAAACGCATTTTTCCGAAAATCTTGATTGTGAAACGCTCAACATGACGATTTTATTGGTTACAGTAATTAAACAACAATTTTGGCACGACAGGAACGCGATTATTTTGGAAGATGAGGTTTGTAGCAGAAAAACAATAATTAATCAATTCGGCATGCATCACGTTATGAGCATTGACGAAGAAGACCCAAAAAAGAGGCCTGAGATCATCAGGTTTTATAACAAGACAAAGATTGGTTTTGACTTGGTTGACCAAATGGTTCAAACATAAACTGTACCATATTCAGACAAGTATATCCTGATTATCAGAGTGGACAAGGTTCAAAGCGACGATGTTTCATAACAGATCTTGCTAACTGCCTCATTTTGCCCCACATGATGACAAAATAGAACATTCCTCAACTCCACAGAGCCACAAGAAAGGCTACGGTGAGATGTGGCTTGGGTTTTCAAAGTACATCCCTACAAACAGCAAACAGGTTGCAGAAGCGGTGTTCCTTATGTCCAGTTGTCCACACGCAAAGGATAAGAAAGTTAATTGCAAAATGTTGCTCAAGATGTTGCAAACCCGTTTGCCCAAAACACAGCAAAAGTTAGGCTGCAAAACCTGAATGAGCACCTAGCTGCTTGCTTCAATTCATTCATTGGCCATCCACTCTATCAGAGAATTACGTACACTTCATTATTGCACTGTCATACTGTCCTACCAGTTTTGAAAACAAAACAAATAAACAAAGAATTGAACATCGTTAAATACAAGAAAGCCAGCAAAACTATTTCTGGAAAATGTGCCATCAAATTGAAGTTAGTAGCCTAGCTTAGCCTTTTAACAAAGCCGGATCTCGTCGCTTCTCTAAGCTGACTTCGCACGCGTTGCATTTCTATCTGGTTTATGAAATAACGACAACCTAGCACCGACGAAACATTCCCGTTATTTATATTTATGTCTATTTTATGTTAACACCGGCACAAAAATCAAGAGAAAGGAATTGCCCAGTGAGGATAAGTCTTGGACAAGTGGATTACATTCTTGCAGTGTAGTAACTAGTGACTGCACTAAAGCACATTGATAAATAATAATTAAATAAAATCCCATAAATTTTAGTCGTGTGCACATTGAAAGTGCACAAAAAAGACACTTTTCTCATTTGTTACACGGCAAGTTTACTTTTAAAAACAAAAATCAAAGAATCATTATACAAATCAAATCAAATAAGAAATCAAAGATTGAATTATATTTTGCCTACACAAGAACTCCCTTTTAATGCATGATGAAATGACCTGTAATTTCATCCAATAGAAAGGCATAGATTGAATTGAACTCTTTTACCTTGTAAAAAGTATATGTGTAAGATATCAGATACCGGATGTTATTTTGTTTGATGACGATAACAAACAACTGGTACCATACATCAAAGCATTTAATGTGGTTAGTGTAATAAATTCAAACAAATATGAATGTTGACGGACTCTTCTTTTCCTTTTGTAATTTCTAAAATACAGCTAGAAGGTCACTTTTTTATTTTTAAATACAACTAAATTTGCTAAGACTTTGTACATATACATTCTATGAGTATATTATATAGTAGATTGTATCTATAGTATGTACAAAGACAATTTTATGTCAAAATTAATCACATTTACCAGAACGTCCTAACCTGCAAATGTTTCTCTTTATATGTGACCAGGTTAATGGACTCCAACGTTTTGAAATCACAAACTTGTGGTAGACCGATGCAAATCTTGCGTTTCCTCTCATTCTGCAATACGTGTTTCCATTGATGAGGTGACGTCTTCGAAGAAGAATTCAAAAGCTCCCTGTAAAAATTATTTAATCTACGAACTATATGACTATAGGCCTACTACGTAAATTCTAAAGCCTTATCATGTCAACTTTAACTTAACACACACCTATCATCTTCTGGCAGTATCTTGCTGACCCTCGTTACCTAAAATTGTATTAAGTCATGAGATAGATGTGGACGAAGAAGAAAAAAGAATTACCTGTTTCTAATCAGATGATCTAGGATTCTAGGTTATGCCAAAAAGTTTCTTACTCGGTGATCAGGTACAACAAAGGCCAATTGAAAGACTGGCGCCAGTACCTGAAAGCTCGTAACGTTCGAGTCGGACTTCCTGAAAATGCGAAACAGCGTGATCGCAGCATGTTCGCGAAAGAAGTTTGCCATCGAGTTCCTGTCAAGGTTGTTTGCAGAGTACAAAGCCAGAATCGAAAAGCACGGGGATGATATTGCAACTATGACAAAACTGCTAAAAACCGCAACATAATCTGTTTTAGCCTGCCTGTAAAATAATCACAGACAATGTCGGCAGTTTTCATTCGTTTGCCGTGGTAAATCGCAACCACTGTTATGGAACAACAACAAAGTACGTCTTGTACAAAATGACGAATAAAAAACGTTTTGCAAACAGACCGTTTAGAAACATATTGGATGAATAATTATGTTAACTGCTGTTTAATATTCTAAAATCTAAAAGAACGTATATCCTTAAGATGCGTTAAAATGTTTATGTATTAGTGAAAAAAAGCAATGAAGTGTATTCCTTTATATGCATAGGCTTTGTGGTGCAGTATTGTTTGAGATATGGCAACGAGCTATGTGTATTTTATAGCGATTAAATGTCATTGTTTATCGAGATAGTATGTGTAAATAAGATTAAACCATGTAAGTATTTTGTATTTCATGTATAGCATGTAAATCGATCCCGAAACGTGGATTTCCCACCTTGAACATAAATTTTCCCTTTATCAAATCACTTCAAAAACTAATCGTCACATGTTAGCGGTAGAGGCAATTCCAGCGACATACCTCGGTCTACTTTGTTTACCTTCTGTGTATGCTCATAACTGTTACGACATAATAATCAATGAAATCTTGAAAAACTTTTATAAACGTGAGGACTGAGGATTATTTAGAGTTTTTGTTGGCTGATCTGACACTTCGTGTTCTATATTCCAAAGATTTAATGCGCGAATTAATGAGTGCAGTAGGTCAAAAGAATCTTACTCAACCAGTTAATAAACGAATTCGTGCTACATTTTTTAAGTGGTCACCACCAGACGTCGCACTTTCTTACCCACTACAGCCACAAATACAACAAATTTAAGTGTCTAAACAACCTCATTACCCACGATCTAACGCTAACAAAGGAACAAAGAGTTCCGGACAAACAAGTACTAATTTCACAAATCATAATTCACCAAACCAACGCGATTAATTTAACTAAACATGGCAACAACGATCACCACACACAAACATTGGCCAGTTTCACAAATCATAGAGCAAGTGGTAATTTATGACACAGTGATAACTTATCATATTCATCACCCACCTTTCAGAAACCAGACTATCAACGCAGCAATTACCCTTGCGCAAAATCATTCGCGGGCAACAAAAAACATTCGGCGATCGACGTTAGATTAACTCGGTTAACACCGTCGATAGCACCTACTTCCAAAAGAGACTGACCCTTGTTAACTGTTTATGATCACGCCAATTGTATTCTTTTCCAACTATTCCAACTTTAACCACGATGAGCCATACAAGCAAAACATACACTTAGTAAAAGCAGTTCAAAATCAGCCGAATTGTTTACCGCTAACATACAAAGGTGTCAATGTTATTCGTGTGAGTTTGAATATTTTGTACTTCACTTGCTGCCACCCTGCGGAATTGCTTCATAGGTTGAAGACCACTGTGTGGGACTGTTATCGCAAACAACGCCATCCAGTGGACACACTAAACGCATAAAGAGTTCAATTAAAACACGCAAAATTCAGGCAATATTAACAGAACCAACTATATAGGGCACCTAATGCCTTAAAAATAAATGATATAAATAATCCGACAAACACCGGAAAACCGATTTTTAAAGCAATAATCTCAAAATTAGGTAAAATGCCGTAAATACATTGGTAGACATTGCATTGGTAGACATTGCGATAGATTTAGGTAGCTTGTTTTATTTTGTCCTTGTAAAAAGGGCGATTTGCCTCAAATTTCTCCGCATGAAAATTTCTAATAAACCCCGAATTAAACAGGGAATGCTTGATGTTACTCCAATCCAGGTTGTTGGTGTTTACTTTTCCCGAGGCCTTCAACAAAATACTTTTTATCGCACTCCACTATAACCTCACAAAAATTGCACCTTAAATCATCCCCGGGAGTTGCATTAAATTCATCAGAAAAATCTCGACAAATTTGTCTAACTTTTGCTGAAGACGATTTAGCTTGCTTAGAAATTTTTTATTACAAAATGTCAGTAGGCTATTCCTAAAATCCAAGCTGTTGATCTTCGAAAAAACCACGTTTATGAAGAGCAAAGAGATTTAAACACATGAGTAGAAACTTCTCTTTTGCGCATGACGTCATGTTTGTTTCTTTTATTCTCTTGGAACATATTCCACTTTCTCAACGGTCACGGTTCACTACATAACAATAAACATGCAGACGACAACAATGATTTTCAGACTTGTTTGCTGCTGGAACAGATTAGTCTTATTATTACGGTGCAGTTGTTGGGATCCAATAGATGTTAATTTTAATTGAAATTAATTAATGAAATCAGGTGGTAGTTTTAGGTTCAGCAATTAACTTAGTTTCAGTTCCTTGAACTGATAATGCTGCTGTTTTGTATCAAGGCATGGCTTAGCGGCTTAGCCTACTTGAGTTGTGCGGGAAGATTTTTTCGTTCACCACATTTAAGGTGAAAAGTAAAATGAATGGATGAAAAATTTAGATAGATCGATTCATATTGTATTGTTTCATCTGCGCATAAAATTACGCTCCACACGCAGAATAAAAACTTTACAGATTAAGACTCAATAGTCACTACTCCAAATTAAAAATTTGACTGGGTAACTCGCAAAAACCTACCTAACTGACAATATACTACCGTAGCAGATTGTCAAAGACCATGGGATGTCTACCCAATTTTTTTATTTCTGCTTTGATTGAATATGCTTTCGCAAAGTTCGACAAGGTATTGTTTCGCAACCAATCGTTGTGAAATTCCTGACTCACAAGTTTCAAGAGCTTTTTCAAGATGTTTTTCATCCCACTGAGCTCGTTTTGGTGGCAGGATTATTTTATTGCATAAAAAACAAATACAATGAGCTTTCTAATGATAGATTTTGCTTAAGAGCTTCAGCCGGCTGACAACAGTTCATTTAACCGCCCAAATTATCACTTTGACATCATTAAAAGGTTTGGGAATATTATTTGCAACACGGAAAAGCGCACTCGGCTGCAAGGGAGAACGCAAAAAAACACAGCGCAAAACCAAATGCAACACATGCGTTAACCTGTTATCATTTCAGCAAGTTTAAATCTCTATGGAACTTTTCATATGTATGAATCTATTTGAAAGTTAAACTTGCATATATTTCTGTTATCAAATTATCGTGTATCTAAGAAGTCCTGCAGTGCTCGCCAGTGGTACTTTTTATTGTCCTCAGTCTTAGATACACAGTAGGCACATCTTTTATTAAAAGCAGAGAAAAAACTGCCGCGCATATCCGGCCCGCACCACAAGGAATATGGAGCGCATTATTCGTCTCGAACAATGACTTACTGTCTGCATTGTTCGGGTTGACCATTGTGACATGTATTCCTTTGGGAAATAATATAAGCCGCCAGCTATCTTATTATGACCTAAAACCTACTACTTGTCTCTTAGCTAATGAACATTTCACTGAAAACTAGAAGACTGCGAACATAAAAGATAAATGGCTTAACAATGGCAAAAATTGTTTCCCAAAGATATGATAAGAATAAACAGTGCACTTCCGTGTTTATGCGCAAGACGGACAAAGCTTTTAAAAGGGAAAAACGAACCCTACTATAAAATCATTGATTTGTATAAATTATTGCAATTATTAGGCTATCACGAACGCTACAATAGGAAGAAATGAAATCGAGATTAGGTGTTACGCTGCTCACAGTTATAGTAAAATATGTACAATTTAACACATTAAGCTTGAGTGATGATGAAAACAACTTGGTTAAAGTCTTTAATCACATAATTTAAAATCCCTGCAACATTGTGAAAGAAATCCCCTCTGCAACATTATGAAAGAATAGTCATTATATGACCAATTAAGTATATTCCTCCCCCTCGTTCACATTCAAATACTGAGTGAGTTTTTACTGGATTGACGATGATGGTCACTTCTCTTCTGTCAACTCATCTTATAACAAAAATCGTCAATGGATGCTTTTTAAGCCCCTCCCAAAACAGTCCATGGACACTTTATCAATTCCACTATTTCAGCCTATGCCATAACTTTCCATAGATACTTTCATCATATGCACAACAAATGAAGTGACAATGATGACAACGACTTTATGATGAACAAACGAATGAACAAATGAATTTACAGGAGAGAAGTGACCATCATCGTCCATCCAGTAAAAACTCACTCAGTATTTGAATGTGAACGAGGGGGAGGAATAAAATTAATTGGGCATATAATGACTATTCTTTCATAATGTTGCAGAGGGGATTTCTCACCCAAGAACAGCAAACTTTCCAATCTGGGTCTGAATAAAGTCCAATTCCAAAAACTTTTTAAATTATGTGATTAAAGACTTTAATCAAGTTGTTTTCATCATCACTCAAGCTTAATGTGTTAAATTGTACATATTTTACTATAACTGTGAGCAGCGTAACACCTAATCTCGATTTAATTTCTTCATATATTGCTTAAAATTGATTATTTTCACTTTTGCGTCAAACACAAAATTTGTATTAATCCTTTTATTCTTTTTTGCAGGTGTTGCAAAAATATTCATGCTACATATGCTGTATTACTGGTACACAATTCTGATGAACCCATCGACAACAAAGACTGCATTCAATCTGTATGGTTTTTTGGTTGTAGAATAGGAATTATACAAAAATAAAACTATGCACTGCTGGACCTGTGCGCTCGTAGACATTTAATGAATGTAGAAACATAGAGTAACATCTGAAACAAATGAGCAAACTTTGTACATGGCTTTTGTTTGATACTCAGTTGTTGGCGTTTGTTTGATACTCAGTTGTTTGATACTCAGTTCAATGACTGTATTGAACATTATTGATTCCATTTCATCCAATTTATAACATTATGTTGCGTCATGCAGCTGTATGGGAAAAAAGTTACGCCCAAGATCTCGCGATCGATCGATCTCGCGGATACGCCTAATCAGATCTCGCGGTGATTTAGAATTTCTAATTTTCTCTGGGGAATGAAAATTTTACCGCTGTGGCTGTACCAAAAAATGAGTCGTATTTCATTGACTTCGACTTTAATGATTAATGAGTGGAATTGACGTGGATAAAATTGTGAGAATCTAACTCTTTTTAAGGTTTTTAATTGAGTTTGATATTTATGTAAAAACCATTCGATTGCAATAACTCTACTACCTAAATGTCTACTTCTAAAAATTTCGTATACGTTTGGCATCTCAAGGTCTGCTATATGAGAAACTTGTTGTTTATCGAAATGAAACCATGGCCAACAAATACTGCAATGATTCGTTTATTTCATCTTAAAATCTATCGAAACAAAAAATTCCACCGACGTTGCAGGCACAACAATCACGCTTTGTATTAATTATTACGTCATTATGTCAACAATTAAACATTTTGTGGCAAATTTAACTTTCGGGGTGATGTAATGGTTAGGAATTTTGTGTTGCAACTTGCAGATAGTACAGTAATACATTTTTAATTCGCTTCAAAGTATCTCATAAATAAAAAAATACTTGTATGCTACAAACCCTATTACAACGTTCTATCTACAACGTGTTCGGAAGGGAATTTTTCACGGGTTCTGGCTCTAAAATATAAAAATCCGTCGGTTTGGCGACTGAGACATATTTACAACCAGCTTAACGTATGTCTTTAGGGATTAATGAGTTTTTCTTTACTAGTTTCTTGTTGGCGACATTGAACCCAACTACAGCACGCAAAAGACAATTAGGCATTTAATACTCGTTGGTGAGCTTGGTTACATCGGAGTCGACTAAACAATAAAACATAGTTCTAGGACTTTAATTAAACTGCAAAAATATTGACGCTAATTCCTTTCAACCCACATGAGAATTGATCGATCAGCTACGAATTGAGGACCAAGGATGCTCGTGTAAAAGTGCGGAAAATCGTGACCTCGGTAGCAAATTAAATCACTTATTTTACACACAATCGTTACATGCTTTCTTACTCAGACGAAGTGGAAAACAGACTTGCAGTATTGTCAAGAAAACGTTCCTCAATGAGCTTGATTGGGGCGCGAGCACCAGGATGCGCGATATTACGTAAGAGGTCAAATACAGTGCGATGCGCGATATTAACTAAGAGTCAAATACGAGTTTTTGCGTTTTGAAAGTGCAACTGTTCCACGTAATGCGACCGTGGCCAATCAAGCATTCCCCGGTCAATATAACTGCAAAATTCGGGTCTTCCTTGTGACTTCATTGTGGTATGTCATGCGTGATGCCGCACAATGGAGTTGGCAAGGTGTGACGACCTCACGACCTCAGCGCAGTTTGAAAGTAACAAGTCAAAACTCAATAGTTACTTTTATATTGTTTCCAGATTTCTGTCCAATTTTCCCACCAAACACACGAGCGATCGTTTTCGCGCGTCTTGTGTTAAAAATAGATACCAGTTCCCATTTGACAATAAACTGCGGGAAAAAAATGACTACCAATGAACCAATGTCTAGAGATAGATGACTAGGTTTGATAAAACCATAAATTTTACGAAAGAAATGAGAAAAATAAGGCGTAAAGTTAATTCACCGTGGGTTATAGACCTAACGATCAAAAACGTTATCAATCATACCATGGTGAGTTTAAAACTAAAGATATCATTCGCAGGGGTACAAATATGCACGAAGTTACTATTACCAAATGTATCTCCCAATGTATACGGGTATCAAATTGCACGAAGTAAAAATTACAAAATGTATCTCGCAACGTATACGGGCATTAAATTGCACGAAGTAAAAATTACCAAATGTATCTCGCAATTAACGTATACGCATATCAAATTGCATGAAGTAAAAATTACCAAATGTATCTCGCAACTTATACGAGTGAAACATTGCACGAAGTAACTATTACCAAATGTATTTCGCAACGTTGCAGGTATCAAATTGCACGAAATAAAAATTACCAAATGTAACTCGCAATGTATACGGCTATCAAATTGCCAAAAAGTATGATATCTGGAAAATGGTTATGCATTTTGTAGACATTTTCAGATTAACTTGCAAAGCACTACTCCAAGTTAGAAATTAAACTGGGCAACTTGCAAAAGTCTATTGTATTGCACAGCGTTTAACTTTTGCAGTTTTAGTATTTTCGATAGTAAAGAAAGGTATTGCAATAATTTTGATTAAAAAAGTGTTTTAGGTAAAGAACCGCAAGATGAAGCCAGACTAGTCTATTTTTGGAATTTCGACTCACCTGCGTCAAGTGGTGAAAGCGTTTTATTGCTGTAAAATATTGTGTTTGCTGTTTCAAATTTGAGAAAATTAAGCCTTTTCTCGAACGCGTAAAAACGCTGAGTGTTAGTGTTTGAAGTGTTAGTGTTAGTGTAAAAACGCTGAGTGTTAGTGCGTAAAAACGCTGAGTGTTTTTGGAATTTCGACTCATCAGATATTTCTATAAGAAATTACTCTTCTCCAAAAAATATCAACCAGATTAATTTGGAAAGAGCCATTACGCTTTGATAACCGGTTTAATTCAAGGTATGATGTCAGGAAAATCTTCAAGTATTGAGTTACAATTTGAATGGATTCGATGTCGCTCAAGTCGTAAAAAAGACTCGGTCTTTTTCAATCGCGTCACGATTGTTGGCAGGCCCAACGTCGAATCGTGTAAGATTATAGTTAGCGCGCCAACCTAGGTCCGACGAAGATTTTTTGTTGCAATTTGATACCCGTATGCATTGCGAGATACATTTGGTAACTTTTATTTCTTGCATTTTTATAACCGTGCAAGTTGCAAGATACATTTGGTAATTTTTACTTCGTGCAATTTGATACCCGTATACGTTTCGTTATACCTTTAGTAATTTTTACTTCGTGCAATTTGATACCCGTATAAGTTGCGAAATACATTTGGTAATTTTTACTTCGTGCAATTTGTCACCCGTATAAGTTGCGAGATACATTTGGTAATTTTTACTTCGTGCAATTTGATACCCGTATAAGTTGCGAAATACATTTGGTAATTTTTACTTCGTGCAATTTGTCACCCGTATAAGTTGCGAGATACATTTGGTTACGTTAATCACAATCAAGTTAATCACAGTCACGTGTGGGGATATCCAGGAGAAACATTTGCTGCCGTTTTGTTTGATTGAAATTGAGGTATGTTATTTTACCCGCTGAGATCTATATAACAAATTACTTCAGGTCAAGTTACCAAGTCTAAACCTATGGAATCAATTTGCGCGGAAATACTCGTAAGAATTAGTGGTAACAACTTGAAGACTATCAAAATAAAAACGTATGTCGGAAGCCGTCTTACTTCAGAAGATCCCAATGTGATGTTTACTCAAATACTAGAAGTAAATTTACTCACTGCGTAGCGCTGGCGATTCATCACTGTTGTCCTTGCAGTCATTGTCGCGGTCACAGAGCAATTTGTTCGATATGTAGTGACCATTTGCAAGCGGGAAAGCTGAACAACACATCAGCATAGATGATTTTTTCTGTAAAATTATATTTAATTATAAGTTGGCTTGTTTAACCAAAACGCACAGACTGAACAGCAAAGTTAAAATTGAAGGGATTAATATTTGTATTTGTTTTTGTTATAATCAATTTGTATGAGAAATATATTCTCAGACTTAAACAATTATTTATTGATTAATTCAGTCCGCTTAATATAGAATTACATCACCAAGTTTTCTACAAATTTAACGTATTTAGCAATGGAAGAAAATCCGTCTATGTTTGGTTACTTGTTTTCCGGACACAAGCACGCATAAAACGGTTGGAGTGGTATCGGAACACAAATTTCTGTACATTGTGAGTTCACGCAACTGCTGGAAAGAGTCTTTGCCGACGGGCTAAATGCGACAACCTAGCAATGCGATTGTATTTAATTGGAAATGCTCATGATTTTTACTGTTATTGTTTACATATCTTATTGTATGATCATCGCCATGGTAATATAGCCTACGTACGGTAATTAGCAACTACCACTGCAAGCATTTAATATAATCAGTTAATCACTAAAAAATAATATCGTGTTTGTAACGAACCACGACAGCATTCGAAAATATAAATTAGGCAGCGATAGTATTTCTTACAAACAAAATAAAATACTACTAACTGTTTGACTTGTAAACGCAATAGCTTGGTATAAAACTTAAACATACCACGATAATAACTCAACTGATAAATAGCAATTTAACTCACATTTAAAATAGGTGGACCATCGATCGTACACAACATGTCCAACAGTTCCACTTGGTGGATGGGTTGTATTTATCATGGCGAGGTCGACATTTAGACGGTAAATATCGCCGGTCCTGTACTCCGACCAGTACAGGTAACGTATTAATGGTCCAGGTTGATTAACGTATTAATGGTCCGTCGTTGTCTAAATCTTCTTCGAAAAAAGTGACGGCAAAAGGATTGCTGACGTAACCATGGAAGCAGGACGTAGTACTGGGCAATAGCACCTGTAGAATTCGGCGAAAACAGATGACTATTTAAATCTAGCAATATCTTACAGACTGTTGTAAATAATCGTATTCTATAATTACACCACTTTAAGAGACAAGAATTAAGCTAAGCTGCAAGACAACAAGTAAATTAAGACAAAAGCCTAAAAAGGAAACTGGTGTTCACTATTCACTCCACTATTCGCTGGGGTTTATATAAAAAATCTTGCAACGTGTGAACTGAACAGACAGTTGTAATAAATAATCATATTCTTTAATTGAACAGTTTTAAGAGACAAGCTAAGCTGAGCTTTAAGAATTAAGCTAAGCTGCAACACAACAGCAAGTAAAATTAAACAAAAGCATAAAAAGGAAACTGGTAATCTGAAAATGGTGAATCGTAGTCACGCAAATGAGGCAGTTAGCAAGATCATTTATGAAACCTCGTCGCTTTGAACCTTGTCCAATCTGATAATCAGGATATACTTGTCTGAATATGGTATATGCATTTAGAGCTGCGATGTCGAGCAGATTGTAAAAGAGAACTAGAGGCCATCGGCGGTTTTGTCTTTTGCAAGTATATGTTTGAACCATTTGGTCAACCAAGTCAAAACCAATCTTTGTCTTGTTATAAAACCTGATGATCTCAGGCCTCTTTTTTGGGTCTTCTTCGTCAATGCTTATATCGTGATGCATGCTGAATTAATTAAAATTAAAATTAAATTATAATCGCGTTCCTGTCGCGCCTCAATGTTTGCAATTGAGAAATATGTGAACAATATGAACATGGAACATTATGAGTAATGATTTTACACTAAACTTATTGCAGAAATTATTATTACTCACGGGTGCCGGAAGAGGAAGGGCAGAGAGGCCATCGCCCCCTTTTCTTTCTTTATTTTCTAAAATGACATTCAAAAGTGTCCTTTTTTTTGAATTTTGCCCCCCCGCCAATTTACATTATAGCAATTGAAGGCGAAATGTTAAAAACTGCTTCTCTGCGTTTAGCCTAGCTTGCTGTATTGCTTCCTAGCAAAGCAACCTGGAAAGAAGAAGTGAGTACGAGTTTTCACACACCTTGCATTCATAAAGTTTCTAAAAGAACAAGCTATTTGCCAAAAAAAACACATGTTGCAATTTTATGTTTCATTAAACAAACAAAGTTATTCATAAAACATGCAAAAGTGGACAAATAAATGACAAACAATTGGATGCAGTATCTGGATGAATGGTTTGTAAATGTTTTTCGATGCTTAGTTTTCTCCAAAGACTACTTCAAAAAATTTAGATTTCCTCTATAAGAGGTTTAATATTTGCTTAATCCATCTGTCATTTAACAGTGTCAATGTCGTTTTACAGTGTCAATAGTTTCATGACTCCGCAAATTGTTTTTTTGAGAAAAGGAATGCTGACACACTTGGCAATAATAAGATCAATCTCCATTGTGGATCCTCATATGACCTTTTAAAGTGTTGCTTTGGGTAAATGACTTGGGACAAACTTAGCATTGATAAGATTGCTCAGCTGTGTGAGTTTTTATATGACTTCTCAAACTGCCGCGTTGGGTAAATGAATTGTTGCACATATTGCATGAATAAGGTCTTTCTCCAGCGTGCATTCTCATATGACGTTTTAAATGCTAGCTTTGAGTAAATAACTTTTCACATAACTTGCAGTGATAATTACGCTTTCCAGTATGAGTTGTTACATGAGTTTTCAAATTGCTGCGTTGGGTACATGACTTGTCGCACATATCGCATTGATAAGGTCGCTCATCTGTGTGAGCTCTTATATGATCTTTCAAGTGGCTTTTGTATTTGAATGATTTATCACAAAATTTGCAGGAAAAATGCTTTTCTTGTCCTTCTTTGTTGAAAAAGTCTTGTGAAATCCCATCAATCATTGCTTTTAACAAAACGTCAATTTGCATTCCAACTACTTGACGACCCATTGCGTTATTATTATTATTACCTAATTACATAATATACAAACCTAATTCGTTCGGCAAATTGAATTAAATTACCCCAACACGTGCCACAGTTGCAGATTGTTTACAAAATTTTATGTATGATATATATATAATTTAAGCAATTAACAACATTTGCGAAAAACTAGAAAAAAATTACTTTAATGTAATATTTAATCCCTGTTCAGAAGACTTAATTCACAGGCAAGCACTCTTATCTCCGCGTTGTGATTTCCTTTGATAAAACAAGTTGGTCTTTGGTAAAATGACAAAACCAAACCAATTCTTGAAAAATATTAAGACGAATGTCAATGCAATGTCAATATTTCATGGTAGTAGGCTACTACACTATTATTAATGATTACTAAACTATACCCTGCAAAAAAACATTTATAGGTCTCCAAAGGTCATATTAAATATGATGATCATTAATACACAACTGATTTGTGCCTAAAACGTTTATAAGTGCATATATTCTTGCTCATATTACGTGTCATTTCATGTCATGTCAATATTGCATGATACTAAGTACAACTGCATTAGTAATTATCAATGATTACTAAAATATATTTTGAAAAAAGCAATTATATATCTCCAAACATCATGTTAACATGATGATCTTTAATAAACATCTGCTGAATTTTGATTAAATTTAAAACTAATATTAATGTAACTATTTGTATTGTATTGTATTATTGTTATTGTATTGTATTGTATTAATATGTGTAACTATTTGTACTAATATTAATGTAACTAATATGTAACTGTAGTCTGTAACTAAACTACGAGCATAATATGTGTAATTTTGTATATATAATTAAATGCCTTCATTTCCTTGCCAGTTGCCACCATTTCAATAATCTTTTTGTATTCCCTACATACGAAAACTGCCTAAATCATAAAAATTTCGCAAATTTCACATAATACAAAACAACTTTTGTCTTTTTTTTATTATTGACAATTTTCCCAACAAGCACATTACTGAAACCAATATAACTTCCACGCAAATGTCCATTATGCCTGACAAACTCATAAATGTATGTATTCTTACTCATAAAATGTGTATTGTTTAAAACGATTTAGATCAAAATGAGGTCAAAATTTAAACTTGTTAGGTGAAAAAACTGGTTGCCCTACTAATAAGTGATTTGCCACTTTACTGGGATTGTATTTCAACCTGATTTAATTTCATTTACGATTTTCATTTTAACCAAAGCGAGTCATTACTATAAGAGCTTCGTGAAATTATAGATTATTTCTGATTATAGTTTCTATAATTCCTGAAAGAAAGTTAAACCACTTCCAGCTCTGAATAACACAACATAAGCTGTAACATACAGCTACAGTCTTTACAATATCTTGGAAATGCTGCACAGAATTTCTTATAGGCACGATAGTAGTAGGCATATACTGTAAAAGTTGTCGTAGTTAAGGCTTGGTGAATGCTATTTTCATGTTAATTCGAACCTAATGCAACAGTTTAATGAGTTTTTTTGGAGTTAGAAATACCGCTTTGATAATTATTTGATTAATGTTCCAGTAGTAATCATCCAAGGGTCTGGTCTGGATTCTAGAATGTGTACGAAGTTAAAAAGTAATCCATTTATTCGCCCATACAATCTCAACCCGGCTTGTGGCGTCTTTTTTGTTGTTGAAATCGTTATTGGCGCTAACTTTGTACCGTAGAGGCGTAGAGTCTACAGTGTAGACTAATATATTTATATCTTATCTGATTCAGTTGCTTTCCATTTGGCAGTCATTTGACGACAAAACTTAACTAAAGTAGTTAACAGTAGGCCAGTGTTTTATGTTGGCTGCTTCTTTATTGTCGAAGTTATGCTGTTCTAAATTGGTGCATATGGTTGATTTGTTTTAGCAAAATTGTAGTCATTCGAACACAATAGATATTTCTTATTTGTTTGTCATCTTGCCAGTTTACGAAGTTTACTAAAAAGTATATTACTATACTACAAGTATACTTTAATACGCTACGTAAGTAGGTAATATTAGTATAGGCCTACATTGGTTTTTGAGAATATTTTATTTCTGCTGCATTTAGTTGTTGAGAGGAGCGTATTCCAGTTTTGAATTCTCACTTAACTTTGCTTTTTGAAGTCTGTTTTCGCTAAAGTTGAGTGAGAAACTCAATTTTAAAAGTATTCGTATCATTTTTTGTTTTCAAGCAGCTGCGTTGTTAATAATTCTAGAAATTCGTTGTTTTCTCTTGTGATTTTTTTTGGCATAGCTTTCCAGTCAATCTTAAATCCTGAATGCCTTTTTCCTGTTGAACTTTAAACCAGTGTTTCTCAAACGTTTTTCGGATAGCGCCCTCTTGGACAACTCACTGATTATTATTAAATGCCAATTCAACAAAAAAGTAAAAATGAGTTTATCATCCATTCGAGAAGTATGAAAAAAGTACCTGAACGCTTGCAAAACCAGCATTAAAATTAGCCAGAAAAACCTTTTGCAATTACACAACATACGATTGGACAATTTCGACAACTAAAACATTTCTGACACGGCAACACATTTCTATAACAGTGTAATCCCTTTTTTTGTAACTACATCGATATATGAATCAGTCAAATAATTACAAGCCTTAGTTGATAAAACTATAGGTTACTTAGCAGGTGAGTGTTACCAAGTTACAGCCCACTGCCATTATTCTGAGGGCTTTTGGTCGACTATATAGGATCCTAAAGAGGCGTATGCGTACCTATCGTAAGAGTATAATAAATGAATCTTGATAATGACTCTTTTTCAGATAGGTTCCTTTCCAGGCCGCATTAGTTAGGGTCCACAAAGAATCAAACACAGAACGTAAAGTAGACCCTGTATAATCGTGAGTGTACCTGAAACAAACAAAACCGTCTCCGACGGTGTCAGGAGTGGAATAAGGGAATCTTGATTTACGGCAGCCCAGCAAATAACGCACAACAACTAGGATAAAATAAAAATCCCAGCCAAATCGTTTTAACACTTCTTTGTGAGGTGTGAGCATGTATTGCATCTAATAAATTATTTAGCAACTATTTATAATTATTATTAGTAATAATGCCACAATTCGATCTTCGTACGTTTTTGCAGAATTTAAATAGACAACATGGGACAAATAACGCCTTATTTCATAAAGCTGTGAAAAATTTAATCTCCATTAAGCAGATGAGAAATGTATGACAGTTGAATTATCGTTAACGAAAAGTTATACACCCAAAAAGTCCAAAAAAATGAATTAGTATCTGTCTGCTATGCCATGCTGTGGAATCAAAGCGATGAGTAGCATATATTGAGCAAAAAGCGTTACGTTTTTAGCTTCGGTACAAGACAGCACTCATATTTACACATCTCGGAATTTTGGGCAAAGCATTACCATTTATCCTACCAACACCGGCCGAAGGCAGAAACGCAAGGCACAAACACGTCAACCGAGCATAAAACACGTAACACTCGTCCCCCTCCAATAAATTTCTCTTCGACATTAACAAAACTGGCTATAAGCTAATATATGGAAAATAAAACGACAAATTTGCAATATAATCCAATCACGAAGCTTCATCTGTAATATCTTTTTCAAATGCTGAAACATCATTTTCTATATGGTTACGTACGTGTAGCATACGGTAAACTCTTTTCCAAACGACTCGTATTTACAAGTTCTGGTCGAATTGTATGCGCATACGACCTGTCTCTATCCATATGCGATGCATAAGCGCTGTGTAAACTGCGGTTGATGACCATATTTTCTTAGATTTATTTTTACCAAGAAAATTTTTCCGATTCCAATTACTAAAATGTTTACTGCTAGATGGAATATCTAAGCATTACCTTCATTATTACGCGCAATGTTTTGTCGCAATGTTAACCTCTAATTTTAGTTGTCCCAAACACAACCTCCAATTTTCTCCACATACGAGTTTAAACTTGCCATGAAATTAGCCAATATTTTCTCCTTTTGACCTTGCAATTCGTAATCAGGTTACCAGTCCCCATACTTTTTTTTATGCTGTGTTTCAGCGCTCACTTGAACAGCAATAAACCTTTGAGCGCTTTGGGAATAGCTATATTGTTCCTTTCCCTATATACAGGCAGTCTAATTGAGTAATTGTCTTTGCTTCACCCCGCTAGATTCTGAAAACAAACCAACCACGACTGACGCGAATTTTTTGATGCGACCTATTGGTATGACCTTCCATAAAAACGGGGAATGTTTACATAGTCCATTATTCCATTGTTCTATGTTGCGAGGTTATCGCTATGCGCTCTGCATGACTTCGTTCAGAAGCAAACGGTTTTAATTTTTTCTCTCACGGAAATTTAACGGACGGTAAGGGTAACTGTCAAATGTTCATTGTTTATTTCACTTGTCGTTCGGTAACTGGTAATTAGCACTTTGACCAGATGTTCCAGCATTGCCATTATCGGGAGAATCTGCTGATTGCTCTCTGTTTTCGTTTGACATAGTTGTATTAATAATTAATTCGTCGGAACGCTTGGTTGATCGTGTGCTAACGTGGTACCGTGGCTTAACTTTGCCAGACACCAAATTAAGCGGAGTGGACTGTATCCCCGAACATGTATCGTTACAAGCCAATGGCAAGTAAGATGATATATTAAATCAGATGGCTGACTTTGTGACATCAGGTATTGTACACTAGCTTGTGTAACCAAGTGCGCACTTATGTAACCAGGTACATGAATTAAATAATTTGCTATTCGTTTCTAGGGGAAGAGAATTGCGCTGGAATCGTAAAGAAGAGGACCCAAAGCAGTCTGGCCTACGTTTGAGGAAACATCATGTTGGTTGCATTTATCGATAAAATAATAAAGACAATGTCAATTTTACTGACAAAAATGAATTGTAACGGTTTAATCGTATCTCTGCAGCAAGAACATGAATTTGGTGGAAATAAAAAGGAAGAAAACTACCACGATAACAGCGTCGTGGGCACGGGGAATGGACCAGCAGAGTCAAATAACTTCACTTTCGGATCTTCTGAAGTAAGACGGCTTCAGAGATTAGTTTTTATTTTGATATTATTCAGGTTGTTACCACTAATTCTTACGAGCAGGTCCACCAAATTGATTCCATAGGTTTAGACTTGCAACTTGATCTAAAGTAATTTGTTGTATAGATCTCAGCGTGTTAATTAACATACCTCAATTTCAATAAAACGAAACGGCAGCAAATAATTCTCCAGGATACGAACCCGTGATTGTGATTAACATAATTGTACAAACGTAACTATAACTAAATTACACCTATAAATCCATTGTTTGTGACTGTTCTTAAAACACCGTAAGTCATACATTAATATTTTCTCTTACCTTGCTGTGGGTAAAAAATTTGAATTAGGGCCAATTCTTTGTATTTGCCGATATATTTGCAAACGTTTGTTTATTTCGACGAGACGTTTTGGATTTTCACTGTGTGCTTTACCCTCGAAAAGCATAAAAAATCCATTGCATAATTGTTGCATTTAGGCAACATACGTTTGTGACGTATTTCTGCAGGATATCACATTGGAAGATGATGAAGAAGAAGACAATGTAAAACCGGAGAAAAAGAAACGGATTAGACCGAAGAAAAAAGTGTCCGTAAGTTGTACTATAACTTTGGCCTAGCTTTCAAGTATATGAATGGAAGAGAATTTAAAATAATCTCAGCTTTTCAATGCTGTTTTTTGTTTTTATGTGTAAAAGAGAAGAAAAGTGAAACATGTCCAAGAATAATGACATGATGGTGTTAATAATTGTTCTAGATTCTGTTGTGTCATGAATTCGAGTATCTCGCGCCATTGCAAACTCGTGCACGAGAAAATAAACTAATGGGGAAGGTGATTTTGCATGCGAATTTTGCGAAAAGACTTCTGACTTCTTGGAATGGCCTCGTGAGACACCTACCCGGCAAGCTTCACGCTGATCAACCTAAGGCAAAGGAGATGGCCGATTCTATGGACCGCCGCCGGAAAAACGTCCCAATCGTAAGTTTTGGTAAATACACACAGTACAAAATGACTGTGCAGTAGTTGCTCATGTTGTTGCCATTAAAAATTATTTGTTATTCTACAAACAATTTGTGTATGATTTGCATTTGTAAAAAAAAGCCTTTGAAGAAATGTTTCGTTGGTGCACTGTTGTCTTTATTTCATAAACCAGGTGGAAATGCAACGCGTATACGAAGTCGGCCCAATGAAGCCATGGGATCGGTAATGGGATTTGAACGCAAAGCGATTGTCGGTCTCGGAAACAGGTGCACAATATTGTGTTTATTGCTGATTATAAATAAATAGCTATATTGTGTGCACGGCCTGACCTGCATAAATGTGTTAGAATTTGCAATTCATGTATTCGTTGTATTGTTTTAATTTCCTTTTTTCCACAATTTTCCAGACGACGACTTCAAAGTGGAAACGAGATGTATGGTTCAGTTAAAAACTTAATTTTTTTTTCTTTCTGGTATCTAATTGTATTGATTCAATTCAAACGATGCTTAGTGCACAGGGTTCATAATTGACCTGTCGTCGAAAGATGAGAATAACTGATTTAGGAACACTGAATTACTTTGTTTTGAACTGATCGCAAACACCACTGGAAACAATTCATTGGCACAGAACGCAACCATAACTAGATGAAACAACTGCGCAACGTTAAAAAATCAAACACAACTTGTTACTATTGTTCTGATATCCACTTAAAAATCCTGTAACTGCTGTTCATAAACAAGTAAGTCATTTTTCATCTTCATCCACATCTATCTCATGACTCATGACTCATGATAGCAGGAAGATACTGCCAGAAGGTGATAGATATGTGTTAAGTTAAAGTTGACATGATAAGGCTTTAGAATTTAGATAGTGGACGAAAAGTTAAATTTTTCGTAGATCTTTAAATCCATCTTTCACGGAACTTTTAAATTTTTCTTCATAGACGTAATTGAAGCGTATATTCGCGAATTGCAGGAAGAGAAGAGATGCATGATTTGCCTCGATCAATCAGTTGAGGTAGTGTTTGTACCATGCAGGCACCTCTGTAGCTGTACCGGGTGCGAAAAAGCTCTCAGAAAGTTTCCGATATGCAGAGCTGAAATTGAACAGTCTATGCGTACTTACAGGTCGTAATATGTCTGTCGGGCATGCTTGCCTGAAGTGGCATAAATCTTCCTCACAATTATTTTGTTTGCTTCTTCTCGTTGATATCGTTTCGAGCAATGATTTATAGAGCTTAAGATGACACAGAAATGTCAGTGAGAATACCTACAGATCGTGTGTTACTTTGTGAGTGTGACATCATAGAATCGTGTGATAATTTTGTGAATCATTACATTGATGTCTTTTTTATATAGAGTACTTCAGTTTAATTGGAATGGTTTGCAGCCTAAAATATAAAGTTTATAGTTAGTATCGAGTTATAAATTGCTATAAGACTAATCGTGTTCGAATGAGTAATCCCTTTTGTCACGTGATATATTGGTAGAATTTGTATAGAAAAAATATGGTAGAACATACGCAAATTTGCAGTGACTTCTGAGCATCTATGGATTCTATGATAAATGGTGTTATATTACATAATTTATGGCGCTTGGCCTAAATATATCCTGTATAGGTCAAAGGCCTACGTGATGTCCTTTGTTTAATGAAAACAGTTATGCCTTGAGAAAGGTATAATCTCACTAGGAGTTCTAAAAACTGAGCACATGCTGATTGTGACGTCACGAATGGCAGCCTGCTGGTGTTCATGAGCAACCTTCTATCAGTGATGTCACATGGTTGCGAGCACCCTGCACATGGTCACAACCCCTCACGTCACGTGGTTGTCTATCAGTATACCATCCTGCTGTTGGTGACGTCAGGTAGTATTTGGTTAATCGTTTAGAGAGACAGGATCGTAATCAAAAGAACAATTCGTTTTCAAAAAATACCCAGTAGAAGATTTGGGTTTTAAATTTATATATTTTACAGTTTGGGAAGGAAACCCTGATTTCCGTAACTTGCCAGTACCGCCATTTCTCCTGCCGTCATTTTCCGTCGTCCCCAATACAAGATAGACTAATTACATAGGCCGAAAAGGAAAAAGGAATGATACGTTAGATCGATTTAGGGCGAATAGCTAATGCAAGCATATCACGCTGCCTATGAGGCGTACCGAGTTATCCTAAATTTATCAAGGTCATCTTTAAATGATTGAGATAGCAAAATTCAAGAAGTTTCACATTTCATAAAGTCAGACCTCCGTAAACAACTACAGCTTCTGTTTGCGAGTGAACCTTAAAAATGGCTTACACAGTCCAAAACAAGCGATTACAAGTCCAGCTTACATCGATTGTCATTGTTTAATGTTAGCAGATTTCCTTCTTATCTACATCAAACTGTTTTTCCTTGACTCTCACGTTAATGTTCTCACTTATTTATCGCAATCTTATTGCTTTATCGTATCGATTTAGGTCTGTTTTCTACTTTTCTGCCAACATATACAGCAACCAGTCGTGTCACTGTGTCATTGTGTTTTCTGAGGGAAGGCGAAGTAAGAAGGTTATGTCTGAAACATTTTAGTTTTAAAGTTTGTTGCAAAGAACTACAGTATATTACATGTTGACCTTAGTTAAAATGTTGCCAGTAAGTTTACCGGAGACTGAGTTATTTTCAGCATTTGCCATTTCTAAAAGTGAAAAAAAACGCTACTCAGAAAGTTCTTATTCAATTAATTTTATCTATGCTCCTTATCTTGACAACAACTGGAAAAGTTAAAAACTCGTTAACATCCCAATAATGCATTTATTTTCATAAAAATGCGAAAAAATAATATCATTCAAAAACAAAACGGCTTCATTTCAGGTCGGTGTCTTCGTCTTATTTCTGTATAACCCTGAAATCAGATAAACTTTTACATAGAGTAACCAGAACTACTTTGTATATATATATATATACACTTTTTGGCGCAGCAGGTAGTCCTATACAAGTTCAGAGATATTCACATAAAACCATTTACTACTGGAAATTACCTTGAGCTGAAATGCGTAGTAAAGATTTATTTTTTTCAAATTAACGATTTTAAAAATTCAAAAAACTTCTGTCTAATTGCCCTTTTCAGATTTGAATCATCTTGCTTTGCACAAAGTTGCTTTTAAACTTTAAACTTTCACTAACTCATATTCAAAATTATTTGTGTAACGTGTTGCAGGACTTACATAGCGAATTACCTGGTTAACATACTGCTCAATTCTGATATAACATCGCATTACATACATCATGATTCGTCAACGATGAAGCCATACGGATATGTTATCTATACATGGATCACTATACACCAGAAATGGGCTGATATCAAATTGTTAAGAAAATTGATCTCAATGACATAAATAAGGTAGTTTGTTTGCCATCTTGCCGCCACAAGCACATTAAAAATACGGTATAGAAAAAAGGTCGCGCAGCGCGCCAATGAGGTCTCTGGCTTTTGCACGCCATCATGATATGGCACCTACAAACGGAAATATGATTGGTATAGATATGGGCTAAATATTCCTGCTACCGGCTAATGGTCCTACGCTAGTTTCAATAATATTTCAAAACGGGAAAACTTTGACATACCTAATTGTGAAAGGTTTGCAGCGAGAAATGATTACGATAATAAACAAATAAATGGTTAATAAATAGTTCATGGCTATAGTTCTGCAGCTGAAGTGTTAGCTGGAGATTAGGCGTGAGTTTGCACACAATAAGATAACATGCTCGATCAAAAGTCGTCATGCGTTCTTAGCGATAAGCAGCAGTCATATAGGTTATACAACGGTTATTTTTAAACAACATAGTTCACTCTGCTGTAGTCAACCGCGACTTTTTTTGAACTTTTCTTTCCCCATACTTATTGGATACAAGGTGGTCCACGCTAGACAGTGCGCGATTGACGGGGAACTATAAAAAAATTGCAGATAAATTTAACAAAAGGTATGGATACATGTTTTATTAACAATTTAACAGCGGTAAACCACGGATACCTAGAGACCATTCATAATGAAAATATTCAGTATAGATGATTTTAACATGGTGTATTAAAATGAAACTACTTCTGGTCTTATTTTTGTTGATCCATGATAGATGTCAGACGAAGTCACATACTTGGAGGAGACGGAAATCTGCGTGGAGGAGATTCACTTCGTGATTCCGACGAGTTGTAACCTTGTGTACTGTTTCTGCGCATGCGCATGATGTTCTTTAAACAGATAATGTGTTTGAGAAAGAAATTTTAAAACTGCAAATTTTCTTAGACTCATGTGTATTTCAATATTATATAAATACGCATTATGATATTACTTGCAAATGATTTCCTTTAGTAGACAACAAAAATTATATTCTCCATACCATACATACCTTGTATTCAGATATGTCCGATTTCTTTCCATCTACCATGCATGTGCGTTTTGGTCGCGGTTTATTCTTATAGTCAGGATACTTCTCGAAATGTAACTTGCTTAGCCTAGCCTGCTCTTCGTAATACGGCTGCTTTTCACCATTCGACATTTCATTCAATTTTGCACCTGAGGATAAGTAATGCTGTAGTTTTACGCGGTTAATCGAAGCTTTGCCTGACTTTAAAAGAACAAGATTAAAGCCTTTGAAACCTGACAGACTATCCAGTACCTAAAATCTTGTTTATGTTGGAGTTTTGCATGTCTGGAAAGGCTTTAAGTGTTTCCCGTCGTTCGTCTTTCGCCCAAACCATGAATGCATTCATCGGCCTTTTGATGTGATCGCTACTGCGTTTGCTATCACGTACGCTTGATGACACAATTGCAAAGGATTGGCCTTGGTCTAAATTTCAAGCAAAAATCAAAGACTTTTACAAAATTGTACGAAATAAGTTTACTTGTGGTGCCCGTATGTCATCAAATGATTGCAATAACAACGGTATGAGAAGGTCGGTATTTTCAATACAATTTGGTTTTGTGTGTTGGTTAGGGTTATGACTAGGAAATTTTTGATTTGCCTGTAGCAGGAATCAATGAAAATTTTGGTGTAAATTTAGAAAATTAAAATTATTTTGTTCAAATCTTAAAAAATATCCCGCACAAACTGACTTTAATTTTTGACATTGGTTCAAACGTAAAAAAAATTTACAATTCAAAACTTATGTTTTGCTACAAATTTACTGTTCAAATATTTGTCCTTTTTGCACTTCTGGTAAATTTCTTTCAACAATTTGACTCCCTTCTCTGCAATTATGTTAGTACGTGGCCGTGGGTCATCTACAACGAGCGTATCCCAATTCCAATGGATTTTAAGGCACTTTTAGGCTGCAGGACATTCAAGCTCAAAGATAGCATCAAATAATCTTTGGTATATTCCATGTTTAAAACTTTTGTTAGAAAACAAAGCTTCCTGTCACGCATTTGCAATAAATGAGCATGACATCTCCAGAGTTAATCTCCATCTAGGTATGAGGAAGTACACAATCATAGCATAAATTGCTATTGAATTCCATTTTGCTTTGTGTAGAGATGGAAATTTATGCCATTTCATTAGTGGAAATCTACCATTTTATTTGAAGAAGCGGAATGCTTTGTACAACTCAGAGAGAAACTTAATATCATCGCCCATCCTGGAATTTTTAACCATTTCCATCCAAATTTCTGGCCTGTAGGATTGCTGCAAGTTTTCGTAGTGTTTCACCACATCATCTACAAATTTGTAGTTGGGAGTTGGTTTTATTGAAAACGTTGGATTAAAGAACTATAATGCCTGTTTTAAGATTCTATCAAGATATTGATGTTGGCAACCAATATACTGTGGTTTATGAAAACTCTTGCTGATCATTGCATTTTGGAGTTTCACAACAACGCCATTCAGCCGTCCAGTATTAACAGATGTTGTGTCACATATGATCAGTTTTGAAAATTTTCCATGCATCATATTCATATTCATCTAGTAGGTTTTCTAGGCTGATGAAAATATCTTGAGCTGTTCCACTTTCGCATTTTAGAACACCCAGTTTGATTTATCTTGCTGGACTTTTCAAGCATACTACCTGATACTCATGTTTGCCAATCATTTTTCCATCAAAGTGTAAACAGAAATTATTCTCCTCTTTCATAATTGATTTTAATTTTAGCTTTTCATTGTCGCATCTCTTATAACTGCTCACACAATTTACCAAAGTAAAATTTCAAATTTCCGCAATTGAAAATGTGTCGATCAAATTCAAATTAGTCAATATATATATATACATATATATATATACATATTACATTGAAAATTGGAAAAATTTGGTGCGGGAGTGTTTTGTTTAAACAGTCTTAACTTTTGTGAGTTTTTAAATCAGGACAAAAAATTTCATCATTTGTAACTACAGGACATACAAAACTTAAATTTTTTTTAAAGTTGTAACTCATAACCCTGGTGTAGGCCCTGCAATACGTTTTGTTACTTACTGTTGTTAACGAAGTGCTTTGAATGGCGTTCATCTCCCAGGTATAACTTCGTTTGCTTTCTACTGCTTCAGTCTGTAAAGATGAGATGGAATTTAAAGTCAGCTACACATAATTTTGAGACAGAGTTAACATAACTTTATAGTTGAAGATGGCATTACCAACGTGTTTTGTGGACATGTTAATTAATATACCTCGTCAGTAGAAGCTCGTCGTTTCATTGAACACAGTGATAGGTGGGACCCATCTGAAAAATTTAAAAAGTCAGCTCGTTAAATTGCAATAGAGTACAAAGTGAAGCAAAGTGCTGTTGCTTAAAACATGAATAATGCTTCAAATGCCAATGAAACGAAAAAGGGAAACGGATGTTCACCTTTTTGTGCTTATACGGGAGATAAATTATAACGTAGAGGGGAAATAAATCTAATCCCAAGATGGCGTGCTTGAGCATAATAGTCGGCAAAATGACCAGGTGCTCAACTTCTGGCTTTATCTCACTGGATTCACACGCGGTATCGTGACTGAATGGCTTATTCAACATTAAAAGTCATGAAGGATTTCGCGTTTTTGACCTCATTAGTATTATAATGGGAGATGAAAAACAGTCAAGCCTGGTTCTATCTGAGATCCGGCATTTTATTCCTGACATCAAAATCCGGTTTTAAGTTCACATTCGTTAACTTTTATGCTTTTAATCCGTCATAAATATTTCCGATTAATTAATCACTTTAACTAAACAAATCCTGTCGAAAACAAGCTGCTGACGGTGACGACGACGCCTTACGCGTAAGATTAATCGGAAGATCCTTGAAAAATAATCAAACAAACAATGTAGTACTGAAGTTGGAAGTTGGAACTAAACCAAAATAACTAATAAAGCAAGTGGAAACGGGATTAAGAATGTCTTAATTAAATGGGCTCCGTTTGCAGTGACAAGAATCAGTAACTTCACTGCAATAAGATGGTCACGAAATATGACAATGTGGGGCGTAACTTGATGTTCTGCTGTATTATATAGTATGGATCAAGCCTACAAATAATCGCAAACAACGAAACTTACAGATTAGTCTTTGGGATCACTTGTTATTAATTCACTGGTCAACAATTTTTTTTTATTTTTTGTTGCATGAGATTTTTCAACTGATTCTACACAATCTTGGGATGCTGATTTCAAATCTGCACTCAGTTTTTTTTATGAATGCTCTAGTTTTTATGCAATAGAAAATTTAAATTTTATCGTTTCTGGCTCATATTTAGTGTGTATGGTACAGTACCAGTGTTTCAGATAAAAACTTTCAGCTCTTTTAAGTTGTAGCCTACTGCTGTTTAAGGGCGTTTTAAGAAGCTAAGCAGTTTTATTATAGTGAGGTATTGCGGATAGATGCTGTAGGATAGGTTATAAGCTTTATTTTACACTCGTAAATGCAAAAATAAACCTGATTCTTTTTGTTATATGAGTAAGGTGTACACGCTTTTTTCGTCAAAGATGAAATATAACATCGTTCGTGAAGCCTGCTTACAGAGCTTACATCTTGGCGATCAAGATAAGAAATGGTCTCCACATATTGTGTGCCATAACTGCGAAGAAATGCTCAAAGACTGAACAAAAGGAAAGCGGAAGAGTCTGCCTTTTTGCATTCCAATGTTGTGGCGTGAACCCCAAGATCACACGACTGACTGCTACTTTTGCATGGTAAATATGAAAGGAATTGGCAGGAAGAGCCGACTAATGCTTTCTTATCCAAGTATACCATCAGCTGTACGACCTGTTTCGCACTCTGAAAGATTCTGTCCTCCAGTCTTTAGTGGTTTTACATTTTCTGAAGGTGAGGAAACTGAATCGGAAAGGGAAGAGGTTATGGAAATGGAGTATAAAAGAACAGATACAGAATCTGAACATTCTTTTGTTGAAACCAGAGTAGCTATTCAGTAGTTTAATCAATCAGAACTGAATGACTTAATACGTGATTTAGATTTGTCCAAGCAAGAAGCTCAGCTCTTAGCCTCCAAACTCAAGAAAAAACGGTTCTAGATCAATATGTAAAGGTTTCTATTTTCGAAAAAGAGAAGAACTCTTTCTTCCCTATTTTTCAGAGGAAAATATGCTGGTATATTGCAACGATATACCTGGTCTTCTCGAACAACTGGGCATCTCCTCGTATGATCCAGAACGATGGCGATTGTTTTTGGCCAGTTCCAAGCGGAGCCTCAAGTGTGTCTTTTTACACAATGGAAATGTTTATGAAGCTGTTCCAGTTGGTCACTCCACTGTCTTAAAGGAATGGCATGATGACATCTGAATTGTAATGGATTTGCTCAGATAACATGAGCACAACTGGATCATTTGTGTTAACCTCAAAATGGTTAGATTTCTGCTAGGTCAGCAAAAAGGATACAATAAATTTCTATGTTATATATGCATGTTGGATAGCAGAGCACGTGAAAAACATTGGACACAGAAGGAGCGGCCCTTACGTGAAACATTTCAAGTTGGCATGCCTAATGTAACACTCAATCCAATCGTAAGCAGAGAAAAAATTGTTTTTCCCCCCCTGCACATCAAACCGTCTCATAACACCGTTTGTTAAAGCTCTAAATCCTGACAATGAATCCTTTCATCATCTTCTTTACACTTTCCCTGCTTTGTCATATGATAAAATTAAAGTAGCAAACTCACAAAGCGTACAAACGAAGAAGTTATTCAGTTATTGGATTTCCATCATTCTTTTCAATGTCATTTTGCAAAAAAGTTGCTTATTATATGTATTTTACCAGCAAAAATGATCTTTGTTACATTTTATCAAACATTTGGTGCCTAATTGTACGTAAATACAAATGCTATTAGTAACACAATAATTTCTAGGAACTTATTTTTGTTTTGAGGTTGGTTATTCGACTATAAGCAAGAACGTCATCTGCCAAATCATGTAATTTTCAGAAAGTTTGAATTTAGTAAAGAAAAAATAAAAAATCTCATTTTGAAAAAAATATACACCTTGCAGAAAAATTATCATGTCATGATGGAAGTACTTACAAACAAATAGATATATAAGACAAACACAACGTATGTGGACAAACAACATACAAATGGCATATAAGCATTAAAATAGCTTTAAATTTCAAAAGTCAGCCCAACCATTCTGCCATAAGCTTACCAAACGGTCATGTGAAAAAAGTTTGAGAAAAAACTGCCGCGCATATCCGGCGCGCACCACAAGGAATACGGAGCGCATTAGTCTTCTCGAACAATGACTTAATGTCTGCATTGTTCGGGTTGACTAATGTGACATGTATTCCTTTGGGAAATAATATAAGCCGCCAGCTATCTTATTATGACCTAAAACCTACTACTTGTCTCGTAGCTAATGAACATTTCACAGAAAATTAGAAGACAGCGAACATAAAAGATAAATGGCTTTAACATTGTCTCCCAAAGATATGATAAGAATAAACAATGCACTTCCGTGTTTATGCGCAAGACGGACAAAGCTTTTAAAAGGGAAAAAAGAACCCTACTATAAAATCATTGATTTCAAGTTTTTGAGTGGAAACATAGTATTTTTTAATCCGACTGCCTAATGTTAAAGACGCTTGCATTAGAACATTCCAACTGAAAGTCCAACGTGCGCGAAAGATTGGTCACCTTCCTTCAAGAGAGCTCAAACGTTTATCAAATAGAGCAAATTTACACTAACCGCTAGGTGGAGATTTGAGCACAGACATCCTTAATTGGTAAAAAGACATCAATTTAGGTTAAAATTCTGGACCAGCCACAAGTAATTTAGTCCCATTGAAAATTTATGCGTTGTGTACGACATGGCGAAACGCAGAAAGCCTGGAACAAAATTATAATTAAACAATACGCCAGCAGGATCTGGCAAAAAGGCGATTTTAGGTGTTGCCAGATTATTTTAGGAGCGCTCGCAGGAAAGTCGTAGGAAGACGACGTCTAGCACTAATATAGACAAGACACACCTACTGATAACATAAAAACTGCGGTCGTATTTATTTCTGTTTTGTAAGGCAACATGGAGCGAGCGCGACTTAGGGGAGAAGCTTGCCAAAGATTGACAAGGTGATGGCTTGGTCGTTAACGTTCTCACAACTGACAACGATTTAAAGGTTTTTAACGGCTTGTCCAAGCAAATGAAATCAACTCAAGAACAACCAGTAACACGTGAGACAAGCTGTGACCATAACTTTCCTGTCCTTGGTCGGCGTTTTCGAAAGCTTCGCATAGTTAAGTTCTTTACAAAAGAACACTAGCAGCGCGATGAAAGCACGTTCGCGAAAGAAGTTTGCCATCCATTTCCAGTCGAGGTTGTTTGCTCAGTACGAAGCCTGCATCGAAAATCACTTGAAAAGGATCTTCAGACTGTGACAAGTCTGCTAAACAACGCAACAGAAGCTGTTTTAGCCGGCCTGCAAGATGATCACAGCGAATGAATTTCGACAGTTTTTCGTTCGCCGTGGTAAATCGCGACCACTGTTATGGAACAACAACAAAATACGTCTTGTACTAAATGACAAATCAAAATTGCTTTGCAAACCGACCGTTGCCAAATACTTGAATCAATGAATTTTGGGTGAAATATATTGAGGTAAAAACACCAAAAAATGCAAGGGTAAACGATGTACGCAGACGATTGTGATGATTTACACTGTATGCAGTGTAAACGATACATTTTCGAAAACGCTGACGACAGGCAGCCATTTTGAAAACACAATACCTGGTCGATTGGAGCTTGCAACTTTATGTCGAAACAATGGTTTTGGTAGCGCCATCAGCAGTACCAATGGCTTGCGATGCATAGGGCTTTCGTTTATAGTCAGGCTTCCCAGCAACAAAATCGATGCGGTCGCTCGTCAAAGACGGAGATTCTGAAAAGAAGGGCCATTTAAATAGCATGATTTAGGCGGAACAGTAGTAGAAACTTACAAAAATACCCATAGCAACTATTGTAGTACCTAATGCTCAAAGCCTGTAAAAGCAATTTTTAAAACGAATGCGAAAATCGGTTTTCTGAAAATTGACATACTTGTTTTTTACAGTTTAAGAATGGATTATTTCACTGTAATTTTTTCAACTTCATTGATTCATGTGAAAAACATTATACAACAAACATATTATACCAAAGTTTAACAAAACAACCATTAACCTACATGCAGACAAGTTAGCTATAAAAGTTAGGCTGCAAAACCTAAATTTTTTTGACGAACGTGTTTTTTCTTCCATTTTCAAAATATCAACAACAAAAGATGTAGACTTAAAATATTTCCTTTATGTATTCATAATATATTATTATACCAGTTATTATACCAGTGTACCTCACAAAATGGCGATTGACAACAAATTGTGAATGACAATGAGAGCGTTATCATAAAGGTTATAGTTATTATTTATTTTAATATTTATTAATAGCGAGTATATAATCGTACAAACCTAGTCGTTGTTGTGTTCCACGAATTGAAATTATCCAAACACTTTATTTATAAAACTATTTGGATTCATGTAGAAGGGCATAACGTCATCTACTGTACATTCACTTGTACACATTTGAATGCTACTAAACCCACCAGTATTGTGAATTCAGCCAATCGGTCATTTTGTAAACAACCAAATGTAATTTAAAATCTAAAGTACCTGGTCTCGTGACGTTGCATCATGTTGCCCTGTATACTAGTGATCGTTTATAAACAGGAAAAGTAGGTTCTCTGAATGAGTCACAGGACTTCTTAAAAATTGGCAACCGATGGAACGAACAGCAAAAAAGAGAGATAAAACGTTCGCGAACCAATTTGGCCATCCCACAGCCACTATAAGCCTTCCTCATAGCTTTTCTCTTTTTCCCCCCGACCAAAACGTCTTTTATTAGAAGTGACGGCCACGTTAGCAATTGGCAAGTAGTTTCAAAATTGTAGCGTGTCTCGATGGACACATCAATACACGATTTCTCAGCGGACTCAGTTAGAACGAGGCTACATCGGCTAGGTGCAATAACTTTCATGATTGCCCTTGAATTCCAGTGCGGTAGTTTTGAGACGATACGAAGTGCAGGCAACATCTTGAGAGCAACTTGCAAAGGTCGCATCGGGAATACACAAAAGTTGATTAGATTTAGATATATTTCCCGAGTGGGTCTATAGAAATACATGATAGTTAAATAATGAAAATCACATTTTGAATTAGGAAAACTTGCAGCTCTGGAACTAAAGGCTACACAAGTTTCTGAACGAGTTTAGCCCAGGCTATTTCAGTCCATATATTTATAATAGTATAGAAATTCAGTATTTTTTCCACGTTTGTGGAAATATGATCATTATTATTAATAATATTTATTATTTCATTCAATTTAATTTCATTTTAATTTATGCGATAATCTTTTCAAAATTGCAGAGTCAAATATAGCACGTTACACACGCAGACTATAACTGAGATACTTGTGAAAGATTCAGGTTCTCTGAGAATAAACATCAAGAATAACATCCGCCGCGATGTCCAGTCAACAAATTGCCTCACCAGCCAGGGGTTGGATTCAGACCAGCCTGGTGGACACAATGCCAAGGTATAACCAGTAGGTTCGGTTCAGAAACATTTATTAAAACACTTATGGTATCGGTTGGTAAAGATCAGACCGGAGTAAGGCCAGCGGGTGGCTTTTTGTTTTTCCAATTTTTTTTTGATCACTTGTCAACCAAGCGAATTGGTAATTTATTTTCAAGAAATCACGCTTCTGTCGCGCGATTGAATTTGTGAACTTTTGCACCCAATTTGGAATTTTTATCCGTATTTGCAGTCAATGATTCTGGTAATTTTGAATCACGTTCAGAATGGGAATTCTTTTTTAAGTTCTTGTAAAACTTTAACGACGAAAATGTTTTTTAGACAAGAAATATATCTTAGAACATATTTCTGAGCGTAATACACACGTTTTTATACTCAGTAAATCTCAGCGCCCGCAGCAAAGCTTCCATCAATCTTTTCATCAACTGTGGTTAGATTTCGTCATCACTTGTGATAATCAAGTAGCTAAATATTGACAAGGTGGTTCTCGAGGACACCGCGTTTTCCCGCCGGTCGAGGACCTTTCTATTGATGCACAATTAGCAGTGGTGCATTGGGGCATGCAACCGTTCCCATCCTATTTGCTCTTCATCTTCCGACTTTTGGCAGAGCATCCTCTGTCGCTCCAAATCCCAGGGCAAATTTTTGTTTTCTCTTTGGTATAACCGATACCAAGTCCTTTAGCTTAGGGATCCAGCCCAAACTCACATAGTCTGTAGTGAACTTTCAGTATGTTAGTTGTGGTAACTCTCTGTGTTCGGGGAAGGGATACTATCAAGGTTAGCGTACCGGACGACTGATATTATTCTCAAACGTAAACAAGGCGAGAATTGTAACGTTTTATCTTTAAGTTTTGAGCAAAGCAAAGTCAAACATGAGGCTGTATTCACGCAAGCATGCAACCGAAATCAAAAGATCGATTTCGAAATCAGATTTGCGTTTCTTCTCATGCACTGTTAAGTTAAAGAGCAGAGGAAAATCGAATTAAAAATACAAGTTTTAGCAAAGCTTTGACGCAGACGCAAGGTTTTTTAGCAAAAACAGCTTTAATAGTTTTTATGACAGCGCAATGTTAGCAACGTTCTTGGCTAGTAACGACAAATAATTTCTTTTGCGCTAGAAATATGAGACACACCGTTTTTTGTGAGTTTTTATTTGAGTCTTGCAATATATTTTGATTTGGTAAAAATTTTAAAAAGAGCGTAAAGTTTTAAGTAGACGTATTTCGCGTAGCCAATTACGGCGGCCATTTTGTTAGTTAAAAACGCGACCAAATATGTCAACATGAACAAGTCATGAGTAAAGGGTGCTATAGTCGGTCTTTCTTATATGTCTGTTCGCTTGGAATTTGGGAGTTTCTGAAATATTTTTCTTTTTGCAGGGTCGGGCTTCGGGAAGCACACTTCCAAAAACAGCCGCCTAGTAAGTTGCGTAAAACCAACTTCTTTCACTTCATCCTGACGTTCCATGATCTAAATGGGCAACTTGTGGAAATAGAAAATAGCGCATTTGTTGGTTTTGTGGAAAATGAAACAGTAGTTTTTTTATTACTTTTAATTTAAGAAAAACAACTCAAAAACGTAAAGTTATTTTTACTTTATTATTTTTACTATTATTCTGTTAAATTCTTGAGTCTAATTCCTTAGCTTATATATATCAGCGTGTACCAAGTTAACGATTAAAAGAAAAGCTTATTATCGTCGTCCTCTGCTGTATTTCTATTTCGCTAAAGTAGTTTTTTTTACTTAAAGTATTTTACAATATTCCAATATTTTTAGGAAGTTCCCGGCCAGAAAACAAACAATGGAGTGCATTACAGGTTACAACTTGTATATCAGAACGGTGAGATATTTGATTTTTTGTTCATTATTGCATTAGTTTGCGGCCGCAATTAGTAAACAAAAACAATCGCTATACTCGCATTTCTACCGGTTCCAATTAACGCGTGTCTCTCTCGAAACATCTATTCCAAATTTTGACCCGCGATCAACGACAGGAGATAATAAATTCATTAAGAGTCATTTATTGCCAATTTGCTATGTTGTCCTGAATAACAAGTTTAGGAATCGAAACAAGGTCCCAGAAGTAATGAAAGTCCGCTTTCGAGCATGCGATCTATATGTCTTCATTGGATGCCACCTAAAATTACTGATGTCGCCCACCTATCGATCGCGAGACCTCCTATGACTCTTTTCTCAAGATTACTCGACATAAGTCTTCACACTTGATCTCTGCAAACCGTACGCTGCCAATACGTGATAACACTTTCTCGACAGTCTCTGAATTTCCGAGAAATATGTACAGTGATATTCGCACGTACAAATTTTGATCAATTTCGCTGCTAATAGCTTATTAATCTCTGGCATGAATAGAATATGCAGTTAAGCAGCATTGTAATGTAATTTTTTTTCACTCTGTAAATGTTTTTGGCGGCCATGCTTTATTCAAATCTTTAGCTGCACTTCTCTGCAACCGCTTGTCATCCGCTCCTGGAATTATTATCTTTCGGTTTGCAAATTAAAGGAGCTTATATAGAGTGAAGGAGAAGCGAAATATGGCGCGACTTGATTTTGTGGCCCCGAAATTACGGGAGATGTAATGATGCAATCTTTCCTAGGGGTTCTGGGGGTATGGCGCCCCGAAAAAAATTGACTTTATGCACATTCTGAGATGCACACTTTTATTTCAAAAAACAATTTACCCCGTGCGTTTCTTCCAAGTTTTTCGCTTTCTAATTCGCTTTCTAAACGGCAACCGCCTTTCTCGCCTTACTCTAGAGTCTAGACCTAAAGATTACATATGTCTTACCTAAGAGAAGGTACATATCTTAGGTCACGAAGACCTAAAGCTTACATATGTATATGTAGAAATAATAAGAACCGCAAGAGTGATTAGAACAATGACAGTATGTTTTAGGTGTACGAATGGAACAGAGTATTTACATTCGCCTCGTAGATGCCTCCAATGAGAAGGTAAAGTGGAAATAACTGTGATGGACTCTGAGTTTAATTTTCTGAGACTCTTGTATAGTTGATACTTTTGAAAATATTTTTTCGTTTAGGCTATTCCATACGAAGGCCAAGACAAGAACCCCGAAATGCAAAGAGTTTTACTAACCCACGAAATCTTGTGCAGGTGAAACTTTTGGTTATTAAATTATTTGACTCAATCGCTTATTTACACACAGTTTTTCAGCTACGTATGGAGATTGGTAAAAAGATGTAAAGATTAAAATTAAAGACGTTTATTTACAGTCGGTGCTGCGACAAGAAAAGTTGCGGAAACAGAAACAAATTTCCGTCAGACCCCTTCATTTTTGAGAGGTTTGTCAAGTATGGTTTATATATTAAGCAAATGCAAAAACAAACTCATTGTCGCATGTATAATTAATATTGACTTGCTTATAAAAATTGCAACTCTCGCATGTTATTTCCAATCTGCATTAACACAAAAAGGATATGGCATTTCAGCGAAGATGCCCGTACTTTTGGGATCCTGCAATAAACGGGAAATTGAAAGCAAATTTAAGTGGAGAAAGTTAGGAAGTCAGAAGGCGAAATAATTACTTTAAAATGTCTTAATGCGCCCTTAAACTAATGCATCTCCAATATACAGTCCAAGAAAAAAGCGCCTTGCATGTTTCTCTGATGGTTTCTGCAGCGAAAGTAGCATATGGTATCTGCCAACTACAAAGTTAATGAGCGTAACAAATAATGGCCTGTTGTCTGCTTGTGCGTTTTTGGACAAATTTAAACACATTAGGCTATAGGTATAAAGTAACGGCTCACCCTTCTAAATTAATCATTTTTTATTGTCACGATTTTTGAAAGGCTCTGACACAAAGTAATCGGCTTGTTTTCGCTGATCAGCTTTTTGATATTTTTTAACGAAGTTGGCGGTTGTTTTCAATTATATGAAAAGCTAAAAACTATTTTTCAGCAATCACCAAAATTACGGTGACAGAGAAGCGCCACTTCAGAAGCGTTGATAACGGATTTTTCCTCGCAAAAGCATTTGTTCATTTCAATGCAGTTGTTGATTTTTGGCTAAATACGGTGGTTACCATATTTTACAGTTTAGCTTCGCGTTTTTGTTCAAGTTGTTCGCGTTTTTGTTCTTCGTTTTTTCGCTACAGTTTTAGCTTGCGTTTTTAAGTTTTTGTCATTCACCAAGCCTTATGTTAATTAAATCTGCTCGGAACACTATAATCAACACAACACAGATCGTACTTTGTCGGGAATCTGCAAGTCGCTATAGCCTACAAAAATCAATACTTCGTAGCATCGCGGATGTATGTCTTCAAAGGCTGTATGTCTTCACTTATGCAAGCTTGCATGATCAGACTCATGCCATTATATTGGTCTTATTATTATTGCATAGATGATGACCTATATTGACGTTTGACCATGCCACAGTCATTTGCGATTCATTGCCTAATATAATCTGAGTCATGCTGTTAACGTATTGTGTCTTCGGCAACCAATAGTGACTCACTCTTTGCAAGTGGAAGTTTAGCGCACCGATATCAGTAAAATGTTTTTCAGGTATTACTTGAAGTTTTTTTTGAAATGCAATCAAAGTTGCACGAAAAACGTTGGCAAGCCAAGGTGTTTGCGAAATTTTCGGGTAAGTTTTAAATCAAAATTTTCTTTCCGAGTTTTCTTTACTTTACAATTCGCATATATTTTCTTTCCTGTATGTAAATTCTTAAAACTCCGGTTATATAGATGATCTATGGCCAACAGGATTGCAATTCCGCTTTCTTTGTTTATTTTAGGTTGTCGTTTCCACAACGGTTTTTGTCGATAATCAGGTGGTGTTGGGAAAGTCACAAAACATGTACGTCCATAATAATTCAAAGCATGGTAGAAGATCCCGCAAAAATGACCCCTGTGGCGGTAAGCGGCTTGCTGTCAATTAAATTCATTGCCCAAATAATGACTCAAACGTCACTGTTTCGACTCTGTGTGATCAGCTTTTAACCAACACAGAAAAGAAACTTTTGGGATTTCCATAAATTCGAAGTTATTAAAAACAGGAGCTTTAAAAACAGGATCGAATTCCTCAACAACTATTTGCTCTGAATATTATTCATATACTATCCGTGCACCTAGGGGCCTGCATTGTACCCAAGCGGAATGAAATATGATATAAGTTTAGAGATTTAAGTTTAAGCCTACCCGGGTCTTATTACCGGTATGAAAAGGCTAAAAGGCTGGTATGAAAACTTATTCCGAAGGGAAAAAAGTTACGCTTTTGCGTGAAAAATGTTTTTTTTTTTTTTTTTTGTTAAAAAATATTTAGCTTTCCAAAGATCAACAGTTGCTGTCAGGAACCAGGTCATAAAAGTCATCAAAAGGTCAGGTCATCAAAGCGGTTAATCAAGGCAATCAAGCAAACCCCGGTGATCAAGCCGACCGATAATTTTTTCCGGATTATCATTTCCACATGCGCGTGTCATTCAAAGTTATTTCAGTTCGTTTCAAATCGATGAGTGCCTTCTCATTGCTACTGTCCTAGAAACTTGAAAATAATATTGCGCTGATAGGTTTCTGGAAAGCGGTCTAGTTATAGCAAAAAAAATATTTTTGGTTGCCCTCCCCCCCCTGTAAACTTGATGAATTACTTTTAAAGTTAAACGATGACTAAAGAGCGGTTCTTGAAAATGACGAAATCGAGAGATCTTTAAATTGGAAAAGAATTAAATTTTGATTTGGCAGATTTTATTATTACTTCGAATTCTTAAATGTGCCTTAATAATTTCCACTGACGCCTTTTAGAAGAAAATATAACCTATTTTTGTACTCAGTTTTGTTCTTTCCGCATATTGGTGAAACCTACTGCACCAATACGACCCCAATCGACCTTCCACCGCGATCGACGTCTATAAATTATCTAAATGTGCCCAATGGGGTTGATTATCACCAAAATTGAACCAAGCCAGTATTCGTACAAGCTTGCAGATTTTTTAACCTTACATATCTTTATGACAATTAAGGCCAACTCAACTATATGGGCGTCACAGACGGGACCGGACCGAACAGATCGAAGGCAAAACGACATTTTGAGTCTAGAGTTTTGCATTTTGTCCCATGCAATAAAATTTGTCACGGTTTGAATTGGTCTCCAAATGTTAATACAGTGCGGCTCGGATATTATTAATCGTTACGCGGCGTTGGTTGCTTTTTTAAAAGGCTACTTTAAATGTAAATGTTGAATGCTACTTGAAATTGTAAGTTTCAAGTAATTATCCAAGCCCTTCCTATTGTGAAATAAATTTCACCTGGCAGTCTATTTATAAGCTTCTGGTTATATCTAATTGTTTTTTTAGCTCTCAATGATGCAACATTGGATCCTGGTTTTCAACGTTTGTTAAAGACGGTACCGAGGTACGAGGGTGACCCCGATCGCCTATCAAAAGTAAGTTACCGAATTTTGATATAGTTTTCCGAAAACAAAACAAGCAAAAACAACCAAAAACGCTTCTCCGACAGGAAGTTGTCCTTAAGAGGGCGGCAGACTTCATGGAGGCGTCCTTCACTTGGCAGTACAACGCTCATCGTCAAATTTCTCCTCCAGGAAGCGTTGCTCCGCCCCCTTCACACTTGACTACGCATCCGGGAGATACGGGCAGCTTCGTGCCTCACTCAGCCGCCGTAGCAGCCGTTGCTATAAACGGTTACGCAACTCAGTTTGAGGGAATTTCCGATCGCTACGATGCAAGCGATTCAGGTTGGATATGTTTGTTAACACTTTTAAATTTTTAGATCTACAATAAGCTTGTTGCGTATCGCGAAATACTAGTTCATTAACTTTAATAGTTGCTAACATTTGTTGGTATTTCTAATAATAAACTTAATATTGTTTTGTTCCTGGGCACAGTCGTTTTGCAAAAGCCATCATGGATCTATTTGAGTTGACATTCAAAAATAAGCGGCATGTCAGCATTGAGTGAACTTTACAGGTTATACAAGAGGTAAAGGCGTTTCACCCAGCAATAGGGGATATTCACCACAAAGAACGCCGAACAGCGGAAATGGGGGCGTGGGAAGCATGGTCTGGCCGACTACAGTGGCCCTCGTTGTGCCATCTTCGTACAATTGTCCCCCGTCGTTCAGTTGCTACCCAGCCTCTACCCCGTCCTTTACAAACATGGAAAATCCGTCTTCGGGACTGTTCAGTGGAACCGGAAGTGAGTACAGCTGGCACTTAGTGGTTTCTACCTCCTGTTCGATTCTAATTAACCCGGTATGCAGTACATGAATGTAAGCGAGTTATGGTTATAGTTATAGTTATAGTTATGTTGTAAGCCGCTGTGTAAAAAGCAAAAAGAAAGAAAAAGAGAAAACTTAAACAACTTCACGAAATGCAATAAACTTTTTTCCTCGACCATACCCCAAAGCTCTAGTTAATAATTGTAAAGGTATACGAGGGTGCTAAAAAACCAAGAATGGAGGTTTCACCGCAATTAAATCGACACAACATTGCTTTAAATCCTCACGTAATTAGCGCAATTTAAAAGCAATGCAACACGTGCTTTGATCTGAGTTGGTAGCTACACCTCATTGTTTATCAATAGTAGTAGTTGTAGTTTGTGTAGTAGTAGTTTGTAGTAACAGTAGTAGTTTGTGTTGACTGAAATAGCACTTTCATCAAATAAGTTAGTACTGGTTCCATGTCGATTCAACCCACAGACGACTAAACCTCCGACGATCAACCCACAGACGATTCAACCCACAGACGATTCAACCTGAAATGTGAGGTTTTAGATGTAAGCGACACTTACACGGTATTACTTATACTTACTTACTTATACGTCCATTAAACGTTTTAAGGTTATAAATATATCTATATCTATTTTCTTCCTTTTTTGGGCACATTTCGTTTTTTTTTGCCTCTGAATTTTTGCTTGATTTAGTTAATAAGACAACCCTGACACGGTTAAATTTAGTTTGCGATTTCAATTATTTTACTTTTTCCGTTTTGTTCTACAATATTGGTTTAATAGTGTTTCGCATACGCGTCTCGAGGTTCTTTTTTATATTCTTGGTCAGTCATGTACATTCCATGATTCTAGCTTACGGCGAACCGTCAGTTTACAGTCCGCTACACTGCGTGGTTGTTTTGAAATAAATTGCTAACCAGTCCTGAACGTCGTTTGAGAAAGTCCCTCATCTGTGCGTCGGTCTTAAATGCGTTTCTACCCAAATCGCGGCATTCGTTTTACAGATACTGTATTTCTTTTCAGTTTTTTTTCTGTATTTGTATTTTTCGTTACATCGTTATAGATAATTTGTTCGTACATTTTAAGAGCCACCCAATACTTTATGCTGCTATGTTCCCAGCTTTGGGGATAAGGGTGCATCAGCTTCGGTACCGAGCCGTGAAACTGAAAACCTTATGCATGCTCCTGTGAAAAGACTATTTACTTGTTAGAAACTTTTTCATTTGTTTGTTGGTTTGTTTGTTTGTTTGTGTGCGCGAGCGCCTGCGCGAGTGAAATACAATGTTTAGATATGATATTTTTTCGACCGGATTTGCCGCTTCGTTCGTTTTGATATGGTTTTGTTTGCAACGTTTTTCTTTCGTTCAGCCGACTTTAAACAGAAAAAGTCTACGTTTGGTTTGTGTGAATACTCTCCCGTGTCCAAGCGTCAAGTGTATGTACAGTACTGCATTTCCAAAATCTTCTCATAAATCTACTTTCTCCTCTTTCTCTTTCAACTCTTAAGTCAAAGCATGATTTTGCGTAAAATGTTATTTTGTATTGTTACTACAATTTTCTGTTGTATTTTCGACACATTTGACTATAGTTTAGCGTTTAGGCCATGACTCCTCAGTTACAAAGCATTAACATTTTCGCGGTCACTCAGTAGAAATATACAAGGCCGCAGAATAAAGTTTTTCACAAAATGTGTCTTACTAGCTCGGTAATTAAATTTTCTTACTGGCTGTGTAAACATTTTCTTTTCTGTTGTAGCCTCACATTGTTTTTTTATCGAGTTAAATTATTCCACCGTTTAGCTGGCGTGCTTACTTTGAAAATATGCCAATAAAACGCTTTTCTCTTTGTTTATCTTCTTTTGCTCACGCTTTCTTGGAAGGAATCAGCAATTACCGGCGGTTTCAATTGGCAGGACGTTATAAGCGTCTGTAACAAAGCGTTAATTTGCGGATTCCCCAGCCCCCTGTAAAACTTACTCACTATATCAAACGACTTTTCAACAAAAAAGTAACAACAAATTTACTATTCATTCCAGAAGTGAGGAAAAAAACACATGCACGGTTGCAATACCAAAATTTGTCTGAAATTTTTACAATTACTCTACGTAGGCTACGTTGGGTGGTATTAAGCGTTGCGTGATTAGGTGCCAACAAACTAATTTTAAATCAAATAAAGAGGTATCATTGGAATTAACAAACAAAAGAATATTTCGATAAAACGCGCTTTAGTGTTGAGGACTGAAGAACAATCAGTCCAAACGTAAATACTTTGATAGAGCGGTTTTCCAAGGAATTCCAACGTGGGATTTGTATTCTACGCCGGATAGTTTGTTGTTTTACCTAATAAAATAACACACTTGAATTAGAAAACTTTGCTACGTTACATTTTGCTTTTGCTTTTTTTCATCGGAGTTTCACAGATTAAGTTTTGTAGATGAAGATTTTTAATAGAGTATTATTATTATTAGTAAATTTTTTATATATCGTGTTGAGCGATTGAACGACTAGTGAATATATTATGACAGGGCTTATATTGCGAAATTTATAATTAATCAAATACGTTAGTTCTTCCCGTTTTAAACCCTTTCACCTTAATTTAAGTATTAACAAGGAAGTCTATATTAGAGGGCGTTTTTTGACGCGCGTTTTCTTGTGGGTAGGAAGTAGTTTTGGTTGTTTTATGTTACAAATTTTTTTTAAAACTTTGCTTCTTTAGGCAAGTTGAACATAAATCTTTGAAAAGCGCAGACATGTACATAATGGATTCGCTTATGCTCCATTTAAGTCATTGTATAAAATTACATTTCTCATGACTTTTATTTGATGATCAATATTTGTGAGAAATGAGAATAATTAGAACGATGGTTTGATTTATTGCTTTTGACTGAGTGAGTTCATACCCAGCTTTTGTTTCGTTAAAGCGCTTGGACATTTCCATTCAATTTAATTTCTCTCATTCGTTTCAAATACCCTGACTCTCTGTGGGAAGCCTTTTCGCTTGACTAAAGTCTCACAATGTGCCAAAGTTCATTAGTTTATAAGCAATTTGGGACAATGATGATGATGGATTATAATTGGTCAATTACATACTCTTATTTAAAAAAAAAACAGCTTTTTAATTTTAGGGATTCAGTTTCAAATTGGAATCTTGAGCTCCTTTTTAGGGGGTTTAAGTCCATCTGAAGCCCTATCTAAAACAATGCAAAGTACAATTTTTCAATTTGAATTTGCTTCTAAACAAGCCCGGTCACCTTGCTGAGTTTTTGTATCCGCCGAGATGTAGGTCAAAAAGACTTAATGCAGTATTTTGAGAAAATTCTCGTATCTAGAATTCCCGCACCAAATGCTTCAACTTTTTAACAACTTTTTCCCTTACATTTCCCAAAAAAATCAGCCAAAAAGCCTTAACTTTGAACCAACACAAAACGTTAACTTTAGCCTGAACCTACACTGCGCAAACGCCATAACAACAGCAAACCTCCACAGATTAAGGTCACATGCGCGCTGGACCGGAACCATTGATACTTTTTCTATAGTGACGTCTTGGATGCGACCTTCGTAACAATCGCCGGGTTGCCGTTTTAAAACTACCGAAAATCGTACTACACCCCCTTCAGGGACAAGTTTAAGGATTTTGATGATTTAGGGATTTTTTGGGTATTTTTGAAATTATTGTCTACACGTATAAACTAGTTATTAAGACTAGACACTTGCTTCCGACATGTCATTCCTTGCCAAATCACAACAGATTGCAAACTATGGTCACTTTGTAGGCAGCCTAGCATGGCGTCATCTGAGCCGAGAAGTTTCGCGGCCATTGCATCTGTAGTTGCCTTGTAGGCGTTTTTAATACCATTATTTCATTCGTGGGAACGTATTCGCCTTCTACTTTGTGGATTATTATTTATTGATAAAACTGAAACTTACATGTAATATTTAAAAACTTGCTCTAAATAACTTTTTGTGAAAACGCCGTTTAGTACGTTACCAGGTGATTTCATAACATCCTAGTTTTAACTGAATGTAATTCCCATTGCTAAAGCTTTGTGTTTATCGTTCGCACGTTTTGAAATGTTCGTGTATTTTGTATCGAATATTTCCGTTCACATCGCTCCACGCTGTTATAAGCTCAAACTTCTGTGCGGGTAACGCTTCTGACGCTCAGAAGGAGATACAGAGTCTTACGAACGTACTACGTTATTAGCGTTAATTGTAATTCGTTAGAATTGTTTTAAAGCTAAAATTAGTTGAACGTGATAGCCAAGTCAACTTGACATATTGCCTTTGAAGGGCCCGTACTATTTTCAACAGTTTTAAAACGGCAACCCGGCGATTGTGACGAAGACGTCACTATAGAAAAATTATATCAATGGTTCCGGTCCAGTGCACACGCTACCTCAAACTGTGAACGTTTGCTGTTGTTATGGCGGGTGCGGAGTGTAGCGTTTTGTGTTGGTTCATAGTTAAGGCTTTTTGGCTGATTTTTTGGAAAAGTAAAAGGAAGAAAGTGAAAAAATACTGCGTTAAGACCTTTTGTCCTACATCTCGGCGGATACAAAAACGCAGCCAGGTGACCGAGCTTGTTTAGAAGCAAATTCAAATTGAAATATGGTACTTTGAATTGTTTTAGATGGGGCATCGAATGGGCCTACAGTCCGTTAAAACGTTGAACGAGAGTCGTTTGTCCAGTGATGACTTTAACTGCTGATCCTTCAACTTGGCTAAAACTCAAACACTGTTTGAAGCACAAAGGTTTGCTTTCGACAACGTTGTTTATGAATATCCCAACACGAATCACTTTGACACAAAAGCATCATAGCATTTAAGAGGATTATTCCGGCTACGAAACTACCAAAACACATCATGTACATAGTGGTGCACATGCACCATCTTTTGGTTACGACGATTCCATCGTCATCACTAAAACTTTGGGCTAAATTTGAAATGGGTTAAGACTCTTTGCACCAACTAGCGTAAGAAATATTTAATTTAATTGAGAAAGAGTTTTGTCCATTTTTACCGCACAGGCCGTGGGCGCGTTGATGTTTACGTCAACATATGAATAGAAGACTAAGTTATATGGTGTCTTGGTTGCTTACAGTCGAAAGTCGAAACAGTTGCAAAGGTTATGGTCACCAAAAGGTCAATAAAATTATGTGGGTCACTAAAAAGTGTGGCCAAGGGAAACCCCAATGCACAAGTTTTGCATTTATTACGTCATTGACGATGCGTTGCCCATGTTCATGTTTTGAATTTATTACGTCATTGACGATGCGTTGCCGAAGTTCTGCTAGTGTACAGTACAGCACAAGTAATTTGTTGGGTACAATTTTCTCGTTCGCATGATGTAAGGTAAAGGTAAGCGTTTAATTGAATCCCAAAGATTGGAAGTCATCGCCAAGTTGTGTGTGCCGTCCGCTCCGAGTAAAAGAAGTCTCGCAAGAAAGTATGGCGTGAGTGAAGCTGCTATCCGAAAGATTTCGAAAAGACGGGAAGTTATTTGAAAGCGTTTTGCTTTGATGTCTGAGGAGACTAAGACAAAAACCTGTCGAGCATCCGTTGGTCGGTTTTCTGAGCTGGAAGATATTCTATATCTTTGGATTGATAGCATGCACCGTGCAAGTCTTCCTGTTCCCCCTCACTGGTCATTGCAAAAGCAAAACAAATCGCTCAACAATTATCGATATCGGAAGATGATTTTCAAGCGTCGTGGCAGTGGCTTAGCCGATTCAGGTGTTGCTTATGGGAACCCTGCTCATTTGCTGGATGCTGCTCACTATGGAAAGCAAGCATGGGAGTTAATATCGGATGAGTCGGCAAGAAACTCGTTTAACAAGGCTCAACTAATAACTCCGTTGGATGGTGACGTTGAGGAAGCAAACTTCATGTCTGACATATCTGAAATTTTGCGCTGTTTTAAGTCTATGGATATTTCGATTGACAAAAACGAGCTAGAAGGATTTATGCATGTTGATGACGAGAATAATGAAGAGTATTCACAGGCGATTTTAGGTGACGTGAATGAGGTGTTGGAAACGATCCAGACTGAAAATGATGACACTGACGATGAGGCTGGCCCAAGCAACGAATGTGCACCTGCCGAAAACAGCATCGTTTTTCATGGCCTTAAACAACTTTACAACAAAGTGCTTGAAGTTGAGGATCAGTTGCTGTGTCCTGCCTTACAAGATCAAGCAGGAGGTGCTTACGATAATCTCAAAAGCACTTTTGAATGCTTTCAGCGAAAACTGAACCAGGTGACGTTGGAAGCCAAGCAAAAAAGAATGCAAAATATGCATCAGATGACTTTGCACGAAATGTTTAAGCGGTGAACTATTGTTAAGTTGACGTTTAACTTTTCCTGACATCCAGTTAATGTGCTTGCTGTTTAAAATAAATAAATTGTTGAAAAAGTTGGACCCAGAATTTGTGAAGAATTTTTGCGTACTTATCTGGGAGGCGAACTTAAACGGGTGCGTACTTAACCGGGAGATGACTGTATTGAACATTATTGATTCCATTTCATCCAATTTATAACATTATGTTGCGTCATGCAGCTGTATGGGAAAAAAGTTACGCCCAAGATCTCGCGATCGATCGATCTCGCGGATACGCCTAATCAGATCTCGAGGTAATTTAGAATTTCTAATTTTCTCTGGGGAATGAAAATTTTACCGCTGTGGCTGTACCAAAAAATGAGTCGTATTTCATTGACTTCGACTTTAATGATTAATGATTGGAATTGAAGTGGATAAAATTGTGAGAATCTAACTCTTTTTAAGGTTTTTAATTGGGTTTGATATTTATGTAAAAACCATTCGATTGCAATTTGCAATAACTCTACTACCTAAATGTCTACTTCTAAAAATTTCGTATACGTTTGGCATCTCAAGGTCTGCTATATGAGAAACTTGTTGTTTATCGAAATGAAACCATGGCCAACAAATACTGCAATGATTCGTTTATTTCATCTTAAAATCTATCGAAACAAAAAATTCCACCGACGTTGCAGGCACAACAATCACGCTTTGTATTAATTATTACGTCATTATATCAACAATTAAACATTTTGTGGCAAATTTAACTTTCGGGGTGATGTAATGGTTAGGAATTTTGTGTTGCAACTTGCAGATAGTACAGTAATACATTTTTAATTCGCTTCAAAGTATCTCATAAATAAAAAAATACTTGTATGCTACAAACCCTATTACAACGTTCTATCTACAACGTGTTCTGAACGGAATTTTTCAAGGGTTCTGGCTCTAAAATATAAAAATCCGTCGGTTTGGCGACTGAGACATATTTACAACCAGCTTAACGTATGTCTTTAGGGATTAATGAGTTTTTCTTTACTAGTTTCTTGTTGGCGACATTGAACCCAACTACAGCACGCAAAAGACAATTAGGCATTTAATACTCATTGGTGAGCTTGGTTACATCGGAGTCGAATAAACAATAAAACATAGTTCTAGGACTTTATTTAAACTGCAAAAATATTGACGCTAATTCCTTTCAACCCACATGAGAATTGATCGATCAGCTACGAATTGAGGACCAAGGATGCTCGTGTAAAAGTGCGAAAAATATTGACCTCGGTAGCAAATTAAATCACTTATTTTACACACAATCGTTACATGCTTTCTTACTCAGACGAAGTGGAAAACAGACTTGCGGTATTGTCAAGAAAACGTTCCTTAATGAGCTTGATTGGGGCGCGAGCACCAGGATGCGCGATATTACGTAAGAGGTCAAATACAGTGCGATGCGCGATATTACCAAAGAGTCAAATACGAGTTTTTCCGTTTTGAAAGTGCAACTGTTCCACGTAATGCGACCGTGGCCAATCAAGCATTCCCCGGTCAATATAACTGCAAAATTCGGGTCTTCCTTGTCACTTCATTGTGGTATGTCATGCGTGATGCCGCACAATGGAGTTGGCAAGGTGTGACGACCTCACGACCTCAGCGCAGTTTGAAAGTAACAAGTCAAAACTCAATAGTTACTTTTATATTGTTTCCAGATTTCAGTCCAATTTTCCCACCAAACACACGAGCGATCGTTTTCGCGCGTCTTGTGTTAAAAATAGATACCAGTTCCCATTTGTCAATAAACTGCGGGAAAAAAATGACTACCAATGAACCAATGTCTAGAGATAGGTGACTAGGTTTGATAAAACCATAAATTTTACGAAAGAAATGAAAAAAATAGGGCGTAAAGTTAATTAACCGTAGGTTATAGACCTAACGATAAAAAACGTTATTAATCATACCATGGTGAGTTTAGAACTAAAGAAACTAAGAAAGGTGCCCTAGAAAGGGAATGATGCAAAGCCTTATAAAACTGACACAACTCGAAAGCTTTGTTTACCTTCTCACCCAATTTTACAAAAGGCATTTGGTAAAACGTCAGTCAACACAGTCACAGGCTAATATGCCACAAACACATGTTATGCATGTGACAAACTTGGCATTGATAAGGTCGGGATAGGTAGGTAGGTTATGGATAACATTTTCAATGCCGTTTGATATTTGGAAACTTGCTCTAAATAACTTCATGTAAAAACTCATTTTAGTACATCAGACTTGTCTTCGCTCGGATCTGACGATTCAGATTCACTTGCCTGCTGCAGACTGGCTATTGCAGCATTTACTGTTGCGTCGATTTCAAAGTCAGAATCCTTGTCATCACAGCAGTCTGACAGAAGATTTTGCAAAATTTCTAATCCACGCATTGCTGTAAATCTTTGCCTAGACATTTTGTAAATGTTTTTGTTTTCAGAAGTAGCCTACTATGATACTGACTCCGATGAAAAACTCAAGAAAATTTAGATAAACATCAAACACTTCCCTTTAGTAAAGTTACTACTAAACTACCACAATAGATATGGGTAAGCTAAGGTTTTCACAACATTTACCTTGAACTAGTTTACCAAGGCAAAAGATGAATGCTTTAGTGTATTTTCTTTACTGACTCTAGAAATCCAACGTGATATTCGTGTGTTGCATTTTGTCAACAAGCCTAATAGGATGTCACAATGAGTCAATTGAAGAAATACCAATTGGCTGATATAATTAATAATTGACGCGCTGTGACATTTCATTTTACTTGTTTAAGTACAGAAATGTCATAAAGCGTCAATTGCTGCTTGCGGTCCTTCTAGGTAGAGATCACTGTAATTTTTTATATAAACAAAATAGAAACTTGAAATTCATAAGTTACTTACATAACACTATTATAGAAAAAGTCACATAATATCGCCGCTGTACTGTGCATTGCGTAAAAGTTAAGGACGCAAAAATGTTGAAAATGGTTCAACTGACGAGTCCAGTCCTTCTAGTGCTAGAGTCTAGAGTCACCTTGCGAGAAAATTACTCACCAAAAACTTATAAAAAATACGACTCTTTCGACTCAACAAACATTTTCGATTTGAATTTAAAATATTTCACCCATGCACCAAAAAGATAAAGGCACCAGCCGTAGATGGCAAAGGTAATAGATTAAAATGGGCAAAAAGGACACAAAAACTGGAAAAATATTGTGCATGGCGCTAATTATTATGTTGTCTAACAAGCACGGTATATGACATCACAGTGGAGATAATCGTAGGATTAATATTGCGTCACAGAGAATAATTGTCCTATATTGCAACGTGTAACGCCGTATCTAAAACTTTAAGACACGCCTAAGTGTTATCGATCCGCCGTCTTCGTAGATGTGCCTTCTTTCAGCAGCGGCACCGAGTGACGAAAAGGAGAAAAACAAACTGCTCACGCGTGGTGCTATTTGAGGTTTACAAATACGACCATGCTTGTGCGCATTCCATTGTCTTTAAGTGCTGCAGAGTCCCGGCAGCGGCGTCGTCGCTATGGACTGTTTCTGACTGCTCTTAGGAGGTGTCATGAAACCACCTACTTCAGTCGGGGATTGGCAGGTAGCCAATTGTGTCTGGACACGGCTCAAATGGGTACAATCAGTCAATAATCAATATTCGGTTAATATTTTAGCTTATTTTTTAACCTTATTTAGCAAATGGGTACACTCAGTCGCCATTTGCAAACCCTGTTTAGCAAATGGGTACAATCAGTCAAGATTCAGTTAATATTTTAGCTTATTTTTTAACCTTATTTAGCAAATGGGTACACTCAGTCGCCATTTGTAAACCCTGTTTAGCAAATGGTTACAATCTGTAAGTTACAATTCGCACGGGTACAAATGTGCACGACGTAACTATTACTAAATGTATCTCGCAAAATATAAGGGTATGAAATTGCACGAAGTAAAAATTACCAAATGTATCTCGCAACAAATACGGGTATCAAATTGCACGAAGCAAAAATTTTGTAGCCATTTGCCAGATTAACTTACAAATCACTACTCCAAATTAGAAATTTGACCGGGTAACTCGCAAAAACCTACTTAACTGACAATAAAGTACTGTAGCAGATTTTCAAAGACCTGTTAGGTCGGTAGATAGCAGTTTCCGTGGAAACGGTGTCTATTCTGAGGAATCTATTTGGAATTCCGAATTGAGAACACCGCTTCCACTTCTGCAACGTGTTTGCTGTTTGCAGGTATGTAGGCTACTTGGAAAAGCTAAGCCGCATCTCACCATAGCCTCTCTTGTGGCTCTGTTGAGCTGCGATGTCGAACAGATTGTAAAGAGAACTAGAAGCCATCGGCGGTTTTGTCGTTTGCAAGTATATGTTTGAACCATTTGGTCAACCAAGTCAAAACCAATCTTTGTCTTGTTATAAAACCTGATGATCTCAGGCCTCTTTTTTGGGTCTTCTTCGTCAATGCTTATATCGTGATGCATGCTGAATTGATTAATTATATTATTGTTTTTGTGCTACAAACCTCGTCTTCCAAAATAATCGCGTTCCTGTCGCGCCTCAATGTTTGCAATTGAGAAATATTTTAACAATATGAACATGGAACATTATGAGTAATGATTTTACACTAAACTTATTGCAGAAATTATTATTACTCACGGGTGCCGGAAGAGGAAGGGCAGAGAGGCTATCGCCCCCTTTTCTTTCTTTATTTTCCAAAATGACATTCAAAAAGTGTCCTTTTTTTGATCGGTTCAATGCAAATGTCATTTACCCAGTGGATTAAAATCGGGTTTAGCCAAACGATTTATCGAAAATTAAGTTAGACAACCAAATGCATATATATTGCACTGATATAAGTAGTTTTGTTTCTCGTACGCGCATTTCCTAGTTTCAGACAAAAATGACAGGAAAGCGAAAACAATACGTCCACTGATAAACCCAAACACAGGCGCCATGTGAACTGAAATGGTACCAAACCAAGCGCACAAACATTTATTGCTTGCTTGCTGTAACAAATGACTTAACGCCGTTTTGTAACAAAGCATAAACCAGTAAGTAGGCCGTCCCAATGTAAGGTTCTTTTTTGCGCATTAGCAGAACGCCAGCAATTTTTCGGTGTCTACAAAGACCTTGATGAAGTATGTGGAAGTTCAGCCATTGAAGAAGAAGATTCAGTATGAAGAAGTTCAGCGAAGAAAGAACACTTACCACCGTTTGTTCTGCGTTCTTTTCCCGTTAAAGTAGCTTCATCAAACGAACCGTTTGTTGACTCATCGTTGATTTTTTTAACATCATAGCATTGATTGTTCATGCTCAAAGTCTTGCAGTTATCCACATTTTCGCCTTCAACATCTACTTCGATTCCACCATACAAACTGCAGTTTAGTTCGGAATGCGTGGACGGAGGGGAGGGAGGCGACATACAAAAGAAGTTTTGCGGAGAAGTCCTACCTTGATTAGCATTCGAACCAGACGAAGAGTCTAACGGGTTCTTCTTTACTGCGACCATCATCTTCTTTTTGCATCATCTTCTTCCGATTTAAAGCTAGACGCTAAAAAACTTGCACAAACGTACTCTAAAAACACGCAATCCAACAGCAGGGCTTTGTTTTACTAAACCAAAACTAATAAAATAAACAAACAAAAAATGAAACATTTCTAGACACGGAACATTTCTTCTTTCCATGTTGCTTTGCTAGGAAGCACTACAGCAAGCTAGGCTAAAAGCATAAAAATAGTTTTTAACAAGTTTAACATTTCTCCTTGCAATTGCTATCATTTTTCTTTAAACGCAAAATGTCATGTTGACTTGGCTTTCACATGCAACTTTTTATCGCGAGATACATTTGGTAATTTTTACTTCGTGCAATTTGATATCCGTATACGTTGCGAGATACATTTGGTAATAGTAACTTTGTGCATATTTGTGCCCCTGCAAATGACAACTTACAAAACTTACGTTTGTATCCGTGCTAATTATAACTAACCCTAACCTCATTTATAAAATGGTTGCACTCAGTAGGCATTTGTTAACCCTATTTAGAAAATGGTTACAATCAGCAGCCATTTGCTAACCCTATTTAGAAAAAGGTTAAACTCAGTAGCAATGTGTTAACGCCATTTAGTAAATGGTTACATACAGTAGCCATTTTTAACCCTATTTAGCAAATGGTTTCACTCAGTAGCAATTTGTTAACTCTATTTAGCAAATGGTCAAAGGCAGTAGCCATTTGTTAACCCTATTTAGCAAACGTTTAAAGTCAGAAGCCATTTGTAAAATAGCAAAAGGTTACCATGAGTAGTAACATGTTAACCATATTCAGCAAATGGTTACAATGAGTAGCCACATGCACATGCCCTATTTAGAAAATGTTTACAATCAGTAGCAATTTAGTGTGTTCCTTTATATGCAATTTTTTGTGGGGCAGTATTGTGTGAGATATGCCAACGAACTATGTGTATTTTATAGCAAATAAATGGTAATGTTTATGGAGATATTATGTGTAAATAGGATTTATTCATGTAAAATTTTGTATTTCATGTAAATCATGTAAATTCAATCCCGAAGCGTGGATTTCCCACCTTGAACATAAATTTTCCCTTTATCAAATCACTTCAAAAACAATCGTCACTTGTTAGCGGTAGAGGCAATTCCGGAGACAGACCTTGGGCTACTTTGTTTACCTTCTGCGTAGGCTCATACCTGTTACGACATAATAATCAATGAAATCTTGAAAAACTTTGATCAAACTGAGGATCATTTAGAGTTTTTATTGGCTGATCTGACACTTCATGATCTATCTTCCAAAGATTTAATGTGCGAATTAATGAGTGCAATAGGTCAAGAGAATCTTACTCCAGCAGTTAATAAACGAATTCGTGCTAAATTTCTTAAGTGCTCACCACCAGACGTCGCACTTTCTTACCCACTACAGCCACAAATACAACAAATTCAAGTGTCTAAACCACCTCATTACCCACGATATAACGCTAACAATGGAACAAAGAGTTCCGGACAAACAAATACTAATTTCACAAATCATAAATTCACTAAACCAACGCTATTAATTTAACTAAACATGGCAACAACGATCACCACACACAAACATTGGCCAGTTTCACAAATAATACAGCAAGTGGTAATTTATGACACAGTGGTAATTTATCATATTCATCACCCACCTTTTAGAAACCAGGCCATCAACGCAGCAATTACCCTTGCGCAAAATCATTCGCGGGCAACAAAAAACATTTGGCGATCTACGCTAGATTTACCCGGTTAGCCCCGTCGATAGCACCTACTTCCAAAAGAGACTGTCCCTTGTTAACTGTTTATGATCACGCCAATTGAATTCTTTTTTATGTAGATAGCGCTGCAGAAACTTCTCTTTCGTCGGCTAGTTTAGCTCACAAATCAAACCCCAAACCGCAAATGTTTGTTTATGCTTCAGTTAAGTCATTGTATAAAATTGAATTTATTATGACTTTTATTTGATGATCAATAGTTGTGAGAAATGAGAATAATGAGAACGTTGGTTTGATTTATTGCTTTTGACTGAGTGAGGTCATACCCAGCTTTTGTTTCGTTATAAAACTTGGACATTTTGATTCAATTTAATTAGTCAAACTCATTTCAAAGACCCTGACTCTCTGTGGGAAACCTTTCCGTTTGACTAAAGGGCTCAAAATGTAGCAAAGTTCATTAGTTTAATCTAGTTTTTATCTACCACAGGGTTCGATTTCCGCGGTGCAAGGTAATTGTGCAAACGTAACTGTAACTAAATTACACCCATAAGTCCAGTGTTTGTGACTTTTCTGAAAACTCCCTTAGTCAAATATTAAAATTTTGTCCCATCTCGCTGTGTGAAGAAAATTTGAATAAGGGCCAATTCTTTGTATTGGCGTATAATTTTGCGAAAGTTTGTTAATTTCGACAAGACATGTTGGCTTTTCAATGTGTGCTTTACCCTTGACAAGCATAAAAATTTCATTACATTGTTTCTATAAGGCAACATGCGTTTGTGACATTGTAGCCTGTGGTGAGTAACAGTTTTATTTTTTTAAACGAGATTAAAACTAAAAGTCGAACATAAGAGAAAAAATACATTTTAGGGGTTATGCACAGAAAAATAGTAAAATTCGGTAGTTTTAAGTAGGGTTAGTTCGGATATTAATAATTTTTACTATCCGGATAACGGATATATCCGTATATTTGGAATTTATCTAACCGGTTAACCGGATAATAACTGCTAAGTGAAACAATCGATTTCACGAGGTTTACATGAAAAATGGATTGTAAAATCATTACACAGTTTTATTGTAGATCTACGTACACGCGCAGTACGAGCGAATACGACAAAAATCACGCAAATTTAATGTTCACTGCTTCTGCAACTCCCTCCTTATAAAGCACAATGCATCATTCATTATGCTTTCTTTGTGACGTGATAGTAAATTTCACTCGTGCATTTTACGAGTACCGTAGTTGAAAGTATAAGATAGGGGTGGGCAAACTGCGGCTCTCCGGCATGTTTTTTGTGGCTCTTCTAGTCGTATCGTAAAATTTCAAAAAAAATGTATAGGCTAACAAGAGTCCAAGACTACTGTTTATGAACGTTTCTCCCTTTTTCTTTTCCTTATTTAGGTCAGCATTCATGACAAGTTGTTAATTATTCAAATTTAATGATATTTTTCGATTGAGGAATGCAGATATGGAAAAATTAAACGATATAACTATTTATGACGTCATAAGTTCTTATGACTTGGCTCGTCAGTAAAAATTTAACAACCAAAGCGGCTCTCGGGTTTAAAAAGGTTGCCCACCCCTGGTATAAGACAATAGAAGTGTGAACAAAGGTTTAATTGCGCTCAGCGGGAGTCAGCCTCTACGTAACAAAGAATGTTCAAACTTACTAAAAAGTGTAAAACGCATTAGCAACGATACTCTTTTAACCGGTTAACCGGCAGATTAATATCCGGATATCAGATAGCGCCGATAGCTTCTAGTTCTCTTTTACAATCTGCTCGACATCGCAGCTCTAAATGCATATACCATATTCAGACAAGTATATCCTGAATTATCAGAGTGGACAAAGTTCAAAGCGACGAGGTTTCATAACAGATCTTGCTAACTACCTCATTTTGCCGCACATGATGACATCATGACAAGACAGAAAATTCCTCAACTCCACAGAGCCACAAGAGAGGCTATGGTGAGATGCGGCTTAGCTTTTCCTAGTACATCCCTGCAAACAGCAAACACGTTGCAGAAGTGGAAGCGGTGTTCTCAATTCGGAATTCCAAATAGATTCCTCAGAATAGATACCGCTTCCACGGGAACTGCTATCTACCGACCTAACAGGTATAACAAAACCGCATTTTTCTGAAAATCTTGATTGTGAAACGCTCAACAAGACGACTTTATTGGTTACAGTAATTAAACAACAAATTTGGCGCGACAGGAACGCGATTATTTTGGAAGATGAGGTTTGTAGCAGAAAAACAAAAATTAATTAAGTGTTTAGAGTTTAGAACCTAGAAGAAACGAAATTTGAAGTTAGCAACAGAAAGATGAAAATCGCAATGATTGTTACTGGAAAGTCGTTCCAACTCCCTTGCGTCTTCGATTTCCGCGCTGCAACGTAATTGTGGGATCATAACTGTAAGTAGATTACACCCATAAAACCCGTCCTAGTGATATTCATTAAAACTCCCTTAGTCATATATTAATATTTTCTCCTCACCTTCTCTGTGTGAAAAATTTGAATTATGGCCAATTATTTGTATTGGCCGATAATTTACATTGTTCCAATATGCGTTTGTGGCATATTAGCCTGTGACTGTGTTGACTGACGTTTTACAAAATGCTTTTTGTAAAATTGGCTGAAAAAAAGCTTTCGAGTTGTTTCAGTTGTATAAGGCTTTGCATCATTCGCTTTCTAGGGCTCCTTTCTTAGTTTCTTTAGTTCTAAACTCACCATGGTATGATTGATAACGTTTTTGATCGTTAGGTCAATAACCCATGGTGAATTAACTTTACGACCTATTTTTCTCATTTCTTTTGTAAAATTTATGGTTTTATCAAACCTAGTAACCTATTTCTAGACATTGGTTCATTGGTCGTCATTTTTTCCCTGCAGTTTATTGTCAAATGGGAACTGGCATCTATTTTTCCACAAGACGCGCGAAAACGATCGCTCGCGTGTTTGGTGGGAAAATTCGACAGAAATCTGGAAAGGCGCGAAGGGGAAACCTTCGCGGACCCATTATGCAGCCGTTGCCGATTCGGATGTTTCCATTGATTCTGTAGCTTCGCGTCCATTCTGGAAACGGTATAAAGGTAACTATTGACTTGTTACTTTCCAACTGCGCTGAGGTCGTCACACGTCGCCAACTCCATTGTGCGGCATCACGCATTACAGACCACAATGAAGTCACAAAGAAGACGCGAAATTTGCAGTTATATTGACCGGGGAAGGCTTGGGTGGCCACGGTCGCATTACGTGGAACATTTGCACTTTCAAACGGAGAAACTCGTATTTGACTCTTAGGTAATATCGCGCATCGCACTGTATTTGAACTCTTAGGTAATATCGCGCATCCTGGTACTCGCGTCTCAATCAAGCTCATTGAGGAACGTTTTCTTGACAATACAGCAAGTATGCATCATTAACCTTCTAGGCCGCCGATCTTTGTTTCTTCAGTTCTAAACTCACCATGGTATAATTTATAACATTTACGATCATAGCGTCTTCTCTGTCCCACGGTCAATTAACATCACGCTCCGTTTCGCTCATTTCTTTTGTATTTGCCAATTTTAGGTCACTTTTTTCTAATTTCGTGTAGGGTATTGTCAAATGGGAACTGACTATACAACGCATCCCTTTTTGCTAGAAGAATGGAAGACCATTTACATGTTCTGCTGTTCAGTTTGCCAGACAGCTTAAGGGACACACTTGGCTTGGACCGAAGGTTTTACAGTTTTTAACTATTTTCAAGTTAGCCAAAGTCGTTGATCAGATAGAGCTCAAAAACAGTTAGAGTACAGTATAATGTTTGCCAAATCGCTAAAAAGTGGCCAAAGAAAATGTATAAATTAATTTCTACAGGTGATATCAGTAAACAAATTAATGACATTGAATATGAACCAAATGACTGACATCAAGATGGTTGACTTTGTGACATCAGGTATTGTACACTAGCTTGTGTAAATGAGTACGCACTTATGTAACCAGTTTCGTGAATTAAATAATTTACTATTCGTTTCTAGTGGAAGAGAATTGTGCGGGAAAGAATTGCAAAGTAGAGGACCAAAAGCAGTCTGACCTCCGTTTGAGGAAACATCGTGTTGGTTGCATTTATCGATAAAATAATAAAGACAATCTCAATTTTACTGGCAAAAATAAAACTTACCGATTTAATCCTTTCTCTGCAGGAGGAACAAGAAGTTGATGAAAATGAAAAGGAAGAAAATTACGACAATGATACCGTCGTGGGCACGGGGAATGGACCAGCCGTATCAAAAAACACCACATTTGGATCTTCTGAAGTAAGACGGCTTCCGACATACGTTTTTATTTTGATAGTCTTCAAGATGTTACCACTAGTTCTTACGAGTATTTCCACGCAAATTGATTCCATAGGTTTAGACTTTGTAACTTGACCTGAATAATTTGTTATATAGATCTCAGCGGGTAAAATAATATACCTCAATTTCAATCAAACAAAACGGCAGCAAAATTTTCTGCTGGATACGAACACGTGATTGTGATTAACGTAACCATATGTATCTCGCAACTTATACGGGTATCAATTTGCACGAAGTAAAAATTACCAAAGGTATAACGAAACGTATAAGGGTAATAAATTGCACGAAGTAAAAATTAACAAATGTATCTCGCAATTTATACGAGTGAAAAATTGCACGAAGTAACAATTACCAAATGTATCTCGCAGCGAAAACGGGTATCAAATTACACGAAGTAAATATTACCAAATGTATCTTGAAACTTGCACGGGTATCAAATTGCAAGAAATAAAATTTATCAAATGTATCTCGTAATGTATACGGGTATCAAATTGCAACAAAAAATCTTCGTCGGACCTAGGTTGGCGCTCTAACTATAATCTTACACAATTCGACTTTGTGCTTGCCAAAAATCACTAACACACAGGTCCCACAGCGTTTTTACGAGTTTGAGAAAAGGCTTAATTTTCTCAAATTTGAAACAGCAAACACAGTATTTTACTGCAATAAAACGCTTTCACCACTTGACGCAGATGATTCGAAATTCAAAAAATAGACTAGTCTGGCTTCATCTTGCGGTTCTTTACCTAAAAAAATTTTTTAATCAAAATTATTGCAATACGTTTCTTTACTATCCACAAAATTAAATTTGCAAAAGTTAAACGCTGTGCAATACAATAGCCTTTTGCGAGTTGCCCAGTTTAATTTCTAACTTGGAATAATGATTTGCAAGTAAATCTGGAAATGGCTACAAATTGCATAACCATAAAGTCCATAATATAACATAACATAACATAACATAATAAGTATAAAAGTTTTAACCTTTTTGTGTGCATTACAAGTCTGACTCGCGAATAAATTTTATTCTTGGCAACGAAACAATTTCTTGTCGATGGCAGGTTTGTTGTGAACACACGCTTCCTTCCGGCAAATGGTTGTCAGTAAAAAATTGAATTATGTTTTTTAATCGCAGTCGTGCAGTTCGGCTGGTCGCACCGAAACAAAAGGCGCATCAGCTCAAAGAAGCCCGTCTGCTGAAAGAATCGCATCAGTTGTTGAGGTTTCATTTATAGAAAAAGGTTTGTCAGATGAAAGAAGCCCATATTCTGAACGAGTAGAACCAGCTGCTGACGTTTCATCAGAAGAAGGTTTGTCAGCTGAAAGAAGCACATTTGCTGAAGAAGCGTATAAGACGCATGTGTATTAACCTGCTGCACATTTTAACGTATGTCCATTTACAAATCAATATACAGTTATTAAAAATAGAATTAACTTTGCTGTTTTTCGTAAAAAATATATCATTATTATTGTATTTCTAGCTGGTAATATGCCATCGTCCAACTTTGAAGGGATCGAAAGTTCTTCACAAACTCGACCCGCGTCAGTGTTTGATATTGATTCTAACTTTCACGAGAGTAAGTTGGATGAAGATACCTCAGATGAAGAATTGGAGTCGGTAGAGGTGAGAAAAAAAATCATTTCTTGTTATTGTGTAGTATCTAATGTATCGCAATCTTTGTTTAGTAATATAACGTCATTGTGAAAAGTGCACCTTAATCATTTAAAGTGGTTGACATTTTTGATCTTGTTTTTATTAATTAGACCGTTTGCTTGCAGAGTATCTTAGGTTTGCCGGCAACAGAAGATAAACCGGAAGTTGTAGACCTAACATGGATGAAACACTCAAGCAGATCATGCCTTAGGCCATCTTTTGTCAAATCTTTTTCAGACAAGAACAACTTTTCACTAAACACTGGTCACCCCAAGTGAGAACTGGTTATTTATTATTTGTAGATATTGAATATTGATACGTTATGTTATTTTCATCAATCAAACTTTTTTAGCCATATTTTGTTTAAGATACTTTGCAACACACAAGCTAAAATTTTTCATACATAACCTTCTTACTTCGCATTCCCTTAGAAAACACAATGACAATTAAAAAAAATGAAGATTTGACAGTTACCCTTACTGTCCGTTAAATTTCCGTGAGAGAAATAATTAAAACAGTTTGCTTCTGAACGAAGTCATGCAGAGCGCATAGCGATAACCTCGCAACATAGAACAATGGAATAATGGACTATGTAAACATTCCCCGTTTTTATGGAAGGTCATACCAATAGGTCGCATCAAAAAATTCACGTCAGTCGTGGTTGGTTTGTTTTCAGAATCTAGCGGGGTGAAGCGAAGAAAATTACTCAATTAGACTGCCTGTATAAAGGGAAATATGGGATATGGGATAAGGATAGAGAATCATAACAGATCTTGCTAACTGCCTCATTTTGCCGCACATGATGACAAGACAGAAAATTCCTAAGCAAGTTAATCTGGCAAATGGCTACAAACTTTTTGCTTCGTGCAATTTGATACCCGTATTGTACCAATGCGAATTATAACTTACTGATTGTCTTTATTCTCGGACATATTTGGCTTTTGTTTTTTTTACACATAGAAATCAAAAACAGCATTGAAAAGCTGAAGGTATTTTAAATTATCTTCCATTCATACGTGAAAGGTGGTCGAAATTATAGTAGAACTTACGAACACTTTTTCTTCTTATTTAAACCAGTATTAGAAGATTCTTAATGTGACCTTAATCAGCTATCGCAAAACTTACCAACTAAAACTTTTTATTTTTCTCTAGTTTATTTATTCCGTATAACCAATAATGGCCGAAATATGAAAATAATTCGAATTAAATTTTCCGGCAAAATTGATTGAAAAATACCCAGAATAAGGCGTCTAAATATACCACATTTATTTTGCACATACACACTTAATTAATTATCATTCAAAGAACGCCGAATCAGTTGCCGGACTTTGTCCTGCAACTGTTTCGGCGTTTTGGAAAATTCCTTGCATTTGGGGAGGTTTCCATCTGCAAGAGCCGTTTTAGCATAATGCGTTGTTATTCCCTTCTTCGTATCAATATACCATGAGAAAAATTGTTTAACTTCAAGCGATTCATCTGCAGAAAACTGTCGCCGAGATTTCTGTTAAAAACAGTAAGTTTTAGAAATTAATAATAAAATCATTGAAAATAGTTTACCGTATACATAATTATACAAGGCACATGCATTTTTACGTTTTACATTGGCGATACAAATGAAAAATAAACTTAACTAAGACCTACCACAACATTAACTTTTTTTTCTTCCTTCTCTAATTTCGACAATCGATGTGGATTTAATGGCTAAATTTATCAAAATGCAGTTAAATTTATAAAAAAGTACTTAATAAAACCTAAAATTGTGAGCTTTTCCCCTGGCTTCGGCTTGAGGAATTATATAAAACATGTAAAAATAGATATTAAATATGTAAACTTATATGCAATATAATACAATAAACGAAAATTGTTAAAATACTACTTACCGAGAAACTATAACGATCGAAAGTAGCTTTCCTCTTTCTAGATGGTTTTGTAGCTGAGCCGGGGCTATCCTATATTATTAAAAGTACTTTGGTATATCAAGAAAACTTTACAGTGTTTTTGCGCTATTAAATATGTGTGTACAGTATGCATACTTTTTATAACCGCATGGTTCAGTCATATATGCATTGGTCACGTAACGCTTGTGGATTGATACAAACATTATCGGTCAAGTATATCAGGAAACACCTTCCCGTATTCCAATCTCCCGATATATACTAAAATGCTTAGAATGCTATTTACCACGACATTAAAATCTCTGGAATTGCTTTTCTTTTTCCTCTTTCTGGAGGGTGATGCATGGTTAGCATTCGAACCCGACGACGAGTAACTGGTTCTTCTTTACTGCGACCATCATCTTCTTTATGCAACAGTTGGACAGGTAAATTGCTCTTGATTAAGTTTGACTCCAGTCGCTGATACATAGGCCTACGTCCTATGGTTTTCAATGGCAGAAGTTATTAAAATCTTCAAACGTTCATGCCAAAGCAATGGCAACGAACTCCTAAAACATATAAACTAGAGTATAAAAATAAACACTATAGCTTTGATTTTATTCAATTTCCAGGATCTACCAAAATATTACAACTGCTTTGTTATTATCTGTTTTTCAGTAATCGGCGGCGGTCCATAGAATCAGCCATTTCCATTGCCTTGGGTTGATCAGCGTGAAGCTTGCCACGTAGGTGTCTCACGAGGCCATTCCAAGAAGTCAGGAACTTTTTGCAAAGTTCGCACTTGAAATCACCTTTCCCATTATTTGTTTTATCGTGCACGACTTTGCAGTGGCGCGATATGTTCAAATTCATGACACCACAGTATCTAGAACAATTACTAACAACATTATGTCATTATTCTCGGACATTTTTGGCTTTTTTTTTCTTTTACACATAGAAATCAAAAACAGCATTGAAAAGCTGAAGGCATTTTAAATTATCTTCTATTCATACTTAAAAGCTAGTAGAAATTATAGTAGAACTTACGGACACTTTTTCTTCTTATTTAATGCAGTATTAGAAGATCCTGATTTTGTTATTTCCGACTGCGCTTGTCCATAATCCGTATTCATGAACCCGTCATTTTGTTCTGTTGCTGGGTCACTTTTATCACCTCCCTGCTGTTATAAAAAGAAAATTTGCTGTTGTTCAATTTCATTTAAATTTAGGATATTGATATCTGTGGCATATTGTGGATAAAATGAGGATAAAAATCTAAAAAGAATCAAAAAATTTAACAGCCACGTTTCACAACACTATTTAATATGATGTATAGTTTAGGTCACCCTTAACTCCATCAATCGTTATCCACACTGGAAATGTTTTATTTTTGCCCGGGCCCGTAAGCCTTGGCTCCTATGTGACAACTGACAACTCCCATGTACAACAACTGTTTGTTGTTGCCGTAACTGTGCGCGCCATACGTTTTATAGGTCGAACTGAACCCGACGTTATCGGTCAATTAATTGCGCGAATTAGGCTGGTGAAATTACTCCATAAGTTTCAAGTTGCACAGACTTAAAGAATTAAATCACTATGGACATAGCAAAACCGGTTTGCCAGATGAGTACCTTCCATAACGTAAGACGCCTTCCAAAACCCTGAAGGAGTTACAAGAAAAAATCTGTCAACGTATTTCGTTTTTTAGGATATCGATAAATTAATTATCGGTCTTTTCGAACTCGGCATTATTACGTAATTAGTGAACCTGGGTCTCCGTTATATACAGCAATACATTTGATCAATGATGAGCATCACAACATCATATCGTGACTTAAAAGACTAAATCACTCATTTAGCTTTTTCCAGTTACCAATTGCCACACAAAGTTAACAGAAGGCTACAGAGCGTAACAATTTGCTAAACAGGATTATTATTTGGCTACCATGGTCACCTTGCTGACGCAGCATTACGTTCGGCACGGGTATGTTATTTTACCCGCTGAGATATATACACCAAAGCACTGAAAGAAAATTTGCCAGGTTTAAACCTATGGAAGAAAATTTCGCCTACTCATAATAATTAGTCGTAACAACATGAAAAATTTCAAAATGCAGACTTATGTCCAAAACCAGCTTACTCCAGAACAATCCAATGTAGCGTTTTCCGACAACGCACTTCTTGTTCCTCCTGCAGAGAAAGGATTAAATCGGTAAGTTTTATTTTTGCCAGTAAAATTGACATTGTCTTTATTATTTTATCGATGAATGCAACCAACACGATGTTTCATCAAACGGAGGTCAGACTGCTTTTGGTCCTCTTCTTTGCGATTCTTTCCAGCAAAATTCTCTTTCCCTAGAAACGAATAGCAAATTATTTAATTCACGTACCTGGTTACATAAGTGCGCAGTCACAAGCTAGTGTACAGTACCTGATGTCACAAAATCAGCCATCTCGATGTCAGTCATTCGATTCATATTCAAAGTCGTTATTTTGTTTACTGATATCACCTGTACAAATTAATTTATACATTTTCTTTGGCCACATTTTAGCGATTTTGGAAACATTATACCGTACTGTACTGTACTGTACACTGTTTTTGAGCTCTATCTGATCAACGACTATGGCTAACTTGAAAATAGTTAAAAAACGATAAAACTTTCGGTCGAAGCCACTTGTGTTCCTTGAGCTGCCTGGCAAACTAAACAGCAGTACATGTAATTGTTCTTCCTGCAAAAAGTGATACGTTACACTAAGAACGGATTATTTCACTGTGATTTATGTAAAAAACATTATACAAGAAACCTTTTATCCTAACTTTAACAAAAAAACCATTAACCTACATGCAGATAAGTTAGCTATAAAAATTAGGCTGCAAAACCTGCAGCCTAATTCAACTCTTCCAGCAAAAAGGGATGCGTTATATAGTCAGTTCCCATTTGACAATACCCTACACGCCATTAGAAAAAATTGACCTAATATTGGCAAATACAAAAGAAATGAGCGAAACGGAGCGTGATATTAATTGACCATGGGACAGAGAAGACGCTTTGATCCTAAACGTTATAAATTATAGCATGGTGAGTTTAGAACTGAAGAAACAAAGATCGGCGGCCTAGAAGGTTAATGATGCATACTTGCTGTATTGTCAAGAAAACGTTCCTCAATGAGCTTGATTGAGGCGCGAGTACCAGGATGCGCGTTATTACGTAAGATTTCAAATACAGTGCGATGCGCAATAATACCTAAGAGTCAAATACGAGTTTCTCCGTTTGAAAGTGCAAATGTTCCACATAATGCGACCGTGGCCAATAAGGCCTTCCCCGGTCAATATAACTGCAAATTTCGCGTCTTCTTTGTGACTTCATTGTGGTCTGTAATGCGTGATGCCGCACAATGGAGTTGGCGACGTGTGACGACCTCGGCGCAGTTGGAAAGTAACAAGTCAATAGTTACCTTCATACCGTTTGTAAAATGGACGCGAAGCTACAGAATCAATGGAAACATCCGAATGGGCAACGGCTGCATAATGGGTCCGCGAAGGTTTCCCCTTCGCGCGTTTCCAGATTTCTGTCGAATTTTCCCACCAAACACGCGAGCGATCGTTTTCGCGCGTCTTGTGGTAAAAATAGATGCCAGTTCCCATTTGACAATAAACTGCGGGGAAAAAATGACGACCAATGAACCAATGTCTAGAAATAGGTTACTAGGTTTGATAAAACCATAAATTTTACAAAAGAAATGAGAAAAATAGGGCGTAAAGTTAATTCACCATGGGTTATAGACCTAACGATCAAAAACGTTATCAATCATACCATGATGAGTTTAGAACTAAAGAAACTAAGAAAGGAGCCCTAGAAAGCGAATGATGCAAAGCCTTATACACTTGACACAACTCGAAAGCTTTTTTTCAGCCAATTTTACAAAAAGCATTTGGTAAAACGTCAGTCAACACAGTCACAGGCTAATATGCCACAAACGCATATTGGAACAATGTAAATTATCGGCCAATACAAATAATTGGCCATAATTCAAATTTTTCACACAGAGAAGGTGAGGAGAAAATATTAATATATTACTAAGGGAGTTTTAATGAATATCACTAGGACTGGTTTTATGGGTGTATTTTACTTGCAGTTACGATCCCACAATTACTTTGCGGCGCGGAAATCGAAGACGCAAGGGAGTTGGAACGACTTTCCAGTAGCAATCATTGCGATTTTCATCTTTCTGTTGCTAACTTCAAATTTCGTTTCTTCTAGGTTCTAAAGTCTAAATAATTAATTAATTATTGTTTTTCTGCTACAAACCTCATCTTCCAAAATAATCGCGTTCCTGTCGCGCCAAATTTGTTGTTTAATTACTGTAACCAATAAAGTCGTCTTGTTGAGCGTTTCACAATCAAGATTTTCAGAAAAATGCGGTTTTGTTATACCTGTTAGGTCGGTAGATAGCAGTTCCCGTGGAAGCGGTATCTATTCTGAGGAATCTATTTGGAATTCCGAATTGAGAACACCGCTTCCACTTCTGCAACGTGTTCGCTGTTTGCAGGGATGTACTTGGAAAAGCTAAGCCGCATCTCACCATAGCCTCTCTTGTGGCTCTGTGGAGTTGAGGAATTTTCTGTCTTGTCATCATGTGGGGCAAAATGAGGCAGTTAGCAAGATCTGTTATGAAACCTCGTTGCTTTGAACCTAGTCCACTCTGATAATCAGGATATACTTGTCTGAATATGGTATATGCATTTAGAGCTGCGATGTCGAGCAGATTGTAAAAGAGAACTAGAAGCTAACGGCGGGTTTGTCGTTTGCAAGTATATGTTTGAACCATTTGGTCAACCAAGTCAAAACCAATCTTTGTCTTGTTATAAAACCTGATAATCTCAGGCCTCTTTTTTGGGTCTTCTTCGTCAATGCATTTTTCTTGTCAAAGGTAAAATTTTACAGAACAACCGTTTTCTCATCATGTATAAGTATAAAAGGCTAACAAAGTCAAGAAAATCCAGGAGTTATTTCGCAATATGTGTTAAGCAGTTATGATGAATAGCGTTGTTGGGTCATTTTGACCCCTGTTATGCATTCAAGCCTCAAGGGTTAACTACTTCAGCCGGCTGACAACAGTTCATTTAACCGCCCAAATTATCACTTTGGCATCATTAAAAGGTTCATAATTCATATATAATATCTAAGGTTAATTTTTACCATTTTTTTAGCAAATGTGAAGTTTCCAGTCGTATTATTCCATTTAAAAGTTAAACTTGCATATATTTCTGTTACTTCGGAAAATTGTTGAAATGCAGATGATATTTAAAGTTTTAGCTAAATTTTTAACCTTATTTAGCAAATGGGTACACCCAGTCGCCATTTGCAAACCCTGTTTAGCAAATGGGTACAATCAGTCAATATTCAGTTAATATTTTAGCTTATTTTTTAACCTTATTTAGCAAATGGGTACACTCAGTCGCCATTTGTAAACCCTGTTTAGCAAATGGTTACAATCAGTAAGTTATCATTCGAAGGCTACAAATGTGCACGAAGTAACTATTAAGAAATGTATCTCGCAAAATATACGGGTATGAAATTGCACGAAGTAAAAATTACCAAATGTATCTCGCAACAAATACGGGTATCAAATTGCACGAAGCAAAAATTTTGTAGCCATTTGCCAGATTTATCTGCAAATCACTACTTCAAATTAGAAATTTGACCGGGTAACTCGCAAAAACCTACTTAACTGACAATAAAGTACTGTAGCAGATTGTCAAAGACCTGTTAGGTCGGAAGATAGCAGTTTCCGTGGAAACGGTATCTATTCTGAGGAATCTATTTGGAATTCCGAATTGAGAACACCGCTTCCACTTCTGCAACGTGTTTGCTGTTTGCAGGGATGTAGGCTACTTGGAAAAGCTAAGCCGCATCTCACCATAGCCTCTCTTGTGGCTCTGTTGAATTGAGGGATTTTCTGTCTTGTCATCATGTGGGGCAAAATGAGGCAGTTAGCAAGATCTGTTATGAAACCTCGTCGCTTTGAACCTTGTCCAATCTGATAATCAGGATATACTTGTCTGGATATGGTATATGCATTTAGAGCTGCGATGTCGAGCAGATTGTGAAAGAGAACTAGAGGCCATCGGCGGTTTTGTCGTTTGCAAGTATATGTTTGAACCAATTGGTCAACCAAGTCAAAACCAATCTTTGTCTTGTTATATAACCTGATGATCTCAGGCCTCTATTTTGGGTCTTCTTCGTCAATGCTTATATCGTGATGCATGCTGAATTAATTAATTATTGTTTTTCTGCTACAAACCTCATCTTCCAAAATAATCGCGTTCCTGTCGCGCCTCAATGTTTGCCATTGAGCAATATGTGAACAATATGAACATGGAACATTATGAGTAATGATTTTACACTAAACTTATTGCAGAAATTATTATTACTCACGGGTGCCGGAAGAGGAAGGGCAGAGAGGCCATCGCCCCCTTTTCTTTCTTTATTTTCCAAAATGACATTCAAAAAGTGTCCTTTTTTTTGGAATTTTGCCCCCTGCCAAAAATAATTTCGGCGCCCGTGATCGTACCTGCCTTGTTTCTGTTGCGCTGCTGCAATAAACGCTGTTTTGGAAATTTTGACTGCCAAGTGACAATACGCATAAAATAGTAAACAACTAGTTAGTAAACACGTACAACATTTAAACATAAACACCAAAGATAAAAAACATTTTACTATACAGCCATTTTACTATAAACAATCCAATACTATTTACTACAACTCTCGTCTGTAAGGTAGTAATAAAATACAATAACAAGCAAAATTCATTATAGCTGAGTGCAAGAATTGCCCTTGCGTAGCCCAGTTTTACTAACTGTTTTCCAGTTCCAACTTAATATACTGTTACTGTATATATACTGTATACTGTACTCTAAATATACTGTACTCTAACTGTTTTTGAGCCCTATCGGATCAACGACTATGACTAACTTGAAAATAGTTAAAAAACTGTAAAACCTTTGGTCCAAGTCAAGTGTGTCCTTTTAGCTGTCTGGCAAACTGAACAGCAGTACATGTAAATTTTCTTTCACTCTTTCAGCAAAAAGGTATGCGTTATATAGTCAGTTCCGATTTGACAATACCCTACACAAAATTAGAAAAAATTGACCTAATATTGGCAAATACAAAAGAAATGAGCGAAACGGAGCGTGATGTTAATTGAGCGTGGGATAGAGAAGACGCTATGATCGAAAACGTTATAAATTATACCATAATGAGTTTAGAACTGAAGAAACAAAGATCGGCGGCCTAGAAGGTTAATGATGCAAAGCCTTATACAACTGACACAACTCGACTTGCTGAATTGTCAAGAAAACGTTCCTCAAGGAGCTTGATTGAGACGCCAGTACCAGGATGCGCGTTATTACGTAAGAGTTCAAATACAGTGCGATGCGCGATATTACCTAAGAGTCAAATACGAGTTTCTTCTTTTTGAAAGTGCAACTGATCCACGTAATGCGACCGTGGCCAATCAAGCCTTCCCCGGTCAATATAACTGCAAATTTCGGATCTTCTTTGTGACTTCATTGTGGTCTGTCATGCGTGATGCCGCACAATGAAGTTGGCGAAGTGTGACGACCTCACGACTTCAGTGCAGTTGGAAAGTAACAAGTCAATAGTTACCTTTATATTGTTTCCAGAATGGACGCGAGAATCAATGGAAACATCCTAATCGGCAACGACTGCATTATGGGTCCGCGAAGGTTTCCCCTTCGCGCGTTTCCAGATTTCTGTCGAATTTTCCCACCAAACACGCGAGCGATCGTTTTCGCGCGTCTTGTGGTAAAAATAGATCCCAGTTCCCATTTGAAAATAAACTGGGGGGAAAAAATGACGACCAATAAACCAATGTCTAGAAATAGGTTACTAGGTTTGATAAAACCATAAATTTTACAAAAGAAATGAGAAAAAAAGGTCGTAAAGTTAATTCACTGTGGGTTACAGACCTAACGATTAAAAACGTTATCAATCATACCATGGTGAGTTTAGAACTAAAGAAACTAAGAAAGGTGCCCTAGAAAGCGAATGATGCAAAGCCTTATACAACTGATACAACTGGAAAGCTTTGTTTAACTTTTCACCCAATTTTACAAAAGGCATTTGGTAAAACGCCAGTCAACACAGTCACAGGTTAATATGCCACAAACGCATGTTATGCATGAGACAAACTTGGCATTGATAAGGTCGGGATAGGTAGGTAGGTTATGGATAACATTTTAAATGCCGTTTGATATTTGGAAACTTGCTCTACATAACTTCATGTAAAAACTCATTTTAGTACTTAGACTTATCTTCGCTCTAGTCTGACGAGTCAGATTCACTTGCCTGCTGAACACTGGCTATTGCAGAATTTACTGTTTCGCCGATTTCAATGTCAGAATCCTCGTCATCAGAGCAGTCTGACAGAAGATTTTGCAAATTTCTATTCCACGCATTGTGGATCTGTAAATCTTTGCCTAGACATTTTGTAAATGTTTTTGTTTTCAGAAGTAGCCTACTATGATACTGACTCCGATGAAAAACTCAAGAAAATTCAGATAAACATCAAACACTTCCCTTTAGTAAAGTTACTACTACACTACCACAATAGATAAGGGTAAGCTAAGGTATTCACAACATTTACCTTGAACTAGTTTACCAAGGCAAGAGCTCAATGTAATTGCATCCCATTTACATTTGGTAATAGTTACTTCGTGCAATTTCTCACTCGTATAAGTTGCGATATACATTCGGTAATTTTTACATCGTGCAATTTGATATCCGTATACGTTGCAAGATACATTTGGTAATTTTTACTTCGTGCAATTTGATACCCGTAAACGTTGCATGATACATTTGGTAATAGTAACTTCGTGCATATATGTACCCTGCAAATGACAACTTAAAAAACTTACGTTTGTACCCGTGCTAATTATAACTAACCCTAACCTCATTTATAAAATGGTTGCACTCAGTAGGCTTTTGTTAACCCTATTATTATCAAATGGTTACAATAAGCAGCCATTTGCTAACCCTATTTAGAAAAAGGTTAAACTCAGTAGCAATATGTTAACGCTATTTAGTAAATGGTTACATACAGTAACCATTTTTAACCCTATTTAGCAAATGGTTTCACTCAGTAGGAATTTGTTAACTCTATTTAGCAAATGTTTAAAGTCAGTAGCCATTGGTTAACCCTATTTAGCAAACGGTTTTAGTCCGTAGCCATTTGTAAAATAGCAAAAGGTTACCATGAGTAACCACATGTTTACCCTATTTAGCAAATGGTTTCACTCAGTAGCAATTTGTTAACTCTATTTAGCAAATGGTTAAAGGCAGTAGCCATTTGTTAACCCTATTCAACAAAGTAAGAACCTTTATGTGAACCTATATGCCAAGCAAAAGAACCTATATCCATTAGATGCGTTAAAATGTTTATGTATTAGTGAAAAAAAAGAAATGAAGTGTATTCCTTTGTATGCATAGGCTTTGTGGTGCAGTTTTGTGTGAGATATGCCAACGAACTATGTGTATTTTATAGCAAATAAATGTCAATGTTTATCGAGATATTATGTGTAAATAGGATTTATTTATGTAAATATTTTGTATTTCATGTAAATCATGTAAATTCAATCCCGAAGCGTGGATTTCCCACCTTGAACATAAATTTCCCCTTTATCAAATCACTTCAAAAACTAATCGTCACTTGTTAGCGGTAGAGGCAATTCCGGCGGCAGACCTCGGGCTACTTTGTTTACCTTCTGCGTAGGCTCATACCTGTCACGACATAATAATCAATGAAATCTTGAAAAACTTTTTATAAACGTGAGGACTGAGGATCATTTAAGGTTTTTGTTGGCTGATCTGACACTTCATGTTCTATCTTCCAAAGATTTAATGTGCGAATTAATGATTGCAATAGGTCAAGAGAATCTTACTCCACCAGTTAATAAACGAATTCGTGCTAAATTTCTTAAGTTCTCACCACCAGACGTCGAACTTCCTTACCCACTACAGCCACAAATACAACAAATTCAAGTGTCTAAACCACCTCATTACCCACGATCTAACGCTAACAATGGAACAAAAAGTTCTGGACAAACAAATACTAATTTCACAAATCATAAATTCACCAAACCAACGCGATTAATTTAACTAAACGTGACAACAACGATCACCACCCACAAACATTGGCCAGTTTCACAAATAATACAGCAAGTGGTAATTTATGACACAGTGATAATTTATCATATTCATCACCCACCTTTCAGAAACCAGGCCATCAACGCAGCAATTACCCTTGCGCAAAATCATTCGCGGGCAACAAAAAACTTTCGGCGATCTACGCTAGATTAACCCGGTTAGCCCCGTCGATAGCACCTACTTCCAAAAGAGACTGTCCCTTGTTAACTGTTTATGATCACGCCAATTGAATTCTTTTTTATGTAGATAGCGCTGCAGCAACTTCTCTTTCGTCGGCTAGTTTAGCTCACAAATCAAACCCCAAACCGCAAATGTTTGTTTATGCTTCAGTTAAGTCATTGTATAAAATTAAATTTATTATGACTTTTATTTGATGATCAATAGTTGTGAGAAATGAGAATAATGAGAACGATGGTTTGATTTATTGCTTTTGATTGAGTGAGGTCATACCCAGCTTTTGTTTCGTTAAAGCACTTGGAAATTTCCATTCAATTTAATTTCTCGAATTCGTTTCAAAGACCCTGACTCTCTGTGGGAAGCCTTTCCGCTTGACTAAATAGCTCTCAATGTTCCAAAGTTTATTAGTTTATAATTATAATTAATTATAATAGTCCTACCATTTGTCCTCTTTTAGGAGGAAATGACCTTTTTTAGTTAGTTATTTCGAGTTAGTTGTTTATACGTTCGACAAAACTTATAGGAGAGGAGTTGTATTTATTTCCAAAAAATTACTGTAGTTATGAAACATCTTGAATTGCCGATTTAAAAAGGGTTTTCTAACCACTTGCCCTACCAGCCCTACATACCTTTTTGAACGCTGACCACGCGTTTCTTCAATTCCGTACCAGCCCTTGGTGGTTTTTCATGCGCGCAATCCGCGCATATTGACTTAAGTTCGAGATTGGGTTCTCTTAAGTTCAAACGTGCGCCAGAAAGATTGCAACTGAACCGCACATGTAAAAAGACCAATTATTATCAAAGCAAAGGTGCGAGTTTTGCAGGCCTAGCCTTCTATTTTTAATTTTGTGGATAGTAAAGAAACACATTGCAATAATTTTGATTTAAAAAAGTATTATAGGTAAAAAGTTAAAAACCGCAAGATGAAGCCAGACAAGTCTATTTTTTGAATTTCGATTCATCTGCGTCAAGTGGTGAAAGCGTTTTATTGCAGTAAAATATTGTGTTTGCTGTTTCAAGTTTGAGAAAATTTGAAACGTTGGAAACATTTTGTCATATTTGGCCTTTTTTTGCCTCAAACTGAAAGCAATCTGTCACACAGGTCTTCGTTTGATGACGACGTGGACACGATCATCAGTCCTACAAAGCTGATATAAACGGTGCGTAGCTATGCGTTTTGTAAATTCTGTTGATTTACAAGTTATAAATTGTTGTTTTTTATTTTGCATGTTATTAAAAGAAAAATGGAGACATGTACATAATGGGTTCGCTTATGCTCCATTTAAGTCATTGTATAAAATTACATTTCTCATGACTTTTATTTCATGATCAATATTTGTGAGAAATGAGAATAATGAGAAAGATGGTCTGATTTATTGCTTTTGACTGAGTGAGGTCATACCCAGCTTTTGTTTCGTTATAAAACTTGGACATTTTGATTCAATTTAATTAGTCAAACTCATTTCAAAGACCCTGACTCTCTGTGGGAAACCTTTCCGTTTGACTAAAGAGCTCACAATGTAGCAAAGTTCATTAGTTTAATCTAGTTTTTATCTACCACAGGGTTCGATTTCCGCGGTGCAACGTAATTGTGCAAACGTAACTGTAACTAAATTACACCCATAAGTCCAGTGTTTGTGACTTTTCTGAAAACTCCCTTAGTCAAATATTAAAATTTTGTCCCATCTCGCTGTGTGAAGAAAATTTGAATAAGGGCCAATTCTTTGTATTGGCGTATAATTTTGCGAAAGTTTGTTAATTTCGACAAGACGTGTTGGCTTTTCAATGTGTGCTTTACCCTTGACAAGCATAAAAATTTCATTACATTGTTTCCATAAGGCAACATGCGTTTGTGACATTGTAGCCTGTGGTGAGTAACAGTTTTATTTTTTTAAACGATATTAAAAGTCGAACATAAGAGAAAAAATACATTTTAGGGGTTATACACAGAAAAATAGTAAAATTCGGTAGTTTTAAGTAAGCGATGTTTGTTTCAGTGGTGTAGGCATTGTTAAATTAATCGTAATAGACAAAAATACACAAATATTTTTTTTGAATTATATGATGATTACGTAAAGTTTAGGATTTAACCTTTTTTCAGATTTAGGGAATCCCAAAATCCAGCTAAAGTGATCTTCTGAAGTCAAAGGCAGTATATATATAAATTACACATTTTATGAGTAAGTTTAATGATTAAACTGGATTTAACTGGATTTAAAAATGGATAGTAAGTTGGATTAAACTGGATTTAAAATTTAATCTGGAAGTAGCCAAATGTAATCTATAAATAGCAAAATGTTACCTTGGGTATCCAAATACTAATTCTATTTAGCAAATATTGTTACACGCAGTAGCCATTTCTTAACTCTGTGTGGCAATTGTTAATTGGAAATAGCAAAAGGTTACCATGGGTAGCAAAATAATAATTCTATTTAGCAAAATGTTACACTCAGTAGCCATCTGTTAACTCCATTTAGCAAATGGTAACTGGAAGTATGGCAAGGCTGTTGAAGCAAGACTGCTTTTCATTTTTACTCTCATGAAACCGACTGATCTTAGTGATCTAGTTAACTGTTTTATGCAAGAGGGCTTAATAACCCTCTCTCTCTATCAGGATCTACAAAACGAGATGCTACATAACTTAGGCAAATAAAGGGAGGTAGCGAACAAAGAAGACTCAACATCCAAGTCGGCGAAATTAAACTAAAGCTGAAACATAGCTTACGGCTTCGGCCCGGACATCCTTTGTCACGAAACAAAACACATTCAATAACATAAACGCGTATACTCGCCCTTACGTAAAAATTGCACCGTATACGTGTACGAACTTTAGAATACGAAACGTTTACTGAATATGAAAATGCGTTCCAAACACGTGTTAATTATATTAAACCTATTCAAGCACTATGTCGTACAAGTGGATCAATTTTTCTGTCAGTTAAACGGCATTTGTTGATCGAAAAATCAATTAAGACAATTTAACAATAGAAGTGGCGCAAACATCACTTCAGCAGAATAAGAAAACATCGCAGAAATTTACAAATTTTAATCGAAACTTTCTTTTATTAATTGAGCAACCGTGCGATTACGTTCTTTGTACCATTCTTGCTGGTCCGAAAACATTTAACGCAAATTAAAGGTTTCTGACTTCAAATAATAAAAAATTGGCTGGGCGGCCAGCTAAGACAACTATCAAAGACAACTAAAGCATGTGCAAAGAAACCATGACCTAATGACCTCAGAAATGTTACACGGTTGGACAAACGCATACAATTAACAAATTATACGAGTCAATAGAGGAGAACACTTTGGCAGGGAGGATTTATAACAGAAATTCGAATGACAGAAGAAATTAATAAATAGTGAACAATCATTAAAACCGCAGCGGGTGACGGAAAAAGCAACGATCCAGAACGTTATCAATTTTAAAGTGGCTATTGTAGAGCTTTACTTTAATTTTAATGGTAGCGATTTGAGGACTGACCGAAGAGAAAAAAATAAGGCGCCTACAGCAAAATCGGGAAAAGTTTCCGCTGTGCTATCTGAAGGTAAGTTTTAAAAACACGTTCTCTTGATAAACGACCAGAACTCAGAGTCATATATTGAACATGATTGATTTGATTTCATCCAATTTATAACATTATGTGGCGTCATGCAGCTGTATGGGAAAAAGGTTACGCCCAAGATCTCGCGATCGATCGATCTCGCGGTTAGGCTTAATTAGATATCGTGATGATTTAGAATTTCTAATTTTCTCTGGGGAATGAACATTTTACCGCTTTCGCTATACCATAAAATGAGTCGTATTTCATTGACTTCGACTTTAATGATTAATGATTGGAATTGACGTGGATAACATTGTGAGAATCTAAATCTTTTTAAAGTTTTTAATTGGGTTAAATTTTTATGTAAAAACCATTCGATTGCAATAACTCTAGTAGCTAAATGTCTACTTTTAAAAATTTCGTATAGGTTAGACATCTCAAGGTCCGCTATACGAAAAACTTGTGGTTTTTTTGAAATGAAACCATGGCCAACATATACTGCAAATCTGCAATGATTCGTTTATTTTATGTTTTCGTTTATTTTATGTTAAAGTCTATCGAAACAAAAAATTCCACCGACATTGCAGGCACAACAATAACGCTTTGTATAAATTATTACGTCATTATGTCAACAATTAAACATTTTGCGGCAAATTTAACTTTCGGGGTGATGAAATGGTTAGGACTTTTCTGTTGCAAATTGCAGTAATTCATTTTTAATTTGCTTCAAAGTATCTCATAATTAAAAAAATACTTGTATGCTACAAACCCCATTACAACGTTCTATCCAAAACGTGTTCAGAAGGAAATTTTCCACGGGTTCTGGCTCTAAAATATAAAAATCCGTCGGTTTGGCGACTGCGACATATTTACAACCATCTTAACGCATGTCTTTAGGGATTAATGCTTTTTCCTTCACTAGTTTCTTGTTGGCGACATTGAACCCAACTACAGCACGCAAAAGACAATTAGGCGTTTAATACCTGAAAATGCACTCAGTGTCGCAAAATCCAAATCACAGCAGTAAGGTTTTTGCACAATCAAATTGCAAGTTGGTGCCAAAAACTATTTGTAAACAAAATTCGAGGACAAAGAATCGAACTCGGCCCGGTTTCACACTTTCTCCTGCAAAAGAGCAGCTGGAACTTCCTAATACAAGTTGCCGGGCACAACAAAAGCTTTAGAAGATATCTCATTTCAGAGGGGCCGGAAACTCACCCCTAACATCAACCACTCGAAAATTTCGTCGTAAAGGCGTTAGTCGCCGAAAGGCGAAGTTACGCTTCGATTAACGGTCTTGTTGCAGTCGTCAAAAAAAAGAGATTCGTCAGCGTCGGTTTTACTTGATTGGAACGGCGGGAAAATACTTAAGGAGAATAGGGGAGCGGCACGAAGAGAAACACTATCAACAAAGTTATGTTATTCTCTCTCTCTCTCGGCTAGGCTCCGTCGACCATCAGTCATGTTAATGCTGTTATGCATGTAGTTGTAGATCGGGATACGTGGTTTTATTAGTTGTTGGGACTTAGATACGCGCTTGTTGAAGGACAGGACAAGCTTTCACGAGAAAGTGAAACGAACATGTGTGACTTTTCATGAAAAGTGTACAAAGGCGAAGTGAATTGAAACAACAACGTTCAGCTTTACAGCGCAAAGAAGTTACTCGCGGTCGCATACACGGAGATGCAAAAATATAACGATCTATGCTAAGATTAAAGTTATATTTTTTGCGGAAAACCTTCGTTCACTGTAAATTAGCAACGATACGCGGTTTCAAAACAGTGAGAGAGAAAGGAAATGACCCCATTCATAAACATATGTGTGAATTTAATGTTCGATTGCTAAGATTTTGTTGTTTTGTAATTAAATGAATCTTTGCCTCGACGTCATTTGTCAAACAAGATGTAACAACAACTACAAGCCGAGAATTACCAAAAATATTCCTGAAGTTTTTAAAGAGTTATGTCTAAGAACCTCGGTCATTGTTTCACCCTTCGCGGCTTTAGAGCATCGACGCTCGGCCAAAATCGGAAAACTTTTACGACGTTTCCGTTTGAACAGAAACAAGTTACAGCAAACGTTTCAGGTAACAGACAGGTGCCGGTTAGTACAGAAGATAAATGCGGCTCTTACAAGTTTATTCAGCCGAGATGAAGCCGTACCAAGGTCTATGTTGTAGTTGACTCATGTAGAAGATAATGTGTCTAACGCTGCTGTAAAAACTCTTTTCGGCAAAACATTTCGTTTCTAGTAAATATTGGGTCGATCGGCGATTACAGTTACTTGTGATCTGACGCAAACAACGCCAGCACGTTTAGTTCAAGGCAATGCCGTGGGTTCAATTCTACGTGGCAATACCGACTTCAGATAAATTTTGGAAACGACACCAGCGTGTGAAATCATTGACAACTTTTGCAAACGTTTTTTAACATAATATCATAGGACAGTTGGCAACAGAAGCTGAAGCTCGTATTTAGATACGTGATACGTCACTTAGATAGTTCAAAGTGACACACTACGCAAGATTTTGGTGAAATATGTCATAAATTTGAAATCGGCTTTATAGCGGTCTCACAACGAAGGTATTCTAGACTATATACGACGAGCAAAGCAAACAAAAAGCTTTCCGCCCCTATTTGATCATCAAATATGATGCGTACACTGTAAAAAATCTTTTCTAATTATAAGTCAGTGAGACAATTGAGACTAACTATAAGCCATACTTTTCGTTGGAAGACTAACTATTAGTCTCAATTGTCTCACTGACTTATAATTAGAAAAGATTTTTTACAGTGTAGAGGGACAAAAACGGACAATGCTGCAAAGTTGAAGTTTATTTATCCGGCAGGTGCACGTAACTATAAAAATGTCGCAAACATCATCTTCCTTACTTCGGTTCGAGAAGCGCTATAGATCACTCAGAGGTTTGGTGATGAACGCTACGAGTAGAACTACTCAAAGTCACGTGCTACGGGCAGGTGGGTTCAATTCACAAACCTACACTCGGAGCAAATTAAATTTATTGGCCTATCTGTTGTCGTGTTGTCGTTGCGTATTAGAAATCTTTCTTTGAATATTCGTCTCTCGGACGAGCAAATACAACGCAAGTGTTGGAACTGGATTAAGTTTTCGTACTCAAGTCAGGGTCAAGCGAAAACGATGCGGCCGTCTGTTAAGTAGATGGGGTCACCAATGTTAATTTCGTTTACGGCGACGTCGTTCGATTTATGGGAGGTGAACAAGCTGATAGAGCTGAGAGTTAATCCTTCAGGCAGGGATCCGAAATTTGCCGGCCCAGTTTCGTTAGCGCCGGATTAGATTGATTTAAATTTTAAAGCAAGGACGCCTTCGAAAAAGTTGCAAAGTATCGAGAATTAAGCGAAGGATTACTGTCGGAGGTTTAAACAACAACGATTGAGAGCTGGTAATAAAAGCGGACAGTTATCACTCAGGGCTTGAAACGCGTGTCGCATTAAAATCACTGCTCTCTGCACGGCTTTAATATTGCTGCTGTACTTACGAGAGATCGAGGTTTAATGGACTGTGTGACGCCGTTTGGCAACTTCGACCCTCAAGTCTCTATATATGCGCATAACATGAATGCCACCTTGTCTACTTCAGATTAGACGGATTTACGATGAGCGTTGGCATTTCCTCTGTAATATGCGAACTTTAGAAGCACCAATATGTCGCTGAAATGACATTATAAGCAGACAAAGCATGCTTCGTGTTAAATTACTTAAAAGTGACAAAATTTAAGTCATTGCTCGATGTTACGTTTTTTGTTCTGAAAAATTGATTGTTATGGTTGGCTGTCACTTTGTTTCATCACAATCATTCACAATTTGAACGTATCGGTCAACCATAGACGAGTATAGGTCAGTAAGTGGCAGCGAAAAGCGATATCAAAGCATCGCGTGGTCATCCGCGGAGACCGCGAAATCGTCGAAAAGTGCAATCGAAATTTGCAACCAAGTATCAAACAAATGTTGAAGAACCATATAGCTTGGTAAGAGGCCGTTTTTACTTCAGTGCAAGTCAGAAGTTGGTAGCTATGATAGCGAATTGTCATTTTCGAATGTGTGGTTATTATCTAACATAGATTGTCGACAGAAGTATAGATTGTATAAAGAGCATCGCTTAATCATATGGTTATTACGGAAATAAGAGCACGTTAGGCTGGCGAAGTGGTCAACATAAACAAGTGGTTGATTTGAGTTGATGTCGGTTTTGTGGTGTCTTGTCATGTCGGTGCGATTTGTCGACAAGGAAAAGATTAGAGTTAAATGAAATCGCTTGTACAGTATCTCGCTTGTATGTAAGACAATTAAAAACCATTATATTGACTCATCATCCCATACTTAAGTATTAATTTATGTTCAATTCGATGAAACATCGTTTCTGATAACAAAGTAAGCGCAAGAGTTGTAATATCTGATAGCGGTGTTTACATAATATCACGGAAAATATGTCGAGTGGCAAGCGGTTATCAACTGGAAACGGTTCGTAACTTTAGTTGCCGCCGAAATGTATCCAACTTCCTACATTTCGCACTTTCACGGCTCCCGTTAATTGTTTATACCTCTCGCGCTGAAGCGAAAACGAACGGTTTTGTTTTCGAATTTTGTTGAAAGTTTACAACGCATGATACACACCCACGAACTTGCGCTGATTAATCATCTCAGTGCGAGGCGTGTACGGATAATGTGGTGGAAAAAATTGTTTAATTGTTACTCTGCGGTCGTCCTTGATTATATCGTATAGCGTGCGCTTATCTGGGAGTTTCACTTACAGCAAGACGTTTCGAAGGCTGCAGGAGAACAGCATGTCAGGTGTCTTGAACATGAATTTGACGTTGGTTAGTTTCGTTTCGGCCTCAAGTTTACGGGCTTTGAAAGCTCCGAGGATTAGTGGTTTTGGGTCCTTTGATAGTGACAGATGTTTTGACCAAGTAAAGTTTAGGTGGCGCTTAAAATTGGCTCTGTCGCGTTCCTAAGACCCATGCACTTTAAAACCAAATCAAAAGCATTTACTCACAAACTTTAAGCTAAACCTGTGCCAGGAACGACAAAGAACAGAAAGAGAGAGGAAGGGCGGAGTTTTCACTCCTGTATCGCCGTGTTTCAACTCGCTTCAACTTAACACAGCTTAATTACGGCAAAGGCGCTTGATATGTTGGTGATGTGAACATAAACACCGAACACCGAACACCGAACATAACATAACACCGAACATAAAATATCACAAAATCAGCCAGAGGCAAGTCCGGACATGACGGCCGAGTGCAGGCCTTCTGTCGCGTGCCCGACTCAAGCCGTACGTGCGAGACAGCTTTAATTTCAATGCACAACATAAGCGCGTGTGATAAAAGACGGATAAAATACCGGCTTTAATAATAATTTTCCTCGAAGTTTTTCGCATGGTTTGCTGCGGACGGAGCCGCAAAACAATGTACAGTAGTTTTCCAGGCTCGGCAGATTCCCCGAGGCCGCAAGTTGAGTTGACAAAATACAGTGGATTAAGATCTCAAAACAGGATCTTCTAAAGGAGAGGAAACGCCATTTATGCTGCCGTCTATTGTGAGTACTGTGGTGTAATTTTAACAAAATCTACAGATATTCTCGCACGACAACCGCCACAGATGGCAACGAATAACCTAAACAACGCATGTCGAGTTCTTGTAAATGTAAATACACCAACGGTATGTAAACTGCCGCCGTGTAGCATGTTTGCCGCTGTAAGTCAAACGCAAAGGTATTTGCTTGTTAATAACATCGAGTCTCCATGTCCAAACGCAGAAAGCTAAGCGTTCTAGATTACAGGCGACGGCCGTGTAATTAAACGATGAGGTGGGTACCAATTTGATAGCGATTAGCGTTCGCATGGCTCTAACTATCGCCACAACTTCTGTCGCAACACGCGCACTTGACCACGATGTCACGAAGGAAGAAAAATGAAAGGTTTTCGTCCGCATTATGATGTAATAACCGCCTACGTCATTAAGTTAATTGCCGATCAGATCCGCAAATTTTTTTGAAAGTTTTCTATTGGTCACGACACTGTAAGTCTGTAACACATCCCTTTCTTCGTTGCCTAATTAGCCAGTTTTATGATGATTTGGAAACGACGTAACAGGTTTAATTATGACACTGCCATACGCAACAATGAGTCTATGTCGCAATTAAACCACAGGAGGATGTTAGTTTGATGACATTTGGGCAAGAACAAAAGCGAGCGCCTAATTGGTCGTGTTTATGACGACAACGTTTATCAGCACAACAGTCAGGGTAATCGGTTGTTAACAAAAAGGATGAGAGAAAGAAACTAGCAACAACCATTAACCAAACATTTATGATGTCATGTGACGATGATGAAGAAAATGGTTCGAATATACGACGCATCTTCCATAACTCAACTAGTCACAGATCTGTCAATAGCTAAGGTTCACGTTCAAGCTCGGTCATAAATGACTGCGAATTTCGTTCAACATCAAAGCAGCGAAAGTAGAAAAATAGTGAAGCATCAGTATTGCAAAAGCTCAAAGCAGTTAATCATTTGACGACCGTTCACCTGCGGAGTTTGAAGCCACTTAATAGCATTAAGACTTTGCGTTCGATTTGAGGAAAAGCCGGCACACCTGGCAGCGTAGACGAACTCGTGAAAAGATTTACAATGCTCCGATGTAATTGTTTACGATCGTCACAGATTCGGTGACGGTTTGGCCGTAGAGAAATTTCAGTTACGGAAACAGTCTTCTAATTGCTGAAAGAACGGTCGCGTTTTTCGCCGGAATAAAATGAAACTGAGCGCATAGCGAAATGACGTAATCGTAGATGAATGTAATCGAGTGTTGTCTCTGGCAAGGTACAAGAAATTGTTGTCGAGGATTTGTAACGCCGACGTTTGCTGGGTGCTGTCATGAGCACATGCATGAGGGACAGTGAGAAGTTTTGCAGGAACTTTGTGTTGTTTTAAGCAGTTTTGTTTGAAGACGTGCGGATGGTTTTGCAGGAAAGTGACGAAAGAGGCGAAATTCTCGGCATGTCGGTGATGTCAAGCGTGGGTCGAACTAAGCCTGGCATGTTATGGTTTGATCACGACGATTTAGAAAGTAAAATGGGGCTAAAAGGCTAATCTCGGCCGCAGCACTTTGGCGAAATCACGACATGAAAAGCCTGAAATATTCGAAACCTGATCGACGCGGTGGGTGGCAGATGATCGAACATTCCAAAACCATCGGTCCGGGAACTACGTGGGGGGGTGACAATCTGAAATTGAAATGCGCAAACTTGATCGATTGTGACGTTGCACGCTTATTGCGTCACTAAAATCTCATAATTCTTGTAAGAGATCTTTTTCGATATTATTAAATGGAGCGTGCAAGTTGTGTCGTGATAGAAGGTACAAAGTTAAATGGTGGTCGATTGTGAACAAGTTGGCACTTGTGGGCCACTCGGGTGCTATGATTCGTCATCGCTCCTGTTCCTCAATTGGCCTCCAAGTCCGATTCCTGAGCGATGTCCTTTGTCTACTTCACAGAGTGTCGATTGTTTTCGACGTTTACGCCGTAAATTGTGAATCCCGGCGCAATCCCCTTATTAAGTTGAGAAGTGTGTAGCTCCATTTTTGCGGAGCTTGAAGCGCGTTAATAAGTGCCAGGCTGAGCACCCTTGTGCTTTTGTTTATCGGCTTAATATTGAAAAAGCGGCCCCCAAGCTATCCAGAGTCGGTTCATATCACCGGTTTAAACGTTTAGGAAAGGGAATGTAGGAAGTTTATGATCAGAGAGTATCCAGACAGCCGGCCGCTTTATAAACCGTAACCACGGCAACATCTTTCTAATTTTGTAGCTGATCTGTGCCAGATTTTGAACATTTAGTTAAAAGGAACAAGGTGTCGTGGAAAAAAGTGATGTTTAAAATGCACTTAGTGTTTGCAGGAAAGGCAAGAACCGCAACCAAGTGTATCAACTCTTTGTAGGTCTGAGCAAGCATATAAGAGTCATAAGAAAAAGTGCCCAAACACATCGGCCATGTTGTCATCCGGAATTCACTTATTACACAGAGTTTCCATTCGACCCTCTTCGCGTGTTGGGCCATGCCAACCAACTGGCAAAGTTCTGAGATTTTAAGACCTTAATTGCACAGCTTTTTACCGAAATATGCGTGACTCGGGCCAAATAGGTCGCTATGACTAGTCAAGTGTACATAGCTGAGGTTGAAGACGAACTGGCTTGCGCTTCGAGTGCTTTTGATCTGATTAAGCGCGCTTGTTTGTTAAGCTGACGTAATAAAGCTTGCAAATCACCTGAAAGATTCTGGTTGGTTGCTTCAGCAAGACAAGTTTATTGCGTCCGGTAATCCGGTAATAATAAGGGTCTGTCGGTTTCAATGAAATATCTCGGCGTTGTGCAAACAAAGAGAGCAAGCGTGGGCCCACTCCAAATAAGTTCTGTGGATTTTTCTGTGACGTTTTTAATTTTAAAACTTTTGGTTTGATGGCCGATACAATTCAGAGTTTTTGATTAAACACGAAGATCGCAATAATTAAAAAAAAAATTTTTTCAACAGTTACAAAGCAAAAGCAATACTTCGAAATCAAAATTTTGTGAAATACAGACGACGGGCAGCTTTTGAAGATAACGGCGAAAGAAAACAGAAATCCACAAAGGCGTAGACCAGATTTAGAATTGTTGGTAATACAGCAGCAGTCAGTTGAGATGTTTGGAAAAGAAATGGACAAAGTTTTTCAGGTAATCGAGCGAACGTAGGTTGACAAGTTACTCATTTTGAATTCCAATGCGACGGTTCAAGCCGTCCAAAGGGGACAATTGAAAAGCGCGACTTAAAACCAACTTTGTAAACGTTTCGAGACGTGACAATTGACGAAAGCAGAAATCTCGATCAACCAATCCAAACAGGCACCCCCCGTTCCGTAGGGGGACAGCTTTCTTCAAAAAACATCAATTTATTGGCACTGATACATGACTGGGTGGCAATGTTGGGCTTCGACGGCGCGGAAAACTCTGGTTTTGAAGAAATCGGACTCGTGCCGACTCGATCCATTTGTGAAAAATGAATCATTTTTGCGCCAGACAACGAAGAAGAGGGAAAATTCGTCAACTCCTTTGCGCTCTTGGCCAACGTGAAAGTAACCCTGGCCGCAAATAATTATGACGGCATAATAGCTTCGACTTGAAAGAAAATTTAACTTTACGCTATTTGCTTTCTGCTAGTCAAACTAGATGACGTAATGGCGTTGGAAAAAAGACGAAATAACGAGATTTGAGCGAAATATGTCATACGTGTGAGTTACATGGCGCTTTCTTATTATCCACTCCAATGTTTGTTCAACAAAATGAACGCATCTTGCTTGTGAGTGACGTGATGAAATTACTGTTGCACAAACAGACTAGAAGAAAGACTTTCGCGGCCAGATCGGGTGGGACCCAGCATTAGGCCAAAATTCCATCGAGCAAGTAAAGGTGCATTGTAGACAAAGAACGTGCGAAGGCATTAACACAACGAAGGTAATTTCATCGAAGGTCGCGTGCCAAGGTCGGGTTGAGACGTTAAGCCGTTTAGAAAAAAAAGGCCGGCCCTTTGCAGTTGACCGATCTCTTCAGACGCTCCTTCGCTCAGACTAAGCAGGCCGCCCGAGAGGAAAGAAGGTTTTAGTCTTTAGCCTTGATTGTGTGCAGTGACATGTAGTTGTAAGAATGTTGTGAACACTTTGTTTTTAATTCCAGCGTATTTGATTGGTCAAGTACTGCAGTAGCTGTGCATTTAGAATTAACCTGAAACGATTTAGTTTATACTTATGTTGGTTTTATTTGTTTTCGCAGTGATGCTTATCATAGAACTTATAGCTGCTATAGGCCATTTTCTGCTGAACAGTGCAGATCACCATTCGACTGTTGATGTTTCCCACAGTTTAGTTTAGAAAACGCAGAGAGTGTAAGACGCCGCATTTCGTTGAAAAGAAACGACAGCGGTAAACAAACAATTAAGATAAACAAATCGCTCAGAACGGACCAGTCGGTCTCGAATTGACCTCTCGTTGATTCAGCAGTCAATTTATCAAAAGAAGCCTTCAGCACGAACCCTCTCACTACGGCGATGGATTTATTTTACCAAGCAGTTTTGTTTTTACTTGTGGTGGCGTCAGGTGTGCCTGCAACTGTGGCGTGTCCTTCAGCGTGCGACTGCCACAACAAAGAAGTGTGGTGCGAGAGCAGAGGACTGACCTCTGTGCCGGTGGATATACCAGCTGACACCAGGATGCTTTATCTGTTTGACAACAAAATAAAGACCATTCCTGATGGATCGCTGTCACGACTGAAGGTAAATATTTGGTCTGGGTTACTCACTGGGTGCAGAGTCAGGCGTGGGTGAAAAAATGACCCCTTGACCGAACCTGTGCTGTCCCATCGTCATTAATTACATGCTGGTGTTAAGATTTTTGCACGAGACTATGAGCACGATAAATAGCTGTTAGGACGCGTTTATCATAGTAACTACCAACTACATAGTCAATTGATGTTTGAATTCGTTTCTACAGAGTCTGCGACTACTTAGTCTATCTTCAAACCGCCTGAATGACAGCGCTTTCAAACCTTCGTTATTTTTGCAATTGAAACAACTGGTGAATCTCCAGTTATCTGACAATCGTTTGACGAGTATCCCAAGAAATGCTTTCGCAGGTAGGAAAGCAGTTCACAAATACCTGTACAAAATGGCCGCTTCCATCGTGCTTTGTACAACTTTCCTTAGAACACAGCTTAAAATCTTCGAAGCTTACCACAACAAGTGTTATAAATGACGCTTGATTATGCCGTCATACATTGTTCTTCAATCCAACTATGACCTCACTCGTAAATGAAGTCTATTAATATAAACCTGTTGATGTAGGGATGCCGAACCTCGTTAGAATCGACTTGGAAAACAACAAAATTATCTCAATTGACAGTGATGCGTTGAAAAACATGAGCAATTTACTCGAATTGAAGTTGAGTAACAACCGACTGTCTGACTTCCCTAAAATCGTCGCCTGCCCGGCATTGAGTCGTCTTTGCCTGGGCGGCAATGAATTGGTCCGGCTCCGTCCCGACGGTCTCAGGCAGGTCAACCTGGAACACCTCGAGGTAAGCGTTGTCATGGCAGCTGTAGGAGAAGGTTACGGATTTAAATAGCTTGAAATGGGCTTGATAGAAAGTAAAAATTTTGTTGGCGTGTTAACTGTGTGTGTGGCGTCTGTACAGCAGTATGGGATATCATTCTTTGTCTTGTGTCATTCAGTTGTCAAGAAATCGTCTTAACCAACTGCCGTCGACGCTTTTCGGCGGTTTGAGTAACATGAGGGTGCTTGACATCAGCAGCAACCAGATACACCGGGTACCGCAAATAATCAGGTGTGCTTTGATAAAAAGACCATTTAGCTACACAGCTTCTAGTGGCACGATATTGACTGCCGGGGCCGCCCATACCTCAGTGAATATTAATCGGATGGCAGCAGGTATTTAAAAGCTACCAACAATTAAACCCGGTGAAGAGGGGGCCCTCGTTGAGACAGCGATCGATGGGCCACTTAGTCTCGGTGCTCGCGCGTCCATAAGTTCATTATGCCGAAGAAAAATTGAACCATCCCACATGTAATAAGCACTTGTACCGTCCGACGAAGATCATTCTGAGCGCCCGAAAGTACATATTGCAGCTTGTAAACGGCTTTTGCGGTTAACGTGCCCACAGTTTTCCGTTCCTCGTAACGCAGATAAGAATTCTAATATCGCTGAAATAAAGTTGTGTTCTGCGTTGGAGGCAAATTGCTTTGCAATTTTAAAACGTTCGAAGCCGCCAGTTCAACGGTTCAATACCGCGGGTTTCGTTGTAATGTTCGCAAATTGCGATTTTAAATTCGTTTAATAAATCCTTAAATCACTGTTATTAAGTCAGATTCATCGACGTATTCCACGAGACGACGCTAAGAATTATTTCGGGGAAAAAGCAGCTTTTAATTGCCCTGTTGGCGGAAATCTTGAGTTTAACGAAATGCCTGTTTTACCTTTCAGCAACATGACATCGCTGCAAACACTGAATCTTTCCCACAACCCCATTACGACACTGGACGGCAAATTCCTGACTAACTTGCGAAGAATGAAAACTTTAGATATCGGCAGCTTGCAACTTTCCACCCTAAGGGAGGGCTTCATACCACGCGGGGTTTATCTCAACTTCTTGGACCTCACCAACAACCCTTGGAATTGTGACTGCGCCATCAGTTGGTTGACAAATTTCATGAGGTGACCCACGCATATCTGTACCATTTGTTATTACACTGGAATAACCCTGATGCAAGATACGCTTTTACAAGACTTCTTAGGTCACAATATATTTAAAAGATGACTTAATTTTTTCAGGCACGTTAGAGGTGCGTTCAGAAATGTAAACCAAGCGAAGTGCAGTCAACCGCCGGAACTCGCAGGGCGTCCATTGATTGCGCTTTACCAACGGGACTTAAAATGCAGGCAAGGACTGAGACAAAAATTTACGAACAATTTCACCTGATTTAGGGTGTGCGGTAAAACGCAAACATGTATGCGGCTTAATTGTAATTTTTTCTACCCAGTGGGTCACCAGGAAAACACAACAGCGCCAATAACATACCCCAGCCTTCCCCAACAAGTCGAAGACCTAATATAGACTTGTGCGCAGCTATGGCCTGCGCAAACGGAGCAACTTGTTACATAAACCGGACCACATTTCGTCCGGTGTGCAGGTAAGACCACCAAAGCAGCAACTACGGCACATATGTTAGTTCAATAGTAATGACAGCCTATAGCACGTTGCTAACACTGTAATTTGTCGTCGCCAAATATGCGTAATAATAAAATATGAGTGTGCATCAATAAAGGAATGTAAAAGTTTACGGTTTCAACGATGGCTGCTGTGTTATATAATATCATCAAGTAAATTTAACCGATTGCTTTGCGCAGGTGCCTAACTGGATACAAAGGCATGCTTTGTGACAAGCCCTTATACCGGCCCACCCCGTCGACTTCTACAACTACCAGCACAACTGCAATAGCAAGCAACACAGCCTTCAGACCTCAGATGATCATACAAAGCGACACGCTAACACCCAACTCGGTACAGATCATGCTGCCCAGCACTAGAAAGCGTTTGAAGGTGTCAGTTGCACAATTATCCCCCAACGGGACCATCGATCGGTCACCCAGGGAATTCCACATCCGCCCCACGGCTCACCCCTACACGGTGACGAACCTCGAGCCTGGGAAAAGGTACAACATTTGTATCAGCTCCACCGATGTCATTCAGACGTCATTACAAAGCAGGCACATCGTGGAGGACAAGCTGTGTGGCGAGGTGACTACCCTGCCCATCGCAACCCAGCCACAGGTTGAAGAAGCCACTGACACTAAGCACGAAGACGACGGAGGCGAAACGATTGTTAAAGGCGACGACGACGACGACGACAACACAAACGCTGGCCAAGAAACCGGGGACGATTCTCACATCGTAGAACAACCGAGTGGAGGCAATGCCCCGGTGGCTGATCCGAAAACGGATTCCGACTTCAAACTTCTTTATCCTGCTCTGGGAGCAAGTCTGGGAGCTTTCATCATCCTCATCCTTGTAATCCTCTTCTTTGTTTGTTACCGAAACAAGAGGAAACTGAAACAGGCGGATAACCGCAGCGTTGGAAGTCGGGGTCACGCCGAATATGTCGCCGGTAAAACGGGTGACCAAGAAATTGTACCCATGGTGACCCCCCAAAGGCGGCAACACCAACAGCGGACCAGCGGACCCCTGTTGGGGCAAAACGGTGACGTCTATCACACACCCGCGCACAGTTACCCATTGAATGGCGCTTCTCCTCAACGGGTGGGTACCCCAAACAAAACGGGGTCGTTTGGGAGGAGTAGCAACTCCGGCGGAAGTGTCAGCGGGGTCCCGCAAAATTACCCCATAGACATGCAAAGGTGCTGCACCACTGCGACCGGGGTTATGCATTCCGTCGCGCCAATGGTTAACGGTGAAGAAATGCGCTGCAGCACGACACCAAGCAGCAGCACTTACCAGTCGAACAGTGGACCTTACAACGGTCATGTGCCGTATACGACCGACCATGGGTCTGTTCTGACAAGCCGAGTACAAGAATACGTTTACAGACATCACGGCAAACCCGAGACGCTTTCCGAGACTTGCTTCCAAGAGCAGGGTCAGCCCGTGGTGGTCCCAGTCCGGTCCACCGGTACGGTAGTCAACCAGTTCCATCAAGGGCCAATAGCCACTACTACTGTGAGCCCAGCGACAACTTACCAACTAAACAATCCAGTAACCATGCCTGGCTACCAGGCCAGGTCACCCATGGCCAGGCCGCAGCCAGTATTGATGCATTACACGCCTTGTAAGCAACAGAGGTATACGAACTCGCACGCTGACCACTATAACCAGATGCCAATGACCAATGGACAAATTATTAAAAACTGTATGACGCCGGTTTTCCACGACACTATGGTCATGTAAATATTTCTTTTTCGACGGTCGTGGACCAACCTTGCTGTGACTACATAGATATCTTTATAATGCTGAAGCGAAAATTTTCCGAGTTTATGAACATAATAAATTCCCTTCCAAATATTATATATTTAGCGCTAATTTCCCTCCTACATATTCCTTGATAACAAACATTGTGAATTATACTGGTCAACAAAAATTTTGTTGCATTTCTACCAACACTTGTTCTTACCTAATTTAGGGGCGCTGAATCCGAATCTGACCTTATTTTTTTTCTGCAAGGTCTAGATTTTTCGCAAATTGAGATTTTTTATTTTTTATTTACTAAATTCAAATTTTCTGAAAATTACATGATTTGTCAAATGACGTTCTTGCTTATAGTCGAATAACCAACCTCAAAACAAAAATAGGTTCCCAGAAATTATTGTGTTACCACTAGCATTTGTATTTACAGAGAATTAGGCTGCAGATGTTTGAAAAAATGTAACAAAGATCATTTTTGCTGGTAAATACATGTAGGCTAATAAGCGATTTTTTTTGCTAAATGACATTGAAAAGAATGATGGCAATCCAATAACTTCTGCGTTTGTACGCTTTTTGCGTTTGCTGCTTTAATTTTATCATATGAAAAAGCAGGGAAAGTGTAAAGAAGATGATGAAAGGACTCGTTGTCAGGATTTAGAGCTTTAACAAACTGTGTCATGAGACGTGGTTTGATGTGCAGGGGCGGAAAAACAATTTTGTCTCTGCTTACGATTGGATTGAGTGTTACATTAGGCATGCCAACTTGAAATGTTTCACGTAAGGGCGCACCTTCTGTGTCCAATGTTTTTTACGTGCTCTGGCCTCTGCTGTCCCACATGCATAGATAACATAGAAATTTAGTGTATCCTCTTTGCTGACCTAGCAGAAAACTAACCATTTTGAGGTTAACACAAATGATCCAGTTGTGCTCATATTATCTGAGCAAATCCATAACAATTCTGATGTCATCATGCCGTTCCTTTAAGACAGTGGAGTGACCAACTGGAACAGCTTCATAAACATTTCAATTGTGTAAAAGGACACACTTGAGTCTGCGCTTGGAACTGTCCAAAAACAATCGCCATTGTTCTGGATCATACGAGGAGATACCCAGTTGTTCGAAAAGACCAGGTATATCGTTGCAATATACCAGCATATTTTCCTCTGAAAAATAGGGAAGAAAGAGTTCTTCTCTTTTTCGAAAATGGAAACCTTTACAGATTAATCTAGAACCTGCTTTTCCTTGAGTCTGGAGGCTAAGAGCTGAGCTTCTTGCTTGGACAAATCTAAATCACGTACTAAGTCATTCAGTTTTGATTGATTAAACGGCTGAACAGCTACTCTGGTTTCACAAGAAGAGTGTTCAGATTCTGTATCTGTTCTTTTATACTCCATTTCCATAACCTCTTCCCTTTCCGATTCAATTTCCTCATCTTCAGAAAATGTAAAACCACTAAAGACTGGAGGACAGAATCTATCAGAGTGCGGAACAGGTCGTATAGCTGATGGTATGGTATACTTGGACTCTTCCGCTTTCCTTTTGTTCAGTCTCTGAGCATTTCTTCGCAGTTATGGCACACAATATGTGGAGACCATTTCTTATCTTGATCGCCAAGATGGATGCCAATTTGCCAAAGTAAGCTCTGTAGGCAGGCTTCACGAACGATGTTATATTTCATCTTTGACGAAGAAAGCGTGTACACACCACAGATATAACAAAATGAATCGGGTTTATTTTTGCATTTACGAGTGTAAAATAGAGCTTATAACCTATCCTACAGCATCTATCCGCAATACCTCACTATAATAAAACTGCTTAGCTTCTTCAAACGCCCTTAAACAGCAGTAGGCTACAACTTAAAAGAGCTGAAAGCTTCTATCTGAAACACTGGTACTGTACCATACAGACAGCGCACAATAAATATGAGCCAGAAACGAAAAATTTTGAATTTTCGATTGCATAAAAACTAGAGCATGCATCAAGAAACTGATTGCAGATTTGAAATCAGCATCCGAAGATTGTGTAGAATCAGTTAAAAAATCTCATGCAACAAAAAATAAAATTGCAAATTGCAAAAAAAATTGCTGACCAGTGATAATTATCTTTGCAGTTCAGCAATAATTTACTGTAGTCGCCACTTAACTATATAAGACATGGTGGATGTAAGCCAACTCTGCGCGATCGTATCATTGTTGCTGTTTTCATTTGGTTGACCTATGGGCTCTTTTTTATGGACGCTGGACGTTTTTGATTTTCAAAGATTTCCGAATTTTTTCTGCTTTTCTATAACTTTTTTTGTTTGTTTTCGTGCTTCGTTTGGAAGTTATTGTTGCTTAAAAGTTAACGCTGTGCCAATATTGCATTCGTATTTCTTTTTGCCTTTCAAAAGAATTGACGCTTCGTATTATACTACATCGCTTGAAGTGCGCAATTGTACCCGAAACTGCATAATGTAACAGTCATTTAGAAAAATAAAACTCCAGCCTTCGAGTATAAAAATGGAATTGCACTTAAGTGACCAGGAATCACACAGAAGTCAAATTTTCTGATAAATAAAATCAAAAATGACAGTTCAACGAACGAAAAAGAGCTGCCGTTTGCAATGAGCGTCGAGAAGTGAGTTATCGTCGAGTTGCAAAGGCAGTTATAAAAAAAACGCCAAACAAAACCGTGTGTCCACTAAACTACATGATTGTCAAACAGCTGATAGTTGGAAAGGGAAGGAGATATACCAGTGACGTAGGTGCCAGGAAATCATTTCAAGGATAAAGTTATTGGCCTTGACCATTCACAATTTTGCCGGATTTGACAATGAGAATATTGACATTGTCATGCTGGCTGCAATAATTTAGTGATGAAATTTGGCCCATTTTACTCTAAACCGAGCGATGGGGCGTACTGGTCCGACAAAGTACCGAAATACATCTCCAAAACTGCATAGTCTTATGGCTGCAAAATATGGCTGAAATCAATAACGACATACCCGGTTGATGAACCAAATTCTAACGTCTGAAGGCAAGACGAGAGATTTCGTTGATCCAGCGCTCGAAGCTGCTTACTTCTGGACTGAAAAACAAATTGTTGATCGTTGTTTTGAAAACGTCGGCCATATTTTTAAGCAGAAAATGGCGGCGGGGAATGCCAGTTGGGCAAAATGAAATTCAATGGGCGACTGTTTGAATGTTTTTACACAAATTTATTTTTACCTTTGTTGTGCATGCAATTGTGTCCCATCCTGTGACCAAGATATAGATTGAACTAAATCAAAGCCAAAATCTTCCTTTCTTAAATAAAAATTCTCATAAAAGTAATGTACATGTATAAGCATACGAAGACATATAATTCCCATGATCATAACTCCAGCTAAATCAGAGCAAGTACTAAGCCATTACAAATTCTGTTACCACACATAGAAATCCCCTTATCAATGTTCCAGATTGAAATTCCACTTTCATCTGCCACAGCAAAAGTGTTGTCAGCAATTGTGTGATGCCTTAACAATTCTGGCCTCTTCTTAAAGCCTGTGAAAGTAGCAACCGGGTTGATTGGTGCAGATTCAGAAAGCCCATTAGACGGTAGCTTCCAAAGTTTTACCTGAGAATAAGGTATTTTACTAAACTAGTGGCACTATCGCACTGCAGAAATACTTCACAAAAATTTATTTTTTTTCAGGTATGTAAAAATGCGTTAAAAACAGAATTGGTACCAGTGGTTCACAATAAAAAGAGTGACAACGTTCATACCGACATCTTTTTGCAAACAACAAAAACAAAGCCTACGCACTGTTGTATCCTGAGACGCAGAAAGTAGAATGTTATGATGAAAGGGCGACCATTCGAGAATAACACTATCACTATGGGCAGATAATGTTGGATTTTGCCACATTCGTCCGGGATGATTCACACCAAATATCCCAATCTTTCCGCTTCCTGTAAAGTTTTTGCCTTAATAACATTTAACAAACAGCCGTATTACTATTTTACCTGCTGAGCTAATGTTGCTAGCTATAAACCTTGTTCCCACTGCAAGACCATTTCCAAAGCAAAGTGGCACTTCGACGGATATGTCGGTGAAACATTCCTGCAAGGAAGTAGAAATATTGATAACAAAACACAAGATAAAAAATAGAACTGTACAGTAACACAATGCAAACAGTGGCGAAGTGGATTTTGTTGAACGTTTCTTCAATTATGCAACATAAACTTCACCAATAGTAATACAGATCAGGATTTAATGTGTGAATTCGATGCCATAAAACTAAATTAAGTTTCAACATAAACTTTCCATGCCACCAATACAAACCTCTTTTTTGGAACCTTTAACAACGCTGTTCTTGTATTTCGAAGCTTTGAACCGATGCATTCTCAAACGGTAAAACGGATACAAAATTCAAGAAAAGCTTAAAAAATATTATCCCAAACTCTCTTTCCTATGCAGAGGAGATGCATAAGTACTCTGTGATTACTTAGTCTGCTAAGTTCACCTGATTAATGCCAATGAAGTAAAAAGTGATTCTGAGAAGCAAACCTGCAGCCTGTGGAGCATTTCAGCCAACAGCAGTTTATCAAAAATATGTTACATCACTTTGATTTGACAACAAATCAAAAATTCAAAGTGGTTGGTTATGATTTTAACTGTTTGTCATTCGTTCATTTCTGTCTCATCTACAACCTTATCACCATATTTTGAGCAAAAAATTGCTAGATCCACAAATGCACTTTAAGGTAAAGAACCATGAGCATCAATCATTAGAATCATGAGCATCAAATCTGTAAGAGTTTCAGACTTACATTATTACATTACATTACATTACTTACATTAGCATTGAACTAGTTAAAAAACCACAGAATTCTTCTATTTTTATCAAATGTTCTTGTATTGTTTTCTGGGAGTAAACGTTTTAAACAAAAACCTTTGAAAGACAAAAGTTTGCTGAAAATTGCAATCCAGCAGTAAATTAGGCTGCATCATAATTGCAGTGTTTCAAATATGAAATTAGTACAAATACATTATGACATGGTTTTAAAATATTAAACTAATTTATCTAATTACCCAAAACCTACACTGGAAACAAAACCACAGATTGATAGTGAAATGCTTGGCATATGTCCATATGTGCATATGAGATGAAAAGATCAATATGTATACAAAATTATTTTATATTCACGCAGTTAAGCTGATTGCAAAAAAAAAACACAAATAAGATACAAACAATAAATAAACTTCATCTACACATGTAAACAGATCCTGAGCACAATGTCTCATTTTTTAGTGACTGCACATTTATCACACTTTCGAAAAAGAGGACCACAGACTTAGGACCCTAAATTTTTCCGTCCTGCACAACTGAAGTTTCATGGGAAAGTGCCTTCCCGCCTTTTATAAACTAAGAATTTTGACGACTTCCACCTTTCAAGCTCATATGTGAAACAATTAAAAAAAAAAAAAAAACTCAAGTTATAACCATTTTCTTCTCGTTCAAATTTGATATATCGTTATTCAACAAAAGCTTGGAGACGTTCATGCAAACCACATAATTTATGTACACCAAATTCTAAGCCAGTACTGCTAAGTGCTATCTGCTATATGCTACCCTTCCTTGGCTGCGATGCAATACCTGAATATTAATAAAAAGCAATTTTGTATTTATAAACTTTAAATGTTATGGACAAATAGGTTATGCCAGGATAAAAGGAATTGCAAAATGGTTTTTCTAGTGTTTATAAATTGCAAAATATAAACGATGGTTAACTTAGTCATGCAACAGAATATAACACTTTGTGAATTTCCTTTACTTTTGCACTCCCACGTCAGGTTACGAGGAATTATTACATCATAATTTTATTTCTATTGCGTCATAATTCCTTCCCATTCAAGCCTTCATGTCGGAGTGAAAAAATATAGGAGACTACTACTGAAAAGTTTGTACGATGCTACAGGTTTCTCGCAAAATTGCCATTTTGTCCTACATTCTATATTATCGGTATGACGTTGGCGTGGCGCAAATTTTGGCATTGCATTTATTGGTGTATTTACCTGGCACATTGAGACTCCTTACTGGAAAGTTAATAAGATGCGTTGGCTTCAAATTTGCCATTTTGCCTTATATTTTATGTTATAAATATGTTGTTGTGGCGCAAATTTTGGCATCACATTTATTGACACACTGAAAGCAAAGTTTCCAAAAGGGAAAGAGAATCCACTTTGTTAATATACCGAAACTTAGCAAAAAAAAATTAACATGATAATAGAACTTAATATAGAATATTAATACAGTGCAGTATATTTCCAATTTCCATTCTAACCGCAGTCTGTAAATTTCAGAAAACCCTTAAACGGATTTAAGAATTACCTATAGATCGAATCATGGTGCACAAGCTACGTGATATAGCTTCAGGATATCACGGATCGAAAGTTTAAAAGTTAGGAGTTATTCCCGGAGAACTTATAGCCATATAGGTTAATGCTCTAATACAAGCTTTTGGAAAAAAACTTCACTTGATTCTTCTTCTACTAAGCGTTATATTTTGCAACCGATGGTAGCCTATGACATTAATGAAATTTGATGCTTGACCAATAAGTTTTAAAACATTCACCTTTTCAAAAATGGTAGAAATTACCCGCACGAATTGACATAGGCTATTATTTTGATAAACCTATTGTGATTAGCAGCCTGTATCTTCCTGCAGTGTACTTTTCCAGAAGGGGAAGTCCCATTGACCATTTTTTTATCAATTTACAATTATGCAAGTTTACAATAGTGAAAACAAAATAATACTATTATAAGGTTAACGTTAGCTTTTGGTACACACTACAAAGTACTTTTTATAAACTACTGTATATCGTTTCGAATATTAATTATCTGCTGTTAAATAATTATGCAATTGGTGAGATTAGAAATAGGAGGCTTTGTTGATTTTGAGAAAATCGAATAAAGTTTTATTTTTTACAATAAACTTTCAGCGATAACTGAGAATCTCTTTTTCACCTACCATTGTCTTCTTCTCCAACATAACAATCAACTTTTCGAACGCATCTTCTGCCGTTCTTAATGAAGCCTACATTGCAAACGCAATCCTCCACAGTACCGGATATTGTACAACTGGAAAAAAAAATCAAATTTTCAGTAAAGTAAAGTGAAAAATCTAATCAAGATCTGAACAAGATGAAACATTGCAAGTTACCTCACTGATGCTGAAGGGCTGTTGCATGTGTCAGGACAGGGGAGGGCGCATCCTTCGTAATGGCTGTTAGGTGGACATTCTAAGCTCGGCCTGCCCAGCTCTTGCCGCCAGTTGCAGAGGTCAGCGCCTTTTTCTTGACATGCTGTGACGTAGCTTTCAATTGCCTTAATAATTCAATTAATAGTCAAAAAAGTAAAAGTTATTGATTAAAGTTTCCTTTGCTGCGTTCTTAAGAAACGAGCAGACGAATCATACTTTGGTTGCAAAACAAGTTCTTACTTTTGTGATGTCTTCCTCGTCGCCATCGGTAGCACACGCATCAAACACGCAATTATCCATGAAGTTGATTGAATCAACCAAACCCATGCACCGGTCCTCAAGCTTCTTTATCCCGCCGCAGTATTGGGGTCTTTCCCTGAGTTAACAGGGAAGAATAAAATAATATGATACTATATGATACTGTGTAAGTGTGTATGATATTGGAAATGTACATATATACGGTATACTGTGCTGTATATCATACTGTATATATGATACTGACATTATATATGATACTGCAATACTATGATATTGTATGAAATCCACGTTTTCCAAAATCATGGTTAAAATATTTTTACCATTTTCTTCTATCGCCAGGAGAACAAAAAAAATGGATCTGGAGTTTCATCGGCACAATCTCCAACCTGGTGACTGTCACCAAACTCATTCACATCATCTGTTACGGTTCCATCAGATTTCTCAAGATCATCACTTTCATCATCGTTGTAATTGCCGCATAACCCATTGATCTGTAAAATCACGCATACCTTAAAGCATGGACATTTTAGATAATTATTCATTATAATAGAAAGCAACGTGACAGAATGAAACAAAAATGTAGCAGATAAATCTTCAAACGAACTGACAGACGTGGCTTAGGATTGCAAAACGTGTAGGGAGCTGCGAAACATCTGTTGCCCCCGCAACCTTCTTGAGAGGATGAAGTAGGATCCAGAGAGAGAGAGAGAGAGAGAGAGAGAGAGAGAGAGCTTTACGGAAGTAACCTTTTGTTTGTAGGTGCTTGGTATTTTAACGACCAGTCCATCTCCGTTAAAGCTCACTCTAAGATGATACTTGTGATACTTGAAAAGATGAAAAGCGAAAGTTTCACCTCCCTTATTCAGGCCCTTACGAAGTTAATCACGTTAAGAGTACATTTTAAGAGTGCATTTAAGAGTACATTTTAACAGGCTGAAACTAAGCAGAGGAGACTTATTAGTATTACTACAGCGTTACCTTCATATAATCAAGCTAGTTGTCCAGAAGATGTCCCCCAGCAACTAGACATGCCCTTGACTGGAGCTTACTTTTTTAATAGGGCGATCAAATGCAAATCGTCACGAGAGTAACAATGTTAATAACGTTTGCAACTCCCGAAATAACGGTCGACTTCGCCGAAGCCCACGTCGCACTATTCGTTACCCAGACGTCGAAACTCGAAACGTATTAATTGTTTATTGTGTGATGCTTCATACTATGTTGTTGACTAATTTCCTATGAGGTAACTTTTTTTTCCATTTGAACAACTTGCACAGCGAGGCGATATCTAAAACAGTCTTGCCACAGACACAAGGCATACGACATTTTCAAACTAACTCGATACTAACTATAAACTTAATATTTTAAGCTGTGAAGTTGTGAACCATTCCCAAACTGCAGTGCTATATATCAAAAAGACATCAATCTAATGATTCACGATATTATCACACGATTCTATGACGTCACAAAGTAACATACGATCTGTAGGTATTCTCACTGATATTTCTGTGTCATCTAAAGCTCCATAAATCATTGCTCGAAACAATAACAACGAAAAGAAGCAAACAAAATAATTGTGAGGAGGATTTATGCCACTTCAGGCAAGCATGTCCGACAGACATTTTACGACCTGTAAGTACGCATAGATTGTTCAATTTTGGCTCTGCATATCGGACACTCTTTGAGAGCTTTTGCGCACTCGGTGCAGCTGCAGAGGTGCCTGCATGGTACAAACACTACCTCAGCAGGCTGATCGAGGCAAATCTTGCATCTCTTCTCTTCCTGCAAATCGCGAATACGTGCTTCCATTGATGGGGTGTCGTCTACGAAGAAGAATTGAAAAGCTCCGTGAAAGATTTATTAAACCGACATACTTGTTGATATCTTTCAAGTAAATTGTGGGAGTGCCCAAGTAACAATTATAGAACATTGTGATTCAAGTAAAGTGACAAGTTTTGAAACCTGACTCACTTGACGTAGAAGCAAAGGCATCATTGCCGGGGGATAAAGTGATTGATGAATTGGATTGTTCCAACCTATTGTCAAAATAGATGTAAATAACATCGCATTAATGAGGTTAAGAAAATAATTTTTACCGAAACTTATGAAACCGCCCAAAATGGATAAATAAAAACTTGAGTTTAATTTAGAATTAATGTCGTAGCTCACACATCTCAACCTGCGCCTTTCAGATGACTTTGACTGCTTTCCTGCACAGAAAGGAACATATGACACAGAATATACTGTATAACGATTAGGCAGGAAAATACTTCACTGGCAATAACATATTCATTGGTTCCAGGCCGATTCAAGCCACAAACTATTAAACTAAGAATGAATTTAGGACAACCCAACCAACGACCATGGGTAGAAATGTCCTAATCATCACCAAACATACCTGATGCTGCCAATTTGTTGAAGGCATTTCTTTGCACTGTCCCTTGAATCACAACTGATCCGCAGGATACTAAAACATCGCCTTTTTCTTGAAGAGTTCTCCATCTAAACATATATACATAGCATTGATAGGAACATGAGTATGCTCTGTGTAAGTCATGTACGATACCAGTGTTTTATTGGCTTCAGTCATCTTTAGTCACATTCTCACTTGATTTCACTCGAGTCTGGTTGAAAGTCAAGACGGCGAAAAATTTTAAGCAACAAAATCAAATATTTCACATTTTTATGTAAAAAATATTTTGTTACATTTTTAGGTAACAAAATATCTAAATAAGCTTAGGTACAAATAGGTAATCAGATATTTCTATAAGAAATTACTCTTCTCCAAAAAATATCAACCAGATTAATTTGGAAAGAGCCATTACGCTTTGATAACCGGTTTAATTCAAGGTATGATGTCAGGAAAATCTTCAAGTATTGAGTTACAATTTGAATGGATTCGATGTCGCTCAAGTCGTAAAAAAGACTCGGTCACAAAACTGATGTATACTTCCACATCAGTTACACGTGTGATAATAAATGCAGCAATAATAATAATTAATCATTGTAATGAGTGAATTGATGTCAAGAAAAAGCCACATCAACACCAAATTAAAAAAGTGCCAACTGGTAATTACAACTAAATAAACACAGAAAATTATTCAGCAACCGGGAAGTGCAATAAAAGTGACCTGTCTTTGAGATGAGCTGGTTTCCGATACGGCGGGAAGTCTACATGATCGAATATCTTCTTCCATTTGCTTTGACCGAACCTCTTCACTCCAGTGATGAGTTTTGCATCCGACGTTGGAGAAAACACCTGAACGAGAGCAAATTAACGACACCAAGAAGGTTGGTCACGTGTACACGTCCGTGTGCTTCGTCTCCTCAACTCACATGTTTTGTTCTTTTCTTTGCCGCGATGTAAAATATTGGATTCAATTTATCAGCAGGTCTGTATGAGAAATATTTGAATGACGTCACAATGACCAGTAGTAGATAAAAATTCACTACAAGCAAATTACTTATTGTTCCTGTCATTGTCTATGTTTTCAGCGTCATCTTCCAACTCGGCGATTTCGTTTTCCTTGTGAGGTGACTCAGCATCTTCATCTCGTGCTTTGTTTGATGATGTCACAATAGTTTGGTGATGTCTGTGATTAAAAAAAAAATTTCTTTACGAAAATATAACAGAAAATCAATCTGTACAAGCGAGTAGCACGCGGCGTGAATACTTTGTTAATTGTTTGTTGGAATCCTCAAGCACCGATGCGTGGCGATTGGTTGACTCTGCTTCTGACCGGACAGGACTGGGACTGCAAAAATGGGAGAGAATATTTTCTGTGGCCAAATAGAATTCAAACCTAAAAGGCAGCACCCAGTGACTGGGGTTGCTCTGCATCCTCACGTCTCTTCCTCTTGCTGTGAAGGCGGCACACTGACCAGGGAAGTCGGACTCATTGAAGGTTGCTCCTCATCACTGATTGACTCGTTCCTCGTCGCTCGAGTAGCATCCATTTCTGATGCAACATTTTTGTGATTTCTATGTTATCTTGCTAATAACAACCAAAACATTTTGAACAAACGAAAAGATTTGGAAATTTGGATACCTTTCACTTCGATTCTTCTTTCTTAATCTTCAACAAACTGAAAGCAAAGATACTCTTTCATATGCAGTGTGGCAATATATTATTCATTACTAATTACAACTGTTAAAAATTTATTATTAATAAAATGAAATAACTCTGCTTATACAAGTTGGAGTGAGAGTTTCCAGGGCTTGTTCGACAAACTGAGCAGTCTGATTCATAAATCGATCGATCACTCGAAATTTGCTTTTGCTTTCAATGGTGCTATTGGCGAATTGGGGAATATTATACTGTACTCTGACTGTTTTTTAGCTCTATCTGATCAACGACTAAAGCTAAATTAAAAATAGTAACAAAACTGTAAAAAATTCGGTCCAAGCCAAGTGTGTCCCTTAAGCTGGCTGGAAAACTGAACAGCAGTACATGTAAATGTCTTTCACTCTTCCAGCAAAAAGGGATGCGTTATATATTCAGTTCCCATTTGACAATACCCTACACGAAATTAGAAAAAATTTACCTAATATTGGCAAATACAAAAGAAATCAGCGAAACGAAGCGTGATGTTAATTGACCGTGGGATAGAGAAGAGGCAATGATCGAAAACGTTATAAATTATATCATGGTGAGTTTAGAACTGAAGAAACAAAGATCGGCGGCCTAGAAGGTTAATGATGCAAAGCCTTTTACAACTGACACAACTCGACTTGCTGTATTGTCAGGAAAACGTTCCTCAATGAGCTTGATTGAGGCGCGACCACCAGGATGCGCGATATTACGTAAGAGATCAAATACAGTGCGATGCACAATATTACCTAAGAGTCAAATACGAATTTCTCCGTTTTGAAAGTGCAACTGTTCCACGTAATGCGACCGTGGCCAATCAAGCCTTCCCCGGTGAATATAACTTCAAAATTCGGGTCTTCTTTGTGACTTCACAAATACAACAAATTTAAGTGTCTAAACCACCTCATTACCCACGATCTAACGCTAACAATGGAACAAAGAGTTCCGGACAAACAAGTACTAATTTCACAAATAATAATTCACCAAACCAACGCGATTAATTTAACTAAACATGGCAACAACGATCACCACACACAAACATTGGCCAGTTTCACAAATCATACAGCAAGTGGTAATTTATGGCACAGTGATAACTTAACATATTCATCACCCACCTTTCAGAAACCAGACTATCAACGCGGAAATCACCCTTGCGCAAAATCATTCGCGGGCAACAAAAAACATTCGGCGATCGACGTTAGATTAACTCGGTTAACCCCGTCGATAGCACCTACTTCCAAAAGAGACTGTCCCTTGTTAACTGTTTATGATCACGCCAATTGAATTCTTTTTTATGTAGATAGCGCTGCAGCAACTTCTCTTTCGTCGGCTAGTTTAGCTCACAAATCAAACCCCAAACCGCAAATGTTTGTTTATGCTTCAGTTAAGTCATTGTATAAAATCACATTTATCATGGGTTTTATTTGATAAGTTTAGTTGTGAGAAATGAGAATAATGAGTACGATTGTTTGATTTATTGCTTTTGACTGAGCGAGGTCTTACCCAGCTTTTGTTTCGTTAAAGCACTTGGACATTTCCATTCAATTTAATTTCTCTAATTCGTTTCAAAGACCCTGACTCTCTATGGGAAGCCTTTCCGCTTGACTAAAGAGCTCTCAATGTGCCAAAGTTTATTAGTTTATAATTATAATTAATTATAATAGGCCTACCATTTTTCCTCTTTTAGGGTTCAATTCCAACTTTAACCAAGATGAGCCATACAAGCAAAACATACACTTAGTAAAAGCAGTTCAAAATCAGCCGAATTGTTTACCGCTAACTTACAAAGGTGTCAATGTTATTCGTGTGAGTTTGAATATTTTGTTCGTCACTTGCTGCCACTCTGCGGAATCGTTTCATAGGTTGAATACCACTGTGTGGGACTTTTATCGCAAACAACGCCATCCAGTGAACACACTAAACGCATAAAGAGTTCAATTAAAACACGCAAAATTCAGGCAATATTAACAGAACCAACTATATAGGGCACCTAATGCCTTAAAAATAAATGATATAAATAATCCGACAAACACCGGAAAACCGATTTTTAAAGCAATAAACTCAAAATTAGGTAAAATGCCGTAGATACATTGGTAGACATTGCTGATAACACTCCTAGTATTATCTAAATCTTATAACACTCTTATACTAGAATTATCCCAGTGCTTATAGAATTACTTACAGCGGCGATGTCTAAGAACTGAAAGCATGAAACTTGGGTGGCGAGCTCCCGCGATGAAAAATGGTACAAGGCGGACACAGCCAAGAAAACGGATGGAAACTGAAGACTTTTGATGTCCAATGTAAAGAGGTCGATCAACTAGAATGGAAATAAGAACCGTTAAGATTACTCGACGCTTGACGCAGTTTCTGAAACCGCACGTTAAATATCCAGCAAGTGAAGATGTGAGGTAGCTGTACGCGGAGAGTCCCGATATTAGTTATATTGTTTGCTAATTGCTAATAACTGCATGAATGCAAAACACAAGCAAAGTGGGTCAATAAATCGGCGGCAACTCACAGTCGAAATATTCATATATTCGAGATTAGGAAGACGACATAATAGAAAAAATATAGCAAATTTTACGAACAGAACCGGACCAGGACGCTGGTGACATTTTAAGCACTAGATGCATCTGAGACGTTGTTTCATCAAAGTTTAGGACCGTTACCTTTCACACAAGAACTGACTGCAATTTATTCCCACCTGTGCTATGTGGACAAATGTTTCTTGCGGATATTGAGGAAGGAAAAAAAGCGGATGACGGAGCATTGGCGGCGAAAGCGGCGTGACCGCGTGAGCTGTCTGAAGATAAACGTTTACCCAGGACACCACTGTGACTGGGGAAAGCGACCACTTGAGTGTGCTAAGGATTAACAATTCCTGGGATATGATTTCTTCCTCCGTGCAAGCTCCATCGGTGACGTAGGCAAAGTCTGTTAACTTCGGGGGATAGATTTCCTGTAGAGACACAAAAGTTTAGCAAAGACCAATATTTAGAAATCATTTCTCCTAAATACTGTTTACCTGCGTGAATATAGGTTCTTCAAATAAATTTTATTCAAAAAAATGACAAACTTACTTCTAATTTCGCGGCGATAAATAAGGCGGTGACACCGACAAGCTGTAACCTCGTTTTGTGAATGTTGGTTGTGTTGTAAAGATATCGATCAATGTAGTCGATCGCTAAATAAAACGTCTCCCAGTGTAAAGTATACACCTTTGATGCCTGCAAAGAGACACACTAGCGTTAGACAAGATACTTTCCATTATCTTGCTTTCCCCTAGAGTTTAGAAGTTGAGTTGCTACCTCCATTAACTAGTCTAGCAGGATGGTGCGCACTAGAGGTTTCAAATCTTCGTGTCTCGACAAGTAAGCGCTGTTTCGGTAATAAATCGAATCTTTCTCGACCATCGAGCGCCATAATTCGTCAGAGTCGGCCCAGCTGAAACAAACAAGACGATTTGAATGTGGGCTCTCAGATTGAGAACAAAAATAACAACACATGTGGTTATGGTTAATGTGAAAGTTAAAATTGATGTTAATAATAGTCATATAACAAGATAAAGATATAAACAAGAGAAAATATAATAATGAAGTTGTTCAACTGGCCAAAACAACGGCGACCACAACAACCAAAACCATAGCATCTCATAACGAAATCCAATAAATGTCACAAAATGTACATGGCTCTAACGTTCCTTACCTTTTCAAGTTTCAAAATTTGTCCTGAAATGTTGTACGAATTCGCGATGTGTGCATAATCATGGTTGCTAACTTTTGCTCGCAATCTTGTCAAAGAACGATTTATCTTACAAACTTACAAAAACACTGCTTTCGATGACCACATTGACGCGGTACTCTTAGAAACCCCATTTAAAAAAACTGCCACTCCACTCTCCACAGCTAATTGCCAACTCACAGTCTCTCGAATACCTATAAAACGTGGACACGTGGTGGAAACAAAAGACTTAGCTACCCGTGACTCGACACTCAAAATTCCGATGTGGCTACATTGGTATGAAGCCAGCCTGTTGAAGCAAGACTGCCTTTCATTTTTCTCTCATGAAACCGACTGATCTTAGTGATCTAGTTAACTGTTTCATGCAAGAGGGCTTAATAAAATAACCCTCTCTCTCTCTCTATCACGTTCTACAAAACGAGATGCTACATAACTTAGGCAAATAAAGGGACGTAGCGAACAAAGAAGACCCAACAGCCAAGTCGGCGAAATTAAACTAAAGCTGAAACATAGCTTACGGCTCCGGCCCGGCCCTCCTTTGTCACGAAACAAAAAGCGTGAAGCTTGCCACGTAGGTGTCTCAGGAGGCCATTCCAAGAAGTCAGCAACTTTTTGCAAAGTTCGCACTTGAAATCACCTTTCCCATTATTTTTTTATCGTGCACGACTTTGCAGTCGCGCGATATGTTCAAATTCATGACACCACAGTATCTAAAACAATTACTAACACCATTATGTCATTATTCTCGGAAATGTTTGGCTTTTGTTTTCTTTTACACATAGAAATCAAAAAAAGCATTGAAAAGCTGAAGGTATTTTAAATTATCTTCCATTCATACTTGAAAGCTGTTGGAAATAATAGTAGAACTTACGGACAGTTTTTCTTCTTATTTAATCCAGTATTAGAAGATCCCGATTTTGTGATTTCCGACTGCACTTGTCCATAATGCTTATTCATGACCCGTCATTTTGTTCTGTTGCGGGGTCACTTTTATCATCTCCCTGCTGTTATAAAAATAAAATTTGCTGTTGTTCAATTTCATTTAAATTTAGATGGTTTAAGTGTCTATATACCTGTGGCATCGTAATGATGACAAAAAGTGCACAAACAAAGGTGCTGTTATCCACCCTGGAAATGTTTTACTTTTCCCGGGGCTGCCAGCATTGGCTCTTATGTGACAGCCTCCAGGTACAGCAATTGTTTGTTGCTGCCGTCACTGCTCGCGCCATACGTTTTATGAGTCGAACTGAACTCGATGTTATCGGCCAGTTAATTGCGCGAATTAGGTTGGTGAAATTACTCCATAAGTTTCAAGTTGCAAAGACTTAAAGAATTAAATCACTACGGGCATAGCAAAACCGGATTGCCAGATAAGTACCTTCCATAACGCAAAACGCCTTCCAAAACCATAAAGCAGTTACATGACAAAATCTGTCAACGTATTTCGTTTTTACGGATTTCGATAAACTAATTACACTGGTCAACAGCCAATTTGCTTCTGAAACGAATGAGGTCAGTCTTGGCTAATTTGGGGTCGCTGATCACGAATATCAACTTTAAATTTGTTGATTAGCTCTAGTTTTTGAGATATGGCACCATGCCAAAATGTGCTTTACTTTCTGAAGCGGAAAATAGCGTGCGTTTTTCTGTTGTAGCTTGGATCGATCAGATAGAGTTGCGCACTTAATATATTTGTTGGAAGGTAGATGACGTTTCTATTCATATTATTTTTATTTTGACATGTTTGAGTTGGGTTGTTTGCTTGCTTCTTTTGTAAAAACTTTATGTGTTTAGTCTTAACTGCTCTTTCTGCATTTGCCTCGTAAATGCATAAAAAATGCAGACAATTTCTCTTACATTTGTGGTGAAATAACTTTTTCCAGCACAAAAGCGAAGTATAACGGCTGTGGTCAGGAAAGCAAACCTTGTATTCAACTTGTATTTTGGATGCAAAGTTGGTGATCAGGACAAGAGTTGGGCCCCTCACATATGCTGTAACTCCTGTGGTGCAAATCTTCGGCAATGACCAAATGAAAAAAAAAGAAAATGTATGCCCTTCGAGAGAAGAGAGAAGAACCTACTGACCATATTAGCGATTGCTACTTTTGCATGATCTCCCCGGTTTGTAAAGATTTGTCAATATAGAAGAAGCAGAGCATGCAATACACAAATATTCCATCTGCAATTCGTTCCGTACTACAAGGAGAATTACTTCCCGTTCCTGACGCAACTAAGGAATTCACGTTATGTTACGTTGAAACATATCTTCCAAAGAACCACACCTTATAACTCCAAATGAATGGCACAATCTTATCCGGGATTTGGAACTACCTAAAAGGCTTTAGACTTCAGCTATGGAAACTTCTGGCAGAATCATCATCTTCGAAGACGGTGAATTTGATCAAGTGCCATTTGGCAAAGAGAAAATTGCATGGGAAGCGTTTAAGTTGCTGGCCACAAAATTCTTGGGGAAAAAAAGAGCTGACAACTACACAGAATTGATGTCCAATCTCATTAAAGCATACAGATGCATGGAGTGCAATATATCACTGAAGATACACTTTTTAGACTCGCACCTGTTTTTTTTCCACCAAACTGTGGAGATGTTAGTGATTAGCATGGTGAGCGATTTCACCAATGCATATCTACAATGGAAAAGAGGTACCAGGGAAAACAGAACCAATCAATGCTTGCTAACTTTTGCTGGATGATATCTAGGGATGCTCCATTAACCGTATTCAATCGACAGGCCAAAAAGGAGAAGAACAGATAAAATAGATTAGAAATTTATATTTGACAAGTGACAATTATTTGTTGCATACGCTATGCTGAAATATAAACGCATGCAATTATTACACTGTTTGTAGATTGTTACTGTTCTGTTCAATAAAGTGCAACAGGGCTTGCCATATGTAGATCAACATACAAAAATAAAAAAAGTTTTTATCTTTTAAACTAGAGCAAATCAGCAATTTTAACCAACATTTTTGGATTCAGCGTCCGAAAATACATAAGAATCAGTTGTTTTCTTATCGGAAGCAAAACATTTTTGAAAAATTGTTGACCAGTGTTATCGGTCTATTCGAACTCGGCAATATTACGTAATAAGTGAACCTGGGTCTCCGTTATATTCAGCAATTCATTTGATCAATGATTAACATCACAACATCATATCATGACTTGAAAGACTAAATCACTCCGGATTCACATTACAATTGGCAATTAACCCGGAGAGTTAAACTTTTCACGAAATCATAATTATTTTTAAAGGTAAAGACGTGAAAACCAATACAAAGTGTAATTGTTGCGGCGGCAATGAAAGGATTGCCATTTGGCTACCATATGTAATCTTTTGTTATTTAGGGTTTATATTTGCCATAATTTCAGTTACCATTTGCTACATAGAGTTAACAGATGGCTACTGAGTGTAGCAATTTGCTAAATAGGATTAATTTTTGGCTACCCATGGTAACCTTTTCTATCTCCAATTACCAATTGCCACATAGAGTTAACAGAATTACAGAATAACATTTGAGTACTGTACTTCCAGATACCATTTGCTAGTCTTTTTGAATTGAGCGAGAATTCGCGCAAATGTAACTGCAAAGATTCGAACTAACTAGACAGGGTTGTAGAATGGGGTTTGTTATATAGTAGATTGTATCTGTAGTTTGTACAAAGAAAGTTTCATGTCAAAATTAATCACAAATACCAGAACGTCCTACCCTGCAAATGTTTCATCTTGTATGTGTACAGGTTAATGGACTACAACGTTTTGAAATCACAAACTTGTGGTAGACGAAAGTGTTTTAGGTAAAGAACCGCAAGATGAAGCCAGACTAGTCTATTTTTTGAATTTCGACTCATCTGCGTCATTTTTTGTAATGGTTGAGCGAAGCATGACAGATAAGACACACAGGTTTAGCTCAAAGTCAGTGTATACAAATTCTTCCTCCCATTCCGTTTTAAAAGTTCTATTCTCCTCTTCATACTTTCTCTTTTTGCAATAATTCCCCAACAACATTTCTTGGATAAACTCCTTTTGCATTTATTTACATAACCGTAACCCACACTGAAAACTAGTTCAGCCCTGACATGCAGCTTAAATCTGACGGTTTACTTAACTACAGTGTACAGGTTAGCACACTTCTTCACAATAATTTTTTCTTCGGAGTGTAGTTTGATTATTACTAACAATCAGTCGACTGTTACTGCTTGTGGTAGAACGCATTGTTTCATAATCTGATCAATTAACTCGTCTATACCGGAAAAATGGATGTCTAAATGAACAATGCAAATTCATTAAAGAGCCGCAGTTTGGCCACCTCTGCAGTAGGCATTGATAAGGTTTCTCTTCAGTGTGAGTTATGATATGAATTTTATCATACGAATTTTAGGGCACCTTACGTTGATAAACTTCCTGAAAAAACAAGCTGTTTGCCCAACAAAACCATATGGTGCAATTTTATATTTCATAAATACAACAAAGTCATTGATATAATATGTAAAATGTGAACAAATAAAACACAAACAAAAGGATGCAGCATCTGGATGAATGGTTTGTAAATGTTTTTTGATGCTAAGTTTTGTCCAAAGACCACTTCAAAATATTTAGATCTCCTCAATAGGAGATTTAATATTTGTTTAATGCATCTGTCATTAAACAGTGTCAATGTCGTTTCACAGTGTGAATAGTTTCATGACTCCGCAAATTTTTCTTTTGGGAAAAGGAATGTTGACACACTTGGCAATAAAAAGACCAATCTCCATTGTGGATTTTGATATGAGCTTTTAAATGTTGGCTTTGGGTAAATGACTTGACACAATATTGGCACTGATAAGGTTTATCACCAGTGTGAATTCTCATATGAACTTTTAAATTGTTGCTTGTGGTAAATGACTTGAGGCAAACTTGACAATGATAAGGTCGCTCACCAGTGTGGATTCTCATATGAGTTTTCAAATTTCCACTTGTGGTAAATGACTTGAGGCAAACTTGGCACTGATAAGGTTTATCACCAGTGTGGATTCTCAGATGAGTTTTTAAATGGTTGCTTGTGGTAAATGACTTGAGGCAAACTTGACAATGATAAGGTCGCTCACCAGTGTGGATTCTCATATGAGCTTTTAAATGGTTGCTTGTGGTAAATGACTTGAGGCAAACTTGGCACTGATAAGGTCGCTCACCAGTGTGGATTCTCATATGAGTTTTCAAATGTCCACTTCTGGTAAATGACTTGACACAAATTTGGCACTGATAAGGTTTCTCACCAGTGTGCATTCTCATATGACCTTGCAAACTTCCACTTGTGGTAAATGTCTTGAGGCACACCTGGCATTGATATGGTCGTTCACCTGTGTGCATTCTCATATGACCTTGCAAACTTCCACTTGTGGTAAATGTCTTGAGGCACACCTGGCATTGATATGGTCGTTCACCTGTGTGCATTCTCATATGAGTTTTTAAATGTTGGCTTTGAGTAAATAACTTTTCACAAAACTTGCAGTGATAATTACGCTCTCCAGTATGAGTTCTTACATGATCTTTCAAACTGCTGCTTTGGGTAAATGACTTGTCGCATACATCGCATTGATAAGGTCGCTCACCTGTGTGAGTTCTTAAATGTTGTTTCAAGTTGCTTTTGCATGTGAATGATTTATCACAAAATTTGCAGGAAAATTTCTTTTCTTGTCCTTCTTTGTCGAAAAAGTCTTGTGAAATCCCATGACTGATTGATTTTACCAAAACGTCAACTGGCATACCAACTACTTGACGATCCATTGCGTTATTACTTGTTATTATACAAACTTATAACCTATTTTCTGAAAAGAACTTAAAATATTTGAAGGTTTTATCGATAGGAGTAAACTCATATAATGTGTAACTCTTTTAATAAAAATATTCAATATCAATAATTGTTTGCAAAATTAATTACAGAGTAAAAAAAGCAGTGACTGTCACATATAAAAACGAAAATCAAAAAGGTTCCCTGTAGTTTGCAAACTGCCAATTTGGATAAATGTCGATAAGTTCACTCACCAGTGTGAGTTCTCATATGAGTTTTCAATATTGCTACTAACGCAAAATGCATTGTGGCACACCTAGCTTACCATTCGTGTTACTTAGGGCTACCATATATCCTCTTTTCTAAAGAAAAAGGATTTTTGCTCAAAGTAGGCCTAAATGCTACTGAAAACGGCAAAATGTCCTATTTTTTACATTTTTTGCTTTCCCGCTTATATTTTCAACACAATTATATTTTTATTTGACTTTTAGGGTTAAACGACAATTAACCACGGGAAATTTACCGCGAATAAACTAAACAAACGCGAGGACAACTGTCCGTCACAACTGACCGTGACGTAAATTTACCTAGAACAAACTGACCTTAATTCATATAATTTGATTAAACAACAATGCTAATATGCGTAAAAAATAAACGCATAGCGTTTGATAGCCAGCTGACCACGACCAATTGTCGCCAGTGATTTTGTTCACAGTCAATTTACGTGATCCCGACTTTTTGGCATGAGGCCTAAGTCAAGTGACATTTCGGCGACAGATTGAGGTCTAACCATTTTTGTTATCATTGTTTTGATTTAAACAACCATAAAAGCAAAATAAAGCTAAGCAATAACGCCAAACAAATATATTGTGTTTTCTGATGAACTGTGGCAAAAGTATCCTTGTTTCAGAAAAGGACGTAATGATTTTGAACCTGAATGCATTACTTGTGCATATGCGTATAGTTATCCAAAAACATGTTATAAATTCTTTAAACGTAAAACTCTATTTGCATTGTAATAGCTGGCGAAATTGGCCTTTTTTTAGGCAATGAAAATATGATAGGCCTATATAACATAATATAACATAAATATAATATATAACATAAACCCTAATCTCAAACAACTTCTGTAATGAAAAAAGTTACTTTCCAGAAGTCAAACTCTTCTAAATAATCGAGAAAATAATATAATTATATTATATAATAATATATATTATAATATATTGCTTAACCTTAGTCTATTCTAGACACTGTATATTAAGATGGAAAATGAATTGTGGTATCTACAGTATTATGAGTAAAGAAGTGACAACATTTAGCCAACATTTTACGGCTTAAAAATCGGTTTTCTTTAAAATGACATGTTAATATTTTACATTCGAAGAATGGATTATTTCACTTTAATTGCTTCAATTTCATTAATTCATGTGAAAAACATTATACAACAAACATATTATACAAAAGTTTAACAAAACTACCATTAACCTACATGCAGAAAAGTTAGCTAGAAAAGTTAGGCTGTAAAGTTAGGCACCTAGTCGCTTGCCTTCAATTCCTTCATTGGCCATCCAGTCTTCCATTCTATCAGAAAAATACGTACACTTCATTATTGCACGAAAACCATCACTGTCCTACCAGTTTTGCAAAAAAAATAAATAAGCAAATAATTGAACATCGTTAAATACAAGAAAGCCAACAAAACTATTTCTGGAATTGTGCCATCAAATTGTAGTAAGTAGCCTAGCTTAGCCTTTTAATAAAGCCGGATCTCATCGCTTCTCTAAGCTGACTTCGCACGCGATGCATTTCCATCTGGTTTATGAAATAAAGATAACCTAGCACCGACGAAACATTCCGTTATTTATATTTATGTCTATTTTATGTTAACACCGGCACAAAACCAAGAAAAAGGAAATGCCCAGTGAGGATAAGTCTTGGACAAGTGGATTACATTCTAGCAGTGTAGTAACTAGTGACTGCATTAAAGCACATTGATAAATAATAATTAAATAAAATCCCATAAATGTTAGTGGTGTGCACATTGAAAGTGCACAAAAAAGACACTTCTCTCAGTTGTTACACGGCAAGTTTACTTTTAAAAACAAAAATCAAAGAATCATTATACAAATCAAATCAAGGAAGGCACAAGGAAGGCTATGGTGAGATGTGGCTTGGCTTTTCAAAGTACATCCCTACAAACAGCAAACAGGTTGCAGAAGCGGTGTTCCTTATGTCCAGTTGTCCACACGCAAAGGATAAGAAAGTTAATTGCAAAATGTTGCTCAAGATGTTGCAAACCCGTTTGCCCTAAACACAGCAAAAGTTAGGCTGCAAAACCTGAATGAGCACCTAGCTGCTTTCTTCAATTCATTCATTGGCCATCCATTCTATCAGAGAATTACGTACACTTCATTATTGCACTGTCACACTGTCCTACCAGTTTTGAAAACAAAACAAATAAACAAAGAATTGAACATCGTTAAATACAAGAAAGCCAGCAAAACTATTTCTGGAAAATGTGCCATCAAATTGAAGTTAGTAGCCTAGCTTAGCCTTTTAACAAAGCCGGATCTCATCGCTTCTCTAAGCTGACTTCGCACGCGTTGCATTTCCATCTGGTTTATGAAATAACGACAACCTAGCATCATCGAAACATTCCCGTTATTTATATTTATGTCTATTTTATGTTAACACCGGCACAAAACCAAGACAAAGGAAATACCCAGTGAGGATAAGTCTTGGACAAGTGGATTACATTCTAGCAGTGTAGTAACTAGTGACTGCACTAAAGCACATTGATAAATAATAATTAAATAAAATCCCATAAATTTTAGTCGTGTGCACATTGAAAGTGCACAAAAAAGACACTTTTCTCATTTGTTACACGGCAAGTTTACTTTTAAAAACAAAAATCAAAGAATCATTATACAAATCAAATCAAATAAGAAATCAAAGATTGAATTATATTTTGCCTACACAAGAACTCCCTTTTAATGCATGAAATGACCTGTAATTTCAACCCATAGAAAGGCATAGATTGAATTGAATTCTTTTACCTTGTAAAAAGTATATGTGTAAGATATCAGATACCGGATGTTATTTTGTTTGATGACGATAACAAACAACTGGTACCGTACATCAATGCATTTAATGTGGTTAGTGTAATAAATTCAAACAAATATGAATGTTGACGGACTCTTATTTTCATTTGGTATTTTCTAAAATACAGCTAGATGGTCTCTTTTTTATTTTTAAATACAACTAAATTTGCTAAGACTTTGCACATATACATTCTATGAGTATATTATATAGTAGATTGTATCTGTAGTATGTACAAAAAAAGTTTTATGTCAAATTTAATCACAATTACCAGAACGTCCTAACCTGCAAATGTTTCTCTTTATATGTGTCCAGGTTAATTGACTACAACGTTTTGAAATCACAAACTTGTGGTAGACCGATGCAAATCTTGCGTTTCTTCTCATTCTGCAATACGTGCTTCCATTTATGAGGTGACGTCTTCGAAGAAGAATTCAAAAGCTCCCTGAAAAATTTATTTAATCTACGAACTATATGACTATAGGCCTACTACCTAAATTCTAAAGCCTTATCATGTCAACTTCAACTTAACACACACCTATCATCTTCTGGCAGTATCTTGCTGACCCTCGTTACCTAAAATTGTATTAAGTCATGAGATAGATGTGGACGAAGATGAAAAAGGAATTACCTGTTTCTAATCAGATGATCTAGGATTCTAGGTTATGCCAAAAAGTTTCTTACTCGGTGACCAGGTACAACAAAGGCCAATTGAAAGACTGGCGCCAGTACCTGAAAGCTCGTAACGTTCGAGTCGGACTTCCTGAAAATGCGAAACAGCGTGAACGCAGCACGTTCGCGAAAGAAGTTTGCCATCGAGTTCTAGTCAAGGTTGTTTGCAGAGTACAAAGCCAGAATCGAAAAGCACGGGGATGATATTGCAACTATAACAAAACTGCGAAAAAATGCATGTTGCAAAGAAGCTGTTTTAGCCTGCCTGTAAAATAATCACAGGCAATGTCGGCAGTTTTCATTCGTTTGCCGTGGTAAATCGCAACCACTGTTATGGAACAACAACAAAGTACGTCTTGTACAAAATTACGAATAAAAAACGCTTTGCAAACAGACCGTTTAGAAACATATTGGATGAATAATTATGTTAACTGCTGTTTAATATTCTAAAATCTAAAAGAACGTATATCCTTAAGATGCGTTAAAATGTTTATGTATTAGTGAAAAAAAGCAATGAAGTGTATTCCTTTATATGCATAGGCTTTGTGGTGCGGTATGGTTTGAGATATGGCAACGAGCTATGTGTATTTTATAGCGATTAAATGTCATTGTTTATCGAGATAGTATGTGTAAATAGGATTAAATCATGTAAGTATTTTGTATTTCATGTATAGCATGTAAATCAATCCCGAAGCGTGGATTTCCCACCTTGAACATAAATTTTCCCTTTATCAAATCACTTCAAAAACTAATCGTCACATGTTAGCGGTAGAGGCAATTCCGGCGACATACCTCGGGCAACTTTGTTTACCTTCTGCGTATGCTCATAACTGTTACAACATAATAACAATGAGATCTTGAAACATTTTGATAAACGTGAGGACTGAGGATTATTTAGAGTTTTTGTTGGCTGATCTGACACTTCGTGTTCTATCTTCCAAAGATTTAATGCGCGAATTAATGAGTGCAGTAGGTCAAAAGAATCTTACTCAACCAGTTAATAAACGAATTCGTGCTACATTTTTTAAGTGGTCACCACCAGACGTCGCAATTTCTTACCCACTACAGCCACAAATACAACAAATTTAAGTGTCATAACCACCTCATTACCCACGATCTAACGCTAACAATGGAACAAAGAGTTCCGGACAAACAAGTACTAATTTCACAAATCATAATTCACCAAACCAACGCGATTAATTTAACTAAACATGGCAACAACGATCACCACACACAAACATTGGCCAGTTTCACAAATCATACAGCAAGTGGTAATTTATGGCACAGTGATAACTTAACATATTCATCACCCACCTTTCAGAAACCAGACTATCAACGCGGAAATCACCCTTGCGTAAAATCATTCGCGGGCAACAAAAAACATTCGGCGATCGACGTTAGATTAACTCGGTTAACCCCGTCGATAGCACCTACTTCCAAAAGAGACTGTCCCTTGTAACTGTTTATGATCACGCCAATTGAATTATTTTTTATGTAGATAGCGCTGCAGCAACTTCTCTTTCGTCGGCTAGTTTAGCTCACAAATCAAACCCCAAACCGCAAATGTTTGTTTATGCTTCAGTTAAGTAATTGTATAAAATCACATTTATCATGAGTTTTATATGATAAGTTTAGTTGTGAGAAATGAGAATAATGAGAAGGATTGTTTGATTTATTGCTTTTGACTGAGCGAGGTCATACCCAGCTTTTGTTTCGTTAAACCACTTGGACATTTCCATTCAATTTAATTTCTCTAATTCGTTTCAAAGACCCTGACTCTCTATGGGAAGCCTTTCCGCTTGACTAAAGAGCTCTCAATGTGCCAAAGTTTATTAGTTTATAATTATAATTAATTATAATACGCCTACCATTTGTCCTCTTTTAGGGTTCAATTCCAACTTTAACCAAGATGAGCCATACAAGCAAAACATACACTTAGTAAAACAGTTCAAAATCAGCCGAATTGTTTACCGCTAACTTACAAAGGTGTCAATGTTATTCGTGTGAGTTTGAATATTTTGTACGTCACTTGCTTCCACCCTGCGGAATTGTTTCATAGGTTGAAGACCACTGTGTGGGACTTTTATCGCAAACAACGCCATCCAGTGAACACACTAAACGCATAAAGAGTTCAATTAAAACACGCAAAATTCAGGCAATATTAACAGAACCAACTATATAGGGCACCTAATGCCTTAAAAATAAATGATATAAATAATCCGACAAACACCGGAAAACCGATTTTTAAAGCAATAAACTCAAAATTAAGTAAAATGCCGTAGATATATTGGTAGACATTGCTGATAACACTCCTAGTATTATCTAAATCTTATAACACTCTTATACTAGAATTATCCCAGTGCTTATAGAATTACTTACAGCGGCGATGTCTAAGAACTGAAAGCATGAAACTTGGGTGGCGAGCTCCCGCGATGAAAAATGGTACAAGGCGGACACAGCCAAGAACACGGATGGAAACTGAAGACTTTTGATGTCCAATGTAAAGAGGTCGATCAACTAGATTGGAAATAAGAACAGTTAAGATTACTCGACGCTTGACGCAGTTTCTGAAACCGCACGTTAAATATCCAGCAAGTGAAGATGTGAGGTAGCTGTACGCGGAAAGTCCCGATATTAGTTATATTGTTTGCTAATTGCTAATAACTGCATGAATGCAAAACACAAGCAAAGTGGGTCAATAAATCGGCGGCAACTCACAGTCGAAATATTCATATATTCGAGATTAGGAAGACGACATAATAGAAAAAATATAGCAAATTTTACGAACAGAACCGGACCAGGACGCTGGTGACATTTTAAGCACTAGATGCATCTGAGACGTTGTTTCATCAAAGTTTAGGACCGTTACCTTTCACACAAGAACTGACTGCAATTTATTCCCACCTGTGCTATGTGGACAAATGTTTCTTGCGGATATTGAGGAAGGAAAAAAAGCGGATGACGGAGCATTGGCGGCGAAAGCGGCGTGACCGCGTGAGCTGTCTGAAGATAAACGTTTACCCAGGACACCACTGTGACTGGGGAAAGCGACCACTTGAGTGTGCAAAGGATTAACAATTCCTGGGATATGATTTCTTCCTCCGTGCAAGCTCCATCGGTGACGTAGGCAAAGTCTGTTAACTTCGGGGGATAGATTTCCTGTAGAGACACAAAAGTTTGGCAAAGACCAATATTTAGAAATCATTTCTCCTAAATACTGTTTACCTGCGTGAATATAGGTTCTTCAAATAAATTTTATTCAAAAAAATGACAAACTTACTTCTAATTTCGCGGCGATAAATAAGGCGGTGACACCGACAAGCTGTAACCTCGTTTTGTGAATGTTGGTTGTGTTGTAAAGATATCGATCAATGTAGTCGATCGCTAAATAAAACGTCTACCGGTGTAAAGTATACACCTTTGATACCTGCAAAGAGACACACTAGCGTTAGACAAGATACTTTCCATTATCTTGCTTTCCCCTAGAGTTTAGAAGTTGAGTTGCTACCTCCATTAACTAGTCTAGCAGGATGGTGCGCACTAGAGGTTGCAAATCTTCGTGTCTCGACAAGTAAGCGCTGTTTCGGTAATAAAGCGAATCTTTGTCGACCATCGAGCGCCATAATTCGTCAGAGTCGGCCCAGCTGAAACAAACAAGACGATTTGAATGTGGGCTCTCAGATTGAGAACAAAAATAACAACACATGTGGTTATGGTTAATGTGAAAGTTAAAATTGATGTTAATAATAGTCATATAACAAGATAAAGATATAAACAAGAGAAAATATAATAATGAAGTTGTTCAACTGGCCAAAACAACGGCGACCACAACAACCAAAACCATAGCATCTCATAACGAAATCCAATAAATGTCACAAAATGTACATGGCTCTAACGTTCCTTACCTTTTCAAGTTTCAAAATTTGTCCTGAAATGTTGTACGAATTCGCGATGTGTGCATAATCATGGTTGCTAACTTTTGCTCGCAATCTTGTCAAAGAACGATTTATCTTACAAACTTACAAAAACACTGCTTTCGATGACCACATTGACGCGGTACTCTTAGAAACCCCATTTAAAAAAACTGCCACTCCACAGCTAATTACCATCTCATAGTCTCTCGAATACCTATAAAACGTGGACACGTGGTGGAAACAAAAGACTTAGCTACCCGTGACTCGACACTCAAAATTCCGATGTGGCTACATTGGTATGAAGCCAGCCTGTTGAAGCAAGACTGCCTTTCATTTTTCTCTCATGAAACCGACTGATCTTAGTGATCTAGTTAACTGTTTCATGCAAGAGGGCTTAATAACCCTCTCTCTCTCTCTATCACGTTCTACAAAACGAGATGCTACATAACTTAGGCAAATAAATGGACGTAGCGAACAAAGAAGACCCAACAGCCAAGTCGGCGAAATTAAACTAAAGCTGAAACATAGCTTACGGCTCCGGCCCGGCCCTCCTTTGTCACGAAACAAAAAGCGTGAAGCTTGCCACGTAGGTGTCTCAGGAGGCCATTCCAAGAAGTCAGCAACTTTTTGCAAAGTTCGCACTTGAAATCACCTTTCCCATTATTTTGTTATCGTGCACGACTTTGCAGTCGCGCGATATGTTCAAATTCATGACACCACAGTATCTAGAACAATTACTAACACCATTATGTCGTTATTCTCGGAAATGTTTGGCTTTTGTTTTCTTTTACACATAGAAATCAAAAAAAAGCATTGAAAAGCTAAAGGTATTTTAAATTATCTTCCATTCATACTTGAAAGCTGTTGGAAATAATAGTAGAACTTACGGACAGTTTTTCTTCTTATTTAATCCAGTATTAGAAGATCCCGATTTTGTGATTTCCGACTGCACTTGTCCATAATGCTTATTCATGACCCGTCATTTTGTTCTGTTGCTGGGTCACTTTTATCATCTCCCTGCTGTTATAAAAATAAAATTTGCTGTTGTTCAATTTCATTTAAATTTAGATGGTTTAAGTGTCTATATACCTGTGGCATCGTAATGATGACAAAAAGTGCACAAAGAAAGGTGCTGTTATCCACCCTGGAAATGTTTTACTTTTCCCGCGGCTGCCAGCATTGGCTCTTATGTGACAGCCTCCAGGTACAGCAATTGTTTGTTGCTGCCGTCACTGCTCGCGCCATACGTTTTATGAGTCGAACTGAACTCGATGTTATCGGCCAGGTAATTGCGCGAATTAGGTTGGTGAAATTACTCCATAAGTTTCAAGTTGCAAAGACTTAAAGAATTAAATCACTACGGGCATAGCAAAACCGGATTGCCAGATGAGTACCTTCCATAACGCAAAACGCCTTCCAAAACCTTAAAGCAGTTACATGACAAAATCTGTCAACGTATTTCGTTTTTACGGATTTCGATAAACTAGTTATCGGTCTATTCGAACTCGGCATTATTACGTAATAAGTGAACCTGGATCTCCGTTATATTCAGCAATTCATTTGATCAATGATTAACATCACAACATCATATCATGACTTGAAAGACTAAATCACTCCGGATTCACATTACAATTGGCAATTAACCCGGAGAGTTAAACTTTTCACGAAATCATAATTATTTTTAAAGGTAAAGACGTGAAAACCAATACAAAGTGTAATTGTTGCGGCGGCAATGAAAGGATTGCCATTTGGCTACCATATGTAATCTTTTGTTATTTAGGGTTTATATTTGCCATAATTTCAGTTACCATTTGCTACATAGAGTTAACAGATGGCTACTGAGTGTAGCAATTTGCTAAATAGGATTAATTTTTGGCTACCCATGGTAACCTTTTCTATCTCCAATTACCAATTGCCACATAGAGTTAACAGAATTACAGAATAACATTTGAGTACTGTACTTCCAGATACCATTTGCTAGTCTTTTTGAATTGAGCGAGAATTCGCGCAAATGTAACTGCAAAGATTCGAACTAACTAGACAGGGTTGTAGAATGGGGTTTGTTATATAGTAGATTGTATCTGTAGTTTGTACAAAGAAAGTTTCATGTCAAAATTAATCACAAATACCAGAACGTCCTAACCTGCAAATGTTTCATCTTGTATGTGTCCAGGTTAATGGACTACAACGTTTTGAAATCACAAACTTGTGGTAGACGAAAGTGTTTTAGGTAAAGAACCGCAAGATGAAGCCAGACTAGTCTATTTTTTGAATTTCGACTCATCTGCGTCATTTTTTGTAATGGTTGAGCGAAGCATGACAGATAAGACACACAAGTTTAGTTTAAAGTCAGTGTATACAAATTCTTCCTCCCATTCCGTTTTAAAAGTTCTATTCTCCTCTTCATACTTTCTCTGTTTGCAATAATTCCCCAACAACATTTCTTGGATAAACTCCTTTTGCAATTATTTATATAACCGTAACCCACACTGAAAACTAGTTCAGCACTGACATGCAGCTTAAATCTAACGGTTTACTTAACTACAGTGTACAGGTTAGCACACTTCTTCACAAAATTTTTTTCTTCGGAGTGTAGTTTGATTATTACTAACAATCAGTCGACTGTTACTGCTTGTGGTAGAACGCATTGTTTCATAATCTGATCAATTAACTCGTCTATACCGGAAAAATGGATGTCTAAATGAACAATGCAAATTCATTAAAGAGCCGCAGTTTGGCCACCTCTGCAGTAGGCATTGATAAGGTTTCTCTTCAGTGTGAGTTATGATATGAATTTTATCATACGAATTTTAGGGCACCTTACGTTGATAAACTTCCTGAAAAAACAAGCTGTTTGCCCAACACAACCATATGGTGCAATGTTATATTTCATAAATACAACAAAGTCATTGATATAACATGTAAAAGTGAACAAATAAAACACAAACAAAAGAATGCAGCATCTGGATGAATGGTTTGTAAATGTTTTTTGATGCTAAGTTTTGTCCAAAGACCACTTCAAAATATTTAGATCTCCTCAATAGGAGATTTAATATTTGTTTAATGCATCTGTCATTAAACAGTGTCAATGTCGTTTCACAGTGTGAATAGTTTCATGACTCCGAAAATTTTTCTTTTGGGAAAAGGAATGTTGACACACTTGGCAATAAAAAGACCAATCTCCATTGTGGATTTTGATATGAGCTTTTAAATGTTGGCTTTGGGTAAATGACTTGACACAAATTTAGCACTGATAAGGTTTATCACCAGTGTGGATTCTCATATGAACTTTTAAATTGTTGCTTGTGGTAAATGACTTGAGGCAAACTTGACAATGATAAGGTCGCTCACCAGTGTGCATTCTCATATGAGTTTTCAAATTTCCACTTGTGGTAAATGACTTGAGGCAAACTTGGCACTGATAAGGTTAAGTGTGGATTCTCACCAGTGTGGATTCTCAGATGAGATTTTAAATTGTTGCTTTGGGTAAATGACTTGAGGCAAACTTGACAATGATAAGGTCGCTCACCAGTGTGGATTCTCAGATGAGTTTTTAAATGGTTGCTTGTGGTAAATGACTTGAGGCAAACTTGGCAATGATAAGGTTAAGTGTGGATTCTCACTAGTGTGGATTCTCAGATGAGATTTTAAATTGTTGCTTTGGGTAAATGACTTGAGGCAAACTTGACAATGATAAGGTCGCTCACCAGTGTGGATTCTCATATGAGCTTTTAAATGGTTGCTTGTGGTAAATGACTTGAGGCAAACTTGACAATGATAAGGTCGCTCACCAGTGTGGATTCTCATATGAGCTTTTAAATGGTTGCTTGTGGTAAATGACTTGAGGCAAACTTGGCATTGATAAGGTTTCTCACCAGTGTGCATTCTCATATGACCTTGCAAACTTCCACTTGTGGTAAATGTCTTGAGGCACACCTGGCATTGATATGGTCGTTCAACTGTGTGCATTCTCATATGACCTTGCAAACTTCCACTTGTGGTAAATGTCTTGAGGCACACCTGGCATTGATATGGTCGTTCACCTGTGTGCATTCTCATATGAGTTTTTAAATGTTGGCTTTGAGTAAATAACTTTTCACAAAACTTGCAGTGATAATTACGCTCTCCAGTATGAGTTCTTACATGATCTTTCAAACTGCTGCTTTGGGTAAATGACTTGTCGCATACATCGCATTGATAAAGTCGCTCACCTGTGTGAGTTCTTAAATGTTGTTTCAAGTTGCTTTTGCATGTGAATGATTTATCACAAAATTTGCAAGAAAATTTCTTTTCTTGTCCTTCTTTGTCGAAAAAGTCTTGTGAAATCCCATCACTGATTGATTTTAACAAAACGTCAACTGGCATACCAACTACTTGACGATCCATTACGTTATTACTTGTTATTATACAAACTTATAACCTATTTTCTGAAAAGAACTTAAAATATTTGAAGGTTTTATCGATAGGAGTAAACTCATATAATGTGTAACTCTTTTAATAAAAATATTCAATATCAATAATTGTTTGCAAAATTAATTACAGAGTAAAAAAAGCAGTGACTGTCACATATAAAAACGAAAATCAAAAAGGTTCCCTGTAGTTTGCAAACTGCCAATTTGGATAAATGTCGATAAGTTCACTCACCAGTGTGAGTTCTCATATGAGTTTTCAATATTGCTACTAACGCAAAATGCATTGTGGCACACCTAGCTTACCATTCGTGTTACTTAGGGCTACCATATATCCTCTTTTCTAAAGAAAAAGGATTTTTGCTCAAAGTAGGCCTAAATGCTACTGAAAACGTCAAAATGTCCTATTTTTTACATTTTTTGCTTTCCTGCTTATATTTTCAACACAATTATATTTTTATTTGACTTTTAGGGTTAAACGACAATTAACCACGGGAAATTTACCGCGAATAAACTAAACAAACGCGAGGACAACTGTCCGTCACAACTGACCGTGACGTAAATTTACCTAGAACCAACTGACCTTAATTCATATAATTTGATTAAACAACAATGCTAATATGCGTAAAAAATAAAAGCATAGCGTTTGATAGCCAGCTGACCACGACCAATTGTCGCCAGTGATTTTGTTCACAGTCAATTTACGTGATCCCGACTTTTTGGCATGAGGCCTAAGTCAAGTGACATTTCGGCGACAGATTGAGGTCTAACCATTTTTGTTATCATTGTTTTGATTTAAACAACCATAAAAGCAAAATAAAGCTAAGCAATAACGCCAAAGAAATATATTGTGTTTTCTGATGAACTGTGGCAAAAGTATCCTTGTTTCAGAAAAGGACGTAATGATTTTGAACCTGAATGCATTACTTGTGCATATGCGTATAGTTATCCAAAAACATGTTATAAATTCTTTAAACGTAAAACTCTATTTGCATTGTAATAGCTGGCGAAATTGGCCTTTTTTTAGGCAATGAAAATATGATAGGCCTATATAACATAATATAAAATAAATATAATATATAACATTAACCCTAATCTCAAAAAACTTCTGTAATGAAAAAAGTTACTTTCCAGAAGTCAAACTCTTCTAAATAATCGAGAAAATAATATAATTATATTATATAATAATATATATTATAATATATTGCTTAACCTTAGTCTATTCTAGACACTGTATATTAAGATGGAAAATGAATTGTGGTATCTACAGTATTATGAGTAAAGAAGTGACAACATTTAGCCAACATTTTACGGCTTAAAAATCGGTTTTCTTAAAAATGACATGTTAATATTTTGCATTCGAAGAATGGATTATTTCACTTTAATTGCTTCAATTTCATTAATTCATGTGAAAAACATTATACAACAAACATATTATACAAAAGTTTAACAAAACTACCATTAACCTACATGCAGAAAAGTTAGCTAGAAAAGTTAGGCTGTAAAGTTAGGCACCTAGTCGCTTGCCTTCAATTCCTTCATTGGCCATCCAGTCTTCCATTCTATCAGAAAAATACGTACACTTCATCACTGTCACTGTCCATCACTGTCCTACCAGTTTTGCAAAAAAAATAAATAAGCAAAAAATTGAACATCGTTAAATACAAGAAAGCCAACAAAACTATTTCTGGAATTGTGCCATCAAATTGTAGTAAGTAGCCTAGCTTAGCCTTTTAATAAAGCCGGATCTCATCGCTTCTCTAAGCTGACTTCGCACGCGATGCATTTCCATCTGGTTTATGAAATAACGATAACCTAGCACCGACGAAACATTCCGTTATTTATATTTATGTCTATTTTATGTTAACACCGGCACAAAACCAAGAAAAAGGAAATGCCCAGTGAGGATAAGTCTTGGACAAGTGGATTACATTCTAGCAGTGTAGTAACTAGTGACTGCATTAAAGCACATTGATAAATAATAATTAAATAAAATCCCATAAATGTTAGTGGTGTGCACATTGAAAGTGCACAAAAAAGACACTTTTCTCAGTTGTTACACGGCAAGTTTACTTTTAAAAACAAAAATCAAAGAATCATTATACAAATCAAATAAAGGAAGGCACAAGGAAGGCTATGGTGAGATGTGGCTTGGCTTTTCAAAGTACATCCCTACAAACAGCAAACAGGTTGCAGAAGCGGTGTTCCTTATGTCCAGTTGTCCACACGCAAAGGATAAGAAAGTTAATTGCAAAATGTTGCTCAAGATGTTGCAAACCCGTTTGCCCAAAACACAGCAAAAGTTAGGCTGCAAAACCTGAATGAGCACCTAGCTGCTTTCTTCAATTCATTCATTGGCCATCCATTCTATAAGAGAATTACGTACACTTCATTATTGCACTGTCACACTGTCCTACCAGTTTTGAAAACAAAACAAATAAGGGAACTTATTGAACCGCCGGAACTCGCAGGGCGTCCATTGATTGCGCTTTACCAACGGGACTTAAAATGCAGGCAAGGACTGAGACAAAAATTTACGAACAATTTCACCTGATTTAGGGTGTGCGGTAAAACGCAAACATGTATGCGGCTTAATTGTAATTTTTTCTACCCAGTGGGTCACCAGGAAAACACAACAGCGCCAATAACATACCCCAGCCTTCCCCAACAAGTCGAAGACCTAATATAGACTTGTGCGCAGCTATGGCCTGCGCAAACGGAGCAACTTGTTACATAAACCGGACCACATTTCGTCCGGTGTGCAGGTAAGACCACCAAAGCAGCAACTACGGCACATATGTTAGTTCAATAGTAATGACAGCCTATAGCACGTTGCTAACACTGTAATTTGTCGTCGCCAAATATGCGTAATAATAAAATATGAGTGTGCATCAATAAAGGAATGTAAAAGTTTACGGTTTCAACGATGGCTGCTGTGTTATATAATATCATCAAGTAAATTTAACCGATTGCTTTGCGCAGGTGCCTAACTGGATACAAAGGCATGCTTTGTGACAAGCCCTTATACCGGCCCACCCCGTCGACTTCTACAACTACCAGCACAACTGCAATAGCAAGCAACACAGCCTTCAGACCTCAGATGATCATACAAAGCGACACGCTAACACCCAACTCGGTACAGATCATGCTGCCCAGCACTAGAAAGCGTTTGAAGGTGTCAGTTGCACAATTATCCCCCAACGGGACCATCGATCGGTCACCCAGGGAATTCCACATCCGCCCCACGGCTCACCCCTACACGGTGACGAACCTCGAGCCTGGGAAAAGGTACAACATTTGTATCAGCTCCACCGATGTCATTCAGACGTCATTACAAAGCAGGCACATCGTGGAGGACAAGCTGTGTGGCGAGGTGACTACCCTGCCCATCGCAACCCAGCCACAGGTTGAAGAAGCCACTGACACTAAGCACGAAGACGACGGAGGCGAAACGATTGTTAAAGGCGACGACGACGACGACGACAACACAAACGCTGGCCAAGAAACCGGGGACGATTCTCACATCGTAGAACAACCGAGTGGAGGCAATGCCCCGGTGGCTGATCCGAAAACGGATTCCGACTTCAAACTTCTTTATCCTGCTCTGGGAGCAAGTCTGGGAGCTTTCATCATCCTCATCCTTGTAATCCTCTTCTTTGTTTGTTACCGAAACAAGAGGAAACTGAAACAGGCGGATAACCGCAGCGTTGGAAGTCGGGGTCACGCCGAATATGTCGCCGGTAAAACGGGTGACCAAGAAATTGTACCCATGGTGACCCCCCAAAGGCGGCAACACCAACAGCGGACCAGCGGACCCCTGTTGGGGCAAAACGGTGACGTCTATCACACACCCGCGCACAGTTACCCATTGAATGGCGCTTCTCCTCAACGGGTGGGTACCCCAAACAAAACGGGGTCGTTTGGGAGGAGTAGCAACTCCGGCGGAAGTGTCAGCGGGGTCCCGCAAAATTACCCCATAGACATGCAAAGGTGCTGCACCACTGCGACCGGGGTTATGCATTCCGTCGCGCCAATGGTTAACGGTGAAGAAATGCGCTGCAGCACGACACCAAGCAGCAGCACTTACCAGTCGAACAGTGGACCTTACAACGGTCATGTGCCGTATACGACCGACCATGGGTCTGTTCTGACAAGCCGAGTACAAGAATACGTTTACAGACATCACGGCAAACCCGAGACGCTTTCCGAGACTTGCTTCCAAGAGCAGGGTCAGCCCGTGGTGGTCCCAGTCCGGTCCACCGGTACGGTAGTCAACCAGTTCCATCAAGGGCCAATAGCCACTACTACTGTGAGCCCAGCGACAACTTACCAACTAAACAATCCAGTAACCATGCCTGGCTACCAGGCCAGGTCACCCATGGCCAGGCCGCAGCCAGTATTGATGCATTACACGCCTTGTAAGCAACAGAGGTATACGAACTCGCACGCTGACCACTATAACCAGATGCCAATGACCAATGGACAAATTATTAAAAACTGTATGACGCCGGTTTTCCACGACACTATGGTCATGTAAATATTTCTTTTTCGACGGTCGTGGACCAACCTTGCTGTGACTACATAGATATCTTTATAATGCTGAAGCGAAAATTTTCCGAGTTTATGAACATAATAAATTCCCTTCCAAATATTATATATTTAGCGCTAATTTCCCTCCTACATATTCCTTGATAACAAACATTGTGAATTATACTGGTCAACAAAAATTTTGTTGCATTTCTACCAACACTTGTTCTTACCTAATTTAGGGGCGCTGAATCCGAATCTGACCTTATTTTTTTTCTGCAAGGTCTAGATTTTTCGCAAATTGAGATTTTTTATTTTTTATTTACTAAATTCAAATTTTCTGAAAATTACATGATTTGTCAAATGACGTTCTTGCTTATAGTCGAATAACCAACCTCAAAACAAAAATAGGTTCCCAGAAATTATTGTGTTACCACTAGCATTTGTATTTACAGAGAATTAGGCTGCAGATGTTTGAAAAAATGTAACAAAGATCATTTTTGCTGGTAAATACATGTAGGCTAATAAGCGATTTTTTTTGCTAAATGACATTGAAAAGAATGATGGCAATCCAATAACTTCTGCGTTTGTACGCTTTTTGCGTTTGCTGCTTTAATTTTATCATATGAAAAAGCAGGGAAAGTGTAAAGAAGATGATGAAAGGACTCGTTGTCAGGATTTAGAGCTTTAACAAACTGTGTCATGAGACGTGGTTTGATGTGCAGGGGCGGAAAAACAATTTTGTCTCTGCTTACGATTGGATTGAGTGTTACATTAGGCATGCCAACTTGAAATGTTTCACGTAAGGGCGCACCTTCTGTGTCCAATGTTTTTTACGTGCTCTGGCCTCTGCTGTCCCACATGCATAGATAACATAGAAATTTAGTGTATCCTCTTTGCTGACCTAGCAGAAAACTAACCATTTTGAGGTTAACACAAATGATCCAGTTGTGCTCATATTATCTGAGCAAATCCATAACAATTCTGATGTCATCATGCCGTTCCTTTAAGACAGTGGAGTGACCAACTGGAACAGCTTCATAAACATTTCAATTGTGTAAAAGGACACACTTGAGTCTGCGCTTGGAACTGTCCAAAAACAATCGCCATTGTTCTGGATCATACGAGGAGATACCCAGTTGTTCGAAAAGACCAGGTATATCGTTGCAATATACCAGCATATTTTCCTCTGAAAAATAGGGAAGAAAGAGTTCTTCTCTTTTTCGAAAATGGAAACCTTTACAGATTAATCTAGAACCTGCTTTTCCTTGAGTCTGGAGGCTAAGAGCTGAGCTTCTTGCTTGGACAAATCTAAATCACGTACTAAGTCATTCAGTTTTGATTGATTAAACGGCTGAACAGCTACTCTGGTTTCACAAGAAGAGTGTTCAGATTCTGTATCTGTTCTTTTATACTCCATTTCCATAACCTCTTCCCTTTCCGATTCAATTTCCTCATCTTCAGAAAATGTAAAACCACTAAAGACTGGAGGACAGAATCTATCAGAGTGCGGAACAGGTCGTATAGCTGATGGTATGGTATACTTGGACTCTTCCGCTTTCCTTTTGTTCAGTCTCTGAGCATTTCTTCGCAGTTATGGCACACAATATGTGGAGACCATTTCTTATCTTGATCGCCAAGATGGATGCCAATTTGCCAAAGTAAGCTCTGTAGGCAGGCTTCACGAACGATGTTATATTTCATCTTTGACGAAGAAAGCGTGTACACACCACAGATATAACAAAATGAATCGGGTTTATTTTTGCATTTACGAGTGTAAAATAGAGCTTATAACCTATCCTACAGCATCTATCCGCAATACCTCACTATAATAAAACTGCTTAGCTTCTTCAAACGCCCTTAAACAGCAGTAGGCTACAACTTAAAAGAGCTGAAAGCTTCTATCTGAAACACTGGTACTGTACCATACAGACAGCGCACAATAAATATGAGCCAGAAACGAAAAATTTTGAATTTTCGATTGCATAAAAACTAGAGCATGCATCAAGAAACTGATTGCAGATTTGAAATCAGCATCCGAAGATTGTGTAGAATCAGTTAAAAAATCTCATGCAACAAAAAATAAAATTGCAAATTGCAAAAAAAATTGCTGACCAGTGATAATTATCTTTGCAGTTCAGCAATAATTTACTGTAGTCGCCACTTAACTATATAAGACATGGTGGATGTAAGCCAACTCTGCGCGATCGTATCATTGTTGCTGTTTTCATTTGGTTGACCTATGGGCTCTTTTTTATGGACGCTGGACGTTTTTGATTTTCAAAGATTTCCGAATTTTTTCTGCTTTTCTATAACTTTTTTTGTTTGTTTTCGTGCTTCGTTTGGAAGTTATTGTTGCTTAAAAGTTAACGCTGTGCCAATATTGCATTCGTATTTCTTTTTGCCTTTCAAAAGAATTGACGCTTCGTATTATACTACATCGCTTGAAGTGCGCAATTGTACCCGAAACTGCATAATGTAACAGTCATTTAGAAAAATAAAACTCCAGCCTTCGAGTATAAAAATGGAATTGCACTTAAGTGACCAGGAATCACACAGAAGTCAAATTTTCTGATAAATAAAATCAAAAATGACAGTTCAACGAACGAAAAAGAGCTGCCGTTTGCAATGAGCGTCGAGAAGTGAGTTATCGTCGAGTTGCAAAGGCAGTTATAAAAAAAACGCCAAACAAAACCGTGTGTCCACTAAACTACATGATTGTCAAACAGCTGATAGTTGGAAAGGGAAGGAGATATACCAGTGACGTAGGTGCCAGGAAATCATTTCAAGGATAAAGTTATTGGCCTTGACCATTCACAATTTTGCCGGATTTGACAATGAGAATATTGACATTGTCATGCTGGCTGCAATAATTTAGTGATGAAATTTGGCCCATTTTACTCTAAACCGAGCGATGGGGCGTACTGGTCCGACAAAGTACCGAAATACATCTCCAAAACTGCATAGTCTTATGGCTGCAAAATATGGCTGAAATCAATAACGACATACCCGGTTGATGAACCAAATTCTAACGTCTGAAGGCAAGACGAGAGATTTCGTTGATCCAGCGCTCGAAGCTGCTTACTTCTGGACTGAAAAACAAATTGTTGATCGTTGTTTTGAAAACGTCGGCCATATTTTTAAGCAGAAAATGGCGGCGGGGAATGCCAGTTGGGCAAAATGAAATTCAATGGGCGACTGTTTGAATGTTTTTACACAAATTTATTTTTACCTTTGTTGTGCATGCAATTGTGTCCCATCCTGTGACCAAGATATAGATTGAACTAAATCAAAGCCAAAATCTTCCTTTCTTAAATAAAAATTCTCATAAAAGTAATGTACATGTATAAGCATACGAAGACATATAATTCCCATGATCATAACTCCAGCTAAATCAGAGCAAGTACTAAGCCATTACAAATTCTGTTACCACACATAGAAATCCCCTTATCAATGTTCCAGATTGAAATTCCACTTTCATCTGCCACAGCAAAAGTGTTGTCAGCAATTGTGTGATGCCTTAACAATTCTGGCCTCTTCTTAAAGCCTGTGAAAGTAGCAACCGGGTTGATTGGTGCAGATTCAGAAAGCCCATTAGACGGTAGCTTCCAAAGTTTTACCTGAGAATAAGGTATTTTACTAAACTAGTGGCACTATCGCACTGCAGAAATACTTCACAAAAATTTATTTTTTTTCAGGTATGTAAAAATGCGTTAAAAACAGAATTGGTACCAGTGGTTCACAATAAAAAGAGTGACAACGTTCATACCGACATCTTTTTGCAAACAACAAAAACAAAGCCTACGCACTGTTGTATCCTGAGACGCAGAAAGTAGAATGTTATGATGAAAGGGCGACCATTCGAGAATAACACTATCACTATGGGCAGATAATGTTGGATTTTGCCACATTCGTCCGGGATGATTCACACCAAATATCCCAATCTTTCCGCTTCCTGTAAAGTTTTTGCCTTAATAACATTTAACAAACAGCCGTATTACTATTTTACCTGCTGAGCTAATGTTGCTAGCTATAAACCTTGTTCCCACTGCAAGACCATTTCCAAAGCAAAGTGGCACTTCGACGGATATGTCGGTGAAACATTCCTGCAAGGAAGTAGAAATATTGATAACAAAACACAAGATAAAAAATAGAACTGTACAGTAACACAATGCAAACAGTGGCGAAGTGGATTTTGTTGAACGTTTCTTCAATTATGCAACATAAACTTCACCAATAGTAATACAGATCAGGATTTAATGTGTGAATTCGATGCCATAAAACTAAATTAAGTTTCAACATAAACTTTCCATGCCACCAATACAAACCTCTTTTTTGGAACCTTTAACAACGCTGTTCTTGTATTTCGAAGCTTTGAACCGATGCATTCTCAAACGGTAAAACGGATACAAAATTCAAGAAAAGCTTAAAAAATATTATCCCAAACTCTCTTTCCTATGCAGAGGAGATGCATAAGTACTCTGTGATTACTTAGTCTGCTAAGTTCACCTGATTAATGCCAATGAAGTAAAAAGTGATTCTGAGAAGCAAACCTGCAGCCTGTGGAGCATTTCAGCCAACAGCAGTTTATCAAAAATATGTTACATCACTTTGATTTGACAACAAATCAAAAATTCAAAGTGGTTGGTTATGATTTTAACTGTTTGTCATTCGTTCATTTCTGTCTCATCTACAACCTTATCACCATATTTTGAGCAAAAAATTGCTAGATCCACAAATGCACTTTAAGGTAAAGAACCATGAGCATCAATCATTAGAATCATGAGCATCAAATCTGTAAGAGTTTCAGACTTACATTATTACATTACATTACATTACTTACATTAGCATTGAACTAGTTAAAAAACCACAGAATTCTTCTATTTTTATCAAATGTTCTTGTATTGTTTTCTGGGAGTAAACGTTTTAAACAAAAACCTTTGAAAGACAAAAGTTTGCTGAAAATTGCAATCCAGCAGTAAATTAGGCTGCATCATAATTGCAGTGTTTCAAATATGAAATTAGTACAAATACATTATGACATGGTTTTAAAATATTAAACTAATTTATCTAATTACCCAAAACCTACACTGGAAACAAAACCACAGATTGATAGTGAAATGCTTGGCATATGTCCATATGTGCATATGAGATGAAAAGATCAATATGTATACAAAATTATTTTATATTCACGCAGTTAAGCTGATTGCAAAAAAAAAACACAAATAAGATACAAACAATAAATAAACTTCATCTACACATGTAAACAGATCCTGAGCACAATGTCTCATTTTTTAGTGACTGCACATTTATCACACTTTCGAAAAAGAGGACCACAGACTTAGGACCCTAAATTTTTCCGTCCTGCACAACTGAAGTTTCATGGGAAAGTGCCTTCCCGCCTTTTATAAACTAAGAATTTTGACGACTTCCACCTTTCAAGCTCATATGTGAAACAATTAAAAAAAAAAAAAAAACTCAAGTTATAACCATTTTCTTCTCGTTCAAATTTGATATATCGTTATTCAACAAAAGCTTGGAGACGTTCATGCAAACCACATAATTTATGTACACCAAATTCTAAGCCAGTACTGCTAAGTGCTATCTGCTATATGCTACCCTTCCTTGGCTGCGATGCAATACCTGAATATTAATAAAAAGCAATTTTGTATTTATAAACTTTAAATGTTATGGACAAATAGGTTATGCCAGGATAAAAGGAATTGCAAAATGGTTTTTCTAGTGTTTATAAATTGCAAAATATAAACGATGGTTAACTTAGTCATGCAACAGAATATAACACTTTGTGAATTTCCTTTACTTTTGCACTCCCACGTCAGGTTACGAGGAATTATTACATCATAATTTTATTTCTATTGCGTCATAATTCCTTCCCATTCAAGCCTTCATGTCGGAGTGAAAAAATATAGGAGACTACTACTGAAAAGTTTGTACGATGCTACAGGTTTCTCGCAAAATTGCCATTTTGTCCTACATTCTATATTATCGGTATGACGTTGGCGTGGCGCAAATTTTGGCATTGCATTTATTGGTGTATTTACCTGGCACATTGAGACTCCTTACTGGAAAGTTAATAAGATGCGTTGGCTTCAAATTTGCCATTTTGCCTTATATTTTATGTTATAAATATGTTGTTGTGGCGCAAATTTTGGCATCACATTTATTGACACACTGAAAGCAAAGTTTCCAAAAGGGAAAGAGAATCCACTTTGTTAATATACCGAAACTTAGCAAAAAAAAATTAACATGATAATAGAACTTAATATAGAATATTAATACAGTGCAGTATATTTCCAATTTCCATTCTAACCGCAGTCTGTAAATTTCAGAAAACCCTTAAACGGATTTAAGAATTACCTATAGATCGAATCATGGTGCACAAGCTACGTGATATAGCTTCAGGATATCACGGATCGAAAGTTTAAAAGTTAGGAGTTATTCCCGGAGAACTTATAGCCATATAGGTTAATGCTCTAATACAAGCTTTTGGAAAAAAACTTCACTTGATTCTTCTTCTACTAAGCGTTATATTTTGCAACCGATGGTAGCCTATGACATTAATGAAATTTGATGCTTGACCAATAAGTTTTAAAACATTCACCTTTTCAAAAATGGTAGAAATTACCCGCACGAATTGACATAGGCTATTATTTTGATAAACCTATTGTGATTAGCAGCCTGTATCTTCCTGCAGTGTACTTTTCCAGAAGGGGAAGTCCCATTGACCATTTTTTTATCAATTTACAATTATGCAAGTTTACAATAGTGAAAACAAAATAATACTATTATAAGGTTAACGTTAGCTTTTGGTACACACTACAAAGTACTTTTTATAAACTACTGTATATCGTTTCGAATATTAATTATCTGCTGTTAAATAATTATGCAATTGGTGAGATTAGAAATAGGAGGCTTTGTTGATTTTGAGAAAATCGAATAAAGTTTTATTTTTTACAATAAACTTTCAGCGATAACTGAGAATCTCTTTTTCACCTACCATTGTCTTCTTCTCCAACATAACAATCAACTTTTCGAACGCATCTTCTGCCGTTCTTAATGAAGCCTACATTGCAAACGCAATCCTCCACAGTACCGGATATTGTACAACTGGAAAAAAAAATCAAATTTTCAGTAAAGTAAAGTGAAAAATCTAATCAAGATCTGAACAAGATGAAACATTGCAAGTTACCTCACTGATGCTGAAGGGCTGTTGCATGTGTCAGGACAGGGGAGGGCGCATCCTTCGTAATGGCTGTTAGGTGGACATTCTAAGCTCGGCCTGCCCAGCTCTTGCCGCCAGTTGCAGAGGTCAGCGCCTTTTTCTTGACATGCTGTGACGTAGCTTTCAATTGCCTTAATAATTCAATTAATAGTCAAAAAAGTAAAAGTTATTGATTAAAGTTTCCTTTGCTGCGTTCTTAAGAAACGAGCAGACGAATCATACTTTGGTTGCAAAACAAGTTCTTACTTTTGTGATGTCTTCCTCGTCGCCATCGGTAGCACACGCATCAAACACGCAATTATCCATGAAGTTGATTGAATCAACCAAACCCATGCACCGGTCCTCAAGCTTCTTTATCCCGCCGCAGTATTGGGGTCTTTCCCTGAGTTAACAGGGAAGAATAAAATAATATGATACTATATGATACTGTGTAAGTGTGTATGATATTGGAAATGTACATATATACGGTATACTGTGCTGTATATCATACTGTATATATGATACTGACATTATATATGATACTGCAATACTATGATATTGTATGAAATCCACGTTTTCCAAAATCATGGTTAAAATATTTTTACCATTTTCTTCTATCGCCAGGAGAACAAAAAAAATGGATCTGGAGTTTCATCGGCACAATCTCCAACCTGGTGACTGTCACCAAACTCATTCACATCATCTGTTACGGTTCCATCAGATTTCTCAAGATCATCACTTTCATCATCGTTGTAATTGCCGCATAACCCATTGATCTGTAAAATCACGCATACCTTAAAGCATGGACATTTTAGATAATTATTCATTATAATAGAAAGCAACGTGACAGAATGAAACAAAAATGTAGCAGATAAATCTTCAAACGAACTGACAGACGTGGCTTAGGATTGCAAAACGTGTAGGGAGCTGCGAAACATCTGTTGCCCCCGCAACCTTCTTGAGAGGATGAAGTAGGATCCAAAGAGAGAGAGAGAGAAAGAGAGAGAGAGAGCTTTACGGAAGTAACCTTTTGTTTGTAGGTGCTTGGTATTTTAACGACCAGTCCATCTCCGTTAAAGCTCACTCTAAGATGATACTTGTGATACTTGAAAAGATGAAAAGCGAAAGTTTCACCTCCCTTATTCAGGCCCTTACGAAGTTAATCACGTTAAGAGTACATTTTAAGAGTGCATTTAAGAGTACATTTTAACAGGCTGAAACTAAGCAGAGGAGACTTATTAGTATTACTACAGCGTTACCTTCATATAATCAAGCTAGTTGTCCAGAAGATGTCCCCCAGCAACTAGACATGCCCTTGACTGGAGCTTACTTTTTTAATAGGGCGATCAAATGCAAATCGTCACGAGAGTAACAATGTTAATAACGTTTGCAACTCCCGAAATAACGGTCGACTTCGCCGAAGCCCACGTCGCACTATTCGTTACCCAGACGTCGAAACTCGAAACGTATTAATTGTTTATTGTGTGATGCTTCATACTATGTTGTTGACTAATTTCCTATGAGGTAACTTTTTTTTCCATTTGAACAACTTGCACAGCGAGGCGATATCTAAAACAGTCTTGCCACAGACACAAGGCATACGACATTTTCAAACTAACTCGATACTAACTATAAACTTAATATTTTAAGCTGTGAAGTTGTGAACCATTCCCAAACTGCAGTGCTATATATCAAAAAGACATCAATCTAATGATTCACGATATTATCACACGATTCTATGACGTCACAAAGTAACATACGATCTGTAGGTATTCTCACTGATATTTCTGTGTCATCTAAAGCTCCATAAATCATTGCTCGAAACAATAACAACGAAAAGAAGCAAACAAAATAATTGTGAGGAGGATTTATGCCACTTCAGGCAAGCATGTCCGACAGACATTTTACGACCTGTAAGTACGCATAGATTGTTCAATTTTGGCTCTGCATATCGGACACTCTTTGAGAGCTTTTGCGCACTCGGTGCAGCTGCAGAGGTGCCTGCATGGTACAAACACTACCTCAGCAGGCTGATCGAGGCAAATCTTGCATCTCTTCTCTTCCTGCAAATCGCGAATACGTGCTTCCATTGATGGGGTGTCGTCTACGAAGAAGAATTGAAAAGCTCCGTGAAAGATTTATTAAACCGACATACTTGTTGATATCTTTCAAGTAAATTGTGGGAGTGCCCAAGTAACAATTATAGAACATTGTGATTCAAGTAAAGTGACAAGTTTTGAAACCTGACTCACTTGACGTAGAAGCAAAGGCATCATTGCCGGGGGATAAAGTGATTGATGAATTGGATTGTTCCAACCTATTGTCAAAATAGATGTAAATAACATCGCATTAATGAGGTTAAGAAAATAATTTTTACCGAAACTTATGAAACCGCCCAAAATGGATAAATAAAAACTTGAGTTTAATTTAGAATTAATGTCGTAGCTCACACATCTCAACCTGCGCCTTTCAGATGACTTTGACTGCTTTCCTGCACAGAAAGGAACATATGACACAGAATATACTGTATAACGATTAGGCAGGAAAATACTTCACTGGCAATAACATATTCATTGGTTCCAGGCCGATTCAAGCCACAAACTATTAAACTAAGAATGAATTTAGGACAACCCAACCAACGACCATGGGTAGAAATGTCCTAATCATCACCAAACATACCTGATGCTGCCAATTTGTTGAAGGCATTTCTTTGCACTGTCCCTTGAATCACAACTGATCCGCAGGATACTAAAACATCGCCTTTTTCTTGAAGAGTTCTCCATCTAAACATATATACATAGCATTGATAGGAACATGAGTATGCTCTGTGTAAGTCATGTACGATACCAGTGTTTTATTGGCTTCAGTCATCTTTAGTCACATTCTCACTTGATTTCACTCGAGTCTGGTTGAAAGTCAAGACGGCGAAAAATTTTAAGCAACAAAATCAAATATTTCACATTTTTATGTAAAAAATATTTTGTTACATTTTTAGGTAACAAAATATCTAAATAAGCTTAGGTACAAATAGGTAATCAGATATTTCTATAAGAAATTACTCTTCTCCAAAAAATATCAACCAGATTAATTTGGAAAGAGCCATTACGCTTTGATAACCGGTTTAATTCAAGGTATGATGTCAGGAAAATCTTCAAGTATTGAGTTACAATTTGAATGGATTCGATGTCGCTCAAGTCGTAAAAAAGACTCGGTCACAAAACTGATGTATACTTCCACATCAGTTACACGTGTGATAATAAATGCAGCAATAATAATAATTAATCATTGTAATGAGTGAATTGATGTCAAGAAAAAGCCACATCAACACCAAATTAAAAAAGTGCCAACTGGTAATTACAACTAAATAAACACAGAAAATTATTCAGCAACCGGGAAGTGCAATAAAAGTGACCTGTCTTTGAGATGAGCTGGTTTCCGATACGGCGGGAAGTCTACATGATCGAATATCTTCTTCCATTTGCTTTGACCGAACCTCTTCACTCCAGTGATGAGTTTTGCATCCGACGTTGGAGAAAACACCTGAACGAGAGCAAATTAACGACACCAAGAAGGTTGGTCACGTGTACACGTCCGTGTGCTTCGTCTCCTCAACTCACATGTTTTGTTCTTTTCTTTGCCGCGATGTAAAATATTGGATTCAATTTATCAGCAGGTCTGTATGAGAAATATTTGAATGACGTCACAATGACCAGTAGTAGATAAAAATTCACTACAAGCAAATTACTTATTGTTCCTGTCATTGTCTATGTTTTCAGCGTCATCTTCCAACTCGGCGATTTCGTTTTCCTTGTGAGGTGACTCAGCATCTTCATCTCGTGCTTTGTTTGATGATGTCACAATAGTTTGGTGATGTCTGTGATTAAAAAAAAAATTTCTTTACGAAAATATAACAGAAAATCAATCTGTACAAGCGAGTAGCACGCGGCGTGAATACTTTGTTAATTGTTTGTTGGAATCCTCAAGCACCGATGCGTGGCGATTGGTTGACTCTGCTTCTGACCGGACAGGACTGGGACTGCAAAAATGGGAGAGAATATTTTCTGTGGCCAAATAGAATTCAAACCTAAAAGGCAGCACCCAGTGACTGGGGTTGCTCTGCATCCTCACGTCTCTTCCTCTTGCTGTGAAGGCGGCACACTGACCAGGGAAGTCGGACTCATTGAAGGTTGCTCCTCATCACTGATTGACTCGTTCCTCGTCGCTCGAGTAGCATCCATTTCTGATGCAACATTTTTGTGATTTCTATGTTATCTTGCTAATAACAACCAAAACATTTTGAACAAACGAAAAGATTTGGAAATTTGGATACCTTTCACTTCGATTCTTCTTTCTTAATCTTCAACAAACTGAAAGCAAAGATACTCTTTCATATGCAGTGTGGCAATATATTATTCATTACTAATTACAACTGTTAAAAATTTATTATTAATAAAATGAAATAACTCTGCTTATACAAGTTGGAGTGAGAGTTTCCAGGGCTTGTTCGACAAACTGAGCAGTCTGATTCATAAATCGATCGATCACTCGAAATTTGCTTTTGCTTTCAATGGTGCTATTGGCGAATTGGGGAATATTATACTGTACTCTGACTGTTTTTTAGCTCTATCTGATCAACGACTAAAGCTAAATTAAAAATAGTAACAAAACTGTAAAAAATTCGGTCCAAGCCAAGTGTGTCCCTTAAGCTGGCTGGAAAACTGAACAGCAGTACATGTAAATGTCTTTCACTCTTCCAGCAAAAAGGGATGCGTTATATATTCAGTTCCCATTTGACAATACCCTACACGAAATTAGAAAAAATTTACCTAATATTGGCAAATACAAAAGAAATCAGCGAAACGAAGCGTGATGTTAATTGACCGTGGGATAGAGAAGAGGCAATGATCGAAAACGTTATAAATTATATCATGGTGAGTTTAGAACTGAAGAAACAAAGATCGGCGGCCTAGAAGGTTAATGATGCAAAGCCTTTTACAACTGACACAACTCGACTTGCTGTATTGTCAGGAAAACGTTCCTCAATGAGCTTGATTGAGGCGCGACCACCAGGATGCGCGATATTACGTAAGAGATCAAATACAGTGCGATGCACAATATTACCTAAGAGTCAAATACGAATTTCTCCGTTTTGAAAGTGCAACTGTTCCACGTAATGCGACCGTGGCCAATCAAGCCTTCCCCGGTGAATATAACTTCAAAATTCGGGTCTTCTTTGTGACTTCACAAATACAACAAATTTAAGTGTCTAAACCACCTCATTACCCACGATCTAACGCTAACAATGGAACAAAGAGTTCCGGACAAACAAGTACTAATTTCACAAATAATAATTCACCAAACCAACGCGATTAATTTAACTAAACATGGCAACAACGATCACCACACACAAACATTGGCCAGTTTCACAAATCATACAGCAAGTGGTAATTTATGGCACAGTGATAACTTAACATATTCATCACCCACCTTTCAGAAACCAGACTATCAACGCGGAAATCACCCTTGCGCAAAATCATTCGCGGGCAACAAAAAACATTCGGCGATCGACGTTAGATTAACTCGGTTAACCCCGTCGATAGCACCTACTTCCAAAAGAGACTGTCCCTTGTTAACTGTTTATGATCACGCCAATTGAATTCTTTTTTATGTAGATAGCGCTGCAGCAACTTCTCTTTCGTCGGCTAGTTTAGCTCACAAATCAAACCCCAAACCGCAAATGTTTGTTTATGCTTCAGTTAAGTCATTGTATAAAATCACATTTATCATGGGTTTTATTTGATAAGTTTAGTTGTGAGAAATGAGAATAATGAGTACGATTGTTTGATTTATTGCTTTTGACTGAGCGAGGTCTTACCCAGCTTTTGTTTCGTTAAAGCACTTGGACATTTCCATTCAATTTAATTTCTCTAATTCGTTTCAAAGACCCTGACTCTCTATGGGAAGCCTTTCCGCTTGACTAAAGAGCTCTCAATGTGCCAAAGTTTATTAGTTTATAATTATAATTAATTATAATAGGCCTACCATTTTTCCTCTTTTAGGGTTCAATTCCAACTTTAACCAAGATGAGCCATACAAGCAAAACATACACTTAGTAAAAGCAGTTCAAAATCAGCCGAATTGTTTACCGCTAACTTACAAAGGTGTCAATGTTATTCGTGTGAGTTTGAATATTTTGTTCGTCACTTGCTGCCACTCTGCGGAATCGTTTCATAGGTTGAATACCACTGTGTGGGACTTTTATCGCAAACAACGCCATCCAGTGAACACACTAAACGCATAAAGAGTTCAATTAAAACACGCAAAATTCAGGCAATATTAACAGAACCAACTATATAGGGCACCTAATGCCTTAAAAATAAATGATATAAATAATCCGACAAACACCGGAAAACCGATTTTTAAAGCAATAAACTCAAAATTAGGTAAAATGCCGTAGATACATTGGTAGACATTGCTGATAACACTCCTAGTATTATCTAAATCTTATAACACTCTTATACTAGAATTATCCCAGTGCTTATAGAATTACTTACAGCGGCGATGTCTAAGAACTGAAAGCATGAAACTTGGGTGGCGAGCTCCCGCGATGAAAAATGGTACAAGGCGGACACAGCCAAGAAAACGGATGGAAACTGAAGACTTTTGATGTCCAATGTAAAGAGGTCGATCAACTAGAATGGAAATAAGAACCGTTAAGATTACTCGACGCTTGACGCAGTTTCTGAAACCGCACGTTAAATATCCAGCAAGTGAAGATGTGAGGTAGCTGTACGCGGAGAGTCCCGATATTAGTTATATTGTTTGCTAATTGCTAATAACTGCATGAATGCAAAACACAAGCAAAGTGGGTCAATAAATCGGCGGCAACTCACAGTCGAAATATTCATATATTCGAGATTAGGAAGACGACATAATAGAAAAAATATAGCAAATTTTACGAACAGAACCGGACCAGGACGCTGGTGACATTTTAAGCACTAGATGCATCTGAGACGTTGTTTCATCAAAGTTTAGGACCGTTACCTTTCACACAAGAACTGACTGCAATTTATTCCCACCTGTGCTATGTGGACAAATGTTTCTTGCGGATATTGAGGAAGGAAAAAAAGCGGATGACGGAGCATTGGCGGCGAAAGCGGCGTGACCGCGTGAGCTGTCTGAAGATAAACGTTTACCCAGGACACCACTGTGACTGGGGAAAGCGACCACTTGAGTGTGCTAAGGATTAACAATTCCTGGGATATGATTTCTTCCTCCGTGCAAGCTCCATCGGTGACGTAGGCAAAGTCTGTTAACTTCGGGGGATAGATTTCCTGTAGAGACACAAAAGTTTAGCAAAGACCAATATTTAGAAATCATTTCTCCTAAATACTGTTTACCTGCGTGAATATAGGTTCTTCAAATAAATTTTATTCAAAAAAATGACAAACTTACTTCTAATTTCGCGGCGATAAATAAGGCGGTGACACCGACAAGCTGTAACCTCGTTTTGTGAATGTTGGTTGTGTTGTAAAGATATCGATCAATGTAGTCGATCGCTAAATAAAACGTCTCCCAGTGTAAAGTATACACCTTTGATGCCTGCAAAGAGACACACTAGCGTTAGACAAGATACTTTCCATTATCTTGCTTTCCCCTAGAGTTTAGAAGTTGAGTTGCTACCTCCATTAACTAGTCTAGCAGGATGGTGCGCACTAGAGGTTTCAAATCTTCGTGTCTCGACAAGTAAGCGCTGTTTCGGTAATAAATCGAATCTTTCTCGACCATCGAGCGCCATAATTCGTCAGAGTCGGCCCAGCTGAAACAAACAAGACGATTTGAATGTGGGCTCTCAGATTGAGAACAAAAATAACAACACATGTGGTTATGGTTAATGTGAAAGTTAAAATTGATGTTAATAATAGTCATATAACAAGATAAAGATATAAACAAGAGAAAATATAATAATGAAGTTGTTCAACTGGCCAAAACAACGGCGACCACAACAACCAAAACCATAGCATCTCATAACGAAATCCAATAAATGTCACAAAATGTACATGGCTCTAACGTTCCTTACCTTTTCAAGTTTCAAAATTTGTCCTGAAATGTTGTACGAATTCGCGATGTGTGCATAATCATGGTTGCTAACTTTTGCTCGCAATCTTGTCAAAGAACGATTTATCTTACAAACTTACAAAAACACTGCTTTCGATGACCACATTGACGCGGTACTCTTAGAAACCCCATTTAAAAAAACTGCCACTCCACTCTCCACAGCTAATTGCCAACTCACAGTCTCTCGAATACCTATAAAACGTGGACACGTGGTGGAAACAAAAGACTTAGCTACCCGTGACTCGGCACTCAAAATTCCGATGTGGCTACATTGGTATGAAGCCAGCCTGTTGAAGCAAGACTGCCTTTCATTTTTCTCTCATGAAACCGACTGATCTTAGTGATCTAGTTAACTGTTTCATGCAAGAGGGCTTAATAAAATAACCCTCTCTCTCTCTCTATCACGTTCTACAAAACGAGATGCTACATAACTTAGGCAAATAAAGGGACGTAGCGAACAAAGAAGACCCAACAGCCAAGTCGGCGAAATTAAACTAAAGCTGAAACATAGCTTACGGCTCCGGCCCGGCCCTCCTTTGTCACGAAACAAAAAGCGTGAAGCTTGCCACGTAGGTGTCTCAGGAGGCCATTCCAAGAAGTCAGCAACTTTTTGCAAAGTTCGCACTTGAAATCACCTTTCCCATTATTTTTTTATCGTGCACGACTTTGCAGTCGCGCGATATGTTCAAATTCATGACACCACAGTATCTAAAACAATTACTAACACCATTATGTCATTATTCTCGGAAATGTTTGGCTTTTGTTTTCTTTTACACATAGAAATCAAAAAAAGCATTGAAAAGCTGAAGGTATTTTAAATTATCTTCCATTCATACTTGAAAGCTGTTGGAAATAATAGTAGAACTTACGGACAGTTTTTCTTCTTATTTAATCCAGTATTAGAAGATCCCGATTTTGTGATTTCCGACTGCACTTGTCCATAATGCTTATTCATGACCCGTCATTTTGTTCTGTTGCGGGGTCACTTTTATCATCTCCCTGCTGTTATAAAAATAAAATTTGCTGTTGTTCAATTTCATTTAAATTTAGATGGTTTAAGTGTCTATATACCTGTGGCATCGTAATGATGACAAAAAGTGCACAAACAAAGGTGCTGTTATCCACCCTGGAAATGTTTTACTTTTCCCGGGGCTGCCAGCATTGGCTCTTATGTGACAGCCTCCAGGTACAGCAATTGTTTGTTGCTGCCGTCACTGCTCGCGCCATACGTTTTATGAGTCGAACTGAACTCGATGTTATCGGCCAGTTAATTGCGCGAATTAGGTTGGTGAAATTACTCCATAAGTTTCAAGTTGCAAAGACTTAAAGAATTAAATCACTACGGGCATAGCAAAACCGGATTGCCAGATAAGTACCTTCCATAACGCAAAACGCCTTCCAAAACCATAAAGCAGTTACATGACAAAATCTGTCAACGTATTTCGTTTTTACGGATTTCGATAAACTAATTACACTGGTCAACAGCCAATTTGCTTCTGAAACGAATGAGGTCAGTCTTGGCTAATTTGGGGTCGCTGATCACGAATATCAACTTTAAATTTGTTGATTAGCTCTAGTTTTTGAGATATGGCACCATGCCAAAATGTGCTTTACTTTCTGAAGCGGAAAATAGCGTGCGTTTTTCTGTTGTAGCTTGGATCGATCAGATAGAGTTGCGCACTTAATATATTTGTTGGAAGGTAGATGACGTTTCTATTCATATTATTTTTATTTTGACATGTTTGAGTTGGGTTGTTTGCTTGCTTCTTTTGTAAAAACTTTATGTGTTTAGTCTTAACTGCTCTTTCTGCATTTGCCTCGTAAATGCATAAAAAATGCAGACAATTTCTCTTACATTTGTGGTGAAATAACTTTTTCCAGCACAAAAGCGAAGTATAACGGCTGTGGTCAGGAAAGCAAACCTTGTATTCAACTTGTATTTTGGATGCAAAGTTGGTGATCAGGACAAGAGTTGGGCCCCTCACATATGCTGTAACTCCTGTGGTGCAAATCTTCGGCAATGACCAAATGAAAAAAAAAGAAAATGTATGCCCTTCGAGAGAAGAGAGAAGAACCTACTGACCATATTAGCGATTGCTACTTTTGCATGATCTCCCCGGTTTGTAAAGATTTGTCAATATAGAAGAAGCAGAGCATGCAATACACAAATATTCCATCTGCAATTCGTTCCGTACTACAAGGAGAATTACTTCCCGTTCCTGACGCAACTAAGGAATTCACGTTATGTTACGTTGAAACATATCTTCCAAAGAACCACACCTTATAACTCCAAATGAATGGCACAATCTTATCCGGGATTTGGAACTACCTAAAAGGCTTTAGACTTCAGCTATGGAAACTTCTGGCAGAATCATCATCTTCGAAGACGGTGAATTTGATCAAGTGCCATTTGGCAAAGAGAAAATTGCATGGGAAGCGTTTAAGTTGCTGGCCACAAAATTCTTGGGGAAAAAAAGAGCTGACAACTACACAGAATTGATGTCCAATCTCATTAAAGCATACAGATGCATGGAGTGCAATATATCACTGAAGATACACTTTTTAGACTCGCACCTGGTTTTTTTCCACCAAACTGTGGAGATGTTAGTGATTAGCATGGTGAGCGATTTCACCAATGCATATCTACAATGGAAAAGAGGTACCAGGGAAAACAGAACCAATCAATGCTTGCTAACTTTTGCTGGATGATATCTAGGGATGCTCCATTAACCGTATTCAATCGACAGGCCAAAAAGGAGAAGAACAGATAAAATAGATTAGAAATTTATATTTGACAAGTGACAATTATTTGTTGCATACGCTATGCTGAAATATAAACGCATGCAATTATTACACTGTTTGTAGATTGTTACTGTTCTGTTCAATAAAGTGCAACAGGGCTTGCCATATGTAGATCAACATACAAAAATAAAAAAAGTTTTTATCTTTTAAACTAGAGCAAATCAGCAATTTTAACCAACATTTTTGGATTCAGCGTCCGAAAATACATAAGAATCAGTTGTTTTCTTATCGGAAGCAAAACATTTTTGAAAAATTGTTGACCAGTGTTATCGGTCTATTCGAACTCGGCAATATTACGTAATAAGTGAACCTGGGTCTCCGTTATATTCAGCAATTCATTTGATCAATGATTAACATCACAACATCATATCATGACTTGAAAGACTAAATCACTCCGGATTCACATTACAATTGGCAATTAACCCGGAGAGTTAAACTTTTCACGAAATCATAATTATTTTTAAAGGTAAAGACGTGAAAACCAATACAAAGTGTAATTGTTGCGGCGGCAATGAAAGGATTGCCATTTGGCTACCATATGTAATCTTTTGTTATTTAGGGTTTATATTTGCCATAATTTCAGTTACCATTTGCTACATAGAGTTAACAGATGGCTACTGAGTGTAGCAATTTGCTAAATAGGATTAATTTTTGGCTACCCATGGTAACCTTTTCTATCTCCAATTACCAATTGCCACATAGAGTTAACAGAATTACAGAATAACATTTGAGTACTGTACTTCCAGATACCATTTGCTAGTCTTTTTGAATTGAGCGAGAATTCGCGCAAATGTAACTGCAAAGATTCGAACTAACTAGACAGGGTTGTAGAATGGGGTTTGTTATATAGTAGATTGTATCTGTAGTTTGTACAAAGAAAGTTTCATGTCAAAATTAATCACAAATACCAGAACGTCCTACCCTGCAAATGTTTCATCTTGTATGTGTACAGGTTAATGGACTACAACGTTTTGAAATCACAAACTTGTGGTAGACGAAAGTGTTTTAGGTAAAGAACCGCAAGATGAAGCCAGACTAGTCTATTTTTTGAATTTCGACTCATCTGCGTCATTTTTTGTAATGGTTGAGCGAAGCATGACAGATAAGACACACAGGTTTAGCTCAAAGTCAGTGTATACAAATTCTTCCTCCCATTCCGTTTTAAAAGTTCTATTCTCCTCTTCATACTTTCTCTTTTTGCAATAATTCCCCAACAACATTTCTTGGATAAACTCCTTTTGCATTTATTTATATAACCGTAACCCACACTGAAAACTAGTTCAGCCCTGACATGCAGCTTAAATCTGACGGTTTACTTAACTACAGTGTACAGGTTAGCACACTTCTTCACAATAATTTTTTCTTCGGAGTGTAGTTTGATTATTACTAACAATCAGTCGACTGTTACTGCTTGTGGTAGAACGCATTGTTTCATAATCTGATCAATTAACTCGTCTATACCGGAAAAATGGATGTCTAAATGAACAATGCAAATTCATTAAAGAGCCGCAGTTTGGCCACCTCTGCAGTAGGCATTGATAAGGTTTCTCTTCAGTGTGAGTTATGATATGAATTTTATCATACGAATTTTAGGGCACCTTACGTTGATAAACTTCCTGAAAAAACAAGCTGTTTGCCCAACAAAACCATATGGTGCAATTTTATATTTCATAAATACAACAAAGTCATTGATATAATATGTAAAATGTGAACAAATAAAACACAAACAAAAGGATGCAGCATCTGGATGAATGGTTTGTAAATGTTTTTTGATGCTAAGTTTTGTCCAAAGACCACTTCAAAATATTTAGATCTCCTCAATAGGAGATTTAATATTTGTTTAATGCATCTGTCATTAAACAGTGTCAATGTCGTTTCACAGTGTGAATAGTTTCATGACTCCGCAAATTTTTCTTTTGGGAAAAGGAATGTTGACACACTTGGCAATAAAAAGACCAATCTCCATTGTGGATTTTGATATGAGCTTTTAAATGTTGGCTTTGGGTAAATGACTTGACACAATATTGGCACTGATAAGGTTTATCACCAGTGTGAATTCTCATATGAACTTTTAAATTGTTGCTTGTGGTAAATGACTTGAGGCAAACTTGACAATGATAAGGTCGCTCACCAGTGTGGATTCTCATATGAGTTTTCAAATTTCCACTTGTGGTAAATGACTTGAGGCAAACTTGGCACTGATAAGGTTTATCACCAGTGTGGATTCTCAGATGAGTTTTTAAATGGTTGCTTGTGGTAAATGACTTGAGGCAAACTTGACAATGATAAGGTCGCTCACCAGTGTGGATTCTCATATGAGCTTTTAAATGGTTGCTTGTGGTAAATGACTTGAGGCAAACTTGGCACTGATAAGGTCGCTCACCAGTGTGGATTCTCATATGAGTTTTCAAATGTCCACTTCTGGTAAATGACTTGACACAAATTTGGCACTGATAAGGTTTCTCACCAGTGTGCATTCTCATATGACCTTGCAAACTTCCACTTGTGGTAAATGTCTTGAGGCACACCTGGCATTGATATGGTCGTTCACCTGTGTGCATTCTCATATGACCTTGCAAACTTCCACTTGTGGTAAATGTCTTGAGGCACACCTGGCATTGATATGGTCGTTCACCTGTGTGCATTCTCATATGAGTTTTTAAATGTTGGCTTTGAGTAAATAACTTTTCACAAAACTTGCAGTGATAATTACGCTCTCCAGTATGAGTTCTTACATGATCTTTCAAACTGCTGCTTTGGGTAAATGACTTGTCGCATACATCGCATTGATAAGGTCGCTCACCTGTGTGAGTTCTTAAATGTTGTTTCAAGTTGCTTTTGCATGTGAATGATTTATCACAAAATTTGCAGGAAAATTTCTTTTCTTGTCCTTCTTTGTCGAAAAAGTCTTGTGAAATCCCATCACTGATTGATTTTACCAAAACGTCAACTGGCATACCAACTACTTGACGATCCATTGCGTTATTACTTGTTATTATACAAACTTATAACCTATTTTCTGAAAAGAACTTAAAATATTTGAAGGTTTTATCGATAGGAGTAAACTCATATAATGTGTAACTCTTTTAATAAAAATATTCAATATCAATAATTGTTTGCAAAATTAATTACAGAGTAAAAAAAGCAGTGACTGTCACATATAAAAACGAAAATCAAAAAGGTTCCCTGTAGTTTGCAAACTGCCAATTTGGATAAATGTCGATAAGTTCACTCACCAGTGTGAGTTCTCATATGAGTTTTCAATATTGCTACTAACGCAAAATGCATTGTGGCACACCTAGCTTACCATTCGTGTTACTTAGGGCTACCATATATCCTCTTTTCTAAAGAAAAAGGATTTTTGCTCAAAGTAGGCCTAAATGCTACTGAAAACGGCAAAATGTCCTATTTTTTACATTTTTTGCTTTCCCGCTTATATTTTCAACACAATTATATTTTTATTTGACTTTTAGGGTTAAACGACAATTAACCACGGGAAATTTACCGCGAATAAACTAAACAAACGCGAGGACAACTGTCCGTCACAACTGACCGTGACGTAAATTTACCTAGAACAAACTGACCTTAATTCATATAATTTGATTAAACAACAATGCTAATATGCGTAAAAAATAAACGCATAGCGTTTGATAGCCAGCTGACCACGACCAATTGTCGCCAGTGATTTTGTTCACAGTCAATTTACGTGATCCCGACTTTTTGGCATGAGGCCTAAGTCAAGTGACATTTCGGCGACAGATTGAGGTCTAACCATTTTTGTTATCATTGTTTTGATTTAAACAACCATAAAAGCAAAATAAAGCTAAGCAATAACGCCAAACAAATATATTGTGTTTTCTGATGAACTGTGGCAAAAGTATCCTTGTTTCAGAAAAGGACGTAATGATTTTGAACCTGAATGCATTACTTGTGCATATGCGTATAGTTATCCAAAAACATGTTATAAATTCTTTAAACGTAAAACTCTATTTGCATTGTAATAGCTGGCGAAATTGGCCTTTTTTTAGGCAATGAAAATATGATAGGCCTATATAACATAATATAACATAAATATAATATATAACATAAACCCTAATCTCAAACAACTTCTGTAATGAAAAAAGTTACTTTCCAGAAGTCAAACTCTTCTAAATAATCGAGAAAATAATATAATTATATTATATAATAATATATATTATAATATATTGCTTAACCTTAGTCTATTCTAGACACTGTATATTAAGATGGAAAATGAATTGTGGTATCTACAGTATTATGAGTAAAGAAGTGACAACATTTAGCCAACATTTTACGGCTTAAAAATCGGTTTTCTTTAAAATGACATGTTAATATTTTACATTCGAAGAATGGATTATTTCACTTTAATTGCTTCAATTTCATTAATTCATGTGAAAAACATTATACAACAAACATATTATACAAAAGTTTAACAAAACTACCATTAACCTACATGCAGAAAAGTTAGCTAGAAAAGTTAGGCTGTAAAGTTAGGCACCTAGTCGCTTGCCTTCAATTCCTTCATTGGCCATCCAGTCTTCCATTCTATCAGAAAAATACGTACACTTCATTATTGCACGAAAACCATCACTGTCCTACCAGTTTTGCAAAAAAAATAAATAAGCAAATAATTGAACATCGTTAAATACAAGAAAGCCAACAAAACTATTTCTGGAATTGTGCCATCAAATTGTAGTAAGTAGCCTAGCTTAGCCTTTTAATAAAGCCGGATCTCATCGCTTCTCTAAGCTGACTTCGCACGCGATGCATTTCCATCTGGTTTATGAAATAAAGATAACCTAGCACCGACGAAACATTCCGTTATTTATATTTATGTCTATTTTATGTTAACACCGGCACAAAACCAAGAAAAAGGAAATGCCCAGTGAGGATAAGTCTTGGACAAGTGGATTACATTCTAGCAGTGTAGTAACTAGTGACTGCATTAAAGCACATTGATAAATAATAATTAAATAAAATCCCATAAATGTTAGTGGTGTGCACATTGAAAGTGCACAAAAAAGACACTTCTCTCAGTTGTTACACGGCAAGTTTACTTTTAAAAACAAAAATCAAAGAATCATTATACAAATCAAATCAAGGAAGGCACAAGGAAGGCTATGGTGAGATGTGGCTTGGCTTTTCAAAGTACATCCCTACAAACAGCAAACAGGTTGCAGAAGCGGTGTTCCTTATGTCCAGTTGTCCACACGCAAAGGATAAGAAAGTTAATTGCAAAATGTTGCTCAAGATGTTGCAAACCCGTTTGCCCTAAACACAGCAAAAGTTAGGCTGCAAAACCTGAATGAGCACCTAGCTGCTTTCTTCAATTCATTCATTGGCCATCCATTCTATCAGAGAATTACGTACACTTCATTATTGCACTGTCACACTGTCCTACCAGTTTTGAAAACAAAACAAATAAACAAAGAATTGAACATCGTTAAATACAAGAAAGCCAGCAAAACTATTTCTGGAAAATGTGCCATCAAATTGAAGTTAGTAGCCTAGCTTAGCCTTTTAACAAAGCCGGATCTCATCGCTTCTCTAAGCTGACTTCGCACGCGTTGCATTTCCATCTGGTTTATGAAATAACGACAACCTAGCATCATCGAAACATTCCCGTTATTTATATTTATGTCTATTTTATGTTAACACCGGCACAAAACCAAGACAAAGGAAATACCCAGTGAGGATAAGTCTTGGACAAGTGGATTACATTCTAGCAGTGTAGTAACTAGTGACTGCACTAAAGCACATTGATAAATAATAATTAAATAAAATCCCATAAATTTTAGTCGTGTGCACATTGAAAGTGCACAAAAAAGACACTTTTCTCATTTGTTACACGGCAAGTTTACTTTTAAAAACAAAAATCAAAGAATCATTATACAAATCAAATCAAATAAGAAATCAAAGATTGAATTATATTTTGCCTACACAAGAACTCCCTTTTAATGCATGAAATGACCTGTAATTTCAACCCATAGAAAGGCATAGATTGAATTGAATTCTTTTACCTTGTAAAAAGTATATGTGTAAGATATCAGATACCGGATGTTATTTTGTTTGATGACGATAACAAACAACTGGTACCGTACATCAATGCATTTAATGTGGTTAGTGTAATAAATTCAAACAAATATGAATGTTGACGGACTCTTATTTTCATTTGGTATTTTCTAAAATACAGCTAGATGGTCTCTTTTTTATTTTTAAATACAACTAAATTTGCTAAGACTTTGCACATATACATTCTATGAGTATATTATATAGTAGATTGTATCTGTAGTATGTACAAAAAAAGTTTTATGTCAAATTTAATCACAATTACCAGAACGTCCTAACCTGCAAATGTTTCTCTTTATATGTGTCCAGGTTAATTGACTACAACGTTTTGAAATCACAAACTTGTGGTAGACCGATGCAAATCTTGCGTTTCTTCTCATTCTGCAATACGTGCTTCCATTTATGAGGTGACGTCTTCGAAGAAGAATTCAAAAGCTCCCTGAAAAATTTATTTAATCTACGAACTATATGACTATAGGCCTACTACCTAAATTCTAAAGCCTTATCATGTCAACTTCAACTTAACACACACCTATCATCTTCTGGCAGTATCTTGCTGACCCTCGTTACCTAAAATTGTATTAAGTCATGAGATAGATGTGGACGAAGATGAAAAAGGAATTACCTGTTTCTAATCAGATGATCTAGGATTCTAGGTTATGCCAAAAAGTTTCTTACTCGGTGACCAGGTACAACAAAGGCCAATTGAAAGACTGGCGCCAGTACCTGAAAGCTCGTAACGTTCGAGTCGGACTTCCTGAAAATGCGAAACAGCGTGAACGCAGCACGTTCGCGAAAGAAGTTTGCCATCGAGTTCTAGTCAAGGTTGTTTGCAGAGTACAAAGCCAGAATCGAAAAGCACGGGGATGATATTGCAACTATAACAAAACTGCGAAAAAATGCATGTTGCAAAGAAGCTGTTTTAGCCTGCCTGTAAAATAATCACAGGCAATGTCGGCAGTTTTCATTCGTTTGCCGTGGTAAATCGCAACCACTGTTATGGAACAACAACAAAGTACGTCTTGTACAAAATTACGAATAAAAAACGCTTTGCAAACAGACCGTTTAGAAACATATTGGATGAATAATTATGTTAACTGCTGTTTAATATTCTAAAATCTAAAAGAACGTATATCCTTAAGATGCGTTAAAATGTTTATGTATTAGTGAAAAAAAGCAATGAAGTGTATTCCTTTATATGCATAGGCTTTGTGGTGCGGTATGGTTTGAGATATGGCAACGAGCTATGTGTATTTTATAGCGATTAAATGTCATTGTTTATCGAGATAGTATGTGTAAATAGGATTAAATCATGTAAGTATTTTGTATTTCATGTATAGCATGTAAATCAATCCCGAAGCGTGGATTTCCCACCTTGAACATAAATTTTCCCTTTATCAAATCACTTCAAAAACTAATCGTCACATGTTAGCGGTAGAGGCAATTCCGGCGACATACCTCGGGCAACTTTGTTTACCTTCTGCGTATGCTCATAACTGTTACAACATAATAACAATGAGATCTTGAAACATTTTGATAAACGTGAGGACTGAGGATTATTTAGAGTTTTTGTTGGCTGATCTGACACTTCGTGTTCTATCTTCCAAAGATTTAATGCGCGAATTAATGAGTGCAGTAGGTCAAAAGAATCTTACTCAACCAGTTAATAAACGAATTCGTGCTACATTTTTTAAGTGGTCACCACCAGACGTCGCAATTTCTTACCCACTACAGCCACAAATACAACAAATTTAAGTGTCATAACCACCTCATTACCCACGATCTAACGCTAACAATGGAACAAAGAGTTCCGGACAAACAAGTACTAATTTCACAAATCATAATTCACCAAACCAACGCGATTAATTTAACTAAACATGGCAACAACGATCACCACACACAAACATTGGCCAGTTTCACAAATCATACAGCAAGTGGTAATTTATGGCACAGTGATAACTTAACATATTCATCACCCACCTTTCAGAAACCAGACTATCAACGCGGAAATCACCCTTGCGTAAAATCATTCGCGGGCAACAAAAAACATTCGGCGATCGACGTTAGATTAACTCGGTTAACCCCGTCGATAGCACCTACTTCCAAAAGAGACTGTCCCTTGTTAACTGTTTATGATCACGCCAATTGAATTATTTTTTATGTAGATAGCGCTGCAGCAACTTCTCTTTCGTCGGCTAGTTTAGCTCACAAATCAAACCCCAAACCGCAAATGTTTGTTTATGCTTCAGTTAAGTTATTGTATAAAATCACATTTATCATGAGTTTTATATGATAAGTTTAGTTGTGAGAAATGAGAATAATGAGAAGGATTGTTTGATTTATTGCTTTTGACTGAGCGAGGTCATACCCAGCTTTTGTTTCGTTAAACCACTTGGACATTTCCATTCAATTTAATTTCTCTAATTCGTTTCAAAGACCCTGACTCTCTATGGGAAGCCTTTCCGCTTGACTAAAGAGCTCTCAATGTGCCAAAGTTTATTAGTTTATAATTATAATTAATTATAATACGCCTACCATTTGTCCTCTTTTAGGGTTCAATTCCAACTTTAACCAAGATGAGCCATACAAGCAAAACATACACTTAGTAAAACAGTTCAAAATCAGCCGAATTGTTTACCGCTAACTTACAAAGGTGTCAATGTTATTCGTGTGAGTTTGAATATTTTGTACGTCACTTGCTTCCACCCTGCGGAATTGTTTCATAGGTTGAAGACCACTGTGTGGGACTTTTATCGCAAACAACGCCATCCAGTGAACACACTAAACGCATAAAGAGTTCAATTAAAACACGCAAAATTCAGGCAATATTAACAGAACCAACTATATAGGGCACCTAATGCCTTAAAAATAAATGATATAAATAATCCGACAAACACCGGAAAACCGATTTTTAAAGCAATAAACTCAAAATTAAGTAAAATGCCGTAGATATATTGGTAGACATTGCTGATAACACTCCTAGTATTATCTAAATCTTATAACACTCTTATACTAGAATTATCCCAGTGCTTATAGAATTACTTACAGCGGCGATGTCTAAGAACTGAAAGCATGAAACTTGGGTGGCGAGCTCCCGCGATGAAAAATGGTACAAGGCGGACACAGCCAAGAACACGGATGGAAACTGAAGACTTTTGATGTCCAATGTAAAGAGGTCGATCAACTAGATTGGAAATAAGAACAGTTAAGATTACTCGACGCTTGACGCAGTTTCTGAAACCGCACGTTAAATATCCAGCAAGTGAAGATGTGAGGTAGCTGTACGCGGAAAGTCCCGATATTAGTTATATTGTTTGCTAATTGCTAATAACTGCATGAATGCAAAACACAAGCAAAGTGGGTCAATAAATCGGCGGCAACTCACAGTCGAAATATTCATATATTCGAGATTAGGAAGACGACATAATAGAAAAAATATAGCAAATTTTACGAACAGAACCGGACCAGGACGCTGGTGACATTTTAAGCACTAGATGCATCTGAGACGTTGTTTCATCAAAGTTTAGGACCGTTACCTTTCACACAAGAACTGACTGCAATTTATTCCCACCTGTGCTATGTGGACAAATGTTTCTTGCGGATATTGAGGAAGGAAAAAAAGCGGATGACGGAGCATTGGCGGCGAAAGCGGCGTGACCGCGTGAGCTGTCTGAAGATAAACGTTTACCCAGGACACCACTGTGACTGGGGAAAGCGACCACTTGAGTGTGCAAAGGATTAACAATTCCTGGGATATGATTTCTTCCTCCGTGCAAGCTCCATCGGTGACGTAGGCAAAGTCTGTTAACTTCGGGGGATAGATTTCCTGTAGAGACACAAAAGTTTGGCAAAGACCAATATTTAGAAATCATTTCTCCTAAATACTGTTTACCTGCGTGAATATAGGTTCTTCAAATAAATTTTATTCAAAAAAATGACAAACTTACTTCTAATTTCGCGGCGATAAATAAGGCGGTGACACCGACAAGCTGTAACCTCGTTTTGTGAATGTTGGTTGTGTTGTAAAGATATCGATCAATGTAGTCGATCGCTAAATAAAACGTCTCCCAGTGTAAAGTATACACCTTTGATACCTGCAAAGAGACACACTAGCGTTAGACAAGATACTTTCCATTATCTTGCTTTCCCCTAGAGTTTAGAAGTTGAGTTGCTACCTCCATTAACTAGTCTAGCAGGATGGTGCGCACTAGAGGTTGCAAATCTTCGTGTCTCGACAAGTAAGCGCTGTTTCGGTAATAAATCGAATCTTTCTCGACCATCGAGCGCCATAATTCGTCAGAGTCGGCCCAGCTGAAACAAACAAGACGATTTGAATGTGGGCTCTCAGATTGAGAACAAAAATAACAACACATGTGGTTATGGTTAATGTGAAAGTTAAAATTGATGTTAATAATAGTCATATAACAAGATAAAGATATAAACAAGAGAAAATATAATAATGAAGTTGTTCAACTGGCCAAAACAACGGCGACCACAACAACCAAAACCATAGCATCTCATAACGAAATCCAATAAATGTCACAAAATGTACATGGCTCTAACGTTCCTTACCTTTTCAAGTTTCAAAATTTGTCCTGAAATGTTGTACGAATTCGCGATGTGTGCATAATCATGGTTGCTAACTTTTGCTCGCAATCTTGTCAAAGAACGATTTATCTTACAAACTTACAAAAACACTGCTTTCGATGACCACATTGACGCGGTACTCTTAGAAACCCCATTTAAAAAAACTGCCACTCCACAGCTAATTACCATCTCATAGTCTCTCGAATACCTATAAAACGTGGACACGTGGTGGAAACAAAAGACTTAGCTACCCGTGACTCGACACTCAAAATTCCGATGTGGCTACATTGGTATGAAGCCAGCCTGTTGAAGCAAGACTGCCTTTCATTTTTCTCTCATGAAACCGACTGATCTTAGTGATCTAGTTAACTGTTTCATGCAAGAGGGCTTAATAACCCTCTCTCTCTCTCTATCACGTTCTACAAAACGAGATGCTACATAACTTAGGCAAATAAATGGACGTAGCGAACAAAGAAGACCCAACAGCCAAGTCGGCGAAATTAAACTAAAGCTGAAACATAGCTTACGGCTCCGGCCCGGCCCTCCTTTGTCACGAAACAAAAAGCGTGAAGCTTGCCACGTAGGTGTCTCAGGAGTCCATTCCAAGAAGTCAGCAACTTTTTGCAAAGTTCGCACTTGAAATCACCTTTCCCATTATTTTGTTATCGTGCACGACTTTGCAGTCGCGCGATATGTTCAAATTCATGACACCACAGTATCTAGAACAATTACTAACACCATTATGTCGTTATTCTCGGAAATGTTTGGCTTTTGTTTTCTTTTACACATAGAAATCAAAAAAAAGCATTGAAAAGCTAAAGGTATTTTAAATTATCTTCCATTCATACTTGAAAGCTGTTGGAAATAATAGTAGAACTTACGGACAGTTTTTCTTCTTATTTAATCCAGTATTAGAAGATCCCGATTTTGTGATTTCCGACTGCACTTGTCCATAATGCTTATTCATGACCCGTCATTTTGTTCTGTTGCTGGGTCACTTTTATCATCTCCCTGCTGTTATAAAAATAAAATTTGCTGTTGTTCAATTTCATTTAAATTTAGATGGTTTAAGTGTCTATATACCTGTGGCATCGTAATGATGACAAAAAGTGCACAAAGAAAGGTGCTGTTATCCACCCTGGAAATGTTTTACTTTTCCCGCGGCTGCCAGCATTGGCTCTTATGTGACAGCCTCCAGGTACAGCAATTGTTTGTTGCTGCCGTCACTGCTCGCGCCATACGTTTTATGAGTCGAACTGAACTCGATGTTATCGGCCAGGTAATTGCGCGAATTAGGTTGGTGAAATTACTCCATAAGTTTCAAGTTGCAAAGACTTAAAGAATTAAATCACTATGGGCATAGCAAAACCGGATTGCCAGATGAGTACCTTCCATAACGCAAAACGCCTTCCAAAACCATAAAGCAGTTACATGACAAAATCTGTCAACGTATTTCGTTTTTACGGATTTCGATAAACTAATTATCGGTCTATTCGAACTCGGCATTATTACGTAATAAATGAACCTGGGTCTCCGTTATATTCAGCAATTCATTTGATCAATGATTAACATCACAACATCATATCATGACTTGAAAGACTAAATCACTCCGGATTCACATTACAATTGGCAATTAACCCGGAGAGTTAAACTTTTCACGAAATCATAATTATTTTTAAAGGTAAAGACGTGAAAACCAATACAAAGTGTAATTGTTGCGGCGGCAATGAAAGGATTGCCATTTGGCTACCATATGTAATCTTTTGTTATTTAGGGTTTATATTTGCCATAATTTCAGTTACCATTTGCTACATAGAGTTAACAGATGGCTACTGAATGTAGTAATTTGCTAAATAGGATTAATTTTTGGCTACCCATGGTAACCTTTTCTATCTCCAATTACCAATTGCCACATAGAGTTAACAGAATTACAGAATAACATTTGAGTACTGTACTTCCAGATACCATTTGCTAGTCTTTTTGAATTGAGCGAGAATTCGCGCAAATGTAACTGCAAAGATTCGAACTAACTAGACAGGGTTGTAGAATGGGGTTTGTTATATAGTAGATTGTATCTGTAGTTTGTACAAAGAAAGTTTCATGTCAAAATTAATCACAAATACCAGAACGTCCTAACCTGCAAATGTTTCATCTTGTATGTGTCCAGGTTAATGGACTACAACGTTTTGAAATCACAAACTTGTGGTAGACCGATGCAAATCTTGCGTTTCCTCTCATTCTGCAATTCGTGAATACGTGCTTCCATTGATGAGATGACGTCTTCGAAGAAGAATTCAAAAGCTCCCTGAAAGATTTATTTAATCTACGAACTATATGACTATAGGCCTACTACCTAAATTCTAAAGCCTTATCATGTCAACTTTAACTTAACACACACCTATCATCTTCTGGCAGTATCTTGCTGACCCTCGTTACCTAAAAATATATATTAAGTCATGAGATAGATGTGGACGAAGAGGAAAAAGGAATTACCTGTTTCTAATCAGATGATCTAGGATTCTAGGTTATGCCAAAAAGTTTCTTACTCGGTGACCAGGTACAACAAAGGCCAATTGAAAGACTGGCGCCAGTACCTGAAAGCTCGTAACGTTCGAGTCGGACTTCCTGAAAATGCGAAACAGCGTGATCGCAGCACGTTCGCGAAAGAAGTTTGCCATCGAGTTCTAGTCAAGGTTGTTTGCAGAGTACAAAGCCAGAATCGAAAAGCACGGGGATGATATTGCAACTATGACAAAACTGCTAAAAAACGCAACAGTAGCTGTTTTAGCCTGCCTGTAAAATAATCACAGGCAATGTCGGCAGTTTTCATTCGTTTGCCGTGGTAAATCGCAACCACTGTTATGGAACAACAACAAAGTACGTCTTGTACAAAATGACGAATAAAAAACGCTTTGCAAACAGACCGTTTAGAAACATATTGGATGAATAATTATGTTAACTGCTGTTTAATATTCTAAAATATAAAAGAACGTATATCCTTAAGATGCGTTAAAATGTTTATGTATTAGTGAAAAAAGCAATGAAGTGTATTCCTTTATATGCATAGGCTTTGTGGTGCAGTATTGTTTGAGATATGGCAACGAACTATGTGTATTTTATAGCGATTAAATGTCATTGTTTATCGAGATAGTATGTGTAAATAGGATTAAATCATGTAAGTATTTTGTATTTCATGTATAGCATGTAAATCAATCCCGAAGCGTGGATTTCCCACCTTGAACATAAATTTTCCCTTTATCAAATCACTTCAAAAACTAATCGTCACATGTTAGCGGTAGAGGCAATTCCAGCGACAGACCTCGGGCTACTTTGTTTACCTTCTGCGTATGCTCATAACTGTTACGACATAATAATCAATGAAATCTTGAAAAAATTTGATAAACGTGAGGACTGAGGATTATTTAGAGTTTTTGTTGGCTGATCTGACACTTCGTGTTCTATCTTCCAAAGATTTAATGCGCGAATTAATGAGTGCAGTAGGTCAAAATAATCTTACTCAACCAAATAAACGAATTCGTGCTACATTTTTTAAGTGGTCACCACCAGACGTCGCAATTTCTTACCCACTACAGCCACAAATACAACAAATTTAAGTGTCATAACCACCTCATTACCCACGATCTAACGCTAACAATGGAACAAAGAGTTCCGGACAAACAAGTACTAATTTCACAAATCATAATTCACCAAACCAACGCGATTAATTTAACTAAACATGGCAACAACGATCACCACACACAAACATTGGCCAGTTTCACAAATCATACAGCAAGTGGTAATTTATGGCACAGTGATAACTTAACATATTCATCACCCACCTTTCAGAAACCAGACTATCAACGCGGAAATCACCCTTGCGTAAAATCATTCGCGGGCAACAAAAAACATTCGGCGATCGACGTTAGATTAACTCGGTTAACCCCGTCGATAGCACCTACTTCTAAAAGAGACTGTCCCTTGTTAACTGTTTATGATCACGCCAATTGAATTCTTTTTTATGTAGATAGCGCTGCAGCAACTTCTCTTTCGTCGGCTAGTTTAGCTCACAAATCAAACCCCAAACCCCAAATGTTTGTTTATGCTTCAGTGAAGTCATTGTATAAAATCACATTTATCATGAGTTTTATTTGATAAGTTTAGTTGTGAGAAATGAGAATAATGAGTACGATTGTTTGATTTATTGCTTTTGACTGAGCGAGGTCATACCCAGCTTTTGTTTCGTTAAACCACTTGGACATTTCCATTCAATTTAATTTCTCTAATTCGTTTCAAAGACCCTGACTCTCTATGGGAAGCCTTTCCGCTTGACTAAAGAGCTCTCAATGTGCCAAAGTTTATTAGTTTATAATTATAATTAATTATAATACGCCTACCATTTGTCTTCTTTTAGGGTTCAATTCCAACTTTAACCAAGATGAGCCATACAAGCAAAACATACACTTAGTAAAACAGTTCAAAATCAGCCGAATTGTTTACCGCTAACTTACAAAGGTGTCAATGTTATTCGTGTGAGTTTGAATATTTTGTACGTCACTTGCTTCCACCCTGCGGAATTGTTTCATAGGTTGAAGACCACTGTGTGGGACTTTTATCGCAAACAACGCCATCCAGTGAACACACTAAACGCATAAAGAGTTCAATTAAAACACGCAAAATTCAGGCAATATTAACAGAACCAACTATATAGGGCACCTAATGCCTTAAAAATAAATGATATAAATAATCCGACAAACACCGGAAAACCGATTTTTAAAGCAATAAACTCAAAATTAGGTAAAATGCCGTAGATACATTGGTAGACATTGCTGATAACACTCCTAGTATTATCTAAATCTTATAACACTCTTATACTAGAATTATCCCAGTGCTTATAGAATTACTTACAGCGGCGATGTCTAAGAACTGAAAGCATGAAACTTGGGTGGCGAGCTCCCGCGATGAAAAATGGTACAAGGCGGACACAGCCAAGAACACGGATGGAAACTGAAGACTTTTGATGTCCAATGTAAAGAGGTCGATCAACTAGAATGGAAATAAGAACAGTTAAGATTACTCGACGCTTGACGCAGTTTCTGAAACCGCACGTTAAATATCCAGCAAGTGAAGATGTGAGGTAGCTGTACGCGGAAAGTCCCGATATTAGTTATATTGTTTGCTAATTGCTAATAACTGCATGAATGCAAAACACAAGCAAAGTGGGTCAATAAATCGGCGGCAACTCACAGTCGAAATATTCATATATTCGAGATTAGGAAGACGACATAATAGAAAAAATATAGCAAATTTTACGAACAGAACCGGACCAGGACGCTGGTGACATTTTAAGCACTAGATGCATCTGAGACGTTGTTTCATCAAAGTTTAGGACCGTTACCTTTCACACAAGAACTGACTGCAATTTATTCCCACCTGTGCTATGTGGACAAATGTTTCTTGCGGATATTGAGGAAGGAAAAAAAGCGGATGACGGAGCATTGGCGGCGAAAGCGGCGTGACCGCGTGAGCTGTCTGAAGATAAACGTTTACCCAGGACACCACTGTGACTGGGGAAAGCGACCACTTGAGTGTGCTAAGGATTAACAATTCCTGGGATATGATTTCTTCCTCCGTGCAAGCTCCATCGGTGACGTAGGCAAAGTCTGTTAACTTCGGGGGATAGATTTCCTGTAGAGAAACAAAAGTTTAGCAAAGACCAATATTTAGAAATCATTTCTCCTAAATACTGTTTACCTGCGTGAATATAGGTTCTTCAAATAAATTTTATTCAAAAAAATGACAAACTTACTTCTAATTTCGCGGCGATAAATAAGGCGGTGACACCGACAAGCTGTAACCTCGTTTTGTGAATGTTGGTTGTGTTGTAAAGATATCGATCAATGTAGTCGATCGCTAAATAAAACGTCTACCGGTGTAAAGTATACACCTTTGATACCTGCAAAGAGACACACTAGCGTTAGACAAGATACTTTCCATTATCTTGCTTTCCCCTAGAGTTTAGAAGTTGAGTTGCTACCTCCATTAACTAGTCTAGCAGGATGGTGCGCACTAGAGGTTGCAAATCTTCGTGTCTCGACAAGTAAGCGCTGTTTCGGTAATAAAGCGAATCTTTGTCGACCATCGAGCGCCATAATTCGTCAGAGTCGGCCCAGCTGAAACAAACAAGACGATTTGAATGTGGGCTCTCAGATTGAGAACAAAAATAACAACACATGTGGTTATGGTTAATGTGAAAGTTAAAATTGATGTTAATAATAGTCATATAACAAGATAAAGATATAAACAAGAGAAAATATAATAATGAAGTTGTTCAACTGGCCAAAACAACGGCGACCACAACAACCAAAACCATAGCATCTCATAACGAAATCCAATAAATGTCACAAAATGTACATGGCTCTAACGTTCCTTACCTTTTCAAGTTTCAAAATTTGTCCTGAAATGTTGTACGAATTCGCGATGTGTGCATAATCATGGTTGCTAACTTTTGCTCGCAATCTTGTCAAAGAACGATTTATCTTACAAACTTACAAAAACACTGCTTTCGATGACCACATTGACGCGGTACTCTTAGAAACCCCATTTAAAAAAACTGCCACTCCACAGCTAATTACCATCTCATAGTCTCTCGAATACCTATAAAACGTGGACACGTGGTGGAAACAAAAGACTTAGCTACCCGTGACTCGACACTCAAAATTCCGATGTGGCTACATTGGTATGAAGCCAGCCTGTTGAAGCAAGACTGCCTTTCATTTTTCTCTCATGAAACCGACTGATCTTAGTGATCTAGTTAACTGTTTCATGCAAGAGGGCTTAATAACCCTCTCTCTCTCTCTATCACGTTCTACAAAACGAGATGCTACATAACTTAGGCAAATAAATGGACGTAGCGAACAAAGAAGACCCAACAGCCAAGTCGGCGAAATTAAACTAAAGCTGAAACATAGCTTACGGCTCCGGCCCGGCCCTCCTTTGTCACGAAACAAAAAGCGTGAAGCTTGCCACGTAGGTGTCTCAGGAGGCCATTCCAAGAAGTCAGCAACTTTTTGCAAAGTTCGCACTTGAAATCACCTTTCCCATTATTTTGTTATCGTGCACGACTTTGCAGTCGCGCGATATGTTCAAATTCATGACACCACAGTATCTAGAACAATTACTAACACCATTATGTCGTTATTCTCGGAAATGTTTGGCTTTTGTTTTCTTTTACACATAGAAATCAAAAAAAAGCATTGAAAAGCTAAAGGTATTTTAAATTATCTTCCATTCATACTTGAAAGCTGTTGGAAATAATAGTAGAACTTACGGACAGTTTTTCTTCTTATTTAATCCAGTATTAGAAGATCCCGATTTTGTGATTTCCGACTGCACTTGTCCATAATGCTTATTCATGACCCGTCATTTTGTTCTGTTGCTGGGTCACTTTTATCATCTCCCTGCTGTTATAAAAATAAAATTTGCTGTTGTTCAATTTCATTTAAATTTAGATGGTTTAAGTGTCTATATACCTGTGGCATCGTAATGATGACAAAAAGTGCACAAAGAAAGGTGCTGTTATCCACCCTGGAAATGTTTTACTTTTCCCGCGGCTGCCAGCATTGGCTCTTATGTGACAGCCTCCAGGTACAGCAATTGTTTGTTGCTGCCGTCACTGCTCGCGCCATACGTTTTATGAGTCGAACTGAACTCGATGTTATCGGCCAGGTAATTGCGCGAATTAGGTTGGTGAAATTACTCCATAAGTTTCAAGTTGCAAAGACTTAAAGAATTAAATCACTACGGGCATAGCAAAACCGGATTGCCAGATGAGTACCTTCCATAACGCAAAACGCCTTCCAAAACCTTAAAGCAGTTACATGACAAAATCTGTCAACGTATTTCGTTTTTACGGATTTCGATAAACTAGTTATCGGTCTATTCGAACTCGGCATTATTACGTAATAAGTGAACCTGGATCTCCGTTATATTCAGCAATTCATTTGATCAATGATTAACATCACAACATCATATCATGACTTGAAAGACTAAATCACTCCGGATTCACATTACAATTGGCAATTAACCCGGAGAGTTAAACTTTTCACGAAATCATAATTATTTTTAAAGGTAAAGACGTGAAAACCAATACAAAGTGTAATTGTTGCGGCGGCAATGAAAGGATTGCCATTTGGCTACCATATGTAATCTTTTGTTATTTAGGGTTTATATTTGCCATAATTTCAGTTACCATTTGCTACATAGAGTTAACAGATGGCTACTGAGTGTAGCAATTTGCTAAATAGGATTAATTTTTGGCTACCCATGGTAACCTTTTCTATCTCCAATTACCAATTGCCACATAGAGTTAACAGAATTACAGAATAACATTTGAGTACTGTACTTCCAGATACCATTTGCTAGTCTTTTTGAATTGAGCGAGAATTCGCGCAAATGTAACTGCAAAGATTCGAACTAACTAGACAGGGTTGTAGAATGGGGTTTGTTATATAGTAGATTGTATCTGTAGTTTGTACAAAGAAAGTTTCATGTCAAAATTAATCACAAATACCAGAACGTCCTAACCTGCAAATGTTTCATCTTGTATGTGTCCAGGTTAATGGACTACAACGTTTTGAAATCACAAACTTGTGGTAGACGAAAGTGTTTTAGGTAAAGAACCGCAAGATGAAGCCAGACTAGTCTATTTTTTGAATTTCGACTCATCTGCGTCATTTTTTGTAATGGTTGAGCGAAGCATGACAGATAAGACACACAAGTTTAGTTTAAAGTCAGTGTATACAAATTCTTCCTCCCATTCCGTTTTAAAAGTTCTATTCTCCTCTTCATACTTTCTCTGTTTGCAATAATTCCCCAACAACATTTCTTGGATAAACTCCTTTTGCAATTATTTATATAACCGTAACCCACACTGAAAACTAGTTCAGCACTGACATGCAGCTTAAATCTAACGGTTTACTTAACTACAGTGTACAGGTTAGCACACTTCTTCACAAAATTTTTTTCTTCGGAGTGTAGTTTGATTATTACTAACAATCAGTCGACTGTTACTGCTTGTGGTAGAACGCATTGTTTCATAATCTGATCAATTAACTCGTCTATACCGGAAAAATGGATGTCTAAATGAACAATGCAAATTCATTAAAGAGCCGCAGTTTGGCCACCTCTGCAGTAGGCATTGATAAGGTTTCTCTTCAGTGTGAGTTATGATATGAATTTTATCATACGAATTTTAGGGCACCTTACGTTGATAAACTTCCTGAAAAAACAAGCTGTTTGCCCAACACAACCATATGGTGCAATGTTATATTTCATAAATACAACAAAGTCATTGATATAACATGTAAAAGTGAACAAATAAAACACAAACAAAAGAATGCAGCATCTGGATGAATGGTTTGTAAATGTTTTTTGATGCTAAGTTTTGTCCAAAGACCACTTCAAAATATTTAGATCTCCTCAATAGGAGATTTAATATTTGTTTAATGCATCTGTCATTAAACAGTGTCAATGTCGTTTCACAGTGTGAATAGTTTCATGACTCCGAAAATTTTTCTTTTGGGAAAAGGAATGTTGACACACTTGGCAATAAAAAGACCAATCTCCATTGTGGATTTTGATATGAGCTTTTAAATGTTGGCTTTGGGTAAATGACTTGACACAAATTTAGCACTGATAAGGTTTATCACCAGTGTGGATTCTCATATGAACTTTTAAATTGTTGCTTGTGGTAAATGACTTGAGGCAAACTTGACAATGATAAGGTCGCTCACCAGTGTGCATTCTCATATGAGTTTTCAAATTTCCACTTGTGGTAAATGACTTGAGGCAAACTTGGCACTGATAAGGTTAAGTGTGGATTCTCACCAGTGTGGATTCTCAGATGAGATTTTAAATTGTTGCTTTGGGTAAATGACTTGAGGCAAACTTGACAATGATAAGGTCGCTCACCAGTGTGGATTCTCAGATGAGTTTTTAAATGGTTGCTTGTGGTAAATGACTTGAGGCAAACTTGGCAATGATAAGGTTAAGTGTGGATTCTCACTAGTGTGGATTCTCAGATGAGATTTTAAATTGTTGCTTTGGGTAAATGACTTGAGGCAAACTTGACAATGATAAGGTCGCTCACCAGTGTGGATTCTCATATGAGCTTTTAAATGGTTGCTTGTGGTAAATGACTTGAGGCAAACTTGACAATGATAAGGTCGCTCACCAGTGTGGATTCTCATATGAGCTTTTAAATGGTTGCTTGTGGCAAATGACTTGAGGCAAACTTGGCATTGATAAGGTTTCTCACCAGTGTGCATTCTCATATGACCTTGCAAACTTCCACTTGTGGTAAATGTCTTTAGGCACACCTGGCATTGATATGGTCGTTCACCTGTGTGCATTCTCATATGACCTTGCAAACTTCCACTTGTGGTAAATGTCTTGAGGCACACCTGGCATTGATATGGTCGTTCACCTGTGTGCATTCTCATATGAGTTTTTAAATGTTGGCTTTGAGTAAATAACTTTTCACAAAACTTGCAGTGATAATTACGCTCTCCAGTATGAGTTCTTACATGATCTTTCAAACTGCTGCTTTGGGTAAATGACTTGTCGCATACATCGCATTGATAAAGTCGCTCACCTGTGTGAGTTCTTAAATGTTGTTTCAAGTTGCTTTTGCATGTGAATGATTTATCACAAAATTTGCAAGAAAATTTCTTTTCTTGTCCTTCTTTGTCGAAAAAGTCTTGTGAAATCCCATCACTGATTGATTTTAACAAAACGTCAACTGGCATACCAACTACTTGACGATCCATTACGTTATTACTTGTTATTATACAAACTTATAACCTATTTTCTGAAAAGAACTTAAAATATTTGAAGGTTTTATCGATAGGAGTAAACTCATATAATGTGTAACTCTTTTAATAAAAATATTCAATATCAATAATTGTTTGCAAAATTAATTACAGAGTAAAAAAAGCAGTGACTGTCACATATAAAAACGAAAATCAAAAAGGTTCCCTGTAGTTTGCAAACTGCCAATTTGGATAAATGTCGATAAGTTCACTCACCAGTGTGAGTTCTCATATGAGTTTTCAATATTGCTACTAACGCAAAATGCATTGTGGCACACCTAGCTTACCATTCGTGTTACTTAGGGCTACCATATATCCTCTTTTCTAAAGAAAAAGGATTTTTGCTCAAAGTAGGCCTAAATGCTACTGAAAACGTCAAAATGTCCTATTTTTTACATTTTTTGCTTTCCTGCTTATATTTTCAACACAATTATATTTTTATTTGACTTTTAGGGTTAAACGACAATTAACCACGGGAAATTTACCGCGAATAAACTAAACAAACGCGAGGACAACTGTCCGTCACAACTGACCGTGACGTAAATTTACCTAGAACCAACTGACCTTAATTCATATAATTTGATTAAACAACAATGCTAATATGCGTAAAAAATAAAAGCATAGCGTTTGATAGCCAGCTGACCACGACCAATTGTCGCCAGTGATTTTGTTCACAGTCAATTTACGTGATCCCGACTTTTTGGCATGAGGCCTAAGTCAAGTGACATTTCGGCGACAGATTGAGGTCTAACCATTTTTGTTATCATTGTTTTGATTTAAACAACCATAAAAGCAAAATAAAGCTAAGCAATAACGCCAAAGAAATATATTGTGTTTTCTGATGAACTGTGGCAAAAGTATCCTTGTTTCAGAAAAGGACGTAATGATTTTGAACCTGAATGCATTACTTGTGCATATGCGTATAGTTATCCAAAAACATGTTATAAATTCTTTAAACGTAAAACTCTATTTGCATTGTAATAGCTGGCGAAATTGGCCTTTTTTTAGGCAATGAAAATATGATAGGCCTATATAACATAATATAAAATAAATATAATATATAACATTAACCCTAATCTCAAAAAACTTCTGTAATGAAAAAAGTTACTTTCCAGAAGTCAAACTCTTCTAAATAATCGAGAAAATAATATAATTATATTATATAATAATATATATTATAATATATTGCTTAACCTTAGTCTATTCTAGACACTGTATATTAAGATGGAAAATGAATTGTGGTATCTACAGTATTATGAGTAAAGAAGTGACAACATTTAGCCAACATTTTACGGCTTAAAAATCGGTTTTCTTAAAAATGACATGTTAATATTTTGCATTCGAAGAATGGATTATTTCACTTTAATTGCTTCAATTTCATTAATTCATGTGAAAAACATTATACAACAAACATATTATACAAAAGTTTAACAAAACTACCATTAACCTACATGCAGAAAAGTTAGCTAGAAAAGTTAGGCTGTAAAGTTAGGCACCTAGTAGCTTGCCTTCAATTCCTTCATTGGCCATCCAGTCTTCCATTCTATCAGAAAAATACGTACACTTCATCACTGTCACTGTCCATCACTGTCCTACCAGTTTTGCAAAAAAAATAAATAAGCAAAAAATTGAACATCGTTAAATACAAGAAAGCCAACAAAACTATTTCTGGAATTGTGCCATCAAATTGTAGTAAGTAGCCTAGCTTAGCCTTTTAATAAAGCCGGATCTCATCGCTTCTCTAAGCTGACTTCGCACGCGATGCATTTCCATCTGGTTTATGAAATAACGATAACCTAGCACCGACGAAACATTCCGTTATTTATATTTATGTCTATTTTATGTTAACACCGGCACAAAACCAAGAAAAAGGAAATGCCCAGTGAGGATAAGTCTTGGACAAGTGGATTACATTCTAGCAGTGTAGTAACTAGTGACTGCATTAAAGCACATTGATAAATAATAATTAAATAAAATCCCATAAATGTTAGTGGTGTGCACATTGAAAGTGCACAAAAAAGACACTTTTCTCAGTTGTTACACGGCAAGTTTACTTTTAAAAACAAAAATCAAAGAATCATTATACAAATCAAATAAAGGAAGGCACAAGGAAGGCTATGGTGAGATGTGGCTTGGCTTTTCAAAGTACATCCCTACAAACAGCAAACAGGTTGCAGAAGCGGTGTTCCTTATGTCCAGTTGTCCACACGCAAAGGATAAGAAAGTTAATTGCAAAATGTTGCTCAAGATGTTGCAAACCCGTTTGCCCAAAACACAGCAAAAGTTAGGCTGCAAAACCTGAATGAGCACCTAGCTGCTTTCTTCAATTCATTCATTGGCCATCCATTCTATAAGAGAATTACGTACACTTCATTATTGCACTGTCACACTGTCCTACCAGTTTTGAAAACAAAACAAATAAACAAAGAATTGAACATCGTTAAATACAAGAAAGCCAGCAAAACTATTTCTGGAAAATGTGCCATCAAATTGAAGTTAGTAGCCTAGCTTAGCCTTTTAACAAAGCCGGATCTCATCGCTTCTCTAAGCTGACTTCGCACGCGTTGCATTTCCATCTGGTTTATGAAATAACGACAACCTAGCACCATCGAAACATTCCCGTTATTTATATTTATGTCTATTTTATGTTAACACCGGCACAAAACCAAGACAAAGGAAATACCCAGTGAGGATAAGTCTTGGACAAGTGGATTACATTCTAGCAGTGTAGTAACTAGTGACTGCACTAAAGCACATTGATAAATAATAATTAAATAAAATCCCATAAATTTTAGTTTTCTCATTTCTCATTTGTTACACGGCAAGTTTACTTTTAAAAACAAAAATCAAAGAATCATTATACAAATCAAATCAAATAAGAAATCAAAGATTGAATTATATTTTGCCTACACAAGAACTCCCTTTTAATGCATGAAATGACCTGTAATTTCATCCCATAGAAAGGCATAGATTGAATTGAATTCTTTTACCTTGTAAAAAGTATATGTGTAAGATATCAGATACCGGATGTTATTTTGTTTGATGACGATAACAAACAACTGGTACCGTACATCAATGCATTTAATGTGGTTAGTGTAATAAATTCAAACAAATATGAATGTTGACGGACTCTTATTTTCATTTGGTATTTTCTAAAATACAGCTAGATGGTCTCTTTTTTATTTTTAAATACAACTAAATTTGCTAAGACTTTGCACATATACATTCTATGAGTATATTATATAGTAGATTGTATCTGTAGTATGTACAAAAAAAGTTTTATGTCAAATTTAATCACAATTACCAGAACGTCCTAACCTGCAAATGTTTCTCTTTATATGTGTCCAGGTTAATTGACTCCAACGTTTTGAAATCACAAACTTGTGGTAGACCGATGCAAATCTTGCGTTTCTTCTCATTCTGCAATACGTGCTTCCATTTATGAGGTGACGTCTTCGAAGAAGAATTCAAAAGCTCCCTGAAAAATTTATTTAATCTACGAACTATATGACTATAGGCCTACTACCTAAATTCTAAAGCCTTATCATGTCAACTTTAACTTAACACACACCTATCATCTTCTGGCAGTATCTTGCTGACCCTCGTTACCTAAAATTGTTTTAAGTCATGAGATAGATGTGGACGAAGATGAAAAAGGAATTACCTGTTTCTAATCAGATGATCTAGGATTCTAGGTTATGCCAAAAAGTTTCTTACTCGGTGACCAGGTACAACAAAGGCCAATTGAAAGACTGGCGCCAGTACCTGAAAGCTCGTAACGTTCGAGTCGGACTTCCTGAAAATGCGAAACAGCGTGAACGCAGCACGTTCGCGAAAGAAGTTTGCCATCGAGTTCTAGTCAAGGTTGTTTGCAGAGTACAAAGCCAGAATCGAAAAGCACGGGGATGATATTGCAACTATAACAAAACTGCGAAAAAATGCATGTCGCAAAGAAGCTGTTTTAGCCTGCCTGTAAAATAATCACAGGCAATGTCGGCAGTTTTCATTCGTTTGCCGTGGTAAATCGCAACCACTGTTATGGAACAACAACAAAGTACGTCTTGTACAAAATTACGAATAAAAAACGCTTTGCAAACAGACCGTTTAGAAACATATTGGATGAATAATTATGTTAACTTCTGTTTAATATTCTAAAATCTAAAAGAACGTATATCATTAAGATGCGTTAAAATGTTTATGTATTAGTGAAAAAAAGCAATGAAGTGTATTCCTTTATATGCATAGGCTTTGTGGTGCGGTATGGTTTGAGATATGGCAACGAGCTATGTGTATTTTATAGCGATTAAATGTCATTGTTTATCGAGATAGTATGTGTAAATAGGATTAAATCATGTAAGTATTTTGTATTTCATGTATAGCATGTAAATCAATCCCGAAGCGTGGATTTCCCACCTTGAACATAAATTTTCCCTTTATCAAATCACTTCAAAAACTAATCGTCACATGTTAGCGGTAGAGGCAATTCTGGCGACATACCTCGGGCAACTTTGTTTACCTTCTGCGTATGCTCATAACTGTTACAACATAATAACAATGAAATCTTGAAACATTTTGATAAACGTGAGGACTGAGGATTATTTAGAGTTTTTGTTGGCTGATCTGACACTTCGTGTTCTATCTTCCAAAGATTTAATGCGCGAATTAATGAGTGCAGTAGGTCAAAATAATCTTACTCAACCAGTTAATAAACGAATTCGTGCTACATTTTTTAAGTGGTCACCACCAGACGTCGCAATTTCTTACCCACTACAGCCACAAATACAACAAATTTAAGTGTCTTAACCACCTCATTACCCACGATCTAACGCTAACAATGGAACAAAGAGTTCCGGACAAACAAGTACTAATTTCACAAATCATAATTCACCAAACCAACGCGATTAATTTAACTAAACATGGCAACAACGATCACCACACACAAACATTGGCCAGTTTCACAAATCATACAGCAAGTGGTAATTTATGGCACAGTGATAACTTAACATATTCATCACCCACCTTTCAGAAACCAGACTATCAACGCGGAAATCACCCTTGCGCAAAATCATTCGCGGGCAACAAAAAACATTCGGCGATCGACGTTAGATTAACTCGGTTAACCCCGTCGAAAGCACCTACTTCCAAAAGAGACTGTCCCTTGTTAACTGTTTATGATCATGCCAATTGAATTCTTTTTTATGTAGATAGCGCTGCAGCAACTTCTCTTTCGTCGGCTAATTTAGCTCACAAATCAAACCCCAAACTGCAAATGTTTGTTTATGCTTCAGTTAAGTCATTGTATAAAATCACATTTATCATGGGTTTTATTTGAGAAGTTTAGTTGTGAGAAATAAGAATAATGAGAACGATTGTTTGATTTATTGCTTTTGACTGAGCGAGGTCATACCCAGCTATTGTTTCGTTAAACCACTTGGACATTTCCATTCAATTTAATTTCTCTAATTCGTTTCAAAGACCCTGACTCTCTATGGGAAGCCTTTCCGCTTGACTAAAGAGCTCTCAATGTGCCAAAGTTTATTAGTTTATAATTATAATTAATTATAATACGCCTACCATTTGTCCTCTTTTAGGGTTCAATTCCAACTTTAACCAAGATGAGCCATACAAGCAAAACATACACTTAGTAAAACAGTTCAAAATCAGCCGAATTGTTTACCGCTAACTTACAAAGGTGTCAATGTTATTCGTGTGAGTTTGAATATTTTGTTCGTCACTTGCTTCCACCCTGCGGAATTGTTTCATAGGTTGAAGACCACTGTGTGGGACTTTTATCGCAAACAACGCCATCCAGTGAACACACTAAACGCATAAAGAGTTCAATTAAAACACGCAAAATTCAGGCAATATTAACAGAACCAACTATATAGGGCACCTAATGCCTTAAAAATAAATGATATAAATAATCCGACAAACACCGGAAAACCGATTTTTAAAGCAATAAACTCAAATCTAGGTAAAATGCCGTAGATACATTGGTAGACATTGCTGATAACACTCCTAGTATTATCTAAATCTTATAACACTCTTATACTAGAATTATCCCAGTGCTTATAGAATTACTTACAGCGGCGATGTCTAAGAACTGAAAGCATGAAACTTGGGTGGCGAGCTCCCGCGATGAAAAATGGTACAAGGCGGACACAGTCAAGAACACGGATGGAAACTGAAGACTTTTGATGTCCAATGTAAAGAGGTCGATCAACTAGAATGGAAATAAGAACAGTTAAGATTACTCGACGCTTGACGCAGTTTCTGAAACCGCACGTTAAATATCCAGCAAGTGAAGATGTGAGGTAGCTGTACGCGGAAAGTCCCGATATTAGTTATATTGTTTGCTAATTGCTAATAACTGCATGAATGCAAAACACAAGCAAAGTGGGTCAATAAACCGGCGGCAACTCACAGTCGAAATATTCATATATTCGAGATTAGGAAGACGACATAATAGAAAAAATATAGCAAATTTTACGAACAGAACCGGACCAGGACGCTGGTGACATTTTAAGCACTAGATGCATCTGAGACGTTGTTTCATCAAAGTTTAGGACCGTTACCTTTCACACAAGAACTGACTGCAATTTATTCCCACCTGTGCTATGTGGACAAATGTTTCTTGCGGATATTGAGGAAGGAAAAAAAGCGGATGACGGAGCATTGGCGGCGAAAGCGGCGTGACCGCGTGAGCTGTCTGAAGATAAACGTTTACCCAGGACACCACTGTGACTGGGGAAAGCGACCACTTGAGTGTGCTAAGGATTAACAATTCCTGGGATATGATTTCTTCCTCCGTGCAAGCTCCATCGGTGACGTAGGCAAAGTCTGTTAACTTCGGGGGATAGATTTCCTGTAGAGACACAAAAGTTTAGCAAAGACCAATATTTAGAAATCATTTCTCCTAAATACTGTTTACCTGCGTGAATATAGGTTCTTCAAATAAATTTTATTCAAAAAAATGACAAACTTACTTCTAATTTCGCGGCGATAAATAAGGCGGTGACACCGACAAGCTGTAACCTCGTTTTGTGAATGTTGGTTGTGTTGTAAAGATATCGATCAATGTAGTCGATCGCTAAATAAAACGTCTCCCAGTGTAAAGTATACACCTTTGATGCCTGCAAAGAGACACACTAGCGTTAGACAAGATACTTTCCATTATCTTGCTTTCCCCTAGAGTTTAGAAGTTGAGTTGCTACCTCCATTAACTAGTCTAGCAGGATGGTGCGCACTAGAGGTTTCAAATCTTCGTGTCTCGACAAGTAAGCGCTGTTTCGGTAATAAATCGAATTTTTGTCGACCATCGAGCGCCATAATTCGTCAGAGTCGGCCCAGCTGAAACAAACAAGACGATTTGAATGTGGGCTCTCAGATTGAGAACAAAAATAACAACACATGTGGTTATGGTTAATATGAAAGTTAAAATTGATGTTAATAATAGTCATATAACAAGATAAAGATATAAACAAGAGAAAATATAATAATGAAGTTGTTCAACTGGCCAAAACAACGGCGACCACAACAACCAAAACCATAGCATCTCATAACGAAATCCAATAAATGTCACAAAATGTACATGGCTCTAACGTTCCTTACCTTTCAAGTTTCAAATTTTGTCCTGAAATGTTGTACGAATTCGCGATGTGTGCATAATCATGGTTGCTAACTTTTGCTCGCAATCTTGTCAAAGAACGATTTATCTTTCAAACTTACAAAAACACTGCTTTCGATGACCACATTGACGCGGTACTCTTAGAAACCCCATTTAAAAAAACTGCCACTCCACTCTCCACAGCTAATTGCCAACTCACAGTCTCTCGAATACCTATAAAACGTGGACACGTGGTGGAAACAAAAGACTTAGCTACCCGTGACTCGACACTCAAAATTCCGATGTGGCTACATTGGTATGAAGCCAGACTGTTGAAGCAAGACTGCCTTTCATTTTTCTCTCATGAAACCGACTGATCTTAGTGATCTAGTTAACTGTTTCATGCAAGAGGGCTTAATAAAATAACCCTCTCTCTCTCTCTATCACGTTCTACAAAACGAGATGCTACATAACTTAGGCAAATAAAGGGACGTAGCGAACAAAGAAGACCCAACAGCCAAGTCGGCGAAATTAAACTAAAGCTGAAACATAGCTTACGGCTCCGGCCCGGCCCTCCTTTGTCACGAAACAAAAAGCGTGAAGCTTGCCACGTAGGTGTCTCAGGAGGCCATTCCAAGAAGTCAGCAACTTTTTGCAAAGTTGGCACTTGAAATCACCTTTCCCATTATTTTTTTATCGTGCACGACTTTGCAGTCGCGCGATATGTTCAAATTCATGACACCACAGTATCTAAAACAATTACTAACACCATTATGTCATTATTCTCGGAAATGTTTGGCTTTTGTTTTCTTTTACACATAGAAATCAAAAAAAGCATTGAAAAGCTGAAGGTATTTTAAATTATCTTCCATTCATACTTGAAAGCTGTTGGAAATAATAGTAGAACTTACGGACAGTTTTTCTTCTTATTTAATCCAGTATTAGAAGATCCCGATTTTGTGATTTCCGACTGCACTTGTCCATAATGCTTATTCATGACCCGTCATTTTGTTCTGTTGCGGGGTCACTTTTATCATCTCCCTGCTGTTATAAAAATAAAATTTGCTGTTGTTCAATTTCATTTAAATTTAGATGGTTTAAATGTCTATATACCTGTGGCATCGTAATGATGACAAAAAGTGCACAAACAAAGGTGCTGTTATCCACCCTGGAAATGTTTTACTTTTCCCGGGGCTGCCAGCATTGGCTCTTATGTGACAGCCTCCAGGTACAGCAATTGTTTGTTGCTGCCGTCACTGCTCGCGCCATACGTTTTATGAGTCGAACTGAACTCGATGTTATCGGCCAGTTAATTGCGCGAATTAGGTTGGTGAAATTATTCCATAAGTTTCAAGTTGCAAAGACTTAAAGAATTAAATCACTACGGGCATAGCAAAACCGGATTGCCAGATAAGTACCTTCCATAACGCAAAACGCCTTCCAAAACCATAAAGCAGTTACATGACAAAATCTGTCAACGTATTTCGTTTTTACGGATTTCGATAAACTAATTACACTGGTCAACAGCCAATTTGCTTCTGAAACGAATGAGGTCAGTCTTGGCTAATTTGGGGTCGCTGATCACGAATATCAACTTTAAATTTGTTGATTAGCTCTAGTTTTTGAGATATGGCACCATGCCAAAATGTGCTTTACTTTCTGAAGCGGAAAATAGCGTGCGTTTTTCTGTTGTAGCTTGGATCGATCAGATAGAGTTGCGCACTTAATATATTTGTTGGAAGGTAGATGACGTTTCTATTCATATTATTTTTATTTTGACATGTTTGAGTTGGGTTGTTTGCTTGCTTCTTTTGTAAAAACTTTATGTGTTTAGTCTTAACTGCTCTTTCTGCATTTGCCTCGTAAATGCATAAAAAATGCAGACAATTTCTCTTACATTTGTGGTGAAATAACTTTTTCCAGCACAAAAGCGAAGTATAACGGCTGTGGTCAGGAAAGCAAACCTTGTATTCAACTTGTATTTTGGATGCAAAGTTGGTGATCAGGACAAGAGTTGGGCCCCTCACATATGCTGTAACTCCTGTGGTGCAAATCTTCGGCAATGACCAAATGAAAAAAAAAGAAAATGTATGCCCTTCGAGAGAAGAGAGAAGAACCTACTGACCATATTAGCGATTGCTACTTTTGCATGATCTCCCCGGTTTGTAAAGATTTGTCAATATAGAAGAAGCAGAGCATGCAATACACAAATATTCCATCTGCAATTCGTTCCGTACTACAAGGAGAATTACTTCCCGTTCCTGACGCAACTAAGGAATTCACGTTATGTTACGTTGAAACATATCTTCCAAAGAACCACACCTTATAACTCCAAATGAATGGCACAATCTTATCCGGGATTTGGAACTAGCTAAAAGGCTTTAGACTTCAGCTATGGAAACTTCTGGCAGAATCATCATCTTCGAAGACGGTGAATTTGATCAAGTGCCATTTGGCAAAGAGAAAATTGCATGGGAAGCGTTTAAGTTGCTGGCCACAAAATTCTTGGGGAAAAAAAGAGCTGACAACTACACAGAATTGATGTCCAATCTCATTAAAGCATACAGATGCATGGAGTGCAATATATCACTGAAGATACACTTTTTAGACTCGCACCTGGTTTTTTTCCACCAAACTGTGGAGATGTTAGTGATTAGCATGGTGAGCGATTTCACCAATGCATATCTACAATGGAAAAGAGGTACCAGGGAAAACAGAACCAATCAATGCTTGCTAACTTTTGCTGGATGATATCTAGGGATGCTCCATTAACCGTATTCAATCGACAGGCCAAAAAGGAGAAGAACAGATAAAATAGATTAGAAATTTATATTTGACAAGTGACAATTATTTGTTGCATACGCTATGCTGAAATATAAACGCATGCAATTATTACACTGTTTGTAGATTGTTACTGTTCTGTTCAATAAAGTGCAACAGGGCTTGCCATATGTAGATCAACATACAAAAATAAAAAAAGTTTTTATCTTTTAAACTAGAGCAAATCAGCAATTTTAACCAACATTTTTGGATTCAGCGTCCGAAAATACATAAGAATCAGTTGTTTTCTTATCGGAAGCAAAACATTTTTGAAAAATTGTTGACCAGTGTTATCGGTCTATTCGAACTCGGCAATATTACGTAATAAGTGAACCTGGGTCTCCGTTATATTCAGCAATTCATTTGATCAATGATTAACATCACAACATCATATCATGACTTGAAAGACTAAATCACTCCGGATTCACATTACAATTGGCAATTAACCCGGAGAGTTAAACTTTTCACGAAATCATAATTATTTTTAAAGGTAAAGACGTGAAAACCAATACAAAGTGTAATTGTTGCGGCGGCAATGAAAGGATTGCCATTTGGCTACCATATGTAATCTTTTGTTATTTAGGGTTTATATTTGCCATAATTTCAGTTACCATTTGCTACATAGAGTTAACAGATGGCTACTGAGTGTAGCAATTTGCTAAATAGGATTAATTTTTGGCTACCCATGGTAACCTTTTCTATCTCCAATTACCAATTGCCACATAGAGTTAACAGAATTACAGAATAACATTTGAGTACTGTACTTCCAGATACCATTTGCTAGTCTTTTTGAATTGAGCGAGAATTCGCGCAAATGTAACTGCAAAGATTCGAACTAACTAGACAGGGTTGTAGAATGGGGTTTGTTATATAGTAGATTGTATCTGTAGTTTGTACAAAGAAAGTTTCATGTCAAAATTAATCACAAATACCAGAACGTCCTACCCTGCAAATGTTTCATCTTGTATGTGTACAGGTTAATGGACTACAACGTTTTGAAATCACAAACTTGTGGTAGACGAAAGTGTTTTAGGTAAAGAACCGCAAGATGAAGCCAGACTAGTCTATTTTTTGAATTTCGACTCATCTGCGTCATTTTTTGTAATGGTTGAGCGAAGCATGACAGATAAGACACACAGGTTTAGCTCAAAGTCAGTGTATACAAATTCTTCCTCCCATTCCGTTTTAAAAGTTCTATTCTCCTCTTCATACTTTCTCTGTTTGCAATAATTCCCCAACAACATTTCTTGGATAAACCCCTTTTGCAATTATTTATATAACCGTAACCCACACTGAAAACTAGTTCAGCCCTGACATGCAGCTTAAATCTGACGGTTTACTTAACTACAGTGTACAGGTTAGCACACTTCTTCACAATAATTTTTTCTTCGGAGTGTAGTTTGATTATTACTAACAATCAGTCGACTGTTACTGCTTGTGGTAGAACGCATTGTTTCATAATCTGATCAATTAACTCGTCTATACCGGAAAAATGGATGTCTAAATGAACAATGCAAATTCATTAAAGAGCCGCAGTTTGGCCACCTCTGCAGTAGGCATTGATAAGGTTTCTCTTCAGTGTGAGTTATGATATGAATTTTATCATACGAATTTTAGGGCACCTTACGTTGATAAACTTCCTGAAAAAACAAGCTGTTTGCCCAACAAAACCATATGGTGCAATTTTATATTTCATAAATACAACAAAGTCATTGATATAATATGTAAAATGTGAACAAATAAAACACAAACAAAAGGATGCAGCATCTGGATGAATGGTTTGTAAATGTTTTTTGATGCTAAGTTTTGTCCAAAGACCACTTCAAAATATTTAGATCTCCTCAATAGGAGATTTAATATTTGTTTAATGCATCTGTCATTAAACAGTGTCAATGTCGTTTCACAGTGTGAATAGTTTCATGACTCCGCAAATTTTTCTTTTGGGAAAAGGAATGTTGACACACTTGGCAATAAAAAGACCAATCTCCATTGTGGATTTTGATATGAGCTTTTAAATGTTGGCTTTGGGTAAATGACTTGACACAATATTGGCACTGATAAGGTTTATCACCAGTGTGAATTCTCATATGAACTTTTAAATTGTTGCTTGTGGTAAATGACTTGAGGCAAACTTGACAATGATAAGGTCGCTCACCAGTGTGGATTCTCATATGAGTTTTCAAATTTCCACTTGTGGTAAATGACTTGAGGCAAACTTGGCACTGATAAGGTTTATCACCAGTGTGGATTCTCAGATGAGTTTTTAAATGGTTGCTTGTGGTAAATGACTTGAGGCAAACTTGACAATGATAAGGTCGCTCACCAGTGTGGATTCTCATATGAGCTTTTAAATGGTTGCTTGTGGTAAATGACTTGAGGCAAACTTGGCACTGATAAGGTCGCTCACCAGTGTGGATTCTCATATGAGTTTTCAAATGTCCACTTCTGGTAAATGACTTGACACAAATTTGGCACTGATAAGGTTTCTCACCAGTGTGCTTTCTCATATGACCTTGCAAACTTCCACTTGTGGTAAATGTCTTGAGGCACACCTGGCATTGATATGGTCGTTCACCTGTGTGCATTCTCATATGACCTTGCAAACTTCCACTTGTGGTAAATGTCTTGAGGCACACCTGGCATTGATATGGTCGTTCACCTGTGTGCATTCTCATATGAGTTTTTAAATGTTGGCTTTGAGTAAATAACTTTTCACAAAACTTGCAGTGATAATTACGCTCTCCAGTATGAGTTCTTACATGATCTTTCAAACTGCTGCTTTGGGTAAATGACTTGTCGCATACATCGCATTGATAAGGTCGCTCACCTGTGTGAGTTCTTAAATGTTGTTTCAAGTTGCTTTTGCATGTGAATGATTTATCACAAAATTTGCAGGAAAATTTCTTTTCTTGTCCTTCTTTGTCGAAAAAGTCTTGTGAAATCCCATCACTGATTGATTTTACCAAAACGTCAACTGGCATACCAACTACTTGACGATCCATTGCGTTATTACTTGTTATTATACAAACTTATAACCTATTTTCTGAAAAGAACTTAAAATATTTGAAGGTTTTATCGATAGGAGTAAACTCATATAATGTGTAACTCTTTTAATAAAAATATTCAATATCAATAATTGTTTGCAAAATTAATTACAGAGTAAAAAAAGCAGTGACTGTCACATATAAAAACGAAAATCAAAAAGGTTCCCTGTAGTTTGCAAACTACCAATTTGGATAAATGTCGATAAGTTCACTCACCAGTGTGAGTTCTCATATGAGTTTTCAATATTGCTACTAACGCAAAATGCATTGTGGCACACCTAGCTTACCATTCGTGTTACTTAGGGCTACCATATATCCTCTTTTCTAAAGAAAAAGGATTTTTGCTCAAAGTAGGCCTAAATGCTACTGAAAACGTCAAAATGTCCTATTTTTTACATTTTTTGCTTTCCCGCTTATATTTTCAACACAATTATATTTTTATTTGACTTTTAGGGTTAAACGACAATTAACCACGGGAAATTTACCGCGAATAAACTAAACAAACGCGAGGACAACTGTCCGTCACAACTGACCGTGACGTAAATTTACCTAGAACAAACTGACCTTAATTCATATAATTTGATTAAACAACAATGCTAATATGCGTAAAAAATAAACGCATAGCGTTTGATAGCCAGCTGACCACGACCAATTGTCGCCAGTGATTTTGTTCACAGTCAATTTACGTGATCCCGACTTTTTGGCATGAGGCCTAAGTCAAGTGACATTTCGGCGACAGATTGAGGTCTAACCATTTTTGTTATCATTGTTTTGATTTAAACAACCATAAAAGCAAAATAAAGCTAAGCAATAACGCCAAACAAATATATTGTGTTTTCTGATGAACTGTGGCAAAAGTATCCTTGTTTCAGAAAAGGACGTAATGATTTTGAACCTGAATGCATTACTTGTGCATATGCGTATAGTTATCCAAAAACATGTTATAAATTCTTTAAACGTAAAACTCTATTTGCATTGTAATAGCTGGCGAAATTGGCCTTTTTTTAGGCAATGAAAATATGATAGGCCTATATAACATAATATAACATAAATATAATATATAACATAAACCCTAATCTCAAACAACTTCTGTAATGAAAAAAGTTACTTTCCAGAAGTCAAACTCTTCTAAATAATCGAGAAAATAATATAATTATATTATATAATAATATATATTATAATATATTGCTTAACCTTAGTCTATTCTAGACACTGTATATTAAGATGGAAAATGAATTGTGGTATCTACAGTATTATGAGTAAAGAAGTGACAACATTTAGCCAACATTTTACGGCTTAAAAATCGGTTTTCTTTAAAATGACATGTTAATATTTTACATTCGAAGAATGGATTATTTCACTTTAATTGCTTCAATTTCATTAATTCATGTGAAAAACATTATACAACAAACATATTATACAAAAGTTTAACAAAACTACCATTAACCTACATGCAGAAAAGTTAGCTAGAAAAGTTAGGCTGTAAAGTTAGGCACCTAGTCGCTTGCCTTCAATTCTTTCATTGGCCATCCAGTCTTCCATTCTATCAGAAAAATACGTACACTTCATTATTGCACGAAAACCATCACTGTCCTACCAGTTTTGCAAAAAAAATAAATAAGCAAATAATTGAACATCGTTAAATACAAGAAAGCCAACAAAACTATTTCTGGAATTGTGCCATCAAATTGTAGTAAGTAGCCTAGCTTAGCCTTTTAATAAAGCCGGATCTCATCGCTTCTCTAAGCTGACTTCGCACGCGATGCATAGAAAAATGATCCCAATCGTGAACTCTGACGTAGTCGCCCCAGACACGTCATGCAACATAACCGGAGCGACAGTGATATTGTATGACGTATCATTTACGGCTGGTTCCACTTCCTCATTTTCAAAGGAAGGGAGTGTGGCACCAATAGAGGGCGCTGCACGACAAAAAGACAATTTTCACTTTTCAATTTCAGCCGTGCGATGATTGGTTAAATTATAATTGACGTAACAAACCTCCCAGGTCTGTGGCGTGGACGTTGCACAGCTCCATCCCGGCTACATTCCCTTCCAACACGTCCTGGCGTGGTTGCGCGCCACTCGTACTGTTGACGTGATACTGGCTGTCAACAACCACGCAATTTTTCCCGTCCCATCCGCAGTAAGGGTCCCGGGATTTGATGCAACTCCTGGAACAACAATCGACCGGGTTACAATCTGCCGCGGTCTACGCGCGAGCTATTTTCTTGCTCACTTGCCACATGAGGTGTTGAGGGCACAGAGCGGGGCGCGAATGACGCAATTCTCGAATGCGACCAACATGGACCCGGTTGGTTTGTCGAGATTTATCGAAAGGGCCCTCCTGTAACAAACAACAATTGTGACATCACAAACCTCTACTTCAATCGGTTGACATAGAAACAACATTGACGCACTTGTTCCCAGGTCCGCATCTGTCCTCGCTGTAGATCGACCTCTCCTCGATCAGGACCGACTCCGTCCCCGCTCCGAGGAGAACCTTCAGAATTCGTCCATCGTCAGTGCCCGCGATGAAGACGGTGTAGATGGGGGTGGTGCCCGCTGTCGTGTCCACCACAAGTGAGGTCAGGAAGTCTCTGGAAAAATGAAATTCTTTCAACTCCGAAGAATCCTCAAATGAACAGAAGTTCTACGAGTCTACGGGACCAGTTGGTGGCGCTATTGTTCGTATATTATCGTCACTTACCCGGAGTTTGTTCTCGAATAAAGAGGAATCGCGTTGTGTGGTTGCGTCACGTTGCCATGGAGATCCCACGCGTTGACGCTCTGGTACATTATGGGATGCATGCGCATGAAGTTGAGACTGTGGACAGATAATTTGCTTGGATCGCTAGCACAGCTGGGAATGAAAAAATACGTCATAATTACTAACCCTTGTGCATAGCACGATGATCAAGTATTACGTCAAAAAAGACGTAATGATACGTCATAAAGTATGATTTACCTGGCCACGTGAGGATTGGGGGAGTGGTCCTGCTGAGCCCAGTATTGTGAACTAGTCTTTGCATCGGTGAATTTCTCATAAAATGCGCCGTTCATGGAAGCTTCAATGTCCGGCAGAGAGAATGCGCAAATGGCCGATGCATGGATGCTGTTGCTGTGAGGAGAATTCAATGTGATGTGGTTAAGCTTAGGTTATGCTGCTGGGTGCCTTCATACTAGGTCGAGGTTTGTGAATATCCAGCCCAACAACAACCCACCTGGGCGTGCTCATGAGAGCGAAAACCATCTTTGTCTTGCCGACTTTGTACCAATTGTCCAACGTCACCAGCTCAGTGACGTCACTAAGCTCGTTGAAGTAGAACGGCGGTTGTCCTGGCAACGAGCAGTTCAGTCTCGCTTTTAGGAATGACGAGAACTGATTCCTCAAATGGCGCGATCCGCCGTCGTTCTTGCAAACTTGACCGATGCGTGTGTAAACTTGCTGTAGCGAAAATATTAATTTAAATTTCCCGCCAATTTTAAATTACTGCCGATTATATGAAGTAATTTAACGTACCTCTGATTTATCCTCGACGGAGATCTCGGTAAAAAACGAATAAACTTTGTTCAAAGACATGCCGCCGTCGACGAATTTAACGAAATGGGGGGCTGGAACATAACAACCATAATTTATGGTCATTAACTGGCAATTAGTAACTATTTATTAACGAACACCAAGCATTAAAATTTTAATAAATTTTAGACGATAACATTTTTCATTTCGACGAAGTTCTACCAAGAAGACTTGGCGTGACAAGTTTTGGACATAGTCCCTTGTTTCTTACATGATAATAGATTCTATTACATATCATTACGTCACATAGAGGTCGGGTTTACTTCAGCAAAATGCTTATTGTTGCGTGAAGGCTATAAAAACGACAAGTACCAAATAAGGAAATGCAAATCTTGTGCAAACGCAGGTTGACCAACCAGGGCATCCGGCAATGAGCGCCATTACCTGACTTGGTGCATTTGAGACATGCAAGTTTTCATGTCGACGTTGCATTTGAGACGTTTGAGAGGCGCATTTGAGACGACGTTGCATTTGAGACAACAGTTTTCATGTCGACGAAGTTCAACCAAGAAGACTTGGGGTGACAAGTTATTATGAGATCACAATCTCGGTGTTAGCGAACAGAAGAACAAAAAGCGGTTTTACTCCCGGAATCCAGGAAAGTTCGCGATAATCAGTTTGAAGAAATCTTGACGTTCGCCTTTATTCGATTTTTGCTGAATCGTCTAAATCTGTCGCCAAAATAACTCTGAGCTTTGAAGTTACCATGACAACAAATGAGTGTCGCGTGTTCTTTACGCAACAATGGAAGCGGGATTATAGTGACAGGACGTTTGGGGCAGGTCAGAATTAGGTTAAAGGTAAAGGTAACCAACCACGCTTCAGTGATCACAGTTACGGATCATTGCACACGAGCACGGTTCAGATGTTAAATAAATAAAGATGGGTTCTACCAGCCCTACAAGGGTGTCATTCAGCGAGTTAAGCCAAGGCGCAGTGCCTTGCCCACCACAATATTTACAGTGCAAACTGCAAACGCGGATAACTCACCGTTCAAGAAGGTCGCTTCACCGCTAGCTGTCCGCAAACTGGTGTCCCGCCTGCTGTGAACATTTCGGACGACAGATGAGCGGAGTATGAGGGGATCGTTCCCGCGGAAGCCCGCCTGGGTCTCCGTGTACAGGTTGTCGCCTGCGTGGAATATGCAAAGAAGATTATTCCTCAAAACAGCTTGAGATTTCGCTCAATTCTTAGCCTGAGCTGATCGTGTTATTTTCATTATTTTCAAAACAAAGTCGCGCGAAATGTCGAGTTTTAATTGGATTCGCAAATCATAAATAAAACGGTTCATCTTCAAATATATTCTACATATCGGACGAACCTGACACAAGGCTTGCTACGTCATAATCCGGGTCATAGGGACAGCTCAGCCTTCCTCGAAACTCCTGATTCAAATAAGACAAATTCCCGCCCTCTGTCAGCTGAAAGTTCGAGAATCATTTTTAAGTTTACAGTAAAAACCACCCGGTTGTTGAAAAACTTGCTGCATATCCAAAATATTGTGACATCACAATGATCCAATATTGTTACCTCATAATATCTACAAGTAGGACTGAAAGATTTGGTCGAGCAGACAATAACTCTTCGGTTGGGGGATTCCCCGTCGTGGACCTGCTTGAAAATTTTGATGAAATTTTGGCATTTCTTGTTGGTCTGACCTTTATTCTGGCACAACTGGATGCTTGCGTCATCAGACTTCCACGTCATTGCCTGCAACGTATTGCGAGTGTTATAATCTGCGATGCTGTGGAATGGCTTACCCACGTCATCTTTACAACGAGCTTGTTATTGACAAGAAAATTTGCGCCTCGAAGCTCGCTACGTTATATCTAAGACATTTTCATCACGTGACAACTTGAGATTCTGAAGTTGTTATTACGTCACTAAAGAAGTTTGAAAGAGAATCATGAAGTTTGCATTTTAAGTTTTTCCAGAAAAACATTATAAACGTGTTTGGCGCATGATGCTAACAATGTGCATTGTTTGCTCAAAAATGATGTTTATTTTGTCTTAGTTCTTCTGAAATCATAAAATCAGGTGGTTGTGGGCAATCCATATTCTAGTATCACCAAAATCATTACAACGCGAATCATGCTTAGCTGAGTAAAGTCAAATGCGTCACCTGCTTGTAAGTAACTTCGCCGGTTCCGCTTGACTGATTCTTCAAATCCAGGACAAAAATATTATCCCTGCGCAGAAAATAAAAATTGAAATAAACACAAAACCGTTGCATGACGGTTAAAATCATTCAAGCATGACAACGAATGAGTTGTGACGCAATTCAGCTGCCAGCGCTACTTTGAAATGGTTGATCTGTTGCTGTGCTTATGCAGTGCCCTGTATGGTATAAGGCTGGGCTTGAATAACAATTATTTTTTCAACGTAATAATTGACAGAACAAATAGATATTGGGTTAAACTTAAACAACTTTTGTAGGCGCGCGAACATAGTGCGGCCAACTATCTGTAGAAAAAGAACCAACTTCATCACTTCGGAGTGCTTCATACGAAGAGACCACTTTGTGTAGCATTATTACCCCACAATAGACGCTTTCTTACGTTTAAGAACTGTATTATGACCGACAAAGACAACAATGCGTCATAAACCTATTGAACACTGCAAACGCATTAAGTTGTAGTGATAGCTGATGTTTGAAGACCCAGTGCAGGTTTATGTTGAAAACAAACGCAAAGATGTCTCGGAGAACATGTACATCGGTTAATCGTTAAACACAAGCTCTTTATGTTGGCAAGAAATCGTAAAAGTACAAACATTAATATGAAATATAGCAGAGGTAAAGAGCTTCGTTAGAACAAACGAAAGTATTTGTCTTCCCCCGCTTATATCGAACCTCGTGGAAAGTGATTCAACGAATTGAGTCTTCACACCTCGCAGGTATTTTCAATATGAGCTGAGAACTCCAAAACCTTCAAAGTCACAAAGTACAAATGCCACTGACCTGGCGTAAATGTAGTGATATCCGCCAATGTTGGTCATGCCTTGAAAGTTCTTCAACAATGGGAGGGTTTTGGTGGACTGGCCTGTTTTTTTGCTGCCACGAAACACTTGAAGCCACGTAGAATCTGGAAAAATACGTTTTCATATTCATCAGATTGTGGTCAAACTGCTGATTTGTCTAAATATTGTTATTACACCAGTCTTCTAAAAGAGCTTCTTGCAGAAAGTTTGATCGCCTTTATGCCAAGTCGCCATAAAATATAAATCACGTCCACTTCAAGCAAACTTGCACAGAATCGAAAACTAATCGTCAAATTTGGAGAATTTTCTCCTGAACAAACCCATCCCAAACAACCAACGATCACGCGAAAGCGCGATTTGTTGAAACAATTCTACAAAGCTGAGCGATTTACTCGAATTAATGAGGCGTTGAAAGCGAAATGAAACAAACTCGGTTTTAAGGAAAATTTCAACATGAGTTCAACTAAGTTCTAACACTTCTACTTCTGGGAGACCTGAAATCTGCACTGAACTCGAACAAGTTGTTTCCTTTGACGTCATAACATGTATCAATTTTGTCATAAACACTTAAAGCAGAGTTTATTTGGTAGACAGAGGGGCGAAGGGTTTATCGTAATTATGGATAATAGCATAACATGTGAGATTGACATCATATGAAGTGACGTCACTCCAATTTATTTAAACAAACACATATTGTTGGAAACCTGGCAAGCAGTCTACCTACATTATGACGTATATATGACGGTACAAACCTTCCAACTTATAAACGTTGATTGGTTCTTTATCTGTAGGGATTCTTCCTATGCATGACTGGATCAGACATAAGATGATATTCACAACGATCAGTGCAGTAGAAACACGCATTGTATCAAAATTAATGAGGCTTTATGATGAACTCCAGTGAAAATACGGTTTAGTCCTCCATTGGTGGATCAATGGTCGCAATTAAACGTCAGATATCAAATCAACACACAATACTCGTAATACGAATCCTAAACAAGCCACAAAAGAATTTCAAAGCAGCTCGTTGATATTAATTTGAATTGAAAGATATACATTAGTCCCATCGTATAGATAACTGGACTCCACTGACTGGGACTCCACGACCTACAATGAGCGTTTAATCGAGTTAGGAATCGTTTGCAATAAAACAAGCGCTTCCACAATTATTTTCAGTCCGACATCGGTTACTATTAAACAGGCGATGAAAGAGATACCAACTACGTCACAATTCATGAAAATGTGAATTGTTTAATCAATTAAATAATCTTTACGTCTGGCACGATGACTGGTTTTGTTGATCTGCGTAGCAGTGTGGGACATAAAGGCATTATTTAACCGCATCGTTATCAGTATGTCGTAATGAAATCAATAATAAAATGAGGCCTACTACGGTTTAACATGCGCTAAAATAGCTTACAATGAGGAAATGAAAAGGAAATGACTCATAACAATAACTTCGCAAGATATTTAAGGAAATAAAATCTAAACAATTGCTTGATATGAAGCTTAATAGAACAGACAATTATAAAGAAAGTTAAAAATTTTATTTATAAATAGCTGCGATATGCACGAAAGCTATGTTCTGACTCAATGTTACAAAACGCATAAGATTAAATGTAACAAGCACATGTCGCCTTATGGAACAATGCAATGAAATTTCAATTAAATTTATTTTAAATCAATTTAAATTTAACCATCAAGGTGGCTTCTCAAAGGATGCCAGACCGGTAATACATCTATAAATTGTACGTAAAGTGCGCGAGGTTGCTAATAAATATGGCCGACATTGAACGAGCAAAATTTCGTTGCGCCGCGGAATTTTGTCGATGTCGAACCCGGTGAGACTTTACCAATTATAACGGGTACTACCAGGTAAATATTCTTGTGTCAGAAGCATTGTATTGGGTGAATGGGACGATTACAACGTGTTACTATAAATTAAGGCAGGGATGTCCAACCTGCGGCCCGCTAGTCATTTTCACTCCAAAAGTATGTATTTTATGTACCCATTTTTCTTGAAATTTAATAGGTTTTGCGGCCCATTCAACTATTTCAAGAGACAATGCGGCCCACTATAATAAAAGGTTGGACATCCCTGAGTTAAGCATTCCTTGTGTCAGAAGCATTGCGAAGTCATTTCATGACAAATATATATAAAAATGCTTCAAAGCGCATTATTAGATTTGATTACAAATTCCTGGACACCAGTTGCATTTTTAAATTGACGTTTTCAAAATTCAAATTGGAAAGGTTATAACTGTTCGTCCATGGTACTTTTTATCGAGATCATTATATTCCTTATCGTCGTGTTTCACTCATTTTTCTGTTATGCCTTTCACTACTTTTACGGTTTTGATGCTAAAAGTATAATTTTCTTTATTTTTAATCGAAATTTCTTGATTATTTTTCTTTCGTTCCTTACGCATCATCACAATTTTTACCCTTTGAAATGAATATTAGATTATTTAGCACATATAACCGGAAACATATGTAAGTACTCGGTTAAACACTCTAGCACCCACTTACTGTTTTCACAAAGACGGCAAATAGCCTACCAGGTCTTTTGAGCACCTGAGCACATTAACTGACAAATTTACTTATTAAATTTATTTATTTAGCGACCTGTGAAATAGCGTTATGAAAGTAACCTACGTTATTATACGTTTCTTGATCAGCAGATGCGGTTATTTGTAAACTAGATAAAAACTAATCAACGTGTTAACCTCTAGCTACCACTGAAAATATCTACCACAGAACTCTAGCTACCACAGAACTTAAAGGTTTTCTGTCTTCAAACAGTGAAAACTGAAAACTTTGGCTGCAATGTTTTATAAAAGCAACTCCAGTGACTAAAGAAATTAGTAAACATTGAACAATGATTCAAAACCACAGCGGGTGACACAAAAAGCAACGATCCAGAACGTTATCAATTTTACTATTGAATTTTAGTTCAATTTAAATGGTAGCGATTTGAGGACTGACCAAACTGAAACAACGAAGCACTGACTGCAGCAAAGTCGGTAAATGTTTCGGCTGTGCTATTTGCTATCTGAAGTTATATTATATTTTAAAAACTTGTTCTCTTCATAAACAACCTTTGATTGATCACATTCAGTATGGGAAAAAGTTACGCCTAATAGGTCTCGGCCAATTTGGAATTTATTATTCTCTCTGGGGAATAAAGATTTTACCGCTGTGGCTATACCAAACATTTACTTCACTTTGTGTAATATAGTGAGAATCTAACTCTTTTTAAGGTTTGAGATTACAACACCTAGTTATGAACCCTGGTAATAAGTGCGAGGAGAATTAGATTAATACTTCATACTTCGCTACGAAAGGGCCAAAGGAAATTTTTCAGTTAATGTGAAATCAGGTGAAATCAGTACAAAACTCCACTCAACTCAGGTGAAATCAGTACAAAACATTAATTAAAATTAGTATGAAATGAAAGACCTGCTATTTGCCGTCTTTGTGCAAACAGTTAGTGGATACTACAGTGTACGAGGATACCACCAACGTACAAATGGTTTCCTCGGGATCCGTAATGAAAAATGACCGAAGAGTAAGTAAAATTTTCCCGATGTTTAGGGTGCAACCATCGCCAGATTACGGCGTCCGCTTGAAGCGTTTCGTAATACTTATATACAGTCAACGATAAACTTACAAGGAAATTATTATTACAGACTTCAAAACTGCTTAAGGAAAAAAGCCGACGCAAGAAGATTAAAAACAGTCTGGATAAACTGACAAGTATTCTCCTCAACATTTTAGGAATACAGGTAAGTAATTTTTTTCTCCTCTTATTTAAATAAAATCGTTACAGTGTTTCATACTGGGGCAGTGCCGAGTGTAAAAGACAAACGTAGGCCTTCTGCAAATGAAAAAAATGGTCATTACAAATTAAGAAACATAATTCAAAGTCTGCAAAACAGTTAATCTCATTTTTTTTTATTTATATAGTTGTTTCTTCAGCAAAGACAAAAGCATTCAAAATTGGAAAAGGCTGATATTCTAGAAATGACTGTTCGCTTTTTGAAAGAATTTCAGGGACAGACATTGAACGCAGCGATGGCGATTGATCCAAGAGTCACGAGTAAATACAGAAGCGGATTCGTGGAATGTAAAAACGAGGTTTCTCACACTCTTGAGAACACAAACGCAGGAATTCAGCCCGACGTTAAAACGAGGTGAGTTTATCAAGACAAATGTTTTCACAAGTCCTTGTAAATTATTTTTATGTTGGGTCTTTGCCGGCTGTGGCACATTTTTAAACATTCTCTAATATTTGATTCCAGGCTTATGAACCACCTCGGAAGCAATGTACCGCAGCCACTCATTCCCTCCTCGTCTTCCGTACTCATTCCCGCAACTCATTTCTCCTTGTCTCCTTCCGCGACTCCACAAAGGTCCGGATGCGGGAGTGTAAATAAGCACAACGTCCAAGGAAACTTTACCCTCATCTCGCAATCAACGTCGTCCCCCGTACCCCCACGTATCCACGGAAACAGAACAGCCCCCGTATCCACGGAAACAGAACAGCGCAAATCCGCATCGCCGCCCAAAAAGTCCTACCCGATATGTTGCGTGTCCCCGACCAGCCCAGCTTCATCTCTTGTCCCAAGAGTCCAGGATATTTTGATGATGTCATCATCAATGTTGCGTTCTTGTTCAGCGGTTAGCGACAGCGACTCGGAACCGGTGTGGAGGCCTTGGTAATTAACGGCTTCGTTGGAACTGAATCAGTTAAAAGACCAATTCCGTGGAAGTTATTGATATTTTTCTACTTCTTTGCTCTTGCCTTGCCAGTCTGAGCGAAAAAATTCCTTCGTTTCGAGCTTGGCTTCACGTTAAGGTGTGGGTTGTATCTTTTGTATTCTTGCTAACTGCCCTCTCTCCTTGTGAAAATTTGCTGCAGTAATTTTAACGAAGCTCGTCCGACTAAGTTGTAACCAACTAACATTATGTTGGGCGGCTGCTTGCTTAAATTTGGAACATTTTTGACCAAATTCTGACCCGAAAATGATCCGTTCTCGTCCACTAATACACGATGTAAAAACCGTAGAGTCGGGGATATCTGTCAATTATGACCGTTGACTTTTTCTAGTAATTTCACTAATTTCGCGCTGTGTTTGTAACTATTTTCACTGCTTGTGCCTACTCGTATGTAGATTGTAGACCATGCGCTACTAAGAGTTTGCGGTTTATTTTTCTTTGTGTTATTTCATTACTTTTACATTCGGTTCATGTATTCCTTGTCAAGATTTTCATTTCTTTTAAAACAATAAATTTGAATTCGAAACACATTTGTGAGTGCCGTTCCTCTAACGACACCTAGTGTACACGACGGAATTATCGAGGTAAACACCAACATTATGACGTACATTATGACGTCATTCTACTTGACATACAATTTTGATTGATGCTGCTGGTCCAAATGAGCGAATGTGCAATGACACCTACCTCAGCTCGAACGTCAGGGTGAGCCTGTGAGGGTGCGTCAGGGAACGCAGGTGCCCCGAAATGGATACTACAGGATCACTGCTAAAGCCCCATCTGGGTACCATAATAACCCTGACCGTGCAGGAAAAGGGGCAACGTTCTACGCCCAGTTCAAGTTCAGGAAGGGGACTGAATTAAGGGTAAGTGGGTGCAGGTGGTGACGGGCAACCAGGTATAAGTTGCAATTTCCTTCCCAGGTCCTGGTTGGTCAGCGCGGGGAGTGAAATGGAGGATTTCGAGGGACGTTTGTGATCGAGGTTTTCAACACCTACGAGCAGAGGGTGCTGGTAATCGCGGAGCTGGAGTTGCTAGGCAACCCCCCGGTGAGCAAAATACTGCCTCGCAACAAACACAGAGCCCAGCTTATAAAGTCAATGTTGTCGCAGATTGCTGATGCTTCAATGAAGGAGCGAGCAAAAGATTCATCGGAGCAGGCAGAGACCCAAAATCTGATCACTGGACACTCGTTTACGAGTGCGAGCGAGTGCACTCGCACTGTTTACTGGACACTCGTTTACGAGTGCGAACGAGCGAGCAAAAGATTCATCGGACCAACTACGGCAACGAATGTAAACCAAAATACCAAGTCAGACTGTTTCATTGGATTTTGAAAACTGATATTGGCTAGTTTTAATGGATTGCATATTGGCCAATGACGTACAGAAACCATGGAGTCCCTCGGAATGCAGAAAATCGATATTCTTATAAAACTTTCACATAAATTATTTTACTCAATGTTGCAAACTCGACCTCAAACTTGAAAAAAGTTGATCGTTTTGCCGAACTTGAATTCGAAATGTAATATGCATCAGGGGACAAAGAAAGAGCGCCTTAATACGTTTCTCTCTTTCGTTTATCCTATATTCGGGCGCGCTTTTTCTTTTCCTCTTCGGCATTTCTGTCGGTCAGTTGATCACAGGGGAAGGTAGCGTTTCAAATAAAATCATTGATACATGTGTCGTGTAACTTTTCAAAATAGATCTATTGTTCAAAGTATATTTTTCATAACAAAGAAACTATGTTGAAAATCGAAAGCCAAAGATTTTTTTCTTTAAACTTGTGAAAGTCACATCTTTTTACGACGTATACTTTTCTAGTAATTATAACGTGTGACTTGGGTATAGCCTAATAACCAAAATTCGATCACCTGGTGAAGATGTAGAATAATAAGCTAACTTTACATATACTTCCTTACGGAAGTTTCGTGAATCGTGACACCAAGCTTGTTTTCATCATCATCATCATCATTGTATTCAGGTGGGAATCATTTTGAGTTTACGATTTTGAGTTCACTGCTCTTACGGTGTAGGATTTAATATCACAAGCAATAAAAGTTTACTAACAGAAGCCTCAAAACTATTATTACATGTGTTTTATACAAAGAAAGAAAGGCTTGCTTATATAATTATATGAAAACCTACAAGCACGGTATGATAAGAATAAACAGGATATGATACTTGCCAGCATGAAATATTTCAGCACAAAAGCGTGCTATCACTCGATGTTATTGGTTTTGAAGTATAGTAGCAAAAAGTCTTGCAGGTCAGTTTAGATAAACAGGTCTGCAATCGGTTGTCAGTGAAATGATGATTTTCGAGTTCATCTGATGATTTCAGCCTATGAAAGACAAGCCGTGTTTTATCGTTCTTTCAATTTGGGAAATATCTGAGTTCGATGCCGAATTCGTAATGATTAATTAGCGGGAAGCGAACGGCTGCAATTTTGTGATTTAGGGATTTCACCAATTGTGATTTAGGCGTGATTTGCTTTTAGCTATTGTACTGTATATACAAAAAATAGCCACAGTCAAAAACGCTTGCATAGCATAGTAGTTACATTTATAAATATATTTTGCATTTTGAAAACAGGTATAAATTCAACGCATAACACAAACAAGCATACAACTTCCTACAGTTTTAATTTTAATAAGTTCTTGCTTGCTATTAGTCTGGATACAAAATGTAATGGGGACGAGACAAGTTACCCTGACTTGTGGGGATGATGATGGGGACGGTAACAGAGGTTTACCTGGTGTACCAGGCAAACAAGGTAGAATAGGACCTCAAGGATTACAGGGACCCAAAGGACACAAAGGTGATCTAGGAACGTGTGGTAACTGCGGCTCCTTGGAAGGAAGATTGGCAAACCTGGAAAGCAGATTACGTTCGTAAAATATTAGTATAACTGATGAGCTCAGTATGGTCCATGTTTAGTGCGAGTTTTGCTTAAAAGTAAACGCACTTTTTACAGATCGTTTGGCGAGACTAATCAACTCTAGAAACTGCATGGATGTAAAAAAAGTGGAGCTCAACAAAGCGGTGTGTATGACGTCATAATCGGTGGGAAAATTACTTCTGTTTATTGTGATATGGAAACGGATGGAGGAGGGTGGATGGTGAGAAAGATGTGAAGGGAACGTGATGTATGCTTGGAGTAGAAAACAATTTCAACTTCCACCAGCATCCTAAACGTTCATATTCTATCGCCTTAAGACAATTCATAAAAATTAAAATATACGCAGGTAATTCATCGTCGAATGGATGGAAGCACTGATTTTTATCGAAACTGGGAATCATACTGTAATGAAAATTCCTTAGTTAATTCGCCCCGTTTTATCTTAATTACTTCGTGTGTTTCGTTTCTGTTTCGGGCAGTTCTTTTCTTACTCGTAGACACGACTACTTCACTGTTGGTATTGTGTGAAACGAACATCTTCCGAGCTGTGAGGTTTTGTTGCTTTTCTCTTATTATTGCTTTACTATTATTCCATTATTTCAGATGAATGATTTACGTTAAATAAAGCTAAGAATAACGGCATCATTTAGTACAATTTATTTAACGTAATTTGTAGGCTGACAATAACATGTCTAAAACAAGTGCGCTGAAACCTGCCAAGCTGGAAGTTGACACCAACTGCGAAACCGCAAATCATGGAAACATTGGAAAAGAACGTTTGATAACTTCCTAGCTGAACTTCGCTTTTTTCGCTTCGATTGTTCGCTTTTTAGTGTTGATTTGATTTTTTGCGACCATGTTTAAATTTAGCCTACAAATATTTGCATATTTTCTTTATTCGTGTTTTAAACAATAAGCTCTAGTTACTAACGTTTTCGCCCGTATGTTTTCCCCAGTGTAGGATCATAGCATACTTATGTGACAATCGACCAATTTTGTACATAACGAGCGATTTTCACGCCCTGAGATAAATACGCTTAGCTCCGAGTTTGCGGAAGAGTTATTTGCCCTCTAGAAGTAGTAAATTCATTCGTTCAATACGCAATAAGCCCTGTACACAAGCAGCCTACAGAACTTATCCGCAGAAATAGGCTAACACCTGTGACCTGTTTATGGTATTTTATTTGCCAGTATACATGCATACACAGAAGTTACAGTTTCATACTATACAGCCACCAAATAGGGGCATGTTTTCTACTCAGTCAAATCCTTTATCACCGGCAGGAAGTTCAGCGTAAGATGTGTTTTATCCAACCTGGGGTATGACATAAGCTATAATTTTTTTGTGGACCGCAAGGAAGCCTATACTAGAGACATTCTTTAAAAATGCTTGAAATTACAAATTCGAGTTTTATTATGTCCAGGGTTTCTGGGTCCGTTAATGAAACTGCATGACGCAGTACGAGAAATACAGATAAACGGGCGTCAATTCGTTTGTGACAAGCAACAAATGTCACTGCCAAAAGAATAAGAAAAATTATTTTGTTTTCAAACAAGTTGCTTTGTTGAGAGTTAATCTTTATCGAAACCGAACTAACCCTATTACAAAATGTGATGATGTGTACTCTGCTGCAGCCGGTTGGCTTACGAGGATCACTTGGGTGGGCTGGGGTTGTTTTATCAGCGCACAAATCTTTTGTTTTTTATTAAGAATAAGAGAACTAAATTTAAAATTAGAAATGAAAGTGCAGTGAAATAAAAAATGAGCTGCGTATCCCAAGCTTGTGCTTCATTTTAACAACGTCAAATGCGTCAACATTTTAAAAGGCTGATCGGAATCCTGACGTCATACTGCACCTAGCATGACTAATTCACCTATGGCGTCCACATAATAATTTCCTTACGCTATGTATGTTTCTTTCCTTGGGCAAACGTCAATCATGATTAGGCTATAGACAGGTTGGTAGCTTAGCCTTTAACTCATTTGCAAAGATCCGACTCTATTACCTTTTGTGAAAGTGTAAGGTTTTGTATAAATCCCAAGTAGCATTCTACAATTTAAACGTTGCTGTATTTTGATCATAGAGGCATTTTACCTTGATCAAATCTTGGTCTCAAATCATGTGGGAGTGAGTGTCAAATTAAACAAATCGAATGGTTTTGGCATGCCAACAAAGAAACCAAAGTTAACGTCATATTTAAGCATTTATTTAAAACTATGCATTTTTTCCTTTTTGTAAAACCTTTGCTTAAGATTTTTATGAGCTTTTAGGCTAAAGTAATTTATGTTTAAAATGGTTGTTATAATGTTATAGCAATTGAGGGTTTATAAAAAAAAGTCTTTTATTGATCAAATCACGAATTGGTAGCAATAGCAAAAGTTCAATTTCTTTATCGCGTTATATCCGTTTTCCCGTTTTACTGTGTATGGACCAGGGGTGTTCAAACCAGGGCTTTGTAGCCGGAGCTGGAGCCCGGAGCTCTTCGTGAAATTCAAATGGAGCCGGAGCAGGAGCTGGAGCCAGTTGTTTGAAACATAGCTCCGGCTCCGATGTATTTCATAAGATGCTATGCTACTAGTCTACTACTATTGGCTGAATTCACATAATTTAAGAGCAACCATGCCCACACCAAGCAACTGTTAATTTTGGTTATGGTAGTGTGGCGACCGTGAACACTGTATATAATTGGCACTTAAAAGCGGGTTATGTGTGTTCTCCAGCTGGGATAGAATTAAATGTTTAAACAGATGTATTACATGGTTAAGCAGTTATTCAAACAAAGGAGTCTAAAATGTTTCAATGCATCATAACATCACACCATCACTTTCCCATAGTAGGATGATGGGATTCCTCGGAATGACAAAAGTCCTTAGAGTTTTTCTTTGAATGGCGAAAAATAAATTCTCTCTCTTTAATGCTTTAACTAGGCCTACACATATCTATGTATGCTTAGGCTAGCCTATATTGTGATAGTTCTAACAAATCGCTGGATTACCTTATCTGATAGGCCAACTTATGAATATTGTCTGGTATTATAGACTATATGCCAATATACTTACTAGGTTTACAACACTTCGTATATTTTGTGAAAATCACTTGGATCAACAGCATTTGAAAATATGAGAGTGCAAGTTCATCTTGAAAAACTTTTTGTGCCTGCTGTTGAAGTTGAAGTGAGTTCATCATGTACGATGGCCAAGTTTGCTGGACTTCTCTTTAACAACAATGTTTTGCCGTCATCGATTTATTTGACACGAAATGGTCTTTGTGCCAAAGATGATGATACTGTATATTGGTCAAAGGAGATTACATTTCTGCCCATGTAAGACTTCGTGGAGGCAAGGGATGGAATGGATTAAAAAGAAAGCGGACAACGATAGAAAGAAAGAACAAGAAAAGTATGAAACATTTTCTCATGAATTTTTTGTGTCTTTAAAACATTTGCCAGTTCTTGAAACACTTTTTCCATCACTTGCAGAATTGAAAAGTTAGAAAAGCAACTCCAACGTCCGAACTCCGAAACACTACTTCTATGATCCCGATTACGAGCGCAAGGTGGAAGAAGCAACCGATAATGTGGAAGATGCTTTAAAGAAAGGAATCACTGCACAGAAGCGAAAAGCAGAGATCCTCCCATCAAGGTAATTGACTGATGAATATGATCGTTGTCATGGATACAATACCTCTTGAATCTTTTTCATCTCTATCAAACTTCTAAATTTCCAGCTCCAAAATGAAATCTTCTGTGGATGTAAAAAGGAGCAAGTTATGGTTTAGTATAGACGACTCCACTGATTCTGATGGTGAAGACATCAATCCAAGATTATCCATGAAGCAAGGTAATGGGTTTCCAGAATCAAGTTCATCTTTACAAGATGAATCCTTTTCCACTAGCATAAACACCGATTCTTCCAAAACGGAAGATAATGTAGTGATTTCTGCTCCTCCACAAAAAGAACAGAGCATTTTGAAAGAGACTTCCGCCAAACTTCCTGCCCATAAAGAGGATATCAGCCAGGATGGTGATGAAGCAAAGAGAAGTCATGAAGAAAAGTCCAGTGATGATGCATCAGTAGCTGGTGATGACCCAACTAGAACTTCTACCCCTGATAAAGAAGATGAAAAAAAGTAGGACATTCTGATATTGATCTCTCATCCTTCAACAATGTGGAGGAATTAAAAACTTTGGATCCGGAAGCGTTGAAATCTGCTTTGATTGCTCGAGGTATGAAGTGTGGGGGAGATTTGACACAAAGAGTTGAGAGATTATTTTCTGTGAAAGGATTAAATAAAGATGAAATCCCAACATCGCTTCTTGCAAAGAAAAAATTGTTATGATTTTAAAGCTTTTTGACGACGACTAATATTTTCATTGCTGCCTAAAATTGTAACATATTACGATGGTCTTACTGCGCAATATAACGATTATTTTTAAAACAGAATGTTTGCTATTGAAGAGTTTTAATAACAGTACATTGTGTCACACAACAATCAACGGGAAGGTAACTGGGTACTCAGCAACAACAGAAATTTAAACAATTAATGGCAAGCGCTGTCATCAGAGATTCTTTACTTTGATATTATACAGTATATAGATTGTTTGAATGCCGGAACAAAACGCAAACAGGCTTGTCAAGGAAATATCACTACAAGTAAACGAAACACCCAAATATACACAAAATCATTATAAGCTTGAAGGTACCGAATGGACAACAGTGTCATAAAATGCGAATGTACTAGATTTTCAAGAGCACCTTAATAGGCTGGGAATCTGTGGTAACCTTTTCACAGCTTTGTAATTGATATAAGTTACCTATGAGTTAGTACCAGAATAAATGCAAGTCAACCACAAAGTAATGTGAATATGATTCTTATCACAGTGTGCACAGTAAATGCAACCATTTCAAACAGTGAACGAAAGGAAACAGAAAATATGATATGGAGCATAGAATGCAGATTTTCAAAAAAGATCTCATTTCTTTGCATGCTGCCAGAGAGAGTTCTTGATAGTAATGCCATCAATGCTGACCGACAATGTTTTTGAAGGGACATTGGAAAATGACCTTCTTCCAGAGTTGTATTTGAAGAGAGATTCAATCATTGGAGGTGTAATGGTATGTGGGCTTAAACAAATTAAACTTAATACTTACAACGCATTTTTAAATGTGTTTGAGGGACAGAAACAATCGCTTAAATTTCTCCAACAGTCCTTCAAAATTTTTACTTTTGCAAGTTGCAACTACAACAGCAAAATTAGCAGTTAGCATTTAAAAGTTGTGTTATTTTAAAATTTTTTAGTGATCGCCAAAGTGAAATCTTAGCACTGCATGCAGTAATAACTGGCCACTATCAAATAGGCATTTGTCAGTGCAAGTTAACGATAACATTAATGTGCAACCAGGTATGAGCTTAATAAATACCAGTCCCACAAATCTTTTGCAATTTTTCTTCATCGGGGTGGTAGCTGTACAAGCCACGATACTGACATTTAAGTCCCTGAACAGCACCATCAAGTGGCGTGCTTCACTTTGCTCTGGCAGTGCCTGCAATGTGCGAGAATCTTGTTTACAAAGGTCGGTTTCGAAATCGTTTTCATAGATTTTTTGCCTATTTCAACTCTTTCACAACTAATCTGTTTTTTTGCTCGCCAGAGTAATAACGATTTATTTTGGTCTAACAGAACCTTGGTAATTAATCAGCCGCGAACATCACACACCTCGATTAATAATAAAAAGCGCTCTACATTGCAGTCTCTTCATATTATCCATACCTGCAGCGTTTTATTGCGAACGGGTTCATTCACTTTACAAGACAAACAGCAATGATTGAGAGACTTCATTATCAGAGTCCTGTTCGATTTAACACTAAGTTGCTTGTACAACTTTGGCCCTGTTAGAAGATAAGCATTTGAAAACGTTTTTGTCATCAAACAGTTAGGATAGCTGTTAGATGTAAAACTTAAAACACGATAATTTTTGTTTGTTTAACATAATATCTTTGCATGTAGTATTTACCAGTGTATTCAGATCCTGGAACTGATCCCAACGAATCTGAATCATCTTCACGAGAACTCGACTAAAGAATAAGAACATTTTATTAAAATTCAGCTGAATTTTAACCTTTGTATCAAAAATACATGTCGTGAAAACCACATTGCTTATAAAACGCATCAAGTCCAATCCCTACCCTATGGGCAAAGATTTTTGGGGGGAAGGGAACAGTCAACCCACGGCTTGTAGATGGCACATCTGAACAAGATGAATATATTTGTTATATGACGATATTTGCTGCCAGTTTATTCAATCATCTTACCGTGTTCCAAATTTCTTGAAGATTCATCACGGTCTGGGTGCTGTGGAGGGAGTTTTACCTTGGGGGTCTGAATAACACGTGATTCGACTTATTAGTTTTACAAGAAATAACAATTTGATTGAAACCAGTCGAGGAAACATCTTTTTAAGATACAATTTATAATGTTCCAGCGACAAATTATTTTTTTTCTTTTATTTATTTCGAGCAGATTTTTACACTATAACGGCTAGTTTGAGTTTAGTTTAAGTTGGTGATTTACAATGGGTACATTACAGAGAAACTTTGAACCCAACAATTATTTGCCTTCTTTGCACTTCCACTGGAGCCGATGACGCCAACTTGATGGAGAGAGGCCTCCTCCTCTTGCTTTTTTCTATTCTGATACTTCTTCAATCTTTTTTCTCTTTTTTCTTTTTCCTCCACCTTTTTCTGCAAAGCTCTCTCCTGTTGAAGTCTGCCGGGATATTTACAAATTACCAATTGGAAAATTAAAACTAACAACATGTAGACTGAACAAATTTAAATGAAATAGTAATGTATTGACATGTTTAAGGGGTCTATAACCCTCTTTGTGCATCGCCCTGAATTTGAAAAGGAATCTTTCATCAAAGACGAACCTGGCTTCGACTTTTCTCGCTTCTGATACCTTTTCTCGCTCCACCTGCTTCTTCCTCTGCTCTTCTTCTTTCTTTAATCGTGAGAGGAGGAATTGTTCCTTCTTCTTTGCAAGTTTGCTCGCCGGACTATTCTCATCGACGATCGTGAAACCCATCGCTGTATAAAAAGTGGACCCTCGGTAAGAACACAATAATCCACGTCATTCCACTACTGAGAATTGGGTGAAGTATCATGATCGCAAAGTTGTATTGACCAACATATACTCGAGTGGTTCGCAGCAAAGCACAAACCTCTTCTCTCCGAATCATCCAGGTTGGAGAAGGAGTCGTCTCTAGCTTCAGCTGTTTACATCAAGAAGACAAAATTAAAAATTCCTCCAAACACTGAAAGTCCAACTGAACGAGGCAGCTACTTACAAGAGGTTGCACGAGGCGATTTCGAGGGTGTTGATTGACATGAGGAGCTTTTTATCCGGTCGGAAAACGTGTTGTAGTTGATTGAAATGTCGTGGGATACTTGCGATAAAACTATCTTAACTGCATTTCAATGGTTCTATGTGAAAAGAAAAATGCGACGGCAGTAATGCTGCTGTTACAAAATTATGAGGAAGTAAATTGCAAGTAACATTATAGTAAATTAAGATAAGTTAACTTCCGCCAAAAATCTACAAAAAGGGGAGTATGAATGTGTTAATTGTCCTGTCAGTTAGCACATGACAACCAACCATGTTTGGCTCCATCTGGTGGCAAGATATTGCAAATCATCTTGATGCTTGCATCAGTAAGAAGACAATCTCCGAGATCAAGGTCAACGATTGATGGATGCATCGACAATGATTTCATCAAAGCTTTCACGCCCTTCTCACCAAGTGGGCATCCGTGCATGCTGCGTCATAGAATGTATAAATGTTTCATAAAATCAACTGAACTAAAACACAAAAAATTTTAAAATTCCTTAAAAATTGTAAGTTTACATGCCAAGTTATTTTAAAAAATGCGATCTACATCAAAACAGCATTAATTTCATAGCAAACAGTCTGAAAAAAGGCTTTCTAACGGATTTTGTATCAAGTAATTTTGACTACATATACAGTATAGTATTGCGTTGTTACAATTTGCGTCGTTTGAGCTAAGTAACCTTTCTTACTAAAGTGATCGAATAGATCTGTTAGTCATCAAGGCAACAGACAACAAGCTTGCAAACTCCACGTCTGCAACGGCACCGAGATCAAGGTTCAACTGTCGAAGAGATTTCGTTTTACCAACTGCTTTCGTGAATCATGAGCCGTCGAAAGTTGTCATAATTGATCTATAGAAAAATTTGTGTATGTTTGACATCGCACTTCATGCCAATGACATTATCATGCAAGTTATACCTCACAACCCCGGAGAGAGCAGAACCAACGTATGATCCTTCGGTGACTTGCACATTTCCTTCACTTCAGACGTTGACAATTTTTCTCCGGTTATTTGAATTGTTCCTGACACGATTTTATTTTTCTTAGTCTGGTTGATGGGACACAAGTGCAATTAAATCAGAATTTAATTATTATCTTAGTTGACAAGAAATAAGCTGCAAAAATAACTTAAAAATAAATTCATGAGAAAATTAGATGGTGTAGGAAAGTTTATAATTAACATGACTTTAAAACAGGTCAAAAAGTAATATGCCGCAATGCTAAATAGCAGTCAAACTTGATCTTATGAAAGCTTTAATTAAAAGATGTCAACTGTTACTAAATTTCACAAAGTTAGCAAGGAAAAGGAACAGTTAAAAAAATATGCGGTACATTTCTTTCAATCTCTGACTGAGGGACAATACTTTTTATCGTGGGAGCAGTTTATAACCAGTATCAAACCGTGACATCTCCCAATCCTGTAAAGGTTCTTCTTTAGTAGGCATAAGACCTAGGTGTCAAACTCCCGGCCCGCTTTACAATAAAACTTGGCCCGCAATGCTATTTTATACATTGAACTATTTCCGGCCAGCGAGATCATTGTGCAGTATAACTTACTTTTTTCAAGCAAGAAACAAGATTATAACAAATCGCACAATACAGCAGCACAACAGTTGCCTCATCATACGATAGAATAAATCGATTTATTCCCAGCCAAAACCGTCAAAAAAAAAAATTTTGGTGCGGTTTCGCTGACTGTTCCAATTCATATACTCGTGTCACGAAACGTTCAATCAAGTTTTATCCTTACGGCCCGCAGCGTTAAATAAGTTTTTAGTTTTGGCCCCTGGTGCGATTGAGTTTGACACCCCTGGCATAAGATGACGACAAATTGAAGCCTTCTCTGAATAAACTTCTTCAATACAAATACCAACATCAGTTTCTACATTCGATGGTTGCGATGGTTCTTCAACTGGCATTCCATTGTTTGTAGTTTCACTTTTTTTTACTTCTGCAAGAAGCTTTGAATACATATCTTTCATGTTTTCTTGCATTTTGGCAAATCCCAAATTCAGATCTTGTCGCATTGATTTCAATTCTTGCAAAATCAGGTCGCTAAATTCTTTTAACATAATGGCTACTGGCAAACCACTTGGATGACACTCCATAACTAAATAATAACACTTTTAAACTCCTATTGGAAAAAAACAAAAAGTACGCTGTAATGTCAAGTTTGAAATAAAACATATTTGGACACATTGCGCACCGTGTTTGAACAACACAGCATAAGATGATAAACAAAGACCATAACAGTTATGCTTAGTGTCGCAGTTTACAGAATTTCAGAGTTGCATCTCATGCAAAGGTTAAGAAAAAAGAAGAACACTGAACAAAGAAATCAACATCAGCAAAATTTAACAGTAAATCACTTGGATAACAAACCACGTTAAGAGCTTCCTTTGCAAACAGCATAATAATCAATCGAGCATTTGACAAAAAAACATTGTTAAAAATGTTATAAAGTTATTGTATTACAGTATAACTATTGACCCAGAGTTTAGAGATCGCTGCTTTAGGCTCTAAACGCAGATCATATACGAATTAAAGAAAGATCATGAATGGGAAAAATCCAAAAACATTCCATTTAACAAAAAGTAAAAAATGTGAGAAACAGATTCCTAAAAATATCCTTTTACCGTAATTCTTGTAAATGAACAAAATGTTAACAATATGTTTTCAATATAATATATTAAAAATATAAAATTAACCAAATAACACTCAGACCAACTTTGGAAGACAATCAACAATAAAAGTACTGAAAAGAACGCAAATTACTGCAGTTACACGCCGATAATTTTCCTCTATGTCTATCATTTATCATAGTTCTATCAGCACAACATGTTTTTAAGTAAATGTTGTACAAAGAATGCTGTTATTGCACAACATCATTTTTGCTAATTACATTTAAAAAAAAAGTTTATATTTGAAAAACAAAACTTGTTTTCTAAATATTTATAGTTAAACAAACGTGTAAAATAACTTAGCTGATGTCTATGTCGTCATGGTTAAGCACCTATACAGCATACAAAACAACAGAGAGCAACACAAAACAAGAACTTAACATACGAAAGTGAAAAATGTTAAAAAAAAACAACTTATAACCAAGTTTTTAACAAATTCATCTCTAGCTTTGCTGATTGAAGCTCAAGTTTTTAAATGACACTCAATTACTTATATGAAAAAGTAAACAAATCTAAAACTAAAAATATTGTTACAAAATGTATGCGACTGAAGCATTAAATATCTATGTCTTTGCATTAAGAAAACAATCTCGAAATGTTGTAGCAAAAATGATTTCAAAACATGAATCATTAAACAACAGAATCTTTAAGAATAAAATGTAAATGATTTTTAGAAGTAACTTCATGTCCAAATAGCTTTTTAAAATGTCATCATTTCTCTGGTGATCCTTTGTTGTAAACTTTCCTGTGACCTGATAAATCCGACTTCAATCCAAACGACTTCTCACAACAAGAACACTGCTATCGTTGCTCTCGAGTGTCGCAAATAGCTACAATGTGAAAGTAATTTAAGCAAAACCCGCATTTATAAGCATTCTAGCCAGTGTGTACCGTCATATGACTTCGGAGATGGCCGGCTTGTGAAAATAATTTGAAACAAACTTGGCATTGATAAGGACGTTCTCCAGTGTGGACTTTCATGTGAGTTCTCAAACTGTTATTTTGTGTAACTGATTTGCAACACATCTGACATTGATAAGGATGTTCTCCAATGTGGACTTTCATATGATGCTGCACATTTCTGTGTCGCTATCGCTATCTAGTGTGAACTTTCATGTGAGTTGTCAAACTGCTGTTTCCTGAAAATGATTTGCAACAAACATCACATTGATAAGGGCGCTCTCTAGTATGGACTTTCATATGTTGCTTCAAATTGCTGTTTTGTGAAAATGATTTGTAGCAAACATCGCATTGATAAGGGCGCTCTCCAGTGTGGACTTTCATATGACGCTGCAAATGGCCGCTTTCGAAAAATGATTTGCAACAAACATCACATTGATAAAGGCGCTCTCCAGTGTGGATTTTCATATGACGCTGCAATTGGCCGCTTTCGAAAAATGATTTGCAACAAACATCACATTGATAAGGGCGCTCTCCAGTATGGACTTTCATATGTTGCTTCAAATTGCTGTTTTGTGAAAATGATTTGCAGCAAACATCACATTGATAAGGGCGCTCTCTAGTGTGGACTTTCATATGACGCTGAAAATTGCTGTTTTGTGAAAATGATTTGCAGCAAACATCGCATTGATAACGGCGCTCCCCAGTATGGACTTTCATATGATTCTGCAAATTGCTGTTTTGTGAAAATGATTTGCAGCAAACATCGCATTGATAACGGCGCTCCCCAGTGTGGACTTTCATATGATTCTGCAAATTGCTGTTTCGTGAAAATGATTTGCAGCAAACATCGCATTGATAAGGGCGCTCTCCAGTGTGGACTTTCATATGACGCTGCAAATGGCAGCTTTCGAAAAATGATTTGCAACAAACATCACATTGATAAGGGCGCTCCCCAGTGTGGGCTTTCATATGATTCTGCAAATTGCTGTTTAGTGAAAATAATTTGCAGCAAACATCACATTGATAAGGGCGCTCTCCAGTATGGACTTTCATATGACGCTGCAAACTGCTGTTTTGTGAAAATGATTTACAGCAAACATCGCATTGATAAGGACGCTCTCTAGTGTGGACTTTCATATGACGCTGCAAATGGCCGCTTTCGAAAAATGATTTGCAACAAACATCACATTGATAAGGGCGCTCTCCAGTATGGACTTTCATATGACGCTGCAAATGGCCACTTAGTGAAAATGATTTGCAGCAAATATCGCATTGATAAGGACGATCTCCAGTGTGGACTTTCATATGACGCTGCAAACTGCTATTTAGTGAAAATGATTTGCAACAAACATCACATTGATAAGGACGCTCTCTAGTGTGGACTTTCATATGATTCTGCAAACTGCTATTTAGTGAAAATGATTTGCAACAAACATCACATTGATAAGGACGCTCTCTAGTGTGGACTTTCATATGATTCTGCAAACTGCTATTTAGTGAAAATGATTTGCAACAAATCCGACATTGATATGGCTGCTCACCAGTGTGAGTCCTTGAATGAGAATTCAAGTTTGATTTGTGTTTAAAAGATTTATCACAAACTTTGCAGGAAAAATGTTTTCCTTTGTCTTTTTCCTTAGTTGCCATCAAACATCCAATATTGCTTTTAATGTTTTTACAATTTGTCTTTTCTTTATCAGAAAACTTCAAAGCTGACATGTTGCAATCGTTGTATTTGTGTACAAACTTTTGATTTAACTTTTCAGACTCAGCAGTTGTTGATTTTTAAATATTTAAAGTTACACAATCCTGTAAAACAAAACTTAGTTGAAGTCTATGTCATCATGGTTATGCACCTATACAGCATACAAAACAAAGCCTGGGAAGAAAAATGATTGCAACAAACATCGCATTGATAAGAACGTTCTCCAGTATGGACATTCATATGCTGTTTCAAGGAGCTGCTTTGTGAAAATGATTTCAAACAAATTTTGCATTGGTAAGGGCGCTCTCCAGTGTGGACGTTCATATGATTCTGCAAATGGCCGCTTTATAAAAAAAATTTACAGCAAACATCACATTGATAAGGGCGCTCTCCAGTGTTGTAACAGATGTAATAAGAAGGTTATTGTTGCTAACTGTAAATAGCGCCAGTTGTGGTTGACCACTACCCATAATGCCTCACCTTGCTTGCCAATGTACTAACATGCGGTTACATATTCTATTCCAGATTATCTTATATATATGCGTGTTATCTTTTCACTTACATATTGTAACCGGCAAATTTACAGAAGCCGATCACCTAGTCTTTTGGGCCAACAAGGCCTGAATTCCACCCTATTGGTATTTAGAAATGCACACGTAATCTTGAAGCTGTTATATTGACCAGGTATAACGGTATAGTATATGGTAACGTGCATGTGATTTCTACAAATACCGAACCCAGGTGGTTACTTAGCATCTGAAAGTACAGTACAAACAATAATCGTAGATACCAATAAAGTAGGTCTCAATCACATGGTTACTCAGTTTACGCATTACAACATGTACACTGACCACTACCCAAACGTACTGCATGCAACCCTCACTAAACAGGTTAGGCTAGCACAAAACTGGGCCTAACAACACGGCCTCGGCTCTAATTAAAGCAATTTAAGACAAGAACACGTCACCACGAGGCCAGACACGCAATCACTAAAGCTGTCTGGAATTTTGATTACCAAGCCAATTGGAATTTTGGTTCATGTAACTCCTTATCACAAATCATATAATTGGGAGGAACAACATGTTAATTTGTACGTTACATACCGGCCCCAGAATAACGCAGTGGAATGAAGTTATTCTCAAAGACACGGACAAATTCGACGGCAGCGCGCAAGGCATAACGGGTACCCAAAAAGAGGTCATTGACATAACACCACGTCTTCACAACACTCAATAGTATCAAACTGGCAAGATAATACTAAGCATGCAAGCAACAGTGAAAATGATATAAATGGCTAGAGTAAGGCAACTAATACAGTTAACATGTGTATGTACAAATAGAAAGGTGTTTTGTCCTGTGAATGGCTAATGTATGTCTAGCATTGTAATTGCGTATGCTCGCAAATGCGCTGCTGGCCACCTTAGGCTCAGCTCGATTTCATGCTGCCTCTAAAAGGCAGAGCTTGCGTATGTCACGCATGAATCTGTAGTCCGCAGTTTTCACTTGGACTCTTCTCACAATCCCATCCTTGTCTGCAGTTTTCACTTGGACTCTTCTCACAATCCCATCCTTGTCTGCATATGTCTCCTCCACGCGTGCTTTTGGCCAATTTCCACGTTTGTGGCTCAACAATGTTCTTTTTGCGAAAGTGCTTCCACATGGCGTAACGCCGTAGCTTGTAATTTGCAGCACAATTATAAACAACTCTGAATTTCCCTCCAGTGCAACAGTGATGAGGGATGTACCATGTTCTCTTTGCATGGCAAAACTGTCCTTCTGGAACTTTCTTGGCATAGCCAGATTGCAGCAGTTCATTGATCTTCTTTTTGTACTGATCAAACAAGCTCATGTCCTTCTCAAGCTTGCGCTTCAAATATGCCAATCGCTTCACAGCCAGAAAACGATTGTATGGCAGGGTGACATTGTCGGTTTTCCATAGAAGTCCCAACTGGTATCGTCCATCTTTTTTCTGAACTGATGACTTCAGTTTATGCATGGCGCGAATATCGTCGACGGAGTAAGAAAGATCTTCTGAGTCTTCATCCTCCACAAAGTCATGATCAAACATCCTTTGCATTTGCTCATGCTCAAACTGTTGTTCCACATAAGACATTGTTGAGAGGAGGGAGGATTGTCGTCATAAGAATTGTGAGACTTCTGATAGCTACCAAAGAAAAAATATATAGTGCGCCAGGAAGTTATTTTCGAGGAGCATACTAGGGCATCGATTTCCTTCAGATGTTGGTCTGGTGCAAAAACAGTTGCTTGACAGGAATGAACACGATTGGGTGCCTGTTTTTGACAATGCATACTGTCATCAAAGGTATATAATGATTTAGCATGATCGTGCTGACACAGCAATAGTGGACGTTTGTTGACATGCGCCCTGTGATGGCGATGTTTTTTAGAGAATGAACAAGCAAGAAGACATAAAGAAATAAACAAAAGTGTGTCTGCGAAGCGCATATTGACTTAGTCTTGAAAACGCTGCGGAGGTATTATTTTCCGACCGGTTCGCGAAACGTTTGGTCGAACGTGTTCAGAAAGGGGTTCGGGAGCAGGAAGAGATTGAGCTTGGGTCTGAATGCTTGAGGAGTCTTTTGATTGACTTGATGCTGAGGGATCTGGTTCTGGAGGGATGCTAGGCAGACATTCGACAGGATGCTCTGGATCTTCCAATGAAATAGCAACGTGAGCTTTCAGCCTATCAATGGAAACGGAGTCTTGTTTGCCACGCATTGAGAGGATAAAATATTTAGGAAAACGTTGTAAAACAGCAAAGGGTCCGGAATATGTCGAGACGAATTTAGGTTTCACGTGATCGTTACGGACATAAACCTTTTCGCACGTGAAAAGCTTCGGGTCTACATACGACTTAACGTATTTTGAAAGCGATGTTGGTTTATGTTGATGGTTATTAACAAAGGCGTGATAAGATTTGAGGTAGGCGGATGCGTCAAACGGTGTGTTAAGCTTTTCTTCGCTAAAAAATGTCCCTGGTAAACGAAGTGAATGGCCACAAGTTAGTTCTGCTGGCGAACAACCGATTCCTCTCTGGAACGTATTATTTATAAGTAATACAGCGAAACCGAGGTGATTAACTCTAACATGAGCAACGAATCAAGTTCCGAATCTACCGCGAATGGTGATAACGAACAGGAAATAGTTCCGGAATCTTTGGGCTCACCGGATATTGCCAGTACATCTGCGCCAGTTATCCCGCCGCGCAATTTATCGCCGCATCGCGATCCGTTTAATCATGTGCGCTTACCCAATTTTTGGAGTTTTGACAGTCAGAATTGGTTGAATCACTTAGATCAAAAATTTGCACTGTTTAATATCCAGTCACAGGTACATAAATACTTGTTGACCATTGAAGCTATTCCGGCCGCAGATTTAAAATCATTTCGCATTCCGTCTGCCAATGCGCCCAATTGCTATGACTTACTTAAAGCGGAAATTCTACGAAATTCTGACCATCGCGAAGACGAGATTGAATTACTGTTATCGGATTTAGTTATCACCGATCAAAACCCGAAACATCTAATGCGCCAACTGATCAACGTTGTCGGTTCAGAAAACTTGTCGTTGCCGGTTAAGAAATTAATTCGTACCAAGTTCCTTCAAGCGTTACCGCGAGAGATCGCCATTGCATTAGCAAGTTCAAATTATGATGATAATCTCTATTCACTTGCATCGAAGGCACACGAGGCGATGTTATTGAATCGATCACGACCTCAAAGTGGGGGATTGTGTAATCTAGCACTAGACCATCAGAAAACTACTGAGCCACAGTCTCAAGTACGATCCACAACTAAAAATTGGCAGGACAAAGTGCCTTTTTCAGACAACCAGGTAGCAAACCATGACGATTTTTCTCGCTTCGAAAAATTCCAGCCCCACGCGCCGAATTTACGATGCCCTGGAAGTTGATTTTGCTAACAATCTACATTTTTTTATTGATTCTGGGTCCACGGTATCATTAATCACTCGTTCGCACGCAGACAGTACTCAACCGTCGCTTGACTTTAATTTAAAAGCTGCCAATGGTACTCCAATTCAAGCATACAATGTCAAAACCTTAACGTTAGATTTTGGCGTGAAGCACCCATTTCAATTTGATTTCATTGTCGCGGATGTACCACATTGCATTCTCGGGTTAGATTTTTTCCGCAAATTTCATTTAGCCATTGACCCTTCCGCTCAACAGTTAGTTTACTTACCTGATCACTCTATCATTCCTCTCGAATCTAATTCCTACTGTCTTCAACAAATTGGTACCTTAACAAATTCTGACCCAATTTTTCAATTATTACAAGAATTTCCTAACTTATTGAAACCCTCCCCAGGTGTCATTCCCCCGAAACATGATGTGGTCCATCATATTCGCACAATTGATGACATTCCCGTTCGCTCTAAACCATATCGCTTGTCTCCCGAAAAATCAAAAATAATGCGGGCAGAAATACAAACATTGTTAGACAACAAAATCATCGCTGAGACGCGGTCCAGCGAATACAGCAGTCCAGCATTGTTAGTACCCAAGGGTAACGGTAAACACCGTTTATGTGTTGATTATCGGAAGCTGAACCGGAAGTGCATTGATACGTCATTTCCTGTTCCATTTTTGCATAGTTTTTCGGATGATCTGTTTGGCAAAACCATTTTTTCAAAGATTGACTTAAAAAGCGCCTATTATAACATCGCCATTGCTAAAGAAGACCAACATAAAACCACGTTCGTTGTTCCAGATGGAAATTATTATTTTCTGCGACTTCCGTTCGGTATTTCTGACGCCCCTCGTACGTTTTGTCGTTTAATCGCGGAAGTTGTCCGTCCCTTGAGAGACTTGGGTTGTTATAGTTATTTTGATGACATTATCTTAAGTTCTTCTAGCATGGAACAACACCTCAAAGATTTAAGAATCCTTTTTCAACGTTTGAATGAATTTGGGCTTCCCATTAACCCGGATAAATGCACGTTTGCTAAAAACGAAATATCGTTTTTGAGTTTCAAAGTGTCCAGTGAGGGGATTTCCCCAACGAAGGAACGCGTCGCTGCGATCACAGATTACGAACTTCCAGCTACGCGTAAACAACTCAAACGTTATTTAGGTGTCTTCTGTTATTATTTTCGATTCATCCAACATTGTTCGCACATCCTCAGGCCATTATATGATTTAGCTAACAGCTACAAAAAGAACGACGCTAAATTAGTTAGGACCGCCGAACAAAAGCGTGCTTTTTCGCTCAGTAAAACGGCCATGGCTAATGCGACAACTTTAGCATATCCACAATTGGACGCTGAAACGTTTCTTACCACAGATTGTTCTAGCGTTGCTATGGGCGCTGTTTTAGAACAAAAGCAAAAAGGAGTTTTGTGTCCACTTGTTTTCTTTTCACGCCCCCTTTCAGCAGCGCAAAGGAAATACAGCGCCTTCGATCGTGAATTATTGGCAGCGTACACGGCGCTTCGTCATTTTCGATATTTTTTGGAAGGTCGCAATTTCACATTACGAGTGGATAACTTACCCCTTTACAATGCAATTGTATCGGGCAAACACCCACATTTGTCGCCGCGTCAATATAGACATTTGCTTTATATATCGCAATATAACCCAAAAATGATTCATCTTTCTACCCATGCCAATCAAGCAGCCGATTTTTTGTCAAGAGCTATCGCACCTCAAGTAAATTCGATATTATCATGCCCCGTACCTTTAGATTTTGCAGCAATCGCAAAAGCACAAATAGGAGATTCATCAATTGAAAAGCTGCGCTCCGCCAAATCGTCACTTCAGCTCAAAGACTGTAAATTACCAGATCAGGAAATGACGCTCGTGTGTGACGAATCCACTATACGCGAACGACCCATTGTTCCTGAACGTTTCCGCCGCACTGTCTTTGAACATTTGCATAATATCGCGCACCCTGGCACGCGTGCCTCAATCAAGCTCATTAAGGAACGTTTTTTTTAGCAGAACATGTCTAAACACATCTCGCTTTGGGTTAAGTCTTGTCCGTCCTGTCAGAAAAATAAAGTCTACAGACACATTCGCTCGCCCTTAACAACTTACAGTGCACCGGATGGGCCAGCAGAAGTTTTAAATATTGATTTTGTGGGACCGCTACCAGTAGTGCGCCATTATCGTTACATTATGACAATTATTTGCCGTTGGACTCGCAAGTTTCACGCCATCGCAGTTCCAGATTTAAGTGCGTTTACACTTTGCCAATATTTCATTAATCATTACGTTTCTGGTTACGGTATTCCAAAAGAAATTATTTCAGACAGAGGATCGAATTTCACATCGTCCACATGGGCACAGTTAATGAATTATTTAGGATGTAAGGTGAAGTTTACAACAGCGTACGCGCCGCAGTCAAACGGACTCGTCGAATCGTACAACGGTAAGCTGTCGCGCGCCATCAAGTGTGCAATTGATAATGGCGATGAATGGCTCAATCACGTCGGGGTCACCAAATGGGGGTCTCTGTTTGTAATTTTGTAATATAGATACCGCCAAATTATGGATATTATGATATATTGTTATCTGACTCTTAAGTATGATTAGAAGGTTGCGAATTCTGTCTAGGAACTCCTAAACTTCAGTTGAATAGTTATACAATTTTAACGCTGAGAATCTGATTAATATAGATTTTAATATCTTTCATTATTGCTACAAACAACACTAAGATTTACGATAATATTACGAGTCATATAGTAAGGATTTTAAGAACCCATTAGTAAGCAAGCGCAACTCTCTGCATTCATTAATACTTCAGGAAAACGTTCACAAGGTTATTACAGTTACCTCTTAGCTATAAGTAACAATTCTAGTTCTCTCTAAATCACGCTATAATTCGCTATACTTATACGCTTAAGAAGATAATAAGGAAATAAAAATACACTGAAACAGATAATAAAAAAAGAGGATTTCAACTTGAAGAGAATGCGTTTTTCATTACGGAAAAGATTCGGACTTTTAACGTGACGTATTACAAGTCAGGTGTTTCACACAGGAAACAATATGTCAATCAATCAACGTCTATTTTAACATAACACTGCTGTTACTACGAGTTCAATCGTACAGATAAACATGTTTACTAATAAGCTGTCAATCACACAGAAGTCATCAAAATGCAATAAGTTCAAAGGTGCAAGCAGAGGTAAGCTCGCGGAATCAACTGTCATTCAACTACATTTCGGTAAACCTGTAATTTTACCGTGAACTGTGATTGACTTATGGCAAATATGACGTTATGTAATAGCGTGGTAAACGTCACAAATATGATTATAACAACACAACTTGGAAGACATTGGAAACAGTGTCTTCCATAACCGTTAGTTATGATTTTTTGCTCATAACTTTAGCTATAATTGTATTGATAACTCAAAACGTTTCATGTGTGTAATTCGTATTTTGTTCTTAACGTTCTTATACTAAAACTCCTAAAACATTGGAAAATCACAAAAGCGTAAGAAAAACCATTCTTTATTAATCTTAGGTAAAAATAAAAATAGGTATATCACTCCTCTGTAACAAACTGATGTAACTTCCGAACGATATGATTTAGTACCGGCTCACACAGAGCGATTCACGACTTATCAACAAACATACACGACAAATCAAGCAAGCAAATAAAAACTGTGACAATAAGTGCATTTTAATTGCAACCTACTGCATGCAGTATATGCAGGCCTAATTCTAATAAATATTGATATGATTTGTCATAAATTTAATTGAAATTTGAAACTACTGTATTATACTATAATAACCAACAAATATCCTCACACGAGTGATATGTCTTCTCCAGTATAACCTACGATGGTGAGGTTGGGCCTCGGAGGGGCAGGAAGAGGGGTGGGTACAACCGTAGAAGGGCCGTTTACGCTTTCACTCGATGAACTGGAGGCAGATCTAGAAAATTGAGGATTTTTAATGGTTATCACATTTTCTGAAACAACATAATAATGAACATGAACTTGGCTGATAGTTTCTTTCAGCTGATAGTTGAGCAAGTAGGTTGGCATAACGTAAGTAGGCTTATATGCCTGACTAAATCGATCGATCGTCCATAAATGAGATTTTCCTGAATCTAACAGTCACAGAGTTAAACTGAAAATTATGTAAATCTGGTTAACAGATGGCCAACCTAACCAGGTCTTGGTGCTCACAAGTGATTAAAAAGTTGCAGTCTTAAAATGAACCTCAAACGTCTCAACTGTGCTGTAAACTTCTCCTTTGCTATGTCTGGCTTAAAGCTTATCACAAGCAGCACTTCAACCAGATGTAATGGTTCTAGTTAACAACGAGTTGACACAACACATTATGAATTAAAATGAGCAGTTTTGATATTTTGCTTCCGTCATTTCGCTATTTATAGAATGAATCATAACATCGCAAACTTAAATTAAGATCATTTAATCGGGACACGCAACAGCAGAAATGTAAAATCCAAGAATAACTAATGGCTTATATGAAACAACAACATGAGTGTGCCTTGCATGAAGTAAACCAGGTATTTTTTTGGAAATGTCACCTATATACAAAATCAAATGAACATAACCTATGCATTGACTTACTCTAAGCAGAGTTTGACAGTGGTAGCTATAGGTACAGTTACCTGGGTCTTAACGGCCTTGATGACCAATCACTGTGCTCAAGGTCTGATTTTGCCCAATCATCATTGCCAGAGCTGTCAGACACGGATGAGCGATCACTACTCGCACCAGACTGGTCTGGCTGAGATGCAACTCCGGAAGTTGATCCGGTCTTGCTATGAACGGATGAATAAGTTGCCCATCCCGGTACAATACATATCTATACAGTGTAATGTAGATGATGACTACATGAGTGAAGACCCCATCGGACTCACCTTGAGAGCGATGATGTTGGAATGTTGTCCATATCTGAGCAGGATCTGGACCTCCTCCTCACAATCGCGTTTGTTCTTGAATATTATCTGCTCAAACAATGAGCTTTTGTGATGAAACAATCAGGTATTTGTTGTCAATAAAATCAAAATAAAACTAAATTTCAAGCACTGGTGATGATAAGTTGAAGTTTTAAAAGATGTCCATGGCTACCTTGACAGCGTATTCCTTCTTGGTCGCCTTGTGGATGCATCTCTTTGCAGATGGAATAGGATCCGATCCCAATCTCCTCTTTTTCTTCGTACTCCTCCAGGAAGCTCTTCGGGGAGTTGTTGATCTGGAAGAACGAGATTTTGTGAGATGATTGACAGCTTATTGTGACATCACAAATATCAGAAATTTGCACTGAGCTCAATCAGTCTGGCACACTTCAGAGTAAACACAAAATCTTAGTAAAATGGCCCATGCTCATATAGATGAAGTTAATAGGCCGAGAATGAAGTTGTCCAAGATACACCAGAGCACAAGGTGAGCTTCCGGCATGAAGTTAGTGAGATTTCAAACTCACCCTGTTTGTGAGCAGAGCAGTTCCGCTGAAGTCCCTTTGAGGGATGTTCGGGTTCTGAGTTCGGGTTCACCACGGATTCTGAGCGTCATCTATCTGTGGAGCGACGAATGAAAATCCTCGGAAGAGCTGTTGAGCAGCAGCAGCACTTGCCGGCACTCCGGGTGAATCTAAGAAAGAAATATGATTTCTATTGTGATCAAGCTTCTCCGTTGTTGTTTGGAGTAAACTGGTCCAACAACCTGTTCCACAACTGAAACGCTACAAACATTCTTTGAGACAAAGCAGATGGAATTGGGCATGGTTATATAATTACGTGCGTGAAATGCATCTTTGTATCGCATTGTGGTCACAAGGCAATATATTCCCACCACCCGGCTCTATGTGGCAGCAGAGATCAATACTACGTAACCCAACATCAGCCCAATATATTATTACAGCATAATCAGTGATATTACTCACCTCTGCCTGGCACACAGCATGACGGAGCGTTTATCGTTTATGTCATCATGCTTTTTTAATTTTCAGCCAGCCGACTATTTTACTGGAAAATAACAAGATGTCTATTGTCTACCTCTTGGGGTCCGAGAAGTGAACTCGGAGTCAAAATAAGTTGCATCCTCAGCTCTGGTGGCTGCAGGTTTGAAGGGAGGATCAATATCTTTCCTTAGGAGCTTGTTCCAGTCGATGGCACTGAAGAACGGATGCCTCTTGATGTCCTCCACCCCACTCCCCAGTCTGGAGGAAGAAACATCAGGAGATGAATTTATTCGTCATCAACTACTTGCCAGGTTTAAAACCGTAAACACAAACATCTTATAAATCAATGAAGAAGAGAAGATGTCTATGGTCTGGTACGACATTGTACATGTGGAATATATTCTTGTAAGAATATTAGCTAAATAAATATTAACAAAACTGTTAAAGAATCTATCATAGACATCAGCTAGATACGGTGATATGTGGCAAAGTTCCTATAAATGCTGACAACACCTTCAGTTTTAACAGAGTTACCACGACAACTCGCTAATAAACATCAACATCTTCAACTCACCTATTCGCAGGATTCCTTTTGAATAGCATCCTCAGGAGAGCCTGTGCCGCAGGACTCAAGAACTGTGGCATACCCAGCTTAGCTCTGAGCAACAATATGTTTTGTTAAGTGTTCATATCATGAGATGTGATATATTGAGAAACAACCACACATGGCCTTGTTCATTATCAGCATAACGTATCGTAGCAAGTCGAATAATGTGAGCATCTTAGCCCAGAAGCCCTTATATTATGCTAAGCCACTTATAATGTGGCACCAGCTATTACAGTAATTCTCTCTGGGTGGGGAGAGGAACCAGCAATTAAGTGTGAGATTGAAGCTTCAAAGAGAAACAATTAAAGTTCAAAAAGGAAAAAGGGAGCTTGTGATGTAACAATTATACTTGAAACCATGATTATCACATCACTGTTCACAGTGAGGAGGTATTTGGCAAATAAATTGTTAAAATTGCCCAGCTCCAGCTTTCCTTTGGGACAAGTTACGTTACTAATGCCACATATATATACTAAGTCAAAATATAATGAGCCAAGTCAAAATATAACGAGCCCAGTCAAAAGTTAAGTCAAAACATAATATAGCAAATTAGCAAGTGAAAAGTTTCATGTAACATTGTGGTTGAACTAAATATGAATTAAACATAAACAAGGTAGAAGTAATGGAGAACCAGCAGGCTACAGAGGTTTAAAATTTACACTGACTTACTATGAGGTCATCGTCCACAATTATTATGCTAACAATGGCCTATGTACATTTCATTCTATGTGCATCTGTACATACTTTAATATCTGGGTCATCGTGTCTTTTCTGTCCCTTCCTTGGAATGGAAGCTGGCCGGTGAGCATCTCATACTGAAATAATAACATCACCATTTCATTAAAAATACAACCACGTGCGAATGAGACGAACTCGGATATTTCCACACAGCTAGGCATGAAACTACAGAAGCTTATGCCATAGTTTAATCAACAAACTTAGCATGCCAGTTGAGAGCAGAGCATAATACCATGAGCACGCCAAAGGACCACCAGTCTGCGGAGCAATCGTGGCCACGGCGGTTCACCACCTCAGGGGCCATGTACTCCACTGTGCCGCAGAACGAGAAAGCTTTCTCCGACCCATCCAATGACTCTTTGCTCAAACCAAAGTCAGTGAGAGCGATATGGCCGTCAACATCGAGCAGAATGCTGGAGATGACAAACAGGACAATCACATGAACAACAACTGAACTGGATTGTCACATTCCAAGCACCAGGTTGGCCCACGGGTAATTTGTTATTCAAATACATGAGAATAGTGAATAACTTTAGTGGAATATGTATTGTGCAGTGTTTACTGGGATGGTGAGTATCTTAATAATCTAATTTCTACTTCAAGCATAAATGAACCAGATTTTAAGAATCATCAATCGGTAAAACTAAATGCAACGAGTTTCAGGAAAATGACATCACCAGCTGTTGTCAGCCGTGTATCGAGATAAACAGAATGAAAAGAATATAATCTAAACAAAAATGTCGACCTGGTGCCCTTCCTCTCAGTCAGTGCATGCAGTGAATAAAAGTAATTGAGCCGCTTATTAAACTTAAACACACTGAAGTCGGATTTATACTGACGTACGCACAAATAACCAACTAGGCCTAGATGTTTTTCCCAAATCACTAAAAATGCAAATTTGGTAAAAAAATTAAATTTTCCCAGCAAAAAAATACATATAATGCTTTTAAAAACTTGGCTGACTAGAAGTAGAAATCAGGTTCTAACTTCTCAGGTTTAAGGTCGCGATAAATGATGCTGAGGAAAATGGTCAAGGGCAAGCTCGGCGAGGTAGATCTTGACGTCATTCTCCGTGAACATCAGCTCTTTGGAGAGTCGGGTGAACAATTTGCCGACAATTTCAGACAATTTGCCCGGAAAGCAAACATTTAAGCCGTTATAAAAACAAACATGTCGTTTGAGGTGTTCACAAATAGATGGTGTTTATTTTGAAAAACATGTTTACTACGAGGTTATTTGTTTATAAAGTAAACAAAAACATGCCATGCTAAGTCGACATGAATTTGTGGGCAACAGCTACAACAGACACAACAAGTGCATTATGTAATCCTTTAATAGAAGATAAAAGAAGCTATTTATTGTGATACCAAGTTACCAACCTGTAATCTTCCGCACAAGAAATACTTTTCCAAACGATCCTTGCCCCAAAACTTTGAGTAATTCAAACTGACTTGGGTCGGCTTTTTCGCAACCTTTTATCATATTCTGGGTGATTTCAATTTCATGCATTGGTTCATCCTGTGTCCAAACACAAGAGATTAATCAATTTAAATCCAAGTAGGGCTGACTCCTTGTTATAATTATTTAGGTAATTTTTCGAGAAGACGAGCTCGAAATGTGATATGAGATGTGATATGAGTACAATGTTGAATGGACAATTATCATCGTCATATCATACACAAGCCCCATAAAAGTATTGTTTCGTCGGCCGTTTTATGAATGAACGACAATGTACAAAGAAATTAATCTCTTGTAAATTGGAAGTGAAACATCACAACATTATAACATGAGCCAGCAAACCTGTTTACAAACCAATAAACTCATAATGAGAACAGTCACAGACATGTTAATAAGCTGCCCCTTTTACTGTAATTAAGTTGCCATAAGTCGTAAATTGAACAATTTATTTATGGCTGTAGTGATTTTATTGCAAAAAAATTGTAACTTTGAAACTTTTTCAACAAGATTTCGCCAACCCAGCTTGTATGCTATAATATATAACATATGCTATAATATATAACATATATATGCTATAAGATATAATAAACTATAATATATGCTATAATATAATATGATTAACCATTTTCCTCTCTGGTTTAATGATTTAACCTAATTTAATAATAACCTACATTCGGTGAAATAATTCCTCTCTATGTTTATGTCAACTAATTGTATCTACACATATCTTATAGGCTCACTACCAAACATTCATGAACTGGAACCATTAAAAATTTTGCTGAGGCCTGAGGTACCATAAATACCAGGCGGTTTATAATGTGCTTTGGTTTAATTGATCCAAGGTAGATAATTCAATTGTGACAACTAAAGCATTTCCTAAAAAGCAAAACTTCTTTAGAACTTAAACGGGCCATGCGTGATTTTTCCAATACATTCCTGCTGCCACAGTCGGCAAAAGTTAACCTTTTATTTTAGCTGTGACTTAGGTGTAAAAAAAACTTCTTTAGAACTTAACCATTGCTTTTCTTTTACTACAACGAACAACAAATAAATTAAATGTTTGTGAACACGACATTCGCATACTCGGCACATCCCGATCAAACCTGAAGAGCTTTCCAATCATAGTCATTTTTTGACAATTTTCAAAGCAGCCTGCAAGTAAAATAGTTTGGCAACCCTGGACCTTGAGTTAGTTTCTTAATCAGAGACAATGACTTGATGACAAGCCGTTAAGAAGGCGGCGGATTGCGTATGTTTCTGAATATCTTGACTGACACAGCGACATGATTAAGTGTATTTTATATCTAACTAAAAGCTCAGCTTATTTTTCTTTAGATGTGGCGACACAATGAAATGAGGAGAAAAATCGTAAAATTTGAGCAGAATGTAACAGAATTGTATCGTCTTGACAACCAATATAAGCAGACGACCACATTTACAATTTACGTTATTGTCATGGAACAACATTACATAGCAGCAGGAAGCAACCTGACAGTAGCACGTACCTTGATGTCTCCGTTATCCACGATCATGTCATCTTCAACCTGACAATACAAAGCACAAGGTTAAGTTCTTATGAAATCATTGAGCATCGTCCCATGCAACTGCGCTGGGATTATAAACCTGGTCTAAGGACAAAGTGGATTAGGGAAAAAAGGGAGGGAAACACTGCTAAGGTTCAACTGATGTCAATTTGTCATGATATGGTCAGGACTAACAATGAGCATCATAGATTTTTTATATAAGATTTCAATGGTTGGCGGCTGATTGGTTAAGAAGCACAACATGTCAACGTCGAGCTGAACAATCAAAACTTTGACGCAATCAATGGTGATAAAAAGGTTAGCTTAAGCATAGACATCAATCGATGAGAACTCACCTCTTCTGTAAGTGGTTGGCTGTGTCCAGGATCCATGAACAATCCATTTGCTAGTGGAGCCAATGCCATTTTGGCCGGTTTTGTTGACCAACTTTATTAAGCTTAAATAACAATCTACGACCTTCCTGATAAAAATTTAACAATTGCCCTTAACATGAAAGGAATAAAATGTTCAGAATCAAAGCAATAAATCTAACACAGACATCAGCTTGCATTGGCTTGGTTCTTAGCACTATATTCAACGTACAGGAAGATTGTATGTGTGCAAAGTCAAATTTTTTGCACATGAATTTGCTTTAAATCACAAAAATTTTAGAAATATTTGTCCCGACCTATGAATAATTATAATATGAATAATCGTACTTTGTTTGTTTTTGTAATAATATTGGTTACGTTGTTCTTTTATTTTGTGCCCCTTTGTTCACAATCTAGTTAAGTGACTTCCAGAAAATTCGGCTTCCAATATCACCCATGATACAGAGATGGCTTTGTAGTATTTATGAGTAGTTCTGTGAAGGTTTCTCGAAAGTTCATATTATTTCGAGTGGTTTCATAAATACAAGCCGAGCTACATAGACATTAAATATTTCTTATCGTAACGTTGTGGTGAATCGTGCATCACTGTTCAGATATCAACAAAACTTAACGTAATTAACAAATTCATAAAAGTAAGGTATATATAATTGAAAAGCGAACATTTACACCATTTTATATACAAAAGGCGTTTTTTATCTGTTTTAATTACTTTTTACAACAATGACTGTTGTAATAAGTGTCAAATGCTGTCTTTTTGCCTCCGTTGCAACTCCCAGTATATACACGTACTACAACGACATAATCGGTGAGCATTCCTCACACACATCGGAAGCTGGTCATAACAATTCTTCGATATATTTGGTACAAATTTGCTGAGATTAATCGGAGAAAATATACCGAAGCCGGAGAAACCTGGTGCTGAAACTTAGCAAAATTGTTCAAGCAGGTCCTTTACACCAACAATGCAACATGTAGCTCACCAGGTAACGCTAGCCCCAGCCTTATCAAGTCCAATCTGCAACCAGCGACAACCCGTTCGCGGAACTCAAAAACAATCTTTCCCATCTGGAGACATTCGTTTTCCTTGGTTACTAATCAAGGCAATCAAGATGACAGTTGAGTCACCACTTCCTGTGAGACGTCACTCTCCACACACACCTGCAGACACGGACAGCGCTTAACTTATTCTTAATGCGTTGTTATCTTATCGTATTGTAGCCGAACTGTAGCTGTAATTTACTGTAACCGTTAGTTATGATTTTTTGCTCATAACTTTAGCTATAATTGTATTGATAACTCAAAACGTTTCATGTGTGTAATTCGTATTTTGTTCTTAACGTTCTTACACTAAAACGGGACTGGGTAAAACCTGGACACGACGCAATCCGCGGATTGTCCATGGACGGTTGAAAATGGACGATTTTTGTTTAAGCGTCCATGGACGCTTTTACGCAAATCCGACGTTTTCCCTTAATCGTCCTTGTACGGTCGTTGAAATAGGCTTAAATAAGTTATTTTGCAACAAAGCGTCCATGGACGGTTGAAAATAGACGATTTTGTTGTTCGATAAAGTGTCTTTCGATAAGGTGTCATAGTACTGTCACATACGTACTTAAAACAACCAAAAAATTGTGATACTGATAACTTTATTAGGTATTTATAAGTGGGTCCAGAATGTTTATGTTTAGATGCACGCTCAACTTAGTTTGACGAAAACCGCGGAAAAGAGCAGCATGACATTAAAAAACACAGAGCAGGCTCATAATAGGAAGCACATGCATACCTTGTTGGCTACGCTATCAAGCAGGAAAATCTTTTACGCCCTGCAGAATCTCAATGAGTTCCCTTAAAAATATAAAAAAGTTAAAAACACTTGGCTATAATAAGCGGTTTAAGATCTCAACAGGCACTCAGGCCAAGAGCTTGCTTAGATTCTTTTTTTCTGGTTTTGTGGTTTGCTGATTAACGAAGTGCTAGCTCATAGTCATAGCCTATATTCTGGAATTTTTAAATAGTTGAACCGGACAATCTACAAACCTAATTCGATCGGCAAATTGAATTAAATTACCACAACACGTGCCACAGTTGCAGATTGTTTACAAAATTTTATGATGATATATACATCATTTAAGCAATTAACAACATTTGCGAAAAACTAGAAAAAGTTACTTTAATGTAATATTTAAGCCCTATTCAGAAGACTTAATTGACAGACAATCACTCTTATGACCGCCTTGTGATTGCCTTTGATAAAACAAGTTGGTCTTTGGTAAAATGACAAAACCAAACCAATTCTTGAAAAATATTAAGACGAACAGGCAACAGAATTACATACGTATGTATAATTGTATATACATAGCCAAGAGATTGGTCACCCTAGGTGTAAGTTATTCACTCTTCAATTAACCACAAGCTAACCTAAGTCAATTTTAGACAAACTCTTCATTTAAGAGCAATTTTGGGAAGTGGTGAAATACTATACAGTAAAAATGTGATATAATGGTATGTTTAACAGTTACAGTCTTTCACAACAATAAAGCCATGTAATAAGAAAAAAGCAATCGCTGATAGCAAGTATATACCTAATAAAGGTGGGTCATTTAAAATGTAACATATTTATGACGGTGTGTATGAGCACACTTATCAGACGTGGACCAGTGCTTATGAATTACACAAGGTCATAAGGTCGTGACAAGTGAGTTCTGCCATTTATGATACCTGAGATTTATAACAAAACCAAGTCAAACATAACAAACATGCAGGATTAACTTTAACCTGATTTTAAACAATATCAATAGTTATCTAAAAGCCGTAGCTATATAATCCTTCTTTCTTATTTTTTATTGGTTTTATAAAATATGATGAAACAACATATATTATAATATATACTTACTGTAAATTTCTGGTAAACTTGAATTGACTATCTTGAACAATATACGAAACCCCATCATGGACTCCTCAGGGCGACGACTTCTGAAATATATATGCTGAAAACTATATACATCATGATGACAACCATTTGATGATGTCATCTCCAAATCTTCCACAACTCAACAATAATCCACTACAAACGCCGAACTTGGACAGCATATTGCTGCAATGTCAATATTTCATGGTACTAGGCTACTACACTATTATTAATGATTACTAAACTATACCCTGCAAAAAAATTTATACGTCTCCAAACGGCATATTAAATATGATGATCATTAATACACAACTGATTTGTGCCTAAAACGTTTGTAAGTGCATATATTCTTGATCATAATACGTGTAAATGTCAATATTGCATGATACTAAGTACAACTGCATTATTAATTATTATCAATGATTACTAAAATATATTTTGAAAAAAGCAATTATATATCTCCAAACATCATGTTAACATGATGATCTTTAATAAACATCTGCTGAATTGTGATTAAATTTAAAACTAATATTAATGTAACTATTTGCATTGTATTGTATTATTATTAATATGTGTAACTATTTGTACTAATATTAATGTAACTAATATGTAACTGTAGTCTGTAACTAACTACCAGCATAATATGTGTAATTTTGTATATATAATGCCTTCATTCAGCAGGGCTCTCACAAATGAAAACCAGAAAATCCCTAAAGCTATGCCAAAAAATCCCTAAACCATAATTAGCGCGTTATACAGTTTATACTTGTATGTTATCACTACGGCGATTATTTTTTTTACTTAACAAACGAAAGTTTTTGACCTAAAATTTAAAAATTTTGACATTAAAAACTTTTTTTTGAAAAATTTTGATGTATGAAGAACTCAAGTAGTTAAATTACGCATTATTGTACAAAAAGTTAAAATTTATTATAGTAAAGAAGGTCAAAAATCTAAACACACACCTAGTCTATTCTGAAAAGGGAAATGAGCTAGGCCTAATTACAAATCACTGCCAAAAACACTGCAACTAAGACACAGCAAAAACTGTTCAATACACTTGTCATTTGGATTTGACAAGCAGCAACCTCCGCAGTCTCAACACTCTAAGTCTAAACTAATAATTAAGTAGACAATGGGTCCTTTACAACAGTATGAAGTAGGCTGCAAGGTGTACAATGTGAAATGACAAGTTCACCTATAGTACAACCTCTACGACACCACGACAATGCAGCTTTTAAACAATTTTGACTTGGTAAAAAATTTTAACTTTTTAAACAATTTCGACAATTTTTGACCTAACGCTGTAAATTTGAAAAATTTTTGACTTTTTTCGACAAGTCAACTTATCACATTACCTCAAAGATGGCTAGTAGGGGTATATATAGGCCTATATATACAAATGACAAACAAATTAACCTTCTTTACATACTAAAAGTGAAACCTGAATAAGTACTTTATAGGACTATGGGAATGGTGTTGTGTGGTTTCTAGACTGGCCTAAGCCAAGTCTGACTGTTTGACTCCGCTAATGATTGTCTTTGACTCCGTTGCGTTTACTGTCTCTATATTGCTTCTTAAATCAACACCAACTTCATAAAGTTTAGTTGTTATATTGTCCGAATAAGTTGTATCGAATTAGCAATATTTACACCATGATCCCACTTTCATAATAATTCAGTAATAACTTCAATTTAGCAGAACAAGGGAAATAACTCAGAGAAGAGAGAATTTCCAAGAGCCGAGAGAAGTACTAGCAAGTCCTGAAGGGACAAGCCCTTGCAGAGACTCGCCGGCCAGAGCTTCCAGGGTAACGATTTGAACCAAGCTTAACCTTTTATATCATACACGTCAGCCAATCAGCTAACGCCATGTTAATTTATCGTTGCTACGTGTATGTGTGTACTATCTATTATTCTACGAATCTACGTTATCCAAACATTTCATCAAGTACACTTCAAACTTTACGCCGTAAAACAACGCTACTTGAAATACTTCAACTACCGTCAGCACGCTACAAGCTTTGCACATTATTATCTGCCTGGAGAAAAATCAAAACTTTTGCAATGCCAATATATATAATTATTGCAATGTTTCTACATGATCCCCACAGGACTATCTATCAACAATTTCAAAAATCCCCAAAAAATCCCTAGATCATCAAAATCCCTAAACTTGTCCCTAAAAGGGGCTAAAAGTTCCAATTTGGAACTAAATCCCTAAGAGTGAGAGCGCTGCCAGGGCTCTCACAAATGCAAACCAGAAAATCCGTAAAGCTATGCCAAAAAATCCCTAGATGGCATGAAAAATCCCTAAACCATAATTAGCGCGTTATACTATTATTTTATCACTAGGGCAATTATTTTTTGACCTAAAAACGAAAGTTTTTGACCTAAAAATTGAAACTTTTGACAAATTTTGACATTGAAAAACTTTTTTTTGACAAATTTTGACGTATGAAGAACTCAAGTAGTTAAATTACGCATTATTGTACAAAAAGTTAAAATTTATTGTAGTAAAGCAGGTCAAAAATCTGAACACAGACCTAGCCTATTCTGAAAAGGGAAATGAGCTAATTACAAATCACTGCCAAGAAAACTGTTGTACAATGTAAAATGACAATTTCACAAATAACTGCATTGTGTAGTCTATAGATCTAGCCTACTATTGTCCATTATTTCCAGCTACTCATTTCAGCAGCAATGTGTTCATGTACTTCAGTATCAGTGGCATTGCTTTTAACACTTTTCACCATTTTCAACATGCCAGGATGGTCTTTTACATACAGTTTGTCAGCAGGTATGTCAAGGGACTTCATTCCTTGTTGTGTATGTAACAATCCAATTAAGCTTTCTCGCTTCATACAATTTCTGTGGTCTGTTTTTATCTCTTTCAAAGTGCTGAATAGTCTTTCAGCGGGTGAATTGGCAAAGGGTAGTGACAACAAGCAAGCAACAACATTACGCAGATTTTTGTATTTTAATTCTCCAACCACTGATTTTTGAGAATCAATCAACAAATCATGCAGAAGCACTCCAGGTTTTAAATAGGCTAAGCAGTTTCAATTACTCTTTAAAATTTGAAATAAGCTTCTAAATCAGTGCTCTTTAACAGGGGTTCCGCGGAACATGTAGTGGGGTTCCGTGAGTTTTAAGGGTTCCGCGAGGGTTCCTCGTTTATTTAGGGAAATTGATTTCTTGCTTCAGCACTTTGATGCGTCATTCCGATTTTTTTTAGATCACTGCACCGCATTCATACTCCAAGCAGGCCAGTTTGTTAAACAAGAAGTTGAGTGCAGTCAACAACCGAATAAAACATTAATATAATTGTTGCGTCACTTGCTGTTAACAAGAACGTTATTGTTGCATCACATTCATAAACACAACAAAAACAGAAGTTGCTTGAAGGTTGTCGATATGTGTATGAGAATTGCATTAAGCAACGTTGAGCCTCGATTTAAGAAGATTGTAAAAGAAAAGCAACATTAACAGAGTCATTAAATGTCTGACTTTATAACTTTTGTAATAACTGTTTATGTTTTGAAATGTGTAATTATTTTTTGAAGTGTAACAGTGTAATAACGAAATATTTTATTTTCTGATCAAGCAATTCGTAATTTCTAAATTTTGTTAGTGGGGTTCCGTGACAAACGCGAAAGTACAAGAGGGGTTCCGCGTTGACAAAAAGGTTGAAGAGCACTGTTCTAAATGAACAGAAACAAGTAGACTAGGCTACAAGAATATTTCCCAACACTTTTAACGCCGATTTAAATAGAAGAATTTCTTTTAATATTGCTACTCTCGCGATATTATGGATTGATCTAAGTCGATAAGACGTTCGGCAAAATCACTTGTATTTTAGACAGCCATGAACATGAACGTAATCCTCTACGGTCTACAGTCTACACCAATGTTCCCTCTAATTTTTCACGAATCTGAGCAAACACACTGAGGCGGGGAAGTGATCCATTTATGACTCGCAAGCCAGGTTTGAAATTCAGAAGCCTGGGTCGAGATTACAGAGGTCATGGTTCGTATAAATTGAAGCCTGGGTCGAGATTACAGAGGTCATGGGTTCTGTAGATTGAAGCCTGGGTCGAGATTGGAGCAGTCATGGCTCGTATATAATGAAGCCTGGGTCGAGATTATAGAGGTCATGGGTTCTGTAGATTGAAGCCTGGGTCGAGTTTGGAAGGGTCATGGCTCGTATATAATGAAGCCTGGGTCGAGATTATAGAGGTCATGGGTTCTGTAGATTGAAGCCTGGGTCGAGTTTGGAAGGGTCATGTCTCGTATATAATGAAGCCTGGGTCGAGATTACAGAGTTCATGGGTTCTGTAGATTGAAGCCTGGTTCGACATTGGAAGGGTCATGGCTCGTTTAAAATGAAGCCTGGGTCAACATTACAGAAGTCATGGGTTAGGCCAGAGGTCGGCAACCTTTAGCATTAAAAGAGCCAATGTTCCCAAGTTTATTTAAATTAAGACCTTTTCGGAGCCATAACATGTAACTGTGAAGTTGGCCACTAAAACAAAAGGTAATTATAGCCTACACTTCATGCAGAATTTCTTAAAATTTTTGCTTTGTACATGCGAATATTCTGTAATTTCAACAAACAAAACCCGACTATTAAACACAACACTTTCAAATAATCATTTATTGCACCCAGCTAATGCGATATTTGCTTCTGAATTTCACTGCACAGCACATCTACATTAGCTTGATAAGATGACACTTTGAGTTTCATCTGGGACTGCAAGCTCTCATCTGTTAGGCGTGAGCGTTGTTCATTTTTTAAGTAATAAGTAAGTAAGTCACAGGAGCCAGAGCAGAGGGCTGAAAGAGCCGCATGCGGCTCCGGAGCCGCAGGTTGCCGACCTCTGGGTTAGGCTATGTAGCCTACGACTGGAAAGGTCACAGCTTTTTTTACTAAAGGTTTGATCGACAATAAAGAGGTCATGCCTAAAAGGCTGGTTTGAAATGAAATAGATCATGTTTTTTAATTAATTCCTGTATCACTAAGTTTGCGTTGTGCAGTAAATTATCATACATTACCTATATTACGGAAATTAAGCCCCACAAATTACACACTAAGTTAAATTGAGTGCCACAGGAATGTTGACTTATGCAAAACCACAATACATTATGCAAGTACATGATAAAATTATTGTTGAACTACTTATTTGTGGTGTTTCTGATAAAATGCCTGCTACCAATTACTTTTTTTTCCTCACATGTTAATTACCCTATTGTCTTAGTTGTACTTTGCCACCCCATTCGTCTACTATCCGCTCATTAAAATGGGCTAGAGTACGGTAATTTTTTCCCATTGGAATGGTAGGAAGTATGCACTTCTAACTTTAGAGTAAGACGATTTGCATTTGGAATGGGAAGAACTTTACTTCGGCAGAAATATGATTCGTGGGAAACCCCATTGCTGAAAGCAGGTAAGGTCGTTCCGGTACCGTACAGCTTGCAGCGGTGTGTGCCGTATAACTATAGCCTAGGTGTAGGCGTTTAGCTTAAAGCTTATGCCATATAACTATAGCCTACGCGTAGGCCTTTAGCTTAAGGCTTATACTGTATAATAGCAGTACCTTACAGATTGCAAGGTTAAGATGCGTTTAGCTTAAAGCTTATGCCGTATAACTATAGCCTACGCGTAGGCCTTTAGCTTAAGGCTTATACTGTATAATAGCAGTACCTTACAGATTGCAAGGTTTAGATAAAATTGCCGTAATTGCGCGTATAATAGAATTAACCGGCTATTAAATGTCCAACTTCCGGATCCGGGTAACAAAGGACGAACAGCGAACCAGTAAGTGTGTAACCGAAGGAAACAAGCACAAATAATAGCTTGCCGAGCCTATACGTTTCATTCTTTCAGTTTTCTATACTCTCAAGCACACTTACTCGCAAAATCTGGGTACAAGCATGCTCTATTAAAAAGCGTTTTTGGCTACATCTAATCTCACCTCCGGCAGATCCGGACATCCGCCTTTTACTGACTAGGCTATCGTATAAGCATATACTTTGTCACGGTTATCAGTTATCACCATAATAGAATCTTAGTTACCGTACTACCACTACTGCGGCCACTGAATGCTGAACCTGCTCTGCTGGTCAACATATTTGAGAACCTGTCTGCCTGTTATCTGTATATATAGTATGGGTAGTCGACAACCGACCTTTTGATTTTGGTTGACTGTACAGTGTTTGGCCTTTTTTACTTAAGGTTTTCTCAAACTTTAGCGGGTTTTTCATGTTTCAGCATTGACTATAGGTTATTCTTGAGACTTTGAGGTATGAGCTATAGCCCCATCCGGAAAGTACGTCGTGCATGCAACTTACGCAAACTTTGGCGTTCACTGAAATCTCAATTCTTTGTTTGTTTATTATGAATGATAGTATGAAGATAACAAAGTTTGGTTTGCACATGAGCGCGTTGATGTCTCTTGCGTATATAGCGTATATACACACTTTTCACTGTGGGTTATAGCCTATTTTGTTTTCTTTGGTATTTTGTCATCTTTATTGGAAAACATGCATTTTAAACAGGGAGACTTACGGCCAAAAATTAGGATGTATGTTTTAGGCCACGCTAGTATTAAAACTCTAATTATTTTTTGTCACAACCACTTCTTATTCTAATAAATGGACTCGTTTCTATAGCTGTGTACATATTAACTAATATATGTAACTAGTGTAAGTATTAACATTGGTGTATATATTTCTTCTTGGTGTTCTTTTCTTTTTTGGTGCTTAGCATTTTGTTTTCTCTTAAACTGCTTGGGTTTAATGGCCGTGCTGACGTTTCATTGTTGTATCACCACTGTAGTTTACTTGTGGCGTATTTCAAGCTCTCAGGGCTTTGCCACGTTTTTCCGTTTGTTGTTTATTTGTGAGCATATTCTTGTTTGACCAGTCTACAACGAAGTTAGCACAATATTCTTTGCTCCCCACAGTCAATGGTGAAATATAAATAGTATGATAAGATAAAAAAAATTTTTTTGTACACTGAAATCTCAAATCAGTGCAAATCCAAACTTTGCAATCGTGCGCACTTTTAGGCTGCCAGGCGTTCTTGTTGATGCTTTAGCTGGCCCGTGTCTGCGAGAAAAAAAATAGCAATAAATCCTGTAAAAATGCATAAAAACGGTGTTCACAAATGATTAAATGCTTTGAAAATTCAGCTAAGTTCATATAAATGTGTTCAACATACCTGAAGTGTACTACTGAATATAATGATAACCGCACTTCAGTGTACTCTTGCCCAATTCTGTAGACTGCCTTTTTAAGTTGATTGAAGGTTTTACATAGCGATGTTTAAGTTGACATTCACATGTCAGTAAGCGCAGGAAAAATGCCAAGACTGATAAATGGAGTGCACCTAGCGCTTGACAGCGGCTTTTTTAAAAAAGTGTTACTCATGCGTTTCGATGAAAAAATGCTTTTGCTTTTTTATACAAAAAAATGTGATCAATTTTTCACTCCCACTCTTTTTAACAATTTAAAGGTATTTTCATTTTGCCGCATTCTGGAACACGATGGTACATTTGCAAGATTGATTGGTTTTACAGTTTCCTATAATCCGGAGACCCCGCTAACCCGACATTTTATGACGAAACAATGTGGTCCGGATTAACGAGGTCCTACTGTACTTACGTGTAGTAAGCTTATGATTCTCTTTTAAATACTTTGTCCTAAAACCCGACCGACACTTTTTAAATGCTCAACCCAACTTCCGTTTCTTGTTTCAACGCTAAGTTATGTTGTTAATTAATAATGTTAGATTAGTACAAGGCAGGTTGATAAAAAATTATAATTTTTTATAGTAATTAAGGTGGTACTGTTTTGACCTACTGAAAATGCAGTATCTGTAATTTGATTTCATATTTGTATTTTGGTTTCAGATAAATGTTGCTATCATCCATAGGCTCTGTAATAGAATAAGTAATGCGTAAACTTAGCAAGAAATACTGTAGATGTAGAACGAAATGTTGTTGGCGAGGGGTGTTCAAATGATTTCTGCCAGGATCCACCACAGCCAAACCTGACAACATGATGCTTCACTAAATACGAATAGTAAACATATTGGACATGCTTAAATTTTTATGGTGTTTTATTTATGTAAATTAACCCTACAACATATTAATAACTTTGTAAAAATCAAAAGTGAAGTGTGCTACAGTTGCAAGATTTGTTCAGTGAGAAAAATGAAGAGTTGGTTTAGATCTCACAATAGCATCGAATGGGGGCTTTCTGTCACTTACTGATATCCTCAAAAGCTCATGAAGATGAGCATTTGTGAGCCTCGTTCTATGCTTGCAAAGGTACGTAGAAGCGAAGCAAGTAAGGACCCTTCTGGTCCTGCCAGCCTGGTTATAACTGGATACCTTTCCAAGGTTTCAAGTGATAACCAAAACACATTTGGATCTGCGATACAAATCTCATCTCCTATAAGATTACACAGTTCTACCTGCATTTTAGACACCAGCAATGCATATTCAGTGGAAAGTTGGGTTTTCCAAGTGTCATCAACATCAGCAGACAGTGGATGAGAGATTAGCTCTATAACTGAACTGATTTCATAAAATTCCTGTTACAAAACTCAGTGTCCAAATTTGACAAAACATGACAAATCATTATCACAGCTAACTTCTTGTAGAGTCACTTTCAAGCATGGAAAGTGGAGCATGTCTTTGGTGATAGTTGAAACGAATAGCAACAGCTGTTGCTTGAAAGATTTCTGGCCACAGTTGAATGATAGTATGCCCCTTGCCCTGGAGCTTCAAGTTCAGAGTATTTAGATGGGTAAAACGGTCAGCGAGAAAAGCAAATTTACATAGATTGGTACCTTCAAGCAGAGTACTAGTTTGACCCTTGTCATTCAAAAACATGACCAACTCTTTACGAATTTCCCACAGCCTTTTCAAAGCATTGCCCTTACTTTGCCATCTCTTGTTATTATGCGTGAGTACGTCACAAAATTCAGCGTTATGCTGATCTAGAAAGTTCCTTAGTTGCCGGTGCTTAAAAATCTTTTTTTTGTTCAATATTTATTTACACTAAAAGTATGAGAATACATATAATTTTATGCTATTAAAAATTCCAAAAATTAGTTTCAACGCTGACAATTGGTATCCACATGAAAATACTGTAAAAAGTTTATTTTTTTCAAGACTACATTGGAAGATCCACACAAAAAGTTGAAAAGATCCAGATCGAGATCCGCCATTTGAACCCCCCGTTGTAGGCTATGTTGACACAGTAGCTGAGTGATTAGAGCGCCAACCTTGCAATGGTGTGAATCACTGCTTTATTCGTAGTGACTCTACTGTTGAAATGTTCCTGAGCAAGGCATAAAAAAAAATGTTTTCTCATTTGCAGTGATTCTGGTGAATAGTTTCGAATTTGGGCAGAACAAATAGCAAGTCAAAGTATAACAGTGTACGCAGAATAGTAAGGTAGCCGAGCCAGTAGAAATCATTGTCTAGTGTAAGTGATATGAAGACTTCTGGGTCCTAGGATTGATAGTCCGGTACCATATTAAAATTGACCTTGCAGTGTGTTGCTTTTTGTGATGTGTGTTTCAATTACATTTAATGATTTTTTGATGATACATTTTGTCATACATTTCATGATACATTTTGTGATGTGTGCTTCAATACAATTGATATGTTTTTTGTGATGTGTTTTTTGTGATGTGTTTTTTAATTTGCTTTTGAAATTAGTATGATATCAGGTAATAAAGAAACACTAGTTTTAAAAGGGATATTTTCCTTACATGGGCCTATCACAGAAAGTTGCCTAAGGGGCCCGTAGGTGTCTTGCTGAGCCTACGTATTGTACTATAATGGTGACAAGAATGTCAGTCTCTTGTCTGCATGGCAGTATATCAGTGTTTTCATTCCATCTTAACATTATTACCGTCTTTGCAGAAGTTTACCCATAATTTACGCATACAGGGGATTGAGCTGACAAGCAGTAAGATTGTTTAAAATTCTCCATGCCTTAAACTACAAATGGTAGAATTTGGTAGTATTAGAAACTCCCATCATTACTGTAGCTTTGGAGGTATTACATTCGGAATACTTACACAGTGAATAGTTAGTGTGTTTGCCAGATGAAACCATGTTGTTTGCTACAAATTGTAACACTAACAATGTATACTATATAAGTGTATACACTCTGAAGAAAATAAATTAGTCATGAGACCCTGCTGTACAGTATTTAAAGTGTTAACTTCTAAAAAAACTGAATTTAATAATAATGTGAATGTTTTAGGTGTATGCTGTATTTAATTTAATTTTTAGGTTTTACTTAGTTTTTCAAAAGTGAAATGCCTAAAAGACAGAGGTAAGCATGATGCTCATACAAATGTATTCTTATATGTTTTAGCGTAACTTGTATACATGTAAGCAAGAATTACATTTGCAGAGTAGTTTGAATTTGTAGTCCAGTCATCCAACGTTTTCTTTGGTTAAGGTTGTATGATATTGTAATAGACTCGATCTGCTGGCTACTCAGGTAGAGCTACTGACTGAGTATTGGCAACTAGGAATGCGAGATCTTTCAGATCCCAGGGTTTCTGAAGCCGCTGTTTCAGCACATTTAACGGAGAATCAAGTGAAGGTACAAAAAGGTTAATTTTAGTAAAACCTAGAAAGGTTTAATAAATCATCGTTCAATTTGGAAGAACATTTTTTTGTATTTTAGGTCTGGATAAAAGATACGTGGACAAAAAATTCCACCAGCGCTAGTACCGTAGGAAAACTTACAAATATCTCTTGCAAAAGAAGAGTGTCAGGGTATAACCTGTATTCTTCTTCTCTTAAAAAGGACGGAATTGGTACATTGTTTTCTTTAGATTGTGTTAAAAATTGCAACAGAAATAGAAAAATTTGCATAATTGTGTAGTCTATAACTAATGAACAGCATATATTTCGTAATTGTGTTGCTTATCAATTATGATTTAACATTTGCATGTGCTATTTCTTCTAAGTAGCGTCACAGCTACATGGTATTGAAAAAAAACAACTGCTGGCAATTTTTCTAGTTTTCATCCCCCCTGAATAGTTTGGCTTGCCATTTTTCTCCAGAATAGTGTTTCTTGTTTCAATTGTTTAATTACTCTGTCTGGTTTTCTTTGCAAAAGTTTATTTGCAGTTTAATTTAAGGTTTTAGACAATGGGCAACAAAATGGAAACAACTGAGTGATGAGAAAAAGAAGTTTTGGGAAAAAGAAGGTCAGAAAGCAACTTTGGCAGAAAGGCTTGCTCCAATCACCGAAAAACGAATCAAGCATCTAAAAAACAGGCAGTTAAAAATTATAGATAATGCTGTGAGTAAACAGGATGATACCATTACTTTGATCGATGATTTTCTGTTAAAGCAGGTTTAACCAACTATATTAGCAACTTAACATTGCTCTACTGCAATTGCATTATTACATTTGACATTTTGATTTAAAATTGAAGCTTAAAAATGAAAGGTCACTGTTCAGGAACTGAGATATTTGCGGTACTAAAAATTGATCGTATCTACAGAAAAAATTTGAAAAAATGAAAGACTTTCAGAAATTACTTGCTTAACTATGGCAGTTATTGACAGTTTCAGTCTGTTTTTAGTCTCATTTATAGTATATATTAAAACCATATTTCAACTGTGAAGTGAACTTATTGCATTTTTGGAGCATTTTTATCAGACAGATTTTACATAGCTGCGATTGCTGTGTTGTCATTAATAATTGTGTTCAATTTTTTTTGGGATATTTTAGACAAACCATCCACTTCTAGAAGTTTGAAAATCCTAAAAAAAGAAGTCAGAGCAATAATTAATGAGAAATATTGTAAGTTTTTTCTTTTGTATTGTTTTAGTTTTACAGTTATTATGAAATAATTGTAGTGTTATTTATTAAATTCTTTAGCAGAAGCTGTGAAAAAAAACAACCAGCGGCTGCCATATTCCAAACTTAATGAACTAGGCATAAGCATGCTTGGCCTGCCATCAGGAGTTTTTTTAAAAAACCCAGCAGGGTATGGTGCGTGCATATGCAAAGAGATTATCAGTTGTAGGAACCAGCTTAAAGTAGTTATCAACAGGTGTGGTTTCGGCTTTGTTGTATGTTATATTTGTCTGTTTTTATTTGTTTGTCATAGATGCAATATATCTTAAGCTGATGCAGTGGTAGTGTATCTTGTTTTTATGTATCTTGGGATACTGGTATTATATTCGGTATTATACTATTCTTTTATAATTGGTAGGTCTGCACCAGAGAGTGAAAAAGATATGCTTGAAGTGGTAGTGTTAGAAGGTTAAACTGTAACAATTCATATAATGATGTTTCATTGCCAGAGGTGGGTGGTCGGTACTTTGAAAGAACAAAGCGATTATTATTAACTCGGCTATTACAGTGCAATACTGAGGGATGTAAGCAACTACATGTGATATACGTACAAACCCAGAAACCAGTGTTAGCAAACCGTACATGTTCAAAGTCGTGTTGCAAAAGAGTAGTTTGGTACTCTGCATCGGTACTTTTTATATAGAGGATCCTGTTGCAAATGGAATACTTGCCTCTATTTATACTCCGCCACAGATTACTCCAGTTCAGAACATAAGTGACGTCACTCAGAACAAAGAACAATTGAGAGCGCTAAAATGGGTATTAAGGTTTGATCAACATGATTTCAAAACCTTGAAATAATTACTTGAAGAGTATCGGAACCGAATAAACTATTTTTAAATAAACTGAAAATGTATTGCGATACCATAGATCCGCCGCACTGCCCACCTCTGGTGTTTGCTTTGTTAGATTATATCGGGCGCTTCGCATTTCTCATTTTTTGTATTTTTTTATTCATTTTTTGCTTTACTGTCTTTTACTGTATTATTCGCTGTCTACCAGTTGCATGGAATACAGTAGCGAACTTTGCTGATAAATTAATGATGTCCGCTTTGCCTCATGTTGTTATGCAATATTTTGCTGTTAATGTGCGTTTAGTGTTTTTTGTTGCTACACGTCTTCAGTTCTTTTGTAATAGTGCCTTTGCCTAAATTTGTTGCCAGTTTTGCAGCTGTATTTTCTGTAGGTCGTTTGAAAAATTCGTTATCGCAGCTTTCTTTCTTGCCCTTTCAACGTTCGCTGTCTAGTTCCAAATAAACAAAGTACTGTGGTGTTTTTGGTGTGTGTTGCTGACCAATTGGTATCTTCTTAACAAATATTTTTGTAAAACTGGTGACTCGAAACAACTGTAATACTGTAACTGTATACTTTGCAGAAGAAATAGAGCAGGGGTGGGAAAGTTTTCAAATACCACATTGCAGTTATCTGGGAATCAGTTATTCTGTGGCTGTTTAACAAAATTATAACCTCTCCAGTAACTATTCCATCATTAGCAATTACGTATTTATCATGACGTCACGCGCTGTGCGTGGTATTGCACACGTTGGAATTTCCACCAAGTTATGTTTGCTGTATAGGCAACGACATCGTCATAAAGAGGTCATTCTACGACACATCATATAGTAACACGTGAATGTAAGCTTGTAGCAGCTAAACCATGTTTGCCCCGATCAATGCAGGTAATTTTTCGTGTTTTTAAGCGTCACGTTGCATATGACAATTTGAAACTTAACTTAACGTTTCTCCCTAAACTTGACAGCTTTGTTTTGTCTCTTAACCTAGAAAGCTTCGACGCTCGTCGTTTGATCACTTTAGGCCATCGATTTTAGTTGACGTTTGGACATTTTGTTTGCGCGAACAAGGAGTAGACAGCGAACTCCAGATTTAAGTTTGGTTCTCGTAACAGCTTTTCCCTCAAGAGACGTTGGAGTAATCCGGCATGTTATTCTGTCTATTATGATGGCGCTGCACAGTGTGCTAAACTCGCAAGAACGTGCTAGGAGCATTAGGTCTGTAGCGTACTCGCCCACAGATTCGTGGGGTTACTTGTGGAAAATGTGTGCCTTTCCACTGTGATGTTGCGTTTCAGGCTACAATACTATTCCAGCTTACCTAGCAAGGTTATCATGATGCCTTTATGTTCGTCATTCAAACCCCAGGAATTGTAAATATTTCTGACGTCCTGACCAATGTAACAAATAGCTAACCTTTTCCGCCTCGATTTTTCTGTTTGCCGGACGCGCAGTGATGGACGTCACATAAACACTTGACCGTAATCCCTGTTCTTAGCAGCCCATATTTTTGGTTAAGACTTGAAAATTAAAAGTTTTGCTTTGTTTGTAAATGTGAATCGGAAAAGTTTCCTTGATTCTGTCATAGTTGGTGCAACACATAACAGCTAACTGTTCATGGTCTCGTGACAGATGGGACTACACGAAATAGCAGTTGTGTATGGTTGTGTTGAAAATTTATTTCACAACGCAGTATATGCTCAAAAACGTACCGTCACCAATTCTAGGGGACCTTGTCATTAGTACGTCATTGTCATTGTCATTCGAATCCCGAATCTGTTCCTATCAGCACCAAATAATAAAATTCCATCAAAAAGTCGCCAAATCTTGCTTGTAACGTGACGTAATTACTAAAAATTAATGATTAAATGGCGATTTGAAAAGTAAATTTCTTAAGAAAATGATTTTTGGTAAGAAATGTTGACTCTGGTTGAGCCAGGAAAATAGATCATTGCAAGTCGATAGATTTTTAAGTAGCATAGTAATTGGGTTAGCCATCATTAGGATTCGTGTTCGCCCGAATCTCCTACACAGGAGATATTCGGCGAATCTATGGCGGGTTTGGGTTCGTGTTGGCCCATCCCTACCAATTATTAATCGGAAAGAAGCCAATTGCAAAATTTACACACTATGCAGATGTTATTCATGCACACCGTAAGCAATACTTACTATACCGATTCTTAATACCGACTATGTATGTTTCCTTTATCGAAACATGAGAATAAATATAGTTTGCAAATAATTATAATAATTGGCCCCAGAATTGTAAACGGGCCTGATCGAACCCGATAATTTATTTGAAGAAATAATAATAAACTTATAGCGATAATTTATAAATTTATTCGCTTACATATAGGGCAGCGTGGTCCAACTTCTTTTCATCGCGGGCCAAAATCAAACAAAAATTTTATCTTGCGGGCCAATGTTTTTAAATCAGAACTGAAGAAATGTGAAATTAGAACTGAAGAACAATGTGACATTGATATTAGAACTGAAAAAAGTTCTCTTTTTTAATTAAAACTGAAATTAGAATAGTTCAAAATTTTTAGCTGTTAATGCTGATCAATGTGACATCTGCGGTCGAGGTTCTTCCTCGACAATAGCGACTATCAAAGCTGACTATCAGTTCGCGGGCCAAAGTTAGCCCGCGGGCCTGCAGTTGGACCACGCTGATATAGGGTATTGTCATAGAGTTTGTTATTGTCTACATTGTTTGCATGACCTGTGCTAACTGAAAGCTTTTGTTTATTAAATACTGTGATGAAATTTCTTCCAATATGGATCCCCTTCAGTATATGGTACCCATCAAGGCAAATCTTATGCGAGAGTAGGTTAAGGAGGCGTCTAACACAAAAATGCTATAAAATTCCTGTTTGTTTTGTTATACAGCGTATTTACTAAAAAACTGATTACTCGAAAAGTCCTCCATGGGGCTCTCTGAAATTTTGCATTCATTCATTCATTCCATAGAATGCCATCAAAAAACTATGATTCAAACTTTTTTGACATAGCTAAGCTTAAAATTGACACTGCAATTTTTTGGCTAAAACTCCGATTTTTATCGCAATTTTTAGTTTAATTATGCAAGCGACATAGGAAATCCAAACACGCCAACTGCTAGGGTAATTCCGAGGCTATCAATCAATCAATCATTTTATTTTTCGTCAAAAGCGGGGTGGGGACGAAAAATCAAGCCAGTTGTTACTAACACGCATCAATGAACAGGAAAGCGACAAAGCCGAAAAGGCTTAAAACGTGCCCAAGAGAAATATATTCTGGTAACAACTAGGGCACGGCCGGCCACTAAACCTATAATTAGTTAAATCCATAAAACATAAGTTGAAAAAGCGAAAAATTAAGCAGACGAGCAGGTGGTGTGTTCAAGCAACTGATGAATGAAAATTGCTTCAGTGCTGTACATCAGTGGATGGGAAAAGAAACCCCATCCAGGGCAAGAGCCTGGTTTCAGGTGGCCGTAGCACTGAAGAAGGGCGTTGTTGATTAGCCCGAGTTAGTACAGCAAGAATGCACACCAACTGGGTTCAGTTCAACTGGGATTTTACAAACAGTGCCATGTAGAATGTCAACCTGTCGTTGATAATAAAATAACGTGCCCAGCATATCTTGCTTGACAAGCTCAATTTCCTCTTTACATCGTTGAAGCAAATTGTAGCAATCCGTCCTTTGCTTGTCCAGTGAGGTTGGACAAGAATTGGATTTTCCAAAATCTTCTAAAGTCCGTGTCCTAGGCTGGTGTAATACTGGATAGTCTTACATTTCATTGTATTGTACAATCAGTTTGCGGAGATTTCGATTAATTTTTTGGATGTTTGTCATCAACCGGTTAACGATTGCTTGTCCGACTATAAAGTATAAACAAACAGTAAAAAAGGCGTTGTTTAACACACATTGAAAAAATTTATTTGAACAATTAAAATGCAACAGCAAAGGCTTACTTACAATTTCAAACTATGATCAAAAACAGATAACAATAATCATCCACCTGGATATTTTTTGACCAAGCTACTCAAAAACGTTTTTTCCACATTGAAGTTTAAAATTTTTTGGGTTATTTCCTGCCGCTTGTTTTCAGCGGCAACAGTAATAGTTTGAATAAAGATTTCATCCGAAGCATCCCAACGCGATATGCCAAGCTTTCTCTCCACAATAGTTAGCTCCTTATCAAGTCTGCACAAATAATAGCAAGAGACATATATTTGACGACGTTTCAATATTCATAACCCACAGTAGCAAATCAATAAAGCAAACGTACTTCGCAATTGCACTTTGGTGCTCTGTTAGGTCGTTTTCGCTGTCAGTGATGTTGTTTACAAGATCTCTAAAAGGTTGATATGTTTTTAAATTAACACCTTTTGGGACGAACTTGGTAGCGCATAGATACTTACATGCGTTTGTAGTAATTTTTTAGATCGAGAGATTTTCATAACAAATTCATTTACTTTAAAGGTAAACTTTTTAAATCAACCTGTAAGTGTGATCTCAGTTTGCAAGCAATGTCATAACAAATCTTGAGATTTTTATTGGAAGACAACAGCTGATTTAGAATCCATACTGCATAACCCAACCTAACATCATAATAAAATCAGAGAAATCTTATTTTTTGAACCATATGCCTTCTTAACGGTGCATCAGATAATGTACACCAGCAAAACATGTATCAAACTAAGTACATTTTAAATTATCATATATAATTATTGCAACTTTAACCACCTTTCTCCATGTTTCATATCCAAGAACATTTTAGGAAACTCATGTCGGCAACAAGCACCAAACACCCCTTTTACATCCGATTTCGTACTTTTTTTCTTGGAACGAATCAAACTCCCAGCTTGAAAGTTACTACAATCCTTTGAATAGCATTTTAGGAACTAAAACTATCAAATACACTTTTGTAAATATTCCATGGAATTCCATTCCATTCAATATGGGCAAATTGTTATCACCTGATATATAATACCAAACCAAGGCTTAATCTTAGCAATAATGAACCGTTTAAGACTCAATTTTGTGCTGTAAATACATACAAACAATTTTGTCTCTTGTTCACTGTAATCATTCATAAATTTGTCAACTTCAACTTGGTTGCAAAAAAATCGTTCCTGGTGCCGAGGGAAGGCACTCTGTATGCCGGCAGTTTTGCGCCTCACCAAGCCAAAGTTTCCATCGAAACAGTATAAGTTGTTGTTTGCAACACTCTGCACAATGCAACAAACATACATTACGCACAAAAAATGTGTTTTTTCAATTATTAATAGCAGGAACTTAAGCTGATAAATATCAGAGTCAAACAAACCACTTCACATGCTGGACAAACTGCCCCTGAATCAATTCCTGATATACAGTAACCCGCATTTAAGTCCTGCATATGCTGCAATTGATAAACATGATGTCTGTATGCTTCAAACACTTCTTGCAACAGTATCCTTGAAAGTTTTTTCACCTTCAAAAACAGTGAAAACTATTAGAACTTAAATACCAAATGATTACAAAATAAACCTACAAGTACAAATTTATTTATAACAAGTCCTTATTGCCAAAATATGCTGTTTAATTTGCACTTGAACCCATTACCTTTAGTCAGGTAAGTGCCTTCTTTGAACAAATATTCAAAAAAATCATTTAACTTTTGCTTTTTGACCTGGTGTTCGATGGTATCGATATTCCAACGCATTACAAAACCCCTCTGTCGAAACATGTTTTTCCAAACACAACACTCGAAGTAGTTCTAAAAGTTCTATGGAAACTGCAACTTGAGGAGATGTAGGAGAACAAGGCCATAAATTAGATCGAAGCAAGGTTTCTCCTTCAGATTCACAACCGCAAAATTCAACTAAAACATCATGCTGAATGCCTAGAATTTTCAGAAAAAAATCAAAAGTATTGATGTCAATTACTGGACTACATTACAACATTTCAAAAGTACAAGGTAGTGGTTTATATATTTGTCATTTTTGATTACGAATAAACGTTTAGGATAGAGCTTTTATATTACAGGAACAGAAACAATTGCTTCTTGGGCTTACTCACATTAAAACGTCTTATAACGTATATTAAAAAGCCTTATAGCTTAACAAACATTATTTTCTGCATATGTCTTTACAATAGAATGAGCATAACACACATAAAAAGAAAAATTTAAAACAATGAAATAAACGAATTCAGAAATTGTTTTATTTGTTTCAAATCGAACTAATAACTGAAAACTTTCCTGAACACCCTATCGCATTTAATGTAAAGTTTTGGCTAAGAAACACTTGGTGCCAATGGCGCAAAACATCAAAATGAAGCTGAGGCCTCTATGACAAAGGGGAACCTAACATATTTAAAAAAATTTCAGTAACTAGTTTTATAAAAAAAAATCTCCATTATGAAGCCAAAACACACCTTGGTTGTTGGCAACTGTCAAATGCTTGGTATACTGGCTGTTACACCGATGTTTATCAGAGCGCTTCATAGTACGTGGTTCAAGTGGCATCTTACAAAACATTTTTCCCTATATATCATGTAGAAATGTAATTATTTAACAAACTTAATTGTACCATAGTGGGTCTGGTTCATACTGTACATATAAAATATTATTAACTTTGTACATTGTAAAGTACATAAACTATATGCTTAAACGTTTATGAAGTAGAAATTTCAATTCAACACAACGACTCACAAAATACATATTATACCTTCCAAATGTCTGGTGAATGGAACCAAACTGCATCATGACAAGTGTGCCAACAATCCAAACAAAAGTACTGGTCAGGTCCACAATCAGAACATCTTATCTTATCATTTCATTTCATTCTATTTCACTTCTCTGTGGCAATGGCAACAGGTAGACGAAATACGATTGTACGATTGTCGCTTAACACTAGAACGGCCGAGGTGTCGAAATCGACACTTTTTGGATTTTGATGTCCTTTTATTTTACCAAATGACGTTGCAACGGTATAAAATTTTCAGTAGCTTCCTAACTTTCTTGAAAGAGTATGGATAAGGAACATTTTTGGAAATTTGACTTTTGAATATTTTTTTACAACCTGTTATACCTTCAACGGCCGAGGTGTCGAAATCGACACCAAGATGATTTTAGAGGTAAAATAGACTAAAACATATTTTTACTTCGCACGATTGCACTTGCAACTATTATATACGTAAGATTACCCTGGTTTTAATATTTTCAATTGATTGTTTATTAGAGTTTATGACGTCATAGACTTACTTTTTTCATGTACATTTGAAAAATACAACCTTGCTTTGCTTTGCAGCGAAGACTAACTGTGAACTGCACATGACAGTTTTTGTGCAACGTACGGATTGTGTGTTACAGCAGTAAGACTAAGACCTTCAAGAGGTAAGATTTACCAGTAAGAGCAGCACTAAGACCAGTAAGATTGAGGATATAAACTGTATAGTAGGCAACAAAATGCAGACTACAGGCAGAAAACTACCTTACGATAACAATGAATATTTTCATATGCAGATTTACAAGTCAATTTTAGATAAAGATGTCATCACACAAATGTAGGTTCACAGCGGCCGAAGCCATAGCAATCCTTCATGAAGATTCTGACATTGATGAGACTGATGATCTAGAAGATATGCCAGAGGAAGTTCTTCAAGTACGTGAGAGTGACACTTCAAGTGACGAAGATTTGTATGATGCTGATGATGCTGGTAGTTCTTCAGACCATCACAGTGATTGTGAAAGTTCATCTTCGGTGCAATATACAGCAAGAAATGGAGAGACGTGGACTCCTTTATTGTGTGCAAGAACTGTCCGTTCCAATCCTGCAAACTTAGTGCGGGTGAGACCAGGTGTCAATCCTAGTGTTCGTTACAAAGCCTCTAGTAGCCCTTATGATTGCTGGAAATTGTTTGTGGACAACTCTATTTTGATACCCATAAAAACACATACAACAAGAGAAGCTACGAAAAATGATCCCAACTTCCATTTGCCAATGGAAAAGCTGGAAGCCTTCATTTCCTTACAGTACGCAAGAGGAATTTACAGCAAAAGTCATTCTGTTGACTTTTTATGGAGTGAAAAGTACGGTCCTCCTATCTTCAGGGAAACTATGTCAAGATCTGACTTTGTAAAAGTAAAAAGATATATTAGATTTGATAACAAAGATTGCCGAAGTCAGAGATTGTTGTCCGATAAATTTATACACATTCGTGAGACTATGGAAGCATTGGTCTCTAATTGCATAAGAAACTACAAGCCGGATTGGAGTTTAACAGTGGATGAGCAGTTGTTTCCGATGAAGAACAGATGTCCTTTCATTGTTTTCATGCCAAACAAACCGGATAAATTTGGGATGAAGTTTTGGGTAATAGCTGAGGTGAGCTCCAAATATGTTTGTAATATCTTGCCATACCTCGGCGCTCTGGAAAAAGATCAGAGAAATGGCAGACCTCTTGCCGAAGATGTTGTCATGAGATTGACCAGCAACTTGGATAGAAATGGCGGATACAACATCACAACAGATAACTTTTTTACTAGTTTGAATCTTGCTGGTTTGCTAAGCCAAAGAAATATGACAATTGTGGGAACGGTTCGATCTAACAGCAAAGGACTTCCAAAAGAGATAACCAGAGGGGAGGAAGAAAAGTTTTCTAGCAAGTTCTTCCACAATTCACTGAGAAACAGTATGCTTGTGAATTACCAGTGCAAACAAAAGAAAAAAATGACCTTTTATCGACAATGCACAACAGCCCAAGCACCGATGCAACAGAAAAAAAGAAACCTACAGTTATTCAATTTTACAATCAAAACAAGGTAGGAGTGGACGTTTTCGACCAAATGGCGAGAAAATATACAACCCATGCAGGAAGTAGACGATGGCCTTTGGCTGTTTGGACAAACTTACTTGACATAGCAGCACTAAACTCCTGGATACTGTACAGAAAATGTTCCGGTAGCAACATCAGCCGACGAAGCTTCATACTCCAGCTTATTGAGGGGTTGAGGGATGCTTACATGGTGAAGCGGAAGCAAGTAGTCCAGAGAGAAATGAAACCAGCGCAGAGAAGACCATCGGGAAAACGAAGAAAATGTGCGGGACAAGGTTGCAAAAATAATACAGTAACAGTTTGCAGTCACTGCAGCAAGCCAACTTGCGGAGTGTGTGGTAACGGGGACTGGAAGCTTACAGAATGCAAAAACTGCACGACGTAAATTGGTCAACATGGGTCGTGCTGTAAACTCATCATCTGTAGACTTATCCTATTGTGTGTAGGAATCATATTAGTTTTCTTTCCACAATAGTTGACATTTTGTTAAGATACCTACCATTAGAGTAGTGTTTGTTTCTTTCAAATCTTAAATGTTATTTTTTTTCGTTTCTTACAAATCTGTGCAACGTCATAAAATATCGACTTGCTGTAAATACGTTACTTTTTGTTTTAACTGAACAAATAAAATATATACTAAACTCATAACGTAAGTATTTCTCTTTGAATTGTTAGCAAAATTTGATCAAAAAGTACATTTATAGGATGGTGTCGTTTTCGACACCACCGGCTGTTAGAGGTAAACTTTTTTTCCGGCCGTTCTAGTGTTAATTACAAGCAATTTTTTTTCCAACTCCCTCCAATTCTTAGATAGTTTTTGTCTTTTCTCTGAATAGCACTGCTTTCCTAATGAAATAAATAAAAATACATTTACAAAAGTAACTAAATACAGTTAACTTCATATTAAGCAATTAAGTATAAACTCTACATGTCAGGTTTTTCTTTGTTGAAAATTCTAGAAATGAATCCAATAGCGTGCATTTGTTAACAACGATTACAGTTAGTTGCATTTTTAGCAAAAATTTACAAACAATATCACCTACCAATGGCCGAAGAATCATTATATCCACTGTAAGAGGCCGAACTGTCATTTAATTCAGAAGTATTTAAGGGTAATAAAGGGCTATCATTGGAGGCAGATAGAGCTGGAGTAAAGGTTTTGCAAAACAAAGAAACACTTCTTTTTCGTCTTCCTTTAATCTTAACACTGTATTTTGCCTTAAGTCGACGAATAATATTCTGTGGACCATAGAACAATTATGTCATTATCAGGAACTAAATAACATGTTTTTCATAGAGCAGATCGATTTCACACAATTAAACAAAAGTTACTTCCATAGTGAACCTTTCATTTTAAAGCGATTGTAAAATTTCCCATCTCCATAGCCCATAAACAATTTTAACAATCCTGAACTTGTAAACAAATTAAAAAACCAAATGTAAAATGTGTGTGTAGATTGGAACTTGCATAAAAAACAAGCTCGCGGTACCTAATCGAGGAAAGTTAAGTCATGCAAAGACTTTCTTCATTCTGAGGATAAAGATTGTGATAATATATCATACCAAATAACTTTGCTATTCTACTTTCACTCTCAATCTCAATTAGCGAAAATCCAAACAAAATTTTTGTTTGGATTTGCCAAAGTAGTACTTTTATCAACTGCTTTAAATGAGTGTATACTATTATGTGAATAATTTATTATAACAAAACAATATAATAATGATCCGAATCAAAGAACCATGTTTGGCTGCGGTAGGTTAACATAAAGGTACTCTGCTTGACAGTAAACCAAAATAAAACAATATTATTCAAAACTGTTTTATCCTTGTGCTTGAAAAATGATAAATACAGTTCATACAATGGTTTGTCTAAATTACCATAAACTGCCAAAGTGTGCTGGGGAAAAATGAGCCACAACATAAATGTAAGGGTATGGATAAAAAGATATATCTTGTTATGACACATTTTAAAAAGCCAGAAAAAGTTTTTTTGCATTATTCAAATGCCCAACTTACCGATTTCGGAGCCATGACAATTTTGTGTACCAATATTGGGTAACTTTACAACGTTAAAATCAACACATAACATGTGTGTAGATATAAAGTACATATAACTATAAGTCACAATCAACTACTATCCTGCAGGTCAATTGAAATTGTTAGTAGTAAGTACTGGCAACTTGTAAGTGCAAAGGTTGTTCATCAAACAAAGCCAATAGGTAAAAACAGCATAATTTATGATGCAGACCTCTAACAAATATTTGTACGATTAAAATATTGCTGTTACTTCTATAACTTAAATGATAAATGCTTTGAAAGTGAATAATAGCCTTAGATTTAATGAAAGAATGTGGGCATCAATAATAATTGTAAAAGGTTCTACTCTAATTATCTGTGAATCATTTGTGGCAGATGTGACAAAAAACAAAATTCTTCAATATGGGCTTCCATGAAATCTCACAACATGTATTAGGCTACAGCAGGGGTCGGGAACCTTTTTAACTAAGGGAGCCATGAAAGCTACATATTTGTAATTGTATTTCCATCAGAACCATGTAATATTTTTTAACACTTAATGCAACTAACGTGTGCATGTTTAAGCAAAACCAACAATTTTAGGCGACAATGAATGTCTGAAATTACTCTTTAATATCATGCTTCTTACTGTTAATGCGTTATGAAAAATTACAGAAAAAGTTTTGATCGTAACAGTCGTGCTGAGAAATGCCAGCTCAGATTTATTTGCGAGCCAGATGTCGTCATCAAAAGAGCCACATCTGGCTCGCGAGCCATAGGTTCCCGACCTCTGGGCTACAGTTAAACACACGTACCACAATGCAATTTTGCAATTTACCAATGTCATTGATTTCCAAAATGCGGCAAAATAAAAATACCTTTGAATTGTTAAAAAGAGTGGGAGTGAAAAAATGATCACGCTCTTTTTGTATAAAAAAGCAAAAGCATTTTTCCATCGAAACACATGAGTAACACTTTTTTAAAAAAGCCGCTGTCAAGCGCTAGGTGCACTCCATTTAACAGTCTTGGCATTTTTCCTGCGCTTACTGACATGTGAATGTCAACTTAAACATCGCTATGTAAAACCTTCAATCAACTTAAAAAGGCAGTCTACAGAATTGGGCAAGAGTACATTTTACAGTGTTAAAATCTAGCCAGCTTGCTACTGGCGTGTCGAGATTTATGTTCAACTAGCCTACATACCGAGTGCTGTACCGTTACTAGCAGATATTTCGAAAATGATCTTATACAACCTTATACAGCCATGGATGAGCAAGATAAAGGCAAAAACAAAGAAAACAATATAGGTTATAGCCCATAATGGGAAGAGTGGCACCTGTACGCAACAGACATCAACGTACAAGCCGAAATTTGGTATCTTCATGCTATCATGCATAATGAACCAAAAAGGATTGAGATTTCAGTGCACGGAAAAGTTTGCATTTTTACTTTATCGTACAACAATGTACCGAACCTTACAACAATGAAAGTTAGCCTGGCCATTAAACCCAAGCAGTTTAAGAGAAAACAAAATACTAAGCACCAAAAAAGAAAAGAACACCAAGAAGAAATATATACACCAATGTTAATACTTACACTAGTTACATATATTAGTTAATATGTACACAGCTATAGAAACGAGTCCATTTATTAGAATAAGAAGTGGTTGTGACAAAAAATAATTAGAGTTTTAATACTAGCGTGGCCTAAAACATACATCCTAATTTTTGGCCGTAAGTCTCCCTGTTTAAAATGCATGTTTTCCAATAAAGATGACAAAATACCAAAGAAAACAAAATAGGCTATAACCCACAGTGAAAAGTGTGTATATACGCTATATACGCAAGAGACATCAACGCGCTCATGTGCAAACCAAACTTTGTTATCTTCATACTATCATTCATAATAAACAAACAAAGAATTGAGATTTCAGTGAACGCCAAAGTTTGCGTAAGTTGCATGCACGACGTACTTTCCGGATGGGGCTATAGCTCATACCTCAAAGTCTCAAGAATAACCTATAGTCAATGCTGAAACATGAAAAACCCGCTAAAGTTTGAGAAAACCTTAAGTAAAAAAGGCCAAACACTGTACAGTCAACCAAAATCAAAAGGTCGGTTGTCGACTACCCATACTATATATACAGATAACAGGCAGACAGGTTCTCAAATATGTTGACCAGCAGAGCAGGTTCAGCATTCAGTGGCCGCAGTAGTGGTAGTACGGTAACTAAGATTCTATTATGGTGATAACTGATAACCGTGACAAAGTATATGCTTATACGATAGCCTAGTCAGTAAAAGGCGGATGTCCGGATCTGCCGGAGGTGAGATTAGATGTAGCCAAAAACGCTTTTTAATAGAGCATGCTTGTACCCAGATTTTGCGAGTAAGTGTGCTTGAGAGTATAGAAAACTGAAAGAATGAAACGTATAGGCTCGGCAAGCTATTATTTGTGCTTGTTTCCTTTGGTTACACACTTACTGGTTCGCTGTTCGTCCTTTGTTACCCGGATCCGGAAGTTGGACATTTAATAGCCGGTTAATTCTATTATACGCGCAATTACGGCAATTTTATCTAAACCTTGCAATCTGTAAGGTACTGCTATTATACAGTATAAGCCTTAAGCTAAAGGCCTACGCGTATATAGGTTATAGTTATACGGCATAAGCTTTAAGCTAAACGCATCTTAACCTTGCAATCTGTAAGGTACTGCTATTATACAGTATAAGCCTTAAGCTAAAGGCCTACGCGTAGGCTATAGTTATATGGCATAAGCTTTAAGCTAAACGCCTACGCCTAGGCTATAGTTATACGGCACACACCGCTGCAAGCTGTACGGTACCGGAACGACCTTGCCTGCTTTCAGCAATGGGGTTTCCCACGAATCATATTTCTGCCGAAGTAAAGTTTTCCCCATTCCAAATGCAAATCGTCTTACTCTAGAGTTAGAAGTGCATACTTCCTACCATTCCAATGGGAAAAAATTACCGTACTCTGGCCCATTTTAATGAGCGGATAGTAGACGAATGGGGTGTTATTTTGACCTAAAAAAAATTTTTTTTGACTTTATTTTAATCAAATTTTGACTTTATTTTGACCTAACGAAATTGCTTATTTGTAGAGGCCACAGTTCTTCCTCCAGTTACCCAAACATAACATTTTGTCGATTTCAGACCCAAACGTAATATTTTGTCGAAAAGTCAAGGTGTTTTATGGATTATAAAAAGTGCGTCGTGTTTTTTGGCGATAGATTTAGGTAGCTTGTGTTATTTTGTCCTTGTGAAAAAGGCACTTTGCCTCGATTTTCTCCGCATGGTAAATTCTAATAAACAGCAGATTAAACAATTAATCAGAAAAATCTCGACAAATCTGTCTAACTTTTGCTGAAGACGATTTAGCTTGCTTAGGCATTTTTGTAGCCTAATACGGAATGTCAGTAGGCTATTCCTAAAATCCAAACTGTTAATCTTCGAAAAGACCACGTTTATGAAGAGGAAGTATTTTATAAGAATTATTTAAATACGCAACAATGAATAAACAATGGACAATTTGCGATAAAAGTTACTGCTGATCCAAGTGGGCATTGTGACTTATTTCCTGTTTTTATGGGTTAATATGGTTTAATTGTGTCGCAGTTCCTGATTTACAATGCTTCCACGAGGATTTTTACAAAAATTACTCTCAAAAAACACAAAAACTTTGTCAAAAGCCATAATTTGACAAATTTTGACTTTATTGAAAATTTTGACTTTATTTTGACCTATAAACTTCTTAGAAACAATCCCCTAGGCCTAGGTGCTGAAAACAACTTTATTCTTTGATTCGTGGTCAGACGAGGTCCTTAAAAAATTTTGACTTTATTGACTTTTGCGGGCCCTACTCATAACAGATGTTTCACCCTTTAGAAATAACACGTATCACTATGACATCACTTTTCTTTTCTATCACACAGTATGAGATAACTGATTCTTTCATTACTTGTATATCCACAAAAACCGATATTTCACTTTAGCAATCATAAGTTTCACCATTTCACTATTCTTGTATGCGTGGTGCGGTATTATACTTTTGAAACTGTGATGTACCTTTTCCATTACATAAAAGATATTCAAGTTTATGATGTCACAAAAAATTCATACATTTGAAAAAGTTAGTTACATCATAGTTTCAAAAGCGTAATACCGTGTATTGCACCACGCGTACAAGAAAAGTGAAATAGTGAAACTTGTTATTTCTAAAGGGTAAAACATCTTTTGTGAATATGTAATGAAAAAAGTTAGTTACGTCATAGTTTCAAAAAAGTATAATACTTTGTACAAGAAAAAAGTGAAATCCAAACCTGTAAAAGAGTAAATGATGTGAGACAAGTCCATAAACCATGATACGTTTCATATTGACTTATGCCTGTTGTACACTTTCTCATTGGTTTTAACGTTTAAATTGTTAAACATAGAACACAAAGATTATAAAATGTATCATACCAAGTAGTGTTTAGGAAAAATATGTTTATTTTATGTTTTTTTCTGGTTATGCCACTGGTTGTAATTCGTGTTTTAGTACTGTTTAAATCTTTTAAACCATTCAGCGATATAAATATTTAAATAATTACGTCATATTTAGACATACTATCTCGATAAACAATACCGTTTAATCGCTATAAACGAAACATAGTTCATTACCATATCTCAATAACTAATACACAACCAAGCCTATCCATATAAAATAATACATTTCAGTGCTTTTTCACATCTAATACACAAATCATCTAACACATATAAGGGAATAGAGGTTCTTTTAGAACATGAAACAGTAGTTAACATAATTATTTATCCAATATGTCTCTAAAATCTGACATATATTCTGGAAACAAATCACAGCTGGGGGCAAATGAATTGGTTGCAACGCACTCAAATGATCTCATAACACCACAATCGCGCAATCATTTACTCTTTTACAGGTATGGACTTGTTAGTGTAAATATAATGTTCACATCCCTATAGACTCAGATGAATCCAATTGGTTCACATGGTATTATGCTTCTGAAACTATGACGTAACTGATTCTTTCATTACTTGTATATCCAATATCAATTAAACCAAAACATATTTCACTTAAGAAATAACAAGTTTCACTATTTTACGGATTACGATAACAGCTGTTTTTCAAATCGTGACGAATTTTTATATCCGGTTTATTTCAAAACAAGTTAGTCAAGAAATCAAATACATCCTGTAACTTTCCTATGCCAGCTTTTTCCTCAAAAACAGGTTGGATTTTTTATATCCAGCAGCAGTGAATGGATTCATTACAATGTACTCGTATGAACTCATAACAGATGTTTCACCTTTTGGAAATAACAAGTTTCACTATTTTACGGATTACGATATAACAGCTGTTTTTTCAAAACTTGACGAATTTTTATATCCGGTTTATTTCAAAACAAGTGAATCAAGAAATCAATTTTTGTAGGCAGGTCTTGACTTCACTTCACTTTTTCTTGTACGAATAAAGTATTATGCTTTTTGAAACTATGACGTAACTAACTTTTTTCATTACATGTTCACAAAAGATGTTTCACCCTTTAGAAATAACAAGTTTCACTATTTCACTTTTCTTGTACGCGCGGTGCAATACACGGTATTATGCTTTTGAATCTATGATGTAACTAACTTTTTCATTACATAAAAGATATTCAAGTTTCTGATGTCACAAAAATTCATACATTTGAAATATTTCATAAATACGCCATTTTCTACGTTTTGGGGGTCTTATTGCATTTCGATAATACCCCAACACGTACAAAATGCCGTATTTATGAAATGTTTCACGTCAATTCTCCTGAGTGTTGTCGGAAGATATGTCACTTTTTTATTGCAGATTCTTAAAGTAGATTTCCTCCTCTTCACGATGGTGACCTTGAAATCGATCCCCCCTCGCCGGAAAGTTCCGAAATCCACAAAAACGCGACAGGTACTAAGAAATGCGATAAGACCCCAAAACGTACAAAATGCCGTATTTATGAAATGTTTCACGTCAATTCTGCTGAGTGTTGTCGGAAAATGTGTCACTTTTTTATTGCAGATTCTTATAGAGGATTTCCTCCTCTTCACGATGGTCACCTTGAAATCGATCCCAAGGTCCCGATCCCACCTTATTGGGACATTGGTGGTGTCTAACCTGCGAATGACAGACAATGGAACGTACGCTTGCCACGCTCACTACAGCAACAATAGGCAGCGAGCGTTACAGACAATTTTGATAAGATTGATAACAATTTTGTGCAAGCCACCAAGCCAACTTTCGTGGGTGCTGTAGAACGCCGAGTCCAAGTATTGTGACTTCTTTGCTTTGGTCTCGAAACAAAGACACTATGTGACTTAACATGAAGAATCTAACCTTCCGAGTTTGTAGTTTTTTGTGTCTATTTCAGGCAATACATGGTGAAGAAACGCGACTTACTTGCGAAGTTGATGCCATTGCGGTAGCCACGGTAAAGTGGCGGCCTACGCGCCGTGCCACCAATTTTGGCCCTTTTAATTTTACAAGCAATGACAGGTTAAGGCTGGAAAGTGGTGGAATGACCTTAGTTCTAACACGGACCAAAAAGTCAGATCAAGGAAACTGGTCGTGCACCGCGAGGAACGTAGAAGGTACCGATAGGAACATTGCATGAGCTACAAGCGAGGGCTGTAATTCCAACTTCGTGTTTCACAAGCTAATCCACAATCAGCAAAGTTAACTTCGAATGTTAAATAAGCTGCTGTGCATACACTTTTAATACCACACATTTTGACGACTTTAGGCATGGCAAGAAGAAAGATATCCCTAGAAGTTGATGAAACGTCCGAGTCATCTGCCAAGGACACAATGGTGATCATTATTGCGTCTGCGGTTAGTGGAGGAATCCTAGTTATCGTCATCCTTTCCATCGTGGAGGTATATTACCTGCTTCGAAAGCGGAGAAAATCAGAAGAAAATGCGACCAAGACGAAGCTTAGTGACGGAAACCCGACAAACGGAACCAGAGTTGGTTTTGAGAATCCGGTGAGCACAGAAGAGTACGAATCGGAAATCGACGATGATGCAAATGATGATAGTTCGATCGACTTAGAGGAGTCCGAGGTTGAATCAAAAGAAGAGAACGAGACGAAAAAGGCAAACGAAAGCGACGACAAGAAAAATGATAAACGCGAGAAGACGATTGATAAAAAGAGAAAATGGTTAAGTAAAAAGAAAAACAACCAGCCTATTAACGGCAACAAGAACAAAAAAACAAAGAAAATTAAACAAAATGATCAACCGACTGACGGTGACGGCACAGTTGTGTTCGAACAGCAGCCACAGACCATGGCATATTACTGTACTAATCGGGGCAGCATCAACTACAGAGGGTCTAATAAGTAAATAATAAAAGTATAACAGTTAACCAATAAAAGGTTTGTCTGTTATCGTTAAAAGAACTTAACTAAAACATTTGAAGATAAGTCTCTCAAAGTCGTTCCACTCAAGTGAAGTGCAGAGAACTGGTAACAGCAAGTGCTCAATGATTGACAAACATCAACGAAGCCGTCAACGGTAGGTGAATTCCACGTAGTGAGTGAAAGCCTTATCATTCTGCCGGAAACGACGTTGACTAAGACCACTTCCCAGCTTGTAGCGTTGTTTTCTTGAACTTGGTGTACGCTGTCCGGAAATCCGGGGTGAGAAACCAAGAGCGCTGAATTTGGATACTTCAACGCAAGGTTCAGTTATTGTTTAACTTTAACAGGAAGTACGTCGGCTTTCTCAGTTGTAATATCTTCGTCGTTAATTTGTGTGGTCAATTCGGAGTCAGGCGTGTTCGTCTTTAGGAGCGCTGTCTGCGGGGTTATCAAGAATTTGCAAAGTGCGTCAAAATCTTTTTCGTCGAACACTCGTTCGGGAAGTTGCATGACTTGCTGCGGGTCACGTAAGCCCTTCACCACGCAAAGGAACATCAAGAAATTGAGGACCTGTTCATCATCTTCAGCAGGATAAGCTCGTTTTCCCAAAGTCTTCACTTTTGAAACAAAGTCACAAGCAGATTCATGATCTAGCTGACATATGTGCGAAAAAAGGATCTTCGCATTCTAAACACAGCGCTTTGTCTGTCCACCGCTAGCTCGATAAGATAAACGAGATAATCAAAGTCGCCTTTCCTGACAGCGGTGTCATCTAGCTCTAGAAGTAAGGTTTCGTCTATAGAAGCTAATAAAAATGCTTTTTTCTCTTCTTCAGGGAAGTTGGTAAGGCGACAATATGACTTGAACAGGTAAATAAACCTTTCCAAATCGTCGCCTCTTCGGTAAAATGGTCGTGGCAAAAACAGTTTTGGGTCCATGATTTCTCAGGTAACTTCTTCTCTGCGGTTTTAGAATCCTGGCGCGCTCGCCAGTTTTCAACGTCTAATGCAGGGGCGGGCAACTTTTTTGGTCGGCGGGCCTGATATGAGAAAATAAACTACTTGGCGGGCCGGATTCCTGAATCGGTACATTAATCGTGTATTTATCCACCTATGCAAGAAATAAATCGTATTTAATGTAAACTTTAAGTTTAAAGCATAGAGACCGAAAACAGTATTTAATGAATTTATTAACAAATAATGTACTTCAATAGCTGCTGAAGTCAAAACTAAACTGCTAAACTGAACTGCTGAACTGTCTGCGGGCCGCTCAAAATCCCGTCGCGAGCAGGGTCCGGCCCGCGGGCCGTATGTTGCCCACCCCTGGTCTAATGCGTATTGTTTTGCATGGGGTAGAGTGGAAAAGCGTTTTGGCTTATCTCGACGATGTAATAGTGTACGGTCGTTCTTTTGAAGAACACCTGGAGAGACTTGAACTAGTTTTCGAACGGATAAAGGCGGCTGGTCTCACCCTTAAGCCTACAAAGTGTACGTTGTTCAATGCTGAGATTCACTTTCTTGGTCATGTGGTCTCTCGACGAGGTGTCAAGTGTGATCCCAACAAGACTCGCGCGGTTGTGGAGTGGCCGATACCACGTTGCATTAAACACGTCAGACAGTTTGTCGGCCTGACTTCGTACTATAGAAAATTTATTAAAAACTACGCGAATATAGCAGCTCCCTTGCATAAACTTACTGAGAAAGGAAAGAAGTTTTCTTGGGCCAAAGAATGCCAAACGGCTTTTGAAAATTTGAAGGGCGCTTTAGTGGGCTCACCTGTTTTGCGGTATCCCGATTTCAATAACCCTTTCATATTGGACACCGATGCTTCCGATCTCGCCATAGGGTGTGTGTTATCGCAAAATGTTGGTGGTGGTGAACTCGTGGTAGCTTATGGCAGCCGCTCTTTATCCAAAAGTGAGCGGAACTATTCTACGACAAGAAAGGAGTTGTTGGCGATAGTTTACGCGTCGAAGCTCTTTAGGTGATATTTACTTGGTAATAAATTTCTTCTTCGTACAGATCATGCTTCCCTCCGTTGGCTCTGGCGGTCAAAGGAGATGTATGGCCAATGCGCAAGGTGGGTCGAGCAGCTGTCAGCCTACGAATTCGAACTCGGACATCGAGTTGGTAACAAACATCAGAACGCCGACGCATTGAACCGAGTTGAACTTGAAGAAACACCAGCTGACTTCCCATACGTTCCCATACGTTCCCGATGGGTCGGCTGCTCAATAGTATACGAGTTTGTATATATATGTGTTATATAGCTTTCCCGTTTTTGCCTAACTAATTTTATTTGTTTTAGGACTGTTCTGTTCTGCTTTTAATAAAGCCTAAGTTACTTGAATTTAGTGTTTAAGTTTCGAGGTCATAACAAGTTATTAAAAACAAGATAAGACGAACTGGTCAACAGCAAGTTTACTCTTACTTCGACAGAAAGATCTCACGGTCAGCCCGGATACCGTCGACGCCCATTAAGTTTTCAAGTATTGATTACAGACGGTCGAAGACTACATTGCTACACTGGAAGAGCTACGCCCTACGCAATCGCCCGCTATAAACAAAACAAGAGTTGTTCGAAGCTGTCTTTCGCCCGAAGTTTTCTCCTACGTATAAGAAGGTGACAGCTACGAGAGTATTGTAGCTGTTCTAAAGGAGTTGTACATCCGACCAAGAAATAATGTCTACGCACGACAACTACTGGTCAGTCGCCAGCAAAACCACGGAGAAAATGTCCTGGAGTACCTTCGTGCCCTTACGCTACTCGCTAAGGATTGTACTTTTGAAGCAGTCACAGCGAGTAAGTACCGCGACGAACTTATACGGGACTCTTTAATTAATGGGGTGAGTTCTTCGCTCGTACGTCAACGCCTGTTGGAGATAGATGATGTCGACCTACAACGAGCGGCCGATTTAGCCGATAACTTAGAGCGAGCTCAACGGGCTCTGGTATTACCGGCCCTCGCCTGGTGGCATCGGCACAAACAACGTTGCCCGCTTTGACACCGAGAGAAAGCACACTACAAACTGGAGGATCATTAGGTGTCGCTCCGAAAGTGCGTAAATTGAGGACTCAGAAGACTTGCTTCTACTGTGGCGGTGCGCTACATAATCGTAATTAATGTCCTGCCTATGATCGAGAATGTCGCAATTGCGGAAAAAGAGGCCATTTTTCAAATGTCTGCCGCAGTAATCGCTCTTTTCTACAAACTTCTTAGGAATCGAGTGAATTATCAGAACGGTATTCTGCCATCGTCGCTAAAACATCTGGGACCGTATTTCTGGCAGGAGCTCCCGGCTGCCTCCAGCGTACAGTCGTAAACGCTGTCATTAAAGGCCGACTCGTTAAAGCCTTGTTAGACTCCGGCACTTCAGAAAATTTTATCAATAGCTCTTTAGCCGAAAACGTCAATTTAAAACCCGAAGGAAAAGCGAGTGATATTACCATGGCTTCCACTGAACTGCAGTTAGAAACACAAGGCCATGCTAAAACAACCGTTCAACTGCTTGGCCGGAGCTACTCTAAGGTCGTGCTCAACGTAATGCATAATTCTTGTGCTACTAATTGGGTGCAATTGTATGTAGATGAATTGGGACGCAAACATCGAAAACGATTCTTCACATTAGCCAACCGACGAAGAACCGTTCAAATCTTTTGTGCATGAAACGAATACCTTATCAATGAATGGTAGGCAATACTTTAGTATGAAACTTTTTATTTTTTTATTCGGTCTCCAAAACAATTGCAATCTTTTGGAAAATGCAAGGCAATAAAATAATAACTAGAACACGTAAGTTTAGTAAGTTATTAAATAACTAGCTTTTGGTTGACAAACAACAATTACGTTTAAAGTAAGTTAAGTCAGTTGAGCAGAATTACCGTAACACAGAATAACGCTTTTGAGTATATTATTTTCTATGCAGCTCCTCAAAACGACTAATCACTAAAGGAACGAGGATATCGGTTACGTTGCGACTATGAAAGGCATATTGACTCTTCAACATAATTTCAAAGATATGTGCTATAGTGAATTTTTTTCATTTTTGAAATCACACAAGGCCCTATTTAAGAGAATTAGATCTTCAGAAAAATATGCATGGTCAGAAGAGTAAATATGTCGTGACTTGAATTACAAGCGTTTCTTTAATTTTTTTATTTTATTTGATGTTCTTCCTTTTTCGGCACAACCTAAATCTCATTATTATTTTTCACTCTGAAGTTGAGATTTTTTCAGTGACGGTCCGTGGTTATATTTAGAGAGTGCTTACCCTACCTGGTGTGAGATTCTGCTCGTGACAGAAAACAATACTTTTCATTTCGGAAGCTGGCGCTCTAGCATGAGTATCGCACAACGTTTGCAGCTTTAGCATTTAGGTAGCGCATATTGTAGGCTATTTACGGGTTCTCTGTCCGAAAAAAGTCTACTTTACGATTTTGAAAAATCATCCATTTCAACACAAAAAATTTTGGTAAAATCTAAGAGTTTGCTTTATTTAACCTAGCAGACAAGTTAGTCAAGTTAAATAAAGATAAAAACCTGCTCGATTTCTTTGAGGATTACCATGTTAAGTTACAAATCGATATAAAATGATTTAAGTGTGTTTTAGAAAAAATCCTCAGAAATAATGCTATGTTAGGGGAAACACCTAAGCCAAAACTCTGTAACAGAATGTTATTTTGGTCTGTTCATTGCATAAAAACATTTCATGCAAAACGTTTTTTTAAACGAGTAGCAATGGATAAATTCAACTCTGGAGCATTTACCTTTAAATACCTCGCATTTTTGGAAGAAATCAATGCTCAATGCTTGACCACTCCTCCCGTTTATTCGAATCTCGAGAAATCTTTTAAATGTAGAAGACCAGAAACAGTAACGGCAAGAAGGCAGAAAGGTCGTTGCGGGAACCTTGTAGAAGTTTAGCTGGAGTTGAAACAGCTGCTTTTGATTAAACGTGTCTGTGAAGTGAACATTTATTTCTTTACAAGCATGTTTCGTATGTATATAGGCAGCCTTTGAGAGGTAATAGTACGTTTGTTTTACTTGCAAACGATCCAAAATGCTATACCACGTCTTAACTAAACCCAAGTAACCCTTTATAATACCTACGAACCGTAATACAACTTTTATTATTAAACAAAGCTAAATGCATAATTTGTCAACCGATTTAATGGGCATGCGGCAATTAGCAAGTGAGACGTAGTGGTGGGTAACAAAACAAAAGTTTTTCAAATGAAAGCAAAGAATAGCGTTTACTTTGCGTCCAGAAGTGCAAACAATAGGAGTGGGAAATATTTCTTTGTTCTTTGAACCAAACGCTATTTCTGTTTTATTTCACCCATCTCTTTTTTTTCACAGGTTTTTATCCATATCAATCTTTCAATCTTAATCATGTCTCAATCTGCTGGTTCTAATGCCACATCTCCCGACCTGAAAATTTCCCTTTCAGCTAGGAACAAGATGATCGTGCAGATAAGCGGTCGTTGGGAAAGGAGGTCTGCCTGAACAAGACCTATGAAACTGCTATGGTTCGGTTCTAGTCTGTTATGACGTAACTGAAGGTTAGCTAACTACAAATAGCGATGTAAATGTATAGCAGCTTAACAGTAAGTTGACATTCTTATTATACCTATGTTCCGGGCAAAAATAAGCAGTTAAAAATCAGGGCAATTTATGTCTTACATTTCAAATGAACAGGAGACTAACCGCGATACCCCACCGTCGCAACAACCATTAACATCGGTACCATCGTCTCGGTCTGGGTTGCCTGCCCCCTCCCCTTCCGATGAGGCCCCCGTACCCAACCCTGCTTTCCGGTCTCAACCGCAAGCCCCTCAACCGTCTGCCGGTACTAACCACTTAAGCCTGTTTATTGTCCCGTTTCATACTCAGTCGTTAAACACGCTGAAATATTATTATAGCCGCAGTCCCTATGGAGTCAGGTTCCTCGCACCCCAATTTGCTGCCTCCGAGTGCGGCCAGGAGCAATGTGATTGGGAGTCTCAGTCAACGTAAGTTACGACCACGCAAGAGGCGAAAATCTCCCGCTCACACGTAAGTTTTAATTCCCTGAAAACACAATTTATTCATCAGTAGTTGCTAAGAGCTTTCATTTACCAAACAACCTACAAAGCAGATGCATTTTATACGTTTTTTTTTCAGACAACCAAATCGACAAAGATATGTTCGTCCAGAGTAGCACTGCTCGTATGATGGCAGTTACGTTAATGAAACATCCAATCATTATTGTTGTGGCTTCATGACGCAACAATGCGTCCTTTATTTAAAATGTTTGTTCTTTAACCTTTCAATTTTCAGGTGTTTAGCCGCAGTTGCCCGCCCTGCTCAAGCACCGTGACGCGACACTTAATCGAACGACTGTTTATGTCATAGTTCCCTCAAGCACAGGCAGTACAAAGAGCGCCTCTACCGGATGCTTTGTAAGAAATACAGTATTTCAAGTTTTCATTAAAATCATTTTTAAAAAGGTTTTATTCGGCGCAGGACGGAGTCAAATTTTTTTTAAATCAGTAATTAGGCTTCAAACCATGAATCTTTTTGTCCAAGTAAATTGAAAATTTTAATAAATAATGTTTAGATGCATGATAATTGATAGTACTTATGTTGCAATCTCACTGCGGCCGAGTTTTACAAATTAACAATCGTCTCATCCATCAATTAACGTGAGGCATTCTATTGTTTGTAGACGTAGAGGCCAGATATCGGAGAATATTTCGTTCACATATCGACGTGGCAGGACCAAGTCGTTCGATGGTGTAAGTTTGAACGAAGATAAATAACCAGATAATTTGGTTGGCCGCCGTTATTTCATTGACAAAAATCGAACGTTTGAAGCTATTAACCTGCTTTCAGCATAGCAACCTACGCACGGTGAAATTACCACACTCGATATTTCGTAGACTAAATTTCAGAAATCCCAAAAAAATGTGTCGAAGGTTTGTTTCGACGTTTCAGTAAACTAGTTAATTATATGATTTTAATTTCATATCGACACCAATCGGCGACAAACAAGGACCTCGGGAAAGATTTCTAACTCAAATAGAAATTGTCACTGTTACTGGACTGTTTGCATTGCGCGGATGGTCATGTTTTCTATCGGGCTTTGCCTCTATCCAGATGTCCAATTCGTGACATGGCTTTAAAATGTGAATTATGACTTGAATGTTGCATGATTTTTAAAAGTTTTAAATTTATTTTTTGGTTTTATAGGAGTTAAAACTTAAGTAACTTTCCCTGAAGTCAAAAGCTCTTAAACAAGAGGTCTTAGACGGACTGAGCCGAAGCTCAGCAACCAACAAAGAAGGTAACCAGTAATTTCTATAACTTATATACAGTAGTTTTTGTTGGCATCTATAGAGTCCTGTGTGTAACTCTACTCGGATCCGGTTTTAAAAGAGTCTTGACCAGAGTCTCTTTCACGGAAATTACAAAAATGGCGAAATTGTATTGACTTGACTTCCTTAAACCCGATTCGAGTTACTCTTAAAGACTTGAATTATGAATCCCTTCTACTAGGGATGGGATGTAGTTGAGACTATAAATGCTTTTCTGAGAAAAAGAATGAGAATAGCAGGAAACTGAATGTGATGTGAATACAGAAATATAAAGAAACTTGAAAAATTATTACATCAATTCAAAACAAGACAAACATCCTCAAATGGTTCATACTGTATTATGTAATCTGACTTTCGCAAATGTTTCACAATAGGGCAAAACATAACAATCATTGGCATAAATAACAAATCACCAAACTAGTTTTATGTGGAAGAAAAATTAATACTAACATTACTATTACTCTGAAAGCAAACAAATACCAAAACATTGTCACATCAATATTTTATAATAGATCAGATTAACACCTAAACAAGGGGCTCTCCAGTGTGGACTTTTATATGACGTTGCAAATGGCTGTTTTGTGAAAATATTTTGAAATAAACATCGCATTGATATGGACGCTCTCCAGTATGGACTTTCATATGAGTGTGTAAATTGCTGTTTTGTGAAAATAATTTACAGCAAACATTGCATTGATAAGGGCACTCTCCAGTGTGGACTTTCATATGCGTTCGCAAATTGCTGTTTTGTTAAAATGATTTGCAACAAACTTGACATTGGTATAACTCTATACTCATGTAAGTCTTTAAATGAATTTTTATGTTTGCTTTTTGTGTGAAAGATTTATCACAAACAGTGCAAGAGAATTGCTTCATTTTGTCATTTCCAACAATTCCTGAACATTTAACTTCTCCACTATTGCTCTCACGATTCATTATGTTTTTATCAGAAAATTTTGTAGCCAATTGGTTGTATTACTCATGTGAGTTTCTTTCCTTCAAGCTTTCAGAATCAACAACTTCATCATCGGATGTTGTATTTCCTTCATTCTCTGGCTGAGGGAAAACATTATTTGACATGAGAATAAATGTGGCATCTGTCTCATTCCGGAAAATCTCAATATCCTGAAACAAAAAAGATTTTTCTTCAATAGCTTCAAGATGAGCTTCAACTGATGCCTTCTCGGAATGAACTTCCTGAATACTAATGCTAGTGTCAGACTCACACTGTTTAGATGATGGTTGCAATGTTTCTTCAAATGGCTTCGTATTGTTTATGGGTTCAGTTCTCTTCGTTTCTTCAAGAAGCTTTATGTTCCATGTTTTCTTGCACCTTTGCAAATTCCATTTTCTTACGATATCTTGTCGCATTGATTTTAATTCTTGCAAAATAAGATAATTCAATGTTTTTAAAACTACCTCAAGTTGTATACGACCTGGTTGACATTCTGTGGTTGCATATGATGCTGTTTATACTTACGACCTATACACTAAGTAAAGGAAGATAAATGTTAAAGCTTAAAAATGTAGAAATACAAAAAACGTTTTGACAGATATTGCAATCGACAATAATCAAAATAAAATGAGAAAAACAAATTCCTAAAGTTAATTCATGCAGTGTAACTGTGAACAGTCATAAGTTGCTTTAAAACACTGTTACGTAAAAACGATTAGCAACAAACTCCACATTGATGTGGCCACATGTACACAACCGAATTTATTTTACTCACAGTTATCACCTAGAAACATACAATTAAAATTGTTTTAAACATAAAAGCTAGTAAAACATTTCCATACCACCTGGATGACACTTCATACTTTACACTGTAATGAATCAAATAATATAAAAATTTGGCAACAGATTAAAGAAATGAAAAAGCTAAAAAGGATTCACAAAAATATTTTATCAGGATGAATGACACCAGAAAAATTTTCAATTAAACAAATTCACTTTAATATTTGATCACAGAGTTTACACATGCACGGTCTTGCAATGCTACGATTTCCATAAACCCCCCACAAATGTGATTTTAACTTCTGTCTTTTTACAACGAGAACAATTTGCGTAGTTTTATCTAGTGTGGATTCTTATGATGCAGCAAGTAACAGCTTTGTAAAAATGTTTTGAAACAAACCCGTGATTGATACGGCCGCATGTCCGTGCCAGTGTTTAAATGAGTTTGATTATTGTGAAAAAGATATATCACAAAGAGTGATTGTCGCAAACAGTCACAAGCCGACAATGGTCGAAGAATGCTCAGCCTTTTTGGTAATATTGCTTAAATCACATTTACTATGTATTTTTCAGGAAATTCATTAGACAATAAGTTATATTCCTCACATGACATCACATCTTTACCATCAAGTTGTCAGAAACAAACACTGTGTCTTTGAATGTAGAACTTGCTTCATTCTCTGACCGAGGGACAATATTCTCTAACATGGTAGTAGTTGTGTCGTTGTTCTTAGACTGTGATACATCTGGATCCTGAAAATACGAAGCCTTCCAATCCTGAAATGATGATATTCCTTCATCAGTAGCTTCAAGCCGAAGAAAAAGTAATATTTTCTTCAAATGAACTTCTTGAATTCAAGTGTCAATGTTAAATTCTGCATCTGATGTCAATGTTACTTCAATTGGTGTTGAATTATTTATGATTTCAGTTTTCTCTGTTTCCTTATTCAAACTTCATAACTTATCAAGCATACTTTAATTCTTGTGAAATCAGATCACTGATTGCTTTTAATACAGCGTCAACCAGTCAACAACCTGATTGACACTCCATAGCTAATACATGGTGCGGTTTAGACTACGACTTATTTTCTAAGAAAAAGAATGAGAATAGCAGGAAACTGGATGTTATGTGAATACAGAAATATAAAGAAACTGGAAAAATTATTACATCAATTCAAAAACATTGCAAACAACAAAATTCAAAACAAAATAAGACAAACATCCTTAAATGGTTCATATTTCATAATGTAACTTTTGCAAATGTTTAAAAATGCAACAAGATTTTTATAGTACAAAACAAAACAATCATTGGCATAAATAACAAATCACTAAACTAGTTTTATGTGGAAGAAATATTAATGCTAACATTATTGTAACTCTGAAAGCAAACAAATACCAAAACATTGTCACATCAATATTTTATAATTAGATCTGATCAACACCTAAACCAAAACTATCATTAAAGGCGCTTTCCAGTATGGACTTTCATATGACGTTGCAAATGGTTGTTTCGTGAAAATGATTTGCAACAAACATCGCATTGATAAGGGCGCTCTCCAGTGTGGGCTTTCATGTGAGTTTGTAAATTGCTGTTTTGTGAAAATGATTTGCAACAAACATTGCATTGATAAGGGCGCTCTCCAGTGTGGGCTTTCATATGAGTTTGTAAATTGCTGTTTTGTGAAAATGATTTGCAACAAACATTGCATTGATAAGGGCGCTCTCCAGTGTGGACTTTCATATGTTTCTTCAAAGTGCTGTTTTGTAAAAATGATTTGCAACAAACATCGCATTGATAAGGGCGCTCTCCAGTGTGGGCTTTCATATGACGTTGCAAATGGTTGTTTCGTGAAAATGATTTGCAACAAACATCGCATTGATAAGCGCGCTCTCCAGTGTGGACTTTCATATGAGTTTGCAAAGTGATGTTTTGCAAAAATGCTTTACAGCAAACACTGCATTGATAAGGGCGCTCTCCAGTGTGGACTTTCATATGTTGCTTCAAAGTGCTGTTTTGTAAAAATGATTTGCAACAAACATCGCATTGATAAGGGCGCTCTCCAGTGTGGGCTTTCATATGTTGCTGCAAAGTGCTGTTTCGTGAAAATGATTTACAACAAACATCGCATTGATAAGGGCGCTCTCCAGTGTGGACTTTCATATGTTGCTTCAAAGTGCTGTTTTGTGAAAATGATTTACAACAAACATCGCATTGATAAGGGCGCTCTCCAGTGTGGACTTTCATATGTTGCTTCAAAGTGCTGTTTTGTGAAAATGATTTACAACAAACATCGCATTGATAAGGGCGCTCTCCAGTGTGGACTTTCATATGTTGCTTCAAAGTGATGTTTTGTGAAAATGATTTGCAACAAATTTTGCATTGATAAGGGCGCTCTCCAGTGTGGGCTTTCATATGAGTTTGCAAAGTGATGTTTTGCAAAAATGCTTTACAGCAAATACTGCATTGATAAGGGCGCTCTCCAGTGTGGACTTTCATATGTTGCTTCAAAGTGCTGTTTTGTGAAAATGATTTGCAACAAACATCGCATTGATAAGGGCGCTCTCCAGTGTGGGCTTTCATATGTTGCTTCAAATTGCTGTTTCGTGAAAATGATTTGTAACAAACTCGACATTGATACAACAGTATACTTGAGTGAGTCTTTAAATGAACTTTCATGTTTGTTTTTTGTGTAAAAGATTTATCATAAACAGTGCAACAGAAATGTTTTATTTTGTTATTTCCAACAATTCCTGAACATTTATCTTCTATACTATTGCTCTCATGATTTGCTAAGTTTTTATCAGGAAATTTCGAAGCCAATTTGTTGTATTTCTCATGTGAGTTTCTTTTATTTAAGTTTTCAGAATGAACAACCTCAAAATCAGATATTGAATTCCCTTCTGTCTCTGACTGACGGAAAACATTGTTTGACATGAGAGTAAATGTTGCATCTGTCTCAGTCGGGGAAATCTCAATATCCTGCAACAAAAAAGATTTCTCTTCAATAGCTTCAAGATGAGCTACAACTGATGCCTTCTCTGAATGAACTTCCTGAATAGAAATGCTAGTATCAGATTCAGACGGTGTAGCTGATGGTTGCATTGTTTCTTCAAATTGCATTGCATTGTTTATGGTTTTAGTTCTTTTTGTTTCTGCAAGAAACTTTAAATACTTGTCTTCCATGTTTTCTTGCATTTTGGCAAATTCCAACTTCTTACCATCTTGTTGCACAGATTTTAATTCCTTTAAAATCACATCACTGATTCTTTTCAAAATAATCTTGACATTCTTACCACTTGAATGACACTCCATACTAAACTATGAGGTTGCTAGCTAAAACAAAACAAAAAATGATGGTTAAAGTAGCGTTGGATGGATACGTTTTACATACGATACGTTTTCGCTATTTTGTTGTTTTTGTTGCAAGCAACAAACTAGTAATGTCATATACAACTATCTCTTGAACACACAGGGTACTGCAGAAAATACATCTGAAAACATCATTTTGCCGTTGTATCATCAACATTTACATTAGAATTGCTAGAGATATTATTACTACTTTCAGGATATCTTGCATCAAACAAATTACACCTATTTGTACGTGAATTGAAAGGCGTTGAACTATGTCGTCGACCAATATACTTATGATAGTGACGAGAAAAAGAAGTAAGAATATTATACTTAGAATTCATTAATGAACTAAGCCGTTGTATTGACAGCTTAAATTTCTGTAGAGAAATTAGTTTATACGTAGAACGTAAATAAAACCTACATATACGGTATACCGCACAGGGTGGTCTTTTTGCCTTAGGAAAACAAAATTTTTGCAACGTTACAATCATCTTTCAATACAAAATCGTAAAACAAAGTTTTGCACAGGAGCTCGAATTACAACGTCAACCAACAGTGCATTTTTGGTTCAGCGCTGAGTAGCCAAAGCCCAGGAATAAAACGCGACGAAATTCTAATGAACAGGGAAGCTGGCGGCACCGCTCTTACGCGTGGCAAAATCTGAAAATAAATTTACAATTTCATTTGAAAAAAAAAGAAAACTTTCCACTTGTACAAAATAGCAATGAAAAGCATGACAAGAAAGGTGAAAGAAAACTAACGCAAACTATAAAATACACAAATGCTGCAATCCCTGTATTGCGTCACTGAATAAGTCCAAGTTTGCCAACCTGAGAAAGATGGCCATAAATCTACGTGTTCTGTTCGGGACTACATACATTTATGAGCAAACATTTTCGACCATGAACATTAATAAGACAAAGCTGCGTTTCAATCTATTCAGGAATCCGGCCCGCCAAGTACTTTATTTTCTCATAACAGGCCCGCCGACCTAAGAAGTTGCCCGCCCCTGTGCTAAAGCTATGAATTTTCAAAATATACGGTAGGCTAGTCCAGGCTACATACGGCATCGGCGTATCCTACGATGTATAAAGAGTCCTAGCCCGTATAAGTTCTGTATAACGTTAGAACTAGGCTATTTTTACAAATATACCGTACTGGAGACAAGACAATTGTCGATACAACTCCGTCACAATTCAGGACCACTGTTGGGACTGGGTCCCTGGCCTTAATGGCGGATTCACAAAGTTTCAATTTGGCTTCAGGTTCAGGTCCAGAGGCGAGTTGAGCGATCTAGTGTTTTTATAGGATATCTATGGTCAGGACACGCAATAACAAAGCTATTTGGAGTTTTAGGAGACACAAATCATATAATTCATTATCACTTAAGTCTTAAATCATATAGTTTGAATAAACAACAATGTTAATTTGGAGGTTACTACTTGGATGATTAAAACTTACAACATTTTCGTTATCTGGCAGTGTTGTTTTATTTCAAGAGTTACCTGTACATTGAAGTTAGGCAATAAAGCGCAGCCCGTCAATTATGTGATGTCGATGGATTGTACAAATATACAATTAAAGCGCCACCTTGTGTTGTAAATTTGACACAAACTAATTTGGAATGAATTGCGACAAAAGTTATTTACATTTGTTACGATATGATTGAGTTATCACAATCTAGGATTGTGTGAGTTTCTGGCCTTATATTTAGAAGCTGTGTACATTTTGATGGCAATAAAGCACGAACGCAAAGCAATGTCATTCACTGTAAAACGATTTGATGACGTGTAAATTACGTCACAATGACAAAAACTCTTATATTTTTCTGACACAAAGAAGTTGGTAGAATATTTGGCAGAGCAGCCAACTCATCAATATGGAAGATATTCTTTCTGAAATCAGTGATTGTCTTGTCATGAAGTGAGGTCGATTCAGAGCGGCGGTGGCCGTAGGGGTGCTGGGGTTTGATTTAGTCAGGCTGCCCCCACTTTCTGGGCGAAGTCTAGGCATGGCATCCTCCGGCACACTGTGATGGTGGGGCATATAGATTTGCTTGGGCTTGCTAAGTAACGTCGTGTGACCTTTATTGGGTATCATCATAGGGTCAAACGCAGGTGGCATTTTCCCCTCATAGGGGTCCCGGGATTAGAGTAGGTATTACGTATAGGGGATATTGACCCCTGTAGTAGCTAGGCGTGTTGAGATCGCCACGGGGCGGTATTTGCACGGGGGCACTGTGGGTATTGAACCCGTTCCTCGGTTCCTCCTCCTGGGGGGTTTAAGTTAGAGTTTGTTTCGAATCATCTTTGGGTCCCTCATAGATCCCGTGTGACGCAGGTTCTTGTTCTTCGTGAATTGCATGTAGAAAGGGGTGGTAACGGGTGGGGCGTGACATGGCAACGTGGCCGTTGGGTAGTCCTGTTATGAGTGGAAATTTTAAATTCAGTTTTTTTGTTGCGTCATAAAGGTAAATCGAGCGGTAAGCGGGATAGTCGCAAGTAAAAACATTTTAGCTTAGTTGTTTGTGAACAATCTCCAATAAAAAATTTAGCTAAAGTTAAGATTTAGTTTCATCTCATAGTGTAACTCACCCATCATTTGCTGTTGGGCTGATTCCTCGAAAACCTCGTTCTGTGGGACCTGGTACTGGGGCTGCCAATTGATCATCTTCCTTCTGTCAAGACTGTGGTCGTCCAATGTCCATGGGTAAGCGCTGACCGTCGAACGCTTTTCTGGGTGTTGGGTTGGGTTGTGGGGGGTTTGGCCAACCTGCTGGTATGGGGGTTGGTGGTTTGGTGGGTTTTGCACCGGTGAGGGCTTTGCAACGTAGATGGGGTACTGCTGCTGATCGTACCGCCCTGGCATGGTGTCGGCAACTTGGAGGGAGTGTTGCTGCAACAGCCACTGAGCCCCCAGAAGAAAATGACCCACTGTTTTGGCCCTTTGGTTGTCGATGACTACATAATAGTCAACCTGAGGAAAATGTTGAAGGTCATCAGTAGGGCCCGCAAAAGTCAATAAAGTCAAAATTTTTTAAAGACCTCGTCTGACCACGAATCAAAGAATAAAGTTGTTTTCAGCACCTAGGGGATTGTTTCTAAGAAGTTTATAGGTCAAAATAAAGTCAAAATTTATAATAAAGTCAAAATTTTCAATAAAGTCAAAATTTGTCAAATTATGGCTTTTGACAAAGTTTTTGTGTTTCTTGAGAGTAATTTTTGTAAAAATCCTCGTGGAAGCATTGTAAATCAGGATCTGCGACACAATTAAACCATATTAACCCATAAAAGCAGGAAATAAGTCACAATGCCCACTTGGATCAGCAGTAACTTTTATTTCAAAAAGCTATTGAGAAAAGACAGAAATTTCAAGCCTGAAAATGTTAAAAATTACATGATGCTGTATTACAATAAATAAGTTGAAACACTTTTCTGTAGTGCTTTCTTTAAAGCCGCTTGAAGGGGGTTACATTACTTCTTCCCTGTTTAATTTGCTGTTTATTAGAATTTACCATGCAGAGAAAATCGAGGCAAAGTGCCCTTTTCACAAGGACAAAATAACACAAGCTACCTAAATCTATCGCCAAAAAACACGACGCACTTTTTATAATCCAAAAAACACCTGACCTTTCGACAAAATATTACGTTTGGGTCTGAAATCGACAAAATATTATGTTTCAAAATATGTCACCTACCTGCTTGCTTCTTCGGTCTGTGACGTCATAATATAAGGGATGTTTGGAGGAGAGGACCAGATCATTTGAGTGGAATGTTCCCATTTCTGCACCACTCAGCGCGCTCGTTTCCTTGATTCGTCGCGTTCTACGCGATTCTTTGTGGGTTGAAGTTCGATTCCTATCACCAGAGCACATTATGATGTCACATGGAGTGCAAAGACGCGCAATCAAGCAAAGCAAATATTATGACGTAATAAAGCTACCTTGCATGGCTGCTCGTGCTTGATTGCCGCGACTTTGATGCGTTTCTGCTGTTAGATTGGTTCGAAGATGTCCTGACGTCATTTCCGTTGGGCAAGGTCGTCTGAAAGAAGAGATAACAATCACATCACGATCACGTTATGATATATGAAATAAGAGATCACGAGTAGGTGGCCATGATCACATGAGCTTATAACGATGAGACCCAACACAATGTTGAGTTGATGACGCAAATGCTCACCAGGATGACGTCATCCTTCCTGGACAACTTCCCGCCGCAATATCCCCTGTGGAGGGCGCACAAGCACACACAGAAGACGACACCGACAACAAAAGCGACCAATAGAAAAACGATCCCAATCGTGAACTCTGACGTAGTCGCCCCAGACACGTCATGCAACATAACCGGAGCGACAGTGATATTGTATGACGTATCATTTACGGCTGGTTCCACTTCATCATTTTCAAAGGAAGTGAGTGTGGCACCAATAGAGGGCGCTGCACGACAAAAAGACAATTTTCACTTTTTAATTTCAGCCGTGCGATGATTGGTTAAATTATAATTGACGTGACAAACCTTCCACGTCTGTGGCGTGGACGTTGCACTCCTCCATCCCGGCTACATTCCCTTCCAACACGTCCTGGCGTGGTTGCGCGCCACTCGTACTGTTGGCGTGATACTGGCTGTCGACTACCACGCAATTCTTCCCGTCCCACCCACAGTAAGGGTCCCGGGATTTGATGCAACTCCTGGAACAACAATCGACCGGGTTACAATCTGCCGCGATCTACGCGCGAGCTATTTCCTTGCTCACCTGCCACATGAGGTGTTGAGGGCACAGAGCGGGGCGCGAATGACGCAATTCTCGAATGCGACCAACATGGACCCGGTTGGTTTGTCGAGATTTATCGAAAGGGCCCTCCTGTAACAAACAACAATTGTGACATCACAAACCTCTACTTCAATCGGTTGACATAGAAACAATATTGACGCACTTGTTCCCAGGTCCGCATCTGTCCTCGCTGTAGACCGACCTCTCCTCGATCAGCACCGACTTCGTCCCCGCTCCGAGGAGAACCTTCAGAATTCGTCCATCGTCAGTGCCCGCGATGAAGACGGTGTAGATGGGGGTGGTGCCCACTGTCGTGTCCACCACAAGTGAGGTCAGGAAGTCTCTGGAAATTTGAAATTCTTTCAACTCCGAAGAATTCTCAAATGAACAGAAGCTCTACGAGTCTACGGGACCAGTTGGTGGCGCTATTGTTCGTATATTATCGTCACTTACCCGGAGTTTGTCCGCGCATAAAGAGGAATCGCGTTGTGTGGTTGCGTCACGTTTCCATGGAGATCCCACGCGTTGACGCTCTGGTACATTATGGGATGCATACGCATGAAGTTGAGACTGTGGACAGATAATTTGCTTGGATCGCTAGCACAGCTGGGAATGAAAAAATACGTCATAATTACTAACCCTTGTGCATAGCACGATGATCAAGTATTACGTCAAAAAAGACGTAATGATACGTCATAAAGTATGATTTACCTGGCCACGTGAGGATTGGGGGAGTGGTCCTGCTGAGCCCAGTATTGTGAACTAGTCTTTGCATCGGTGAATTTCTCATAAAATGCGCCGTTCATGGAAGCTTCAATATCCGGCAGAGAGAATGCGCAAATGGCCGATGCAGGGATGCTGTTGCTGTGAGGAGAGAATTCAATGTGATGTGGTTGAGCTTAGGTTAAGCTGCTGGGTGCCTTCATACTAGGTCGAGGTTTGTGAATATCCAGCCCAACAACAACCCACCTGGGCGTGCTCATGAGAGCGAAAACCATCTTTGTCTTGCCGACTTTGTACCACTTGTCCAACGTCACCAGCTCAGTGACGTCACTAAGCTCGTTGAAGTAGAACGGCGGTTGTCCTGGCAACGAGCAGTTCAGTCTCGCTTTTAGGAATGACGAGAACTGATTCCTCAAATTGCGCCATCCACCGTCGTTCTTGCAAACTTGACCGATGCGCGTGTAAACTTGCTGTAGCGAAAATATTAATTTAAATTTCCCGCCACTTTTAAATTACTGCCGATTATATGAAGTAATTTAACGTACCTCTGATTTATCCTCGACGGAGATCTCGGTAAAAAACGAATAAACTTTGTTCAAAGACATGCCGCCGTCGACGAATTTAACGAAATGGGGGGCTGGAACATAACAACCATAATTTATGGTCATTAACTGGCAATTAGTAACTATTTATTAACGAACACCAAGCATTAAAATTTTAATAAATCTTAGACGATAACATTTTTCATTTCGACGAAGTTCTACCAAGAAGACTTGGCGTGACAAGTTTTGGACATAGTCCCTTGTTTCTTTCATGATAATAGATTCTATTACATATCATTACGTCACATAGAGGTCGGGTTTACTTCAGCAAAATGCTTATTGTTGCGTGAAGGCTATAAAAACGACAAGTACCAAACAAGGAAATGCAAATCTTGTGCAAACGCAGGTTGACCATCCAGGGCATCCGGCAATGAGCGCCATTACCTGACTTGGTGCATTTGAGACATGCAAGTTTTCATGTCGACGTTGCATTTGAGACGTTTGAGTGACGCATTTGAGACGACGTTGCATTTGAGACAACAGTTTTCATGTCGACGAAGTTCAACCAAGAAGACTTGGTGTGACAAGTTATTATGAGATCACAATCTCGGTGTCAGCGAACAGAAGAATGAAAAAGCGGTTTCACTCCCCGAATCCAGGAAAGATCGCGACAATCAGTTTGAAGAAAGCTTGATGTTCGCCTTTATTCGATTTTTGCTGAATCGTCTAAATCTGTCGCCAAAATAAACCTGAGCTGTGAAGTTATTATGACAACGAATGAGTGTCGCGTGTTCTTTACGCAACAATTGGAAGCGGGATTATAGTGACAGGACGTTTGGGGCTGGTCAGAAAATGACTTATAAAAAGTCAACAGGAATCAAAATCACGGCCGACTTAATCCATGTATGGCGGAATAAATACAACTCTACCTCGTCACAATAAGGATCTTGTTGGAATAAGACGACTGAGATTAGATGCGAAGCAAAACTCAACAATAGGCATTTTCTCGTCATAATCGCAAGACAAACAAAGAAACAGAGTCAAATATAGGAGACTACTATCTGCATTCTGCACGCTCCAGCGAGCACAGGGTTGAGGCTGAAAATAACTGGGTTTGACTCGACGCTCTACGGCTGGAATACTTGGCGTTAGGTGTAATGACGTCACGCTTCAGTGATCACGGTTACGGATCATTGCACACGAGCACGGTTCAGATGTTAAATAAATAAAGGTAGTTTCTACCTACAAGGGTGTCATTCAGCGAGTTAAGCCAAGGCGCAGTGCCTTGCCCACCACAATATTTACAGTGCAAACTGCAAACGCGGATAACTCACCGTTCAAGAAGGTCGCTTCACCGCTAGCTGTCCGCAAACTGGTGTCCCACCTTCTGCTGTGAACATTTCGGACGACTGATGAGCGGAATATGAGGGGATCGTCCCCGCAGAAGCCTGCCTGGGTCGCCGTGTACAGGTTGTCGCCTGCGTAGAATGTGCAAAGAACATTATTCCTCGAAACGACTTGAGATTTCGCTCAATTCTTAGCCTGAGCTGATCGTGTTATTTTCATTATTTTCACAACAAAGTCGCGCGAAATGTCGAGTTTTAATTGGATTCGCAAATCATAAATAAAACGGTTCATCTTCAAATAAATTCTACATATCGGACGAACCTGACACAAGGCTTGCTACGTCATAATCCGGGTCATATGGACAGCTCAGCTTTCCTTCAAATTCCTGATTCAAATAAGACAAATTCCCGCCCTCTGTCAGCTGAAAGTTCGAGAATCATTTTTAAGTTTACAGTAAAAACCATCCGGTTGTTGAAAAACTTGCTGCATATCCAAAATATTGTGACATCACAATAATCCAATAGTGTTACCTCATAATATCTACAAGTAGGACTGAAAGATTTGGTCGAACAGACAATCACTCTTCGGTTGGGGGATTCCCCGTCGTGGACCTGCTTGAAAATTTTGATGAAATTTTGGCATTTTTTGCTGGTCTGACCCTTTCTCTGGCACAACTGGATGCTTGCGTCATCAGACTTCCACGTCATTGCCTGCAACGTATTGCGAGTGTTATAATCTGCGATGCTGTGGAATGGCTTACCCACGTCATCTTTACAACGAGCTTATTATTGACAAGAAAATATGCGCCTCGAAGCTCGCTACGTTATATCTAAGACATTTTCATCACGTGACAACTTGAGATTCTGAAGTTGTTATTACGTCACTAAAGAAGTTTGAAAGAGAATCATGAAGTTTGCATTTTAAGTTTTTCCAGAAAAACAATATAAACGTGTTTGGCGCATGATGCTAAATATGTGCATTGTTTGCTCAAAAATGATGTTTATTTTGTCTTAGTTCTTCTGAAATCATAAAATCAGGTGGTTGTGGGCAATCCACATTCCAGTATCACCAAAATCATTACAACGCGAATCATGCTTAGCTGAGTAAAGTCAAATGCGTCACCTGCTTGTAAGTAACTTCGCCGGTTCCGCTTGACTGATTCTTCAAATCCAGGACAAAAATATTATCCCTGCGCAGAAAATAAAAATTGAAATAAACACAAAACCGTTGCATGACGGTTAAAATCATTCAAGCATGACAACGAATGAGTTGTGACGCAATTCAGCTGCTAGCGCTACTTTGAAATGGTTGATCTGTTGCTGTGCTTATGCAGTGCCCTGTATGGTATAAGGCCGGGCTTGAATAACAATTATTTTTTCAACGTAATAATTGCCAGAACAAATAGATATTTGGTTAAACTTAAACGAATCTTGTAGGCGCGCGAACATAGCGGAGGAAAGTATCTGTAGAAAAAAGAACCAACTTCATCATTTCGGAGTGCTTCATACGAAGAGACCACTTTGTGTAGCATTATTACCCCACAATAGACGCTTTCTTACGTGTAAAAAACTTGTATTATGACCGACAAAGACAACAATGCGTCATAAACCTATTGAACACTGCAAACGCATTAAGTTGTAGTGATAGCTGATGTTTGAAGACCCAGTGCAGGTTTATGTTGAAAACAAACGCAAAGATGTCTCGGAGAACATGTACCTCGGTTAAACGTTAAACACAAGCTCCTTATGTTGGCAAGAAATCGTAAAAGTACTAAGCATTAATATGAAATATAGCAGAGGTAAAGAGCTTCGTTAGAACAAACGAAAGTATTTGTCTTCCCCCCCGCTTATATCGAACCTCGTGGAAAGTGATTCAACGAATTGAGTCTTCACACCTCGCAGGTATTTTCAATATGAGCTGAGAACTCCAAAACCTTCAAAGTCACAAAGTACAAATGCCACTGACCTGGCGTAAATGTAGTGATATCCACCAATGTTGGTCATGCCTTGAAAGTTCTTCAACAATGGGAGGGTTTTGGTGGACTGGCCTGTTTTTTTGCTGCCACGAAACACTTGAAGCCACGTAGAATCTGGAAAAATACGTTTTCATATTCATCAGATTGTGGTCAAACTGCTGATTTGTCTAAATATTGTTATTACACCAGTCTTCTAAAAGAGCTTCTTGCAGAAAGTTTGATCGCCTTTATGCCAAGTCGCCATAAAATATAAATCACGTCCACTTCAAGCAAACTTGCACAGAATCGAAAACTAATCGTCAAATTTGGAGAATTTTCTCCTGAACAAACCAATCCCAAACAATAAACGATCGCGATTTGTTGAAACAATTCTACAAAGCTGAGCGATTGACTCGAATTTATGAGGCGTTAAAAGCGAAATGAAACAAACTCGATTTTAAGGAAAATTTCAACATGACTTCAACTAAGTTCTAACACTTCTACTTGTGGGAGACCTGAAATCTGCACTGAACTCGAACAAGTTGTTTCCTTTGACGTCATAACATGTATAAATTTTGTCATAAACACTTAAAGCAGAGTTTATTTGGTAGACAGAGGGGCGAAGGGTTTATCGTAATCCACATAATCCTTGATTACGCCTTAAATTATGGATAATATCATAATATGGGAGATTGGTGTCATATGAAGTGAAAAGTGACGTCACTCCGATTTATTTAAACAAACACATATTGTTGGAACCCTGGCAAGCAATCTACCTACATTATGACGTATATATGACGGTACAAACCTTCCAACTTATAAACGTTGATTGGTTCTTTATCTGTAGGGATTCTTCCCATGGATGACTGGATCAGACATAAGATGATATTCACAACGATCAGTGCAGTAGAAACACGCATTGTATCAAAATTAATGAGGCTTTATGATGAACTCCAGTGAAAATACGGTTTAGTCCTCCATTGGTGGATCAATGGTCGCAATTAAACGTCAGATATCAAATCAACACACAATACTCGTAATACGAATCCTAAACAAGCTACAAAAGAATTTCAAAGCAGCTCGTTGATCTTAATTTGAATTGAAAGATATACGTTAGTCCCATCGTATAGAATATAGATAACTGGACTCCACTGACTGGGAACACGACCTACAATGAGCGTTTAATCGAGTTAGGAATCGTTTGCAATAAAACAAGCGCTTCCACAATTATTCTCAGTCCGACATCGGTTGTTATTAAACAGGCAATGAAAGAGATACCACTACGTCACAATTCATGAAAATGTGAATTGTTTAATCAATTAAATAAAATATCTTACAATGAGGAAATGAAAAGGAAATGACTCATAACAATAACTTCGCAAGATATTTAAGGAAATAAAATCTAAACAATTGCTTGATATGAAGCTTAATAGAACAGACAATTATAAAGAAAGTTAAAAATTTTATTTATAAATAGCTGCGATATGCACGAAAGCTTTGTTCTGACTCAATGTTACAAAACGCATATAAGATTAAATGTAACAAGCACATGTCGCCTTATGGAACAATGCAATGAAATTTCAATTAAATTTATTTTAAATCAATTTAAATTTAACCATCAAGGTGGCTTCTCAAAGGATGCCAGACCGGTAATACATTTATACATTGTACGTAAAGTGCGCGAGGTTGTTAATAAATATGGCCGACATTGAACGAGCAAAATTTTGTTGCGCCGCGGAATTTTGTCGATGTCGAACCCGGTGAGACTTTACCAATTATAACGAGGTACTACCAGGTAAATATTCCTGTGTCAGAAGCATTGTATTGGGTGAATGGGACGATTACAACGTGTTACTATAAATTAAGGCAGGGATGTCCAACCTGCGGCCCGCTAGTCATTTTCACTCCAAAAGTATGTATTTTATGTACCCATTTTTCTTGAAATTTAATAGGTTTTGCGGCCCATTCAACTATTTCAAGAGACAATGCGGCCCACTATAATAAAAGGTTGGACATCCCTGAGTTAAGCATTCCTTGTGTCAGAAGCATTGCGAAGTCATTTCATGACAAATATATATAAAAATGCTTCAAAGCGCATTATTAGATTTGATTACAAATTCCTGGACACCAGTTGCATTTTTAAATTGCCGTTTTCAAAATTCAAATTGGAAAGGTTATAACTGTTCGTCCATGGTAACTTTTTATCGAGATCATTATATTCCTTATCGTCGTGTTTCACTCATTTTTCTGTTATGCCTTTCACTAGTTTTACGGTTTTGATGCTAAAAGTATAATTTTCTTTATTTTTAATCGAAATTTCTTGATTATTTTTCTTTCGTTCCTTACGCATCATCACAATTTTTACCCTTTGAAATGAATATTAGATTATTTAGCACATATAACCGGAAACATATGTAAGTACTCGGTTAAACACTCTAGCACCCACTTACTGTTTTCACAAAGACGGCAAATAGGCTACCAGGTCTTTTGAGCACCTGAGCACATTAACTGACAAATTTACTTATTAAATTTATTTATTTAGCGACCTATGAAATAGCGTTATGAAAGTAACCTACGTTATTATACGTTTCTTGATCAGCAGATGCGGTTATTTGTAAAATAGATAAAAACTAATCAACGTGTTAACCTCTAACTACCACTGAAAATATCTAACACAGAACTCTAGCTACCACAGAACTTAAAGGTTTTCTGTCTTCAAACAGTGAAAACTGAAAACTTTGGCTGCAATGTTTTATAAAAGCAACTCCAGTGACTAAAGAAATTAGTAAACATTGAACAATGATTCAAAACCACAGCGGGTGACACAAAAAGCAACGATTCAGAAAGTTATCAATTTTACTATTGAATTTTAGTTCAATTTTAACGGTAGCGATTTGAGGACTGACCGAACTGAAACAACGAAGAACTGCAGCAAAGTCGGTAAATGTTTCGGCTGTGCTATTTGCTATCTGAACTTATATTATATTTTAAAAACTTGTTCTCTTCATAAACAACCTTTGATTGATCACATTCAGTATGGGAAAAAAGTTACGCCTAATAGGTCTCGGCCAATTTGGAATTTATAATTCTCTCTGGGGAATAAAGATTTTACCGCTGTGGCTATACCAAACAATTAGACGCATTTCATAGGTTTCGACTGTAATAAATAATAATGATAGAAATTTACTTTATTTTGTGTAATATAGTGAGAATCTAACTCTTTTTAAGGTTTGAGATTACAACACCTAGTTATGAACCCTGGTAATAAGTGCGAGGAGAATTAGATTAAGACTTCATACTTCGCTACAAAAGGGCCAAAGGAAATTTTTCAATTAATGTGAAATCAGGTGAAATCAGTACAAAACTCCACTCAACTCAGGTGAAATCAGTACAAAACATTAATTAAAATTAGTATGAAATGAAAGACCTGCTATTTGCCGTCTTTGTGCAAACAGTTAGTGGATACTAGAGTGTACGAGGATACCACCAACGTCAACTTAGGATGTAAAATGGGTCATCGATCTGCGTTTGTGGTCAGTCAAGGTTCACTTGTGAGAGTGCCGGATAAAGCACGTGGTGAAGGCTGTTTCATATCATGCGTGTGTTCAGCAAATGGTTCTCTGCGCCCGTGCACTAAACTGCCCTGCACCGATGTACAGAAACCCTGCAAGCTTGCCGGTCAACTAAGAAGTAAGTATATTCAGTAAAAAAACAAACCGCGCTTCTATGGGCCGTCTTTTCCATTGCCAATGTTATAGGTTTACCACAAATATAACAATTAGGCTATAATATGTGGTTAAGCTATTTATGGAAAAAAGTATCCTTTTGCAAAAGGATATGCGATATTTTCCTTGGGATAAGTTTTGACATTTTCTTATTGGTAAATAAACACTTCTATCAAAGGTCACGGCAGCAGTTTTAAGGTGGATTGCAACTTTTGTAATTGCTTTGCGGGAAATGTCACTTGCACCACTCGTCAATGCCAGGCTACAGATATCCAAAAAGGTGCTTTTACGGGTAAGGCATAGCTAAATAATGTTTCTTAGGTTTACTTTATCACTTAAGTAAACCGAAGCATATATCCTTTCTCTGTTGTTACCAGCAGATCTCTCTCCATGAACAGCTACGTGGTTTGCGATTTTTTTGTTGCTTAGCCTCGCGGTGGCAGCAAAGCGACGCTCGTCTTGACATTCCAAACAATGCGTAACATTGCCGACGAGAATGAATTGTGTTGGTTCATGCTTAGCTTTTGCGCTGTTGCGTATATCTGGACCGTATCCACATTCCACACTATTGGGAATAATTTGGGACTCTTAAATTTTAAAATATCCAAAAAATTACTGTAACTTATAAGAACTGTTGAAACTCCCGATGCAGACTTTATGTTGATTGGGGGTGACACGTCACAACAAAGATGTTAAGAAGGCTTTTGTTGAAGTCTTTTGCTTTTTAAGTGATTCGGGAATTGAAGGTTTGTTGTTCATTTCTCACCGGCAGTCCGGCACTGACTTGAAAGTGGGAATTATTGAACACCAAGTTTTAACGCCGCATATTTTAACGCTTCGTTATTCACGTTAAACCTGTCCGTTTAATTGAAATATTAAAATAACAAAGACTCGCCCATTCAATTTCATTTTGCCCAACTGGCTTTCCCCACCGCCATTTTCTGCTTAGAAATATGGCCGACGTTTTCAAAACAATGATCAACGATTTGTTTCTCAGTCCAGAACTAGGCAGCTTCGAGCGCTGGATCAACGAAATCTCACGTCTTGTCTTCAGACTTTAGAATTCTGCTCATCAACCGGGTATGTCGATTTGATTTCAGCCATATTTTGCTTACACGGTAAGAATATGCACCTTTGGAGATGTATTTCTGTACTTAGTAGGACCTGTACGCCCCATCGCTCGGTTTAGAGTCAAATGGGCCAAATTTCAGCACTTTATTGTTGCAGCCAGAATGACAATGTCAATATTCTCATTGTCAAATCCGGCAGAATTATGAATGGTCAAGGCCAATAACTTTATTCTTGAAATGATTTCCTGACACCTACGTCATTGGTATATCTCCTTCCCTTTCTAACTATGGACTGTTTGACAATCATGTAGATTAGTGGACACGGTTTTGTTTGGCGTTTTTTTATAGCTACCTTTGCATTCTGTTCGCTTCTCGACACTCAGTGCAAACGGCAGTTCTCTTCCGTTGGTTGAACTGTCATTTTTGATTTTATTTATCAGAAAATTTTACTTCTGTGTGATTACTGGTCACTTGAGTGCGAGTCCTTTTTTATACTCGAAAGCTGGAGTTTTATTTCTCGAAATGACTCTTACATAATGCAGTTTCGGGTACAATTGCGCACTTCAAGCGATGTAGTATAATACGAAGCGTCAATTCTTTTGAAAGGCAAAAACAAATACGAATGCAATATTGACACAGCGTGAACTTTTAAGCAACAATAACTTACAAAGTAAGCACGAAAAGAAACGAAAAAAAGTTATAGAAAAGCAGAAAAAATTCGGAAATCTTTGAAAATCATAAACGTCCTGCGTCCATAAAAAAGAGCCCATATAGGTCAACCAAATGACATCAGCAACAATGACAGAGTTGGCTTACATCCATCTTGTCTTATATTGTTAAGTGATAACTACAGCAAATTATTGCTGCGCTGCAAACATAATTCACAGTTTTTGTTATCAAGGAATTTGTGGGAGGGAAATTAAATATATAATGTTTGGAAGTGGATTTATTATGTTTATAAACTCGGAAACTTATCGCTTTCAGCATTATAAAGATATCTATGTCGTCACAGCAAGGTTGGTCCAAGACTGTCGAAAAAGAAACAAAGTAAAAAGTTTACGCCAAATTTCCGAACCAGTTCACATGACCATGGATGGTATCATGGAAAACCGGCGTCATACAGTTTTCAAAATCTGTCCATTGCTCATTGGCATTTGGTTATAGTGGTCAGCGTGCGAGTTCGTGTACCTCTGTTGCTGACCAGGCGTGTAATGCATCAAGACTGGCTGTGGCCTGGCCTGGTAGCCAGGCATGGTCACCGGGTTGTTCAGTTGGTAAGTCGTCGCTGGGATCACAGTAGTCGTGGCTATTGGCCTCTGATGGAACTGGTTGACTACCGTATCGGTGGACCGGACTGGGTAAACGCATTCTTGTCGTCGGCTTGTTAGAACAGACCCATGGCCGGTCGTATACGTCGGATGATCGTTGTAAGGTCCATCGTTCGACTGGCAAGTGCTACTGCTTGGTGTCGTACTGCAGCGCATTAATTCTTCACTGTTCACCATTGGCGCGACGGAATGCATAACCCTGGCCGCAGTGGTGCAGCACTTTTGCATGTCTATTGGGTGATTTTGCGGAACCCCGCTGACACTTCCGTCGGAGTTGCTACTCCCCAACGACCCCGTTTTGTTTGGGGTACCCACCCGTTGAGGAGAAGCACCATTTAATGGGTAACTGTGCGTGGGTGTGTGATAGACGTCACCGTTTTGCCCCAACAGGGGTACGCTGGTCTGCTGCTGGTATTGCCGCCTTTGGTGGGTCACCGTGGGTACAATTTCTTGGTCACCCGTTTTACCGGCGACATATTCGGCGTGACCCCGACTTCCAACGCTGCGGTTATCCGCCTGTTTCAGTTTCCTCTTGTTTCGGTAACAAACAAAGAAGAGGATTACAAGGATGAGGATGATGAAAGCTCCCAGACTTGCTCCCAGAGTAGGATAAAGAAGTTTGAAGTCGGAATCCGTTTTCGGATCAGCCACCGGGGCATTACCTCCACTTGGTTGTTTTACTATGTCACAATCGTCTCCGGTTTCTTGGCCAGCGTTTGTGTTGTCGCCGTTGTCGCCGCCGTCGCCTTTAACAATCGTGTCGCCACCGTCTCCATCGCCTTCGTGCTCAGTGGTGACCTCTTCAACTGGTGGCTTGATTGTAATGGGCAGGGTGGTCACTTCGCCACACAGCTTGTCCTCCACGATGCGCCTGCTTTGTAATGACGTCTGAATGACGTCGGTGGAGCTGATACAGATCTTGTACCTTTTCCCAGGCTCGAGGTTCGTCACCGTGTAGGGGTGAGCCGTGGGGCGAATGCGGAATTCTCGGGGTGACCGATCGATGATCCCGTTGGGGAATATTTGTGCAACTGACACCTTCAAACGCTTTCTAGTGCTGGGCAGCATGATCTGTACCGAGTTGGGTGTTAGCGTGTCGCTTTGTATGATCAGCTGAGGTCTGAAGGCTGTGTTGCTTGCTATTGCAGTTGTGCTGGTTGTTGTAGAAGTCGACGGGGTGGGCCGGTATAAGGGCTTGTCACAAAGCATGCCTTTGTATCCAGTTAGGCACCTACGCAAAGCAATCGGTTAAACTTACTTGATGATGTTATATAACACAGCAACCATCATCGAAACCGTAAACTTGTACATTCCTTTATTGATGCACACTCATATATTATTATTACGCATATTTGGCGACGACAAATTACAGTGCTAGCAAACGTGCTATAGGGCATAGGCTGTTATTACTATTGAACTAACATATGTGCCGTAGTTTTTGTTTTGGTGGTCTTACCTGCACACCGGCCGAAACGAGGTCCTGTTTATGTAACAAGTTGCTCCGTTTGCGCAGGCCATAGCTGCGCACAAGTCTATATTAGGTCTTCGACTTGTTGGGGAAGGTTGGGGTATGTTATTGGCGCCGCTGTGTTTTCCTGGTGACCCACTGGGTAGAAAAAATTACAATTAAGCCGCATACATGTTTGCGTTTGACCGCACACCCTAAATCAGGTGAAATTATTCGTAATTTTTTGTCTCAATCCTTGCCTGCAGTCCCGTTGGTAAAGCGCAATCAATGGACGCCCAGTGAGTTCCGGTGGTTGACTGCACTTCGCTTGGTTTACATTTCTGAACGCACCTCTAACGCGCCTGAAAAAATTAAGTCGTCTTTTAAATTTATTGTGACCTAAAAAGTCATTTAAATTTTAAAAGCGTATCTTGCATCAGGGTTATTCCATTGAAATCGCAAATGGTACAGATGTGCGTTGGTCACCTCATGAAATTTGTCAACCAACTGATGGCGCAGTCACAATTCCAAGGATTGTTGGTGAGATCCAAGAAGTTGAGATAAACCCCGCGGGGTATGAAGCCTTCGCTTAGGGTGGAAAGTTGTAAGCTGCCGAGATCTAATGTTTTCATTCTTCGCAAGTTAGTTAGGAAATTGCCGTCCAGTGTCGTAATGGGGTTGTGGGAAAGATTCAGTGTTTGCAGCGATGTCATGTTGCTGAAAGGTAAAACAGGCGTTTCGTTAAACTCACGATTTCCGCAAATAGGGCTTGAACGGGAAATTAAAAGCTCCTTTTTCCCCGAAATAATTCTTAGAGTCGTCTCGTTGAATACGTCCATGATTCTGACTTAATAACAGTGATTTAAGGATTTATTAAACGAATTTAAAATCGCAATTTGCGAACATTACAACGAAACCCGCGTCATTGAAGCATTGAACTGGCGGTTTCGCACGTTATAAAATTGCAAAGCAATTTGCCTCCAACGCAGAACACAACTTTATTTCAGCGATATTAGAATTCTTATCTGCGTTCTCAGCGTATCGATCGCTGTCTCAATGAAGCACCAAGACTAAGTGGCCTATCGATGGCTGTCAACGAGGACCTCGATCTTCATCGGAATTGTTGGTAACTTTTAAATACCTTCTGGCATCCGATTAATATTCACTGACGACGGGCCGGCAGTCAATATCGCGCCACTAGAAGCTGTGTAGCTAAATGGTGGTTTTATCAAAGCATACCTGATTATTTGCGGTACCCGGTGTATCTGGTTGCTGCTGATGTCAAGCACCCTCATGTTACTCAGACCCCCGAAAAACGTCGACGGCAACTGATTAAGACGATTTCTTGACAACTGAATGACACAAGATAAAGAATGATATCCCATACTGCTGTACAGACGTCACACACACAAAGTTAACACGCCAACAAAATTTTTCCTTTCAATCAAGCCCATTTCAAGCTATTCAAATCCGCCAACTTCTCCGACAGCTGCCATGACAACGCTTACCTCGAGGTGTTCCAGGTTGACCTGCCTGAGACCGTCTGGACGGAGCCGGACTAATTCATTGCCGCCCAGGCAAAGACGACTCAATGCCGGGCAGGCGACGATTTTAGGGAAGTCGGACAGTCGGTTGTTACTCAACTTCAATTCGAGTAAATTGCTCATGTTTTTCAACGCATCGCGGTCAATTGAGCTAATTTTGTTGTTTTCCAAGTATATTCTAACGACGTTCGGCATCCCTACATCAACAAGTTTATATTAATAGACTTCATTTACGAGTGAGGTTATAGTTGGATTGAAGAACAATGTATGACGGCATAATCAAGCGTCATTTATAACACTCGTTGTGGTAAGCTTCGACAACTTTAAGCTGTGTTCTAAGGAAATTTGTACAAAGCAGGATAAAAGCGGCCATTTTGTAATGGTATTTGTGAGCTGCTTTCCTACCTGCGAAAGCATTTCTTGGGATACTCGTCAAGCGATTGTCAGATAACTCGAGATTCTGCAGTTGTTTCAATTGCAAAAATAACGAAGGTTTGAAAGCGCTGTCATTCAGGCGGTTTGAAGATAGACTAAGTAGTCTCAAACTCTGTAGAAACGAATTCAAACATCAATTGACTATGCAGTTGGTAGTTGCGATGATAAACGCGTCCTAACAGTCGTTTGGAACATTTGTCGTGCTCATAGTCTCGTGCAAAAATCTTAACACCAGCATGTAATTAATGACGGTGGGACAGCACAGGTTCAGTCAAGGGGTCATTTTTTCAACCACGCCTGATTCTGCACCCAGTGAGTAACCCAGACTAAATATTTACCTTCAGTCGTGACAGCGATCCGTCAGGAATGGTCGTTATTTTGTTGTCAAACAGAAAAAGCATCCTGGTGTCAGCTGGTATATCCACCGGCACAGAGGTGAGTCCTCTGCTCTCGCACCACACTTCTTTGTTGTGGCAGTCGCACGCTGAAGGACACGCCACAATTGCAGGCACACCTGACGTCACGACAAGTAAAAACAAAAATGTTTGGCACAATAAATCCATCGCTGTAGTAAGAGGTTTCGTGCTGAATGCTTCTTTTGATAAATTGACCGCTGATTCAACGAGAGGTCAATTCGAGCCTGACTGGTCCGTGTAAGTCGTTCTGAGCGATTTGTTTATCTTAATTGTTTGTTTACCGCTGTCCATTTCTTTTCAACGAAACGCGGCGTCTTACACTCTCTGAGTTTTCTAAACTAAACTGTGGTAAACATCAACAGTCGAGTCGTGATCTGCAATGTTCAGCAGAAAATCGCCTATAGCAGCTATAAGTTCTATGATAAGCATCACTGCGAAAACAAATAAAATCAAAATAAGTATAAAATGAATCGTTTCAGGTTGATTCCAAATGCACAGCTACTGCAGTACTTCACCAATCAAATACGCTGGGATTAAAAACAAAGTGTTCACAACATTCTTACAAAGAGCTCACAACATTCTTACAACTACACGTCACTGCGCACAATCAAGGCGTAGTAATAATAAAATTAATTAATAAAAGAGTAAAACCTTTTTTCCTCTCGGGCGGTCGGCTTAGTCTGAGCGAAGGAGCGTCTGAAGAGATCGGTCAACTGCAAAGGGCCGGCCTATTTTTCTGAACGACTTTTGGATTAAAAGTCAATTTGTTGATGGTAAAAATCATTTGGCCGCGAAGTAAAAGGCGCATTTAAACTTTATTATCTTCAACATCACTGTCTGGTCTCTTTCTAGCGAGCTTAATGCAGAAGGATATACTTTTCAACGCTTTGAATTTGTCTTTAGCCAGATATGCGCCAGTAACATTCACGCATGCCATGACGTTGCCGTTGTACACGTCTGTGGAGAAGCCAAGACTGAACTTATTGACCATAAACAGCCATGCACTTCTAATTATTGTTGTGTCACATTTGGCTGCAGCTGGAAGCCCAGCTAAATAGTCGAGGTCCTGCCTCAAGATCGACTCAACAACTGACATAGGTCAGGCGCGTCATCCATGTAATGCTTTTTGTGGCGGCGGTAACTTATTAATGACAAAATGTGAAGAAATATTTGCTAACTTTTGCCGATGACCCCACAACCGGTTATAGACGTGATCTAGTTCAAGGGCGTATGCTTCGATTCAGCTCTGCACAGACACCTTGTCTTGCTCATAAACGCTTTTTTCCTGAGTTTGTAGTCCTTGAAATCTGATCCAAGATAGCGTCGCCAGTAATATCATTCCACCGCTTGAATTAAGAACGACTATTCCCGCCTTTTTATCACATTTTTGAATGTTTATTTTATCATAAGAAATAATTTTGTTTTCGCTTTGTGTCGACTGTCTTTTCATTCTCGGACTCTTTTGTTGGAATTGCCTCTGTGTTTTGCGCTGATTGTGAATTGTTTGTAAATTTTTCTCGGAAAAACAAAACATAAAACATAAAAAGATCCTCCTTTTGAACAGAGAGTAATAATAACGTCTGTTTTAAATCTGAAAGCTACGAATGACGAAACATCGTTTTAAAAGTAAGCAAACGAACTGCCGAAGCCTCTGTGTGGGGACATTTATATCGCGTCGCATAACGTCACTTTAAACACAATTTGTGGTATGATTTGCTCGGAAGTTCTTAATCATGACGAACACATTTGAAGGTGAATAATACAACAGCGGGAAAATTTAATCAAAATTTTGCTTTTTCCCACATCATTAAAAATTCCCACATCGTTCAAATATTGTAGTGGTTATGACGTTTGTCTTGTTATTGTATTATCGCCATTTATCAATCTATGACACCAACTCAATCCAAACCTGTTTTCTGAAACATCCCTAAATTCCTAATCGGCTTCGTTAGCTTCTCGGCCCACGTCGGCATTAAGAATAATACGGAGAGGAAATACATCAGGGCGGTGCTACATTGTGTCCGAACCCGAAGCTGTTCATTACGCACCTTTCCGACCTTCCCTTTTCCTGTCATAATAACCGGTTAGCCCCAAATCTCTTGTGCGGCGTTCTTCAAAGTCTTGATTTCAGAGCTCAAGTCACGTGACCAACAGCGACTACTAGAGTAACTAGACGACTGGACTTAGTACGGAAGTGCACGGTTTATAAACATAAGAGCCAAACTGCTAAACCCATATGTATGGTATACGCCATACGGCGAGCGTTGTTTGCAGCCCCGAAGTACATAGGTTTCCTGCAGCGTTTTGTACGTGACAGTTGGCCATTTATCAAGTTTTCTGATCTAAAGTCAATTCGATTCCAAATGAACCAAAACCGTTATTTTGAATGTCTGGTTATTGATGAGGTCTGTTATTAATGTCCATAAGGCTTTAAAATTTTTATAGGCTTAATGGATATCGCACCGGTCTGTTGTTATGCGCCGCTTGCCCATAAACGTTTAAAGCTCTTGGGGAAAGACTAACGATATTGTGAACAAATTTTTATAAAACGACTCTTACCGCGCTACAAATCGTTTGAAATAAACAAATGACGTCACCGTTCGTCGCTGATTTAAGCCACCCCCGATGTTGGGAATGCGCCGTTATTACCAATTCATTTTTCATCGCTTTCCCCTTTTATTCGGTTGGTTTGTTTTTTGAATCTTCGGTCAGTGAAGTGTATGAAAGAGGCGACTCGTTTGTTTCAAATATCGCGATCGCTTTTACTCGCGCCCCGGCCCCCGGAGTCGACTGTCGAGGAGTAAATCCCAAAATTGCTTCTTAAGGAGAATCTGACACGAGCAGCTTTAAAGAGTATTAGAATATCGTCTTACACAGCAGATCGTTTTCAAACTTGAACGCTCAAACTTTTTCTTGCAAACCGCCACGCAAGTTCTGGAGCGGCGGCCGCAGAAAAATAAGTTCAGGAATGGATTCGTTCTTGGTTTCAATTCTGTTGTTTGATGTTGAAAACTTTTCACTGTTCTCCATCTGCGAGCAAACTTTCTTCACAAACTGCTATGCATGAAACCTCGTAGTAATACGTGATTTGCAACTTTATTGCGATTTTATTTCAACCTAATTGAATTTCATTTACCATTTTCATTTTAACCGATGATGCGAATTATGATGGAATATTAGCTAAAGACGTTAAATGCCGCACGTGATCTAGGTAAGTGGGCCCAGATACGCAGAACAGCGAGAATTCATCACCTGAAGTGATGTTGTGAGCATCACATGGGTGTCCGTGTAATAGAACAAGCAACCTGAACAAGCAACCTGAACTGACAACTGCAGCGATCGGTCCTGAAACGATTAGTTGAAATGGCGACAGCTCAAACAACATTTCAACTGAAATTCCTTAATTTAAAAAAAAAATTTTCATTTTTTAGATTGTGTTTTCAGCGGCTTGAAAATGAATCGCGTTTGTGTTTCAAGAGCGTGCAAGTGCTCCCTTTCGGACGTTTTGTGTGCTGCCGCAAGTTGCCAATTTTTCAAAATTTTAAGTGATTTTAACGTAAAAATCAAAGTTTCGATTTAATGTTCACCGTAGCGGGGCTGCGTCGTGTAACGCAACACCAAGAATGGACGCAGTCAACCGCGAACTTGCGACTCGCTTGACTGAGAAACGAAAACAAGCTTTCCGTGACTTCAGAAATCGTGTCAAAACTTTTTTCTCGGCAGAAAATTGCGGCGCCGATTTTTTTGCCATCGAAGCTGATGGCGGTGGATCCAGTTACTTGAAAACAACCAGATTAAGGGATAAAAGAGCGTCGTTCTAATAAACCAAATTTCTTTAATTTTGCCTCGTCCTCGCCCGGATCGCCACCTGGTGTGGATATAACGCTGCTCAGTGTTGATGATAATTGTTATTTTACTTTACACCGATGGCAATTCGAAAAAAAACTGCATCGTCTGAACCCGTGGCTCTGATTAATCATTGGAACAATTTTCAAGAGGAAGTTTGTTCGCCTATCCTAATGTTTGTCATTCTCAGCTGCGTTTATGGGGAGAATGAGAACTCGTTTGCGTTTCGCGTGAATAATTCGGCAATAAACATCGCTTCCATCGAACGCGTCACCCGACTCCGTTTCTGGAAGATGCCAGGCTTCCTGGAGAAGTCTGAATGTGGCGCAATAAATGCAACGATTGGCGCAACTTAATTTATGACTATCCGGTTGCATTAAATTGTAAACGGACACCACGACTCACACCACCCAACGCATTGTATGCAGTGGAACGTGGGAAGTGAGTCGTCCACAGTGTAGCTGGGATGGAACCCAGTATTGAGAACACTGTATGGTTTGGTCGGTTCATAAACAGCCTGTTACTGCTAATTTCAATGTTCATTTATTACATAAGTTGACGGTTGACCGCTCGCCATATCTGACTAATAAATTAGGTTGTTTTACAGGTAACACGATCGTTTGCTTGATTAATTTGCACGCAAATGAGTGTTCGAAATATAATATGCAATTGAACGTTAAATCAGAAGGTGAAATCGTGAAGGTAAAAACTGGATCGTTCCAATTTGTTGCTGTACTTTTCAGGGGGATTCTTCTATTAATATTCTTGAAGTCGGATCGGACGAAATCACTCAAGGTTCGTATTTACTCGATCATTTTTTTTTGTAAACATTTTGCACTTAAGCACTGACCCTCGGCGATGGTTTAGGCCTTTATAACGTGACACAGGATACCACCCCGCACATTATACATGCGTCAACGGGTCCGCACACTCCGCCAGATGTTCCTCTGTTGCCCTGCCAAGAACCCTTTTCCTGCTCCGTCTCAGAAACCTGATTTTGTCAGACCACAGACCAAGTCTGATGTTTTGGTCTGTCTCTGGCACGAGTTGCGCCAATTTTTTTATTGCCTGTGAAAATGGTTTTGCCCTTTCGGTTAACTTCACAAATAACCGCAATTAGTTGATTTCTTCTATTACCATAGTTATTGCTTACGTAACAACGGGAGTTTTTTACTTAGTGTTTTCAACATAACAACGATGTGTGTTGCTCAGAGAAATTCCTTCGAAATTTGCCGTTTTATTTCGTTTAAGCAAATATTTGGTTAAATACAGATTTAGAATTAACTTAAAAACCTTTATTTAACTTCAAATAACTTTACGCTTTAACTTATATTATGAATTATTTTCAGTCAAAAATTGATTTTGCCGCCGAACTTTTTCCTGACACCGACTCCGATGACATCGTGCTTACGTCAGACTCCTGGTTTGAAGGTCAGAATGCCAAGGTAAGTTTATGACGTGCGTATGACGTCACATGACGCGTTGATGCCAGAATCTGATGTTTAGACCCCTCGCGTCGTAAGTCATTACGTAGTGATGTGTTGTGTTGCTTGTGCAGCCACTGCGCTTCAATATGGTAGCGTCGTGTTTTTAACTTTAACGTCATGTGTACGTCAGTGCAAGTTTCGACCGAAGTTTGGACCGGCACCGTCCTTCATCCATCCACAGTTCCACACACATCACTGCAGTCGCTAAACTGAGCCACACTATTCCCGGCGGATCTGATGGTTTCCATGCCAATGACCGCTACGCCGCCGTTCCTCTAACGACACCTGGTGTACACGACGGAATTATCGAGGTAAACACCAACATCGCGGTTGACTCATTGTACTGGACATGATTATGTACATTATGACGTCATTCTACTTGACATACAATTTTGATTGATGCTGCTGGTCCAAATGAGCGAATGTGCAATGACACCTACCTCAGCTCCAACGTCAGGGTGAGCCTGTGAGGGTGCGTCAGGGAACGCAGGTGCCCCGAAATGGATACTACAGGATCACTGCTGAAGCCCCATCTGGGTACCATAATAACCCTGACCGTGCAGGAAAAGGGGCAACAGTCTACGCCCAGTTCAAGTTCAGGAAGGGGACTGAATTAAGGGTAAGTGGGTGCAGGTAGTGATGGGCAACCAGGTATAAGTTGCAATTTCCTTCCCAGGTCCTGGTTGGTCAGCATGGGGAGTGAAATGGAGGATTTCGAGGGACGTTTGTGATCGAGGTTTTCAACACCTACGAGCAGAGGGTGCTGGTAATCGCGGAGCTGGAGTTGCTAGGCAACCCCCCGGTGAGTAAAATACTGCCTCGCAACAAACACAGAGCCCAGCTTATAAAGTCAATGTTGTCGCAGATTGCTGATGCTCCAATGAACGAGCGAGCAAAAGATTCATCGGACCAACTACCTGAAGATGCAAATTCCAGTTTCACATAAGTCCTGTTGAAGTGCTTCCTATGCCGAAAGCAGCTCACACTCGCCAAAAGAGGAAGTCTAAGAGAGGTGCAACTGCTATTTTAACCAGTTCACCATACAAGAAGCAGTTGGCTGCAACGAATCGTAGCCAATTCGCGGTATCTGGCAACAGCAGTAAAGCAAGTTCATCGAAAAAGCGTTCTATGAAGAAAGCTAAGGTTTCCAGGTTATCAATGCAGCAGAAGGACACAGTCGATGAAAGTGATAACAACGTAACCTAGATGCAGAATGCTTTTACTGTAACGAAATGTATTCCAAATCATCCGAGAATGATGGGTGGATCCAGTGCTCCAAATGCATGCGATGGGCGCATGAAGCCTGCTCTGGGTGTAATGAAGAGGATGACAACTTTATTTGTGAATTATGTTTTTAAAAATTGATAGTGAACTGCGATTACTTTCATAACTACTTCGCTTATGATGACAATTTGTAAATAAATTAATTGTGATGTGGAACAAATCGCCTTGTTTACTCAAAACTTACGGTGGTACACTTTACCCCACACATGTGGGGGTGTTCACTTTTATTTCAGTGCTGTGAAAATAAACACCACCAGTGATAATTATGGTTATGGTTATCCGCATTTACCAGAGGTGATTACTTTTCTATTCTAGCAAAAAGTTTGTGACGACACAGAAACATGTAGTACGCGTGAATGCAAAAACACAGCATGTTTTGAAAGCTGGCAAACAGGTCAATCGAAAATGAAGACTAAAGAACGAAGCTGCAGCAAATCAACTGTGAAAATGCAAAACGAAAGATCAGTTTAACACAAAGCGGTTTGAATAATATACATTTGTACAATTGTACATACTCAGTTACTCACATACATATACAGTACTGTATATAGGTACATATACACAATATACACACGGCATACAATATACCTACTGAGGTTACCACAGTAATTTGGGTTGAAATACTTAACACATACCATCAACATCTCAATCTCATCTAAGTGAACTACACATTGGTAAATTCTTTTCCCAAACACCAAAACCGCTCATTTGAACAACTTGCACAGCACGGCGATGTCTAAACCAGTCTTGCCACAAATACAAGACATAAAATATTTTCAAACTAATTCGGTAATTACTATAAACTTAATATTTTAAGCTGTGAACCATTCCCATTAAACTGAAGTATATCAACAAGACATTAATCTAATGATTCACGAAATAATCAGACGATTCTATGACGTCACAAAGTGACGTATGATCTGTAGGTAGAGTAGGTCGAACGTGAAGTGAAGCATAATGCAGTGTTTAGAATCAGATAAACGAAGTTCACGAGGAACATGGTTGGTGACGAAATATAATTTTCCGTCTGTAAGAATTTATCACGCAATGTAAATGAAATCCGGACAATACAACAGTTTCCGATTTCCAAGTTCAAATTCAGATTCCAGTTTCCAACTCTTCAAGTCATTCTCTTCCCATTGCTATGTGTCATCTTAAGCTCTAGAAATCATCGCTCGAAACGATTACAACGAAAAGAAACAAACAAACTAATTGGGAGGTGGATATATGTCACTTCAGGCAAGCATGGACAATAGACATCTTACGACATGTAAGTACGGATAGATTTTTCAATTTTAACTCTGCATATCGGACACTTTCTGAGAGCTTGTGCGCACCCGGTGCAGCTACAGAGGTGCCCGCACGGCACAAACACAACATCAGCTGGTAGATCGAGGCAAATCTTGCACTTACGCTCTTCCTGCAATTCGCGAATACGTGCTTCCATTGATGGGGTTACGTCTACGAACAAGAATTTAAAAGCTCCGTGAAAGATTTATTTAATCTACGAACTATTCGACTACTATCTGAATTCTAAAGCCTTATCATGTCAACTTTAACTTAACACACATCAATCACCTTCTGGCATTGACATCTCCGCGTCCATTGGCTCTTCGTTTGCCAGAGCAGTATCTTGCTGACCCTCGTTACCTAAAATTGAATTAAGTCATGAGATAGATGTGGGCAAAGATGATGGAATGAATTTGCTGCGTCTAATCAGCAATAATTACTAAATGGATTTTTGAGTAGATATCAGAGCAATATTAAGAAGTTTTGTTTGATTTTTAAACGTTGCCCAGTTGTTTGACCTAGTTATGGCTGAGTTCTGTTGTGTGAATGAATTGTTTCCAGTGGTGTTTGGCGATTATTGCAAAACAAAGTAATTCAGTTATTCTCATCTTTCGACGGCAGGTCAACTATGAACCCTGACCACTGAGCATCGTTTGACTTGAATCAATTAGACTACAATTACATCTACAATTAGATACCAGAGCTGTATGACATATGCCAACTAAGCTTGATTTGTAAACAGACGATGGCAAAGACGCAATGGAATCAGAAAATTAATCAATCGATTTCTAGCAGCCCGCAAAGTCAGCTCAATAATGCACAGTTTTCTGAGCTAATAAATGCATTGGTAAAGATTAAAAAAAACTCTCACAAAATTGATATTAAAATATCTTACCTGTGCTAACGGCTGGCACATTCTCTCCGGCCGATTCGTTACTCTGCTGGTTCGATTGTGCTTCAGCTGATGCATATCACGTGTTTAATGAAGTTTTTAAGTATGATGGGTTTTTGTTGAAGTTACCTGGTCTCTTGACGTTAGTTGGCACACAAGATATTGCCACAGTTGTGCCGCTATTTTCATCGCTATCACTATCAGATGGTGGAGATCGTGTGAGATCTTCGATTAAGTTTTCAACTGAACCATACATCTCGTTTCCACTTTGAAGTCGTCTGGAAAAATGTGGGTAAAACGTAAAATAAAACAATACATGAATTGCAATGAATTGAAAAATTGAATTGCAAATACAGTTCTGCTGGTCAGGTCGTACACAATATTGTGCACCTTTTTATAAGACGGCGAATCACTCTGCGTTCAAATCCCATTTCCACAGCAGTTTTAACAAAGCCGGATCCCATTGCTTCATTAAGCTGACCTTGTACGCGTTGCATTTCCGCCTGGAGTTTAAGAAATAAAGACAACACTGCACCGACGAAATATTTCAGCTATTTCTATGAAGTAATTGTTAGCACCGGCACAAAACCAAGAGAAAGGGAATGTCCAGTGAGGATAAGCCTTGGACAAGTGGATTACATTCCAGCAGTGTAGTGACTGCATAAAGCACATTGATAATAATTTAATAAACCTCCATAAATGTTAGTGGTGTGGACATTGCAAGTAAATGTCAAGGAAGTCTAATAATTTATGACTATTGAAAAGATAGATTAGATTAGGCTTCATATTTGTAAATGTTCCACTTACTCTTCAAAGGCATGTTTTTACAAATGCAAATCATGCACAAATTGTTTACAGAATAACAATTAATTTTAGATGGCAACATCTTACCACAAGGGCATCTGAAGAGTGAAGTAATTAATACGAACTAAAAATACCTCAATATTTCATAATTGACATCAACCTTCAAGGCAAATTAATTTGTGAAAAAAATACATTTTTACAAGAAATCTTTGAAAAGAATCTGTAACAATGTCGACTGTAGAGTTTTCTTCCTGAAAACTTAAGAGCCACTGAAGTAAAAGGTATTTACCCGAGAAACAATAAAGAAGCTTTTCTGATTTGTTACGCAGCAAGTTGTTTTTTAAAAACAAAAATCATAAAAATATAAGTTCGGCTTCAAACGCTTACAGCTCAAACTCGGAAATGGCAAAATTCAGCCTTTTCTCAGGAAACTTTAGGCCAACACATCTCTGATAAGAGAAAAAACCATCATCGTAATATATCCAAATACCAACTGAGTAAGTTACAAGAAACTTCAACTTAGACCTTCTTCCAAAAGTAAGCTATAAATTGCATTACAAGGGATAAAATAGTGCCTGGACATATTCACAAGCGCAGTACAATAAATGCCTGTCTACATCATATTTTACCTACATAAGAGCTCCTTTGAAATGCATGAAATAACCTACAATTGCATTCTCTTACATGGAATTGAATTCTCTTACACTGTAAAAATTATATGTATAAGACATCAGATACCGGATGTAATTTTGTTTGATGACAACAACACACAACCGGTATCATACATCAATGCATTTAATCTGGTTAGTGCAATAAATTCAAACAAACTTTTGAAAATCAAAAATTCATTCAAAAATATTCTAAAAAAACAAATCATTCAAAAATTGCTTTTATTTACCTGTGGATCAATAATTGGCGGTGGTGGTGAAAGCTGTCGGTAGCCACGGCCTCTATCGCCAAAGGGTGTAACATCAAGTGGTCCTCGCAAGACTGGTCGTCGCAAGTTTGGGAACATGGAAACGATTCGATGCACAAAGTCTGGACCCTTTCTTTGAAGCAAGAATACACAACTACAAATAAAATACAGCGCGGCTTACTAAACATTTTTTTTGTTTATTTAGCCTGTACATGTTGGTAATAACAATAATTACAACACATTCACCAGGAATACAGCTGGTGTTTAGCAAAATTGTGTCATTACACAAATGCAGTAATATTTATGATGTCTACTGATATTTCTGGAATATATCTTACGCCTTGATTCTGACATTCAACAGTATTCTATTCATTTTTGTAAAAACTTTTAGTTCTGTTTTAAAAGTTATTTCGTCAAACTTAACATCAGCAATCTCTTAACAACAGTAAGCGTGTGGAGAACCTCAGCTAATAGATATGCTGACATTGGTGTACGCATCATATAAGTTTCAAAGCATTGGGGAAGTTTTTAACCTTTTTCCACTAACTACTACTAGAATCTTCGTCAGTGAAATGTGAAGTCCTCTTGATGCCACATCAAGAGGCAACTCAAAAACTCAGTTAACAGAAAAAAATTCAAACAGCAATTAGAATGAAAGTTATACAACAAAGTAGTATCCAATTATCAGATTGTAAGTTCAAAAGTACTGTACAGTAAAAAAGTCAGCAATTGTATGACAACAACAAGAAAGTAGAACCGTTCAGTCTCTCCACACTCCACAGCAACAGTAAGCAGCCAAATAAAATCATAAAATTTTGTTAAGTAAAAATAGGACTGTTTTGAAATAATGAGACCCTAAGCACTCAGAAGACTTGCTCTAGCCCTATAAGATATCATCCACCAACAACATTGAACCTGGAAGAGTGAGAGCCAGTTGACTCCCATATCCACCCAAATCTCTATGCCACTTAGCTGTATGTCCAAAGCTTTTAAAATGCATTGTGATAAAACTAACTTATGTTACATCATGGGGTCTGCCAAAGAAATATTAACACATACTTTTATCAAATCACGATCTTAAAAAAAAATGAAAACTGGCCTACGTTTCACAAACTTCGCAGGTGCACAATCAGATGGTCCAAAGAATACCAAAGTCAGTCTTTAACCACAGTAATAGGTGTGAATATTGATGAGCGAAAACAAACTTGCAACTCATCAGCGCAATCATGGAGACTAACATTTGGTCTGAGAGATGCTGGTACATAGACCAGTTGAAAGAAATCTATTTTGTCTCTTATCATGGTTATAGCTGATACAACTAACTTAAAATACTATGATGCAAACAAAGTTGTCATAGCGGTCATGCTCAAGCCAAGGATCTGTTCTTGCGTCAGACCTAAGCAATTAACGAAATTATTCAATTGAGTCTCCAGAAAATCTAGAAGTCACCTTGCTCCTTGATCATAACCACTAACATCTCAGAGGGCAGAAAATTAGCAACCACAAATTTAGCACACAATTAGATTAACATCATGGCAGAAATGATAAAAAACAACAAACTACCCGGAGAAATCATAATCCAACATATAATGACCACAATGGGTCATTACAAAAATATTTAGTGATGCAGGCTGAAATTGCATAATTGTGGTGTAGCTTAATTATAGCACACCAGTAAAAAAGACAGACCTTAGCAAATGTTGCTTATAGAATAAAATGAGTATAACGTTATCACAAGCAAACAAAAATTGTTGAAAAATAATCAAATACCGTACAATGAATTTAGTACAAGGTCTTACGTGGGAAACCACTTGGCATGCTCACACCAGACATTGTCATCTCTATCCCAGTTCTGGAGTCCACCATTGCAGTACCAGCATTTAACCCTGTCTCTTTCTCCGAGGAAGAAAAAACCAGCCCGAGCAATTTGTCTTGGAGTCGCTCTTACTTGGTGTTGCGGCCATCGATGATCGAATGTTTCAAATCTGGAATCCTCATTCCTCATATGTGGGCTGACAGGGTTGGCACATGGAAAGTTGATCAGCAATTGTCTCTGTTGGTGCGTTTAAAGCCGACAAAACATTTAGGTTCGAATTAATTGGCATTTCCAAAACTATTCACGCAAAAATTCAACTTGCATAAAGCATAATTAAAAAGTTTAGAAATATTTGACCAGACAAATTAAAAACACTCATCACAAGTTAAAAATAGATGAAGGCACAACAAACCTGCTCGGATTCAGAAGGGTTGGGAGGATCGGGAAGAACTTCTGGTCGACAAGGAGGCACCAAACGATCTCCTGGAGGAACTGGAATGTTCCTGCTTTCTCGTCCTTCAACCATTCTAATGGAAAGATGCAATATTGGGAGCGGAATTTTGTATTACTATTGGAGTATTCATAAATGTATTAAGATATATAGATAGATTTTGATTGTCAACCTGCAGTTTGGAAAATGTCTTCTATGTTCAGCCTGGACATTGTCTCCTAAATTCCAATTTCTCAGAACACCTCCACATGAAAAGCATTGAACTCTGTCTAAATTTCCAAGATAGAAAAAACCAGACCGGGCTAAATCACTTGGATAGACTGTTCTTGTCGCCAATGCCCAGTTCGAGAATGACAACCTACAGTTTCACAGGTGATCACAGTCCAATTCAATAAAGTAGTAAATCAAAAAAATAGCATTAAACTAAGGTTAAAAGTACAGTAAGGTATATAACTAATTTTAAAAATAGTCAACATGACTTGAACCACTTGTTCTTAATAAACTCAATTCCAGGTTTAGTGCAACAAAGTTTACATAAGTCAATGGCTAGCATTTATGAAACTATGACTCAAGTACAGCAGGCAACAGTGCAAATGTTAATGTTGTTTATCACTAATAACCACGACATTACCCACAGTTTAAAGATTACTTTTGGCATCTGAGCTGCTATTTAGTCATTTTCGCGGTCAAGTCTGATGTCAACGAGCTTGTTCTCGTGGTCAAAGGGAGTTTCTCAAACTGTCAAGGCATGTTTTCGATTACTTGGAACGATTCGTTCATTAACCAACCAACCAAATCAACCTGTTGAAGCATGTCTGCCATATAAGCCTAAGTAACCTTTATTCAACTTTCGCGACGAACCTTTTGTGACACGAAAAAGATTTAAAGTGTAGAAAGGACTTCTTCTTTGTTGGTAAAATCGATAATCGTATTAACATATTGCCCCCGCAACTTCTACTTAAGTATTGATTCACACGCTGACATAGCTGACAAAAACTATTTACTGAACAAGTTCGTAGCTTTAACGCTAAGAGTTGAGCGCGTGAAAATGGCAAAAGCCACGGTATTGTTGATATCACCACTTACGGTAACAAAATGACCTCACTTTGTCATAATTATCTCTAATTGCTGGTGCAGTGATGCAATCTGTCCACCCATTGTGACGTCACTTACAACAACATAATCATTAAGCATTAACGCCGAGAATTGAGCGCTTGAAAATGGCAAAAGCCACGATATTTTATAATCGTAACGTCTCTGCCGGAAAGCGTTACATAATTTCCCCCACAAAACAGTTTGTCTGCCCGTATGACGAATTTAAGCCTAAGCGTCACCTGCTCGTAAAATATCTGCTGCATTTCTTTCGCAATTATACCAAAAGTCGTAATCAGAACGAGTGCAGAAATAGACATATTTTGCTATTAAATGAAATAATTGACATGTTTCGGACTGTGCTTCAGTTATTTCGTTTATAAATAAATATATCTATTTCTGTCATTTTCTAACTACCCAACATTGTCGTGTCGTGTCGTATACAAAGTTAATCTTAACTTGCGCTCTTAATCATCGTTCGACAGCGATTTGGGTGACCTACTTTTGGTGAAATATGAATGTATAAACGCTTCCTGCTATTCGATGATTGTTCGCTGCTGCTTATATTCAAGGGCGACGTAAATTTTATTTTTATTTTTTGTGAAGCTTATAATACGGTACTTAAAAAAATTCTCAATATCCGCGAATAAGTTTTTAAACAATGGCACTGATAGATGGGAGCACGACATATGGCCGCGGGAAAGTGGCCGCGAACAAACTCACCGGGGTCAACTGAACGCGACGTAAATTGACCGCAGACAAACTGACTGTGACATAAACTGGCCGGCGATCAAATTAACCGTCGATAAATTGGCCGGCGATCAAATTAACCGGCGACAAATTGGCCGTCAAAAGGTCAAAATTTTAAACTCGGTAGTATATGATATGTAAAGTAAATATTTGTTTGTAACTATTTCCTTTGTTTTTAACAAAATTGTTTTTTATTTCAATACACATTGAAACGTTTATTGAAATAAACAGAAATATTTCCGGAAATACGAGAAATACGAGTAACAACATTAAAAGACGTTCACTGCAAAACACATATGACACTACATAATATGGGCACTAAAATTTACACAAGCTGTTATTTGACAAACAAGGAAGTTTATTGCGCAAATTGTAGGTTGTGGGCGATGCCTCTGAGAAAATCTAATATGTCACGGTTTGCAAAATCTTCAACGATGGTTTGAAGTCGCGCATCCAGATCCTTGTATTTTCTCCTTTTGGCAGGAGGCCCTTGGGCACAGAGCTCCTCAATCTTCTTTTTGTTTATGTTCTGCAATTTCCTTAAAGCTTCTATAAATTTCCAAATGGTTGGGTGTTGCATTGATAACATCCTGTTTATTAGACTGTGGTGACCTTCAACTTTGTTGTTGGTTCTGGCTTCGCCATTTAACACCCGAACATGGACGTTCCAGAAGTCATGTGAATATGGCGGGTCTCTTCGGAGCTGAGTTCGAAAGCGACGCCCGATGTAAGTACGCTCAAAGTAGTCGAGAAGCGGAAGCATTTCATCAGGCAAAAATTCCTCTAATGTTTCAAAAGCCTCAATCAGATGCTGTATTGGAACAAATGCCAAAGCCGGTATGTGACGCAGCAGTAGTGCAAATTCTTGATCATTTTGATACCTTCTTTGAAGTCCGATTTGGATTGAATTGAATTCCGACATGTGCTTCCTGACATTTTGAAGAAGAGACAAGAAATCTATGAATATGGGTCACCGTACAAGGGGCCAAAAAACTCTACGAGTGGCAACCTTGACTGCAATACACATACTGGATAGTGACTAGATAGCGACTAGATAGTGAATTAGAATTTTGACCTTTTGACGGCCAATTTGTCGTCGGTTAATTTGATCGCCGGCCAATTTATCGACGGTTAATTTGATCGCCGGCCAGTTTATGTCACAGTCAGTTTGTCTGCGGTCAATTTACGTCACGTTCAGTTGACCCCGGTGAGTTTGTTCGCGGCCACTTTCCCGCGGCCATATGTCGTGGAACCCTGATAGATAACCATGTGGGAACAGAAATTAATCCCACTGGCGACAGTAATTATTTATAATACTGTCGGTTCAGCGACAGAAAATGTCGTGTATTTGTAACAGCGGCCGCAAGCAATGCATATTACGTTGTCATGGTAACGTTTGCCGTAACTCTCGATACTCGGCGAGCAAATGTAGTGACAATGTGTAATATGTTGGGACAATTTCACAGGCCGTCGACTCGTTCCAAAACCGACAGCTAATAATAACATCTCGATGTGACATCGAGCATTTATTGTACGCGCTATAACACGTAGCTGCACTCTCTGGTTGACAAAAACAAAAATTGCTTGAACGTAAAACCAATCAATTCTTCAACCAACCAGGTAATTTTCTAACTTGACTTGATACATACGCAGCCATAGAAATGCAATGTAAAAGAAGTAAGCCCTACAAAAATAGAAGATGGTGCAGAAGTATCAATTTTGTCTTCTGCTCCAAGTTTTGACTTGAACACAGACACAGAGACAAAAAAGCGACATATACAGAAAACGGTCTTGCTCCTTCCAGAAAATTATTTCAACACCAGTATGATGGGTGAAATATCTCAATTTAAAGATGCGTTTAGCAGGGCATATTACCCACAAAAAGTCGCACAAAGTTCCCACACCGGCGGGCCGCTTTCTTGTAGCAATGCTGAAAATAGTAGGGGAGTCCAATTGTTCTTTTCTTAATTCTTCACTTTTTTGTTCACTTTCCACCATACCATCTATATGCCGCCGCTTACTAAAGGAGTCCTAAGACGCAAGGGAGTTGGAACGACTTGCCAGTAGCAATCAATGCGATTTTGCCAACACAGTTCAATAAAAAAAAGGAAATCAATTGCCAACAATCGAGACTTTAAATTCTAGGACCTATTTCAAACGCAAAGGTTCTGGACCAGGCTTTTTTAACCAGCTGTCGCCGGGCAAGCAAACCAGAAAAAAACCTAAAGCAACTGCCAAGTGAATGCCCACACTGGAGAGCGTCGCCATCAATGTATTGGTTAAGTGTCTTTTATGCTTTCGCCGACACAGCAAGAGTTTACAAGCACTGGAGAAGGAAATACCTATCAGCAAGTTTCATTATTTTGGAAAAGCTATATTTTAATGTTCTTGAAAATGAGCACTTAGTTTCATGATAAATATGCAAAAAGTATTTTTCTTCTGAAAGTAGTCTTTTCACACACATTCATGTGATTTATACGTATAGCTGCCCACTATGTGAAAGAAAGTTCAAGGGCAAAAGATTCTTTTCATGCTCCATATGCAACATGTCCAGCATCAGGAAGGAGGAAGTACAACAGCATCTTGCCTGTCATGCTATAGCGACAACATTTTACTGTACGCTAAAATATGATGTCCAAGCCTCCGGTTGTCCGATTTGCACAGCCACAACTGCAACTTTTTCAATAATTGCGCACTAATCCTTGCAAAAGTCTTAATAAATATATTACCTAGGGAACGGTTATTGTTGTGAAACGCACAAATATAAGAAAAAAAAATATCCTCGCTTGTTAGATGTGTATGTTTTCGATATACCAGGAATCTGCAACCCTTCGCCTAACCCAAAATTTAGAAAAGGGGAATGAAGCACAAGGCATTAGTTTGACCAAGAGGATCTCTTCCTAAAGATGAACCTTGTTACTTATTGCTTGCTGAGACCACAGATTAAACAAAACTTTGGTGATTTCTGCCCAAATAAAGTTTTTGTTATTCTCCAGCTCAAAAAAACAAGCAATGCGCTGGTAACATCTCTCCAGGTGTTATACTCTATGCTGGACCCGCCATGAAATCTTGGCTGTGTAGCTTCCTGCTTCTAAAACCTCAAATTTTTAACATTTATTGTGGTGGGACTGCTACTCACATGCACCAATTCGTTTCTGACCTTGGTTCATTCCACTTGTCTGACATCTTGTGTTAAATTTCTCAATTGAAAGATGCGTTTAGAAAGGCAAATTATGATTATTCTGAAAATAGTAGGGAGTCGAATTGTTTATTTCTTAATTCTTCAAGTTAATTACTTTTTTGCTCACTTTCCACCATACCATCTACATGCCGCCGCAGGCTAAAGGAGCTCAATCAGCATGTACGCCCATAACATCTTCCTTTCCTATAATCATTTATAATTATATTTAAATAACCAGCCATAGTTATGATTTTGATAAGAATCTGCTAAGACGCAAGAGAGTTGGAACGACTTGCCAGCAGCAATAAAGCGATTTTTGCCAACAAATTTAACAAACAAAATGGGAATCAATTGCCAATAATCGAGACTTTGAAATCAAGGACCAATTGTGTTAAAGATATGGGCGTTGATGGATAAGGTCACAGCTGTGATTGTGGATGGTACATTTTGTCAAATGCCTGAACACGTTTCATAGAATTTCATTAATCGTGTTGCTTGACCTTTGCTATGCACTGAGTTCTTTGCTGCATTTAAACGCAAATCATGTTATTTTGTGCTAAAAACACCAATCTTTCTCATTAGTTATTATGCACCGTACTGCATAGTATGATTCATACAGTATTGGCTATCAACCAACAGATTGAACAAAATGGGAATCAATTGCCAACAATCGAGACTTTGAATTCTAGGACCAATTACAAACTCAAAGGATCTGGACCAGGTTTTTTTAACCAGCTGTCGCCGAGCAAGCAAACAAAAACAAAACCGTAAGCAACTGCCAAATGAATGCCAACACGGCAGGTTTGGCAAACTAACTGTTGCTTACCAATAACAGATTGGATTCGACTGGGTCAACTGCTTAGTGCTTACACGGCAGGATTTGAAACATGTAGACATGTAGACGACTATAGGCTCAACCAAAAAAGACAAACCAAGATCTACGTTTCCAAAAAGGCATTCGCAACACTAGTTCTGCCGACTGGCAGCCAACAATAGATAAAAGTTGATTAACAATGTGAAATTAGGCATTTGTGACAAACTTCCAGAAATGCTGACAAAACCAAAAGACCAATAACTGGATTGTTTTACAACCATGCTTTTTCAGTCCAATAAAGTAATAATGAATCACAAAAGCGAAAAAATCATCAAAGCACACACGCGGCGCTCTTAAAGGTGACTTGCCCACAAATATAAATTTGTTAGTCAGGGGACTTACCTATCATAGATTAAAAAGTAACCTATGCTCAAACTTTCACCAGTGTTGGCGATTGACGGAAACCTTGTTACACGTTCCCATGGTTCGGTCGTCGTTGCCGTGACGTCAATTAGTAAAAAGTGGAGTAGCTGTTTGCGTTGTTTTGACGTTTTGAAGATTCAAAGCGTGTGCAATTGTGCATGCTGTCAGTTGCTTACATGACGTCAGAGACTTTTTAAGTAAATGGTGCTTATAGCTTTAAAAGATTTAGAACTCTCTCTCACACGTCAGGAAAATAGAACATTGGATGCATTTGATGGCAAAAATTGAATTGACACTTTTTGCGTATGGCTTAATTAAACTGGATATTGTTTTTCCCTTTTAACATGCAAATAAAACAAACGAGGTATCTTAAACTTTTTCATGTTTGACATTCAAAAAAATAACTTGTATCCAATTTTATGCATTGACTCGTTTGTATACAGAGGGCTACAAAATCTTCTTCGGACTTAGGTTGGCGCGCTAGCTACGATCTCCCACGAGCCGACGTTGGGCCTACCAACAACCACTAACGCACAGTGTTTTTATGCATTTGAGCAAAAGTTTATTTTTTCAATCTTGAAACAGCAAACACAACATTTTACTGCAAAGCATCGCTATCATCACTTGACACAGATGAGTCGAAATTCATAAAATAGACTTGTCTGTCTTCGTATTTCCGTTCTTTATCTAAAACATTTTTGTAATCAAAATTATTGCAATATGTTTCTTTACTATCTACAAAATTAAATATGCAAAAATTTAACGCTCTGCAATACATGATATGAACATTAAGCACGTATGCCACACAGCTTACCAAACTTACTCTCATTCTTTTTCGACTTTCCCCTTTCCTGTCAATATCGTTTTTAATCATTTCATGACCTCGCATATACTCTCTGCTTCTTTGATACCAGAATTTTCGGCAGCATCTAAAGTATAATGACATAAAAACTAAACATTGGAATACACATCTTCCACAGATAATACTAAATAACACTGACAATACATCTTAAAACAATGAAGCAGTAAGCAACCTAAAAAATCCAAACAGGACAAACAGGACAAACAGTAATTTTGACTTATTCACCTAAAACAGCTTTTGCGAGTTGTGATGAATGCATTCCTCTCTTGTGACCCTTTTCCATCCAATTAGGACTGGTCGCTAGTTCAGATGTTAACAATTTGCTCCGAAGCATGCTGATAACAACTTTCACTGTTATGCCACTTATTTTGCTAGATAGGAAATCAAAATACATCCTGATAAGAATCAGTTGTTTGGTGGCATTGTGTTACTGGTTACAAAGGCATAGTTTATTGTGACCATTCAGGTAATTACTGTTTGGTAACCGTGCTTCTACACTAACGTGCTTCCCTTTTCCATCCAATTAGGACTGGTCGCTAGTTCAGATGTCAACAATTTGCTCCGAAGCATGCTGATAACAACTTTCACTGTTATGCCACTTATTTTGCTAGATAGGAAATCAAAATACATCCTGATAAGAATCAGTTGTTTGGTGGCATTGTGTTACTGGTTACAAAGGCATAGTTTATTGTGACCATTCAAGTAATTACTGTTTGGTAACCGTGCTTCTACAATCTACATGGAAGCATTATCAAAGTTGTAAGTGAAAAAAGGTCAAGGTAGTCCCCCATTGCAATTAGATTATAGAGATGAAAATATTTGATATTCGTATTATTATCAGTAACTTGAATATTAACTAACATTTTTCACTTACAGGAACGCCCGCTTGTGATTTTTCTGCCAGCAGTCATTCCACCCTGTCAAAATCCTCAAATGAATCTATCGGCTAGTTCAGGGGTCGGCAACCTGCGGCTCCGGAGCCGCATGTGGCTCTTTCATCGTTCTGATGCGGCTCTTATTAATTTTATTACTACAATAGAAACAAACAGATTACTTGCAAAATCATATCACAAGGTAAAAATGTATATTTCCAAATTGATTATATATATCCTAAGCTGGCCTTGCAACATCATAAAACCACTTTTCCTTTCTCTACAACACTCATGGCAACGAAAATATTCACGCCCTCTATGACACAACCTATTGGCCGGAAGAATTATACAGTTGCTTTTGCGATTGAAATAAACAATTGACATCACAACAAACAAACCTTGAAGCAGATTCAGATGTTTTACGTTCAACGAGAAAGTAACTTGTGTCAAGTTTGTTTGCTTTAACATTCGAGCTTTCATCCATTGAGTGGACCTGTGACATAAAACAGACAGATTGGGTTAAGATTTGAACGCAATTTATATCTTAAATATCATTTACTTTCATTACTTTCATTGATTATTTAAATGACATAGACCTCCCATGCGCTAGTGATCAACCATGTCAGGGTACCTCTCTTAACAGTTAGCACCACTCGGTGGTGTGGTACAATATTACAGCAGTATTTCCAGAATGAAAACTGCAAGTCTCTCCATTTTATGACCAAAATGGTATTTCATTGAGAAAACCAAGAAGAAAATTTCATAAAGTTTCTTCAAAATAGCATTTCCAATAAAGATACTAAGATTGCTTAAGCTACAAACTAAAGATTAACAATAAAAACTACAATGAACTCACATGAGGGTTAGGCTGGGATGGTCACCCTCCACTTCTGAGATCTCTTGAAGAGTTCAAAATCAAATCTGCGTAAGAAGACAGTCTATCAGCCAATGCTGAGACATAATTATGACACAAATAATAAACACAATTCTGTCACAAAATATTAAACGTGGACTAACTGGTTCATATAATACAACTCCATAACGAGCACAACAAATCATATAAATGAAATTTATTCCTATTGTAAATTGCTGGTGTTTAGCTTAGTGCATTCAACGAGTTGTGCACATTTCCACTTAAAAGCAAATATTCTTAGTTTAGTTTTACTTTAGAAAACTGTGAAATTATATTTGGTTATATAGTGATTGTATTGATGAAAAATGTTGTGATTGAGCATAAGTTTACAAGTGCAACCCATCAGCAGTATGAAATATGTCACATACCGTGACGCGACACCTGATCGAAAGACACTTTATCGAGCCGACAGTTGATCAAAGCGACAGTTGATCGAATCGACTGTTGCTTCTCCCGCACACAGTCATAGCAAAACGTGGCGTACAGTTGCATTGTTTGCTGTAGAAAATTAAAATTTGGTGACTTTTCATAAAAAATGTTCAACTATCTGTCCATGTTTGTTTGATAAATTTGGATTTTGTAATTTTTGAGATATTGTGATATTTATATAATTTTGCCCTCTCTCCGCATTAAAGCATATTACTCATTTACGCACCAATAACTTGACTAACTATTCTCTTTCGTTCTCATGGTGGGTCTCCTTCACTCTGAATGAGCAACAACCTCAATCACCCTAACATTCTGTATTATAAGTGCATAAGTTGTAAATTAATATTGCAGAAGTGTTTGCTTCTACTGTTTATAGATTACACAACAGTTAAAAGAATAGAATTATCACCAACTTAATGCAAATTAAATGCAATTAGTCTTAAATTTTCAGCGATCAGAAACTAAGAAAGGATTTGTGAGTAAAAGCATGAATAACATCAATGATTTGTCACCATAACACAAGACTGTGAGACATTTCACTTCTATGAAGTATTTTTCATCAGAACATATGAACTTCATTGAGAATTATTTACATTAAAATCACGTCGAACAACAGGTTGGTAATGGGTGATATGAAGTGATCGATACATTGAGCTTCATCTTGCATCCCGTCTTATATGAATTATTATAGTGCAGATATTGTGAATAATATGAACTTATACCAGCAACAGGTACAAGTGGTTGGGTTGGTTGATGATTCAGGCCAAAATTAGTAAAGTTATAAACTTAGGCGAATTACTAAGATTTATTGTCAGGGTCTTGCGAAAGATATGTGAAGGACAGAAAAAGAGAAACATGGCAAAGCAAGAAATTAAGAAGAATTACTAAGAAAACAAAAGTGTATTTTTAGCGACTAGCTAGGTAAGCCCGATTATTTCTAACATTCTTTTCTCAATGAAATACACACATTTAGATGAAAATAATGAAGGTTATCCCAGTAATGCTGATATGCAATAACGATATAATGTTACGTACGGCATTTGCTTGAGGCCGCGGTGGTGGCATCGGCTTCTCCAACCTTATCACTGGCTCTAGAACAATAACAAGACATAGATGATTTTAAATGAAGACTGCGAATTCTCTCTACCGAAAAAGCCTATAATAAAAAAAACCTAAACCTATAAATGAAATACAATAATGTGTATTTGCACAGGATGCATTGTATGTGGTCAGTGCAAACATTTAAAAAAAATTTTTTGAATTTTGATGTTTATAACAACTGATAAAACACAAGCAAATAAAAACTGTGACAATAAGTGCATTTTAACAACCAGTTTGCACGAACCAGTGCCAGTCGTCTACATTTATACCTCCTATATAAAAGTAGTGTATGAGTGCTGTATTGCAACCTACTGCATGCAGTATATGCAGGCCTAATTCTAATAAATAATGATATGATTTGTCATAAATTTAATTGAAATTTGAAACTACTGTATTATACTGTAATAACCAACAAATATCCTCACACGAGTGATATGTCTTCTCCAGTATAACCTACGATGGTGAGGTTGGGCCTCGGAGGGGCAGGAAGAGAGGTGGGTACAACCGTAGAAGGGCCGTTTACGCTTTCACTCGATGAACTGGAGGCAGATCTAGAAAATTGAGGAGTTTTAATGGTTATCACATTTTCTGAAACAACATAATAATGAACATGAACTTGGCTGATAGTTTCTTTCAGCTGATAGTTGAGCAAGTAGGTTGGCATAACGAAAGTAGGCTTATATGCCTGACTAAATCGATCGATCGTCCATCGATCGATCGAAAGACACCTGCTCGAAATGACAGCTGATCGAACCACACTTTATCGAACTGGCAGTTGATCAAAACGACAGTTGATCGAACGACACTTTATCGAACCGGCAGTTCAAGCAAGATTTTTGCGTGTAACTCAAACATTGAAACAATGAGCCATTGTGATGTGCGGTCTTTGTAATGGTGTGCATTAATGAATTGTGATGTATATATCATAAAGTTGACGATTTATATTTTATATTTGTATCATAAAGTGTACGATTTCGCATGGCGGCCGGCCCGCCCACATATTAATAAGATATCACAAGAATACGCACGAGAATTACTAATTACGAAGGATTATTACTCGGAAGAAGCGCTACGACGCTGTCAACCAACGGCTGAAGAGCATAGTCGAAAATTATGACTCAACGAATATGGACATGAAAAGTTATCTTCGAGCAATTGCACACAACTTGTAATTAAATGAATGCGATTGAAATGTGCACTTCGTCAGTTGTCGTGCTTCTAAGTTTTAACAGTGCATGTCGTCAGTTCTTTTAATAAATTGTCGTTCTTTTAACCCTATCCTAACAAGGCTCGCGAGTTTACTAAAAAAACTAGGTGTGGCCAACCCCGCACACACATTTGCAATCGTTAATTACTAGAAACCTATGCGTCGTAAACGATGAGATTATTACAGGTTAGTAGAAACATCATCTGGCTTCCTGTATACATCATAATTGTAAAACTAAAGAAAGTGAATTTAGTGTAAATTAGATATTTCTAAAAGTGACACGAATCTATAAATTCTTCTTGTTACGCCGCGCCCCCGCTGTGAAAAGAGAACGAAAAAGAATAGTTAGTCAATTTATTGGTGCGTAAATGAGTAATACGCTTCAATGCGGAGAGAGAGCAAAATTACATAAATATCACAATATCTCAAAAATTACAAAATCCAACTTTATCAAACAAACATGGACATATAGCTGAACATTTTTTATGAAAAGTCACCAAATTTTAATTTTCTACAGCAAACAATGCAACGGTACACCACGTTTTGCTATGACTGTGTGCGGGAGAAGCAACAGTCGATTCGATCAACTGTCGTTCGATTAAGTGTCTTTCGATAAACTGTCGTTCGATTAAGTGTCGTTCGATAAAGTGTCTTTCGATCAGGTGTCGCGTCACGGGGAGAAGCAACAGTCGATTCGATCAACTGTCGGCTCGATAAAGTGTAGTTCGATAAACTGTCGTTTCGATCAACTGTCGTTCGATTAAGTGTCGTTCGATAAAGTGTCTTTCGATCAGGTGTCGCGTCACGGTATGTGACATATTTCATACTGCTGATGGGTTGCACTTGTAAACTTATGCTCAATCACAACATTTTTCATCAATACAATCATTATATAACCAAATATAATTTCACAGTTTTCTAAAGTAAAACTAAACTAAGAATATTTGCTTTTACGTGGAAATGTGCACAACTCGTTGAATGCACTAAGCTAAACACCAGCAATTTACAATAGGAATAAATTTCATTTATATGATTTGTTGTGCTCGTTATGGAGTTGTATTATATGAACCAGTTAGTCCACGTTTAATATTTTGTGACAGAATTGTGTTTATTATTTGTGTCATAATTATGTCTCAGCATTGGCTGATAGACGGTCTTCTTACGCAGATTTGAACTCTTCAAGAGATCTCAGAAGTGGAGGGTGACCATCCCAGCCTAACCTTCATGTGAGTTCATTGTAGTTTTTATTGTTAATCTTTAGTTTGTAGCTTAAGCAGTCTTAGTATCTTTATTGGAAATGCTATTTTGAAGAAACTTTATGAAATTTTCTACTTGGTTTTCTCAATGAAATACCATTTTGGTCATAAAATGGAGAGACTTGCAGTTTTCATTCTTGAAATACTGCTGTAATATTGTACCACACCACCGAGTGGTGCTAACTGTTAACAGAGGTACCCTGACATGGTTGATCACTCGTGACGCGACACCTGATCGAAAGACACTTTATCGAACGACACTTAATCGAACGACAGTTTATCGAAAGACACTTAATCGAACGACAGCTGATCGAAACGACACCTGATCGAAACGACAGTTGATCGAACGACACTTTATCGAACCGACAGTTGATCAAACGACACTTTATCGAACCGACAGCTGATCAAAGCGACAGTTGATCGAATCGACTGTTGCTTCTCCCGCACACAGTCATAGCAAAACGTGGCGTACAGTTGCATTGTTTGCTATAGAAAATTAAAATTTGGTGACTTTTCATAAAAACTGTTCAGCTATCTGTCCATGTTTGTTTGATAAAGTTGGATTTTGTAATTTTTGAGATATTGTAATATTTATATAATTTTGCTCTCTCTCCGCATTGAAGCGTATTACTCATTTACGCACCAATAACTTGACTAACTATTCTTTTTCGTTCTCTTTTCACAGCGGGGGCGCGGCGTAACAAGAAGAATTTATAGAAATGTGTCACTTTTAGAAATACCTAATTTACACTAAATTCACTTTCTTTAGTTTTACAATTATGATGTATACAGGAAGCCAGATGATGTTTCTACTAACCTGTAATAATTTCATCAGTCTACGACGCATAGGTTTCTAGGTTACTCTCGAACTTAGTAATTCTCGTGCGTATTCTTGTGATATCTTATTAATATGTGGGCGGGCCGGCCGCCATGCGAAATCGTACACTTTATGATACAAATATAAAATATAGATATAAAATATAAATCGTCAACTTTATGATATATACATCACAATTCATTAATGCACACCATTACAAAGACCGCACATCACAATGGCTCATTGTTTCAATGTTTGAGAAACACGCAAAAATCTTGCTTGAACTGTCGGTTCGATAAAATGTCGTTCGATCAACTGTCGTTTTGATCAACTGGCGGTTCGATAAAGTGTCGTTCGATCAGCTGTCGGTTCGATAAAGTGTCGTTCGATCAACTGTCGGCTCGATTAACTGTCGTTCGATAAAGTGTCTTTCGATCATCTGTCGTTTCGATCAGGTGTCGTTCGATAAAGTGTCTTTCGATAAAGTGTCTTTCGATAAGGTGTCATAGTACCTTGATCACTAGCGCATGGGAGGTCTATGTCATTTAAATAATCAATGAAAGTAATGAAAGTAAATGATATTTAAGATATAAATTGCGTTCAAATCTTAACCCAATCTGTTTGTTTTATGTCACAGGTCCACTCAATGGATGAAAGCTCGAATGTTAAAGCAAACAAACTTGACACAAGTTACTTTCTCGTTGAACGTAAAACATCTGAATCTGCTTCAAGGTTTGTTTGTTGTGATGTCAATTGTTTATTTCAATCGCAAAAGCAACTGTATAATTCTTCCGGCCAATAGGTTGTGTCATAGAGGGCGTGAATATTTTCGTTGCCATGAGTGTTGTAGAGAAAGGAAAAGTGGTTTTATGATGTTGCAAGGCCAGCTTAGGATATATATAATCAATTTGGAAATATACATTTTTACCTTGTGATATGATTTTGCAAGTAATCTGTTTGTTTCTATTGTAGTAATAAAATTAATAAGAGCCGCATCAGAACGATGAAAGAGCCACATGCGGCTCCGGAGCCGCAGGTTGCCGACCCCTGAACTAGCCGATAGATTCATTTGAGGATTTTGACAGGGTGGAATGACTGCTGGCAGAAAAATCACAAGCGGGCGTTCCTGTAAGTGAAAAATGTTAGTTAATATTCAAGTTACTGATAATAATACGAATATCAAATATTTTCATCTCTATAATCTAATTGCAATGGGGGACTACCTTGACCTTTTTTCACTTACAACTTTGATAATGCTTCCATGTAGATTGTAGAAGCACGGTTACCAAACAGTAATTACTTGAATGGTCACAATAAACTATGCCTTTGTAACCAGTAACACAATGCCACCAAACAACTGATTCTTATCAGGATGTATTTTGATTTCCTATCTAGCACAATAAGTGGCATAACAGTGAAAGTTGTTATCAGCATGCTTCGGAGCAAATTGTTGACATCTGAACTAGCGACCAGTCCTAATTGGATGGAAAAGGGTCACAAGAGAGGAATGCATTCATCACAACTCGCAAAAGCTGTTTTAGGTGAATAAGTCAAAATTACTGTTTGTCCTGTTTGGAATTTTAGGTTGCTTACTGCTTCATTGTTTTAAGATGTATTGTCAGTGTTATTTAGTATTATCTGTAGAAGATGTGTATTCCAATGTTTAGTTTTTATGTCATTATACTTTAGATGCTGCCGAAAATTCTGGTATCAAAGAAGCAGAGAGTATATGCGAGGTCATGAAATGATTAAAAACGCTATTCACAGGAAAGGGGAAAGTCGAAAAAGAATGAGAGTAAGTTTGGTAAGCTGTGTGGCATACGTGCTTAATGTTCATATCATGTATTGCAGAGCGTTAAATTTTTGCATATTTAATTTTGTAGATAGTAAAGAAACATATTGCAATAATTTTGATTACAAAAATGTTTTAGATAAAGAACGGAAATACGAAGACAGACAAGTCTATTTTATGAATTTCGACTCATCTGTGTCAAGTGATGATAGCGATGCTTTGCAGTAAAATGTTGTGTTTGCTATTTCAAGATTGAAAAAATAAACTTTTGCTCAAATGCATAAAAACACTGTGCGTTAGTGGTTGTTGGTAGGCCCAACGTCGGCTCGTGGGAGATCGTAGCTAGCGCGCCAACATAAGTCCGAAGAAGATTTTGTAGCCCTCTGTATACAAACGAGTCAATGCATAAAATTGGATACAAGTTATTTTTTTGAACGTCAAACATGAAAGAGTTTAAGATACCTCGTTTGTTTTATTTGCATGTTAAAAGGGAAAAACAATATCCAGTTTAATTAAGCCATACGCAAAACGTGTCAATTCAATTTCTGCCATGAAATGCATCCAATGTTCTATTTTCCTGACGTGTGAGAGAGAGTTCTAAATCTTTTAAAGCTATAAGCACCATTTACTTAAAAAGTCTCTGACGTCATGTAAGCAACTGACAGGATGCACAATTGCACACGCTTTGAATCTTCAAAACGTCAAAACAACGCAAACAGCTACTCCACTTTTTACTAATTGACGTCACGGCAACGACGACCGAACCATGGGAACGTGTAACAAGGTTTCCGTCAATCGCCAACACTGGTGAAAGTTTGAGCATAGGTTACTTTTTAATCTATGATAGGTAAGTCCCCTGACTAACAAATTTATATTTGTGGGCAAATCACCTTTAAGAGCGCCGCGTGTGTGCTTTGATGATTTTTTCGCTTTTGTGATTCATTATTACTTTATTGGACTGAAAAAGCATGGTTGTAAAACAATCCAGTTATTGGTCTTTTGGTTTTGTCGTAGCAGTAGCAGGTTTGTCACAAATTTATTAGCATGCGCATTAAGATAAATGTTAATTTTTTTTGTTCAGTTTTGTCTTTTGTTGAGCCAGTTCTCAACGTGACTGACGAAAGCGATTGTCAAATAGGTAGAGATCTCACAGAGATGGTGAAATGAATAATAGGTGTAATATTTCTAAATATTAAATGGTTTAAATACTCCCTTTTTAAACAGGTGCAGTCAGTCACAAGAAGTAGCAGGTTTGTCACAAATTTATTAGCATGCGCATTAAGGTAAAATGTTAATTTTTATTTAAGGGCTCACTTCCCAATGTAAAGACAATTTTGAGCAGGCAACACAGTGATTATTACGTGTTCGTACTGAATGCGTCATATTAAAAAAAGTAAGAAATTTTCCGGTCCAATGCGCATGTGACGTCGATGTGAACTAGTTTTGTTGTTGTTTTGGCGACAGCTGGTTCCAGGTTTAGGCTAAGTTGTACATTTTTTGTGGGTTTGAGTTTTTGCTTTTTTGGAGAATTTGTGCAAAATTTTTAAGTTCAAAACTTGCTGTAAAGTTTAGGTAGCTGTTATAGAAAACTGAGTACATGGATTTTGTCCAAATTAAGACTGCAGAAAGTCATAAACTAGATCTCGTTGCAAGCCAAAATTCAGGGTAGGTTTATGATGTGGATTTGCGACAGTAGCGTCTTGATTTAATGTACTTTGCATTGAAAAGCCTATCTCTTTCAAATGGGTATTGACCCCTTAAGCCAAAATTTTATTATGAATGTAAAACTCAGTTTTTAGGCTTACTTAACTTGCTAGCTTGTCTTTGGGCTAGGCTATTAACTAAAATTTGATTGCACTCTTTCCAGAAATACTTTTGGCTGGCTTTTTTGTATTCAACGGCGTTTTTCTTTGTTTATTCTTTTTATTTGCAAAACTGGTAGAACAGTTATTGTTTTCGTGCTATAATGAAGTGTACGTATTTTTATGAAAGAATGGATGCGTTTTAAGTTAATAAAAGCATAAAGCACTAATATTTCATTAAAATGTACGCAGACAAACGATGAAAAAGCTGATAGAAAATTTAACAAAGGACATTGTTCGGCTGGCTTCTAACGAGTCTTGTCTCTCTGGATTAGCACAATGACCGATAACGGAATGGTAGCATCAACTTTGACGGCCAGGGGCTGGGCGATCATTGACTGACATATATGCTAGTAGTACATAAATCAATTTTACCGCTTGCATGTGATTTGCAAGTAAGTCATTTCCGGCTTTGCGTCGATCCATATCGCTTCATTTTAGAGCCAGCCGACGTGAACATTTCAAGTTAGTGATGCAACCATCATCAATACTGTTTTGGCCATGATGTTTTAAAAATTGCCTTTACAGGCTTTGAGAGCATTAGGTACTACAATAGTTGCTATGGTTATTTTTGTAAGTTTCTACTACTGTTCCGCCTAAATCATGCTATTTAAATGGCCCTTTTCAGAATTACCGTCTTCGACGAGCGACTGCATCCATTTTGTTGCTGGGAAGCCTGACTGTAAACGAAAGCCCTATGCATCGCAAGTCATTGGTACTGCTGATGGCGCTACCAAAACCATTGTTTCGACATAAAGCTGCAAGCTGCAATCGACCAGGTATTGTGTTTTCAAAATGGCTGCCTGTCGGTAGCGTTTTCGAAAATGTATCGTTTACACTTGCATTGTTTGGTGTTTTTACCTCAACATATTACACCCAAAATTCATTGATTGAAGTATTTGGCAACGGTCTGTTTGCAAAGCAATTATGATTTGTCATTTAGTACAAGACGTATTTTGTTGTTGTTCCATAACAGTGGTCGCGATTTACCACGGCGAACGAAAGAAAACCGTCGACATTCATTCGCTGTGATCATCTTGCAGGCCGGCTAAAACAGCTTCTGTTGCGTTGTTTAGCAGACTTGTCACAGTTTGAAGATCCTTTTCAAGTGATTTTCGATGCAGGCTTCGTACTGAGCAAACAACCTCGACTGGAAATGGATGGCAAACGTTTTGCGCGAACGTGCTTTCATCGCGCTGCTAGTGTCTTCTTTTGTAAAGAACTTACCTATGCAAAGCTTTCGAAAACGCCGACCAAGGAATTGAAAGGTATGGACACAGCTTGTCTCACGTGTTACTGGTTGTTCTTGAGTTGATTGCATTTGCTTGGAAAAGCCGTTAAATACCTTTAAATCGTTGTCAGTTGTGAGAACGTTAACGACCAAGCCATCCCTTGCAAATCTTTGGCAAGCTTCTCCCCTAGGTCGCGCTCCATGTTGATTTACAAAACGGAAATAAATACGATCGCAGTTTTTATGTTATCAGTAGGTGTGTCTTGTCTATATTACTGCTAGACGTCGTCTTCCTACAACTTTCCTGCAAGCGCTCCTAAGATAATCTGGCAACACATAAAATCGCCTTTTTGCCAGATCCTGCTAGCGTATTGTTGAATTATAATCTTGTTCCAGGCTTCCTGCGTTTCGCCGTGTCGTACACAACGCATAGATTTTCAATGGGACTAAATTACTTGTGGCTGGTCCAGAATTTTAACCTTAATTGATGTCTTTTAACCAATTAAGGATGTCTGTGCTCTAATCTCTACCTAGCGGTTAGTGTAAATTTGCTCTATTTGATAAACGTTTGAGCTCTCTTGGAGGAAGGTGACCAATCTTTCGCGCACGTTGGACTTTAAGTTGGTATGTTCTAATGCAAGCGTCTTCAACCAGTAAATCAGCCATTGACAAGGTAAGTGCCTACAATCTATTTTTGTAATGTTAAAGGGTTATTTGGAAAATGGAACTGTGCATTTTCTGCCTGAGAAGTAAAGTTTTTAGCACCAACTTTAATAGATGAAAATTATTTGCTTTGAAAGGTATTTGCTGTTAACAAAAGTAAATTTCTCAAAGGAATGCAAAGTCCTGGCATGTCTTCTTCGCCACAAGCCAAAGTTGGATCTATTGGATAGCCAAGGTGCTTCACCGTTAATCACGACGCTGTTGAATCGAAAAGGTCGCGCTGAACAGATGCTGTTGGATGCTGGCGCTCAGCCAAACTTTTGCTCAAACAACCCTAAGCACAAATATCCTATCGCTCCTTTAACTCTTGCTGTTGCCAGACATGGGTATGTTGTGCTGGTTGTGTAATGACCTGTTTTTACCGACTTACAAACAGTAGTATTGTACGAAATACTTCACAAATACTTCTTAATGTATTATATATTAATTACGGCTCGGGTTCCAAATAGCGACTGTCAATAGAGCGACCACACGAAAGCGACCTCACTTCTTTTATTAAATCCAAGGCTTAGGCGCACACGCACTCTTTCACCCCCTCCACATATACCTTCCATCCCCCACACCTCTCTACACACGTATGCACGCACAAACAGGCAAACACTGCGTAGTGAAAGATTGAAACCAAAAGGGACTTTAAAACAACCAAAAGTCTTGCAATAAAAATCAAGCCACGTTTATTTCTAAATTGTGAGCAAGGGCTCGAAGGAACTGCCGCAGATCATACTGGCCTCGATTTTGCTGTACAACAGTGATTCGTGTGTTCATTGTCACCTATCTTTTCATTCGCTGAGTCAGGTCTCTGCCTTGTAGTAGCTGGGTTCGGTTTGCCCCTTGAAGGGCTTCCTCCCGTCTTAAAGCTTCGATGAATCGAAAGATGGAAGGATGATGAGTTTCCGTTGATCCCTGAAACACATTGTGCCAACTCTCTAGCTGGTTGTTGGTTCGTGGCAGTCCCGCATCTTGTCTGGCTTTCACACTCCGCATATGTACGGGAAACAATGGCTGTCGTCTGTCTCCCCGTCTGTTTCTTCGGCCCACGTAGTGGTCTTCGAAGTAATTTACGAGAGGCATTACTTCTGCTTTCCTTTTCCGTCTGATGGTTTGACGCAGATTTGTGGAAGAGCCAACAGCTGCTGCAACTTCTTCATTAACTTCGGTCAATGCATCCTGCACGATTCTTCGTGGTGGTACCCGTGCTCTTACTGCAGCTGTTTTTACACTGTTTTCAACTCTCCTGGCTGCCACTTCCGTAGGGTTTGGTGGATGCGTGTGGACGCCACTGCTCACTGGGGGCTGTTGTTGCTCACGATACTGAAGGCTTGTCGTTAGGCGACCTTTACAACCTGTTTTAGCACATCTCCAATTGATTGTATTTAACTTTGTTTTGTCTTTCCTGTACAAAAAGCCTTCATAACTTATCATGTCACTTCCTTTTCTTGAAATTATAAAATCCATTGGGGCAAATTTTTCAAACGACCTTAAAATTAATGTGACACGTCATAGTGTTGCCTTCCATTTATAAATGCCTCATTCGACTCAGTGAACACGAGTTAAGTCTAGGCTTACCATACGTCCCGTTTTAGCCGGGACAGTCCCGCTTTTAAAGGCTTTGTCCCGGCGTCTCGATCAGTCAACTAAAAGTCCCGCTTTGGCATTTACTGAGCCAGCATTGCCCCACACTACACGAATATTAGCATGATGTGATTGGTCTGTTTAGCTAACTTCCTGAAGAGTGATGCGTGTTCTCGTTTCGTTGTGTTAAATGTGAAAGTAATTGTTACATCATTGTAGCGGGTAATTGGTCCAGTGGTGAGTTGATTGTTAGCGCATTCGCTTGTTCACTGTTCAGTAATAGTAGGCTAGGAGGAGGAGATGATCCTTTTGCAGTTGGGTTATTGAAAGAACTTATTTCGTACGGTTCCGGTACTTGTTTGCATTTTCTTCTGCAAAAACCATTTGAATGTGAAAGCCCTTATCACCTGCAAAATTAAAACTGACTTTTCCTGCTGTGGTTTTTATGAGAAAATAAAGTTGAATATAGACTTCTGGAAGAAAGTATTGTCTACAGAAAAGTATGATTGGACGATTATGTAAATTTACAAATGCTTGAACATTGTTTTGTTTCCTAGCAAAATCCATTATTTTAGTTTTTCTTGGTGTCTTACTACTTTAGCTGTCCCTGACGATAGGAATCCAAAATAGTCTCATACTTCTAGTAAAATGTAAACCACATTTATCTGATAGGGCTTGTTGTTCTGAAGCGTCCCGCTTTTCAATGAAAAAAATATGGTAAGCCTAGTTAAGTCGCTATCATAACAGTCCTGTTTTAATGCGGTCGGCATTTATACCATCGCTGTTTGGAATGTCGCTCACTTGATTACGTCGCTATTATGAAGTCGCCATTATGACAGTCGCTGTTTTGACAGTGGCTATCCGGCCTGGATGCCATTAATTACGCAGTACATGGATGTATGTGTTTTTCTAACATTTCAGTCCTGGCGATCGCAGCCTGCTTCCGGCTATCCGAGCTCTTCTTCAAACAATATCAGACATCAAACTCGTGCCACCCGATCCCAGGAATGGAAGAACTGCGCTCATGTTTGCGGTTGAAAAGGGAGAAGGTGGTTAAACTGATGTAAACCTAAGCATGGGCAATGAGCATAAATCCCTAATCCTGTAACTGCCTGAGATTGTGGAATATAAAACCCAAATTCAGGACCATAATTATTCTGTTCCATCTTTCTGTTCCAGTCAATAGCCACTTTTACATACGATAAAAGCATTATTGTACAAAGGCTTCGACAAAGTTTTCTTTTATAGAAATTGACCTGGTGAATGCCTTGCTTGAGAAGCAAGCGTCATTGAAAGAATGTGATGCCCAGTGCAGGACACCTCTTCATCTTGCTGTCAATGCAAGTGGCCCATCATCTGCCCTCTTTGACATTCCTGATCTGCTGATAGAGAAAGGCGCCAGTCTCACAGTTGCTGATAAATTTGGACGGGTTCCTCTTCATTACGCTTACGTGAAGATTGGCAATTAAGTTTAGCTTCTTAGACACTTGCATTATCTCATTTTATTTTCATGAGCAATAAATTTGTACAGGTCCGGTTGATAATGATATGATGAAATCATATGTATAATGCATTAATGCTATTGCTAAACATGAGAGTTATGCATTCAAATACATCTCCATTGTGTAACATTAAATGAAGCAACAAGAGAAACTATTGTATTACGGTTGATAACAACGCATGTATTTACAGCAATGAGCATCTATGCCATTGAGCTTATTATTTCTCAGAGAATTGGTTACTTCGGAGAAAGGGTGTGATCCCATTGAACTCACGACACTGCTCACTTCAGGAATGTCCGGTGAGGAGGTGGACACCGCTGACGCTTCAGGTCGAACTCCTCTTCACGAAGCTGCTCGTCAAGGTGCGATGATATGCTGCATGCATCTCGTCGAGAGAGGGGCAAACATCAACAGACAAGATTCGGATTGCAACTCTCCAATGAGCCTCGCTGTCAAAGCCGGCCATAACAGGTGAGGTTAAGTTCTTAAGCACTGGTCTTTTTCTATGAAGTCTATTGAAAACGTGATATTTTAAAGTAATTGTGCCATGTTGTGGAAAATTATTTGGTTGTCAGTTGTCGCATCATTCACTTTGCTGTTTTGCATTCACCGCTTAACTGGGTGTCTTGTTTTAAGCGAAATGTACTTCATGCGTATCTGATCAAAGTATTGTGAACTCTATGAACTCATGTTTAGATTTGCTTTTAAATCGAGGAAATGGTTGTTGTTTGTCTGTAAAAGCTGATGAGCACTAAAAGAATTCTTTGACATATTTTTCCAGTTGTGTGATGATGTTGATCCGGAAAGGTACTAACGTCAACACAAACGTAATCACAATCCCACGTCCACTAAGTGGAGCTGATACCCAGGAAGAAACTTCCCACAGGAAATGGAGACTGAAGTCTGCTATTGCCCCGCCACCCAAGCCCACTTGTGAACCGGCTTTCAAGGTGAAACTACTTAATAAAACATTGCACCAAATTTTTGGAAAAATAACAACTGTAGAAGTGTTCATGTTGTATTGGACACTAACATGTATAAGGTCCTTTCCCAGAGTATAAGATTACTAGACGTACAACGCGCAGAATATAGTGTTAATGTTCAATACAGTATGAAGATTTTTGCGCTTACTGTCTTTTTTGCCAAAATTTGCCCCATTCAATTCTCCCAAAGTTATACTTAATACATGTTAAGCTACAGGGGAGCTCTCAGCCATGCACATTCCAACCTTGTGTTTGTTACAGGTTGTTGTGGAGAAAGGCTGGCAAGGTGTTACTTATGTTATGCTGGATAGGCTTGAAGCTTGTGGAGTGAAGTATGCGTCAGCAGTAGAAGTGAGCACCAATTTACCATTAATGTTTAAATAATAGTTTTATTTTTTAGTCTTTAATGTCTCATTAAATGTTACTTTTAAACTTCTGTTTTTATTTTGCATTGAATACCAACCACATCTGTCCACGACTTTGCGCCATTGTTTACATTTTCTTTGCAGTCGGCGATGCGAGCTCGAAAATACCAGGTCGTTTTATCTCTACTTCGCAAACAGAGAGATTCTAGCAAGCTGTGTGAAAAGAATGACCTGAAGCGGAACCTTCTCCACGTTCTTGCAATAAATCGACCAACCAACACTGATGTTCAGATCAAGGTAGAAATGATTTTTAGATTTCCATTGAGTGATTTTTTGTTTAATAATAAAATACATTTTAGTGGGCATGCCTGACCATAAAAGGACCATTTTGAACCTTCTAAATCTAATGCATTAACATTAATGCTGCTGCTATCCATCCATCTGCTGCTGCTACTAATTCTATGGATATGGCAGTTTTGTGTCGGATAGCGGGGATTCCGGTTGTTCGGGGTACGGATTAACGAGGTCCCACTGTATACGGTCTTTGAAATATTACTGGTAACCAACTATGAAATTTTAATGCAGCCGAAATTCGCTAAACGCTAGATGACGCAGCAGAGTTATTTTCATATACAGTACTGACAAATCTTGGCAGAGCTGTGAGAACGATAACTTGCGTTTAAAATGTCTATTATATAGAATAGATTGTTGCTAAAAATTTAGATTCTGACATTTCATATACGTAAACTCAAACGAATCTTGACATTTTCCAAAAATGTTTGAATATCTATAATTATAATTATGAACAATAATCATATTCATATAACGCACCATCACCACGCACCGCACCACTTATGCTACTTGATGAATACTATACGGTGGATTTTGAATAATATTATTTATATTTGTGCTTTAAAATCTAATGTGCTGCAACACTTTATTTTTCTGATAGTTAAGTTATAAACAGAATAATGGTTCCAACCTTTATGTTAAACTTCTGAGCAAGATTAGCATAGCGTACTAATATGTGTCTTGCATGCTCAAAAAATGGGTTCCAAATCATTTTCGTGGTACATGAGTCCGGCTTATTTTCAATATAAGTGCTGTCGGCATTTTGTGCGTAAAAGCTAAGTTTTTGCCCATTTTCAAAATTTGGAGCTGAAAAAGTATTAACTGCAGTTGAATAGTTGAGTCACGTAATAAAGCATGTAATTATAACATATAATTATAGTTGTATAACTATACATTATCATTATCATATATAATCACAACTTAACTTCGTGAGAAGGTATCTTTGTTTTATTTCTTGTTATCGCTTATTAGCAATTTAATTGTTGTCGTAACTCGTAACTGTATGCTACGCCTACACATCGCGACATTTGTGCTTAGTCATTAAAAGTGACCTTGACGTTTGCACTTTTTAACACGACTGACGTAATATGTTCGTACGATTCGATATCTCTCTGTCTGCGCGCTACTCGCGAATCAGCACGAGTTTATAAAGCGAAGCGATGTGAACGGAAATATTCAACACAATATACACGAACATTTCAGAATGTGTGACCGATAAAGGTAAAGCGTTGGCAATGGGAATTATATTCAGTTAAAACTAGGATGTTATGAAATCACCTGGTAACGCACTAAACAGCGTTTTCACATAAAGTTATTTAGGGCAGTTTCCAAATATTAAACGACAATAATTGTGGTTTCATCAAGTTGCAACTGCAGCTAGATTGCAGCTTGCAGAAATGCTAGTTGCAGTTTTATTATGAACAATGTTTCAGTAACTAAATGGCGCATGTTTCCACAATTCATATAGTGGTATTGGATGTGGCTCCCAAGCCACTACATTCCTCCCCCGCTACGGAAGGAAAAAAAAAATTGGCAATTAAAAAGTAACATCCTGATTACGTGGGTAGCATAAAAACAACACAATGATTAAGATTACAGATAACAGAGTAATTACAGTTTTGCAACCACCCTCTGCTACCAGTTGGTGGGTGTCTCACACATCAATCGGTGTTTCAGATAAACTTTGAACCGTTCGTAAGCCTGGGTTTCAAGTGGCATTGAGTTTCTCAGGCGGAGGAAAAACCGCAGCAAGTCGGTTGCCAGGACAGCCGCTGTGGCTCCTATCATTGTGAAGATTTTGGTCTCACAACTAATCTGTGGAACGAGGTCGAACATTGCTTCAAGTCGCTGGAACCATATCTCCAGGTCGGTCGGAGAAGTGGTTGGTGGTGATGAAAATGCTAGGACCTTTGTTGAAATGTCGGTTAATTGTGAAATGTCTAGTGCCAATATCTCATAATATTTGTAAATCGGATGAAGTACTGTTTGTTTCAAAAACGCCATCTCCCGCCGCCTGAGCAGGGGGTAATCCGAGCCTTGTTCTCCCGGTCTGATGATCGACGGTTGTGGAGCGGGAGCTGGCTGTTCATCCGGTGAGTCTGGTGAATCAGGAATCGGTGGGTCTGGCATTGCGAGGTTGATAAACGCACGCGCCGGCCAAGGAGAAACCAGCGCATCCGACGTTTCACTGTCCATTTGTACGTCAGATCTTGGTTCCGGGGGTTCCAACATGTTGGAATTGTTTGTCAGCAACGGCAAAGAATGGCAAATCTGTATAGAAACCAGAAGGTTAAGGGTAATTCTTTGAACAACTCAGGTCATGCGTAGGAAGGAGAGCATGCTATATGCGACAAAAATTGGTAAAGCTACAATTGCAAGACATGGCGACGTATTAAGGAAAAGGTTAGTAATTAGGAGGCATGCGATACGCAAGATAAACACTAAAAATTGTCGGTCGACAACGACAAAAGGGAAATGGCAAAAGGTTACATGCATACGACATTCGGGGCCCCGAAAAAAACGTTTATACAGGTAATAAAACTTAAAGTGTGTTTGTGTCCGCGAATTCATCACGGGACGACGCAGCGGGCGGCGCGTCATCGGAAGGTCGAGAAGACGACGGTTGGTCACGAGAATGTCGAAGCAAGGGCGACGGATGAGTTTGTTGTGGAAGTGCATCTCGATGGCTGCGTCCAGCGCGAATACGGGATACAAGGGATCTGGCATAACGCAAATGCTGCGGAGATGATCGGATAAACCCGATGGTATGGCAGATGGCCCACATCATGGCAAGTAGCTGGAGGACGAAGATGAGGGCTGAGAGAAATGGATTCGTAATCTGTGACAATGCAAGCAGCAACGTTTGTTTCACGTCGTGCGCGAACGTGTCTGCGACGTAGGATCCGTTGATCATAGTTTCATCAGTAGTAGTAAGACTTGTTATGACATGTCGCATTTTCTCCTTAAGCAGGTTGGCTTCAGACATAGAGCTGAGCAGCGATTGAAAGTCAGTGAACGAGTCGGAGTCAGGTAGCTCGTTGAGAATCTTCTCGTAGTCAGGAGCGTTGTAGCTGAGGTGTATAGTCGACAAAGGTAAGTTGAGTTGGTGCACCTGGACATGTTCGTGCGATAAGGTGTAGTTGTGATAAAGGACAGTGTCCCCATGAACTCGGAAGACAAAACTTCTAGCTGGTCGATACGATTCCAGCAGATGAACTCCCGGTAAGACAATGTTGTCGGAGATGAGTTGGCCGTACTGACTGTGGCCGTTTTGATCGCGATAGAGGATGAGAGGGCGTTGACTGAACGCGTTGCGGTACGCAAGTGACGGTAAGACGGTACCGTTGATAGAGCGACATGTTGCTCTGGACATAAAATCTCCAAGGTTGGAACCCAAGGCTTGTTGTCCAAGAGTAGAAGACAGTATCTCAGTAGGGAAAATCTTCCCAACTGCTTTGTAGAGCGTGTCAATCAGCTTCGTGAGTTGACAATGTAGGAACTTGTTGTCTTCGCTGAACGTAGTGAGAGCTTCGGAAATGTAAGCGAAACATGTAAGCAGCAAACAAATGAACATGTTGTGTTTGTAATCAGAGAAACGTTTCGGTGGAAGGATTTTCCAACCAGTCCAAGAAGTCTTGAATGTGGCAGAAGAGGTTGTAGCGTCGTCATCATCGTCGTCTTCGTCATCTCCGTCAGAAACTGAACTACTTTGATCTGGAGCCATTGCTGTAGTTGTTGTTAATCAGCTTATTTACAAGAATAAAGTTAACAGTGTCAGCTTCATTGAAACACGTCGGGTCAACGTCGGTGGTCATCAAAATGCGGAGGTACTGCTTATATTATACTCACCAATTAAAACAAGTCTAACGAATTACATTTTAACACGACTGACGTAATATGTTCGTACGGTTCGATATCTCTCTGTCTGCGCGCTACTCGCGTATCAGCACGAGTTTATAAAGCGAAGCGATGTGAACGGAAATATTCAACACAATATACACGAACATTTCAGAATGTGTGAACGATAAAGGTAAAGCGTCGGCAATGGAAATTACATTCAGTTAAAACTAGGAAAATATCAGTTAAAATATTAAACGACAATAATTGTGGTTTCATCAAGTTGCAACTGCAGCTAGATTGCAGCTTGCAGAAATGCTAGTTGCAGTTTTATTATGAACAATGTTTCAGTAACTAAATGGCGCATGTTTCCACAATTCATATAGTGGTATTGGATGTGGCTCCCAAGCCACTACAACGGTACCACGTTAGCACACGATCAACCAAGCGTTCCGACGAATCAATTATTAATACACCTATGTCAAACGAAAACAGAGAGCAATCAGCAGATTCTCCCGATAATGGCAATGCTGGAAACTCTGGTCAGAGTGCTAATTATCAGTTACCGAACGACAAGTGATCACCCACATGACAATGACTTTGCGAAAATATTTGTTTTTACACGTTAAACTTCTTACCTTTTGGAAACTCAATCCCGAAGTGTGGATTTCCCACCTTAAACATAAATTTTCCCTTTATCAAATCACTTCAAAAACTAATCGTTACTTGTTAGCGGTAGAGGCAATTCCTGCTACAGACCTGGGGCTACTTCGTTTTCCTTCTCATAACTGTTACGACATAAGAATCAATGAAATCTTGAAAAACTTTGATAAACGTGACGATCAGTTAGATTTTTCATTGGCCGATCTGACACTTTATGATTAATCTCCCAAACATGTAATGCGTAAATTAATGAGTGCAGTAGGTCAAGAAAATCTTACTCCGCCAGTTGTTAAACTAATTCGTGCTAAATTTCTTAAGGCGTTACCACCAGACGTCGCAATTGCGTTAGCCAGCGTGGAACTTGATAATATTCAAAATCTTGCAAACAAAGCACGCGAATTATTATTACCTTAAACAACGAAAAACTCCTCCAGGGAATCTTTTTGTTGCTATCACTAATACGCATGACATTTCTCACCCACTACAGCCACAAATACAACAAATTAGAATTTCTAAACCACCTCATTACACACGATCTAACGCTAACAATGCAACAAAAAGTTCCGGACAAAGAAATAATAATTTCATAAGTCACCAAACCAACGCAATTAATTTAACTAAAAATGGCAACAACGATCGATTTTAGTCGAGATAATCGCCGACCACAGATTTCTTCAATTCCTAACAAACGCAATGATAATTTCTCATATTCATCACCCACCTTTCAGAAACCAGACTATCAACGCAGCAATTACCTTTGCGCGTCTAAAGCTTCTAATAACTTATAATATTACCACACTCGCTTTGGAAGGGATGGGCGCCACTGTCATCAATCATGCTCCCTGTGGGAAAATCATTTGCGGACAACAAAAAACATTTGGCGATCAAAGCTACAATAACCCGGTTAGCCCGGTCAATCGCACCTACTTCCAAAAGAGACTGTCCCTTGTTAACTGTTTATGATCACGCCAATTGCATTCATTTTTATGTAGATAATGCTGCAGCAACTTCTCTTTTGTCGGCTAGTTTAGCTGATATATCAAACACCAAACTCCGCTTATCCTCAAAAAGCGCAAACATGTACACAATGGGGTTGTTTATACTCCGGTTAAGTCATTGCATAAAATTACATTTATTATGACTTTTATTTGATGATCATTAGTTGTGAGAAATGAAACTAATCAGAACGATGGTTTGATTTATTGCTTTTGACTGTGGGATGTCTTAACCAGCTTTTGTTTCTTAGCATTTGGACATTTCGACTCAATTTAAATCCTCCAATTCATTTCAAAGGGCCGGACTGTCTGTGGCCTTTCCGCTTGACTAAAGAGATCACAATATGTAAAAAGGCTAATTATTAAAGCAAAGGTGCGAGTTTTGTAGGCCTAGCCTTCTATTAGTGTTACTTAGGGCCTCTTTTCTAAAAAAATGAATTGTACTCGAAAGATACTGAAAAATGTCCAAATGTCCTCTTTAGTTTGCGTTTTCCTGCTAATATTTTCAACACAATTATACTTTTATGACACTTTTCGGCATAAGGCCTAACTCAAGAGACTTTTCGGTGACAGCATGAGGTCTATCACATAAACTTTTAAAACATCAGCATCAGCATAAGCATCCTTTAAACGTAAAACTCTATTTACATTGTACTAGCTGGCGAAATTGTATCGTTTTGATATGCACACAATGTTTTCAACGAAAAGTCTGCTTTGACACTCGAATGCAAACTTCTGTCGGAATCGCACCGCTACGGTTCTTTCTTGCAAACTTTATTTGTTATGCTGTCGCCAATGTCTATAAGGAAGTTGCTTCCAAAAATTTTTTTTTTGGTTTTTCAAGCGCTTCCGTAGTGTCCCTGTAAAACGACAATAAATTAGTTGTTTTTTTGCGCCCAGTAGCGACAACTACGGTAGCCTGTAAAAGCCACAACAATTATAATTTGGGTTCCGCAAAATATTTATGATCACCACAAAAATATTTCACGTTAGCGCAAAATTTTTATGATCACCACAAAATATATATTTTTTCTCAGCAAAATATTTTAGAAATTCACAATATATATTTTGTCTCCCTCTAAAATTATTTTGTGCGTTGAAAAAATATTGCGACTTCGAAATATTTTGCAAAGTCGAAATATTTTGCGAAGTCGAAATATATTTCGCTGTGAAACTTCCACTACCGCAACAAATATAAATTCATCGCATAATATTTCAGAATCGCATCGCAACATTTCAAAATGTGTGCTTACCGTATGGTAGGCGTAGTTGATGAGGTGTTCGGGAAAGGAATAAGGTTACCAGTCACAGCCACAAATAGTGAGAGATAGTAAGCTTTTGCAAGCCTTAGCAAGCTTAGGTGTAGGCTACACGTTAAACATTGTAAGGTCTTTTGCAAGTTCAGTATGCAAACAAATTGTCTAGGGCTTGGCTGTATAGGTTAGGCCTACCGAATGTAAGGTGTGGGGCTATAGGCTATGTTGTTTTTTTGTCGCGAAAACATTACAATAATTTTTTCTTGTTCACTATAGGACAGGCCAAAGCTGTTCATAACAGCAAAAATTTCAACTAACTTTTTCAGAAATTTGTTTTATAAAATGAAGTGTACCTTCTTAGTGTGAAAGCTGCTCTTCATTGCAATGAATTGTGTTGAGTGCCATAATGAAATACCTGACATTTTTATGATATGTTCACACTGTGGTCACGGTGAGTAGCGTACCTTTCAAGTGAAGATATAAATATTTTAATGAAAATTTGGCTGTAGACTAACATATTTTTTAACATACTGATCTGATCTGATGGCTTGATCTGATGTATTACGTAATATTGATCCGAATGGGTGTGAGGCTCGAAGACGAAGAGGAGACGTATCGAAGAAAGACGAAGACGTATCGAGGCGTTTTTAGATGGACCGTCTTCTTTTCGTGGATATCGGTCAGTTTGGCACACATTACAAATGGAAGGTTTAAGAGTAACAAGGTTGTATGTAGCTGATGTACTACGTAATATTGATCCGAATGGGTGTGAGGCTCGAAGAGCTCACCGTTTAAGGCGAAGAGAGTATCACAACCCTGGCCCAAACTATGCATGGCACACAGATGGTACACGACAAGCTGAAACCATTCGGATTTTCTATACATGGTGCAATTGATGGATTTAGTCGAGAAGTGCTGTGGCTTAATGTTACACGATCAAAAAAATGTCCACATGTTGTCGCTAATATGTATATTAAAGCTGTCACTCACTTCCAAGGCTGTCCGATTGAAGTAGTATCAGATTTGGGTACAGAAAATGGATTGTTGGCAGCAGCGCAGTGCTTTTTTCGAGATAAAATTAACTCGCATCGTTATGTACCATCACCCCGAAATCAGCGGATAGAAAGCTGGTGGTCAATATTCTCCAGGTTTCGTGCCTGTTGGTGGCGCAACTTTTTAGTGACCTTGAGTTTCGAGGTGACCACAGTGTGAACATATCATAAAAATGTCAGGTATTTCATTATGGCACTCAACACAATTCATTGCAATGAAGATCAGCTTTCACACTAAGAAGGTACACTTCATTTTATAAAACAAATTTCTTAAAAAGTTAGTTGAAATTTTTGCTGTTATGAACAGCTTTGGCCTGTCCTATAGTGAACAAGAAAAAATTATTGTAATGTTTTCGCGACAAAAAAACAACATAGCCTATAGCCCCACACCTTACATTCGGTAGGCCTAACCTATACAGCCAAGCCCTAGACAATTTGTTTGCATACTGAACTTGCAAAAGACCTTACAATGTTCAACGTGTAGCCTACACCTAAGCTTGCTAAGGCTTGCAAAAGCTTACTATCTCTCACTATTTGTGGCTGTGACTGGTAACCTTATTCCTTTCCCGAACACCTCATCAACTACGCCTGCCATACGGTAAGCACACATTTTGAAATGTTGCGATGCGATTCTGAAATATTGTGCGATGAATTTATATTTGTTGCGGTAGTGGAAGTTTCACAGCGAAATATATTTCGACTTCGCAAAATATTACGACTTTGCAAAATATTTCGAAGTCGCAATATTTTTTCAACGCACAAAATAATTTTAGAGGGAGACAAAATATATATTGTGAATTTCTAAAATATTTTGCTGAGAAAAAATATATATTTTGTGGTGATCATAAATATTTTGCGCTAACGTGAAATATTTTTGTGGTGATCATAAATATTTTGCGGAACCCAAATTATAATTGTTGTGGCCTTTACAGGCTACCGTAGTTGTCGCTACTGGGCGCAAAAAACAACTAATTTATTGTCGTTTTACAGGGACACTACGGAAGCGCTTGAGAAACCAAAAAAAAAATTTTTGGAAGCAACTTCCTTATAGACATTGGCGACAGCATAACAAATAAAGTTTGCAAGAAAGAACCGTAGCGGTGCGATTCCGACAGAAGTTTGCATTCGAGTGTCAAAGCAGACTTTTCGTTGAAAACATTGTGTGCATATCAAAACGATACAATTTCGCCAGCTAGTACAATGTAAATAGAGTTTTACGTTTAAAGGATGCTTATGCTGATGCTGATGTTTTAAAAGTTTATGTGATAGACCTCATGCTGTCACCGAAATGTCTCTTGAGTTAGGCCTTATGCCGAAAAGTGTCATAAAAGTATAATTGTGTTGAAAATATTAGCAAGAAAACGCAAACTAAAGAGGACATTTGGACATTTTTCAGTATCTTTCGAGTACAATTCATTTTTTTAGAAAAGAGGCCCTAAGTAACACTAATAGAAGGCTAGGCCTACAAAACTCGCACCTTTGCTTTAATAATTAGCCTTTTTACATGTGCGGTTCAGTTGCAATCTTTCTGGTGCACGTTTGAACTTAACAGACCCCAACTTCGAATTTCACTCAACATGCGAGGAATGCGGGCATGTAAAACCGCCTAGGGCTGGATCGAACGGCGTTGAATAAACGCGTGGTCGGCGATCAAAAAGGTATGTAGGGCTGGATGGGCAATTGGTTGAAAAACCCTTTTTAATTCGGAATTTCAGTAAGTTTCTTAAATTCGGTAATGTTTTGGAAATAAATACAACGTCTCACCTATACGTTTTGTCGAAAGTATAAACAACTAACTCGAAATGCGGAAAAAGTCGACATTTCGTTATTGATGAGCGTGCTCGGAGGACCATTTAATTTTATGAAAAAAAAGACTAATGGTAGGCCTATTATAATTAATTATAATTATGAACTAATGAACTTTGCAATATTGTGATCTCTTTAGTCAAGCGGAAAGGTCACAGACAGTCCGGCCCTTTGAAATGAATATGAGGATTTAAATTGAGTCGAAATGTCCAAATGCTAAAACGAAACAAAAGCTGGTTAAGACCTCCCACAGTCAAAAGCAATAAATCAAACCATCGTTCTGATTATTTTCATTTCTCACAACTATAGATCATCAAATAAAAATCATAATAAATGTAATTTTATGCAATGACTTAACCAGAGCATAAACAACCCCATTGTGTACATGTTTGCGCTTTTTGAGGATAAGCGGAGTTTGGTGTTTGATTTATCAGCTAAACTAGCCGACAAAAAAGAAGTTGCTGCAGCATTATCTACATAAAAATGAATGCAATTGGCGTGATCATAAACAGTTAACAAGGGACAGTCTCTTTTGGGAGGCCATTGGCAAGTAAGATGATATTTTAAATCAGCCTGCTAGGCAGCTGAATGAACACACGTTGCTTGGACCGAAAGTTTTATCGTTTTTTAACTATTTTCAATTTAGACAAAGTCCTTGATCAGATAGAGCTCAAAAACAGTTAAAGTACAGTATAATGTTTCCCAATTACCTAAAAAGAAGCCAAAGTAAATGTATAAGTTAATTTGTACAGGTGATATCAGTAAACAAATCAACGACACTGAATATGAACCAAATGACTGACATTGAGATGGTCGACTTTGTGACATCAGGTATAGTACACTAGCTTGTGTAACCAAGTGCGCACTTATGTAACCAGGTACATGTGTTAAATAATTTGAAAATCATTTCTAGGGGAAGAGAATTGCGCTGGAAAAAATCGTAAAGAAGAGGACCCAAAGCAGTCTGGCCTACGTTTGAGGAAACATCATGTTGGTTGCATTTATCGATAAAATAATAAAGACAATGTCAATTTTACTGACAAAAATGAATTGTAACGGTTTAATCTTATCTCTGCAGCAAGAACAAGAAGGTGATGGAAATAAAAAGGAAGAATACTACGACGATAACAGCGTCGTGGGCACGGGCAATGGACCAGCGGAGTCAAATAACTTTACTTTCGGATCTTCTGAAGTAAGACGGCTTCAGAGATAAGTATTTATTTTGATATTATTCAGGTTGTTACCACTAATTCTTACGAGCAGGCCCACCAAACTGATTCCATAGGTTTAGACTTGCAACTTGACCTGAAGTAATTTGTTGTATAGATCTCAGCGTGTTAAATAACATACCTCAATTTCAATCAAACAAAACGGCAGCAAATGTTTCTGCAGGATACGAACCCGTGATTGTGATTACCATAATTGTACAAACGTAACTGTAACTAAATTACACCTATAAATCCAGTGTTTGTGACTGTTCTTAAAACACCGTAAGTCATATATTAATATTTTCTCCGACCTTGCTGTGGGTAAGAAATCTGAATTAGGGCCAGTGATTTGTATTTGCCGATATATTTGCAAAAGTTTGTTTATTTCGACGGGACGTTTTGGCTTTTCACGGTGTGCTTTACCCTTGACAAGCATAAAAAATCCATTGCATAATTGTTGCATTTAGGCAACATACGTTTGTGACGTATTTCTGCAGGATAACACATTGGAAGGTGATGAAGAAGAAGACAATGTAAAACCGGAGAAAAAGAAACGGATTAGACCGAAGAAAAAGTGTCCGTAAGTTGTACTATAATTTCGGCCTAGCTTTCAAGTATATGAATGGAAGAGAATTTAAAATAATCTCAGCTTTTCAATTCCGTTTTTTGTTTTTATGTGTAAAAGAGAAGAAAAGTGAAACATGTCTAAGAATAATGAGATGATGGTGTTAATAATTGTCCTAGATACTGTGGTGTCATGAATTCGAGTATCTCGCGCCATTGCAAACTCGTGCACGAGAAAAAAAATAATGGGGAAGGTGATTTTGCATGCAAACTTTGCAAAAAGAGGCTGACTTCTTGGAATGGCCTCGTGAGACACCTACGCGGCAAGGTTCACGCTGATCAAGCCAAGGCAAAGGAGATGGCCGGTTCTATGGACCGCCGCCGTAAAAATGTCCCAATCGTAAGTTTTGGTAAATACATACAGTACAAAATGACTGTGCAGTAGTTGCTCATGTTGTTGCCGTTAAAAATCATTTGTTATTCTACAAACAATTTGTGTATGATTTGCATTTGTAAAAAAAGCCTTCGAAGAAATGTTTCGTTGGTGCACTGTTGTCTTTATTTCATAAACCAGGTGGAAATGCAACGCGTACGAAGTCGGCCCAATGAAGCGATGGGATCGGGAATGGGATTTGAACGCAGAGAGATTAACGGTCTCGGAAAAAGGTGCACAATATTGTGTTTATTGCTGATTATAAATAGATAGCTATATTGTGTGCACGACCTGACCTGCATAAATGTGTTAGAATTTGCAATTCATGTATTCGTTGTATTGTTTTATTTTCCTTTTTTCCACAATTCTCCAGACGACGACTTCAAAGTGGAAACGAGATGTATGGTTCAGTTGAAAACATAATCATAGATCTCACAGGATCATCTGATAGTGATAGTGAGGAAAATAGCGGCACAACTGTGGCAATATCTCTTGTGCCAACTAATGTCAAGAGACCAGGTAACTTCAACGAAATCCTTACCGCTCAAACACTTCATTAAACACGTGATATGATTGCCAACAGCAATATAAACAATTCTTTCACGCAGAACGTATATATTATATGTGTACATGGCTTATATTATATTTTCTCTGGTATCTAATTGTATTGATTCAATTCAAACGATGTTTAGTGCACAGGGTTCATAGTTGACCTGCCGTCGAAAGATGAGAATAACTGATTTAGGAACACTGAATTACTTTGTTTTGCAATGATCGCCAAACACCACTGGAAATAATTTATTCGCACAGATCGCAACCATAACTAGATCAAACAACTGCGCAACGTTTAAAAATCAAACACAACTTGTTACTATTGTTCTGATATCTACTTGAAAATCCTGTTATTACTGATTATAAACAAGTAATTCATTTTTCATCTTCATCCACATCTATCTCATGATAGCAGCAAGATACTGCCAGAAGGTGATAGATGTGTGTTAAGTTAAAGTTGACATGACAAGGCTTTAGAATTTAGATAATGGACGGAAAGTCAAATTTTTCGTAGATCTTTAAATAAATCTTTCACGGAACTTTTAAATTTTTCTTTATAGACGTAACCCCATCAATGGAAGCATGTCTTCGCGAATTGCAGGAAGAGAAGAGATGCAAGATTTGCCTCGATCAACCAGCTGAGGTACTGTTTATACCATGCAGGCACCTCTGTAGCTGTACCGGGTGCGAAAAATATCTCAGAAAGTGTCCGATATGCAGAGCTGAAATTGAAAAATCTATGCGTACTTACAGGTCGTAATATGTCTGTAGGGCATGCTTGCCTGAAGTGGCATAAATCCTCCTCACAATTATTTTGTTTGCTTCTTCTCGTTGATATCGTTTCGAGCAATGATTTATAGAGCTTAAGATGACACAGAAATGTCAGTGAGAATACCTACAGATCGTGTGTTACTTTGTGAGTGTGACGTCATACAATCGTGTGATAATTTCGTGAATCATTACATTGATGTCTTTTTGATATACAGTACTTCAGTTTAATGGGAATGGTTTACAGTCTAAAATATTAAGTTTATAGTTAGTATCGAGTTATAAATTGCTATAAGACTAATCGTGTTCGAATGAGTAATCCCTTTTGTCACGTGGTATGTTGGTAGAATTTGTATAGAAAACATGCGGTAGGACATACGCAAATTTGCAGTGACTTCTGAGCATCTATGGATTCTATAATAAATAGTGTTATATTACATAAGGTGAGGGTAAGGCGCTTGGCCTAAACATATCCTGTATAGGTCAAAAGCCTACGTGATGTCCTTTGTTTAATGAAAACAGTTATGCCTTGAGATAGGTATAATCTCACTAGGAGTTCTAAGAACTGAGCACATGCTGATTGTGACGTCACCAATGGCAGCCTGCTGGTGTTCATGAGCAACCTGCTATCCGTGATGTCACATGGTTGCGAGCACCCTGCACATGGTCACAACCCCTCACGTCACGTGGTTGTCTATCAGTATACCATCCTGCTGTTGGTGACGTCAGGTAGTATTTGGTTAATCGTTTAGAGAGGCAGGATCGTAATCAAAAGAACAATTCGTTTTCAAAAAAAAAACAGTAGAAGATTTGGGTTTTAAATTCATATATTTTACAGTTTGGGAAGGAAACACTGATTTCCGTAACTTGTCAGTACCACCATTTCTCCTGCCGTCATTTTCCGTCGTCCACAATACAAGATAGACTAATTACACAGGCCAACAAAAGGCATGATACGTTAGATCGATTTAGGGCGGATAGCTAATGCAAGCATATCACGCTGCCTATGAGGCGTACCGAGTTATCCTAAATTTATCAAGGTCATCTTTAAATGATTGAGACAGAAAAATTCAAGGAGTTGCACATATCATAAAGTCAGACCTCCGTAAACAACTACAGCTTCTGTTTCGAATATTTCAGCTATTCCTAATCATGAGTACTGAAAAATACAAACACAGAAAAAAATTTTAAGCGACTGTTAACAACCAAAAGTTTGAGCGACTGGCAAAGACTAACAACGAATAGGCTACAATTAAGACAGGCAATGAAACGTAATCAAACGAATAAACAAAGCTGATAGCGGTAAGGCGTCAGCGATAAGGTGTGTAAAATTAAAATAAATGCAAAAGGAAAGAAGCTACTGAGAACTACAAATTACAAAAATTTTGGTTCGCATTTACATTTTCACTTGCTCAAAAACTGTTGGATTGCATTTGATGAACATTAGGGTGCGAAAAGTTTCTGGCCCCAGTAAATTTCTTCTTGCTGTATAAAAGTTACCCGCAATTTAAAATATTCTTTCTGACGGGGCTGATGTTGCTGTTAGTCCCAAATAATCCTTGGCTAAAGTAGAAAGTGTGGGAAGTTCTTCTGACTTCTTCTTCCAATACATTAGCCTATTAACATGACAATAAAAATATTTAATAGCCCTTTTCCATGTGCACAGGCCGGGCTGGTTGTAAAGTCATCAAGGACCGCTTACATAACGGCCCTAAAATGCAGTCATTTCCATGTGATTTTTTGAAAAACTTGGCCACTTCAGATTGACATCATGGCAAGACTACAACCTACCGGCACTAGACTAAAATTACGACCCTAAAATTTCATTACGCGACCCATAGTTTGAGAAGCCCTGGTGTAGATGATGACTACATGAGTGAAGAGTGAAGACCCCACCGGACTCACCTCGAGAGCGACGATGTTGGAATGTTGTCCGTATCTGAGCAGGATCTGGACCTCCTCCTCACAATCGCGCGTTTGTTCTTGAATATTATCTGCTCAAACAATGAGCTTTTGTGATGAAACAATCAGGTATTTGTTGTCAATAAAATCGAAATAATACTAAATAACATACTAAAATAACAGTGATATGGTAATGGTTTTCACTCCACTTCATAACGCACCGTTGTTGCTATATTGCTCTTATACTTGAATTTAAGGACTCCTACTGACTGCAGAATAAGAAAATTTGTCTCAAGAAAACTCTGTGCAAATAGCTTTATGCATAATTGTCGACTGGAACATCCAATCATGGTAATGGCATTGCGTCCACATCACTTGCAAAGTGTGTAGATTTGTAGATTACCGGCCGCAAACTGTTTTCATTGAATTTTTTTCAAATGCACCATTCCTTGCTTGTTGAAGTATATTTTTTGTGCGCCCTTTTTGAATGTAAGGTTTTTTTTTTAAATTTTGAGGTTTGACTGTTGTGGGTTCATTTCAGATTTCATTTTAACAGTAGCGGCTGCAGCTTAGTCAGACATTTCTAAATCTGTTATTTAAACTACTGTTACGTAGAATCCATCTAATATGACCACTGACAGTGCGAACAACTGCTTCATATGATTATTTCGATACGCCGGATTCGGTCCACAATTTTGCCATATAAAATTCGCTGTTTACTGTAAGCAGTCGGCCGTTCTTCTTGATAAAATCATCCGCGGCTGGAGAAAGAAAACAAACGCTTTTTAACAAATGCTAAATATTACAAGTTCGGGAGGAAATATCCAGCAAAAATTTCGTTACCAAATATTAAATGTTTTAAAATCTGTGTAAATCTGCAGTTTGGTTCCACTATTAGAATGTGTAACGTAGCTTACAGTGGTTTATATCGTATTTCAAAATCCCAAGTAAGAACTGATGCTAAGCACTGTATTACTTAACACCTTGATAAGAACTACTTGTAAGCTTAATAGGAATACAGTACTTACGTTCCGTACAGTACAGTACTTGTATAATATAGGTTTCACTTTTTCATTTTCGATTTTGTGCAAAACTGAAGTGAAATTCTCCACGATTCGGATAAATCATCGCTGCAAACGTCAAGGTCACTTTTAATGACTAAGCACAAATGTCGCGATGTGTAGGCGTAGCATACAGTTACGAGTTACGACAACAATTAAATTGCTAATAAGCGATAACAAGAAATAAAACAAAGATACCTTCTCACGAAGTTAAGTTGTGATTATATATGATAATGATAATGTATAGTTATACAACTATAATTATATGTTATAATTACATGCTTTATTACGTGACTCAACTATTCAACTGCAGTTAATACTTTTTCAGCTCCAAATTTTGAAAATGGGCAAAAACTTAGCTTTTACGCACAAAATGCCGACAGCACTTATATTGAAAATAAGCCGGACTCATGTACCACGAAAATGATTTGGAACCCATTTTTTGAGCATGCAAGACACATATTAGTACGCTATGCTAATCTTGCTCAGAAGTTTAACATAAAGGTTGGAACCATTATTCTGTTTATAACTTAACTATCAGAAAAATAAAGTGTTGCAGCACATTAGATTTTAAAGCACAAATATAAATAATATTATTCAAAATCCACCGTATAGTATTCATCAAGTAGCATAAGTGGTGCGGTGCGTGGTGATGGTGCGTTATATGAATATGATTATTGTTCATAATTATAATTATAGATATTCAAACATTTTTGGAAAATGTCAAGATTCGTTTGAGTTTACGTATATGAAATGTCAGAATCTAAATTTTTAGCAACAATCTATTCTATATAATAGACATTTTAAACGCAAGTTATCGTTCTCACAGCTCTGCCAAGATTTGTCAGTACTGTATATGAAAATAACTCTGCTGCGTCATCTAGCGTTTAGCGAATTTCGGCTGCATTAAAATTTCATAGTTGGTTACCAGTAATATTTCAAAGACCGTATACAGTGGGACCTCGTTAATCCGTACCCCGAACAACCGGAATCCCCGCTATCCGACACAAAACTGCCATATCCATAGAATTAGTAGCAGCAGCAGATGGATGGATAGCAGCAGCATTAATGCATTAGATTTAGAAGGTTCAAAATGGTCCTTTTATGGTCAGGCATGCCCATTGCCCACTAAAATGTATTTTATTATTAAACCAAAAATATTACATCTCGGGATTTTTTATATGTTGTAGGTAACATCTTGGCTCTTGGGGTATAATTTGCACTTAATTTAATTTCAAGGTCACGTGATCCACAAGGTCATACGCATTTAACTTGCTCTTATCAGGAAAAGAAGACAGATTTGGATTCCTTGTGAAATCACCTTTCCAATGACACTAGTTTCATCAAAATTGGTCAACCGGTTACCAAAATATCAGGGCCGAAAATTTGGCGGCCACGTCCGTTTTTGCAAAAATTCGAAAATTCGAAGGCCTATATCTCCAAAACCACTGGTCCGATTGAGCTAATATTTTAGATTTGTGCTAATTATGCTAAGACTGTAGGGGTTAAACTCATTGGGTGATTTGACATGGAATGACCCCATGTCCAACATATTACAAAAAGATGTGACTTTTAATTATCTATATTAAATACTTGCATTTATTTCATCTTTCACAGGGCAAGGAACGCAATATGCTGCTTACGATGCTTCCCCGCCCCAAGTGGCAGTTATTCATCCAATTACCCATCACAGTGAGTGAATTGACCCAATTAAAATCTCATAACTTATATAAGCAATTATGTATGCACCGAACTGAAGTACAATGTCAGCAAGAGTTGACAAGAGTTGATTTTGTTGAAACTGGCATCAACCTGCTCCAGTTGCGGCATCTAAGCAATGTCGTCCAGTCTGTTCAGCTCGTTAAAACTGACAATCAAGCGTTTCAACTGCGACAACGTGTTGATTCCCTTCAACTTGCCTAGACCATTCCCGTGCAAGTTGAGCACCTGGAAGTGAGAGAGAGATTGTATTTGGTTCCGACCGATTCAACATTCAACCGTTTCTGGTGTGAATGATACATCACTATAGCACATGAAGGTTTCGTTAAAACGCTACAAAACTTATGTACATAAACTGGGAATAAAACGTCAAAATTAGAAATAGAAATTAGAAATAAAAATCAAAATTCCAAATGCGATACCAAACGGCGCTGCAGCAAGATTGCAAGCCTATTTTGTGGACTTAGAAGAGCTGATTTGTGCAGGAAATGGATCATTCCTGGATGAAGATTGCTTCTCATCATCTTCAACATCGAATCTGACCAAGTATCGGATGTAAACTTGGATGAAAATTGACTCAATCACAGCATCATGTAAATGAATCGATGTGGTAGTGTAAATCGCAATAAATTGCTACTAAGCTTAATACACTGCAGCAAGCATAATGTAGATAGTTACCTGTTCAGGGCTGTAAACGACATACTCGTTGTAAGTATTGGTGACACCGGTTAAATCTGTATTTTTAACTTTTTCTCCAAGAGATATTGCTCCACCTTAATGACAAGATAATTCGTCATTTTTCAGTTAGTTAGCTGCTAGAACAAGGCTGCTACCTACACATAGCAATATTTTAAGATTTGCAATTGTGTGCCATCTCTCTCCATCTCTCCATCTCTCTCTCGCCATGATCTCTCTCCATCGTCTTCAGTTTAAAGTACTTTGCAAATTCCTTGATGGCATTAGAGGGGGTGTTAAATAGGGAAGCCTGCCAATTACCCCGCTCCCCGATCAAAGTTTGACCAACTGACCCTGCTTCTCTCAAACCGGATAGAAGATCTGGATGTGGTGTGGGTTGCTCTGAATCATTCTTCATTTCATCTTTCCTAAACCTCTTAAGGATGGTGACAGCATCTTCCTCAAAATTAGGAGTTGAAGTGCTCCAGATGATGTTGTCAGACACCTCTGCTGTGATGCAGCTTGGCTTTACCTGAATGATGGGAGAAAAAAATTTTCTGTGCTATTTTGGCAAAAAGTTCTTTGAAAATGTGGAATTACACAAAATTATAGAAAATTAATGGCTGACAAACAATTCTAAAAGAGCAACTGACCCATTTTTCACGATCGATGTTCATGACAGCTTGTAATTCGTCAGACATTCTTCCAGATCCTCCTTCAAGAGCATACGAGAGTGCGGTGCCTCCGAATCTGCCAACTTGGGGGATCCCTTGATCACCCCTTGATCAACGAGAAGCCTGAGAAAGCAATGAAAAAGCTATTTCGTCTGAGAAACAGCAATTTTAATAAATTGAAGCAAGGTGAATCAAGGTGAAGCCTTGACCTGAGCAAGCACACTTACTGACTTACTTCAGTATGGTTAATTGGTTATGTTTTCCCAGCAGCCGTAAGCAACTGGTTTAGCAGCGTGGTGAAGGACCGTTCGGTCGTCACTGTCCAATGCTGACAGCAAGACTGGCGTTTTGTGGTTAAGCAACTTTTTAACGACAACTTCATCATTCTAAAATTAACAACAATCAACAACATTTAACTGTTGCATTGACTACATAAATCGAAAAAAAAAATACTGAGAAAGCAATGCTTGGTCGATAAATACATCCACAGATGTTTATTATTGACAATAATCAGATTCTGTAAGCTAATCCCACATGTTGTACAGCCAGCATGAGTGGTGTTTGATTCTTGATTCCATCGACTTGAATATTGATGTCAACGTTGTAATCCAACAGGAGGTCAATCACCTGTACAGTAAATTACCATGATAGTAACAATGTAACATATTGTTAAGAAGGTGTGCAACGGCAAACAAAAAACCAATACTGACCATGAAGCGCATAATACATGGGCAGAAAAAACTTTGTTGCAATAACATATGAGATGGTTAAATAAATACTAAAACAAATAAGAAAAATAGGAATAAAAATGAAAAGTTAATGTTTTCATTTCAGACACTAAGACGCCTCACCCGATGAGCTTTCAGTTGAATGGCTCTTGTCAGTGGGTTGATGACGATGCTCTCGATTTCGCCGCTGAAGTAATCGTTCACGACAATAGCCGGATCGCAGTCAGGAGAAGAAACCTCGATGAGTGGGATCGGGAATCGACAAGTTCAATTTATCGCTCCACTTCCACGATCATGCTCCAGGAAGAGTCTAAGAGAACCGGGTAAATTTTGCTTTGAAATGTCCATAGAAACACAAGTTTAAAATGGCATGTTTTGATTTACGAGCTGTTATACATGCACAGTTTAATTTGAAATAAAGTTTCTACAAAATACTAAATTTTCTACAATTTTAATTTAAGACTTACTTCAATATGTTAGCAGTTGTGTCATCATTAATTGCAGAGTTCCACAGCAGAGCGGCAAAAGCATTTCTACCTGCCAAATCAGTGAGTGCGATCATGCCTCGGAACGAAGAAGGATTTCGCTCTGCAAAACAAATAAATGAGAGACCGTGAAGGTTAGCTATCTTTAAAATACAGGGCATCACGGTAACTAACACTGCATACCAATGAAAACCTTGATGAGTGTAAGGTTCTTCGTAAAAGCAGCATAATGAAATGGTGTGCATCCACGCTCATCAGTTGTGTAACTTGGCACACCGCATTCAATTAAGACTTTTGCCACCTGAAGAACACTAGTGTGAACCGATGCTTAAGAGGAAACCATGCTTAAGAGGAAACAAAGGTTATTACGCCCAACATATGCTTGTTGACATAAGAGTAGTGGTTATAAGTTTTCTTACACCATAGCCCTTGTTCTAATATGTCACATTTGCTATTGGAGATTTGTATCAGTTATCATGGAATTAAATTCAACATGACAACTTTCTTCATCTCCGATGCAGGGTGAGCAATGGAAATCTAAAAATCATTTCTACCTTGATCTGAACATCAGTGTTGGTTGGTCGATTTATTGCAAGAACGTGGAGAAGGTTCTGCTTCAGGTCATTCTTTTCACACAGCTTGCTAGAATCTCTCTGTTTGCGAAGTAGAGATAAAACGACCTGGTATTTTCGAGCTCGCATCGCCGACTGCAAAGAAAATGTAAACAATGGCGCAAAGTCGTGGACAGATGTGGTTGGTATTCAATGCAAAATAAAAACAGAAGTTTAAAAGTAACATTTAATGAGACATTAAAGACTAAAAAATAAAACTATTATTTAAACATTAATGGTAAATTGGTGCTCACTTCTACTGCTGACGCATACTTCACTCCACAAGCTTCAAGCCTATCCAGCATAACATAAGTAACACCTTGCCAGCCTTTCTCCACAACAACCTGTAACAAACACAAGGTTGGAATGTGCATGGCTGAGAGCTCCCCTGTAGCTTAACATGTATTAAGTATAACTTTGGGAGAATTGAATGGGGCAAATTTTGGCAAAAAAGACAGTAAGCGCAAAAATCTTCATACTGTATTGAACATTAACACTATATTCTGCGCGTTGTACGTCTAGTAATCTTATACTCTGGGAAAGGACCTTATACATGTTAGTGTCCAATACAACATGAACACTTCTACAGTTGTTATTTTTCCAAAAATTTGGTGCAATGTTTTATTAAGTAGTTTCACCTTGAAAGCCGGTTCACAAGTGGGCTTGGGTGGCGGGGCAATAGCAGACTTCAGTCTCCATTTCCTGTGGGAAGTTTCTTCCTGGGTATCAGCTCCACTTAGTGGACGTGGGATTGTGATTACGTTTGTGTTGACGTTAGTACCTTTCCGGATCAACATCATCACACAACTGGAAAAATATGTCAAAGAATTCTTTTAGTGCTCATCAGCTTTTACAGACAAACAACAACCATTTCCTCGATTTAAAAGCAAATCTAAACATGAGTTCATAGAGTTCACAATACTTTGATCAGATACGCATGAAGTACATTTCGCTTAAAACAAGACACCCAGTTAAGCGGTGAATGCAAAACAGCAAAGTGAATGATGCGACAACTGACAACCAAATAATTTTCCACAACATGGCACAATTACTTTAAAATATCACGTTTTCAATAGACTTCATAGAAAAAGACCAGTGCTTAAGAACTTAACCTCACCTGTTATGGCCGGCTTTGACAGCGAGGCTCATTGGAGAGTTGCAATCCGAATCTTGTCTGTTGATGTTTGCCCCTCTCTCGACGAGATGCATGCAGCATATCATCGCACCTTGACGAGCAGCTTCGTGAAGAGGAGTTCGACCTGAAGCGTCAGCGGTGTCCACCTCCTCACCGGACATTCCTGAAGTGAGCAGTGTCGTGAGTTCAATGGGATCACACCCTTTCTCCGAAGTAACCAATTCTCTGAGAAATAATAAGCTCAATGGCATAGATGCTCATTGCTGTAAATACATGCGTTGTTATCAACCGTAATACAATAGTTTCTCTTGTTGCTTCATTTAATGTTACACAATGGAGATGTATTTGAATGCATAACTCTCATGTTTAGCAATAGCATTAATGCATTATACATATGATTTCATCATATCATTATCAACCGGACCTGTACAAATTTATTGCTCATGAAAATAAAATGAGATAATGCAAGTGTCTAAGAAGCTAAACTTAATTGCCAATCTTCACGTAAGCGTAATGAAGAGGAACCCGTCCAAATTTATCAGCAACTGTGAGACTGGCGCCTTTCTCTATCAGCAGATCAGGAATGTCAAAGAGGGCAGATGATGGGCCACTTGCATTGACAGCAAGATGAAGAGGTGTCCTGCACTGGGCATCACATTCTTTCAATGACGCTTGCTTCTCAAGCAAGGCATTCACCAGGTCAATTTCTATAAAAGAAAACTTTGTCGAAGCCTTTGTACAATAATGCTTTTATCGTATGTAAAAGTGGCTATTGACTGGAACAGAAAGATGGAACAGAATAATTATGGTCCTGAATTTGGGTTTTATATTCCACAATCTCAGGCAGTTACAGGATTAGGGATTTATGCTCATTGCCCATGCTTAGGTTTACATCAGTTTAACCACCTTCTCCCTTTTCAACCGCAAACATGAGCGCAGTTCTTCCATTCCTGGGATCGGGTGGCACGAGTTTGATGTCTGATATTGTTTGAAGAAGAGCTCGGATAGCCGGAAGCAGGCTGCGATCGCCAGGACTGAAATGTTAGAAAAACACATACATCCATGTACTGCGTAATTAATGGCATCCAGGCCGGATAGCCACTGTCAAAACAGCGACTGTCATAATGGCGACTTCATAATAGCGACGTAATCAAGTGAGCGACATTCCAAACAGCGATGGTATAAATGCCGACCGCATTAAAACAGGACTGTTATGATAGCGACTTAACTAGGCTTACCATATTTTTTTCATTGAAAAGCGGGACGCTTCAGAACAACAAGCCCTATCAGATAAATGTGGTTTACATTTTACTAGAAGTATGAGACTATTTTGGATTCCTATCGTCAGGGACAGCTAAAGTAGTAAGACACCAAGAAAAACTAAAATAATGGATTTTGCTAGGAAACAAAACAATGTTCAAGCATTTGTAAATTTACATAATCGTCCAATCATACTTTTCTGTAGACAATACTTTCTTCCAGAAGTCTATATTCAACTTTATTTTCTCATAAAAACCACAGCAGGAAAAGTCAGTTTTAATTTTGCAGGTGATAAGGGCTTTCACATTCAAATGGTTTTTGCAGAAGAAAATGCAAACAAGTACCGGAACCGTACGAAATAAGTTCTTTCAATAACCCAACTGCAAAAGGATCATCTCCTCCTCCTAGCCTACTATTACTGAACAGTGAACAAGCGAATGCGCTAACAATCAACTCACCACTGGACCAATTACCCGCTACAATGATGTAACAATTACTTTCACATTTAACACAACGAAACGAGAACACGCATCACTCTTCAGGAAGTTAGCTAAACAGACCAATCACATCATGCTAATATTCGTGTAGTGTGGGGCAATGCTGGCTCAGTAAATGCCAAAGCGGGACTTTTAGTTGACTGATCGAGACGCCGGGACAAAGCCTTTAAAAGCGGGACTGTCCCGGCTAAAACGGGACGTATGGTAAGCCTAGACTTAACTCGTGTTCACTGAGTCGAATGAGGCATTTATAAATGGAAGGCAACATTTTGACGTGTCACATTAATTTTAAGGTCGTTTGAAAAATTTGCCCCAATGGATTTTATAATTTCAAGAAAAGGAAGTGACATGATAAGTTATGAAGGCTTTTTGTACAGGAAAGACAAAACAAAGTTAAATACAATCAATTGGAGATGTGCTAAAACAGGTTGTAAAGGTCGCCTAACGACAAGCCTTCAGTATCGTGAGCAACAACAGCCCCCAGTGAGCAGTGGCGTCCACACGCATCCACCAAACCCTACGGAAGTGGCAGCCAGGAGAGTTGAAAACAGTGTAAAAACAGCTGCAGTAAGAGCACGGGATCCACCACGAAGAATCGTGCAGGATGCATTGACCGAAGTTAATGAAGAAGTTGCAGCAGCTGTTGGCTCTTCCACAAATCTGCGTCAAACCATCAGACGGAAAAGGAAAGCAGAAGTAATGCCTCTCGTAAATTACTTCGAAGACCACTACGTGGGCCGAAGAAACAGACGGGGAGACAGACGACAGCCATTGTTTCCCGTACATATGCGGAGTGTGAAAGCCAGACAAGATGCGGGACTGCCACGAACCAACAACCAGCTAGAGAGTTGGCACAATGTGTTTCAGGGATCAACGGAAACTCATCATCCTTCCATCTTTCGATTCATCGAAGCTTTAAGACGGGAGGAAGCCCTTCAAGGGGCAAACCGAACCCAGCTACTACAAGGCAGAGACCTGACTCAGCAAATGAAAAGATAGGTGACAATGAACACACGAATCACTGTTGTACAGCAAAATCGAGGCCAGTATGATCTGCGGCAGTTCCTTCGAGCCCTTGCTCACAATTTAGAAATAAACGTGGCTTGATTTTTATTGCAAGACTTTTGGTTGTTTTAAAGTTCCTTTTGGTTTCAATCTTTCACTACGCAGTGTTTGCCTGTTTGTGCGTGCATACGTGTGTAGAGAGGTGTGGGGGATGGAAGGTATATGTGGAGGGGGTGAAAGAGTGCGTGTGCGCCTAAGCCTTGGATTTAATAAAAGAAGTGAGGTCGCTGTCGTGTGGTCGCTCTATTGACAGTCGCTATTTGGAACCCGAGCCGTAATTAATATATAATACATTAAGAAGTATTTGTGAAGTATTTCGTACAATACTACTGTTTGTAAGTCGGTAAAAACAGGTCATTACACAACCAGCACAACATACCCATGTCTGGCAACAGCAAGAGTTAAAGGAGCGATAGGATATTTGTGCTTAGGGTTGTTTGAGCAAAAGTTTGGCTGAGCGCCAGCATCCAACAGCATCTGTTCAGCGCGACCTTTTCGATTCAACAGCGTCGTGATTAACGGTGAAGCACCTTGGCTATCCAATAGATCCAACTTTGGCTTGTGGCGAAGAAGACATGCCAGGACTTTGCATTCCTTTGAGAAATTTACTTTTGTTAACAGCATATACCTTTCAAAGCAAATAATTTTCATCTATTAAAGTTGGTGCTAAAAACTTTACTTCTCAGGCAGAAAATGCACAGTTCCATTTTCCAAATAACCCTTTAACATTACAAAAATAGATTGTAGGCACTTACCTTGTCAATGGCTGATTTACTGAGATAATGGGCGGCGGATTTTCCTTCATCATTTGGGTTGCGATAATTTCGACGAGTTTTTCCAACAATCGTACTCACGTCAGACTTAGATGCCATAACCAAAGCTTCAAGCAAAGGACAGGCCTGGTCTTCAAGCTTCTTTGTCTTTAATAAAAACATGGTGGTTTGGAAAGTCTAGACTCTAGGTGCTGCAATTTTTAGGCTGACTTCCTTCTTAAATGTCATATTATCGAGTATCAACTTATCAAGTTTCGATCAAATAAGTCACCCGATCAAAAAGGCCCCGTGTCAATGGTTCTTCAGCAAGTAGTCTTGCTACTATAGTGCGGCCACGCTCATCACGGAAATAGGCATCGGCGTGATGTTCTGCCAACAAGTGGGCAGTTTCTCTGTGATCTTTCAACAAGGTCACTCCTATTGGGGGCATCTAAAACAATAAAAAATTGTTCTTATTGTTGTGAATATCCAGACTTTTGCCAGTTTATAAAAAATTCTTAACGCACAACTACTGACTGGAATTTGTTGTGTAATTTTGGGAGCAGTTAATGAGTGGTAACATGAACAAAACAGCCAACACAGCCTATAAAGCATGACAGCATGCATTCCATTTAACTCTGTGAATACGAACAAAGTGATTTTGGCGAACCTTTCTGTCATTATACACATCGGGGTTGGCAGAAGCTTGTAGAAGTACCAGCACACAGTGGTACCATCCATAAGCTGCTGCATAATGAATGGCTGAGTTGTTTGATGAATCGGCAACATTTTGATCGGCACCTACAACCAAACAACGTAACTGTGTCTGAAATTGAAATCATCAACGTGACTAAAGGCAATATTTGATAAGATTAATGATAAGTTATACAAAATTACAAGGTACTGTAGTTTCACTGTGAGATGTAGTACATGATTATAGCAAAACTTTACAACCTAAAGGCATCCTCTTACCTTTATGTAGAAGATAGGTGATTACAGGATAATGTCCATTCATTGCTGCATGAATCAATGCCGTCCTTTGCAACTCGTCCCTTATTTCTATGAGTGCACCAAACTAGAAAGTAAACAAAGCAAATTTTAAGCATAAAAAAACAGTTCTGCCACCACATGTTAAACAAGGTAAATCTTGTACCTTAAAATGCACATGAAATGCTGCTGTATAACCGCTTATAATGTTTACGTTTAACGAGATATTTTGTTTTTAAAGTCCATTATAACGTTCAGGGTAAATCCAAACAACTTTACAACAGTCAACACTGTCATAACACATTTGCTTTAGTTGTGTAATTTCGTTACTCACTTGTTTTAGTTTTTTTGATACGTTAACACTATATTGTGTTGTTGTTAAAGTGGAATTTTGACAGTAGTATTATTTTATGATTTCCAAGGATTATTCTGTCTTGCATTTGGCAAGCTGTTACTGTTTCATTTAAAACGGTTAAGCTGAGTAAGTCAAGGGCCTCAGGGCATTTAAAACGAATTGGTCGAAATAAATTAAATCGAAATGTCCAAGTGTTATAACGAAACAAAAGCCGAAAAAAAGCTTCTCATTATTCTGATTTCTCACAACTATTGATCAACAAATAAAACTCATCATGATATATATGATTTTATACAATGACTTAACTGTAGCCTAAAAAATTCCATTATGAACATGTCTGCGCTTTTCAAAGATTTCTGATAAACTTGCCTAAAGAAACAAAATTTTAAAAAAGTTTTGTAATATAAAACAACCAAAGCTACTTCCTACCTACAGAAAAACGCGCTTCAAAAAACGCCCTCTAATATAGACTTCCTTGTTAATACTTAAACTAAGGTGAAAGGGTTTAAAACAGGAAGCACTAACGTATTTTGTTGCACATTTCGCAATATAAACACTGTCATAACATTTTCACTAGTCGTTCAATCGCTCCACACAATATACAAAAAAATTATATGGCACACCAAGCACACCACGTGAGGGCCGATGGATTGGGCAGGCATTGATCACATGGTCTGCTGTCTGCTCTGTGGCACCACACTCACATCCTGGTGAGGTAACCAGTCCCCATTTGTGCATGTCTGAACGAAAGCGTCCGACGCCGGTGCGAAAGTGGTTGAGCTTAACCCAAGCAGTTCTTGCGAGAGACATTCCCGGTGGGTTTGGGTCGGCGTCGGTTACTCTAATAATAATAGACAAAAATTAACCTGTGAAATTCCGATAAAAAATAAGAATAGATAGCAGGGGCAGATAAAGCTAAAAGGGCAATTATAAATGTTAAGCAAAATTCAAATGTAACGTAGCAAAGTTTTCTAATTCAAGTGTGTTATTTTATTAGGTAAAACAACAAACTATCCGGCGTAGAATACAAATCCCACGTTGGAATTCCTTGGAAAACCGCTCTATCAAAGTATTTACGTTTGGACTGATTGTTCTTCAGTCCTCAACACTAAAGCGCGTTTTATCGAAAAATTGTTTTGTATATTATTCCATTGATACCTCTTTATTTGATTTAAAATTAGTTTGGTGACACTTAATCACGCGACGCTTAATACGACCCATCGTAGCCTACCTAGAGTAATTGTAAAAATTTCAGGCAAATTTTGGTATTGCAACTGTGCATGTGTTTTTTCTCAACAACCGTGTCGAACCGGTGTCAGTCGATTACTATCCTTTAATGGCCATCATAAACTGCTGGAGCAGCATCACACCAAATAAACAGCAGTTGACAACTTGACAGATGAGACCAGAACTAAAATGAGAGAAATCAATAAAAAAATGGCTTTTTTAGGCATCACTTCCGCAGCATTACATTAAGCACATGTATGTTATTTTACCCGCCGAGATATATACAACATAACACTTCAGGTAAAGTAGCCAAGTCTAAATCAATGGAATCAAATTGCGCAGGCCTACTCATATATAGGCTACTCACATTAATAGGCCTACAGCATTTTACACATGGTATTAATATCGACAACCACAAAATAACTAATATATGTTAATAATAACTAATAATATATTGCTTAACCTTAGTCTATTCTAGACACTGTTTATTATGCTGTAAAATAAATTGTGGTATCTACAGTATTATGTGGTAAAGAAATGACAACATTTACCCAACATTAAAATGGCCTAAAATCGGTTTTCTGAAAATTGATATGCTTGTATTTTACAGTCTAAGAACGGATTATTTCACTGTAATTTTTTCAACTTCATTGATTCATGTGAAAAACATTATACAACAAACATATTATACCAAAGATTAACAAAACAACCAATAACCTACATGCAGATAAGTTAGCTATAAAAGTTAGGCTGCAAAACCTGAATTTTTTTGACGAACGTGTTTTTTCTTCCATTTTCAAAATATCAACAACAAAAGATGTGGACTTAAAATATTTCCTTTATGTATTCATAATGACGATGACACTTTATTGTGAATGACAATGAGAGCGTTATCATAAAGGTTATGGAATCACCGTAAAGGTTATTATTGTTATTATTTTACCCTTATTAATAGCGAGCATATAATCGTACAATCGTAGTCGACGTTGTGCTCCACAAATTGAAATTATCCAAACACTTTAGTTGTAAAACTATTTCGATTTATGTAAAAGGACATACTTGAACGCCATCTACATTCACTTGTACACATTTGAATGCTACTAAGCCCACCATTATTGTGAATTCAACCAATCGGTCATTTTGTAAACAACCAAATGTAATTTAAAATTTGACGTTGCATCATGTTGCCCTGTATACTAGTGAGCGTTTCTAAACAGGAGGAGTAGATTCTCTGAATGAGTCACAGGACTTCTTAAAAATTGGCAACAGACGGAACGAACAGCAAAAAAGAGAGATAAAACGTTCGTGAACCAAGTTGGCCATCCCACAGCCACTATAAGCCTTCCTCATAGCTTTTCTCTTTTTTCCCCCCGACCCTTCTATTAGAAGTGAAGGCCTCGTTGGCAATTGACATGTAGTTTCAAAACTGTAGCGTTTCTCGAAGGACACATCAAGGTCAACAATACACAATTTCTCAGCGGACTCAGTTAGAACGAGGCTACATCGGCTAGGTGCAATAACTTTCATGATTGCACTTGAATCCCAGTACGGTAGTTTTGAGACGATACGAAGTGCAGGCACTATCTTGAGAGCAATTTGCAAGGCCGCAACGGGAATACACAAAAATAGATTAGATTAAGATATATTTCTCGAGTTGGTCTGTAGAAATACATGAAAGTTTAATAATGAAAATGACATTTAGAATTAGGAAAACTTGCAGCTCTGGAACGAAAGGCTACAGAAGTTTCTGAACGAGTTTAGCGCAGGCTATTTCAGCCCATTCAAATATTGAAAAATTTGTTTGTTCTTTTGTGTGGAGTATTTAACTATTAGTATTTAGTATCGAAAATATTTAAATAATGAAACCCTTGACGTTTATCTCAGTGACATTATTTTTTTCATTTTTTATCTTTATTTATTTTATTTCCGTGTCTTTTTCAAGTTAATTTATTTTTGGTCATATACACTCTTAACGGCAAATGTGAAAACAATTTCGTAATTAACTTGCATTAACATTTTTATTTTAAAACCAGAAGTTTTCTTTTAATTTTACAACAGCAAAGTAACCCATAGTGCAGTGCACTTTGTTACATATATTTCTGGTAAATTAATAAATTGCACACATTGTAATATTTTGTCCCAGATATTTTTTGTTAGTAATAGTATAGTATTTATACTATATATATATATATATATATATAGTATTTATATATATATTCATAATAGTATAGCAATTCAGTATTTTTTTCCAAGTTTGTGGAAATATGATTATTATTATTAATAATATTTATTATTTCATTCAATTTAATTTAATTTTAATTAATGCGATAATCTTTTCAAAATTACCAAGTCAAATATACCACGTTATACACGCAGACTGTAACTGAGATACTTGTGAAAGATTCAGGTTCTCTGAGAATAAACATCTAGAATGACATCGGCCGCGATGTCCGGTGAACAACTTGCCTCACCAGCCAGGGGTTGGATTCAGACCAGTGTGGTGGATAAAATGCCAGGGTATAACCAGTTGGTTCGGTTCAGAAACATTTATTTTACACTTATGGTATCGGTTGGTAAAGATTAGACCGGAGTAGGGTTAGTTCGGATATCAATAGTTTTTACTATCCGGATAACGGATATATCCGTATATTTGGAATTTATCTAACCGGTTAACCGGTTAGATAACTGCTAAGTTAAACAATCGATTTCACGAGGTTTGCATGAAAAATGGATTGTAAAATCACTACACAGTTTTATTGCAGATCTACGCACACGCGCAGTACGACACAAAATCACACAAATTTAATGTTCACTGCTTCTGCAACGCCCTCCTTATAAAGCACAATGCATCATTCAATCATTTATTATGCTTTCTTTGTGACGTGATAATAAATTTCACTCGTGCATTTTACGAGCACCGTAGTTGAAAGTATAAGACAAGGGTGGACAAACTGCGGCTTTCCGGCATGTTTTTTGTGGCTCTTCTAGTCGAATCGTAAAATTTCAAAGAAATTGTATAGGCTACCAAGACTACCGTTTATGAACGTTTCTCTCTTTTTCTTTTCCTTATTTAGGCCAGCATTCATGACAAGTTGTTAATTATTCAAATTTAATGATATTTTTCGATTGAGGAATGCAGATATGGAAAAATTAAACGATTAACTATTTATGACGTCATAAGTTCTTATGACTTGGCTCGTCAGTAAAAATTTAACAACCAAAGCGGCTCTCGGGTTCAAAAAGGTTGCCCACCCCTGGTATAAGACAATAGAAGTGTGAAAAAAGTTTAATTGCGCTCAGCGGGAGTCAGCCTCTACGTAACAAAGAATGTTCAAACTTATTAAAAAGTGTAAAACGCATTAGCAACGATACTCTTTTAACCGTTTAACCGGCAGATTTATATCCGGATGTCAGATAGAAAAAAAACCTGCGGTTAACCGGTTAACCGCTATCCGGATAATCCAACCCTAGACCGGAGTAAGGCCAGCGGGTGGATTTTTGTTTTTCCAATTTTCTTTTGATGATTTGTCAACCAAACGAATTGGTAATTTATTTTTAAGAAATCTCGTTTCTGTCGCGCGATTGAATTTGTGAACTTTTGCACCAATTTTGGAATTTTTATCCGTATTTGCAGTCAGTGATTCTGGTAATTTTGAATCTAGTTTAGAATAAGAATTCGTTTTTAAGTTCTTGTAAAATTTTAACGACGAAAATGTTTTATGGACAAGAAATATATGTCGGTATTTCTTATATTTCTGTTCGCTTTGAATTTGGGATTTTCTGAAATATTTTTCTTTTTGCAGGGTCTGGCTTCGAGAAGCACATTTCGAAAAACAAGCCGCCTAGTAAGTTGCGTAAAAGGAACTTCTTTAACTTCATCGTGACGTTCCTTGATCTAAATGGGCAACTTGTGGAAATAGAAAATAGCGCATTTGTTGGTTTTGTGGAAAATGAAACGGTAGTTTTTTTATTACTTTTAATTTAAGAAAAACAACTCAAAAACGTACAGTTATTTTTACTTTATCATTTTTATTAGTTTTCTGTTAAAATTTTGAGTCTTCCTTCCTTAGCTTATATATATCAGCGTGTACCAAGTGAACGATTAAAAGAAAAGGTTATGATCGTCGTCCTCTGCTGTATTTCTATTTCGCTAAAGTAGTTTTTTTTTACTTAAAGTATTTTACAGTATTCCAATATTTTTAGGAAGTTTCCGGCCAGAAAAAAAACAATGGAGTGCATTACAAATTACAACTTGTATATCAGAACGGTGAGATATTTGATTATTTGTTCATTATTGCATTGGTTTGCGGCCGCAATTAGTAAACAATGCGCTATACTCGCATTTCTACGGGTTCCAATTAACGCGTGTCTCTCTCGAAACATCTATTCCAAATTTTGACCCGCGATCAACGACAGGAGATAATAAATTCATTAAGAATCATTTATTGCCAATTTGCTATGTTGTCCTAAATAACAAGTTTAGGAATCGAAACAAGGTCCCAGAAGTAACGAAAGTCCCCTTTCGAGCAAGTGCGATCCATGTCTTGATTGGATGCCACCTAAAATTACTGATGTCGCCCACCTATCGATCGCGAGACCTCCTCTGACTCTTTTCTCAAGATTACTCGACATAAGTCTTCACACTTGCTCTCTGCACACCGTACGCTGCCAATACGTGATAACACTTTCTTGACAGTCTCTGAATTTCCGAGAAATATGTAAAGTGATAATCGTACGCACAAATTTTGATCAATTTCGCTGCTAATAGCTTATTAATCTCTGGCATGAACAGAATGTGCAGTTAAGCAGCATGATACTGTAATGTAAGTTTTGTTTCACTCTGTAAACGTTTTTGGCGGCCATGCTTTATTCAAATCTTTAGCTGCTCTTCTCTGCAACCGCTTGTCCTCTGCTCCTGGAATTATTATCTTTTCGTTTGGATTTAAGATTAAAATATTGAAATATTATTTGTAATATAAATGCTATGGAGAAATGCCCACGAAGAACTAATTAATAATTATGTACATATGCGCTTATATACAGTGGTTGCTCAAGGAGTCAAGTCGCTCCAGGAGCTTATATACAGTGAAGGAGAAGCGAGGTATGGCGCGACTTGATTTTGTGGCCCCAAAATTACGGGAGATGTAATGATGCAATCTTTCCTACGGGTTCTGGGGGTATGGCGCCCCAAAAAAATTGACTTTACGCGCATTCTAACATGCACACTTTTATTTCAAAAAACAATTTACCCCGTGCGTTTCTTCCCAGTTTTTCACTTTCTAATTCGCTTTCTGAACGGCAACCGCCTTGCTCGCCTTACCCTAGGCTTAAAACTTACATATGTCTATGTAGAAATAATAAGAACCGCAAGAGTAATTAGAACAATGACAGTATGTTTTAGGTATACGAATGGAACAGAGTATTTACATTCGCCTCGTAGATGCCGCCGATGAGAAGGTAAAGTGGAAATAACTGTGATGGACTCTGAGTTTAATTTTCTGAGACTCTTGTATAGTTGATACTTTTGAAAATATTTTTTCGTTTAGGCTATTCCATACGAAGGCCAAGACAAGAACCCCGAAATGCGAAGAGTTTTACTAACCCACGAAATCTTGTGCAGGTGAAACTTTTGGTTATTAAATTATTTGACTCAATCCTTATTTACACACGATTTTTCAGTTACGTATGGAGATATGTAAAAATATGTAAAGATTAAAACTAAAAGTTTAATAAATTAAAATTAATTTACAGTCGGTGCTGCGACAAGAAACGTTGCGGAAACAGAAACGAAACGCCGTCAGACCCCTTCATTTTTGAGAGGTTTGTCAAGTATGGTTTATATATTAAGCAAATGCAAAAACAAACACATTGTCGCATGTATAATTAATATTGACTTGCTTATAAAAATTGCAACTCTCGCATGTTATTTCCAATCTGCATTAACACAAAAAGGATATGGCATTTCAGCGAAGATGCCCGTACTTTTGGGATCCTGCAATAAACGAGAAATTGAAAGCAAGTTTAAGTGGAGAAAGTTAGGAAGTCAGAAGGCGAAATAATTACTTTAAAATGTCTTAATGCGCCCTTAAAGTAATGCATCTCCAATATACAGTCCAAGAACACAGCGCCTTGCATGTTTCTCTGATGGTTTCTGCAGCGAAAGTAGCACATGGTATCTGCCAACTATAAAGTTAATGAGCGTAACAAATAATGGCCTGTTGTCTGCTTGTGCGTTTTTGGACAAATTTAAACACATTAGGCTATAGGTATAAAGTAACGGCTCACCCTTCTAAATTAATCATTTTTTATTGTCACGATTTTTGAAAGGCTCTGACACAAAGTAATCGGCTTGTTTTCGCTGATCAGCTTTTTGATATTTTTTAACGAAGTTGGCGGTTGTTTTCAATTATATGAAAAGCTAAAAAATATTTTTCAGCAATTTAAATCACCAACGTTTACGGTGACAGAGAAGCGCCACTTCAGAAGCGTTGATAACGGATTTTTCCTCGCAAAAGCATTTGTTCATTTCAATGCAGTTGTTGATTTTTGGCTAAATACGGTGGTTACCATATTTTACAGTTTAGCTTCGCGTTTTTGTTCAAGTTGTTCGCGTTTTTGTTCTTCGTTTTTTCGCTACAGTTTTAGCTTGCGTTTTTTAGCAAGTTTTTGTCATTCACCAAGCCTTATGTTAATTAAATCTGCTCGGAACACTATAATCAGCACAACACAGATCGTACTTTGTCGGGAATCTGCAAGTCGCTATAGCCTACAAAAATCAATACTTCGTAGCATCGCGGATGTGTGTCTTCAAAGGCTGTATGTCTTCACTTATGCAAGCTTGCATGATCAGACTCATGCCATTATATTGGTCTTGTTATTATTGCATAGATGATGACCTATATTGACGTTTGACCATGCCACAGTCATTTGCGATTAATTGCCTGATATAATCTGAGTCATGTTGTTAACGTATTGTGTCTTCGGCAACCAATAGTTACTCACTCTTTGCAAGTGGAAGTTTAGCGCACCGATATCAGTAAAATGTTTTTCAGGTATTACTTGAAGTTTTTTTTGAAATGCAATCAAAGTTGCATGAAAAACGCTGGCAAGCCAAGGTATTTGCGAAATTTTCGGGTAAGTTTTAAATCAATCATTTTCTTTCCGAGTTTTCTTTACTTTACAATTCGCATATATTTTCTTTCCTGTATGTAAATTCTTAAAACTCCGGTTATATAGATGATCTATGGCCAACAGGATTGCAATTCCGCTTTCTTTGTTTATTTTAGGTTGTCGTTTCCACAACGGTTTTTGTCGATAATCAGGTGGTGTTGGGAAAGTCACAAAACATGTACGTCCATAATAATTCAAAGCATGGTAGAAGATCCCGCAAAAATGACCCCTGTGGCTGTAAGCGGCTTGCTGTCAATTAAATTTATTGCCCAAATACTCTGTGTGATCAGCTTTTAACCAACACAGAAAAGAAACTTTTGGGATTTCTATAAATTTCGAAGTTATTAAAAACAGGAGCTTTAAAAACAGGATCGAATTCCTCAACAACTATTTGCTCTGAATATTATTCATATACTATCCGTGCACCTAGGGGCCTGCATTGTACCCAAGCGGAATGAAATATGATATAAGTTTAGAGATTTAAGTTTAAGCCTACCCGGGTCTTATTACCGGTATGAAAAGGCTAAAAGGCTGGTATGAAAACTTGTTCCGAAGGGAAAAAAGTTACGCTTTTGCGTGAAAAATGTTTTTTTTTTTTTGTTAAAAAATATTTAGCTTTCCAAAGACCAACAGTTGCTGTCAGGAACCAGGTCATCAAAAGGTCAGGTCATCAAAAGGTCAGGTCATCAAAGCGGTTAATCAAGGCAATCAAGCAAACCCCGGTCATCAAGCCGACCGATAATTTTACCAGATTATCATTTCCACATGCGCGTGTCATTCAAAGTTATTTCAGTTCGTTTCAAATCGATGAGTGCCTTCTCATTGCTATTGTCCTAGAAACTTGAAAATAATATTGCGCTGATAGGTTTCTGCAAAGCGGTCTAGTTATAGCAAAACAATTATTTTTGGTTGCCCTCCCCCCCCCCCTGTAAACTTGATGAATTACTTTTAAAGTTAAACGATGACTAAAGAGCGGTTCTTGAAAATGACGAAATCGAGAGATCTTTAAATTGGAAAAGAATTAAATTTTGATTTGGCAGATTTTATTATTACTTCGAATTCTTAAATGTGCCTTAATAATTTCCACTGACGCCTTTTAGAAGAAAATATAACCTATTTTTGTACTCAGTTTTGTTCTTTCCGCATATTGGTGAAACCTACTGCACCAATACGACCCCAATCGACCTTCCACCGCGATCGACGTCTATAAATTATCTAAATGTGCCCAATGGGGTTGATTATCACCAAAATTGAACCAAGCCAGTATTCGTACAAGCTTGCAGATTTTTTAACCTTACATATCTTTATGACAATTAACACAAACTCAGCTATATGGGCGTCACAGACGGGACCGGACCGAACAGACCGAAGGCAAAACGACATTTTGAGTCTAGAGTTTTGCATTTTGTCCCATACAATAAAATTTGTCACGGTTTGAATTGGTCTCCAAATGTTAATACAGTGCGGCTCGGATATTACAAATCGTTACGCGGCGTTGGTTCCTTTTTTAAAAGGCTACTTTAAATGTAAATGTTGAATGCTACTTGAAATGGTAAGTTTCAAGTAATTATCCAAGCCCTTCCTATTGTGAAATAAATTTCACCTGGCAGCCTATTTATAAGCTTCTGGTTATATCTTATTGTTTTTTTAGCTCTCAATGATGCAACATTGGATCCTGGATTTCAACGTTTGTTAAAGACGGTACCGAGGAACGAGGGTGACCCCGATCGCCTATCAAAAGTAAGTTACCGACTTTTGATATAGTTTTCCGAAATCAAAACAAGCAAAAACAACCAAAACGCTTCTCCGACAGGAAGTTGTCTATAAGAGAGCGGCAAACGTCATGGAGGCGTACAACGCTCATTCTCAAATTGCCCCTCCAGGAGGCGTTGCTCCGCACCCTTCTCACTTGACTACGCTTTCGGGAGGTACGGGCAGCTTCGTGCCTCACTCAGCCACCGTAGCAGCCGTTGCTATAAACGGTTACGCGACTCAGTTTGGGGAAAATTCCGATCGCTACGATGCAAGCGATTCAGGTTGGATATGTTTGTTAAGACTTGTAAATTTTTAGATCTACAATAAGCTTGTTGCGTATCGCGAAATACTAATTCATTAACTTTAATAGTTGCTAACATTTGTTGATATTTCTGATATTGCTAATAATAAACTTAATATTGTTTTGTTCTTGGGCACAGTCGTTTTGCAAAAGCCATCATGGATCTATTTGAGTTGACATTCAAAAATAAGCGGCATATCAGCATTGAGTGAACTTTACAGGTTATACAAGAGGTAAAGGCGTTTCACCCAGCAATGGGGGATATTCCCCACAAAGGACGCCGAACAGCGGAAATGGGGGCGTGGGAAGCATGGTCTGGCCGACTACAGTGGCCCCCGTTGTGCCATCTCCGTACAATTGTCCCCCGTCGTTCAGTTGCTACCCAGCTTCTACCCCCTCCTTTACAAACATGGAAAATCCGTCTCCGGGACTGTTCAGTGGAACCGGAAGTGAGTACAGCTGGCACTTAGTGGTTTCTACCTCCTGCTCGATGCTAATTAACCCGGTATGCAGTACATGAATGTGAGTGAGTTAGGGCCATAAGGACACGTCATCGAGTAGGGTGCTATGCTACGACATGGCATGCCAACATGAAAGGAAAACTTTTAAATTGAAACAATAACTTACATATTGCATCCGGTGCAAAATGAAAAATTTAATGTGTTGTAAGCCGCTCCGTAAAAAGCAAAAAGAAAGGAAAAGAAAAAACTTAAACAACTTCACGAAATGCAATAAACTTTTTTACTCGACCATACCCCAAAGCTCTAGTTAATAATCGTAAAGGTATACGAGGGTGTTAAAAAAGCAAGAATGGGTAAATCACCGCAATTAAATCGAAAAAACATTGCTTTAAATGCTCACGTAAGTCCTTTTAAGAGAGCGACAGACGTCATGGAGGCGTTCAACAGCAGTACAACGCTCATTCTCAAATTGCTCCTCCAGGAGGCGTTTCTACGCCCCCTTCTCACTTGACTACGCATCCGGGAGGTACGGGCAGCTTCGTGCCTCACTCAGCCGCCGTGGCAGCCGTTGCTATGAACGGTTACGCGACTCAGTTTGGGGGAAATTCCGATCGCTACGATGCAAGCGATTCAGGTTGGATATGTTTGTTAAGACTTGTAAATTTTTAGATCTACAATAAGCTTGTTGCATATCGCGAAATACTAGTTTATTAACTTTAACAGTTGCTAACATTTGTTGATATTGCTAATAATAAGCTTAATATTGTTTTGTTCCTGGGCACAGTCGTTTTGCAAAAGCCATCATGGATCTATTTGAGTTGACATTCAAAAATAACTGGCATATCAGCATTGAGTGAACTTTACAGGTTATTCAAGAGGTAAAGGCGTTTCACCCAGCAATGGGGGATATTCCCCACAAGGGACGCCGAACAGCGGAAATGGGGGCGTGGGAAGCATGGTCTGGCTGAATACAGTGGCCCACGTTGTTCCATCACCGTACAATTGTCCCCCGTCGTTCAGTTGCTACCCAGCCTCTACCCCGTCCTTTACAAACATGGAAAATCCGTCTCCGGGACTTTTCAGTGGAACCGGAAGTGAGTACAGCTGGCACTTAGTGGTTTCTACCTCCTGCTCGATTCTAATGAACCCGGTATGCAATACATGAATGTAAGTGAGTTATGGCCATAAGGCCACGTCATCAAGTAGGGTGCTCTGCTGCGACATTGCATGCCAACATGTAAGGAAAACTTTTGAATTGAAACAATAACTTACATATTGCATCCGGTGCAAAATGAAAAATTTAATGTGTTGTAAGCCGCTCTGTAAAAAGCAAAAAGAAAGAAAAAGAGAAAACTTAAACAACTTCACGAAATGCAATAAACTTTTTTAATCGACCATACCCCAAAGCTCTAGTTAATAATTGTAAAGGTATACGAGGGTGCTAAAAAGCAAGAATGGAGGTTTCACCGCAATTAAATCGACACAACATTGCTTTAAATCCTCACGTAATTAGCGCAATTTAAAAGCAATGTAACACGTGCTATGATCTGAGTTGGTAGCTACAGCTCATTGTTTATCAGTAGTAGTAGTTGTAGTTGTAGTTTGTGTAGTAGTAGTTTGTAGTAACAGTAGTAGTTTGTGTTGACTGAAATAGCACTTTCATCAAATAAGTTAGTACTGGTTCCAGGTCGATTCAACCCACAGACGACTAAACCTCCGACGATTCAACCCACAGACGATTCAACCCACAGACGACTCAACCCCGGACGATTCAACTCACAGACGATTCAACCCGCGGACCATTCAACCTGAAATGTGAGGTTTTAGATGTAAGCGACACTTACACGGTATACGTCCATCAAACGTTTTATGGTTATAAATATATCTATATCTATTTTCTTCCTTTTTTGAGCACATTTCGTTTTTTCGCCTCTGAATTTTTGCTTGATTTAGTTAATAAGACAACCCTGACACGGTTATTTTCAGTTTGCGATTTCAATTATTTTACTTTTTCCGTTTTGTTCAACAATATTGGTTTAATAGTGTTTCGCATACTCGTCTCGAGGTTCTTTTTTATATTCTTGGTCAGTCATGTACATTCCATGATTCTAGCTTATGGCGAACCGTCAGTTTACAGTCCGCTACACTGCGTGGTTGTTTTGAAATAAATTGCTAACCAGTCCCGAAATGTTATCCCTTTTGTATATATAAATCGTGTGTCCATTCAAAACGAATTTCCGTTTTACAGTTACGATAAAACCCTGATACGGCTCTATTCTGAACGTCGTTTGAGAAAGTCCTTCGTCTGTGCGTCGGTCTTAAATGCGTTTCTACCCAAATCGCGGCATTCGTTTTACAGATACTGTATTTTTTTCAGTTTTTTTTTCTGTATTTGTATTTTTCGTTACATCGTTATAGATAATTTGTTCGTACATTTTAAGAGCCACCCAATACTATGTTCTGCTTATGTTCTGTTCTACTATGTTCTGTTCCCAATACTATGTTCTGCTGCTATGTTCCCAGCTTTGGGGATAAGGGTGCATCAGCTTCGGTACCGAGCCGTGAAACTGAAAACCTCATGCATGCTCCTGTGAAAAGACTATTTACTTGTTAGAAAATTTTTCATTTGTTTGTTTGTGTGCGCGAGCGCCTGCTCGAGTGAAATACAATGTTTAGATATGATATTTTTTCGAACAGAATTGCCGCTTCGTTCGTTTTGATATGTTTTTGTTTGCAACGTTTTCTTTCGTTCAGCCGACTTTAAACAGAAAAAGTCTATGTTTGGTTTGTGTGAATACTCTCCCGTGTCCAAGCGTCAAGTGTATGTACAGTACTGCATTTCCAAAATCTTCTCATAAATCTACTTTCTCCTCTTTCTCTTTCAACTCTTAAGTCAAAGCATGATTTTGCGTAAAATGTTATTTTGTATTGTTACTACCATTTTCTGTTGTATTTTTCGACACATTTGACTATAGTTTAGCGTTTAGGCCATGACTCCTCAGTTACAAAGCATTAACATTTTCGCGGTCACTCAGTAGAAATATACAAGGCCGCAGAATAAAGTTTTTCACAAAATGTGTCTTACTAGCTCGGTAATTATATTTTCTTACCGGCTGTATAAACATTTTCTTTTCTGTTGTAGCCTCACAGTTTTTTTTCATCGAGTTAAATTATTCCACCGTTTAGCTGGCGTGCTTACTTTGAAAATATGCCAATAAAACGCTTTTCTCTTTCTTTATCTTCTTTTGCTCACGCTTTCTGGGAAGGAATCAGCAATTACCGGCGGTTTCAACTGGCAGGACGTTAAGCGTCTGTAACAAAGCGTTAATTTGCGGATTCCCCAGCCCCCTGTAAAACTTACTCACTATATCAAACGACCTTTCAACAAAAAAGTAACAACGAATTTACTATTCATTCCAGAAGTGAGGAAAAAAACACATGCACGGTTGCAATACCAAAATTTGTCTGAAATTTTTACAATTACTCTACGTAGGCTACGTTGGGTCGTATTAAGCGTTGCGTGATTAGGTGCCACCAAACTAATTTTAAATCAAATAAAGAGGTATCATTGGAATTAACAAACAAAAGAATATTTCGATAAAACGAGCTTCAGTGTTGAGGGTTGAAGAACAATCAGTCCAAAGGTAAATACTTTGCGGTTTTCCAAGGAATTCCAACGTGGGATTTGTATTCCACGCCGGATAGTTTGTTGTTTTACCTAATAAAATAACACACTTGAATAAGAAAACTTTGCTACGTTACATTTGCGATTTGCTTTTTTTCATCGGAGTTTCACAGATTAAGTTTTGTAGATTAAGATTTTTAATAGAGTAACCGGCAATATAAATTTTTTATATGTCGTGTTGAGCGATTGAACGACTAGTGAAAATGTTATGACAGGGTTTATATTGCGAAATTTATAATTAATCAAATACGTTAGTTCTTCCCGTTTTAAACCCTTTCACCTTAATTTAAGTATTAACAAGGAAGTCTATACTAGAGGGCGTTTTTTGACGCGCGTTTTCTTGTGGGTAGGAAGTAGTTTTGGTTGTTTTATATTACAAAATTTTTTTTAAACTTTACTTCTTTAGGCAAGTTGAACATAAATCTTTGAAAAGCGCAGACATGTACATAATGGATTTGTTTATGCTCCAGTTAAGTCATTGTATAAAATTACATTTGTCATGATTTTTATTTGTTGATCAATAGTTGTGAGAAATGAGAACGATGGTTTGATTTATTGCTTTTGACTGAGTGAGGTCAAACCCAGCTTTTGTTTCGTTAAAGCACTTGGACATTTCCATTCAATTTAATTTCTCGAATTCGTTTCAAAGACCCTGACTCTCTGTGGGAAGCTTTTCCGCTTGACTAAAGAGCTCAGAATGTGTTCATTAGTTCAAGTTTATTAGTTCATTCATTCAAGTTCATTGTTCATTCATTCAAGTTCATTAGTTCAAGTTCAAGTTCAAAGTTCATTAGTTTATAAGCAATTTGGGACAATGATGATGATGGATTATATTTGGTCAATTACATACTCTTATTTAAAAAAAAGCCAGCGTTCTTAATTTTAGGGATTTAGTTTCAAATTGGAATCTTGAGCTCTTTTTTAGGGGATGTAGGTCCATCTGAAGCCCTATCTAAAACAATGCAAAGTACAATTTTTCAATTTGAATTTGCTTCTAAACAAGCCCGGTCACCTTGCTGAGTTTTTGTATACGCCGAGATGTAGGTCAAAAAGACTTAATGCGGTATTTTGAGAAAATTCTCGTATCTAGAATTCCCGCACCAAATGCTTCAACTTTTTAACAACTTTTTCCCTTACATTTCCCAAAAAAATCAGCCAAAAAGCCTTAAGTTTGAACCAACACAAAACGTTAACTTTAGCCTGAACCTACACTGCGCAAACGCCATAACAACAGCAAACCTCCACAGATTAAGGTCACATGCGCACTGGACCGGAACCATTGATACTTTTTCTATAGTGACGTCTTGGATGCGACCTTCGTAACCATTGCCGGGTTGCCGTTTTAAAACTACTGAAAATCGTACTACACCCCCTTCAGGGACAAGTTTAAGGATTTTGATGATTTGGGGATTTTTTGGGTATTTTTGAAATTATTTTCTACACGTATAAATTAGTTATTAAGACTAGACACTTGCTTCCGACATGTGATTCCTTGCCAAATCACAACAGATTGCAACCTATGGTCACTTTGTAGGCAGCCTAGCATGGGGTCAGCTGAGCCGAGAAGTTTCGCGGCCATTGCATCTGTAGTTGCCTGGTAGGCGTTTTTAATACCATTATTTCATTCGTGGGAACGTATTCGCCTTCTACTTTTTGGATTATTGTTTATTGATAAAACTGCAATTTACATTTAATATTTAAAAACTTGCTCTAAATAACTTTTTGTGAAAACGCCGTTTAGTACGTTACCAGGTGATTTCATAACATCCTAGTTTTAACTGAATGTAATTCCCATTGCTAAAGCTTTGTGTTTATCGTTCGCACGTTGTGAAATGTTCGTGCATTTTGTGTCGAATTATTCCGTTCACATCGCTCCACGCTGTTATAAGCTCAAACTTCTGCGCGGGTAACGCTTCTGACGCTCAGAAGGAGATACAGAATCTTACGAACGTACTACGTTATTAGCGTTAATTGTAATTCGTTAGAATTGTTTTAAAGCTAAAACTAGTTGAACGTGATAGCCAAGTCAACTTGACATATTGCCTTTGAAGGGCCTGTACTATTTTCAACAGTTTTAAAACGGCAACCCGGCGATTGTGACGAAGACGTCACTATAGAAAAATTATATAAATTGTTCCGGTCCAGTGCACACGCTACCTCAAACTGTGAACGTTTGCTGTTGTTATGGCGGGTGCGGAGTGTAGCGTTTTGTGTTGGTTCATAGTTAAGGCTTTTTGGCTGATGTTTTGGAAAAGTAAAAGGAAAACAGTGGTTAAAAAGTTGAAGCATTTGGTGTGAGAATTCCAGATTCGGGAATTTGCTTAAATTACTGCGTTAAGACCTCTTGTCCTACATCTCGGCGGATACAAAAACGCAGCCAGGTGACCGAGCTTGTTTAGAAGCAAATTCAAATTGAAATATGGTACTTTGAATTGTTTTAGATGGGGCTTCGAATGGGCCTACAGTCCGTTAAAACGTTGAACGAGAGTCGTTTGTCCAGTGATGACATTAACTGCTGATTCTTCAACCTGGATAAAACTCAAACACTGTTTGAAGCACAAAGGTTTGCTTTCGACAACGTTGTTTATGAATATCCCAACATGAATCACTTTGACACAAAAGCATCATAGCATTTAAGAGGATTATTTCGGCTATGAAACTACCAAAACACATCATGTACATAGTGGTGCACAAGAACCATCTTTTGGTTACGACGATTCCATCGTCATCACTAAAACTTTGGGCTAAATTTGAAATGGGTTAAGACTCTTTGCACCACCTAGCGTAAGAAATATTTAATTTAATTGAGAAAGAGTTTTGTCCATTTTTACCGCACAGGCCGTGGGCGCGTTGATGTTTAGTTTGTTTACGTCAACATATGAATAGAAGACTAAGTTATATGGTGTCTTGGTTGCTTACAGTCGAAAATCGAAACAGTTGCAAAGGTTATGGTCACCAAAACGTCAATAAAATTATTGGGGTCACTAAAAAGTGTGGTCAAGGGAAAACCCAATGCACAAGTTTTGCATTTATTACGTCATTGACGATGCGTTGCCCATGTTCATGTTTTGAATTTATTACGTCATTGACGATGCGTTGCCGAAGTTCTGCTAGTGTACAGTACAGCACAAGTAATTTGTTGGGTACAATTTTCTCGTTCGCATGATGTAAGGTAAAGGTAAGCGTTTAATTGAATCCCAAAGATTGGAAGTCATCGCCAAGTTGTGTGTGCCGTCCGCTCCGAGTAAAAGAAGTCTCGCAAGAAAGTATGGCGTGAGTGAAGCTGCTATCCGAAAGATTTCGAAAAGACGGGAAGTTATTCGAAAGCGTTTTGCTTTGATGTCTGAGGAGACTAAGACAAAAACCTGTCGAGCATCCGTTGGTCGGTTTTCTGAGCTGGAAGATATTCTATATCTTTGGATTGATAGCATGCACCGTGCAAGTCTTCCTGTTCCCCCTCACTGGTCATTGCAAAAGCAAAACAAATCGCTCAACAATTATCGATATCGGAAGATGATTTTCAAGCGTCGTGGCAGTGGCTTAGCCGATTCAGGTGTTGCTTATGGGAACCCTGCTCATTTGCTGGATGCTGCTCACTATGTAAAGCAAGCATGGGAGTTAATATCGGATGCGTCGGTAAGAAACTCGTTTAACAAGGCTCAACTAATAACTCCGTTGGATGGTGACGTTGAGGAAGCAAACTTCATGTCTGACATGTCTGAAATTTTGCGCTGTTTTAAGTCTATGGATATTTCGATTGACAAAGACGAGCTAGAAGGATTTATGCATGTTGATGACGAGAATAATGAAGAGTATTCACAGGCGATTTTAGGTGACGTGAATGAGGTGTTGGAAACGATGCAGACTGAAAATGATGACACTGACGATGAGGCTGGCCCAAGCAACGAGTGTGCACCTGCCGAAAACAGCATCGTTTTTCATGGCCTTGAACAACTTTACAACAAAGTGCTTGAAGTTGAGGATCAGTTGCTGTGTCCTGCCTTACAAGATCAAGCAGGAGGTGCTTACGATAATCTCAAAAGCACTTTTGAATGCTTTCAGCGAAAACTGAACCAGGTGACGTTGGAAGCCAAGCAAAAAAGAATGCAAAATATGCATCAGATGACTTTGCACGAAATGTTTAAGCGGTGAACTATTGTTAAGTTGACGTTTAACTTTTCCTGACATCCAGTTAATGTGGTTGCTGTTTAAAATAAATAAATTGTTGAAAAAGTTGGACCCAGAATTTGTGAAGAATTTTTGCTTACTTATCTGGGAGGCGAACTTAAACGGGTGCGTACTTAACCGGGAGATGACTGTATTGAACATTATTGATTCCATTTCATCCAATTTATAACATTATGTTGCGTCATGCAGCTGTATGGGAAAAAAGTTACGCCCAAGATCTCGCGATCGATCGATCTCGCGGTTACGCCTAATCAGATCTCGCGGTGATTTAGAATTTCTAATTTTCTCTGGGGAATGAAAATTTTACCGCTGTGGCTGTACCAAAAAATAAGTCGTATTTCATTGACTTCGACTTTAATGATTAATGATTGGAATTGACGTGGATAAAATTGTGAGAATCTAACTCTTTTTAAGGTTTTTAATTGGGTTTAATATTTATGTAAAAACCATTCGATTGCAATAACTCTAGTACCTAAATGTCTACTTCTAAAAATTTCGTATACGTTTGGCATCTCAAGGTCTGCTATATGAGAAACTTATGGTTTATCGAAATGAAACCATGGCCAACAAATACTGCAATGATTCGTTTATTTCATGTTAAAATCTATCGAAACAAAAAATTCCACCGACATTGCAGGCACAACAATCACGCTTTGTATCAATTATTACGTCATTATGTCAACAATTAAACATTTTGTGGCAAATTTAACTTTCGGGGTGATGTAATGGTTAGGAATTTTGTGTTGCAACTTGCAGATAGTACAGTAATACATTTTTAATTCGCTTCAAAGTATCTCATAAATAAAAAAATACTTGTATGCTACAAACCCTATTACAACGTTCTATCTACAACGTGTTCGGAAGGGAATTTTTCACGGGTTCTGGCTCTAAAATATAAAAATCCGTCGGTTTGGCGACTGAGACATATTTACAACCAGCTTAACGTATGTCTTTAGGGATTACTGAGTTTTTCTTTACTAGTTTCTTGTTGGCGACATTGAACCCAACTACAGCACGCAAAAGACAATTAGGCATTTAATACTCGGAAATGCACTCAGTGCCGCAAAATTAAAATTACAGCAGTGATGTTTTTCGCACGATCAATTTGCAGGTTGGTGCCAAACACAATTAGCAAACATAAATTGAAGACAAAGAACTAAACTCGGCCCGGTTTCACACATTCTCCTGCAAAAGAGCAGCTGGAACCTCCTAATGCAAGTGGCACAACAAAAGCTTTAAAAGATATCTCATTTCAGAGGGGCCAGAAACTCACGCCTAACATCAACCACTCGACAGGCCAACGTGAAAGCAACCTTGGCATTTAGCCAACGTCCTCTCATCCTATATCGCGATCAAAACGGCCACAGTCAATACGGCCAACTCATTTCAGACAACATTGTTTTACCTGGAGTACATTTGCTAGAATCGTATCGACCAGTAGGAAGTTTTGTCTTCCGAGTTCTGGGACACACTGTCCTTTATCACAACTACACCTTATCGCAGGAACATGTGCAGGTGCACCAACTCAACTTACCTTTGTCGACTATACACATCAACTACAACGCTCCCGATTGCGAGAAAATTCTCTACGAGCTACCTGACTCTGACTCGTTTACTGATCTTCAATCACTGCTCAGCTCTATGTCTGAAGCCAATCTTCTCAAGGAGAAAATGCGACATGTCATAACAAGTCTTACTACAACTGATGAAACTATGATCAACGGATCCTACGTCGCAGACACATTCGCGCATGCCGCAAAACAAACGTTACTCCTCGCACTGTCGCAATTTACGAATCCATTTCTATCGGCCCTGATATTCATCCTGTAACTACGTCACATGCGCATTGGACAGGAAAATATCTTACTTTTTTTAATATGACGCATTGAGTCCGAACACGAAATAATCAAAGAGTTGCCGGCTCAAAATTGTCTTTCTATTGGGAAGTGACCCCTTAAGGGTTTAATAAATCATACAACGCGTTATTTTTGTACAGTTTTTTTGTGTAAGGTAAGCTTTCCTGCTGCGTCAGTTGCATAAAATTTTGCATTATTAACTTTGTAGGCATATCTTTTTTTCTTCAGTTCTAAACTCACCATGGTATAATTGATAACGTTTTTGATCGTTAGGTCAGTATCCCATGGTAAATTAATTTTACGCCCTATTTGTCTCATTTATTTTGTAAAATTTATGGTTTATCAAACCGAGTAACTTATTTCTAGACATTCGTTCATTGGTCGTCATTTTTTCCCCGCAGTTTATTGTCAAATGGGAACTGGCTTACTGGCTACATAAGGCATCACTTTTTACCACAAGAACCATGTACAGCTGTTCAGTTTACCAGGCAGCTGAAGCAAGACACGTGGCTTGGACCGAAAGTTTTACAGTTTTTTAAACATTTTTAATTTAGCCATGGTCGTTGATCAGATAGAGCTCAAAAACAGTTAGAGTATAGTATAATGTTTCCCAATTCGCTAAAAAGATGCTAAAGTAAATGTATGAGTTACTTTCTACAGGTGATATCAGTAAACAAATTAACGACATTGAATTTGAACCAAATGTTTTAAATATAAAATATTTATTTTGTATTTTTATACCTTTATTGCAATTGTATATGGTTTTATTTTATTAGAAAGTTGCAGGTATAACTCGTATAATAATATATTATGAATACATAAAGGAAATATTTTAAGTCTACATCTTTTGTTGTTGATATTTTAATGGTTGTTTTGTTAAACTTTGGTATAATATGTGAAATATGGTATGATATCGTATGGTATTTAATATGTGAAATATGGTATAATATACGTGGTAATATGGAAAACATTACAGTGAAATAATCCATTCTTAGAATGAAAAAAATAAGCATGTCAATTTCCAGAAAATCGATTTTTAGGCCATAAAATGTTGAGTGAATGTTGTCACTTCTTTAGCACATAATACTGTAGATACTACAATTTATTTTACAGCTTAATTTACAGTGTCTAAAATATACTAAGGTTAAGCAATATATTATGAATCCAAGGCACGCTTTGATTTTTAATAATAGCATGCTGCTTGTCAACAGCCTATATTGTACATATTTTGTGGTTAAATTTGCTCAATTTTTGAGAAGAGTTTTACTTCTAGAAAGTAACCTTTTTAATTACAGAAGTTGTTTGAGATTAGAGGTTTTTGTGATATCACTGATTAAGATTTTTATGTATGATTTTGGCTGTTTAGTGTTACAGTAACTTTCGTTACAGTAATAGACGACTTTCGACATAAGTATTTTTTTTCATATTCTACAGGTTGTGACTACTAACTCTTACGAGTATGCCCGTTCAATTTGATTCCATTAAAAACGTAAAAAGTAAAACGAAGTAAACTTGTCCACAAAAATGAAAGTAATTTAAAATATTTTCAGCTTATCAATGCTGTGTTTGATTTTTAAGTGTAAAAGAAAATAAAAGCCAAACTAATGACATAATGGTGTTAGCAATTAAAACTTCCATGTTAATAAATATGCTTTGTTAACCACTCTTTATTACCTAAAGTGTTGCGTTTTCTAGGAGGCGAGTTATTAAGGAGAGGGATCGCAGAAATGCGTTGGACCCGGCAGATTTGAACAAAGTTATGACAAATCTACTTTTTCGTAATACTGCGCTGACCACAAAACGTAAATGACAGTTACAGTTGTTTTATATTTTTTACATTATTTTATTTCTCGTTGAATGGGTAACTCACTATATGAAAAAAATGTAGTATGGAGAAGAGAAGAGAAGAGAGAGAGAAGACAAGGTATATTTTTACTTATACCTGACGGATGCCAACCAAGATGCTCGACCAAGAAAGAACGATGAACTCACAAGTCTGCATCAATTTTGCTGAGTTACAAGTAACAGGTGTTTTTGGTTAATTTGGCGGCCCTGATTCCAAAAATAACATCAGATTTTTTCTATCGCGCCAATTTTTTCACAAAACGCAATTCAATACTTTGACAGTATGAGCAAAAAATACCATTATTCGCAATATGTAAATATGCCGTTGTATGTATGTAAATATATGTATGTAAATATGTAAAATTGTAAATATGTAAATAAGGCGTAAAAAGCAAAAAAAATTAATAACAGCACATTTCTGCATAAAGGTCACAACTCGCAACACTGAAATTAATATTATTTTATGGAAGAAGCTTTCCCCTTTTTGACTTTCGAGAATGTTTATATGTTTCCTCATCTCTCATAAAACACCAACAGCAATCGACCATCATACTAACATTCCACCGACCTTGATATCTTTTTTCCATGATTTTGATATCGTGGTGGAAACGTTCACCTTGTTCTTCACTGGTAGATCCTAAATTTTCTGGAAAGTAGTCCAAATGACTATGCAGAAAGTGCACTTTTACACTCATGTTGCAGACAAGTTTTTGAAACGAGTAAAGCAAGCGGTTGACAATTTCTTTGAAATCAGGCGATTTGGTATTACCCAGAAAGTTGCTCACAACCTGGCTAAAAGCCACCCAACCTTCTTTTTCATCTTGATTCATGGCTTCGATAAATTTCTTATCTTTAATTAGCTGTCTTATTTTTGGCCCATCAAATATTCCTGCTTTCAACTTTTCATTGCTCAAGGCAGGAAATGTTTGGCAAATATACCCAAAACATGCCCCATGTTTATCCAGGCTTTTCACATATTGCTTCATTAGCCCCAGCTTAATGTGAAGAGATGGTAGTAATACTTTGCTTGGATCTACTAATGCGTGGTTAAGGATGTTTTTTCCTCCAGGAGTAAATTCTTTTCTCTCAGGCCATTGGTCTTGTTCCCAATGTTTCGATTTAGCTCTACTATCCCATAGACATAAAAAGCATTGATACTTAGTGTAGCCACCTTGTTAGCCAAGTAACATATCCAAAACTTTCAAGTCACCACATATTAGCCAGTTGTGCTCAAAATATTTGCATTTAATTATTAAGCATCTTGCAACGCGTCAGTTTTATTTTTTCTACTTCTGTAAAATATTTCTCCCAGCTGCGCACGACCTTCTCTCTCTCTCTTTCTCATAAGTGCGGTGAAGTTGTTAAATGATAAGCGGAATTACGTCTTGGAGTAAAAAGAAGATTGCCAAAGTCGATATAGGCGATTTCCATCTACTTGATCTATTTGTACCCCCAGCGGACGCCCATAGTAACTATGCAAAATAAAAATTAGCTGATCAAAGATCGTGAGATTGTAGCTAAACGCAAGGTGATGGACAAAAAATAACAGCGTTTTTGGAATCAGCGCTCAGAAGTTACCTCAAAACATCGTTTAGGTCTACTGTGCTTCTACAAAATTGATGTAGACTTGTGTAAAGCTCTATGCTACATAGTAATTATTATTTCCTTTTACCATCAAAATTTTGAATTGCATTTTTTATTATTAATATCATTTTAATTATTAATATCGAGAGTTATTAATGTTGTTTCTTACGTTAGTTATAAATTCCACCATATCGCTGCACTGCATGTTAAGGTGTATATTTGAATTCAGATTGTTGAAGATTATGAAAGAAGAATCGAAGTGAAAGGTATCCAAAATACCAAATCTTATCGTTTGTTCAAAATGCTTCGGTTGTTAATATCAAGATAACATAGAGATCATGAAAAATGTTGCATCAGAATTGGAAGCTACTCGAGCGACGAGGAACGAGTCAATCAGTGATGAAGAGCAATCTTCTATCAGTCCGACTTCCCCGGTCTGTGTGCCGCCTTCGCAGCAAGTGGAAGAGACGTGAGGATGCAGAGCAACCCCAGTCACTGGGTGCTGCCTTTTATGTTTGAATTCTCTTTGGCCACAGAAAAAAATATCCCCGATTTTTGCAGTCCCAGTCCTGTCCGGTCAGAAGCAGAGTCAACCAATCGCCACGCATCGGTGCTTGAGGATTCCAACAAAGAAATAACAAAGTATTCACCCCACGTGCTACTCGCTTGTACAGATTGATTTTCTGTTAGAGTTTCGTAATGAAGCATTTTTTGTTTAATCACAGAGATCACCAAACTGTTGTGACATCATCAAACAAAGCACGAGATGAAGATGCTGATTCACCTTACAAGGAAAACGAAATCGCTGAGTCGAAAGATGACGCTGAGAATATAGACAGTGACACGAACGAGAAGTAATTTGCTTGTAGTGAGTTTTTATCTACTACTCGTTATCGTGACGTTATTCAACTATTTCTCATACAGACCTGCTGATAAGTCGAGTCCAAAATTTTACGTCATTGCAAAGAAAAGAAAAAAACATGTGAGTTGAGGAGACAAAGCACACGGACGTGACCAACCTTCTTCTTATCGTTAATTTGCTCTCGTTCAGGTGTTTTCTCCAACATCGGATGCAAAACTCATCAATGGAGTAAAGAGGTTCGGTCAAAGCAAATGGAAGAAGATATTCGATCATCTCGACTTCCCGCCGTATCGGAAACCAGCTCATCTCAAAGACAGGTCACACTTATTGCACTTCCCGGTTGGTTAATAATTTTCTGTGTTTATTTGGTTGTCATTACCAGTTGGCACTTTTTTAATTTGGTGTTGATGTGGCTTTTGCTTGACATCAATTCACTCAATACAATGATTATAATAATTATTATTATTATCACGCGTGTAACTGATGTGGAAGTGTACTGTGACCAAGTCTTTTTTACGACTTGAATGTCATCGAGTCTAATCAAGTTGTGACTCAAGACTTGAAGATTTTCCTGACGTCATACTATTCCTTACGTTAAACCGGTTATCAAAGCGTCATGGCTGTTTCGAAATTAATCTGGTTGATACTTTTTTGGAAAAGAGTAATTTCTTAGAAAAATATCTGATTACTTATTTGTTACCTAAACTTATTTAGATATTTTGCTACCTAAATATGTAACAAAATATTTTTTACCTACAAATGTAAAATATTGAAAGTAAAATTTTTTGCCGTCTTGAATTTCAACCAGACTCGAGTCAAGTCAAGTAAGAATAACAAATAACAACAAATTAGCAGTATCAGGTATGTTTGGTGATGATTAGGACATTTCAACCCACGGTCGTTGGTTAGGTCGTCCTAAATTCATTCTTAGTTTAATAATTTTTTGGGTTGAATCGGCCTGGAACCAATGAATATGTTATTGCCAGTGAAGTATTTTCCTGCCTAATCGTTATACAGTATATTCTGTGTCATGTGTTCCTTTCTGTGCAGGAAAGCAGTCAAATTCATCTGAAAGGTGCAGGTTATGATGTGTGAGCTATGACATTAATTCTAAATTAAACTCAAGTTTTTATTTATCCATTTTTTGCGTATTCATAAGTTTCGGTAAAAATTATTTTCTTAACCCCATTAATGCGATGTTATTTCCATCTATTTTGACGATAGATTGGAACAATCCAGCTCATCAATCACTTTATCCCGCGGCACTGATGCCTTTTCTTCTACGTCAAGTGAGTCAGATTTCTTTTCAAAACTTGTCAATTTACTTGAATCACAATGTTCTCTAATTGTTATTTAGGCACTCCCGTAATTTGCTTGAAGGATATCAACAAGTATGTCGATTTCTTGTTCTATCTATTTCCTATAAAATTGACAAATTGACATTTTTCAGTAAAGTGCGTATCTAATTAAATGCATTAATAAGAAAAAAGATGTGATGTAAGATGTCTATTGCCCAGGAACGACAAATTTCTAGAGGAAAATACAAGCGTAAATGAAGACAATCGACCCGGTAAGGAATTGCCATTTGTTAGTGTCAATGTAACTGAGATATTGTGCTGAGAATAACTCAAAGTTTGAGTTGGTCAAAAAAATGTTTCAAGATCTTGGTGAAAGTGGCAACAGTTTGCCAAATAATTCCGACCCCAAGGAGACCGTGCTCGTTGACAATGAAGCTGACATGAGTCCGGTAAATAGGGGAAAAACTTTAAGTCCTGTCAAATTGGGGAAGAAGGGTAAGTCCTAGCATGTGGTAGCCAGTCGAGCGAATAAACAATTACATTTATTTCGCACATGACCAGTGTTAGTAGAATACATATCCAGCCCATGGGTCCTGGACCACTGGTGAAGCTCGGTACGAATATTGAATCGCTGCCAGTGCCCCTAAAGTAAAATGACATGCAATGAATCAACAATTGGAATTATTAACCACCTATGTTTTAAGTGAGAAAACGACGAATATGGGATGGATCTGGGGAAGTCCTGAAGTGGGACGAAGAAGAGCCGACTCCTCTGTTCGCTTCGAGCCGGTCGAAGACTCGCACGAGGAAAGTGAGCAATAAGTTTTTTTGTGGAAATTTTATAATCTTAAACGAAGCAGCATAGAAATAAAATTTTCTCAAAATTTTGTTCAGCCCTGGACGGACTGGGAAGAGGAGAACTTGATCAAAGGAGTCCGAAGGTACGGCAAGGGATGTTGGGCGATGATTCGCGACCAATATCGATTCCAGAATCGAAGCGCCGTAATGCTCAAGGATAAATTCAGGTCTTATCAGAAAGTTTGTTCCAGTCACCAGCTTGCCCTGCTAAGTCTGCCCTGCTAAGTCCTGGGGACCCTTGTCCGTTTTAAGCTTTTAATGATGTCTAACACAGCTGTGAGCCAAAACGCGGCTTACGCAATGAAATGTCTTTGCTTCCATAGAAATCTATCCTCAAGCAACCGACTGCCCCGAGACCTCCTGTGACGTCATTGTACATGCTTCTTTCAAATATTTTCCTTTTCAAACTTTTCGAATCTATTATTTTGTGTCCAATAAAATCTTTCACAAACGACTAGTTGTTGTGACTAGGACGGACAGCTTTGAGATGACGAGGAGAAAGTTGTTGTTTCATCCAGAAAATTGTACTTCACTCTGTTCGTCCATTAGGCCTAGTTTCAAGAACAATCACTCTTCTGACAAAAATAATGGAACTGGTTGAGCACCCAAAGTTTCGGGTGAATAGTATATGGTATTTATTTTATTTGAAAGTTGCAGGTATAACTGGTATAATAATATATTATGAATACATAAAAAAATTATTTTAAGTACACATATTTTGTTGTTAATATTTTAACAATGGAAGAAAAACCACGTTCGCCAAAAATATTCAGGTTTTGCAGCCTAACTTTTATAGCTAACTTATCTGCATGTAGGTTAATGGTTGTTTTGTTAAACTTTAATATAATATGTTTGTTGAATAATGTTTTTCACATGAATCAATGAAGTTGAAAAAATTACAGTGAAATAGTCCATTCTCAGAATGTAAAAAATCAGCATGTCATTTTCAGAAAACCGATTTTTAGGCAATAAAATGTTATCACTTCTTTAGCACATAATAGACACCCCAATTTATTTTAAAACTTAATATACGGTGTCTAGAATAGACTAAGGCACGCTTTGATTTTTAATAATAGCATGCTGCTTGTCAAGACTCAAGAGCCTATATTGTAAGCTACATATTTTGTGGTTAAATTTGCTCGATTTTTTAGAAGAGTTTTACTTCTAGAAAGTAACCTTTTTAATTACAGAAGTTGTTTGAGATTAGGGTTTTTGTGATATCACTGATTAAGTTTTTTATGTATGATTTTGGCTGTTTATTGTTACTGTTACTACCTCTTATGTTATAAAACATACCAGCTGCGCCGAGCAGTTTTGCGGCCATTACATCCATGTCTCTTTCCATGTTTTGATATGCACGGTGAATCAATCACCCATTCCGTATGCAATGGATTGTGAATAGAAATGAGGTTTTATTTCAGTTTGCAGTCAGAATTCAAGACCTGAATGGAAAGTAATTAACAATTGCAAGAGTGCAGGGTTGTAGTATAGGCTAGTCTGACTGCAAAACTTAACCTGTAAGGTTTGCCCACTTCCTTAAAAAGTCTGTTTACTTGTGTATATCTTAACAGTGAACTTTGATAGACTACATCAATAATGACACAGGAATGACTACTGTATAATGTGATTATATTTGAAGCCTCTTGGAACGAATACATCAAGATAGAACATTGTGACAGCAACAGCACAAAAAAATGTTGTGGCGTTGAACGTAAAAGCCAAAAAGACTGAATAAATCAAAATGCACGCACAGCGGAAGCAGTTGATTACGTCACGCATTGTTATGATTCACTGATTCCATAGATGAGAATTCTATGTAGTACACAATTTTATGTTACATTAATCGATATATTTATTACAAACCGATTAAATTTTTTCGAGTTATGAAGTTATCTTTGGTTATTCACATGCTTTTTCGTAGGGTTATTTTGCGGCAAGCCGTGAAGTTGCTTTTCAGTTATTTTAAAACTTGAGTTGGTAAGTTTTCACTGCAACTATGCTATATGCTGTAAATTGTTTTATGTTTATTACATGTGTGTACTTGATTTCTGTTCTCATCGGAGCACTATACCTTTCTGATCACAAAGGTTATAACTTATACGGCCTTAAAGAGTCAAGGTGTTTGTGTGCAACGTGGTCGTTTGAGAAAATCTGTGAAAAAGGTTGATCCCACTGGAGTGGAACGGCGAAAAGTAAAATGTATACAACGACGTGTGTATATTCTAGTGTAAGATCACCGCTAGCGTTGTGGCATATTGACTCACACCACAAGCTGATAAGGTACAGTCAGATAAAACATTTGGAACGACATGTTTTTACGTTTGTACCCGTGCTAATTATAACTAACCCTAACCTCATTTATAAAATGGTTGCACTCAGTAGGCATTTGTTAACCCTATTTAGCAAATGGTTACAATCAGCAGCCATTTGCTAACCCTATTTAGAAAAAGGTTAAACTCAGTAGCAATATGTTAACCCTATTTAGCAAATGGCAAATTTAGCAAGGGTATTTATCGAATTTCTTCAGTTCTAAACTCACCACCTTAAAGTTGATAACGTTTTAGATCAGTACGTTTTCCTGTACCCCATTATGAATAAACTTTTCGCTCAACTTTGCTCCTTTCTTTGTTCTTCTTCTTCTTCGTGTCGAGTAGATGATTTCTTGAGAGAGTGAGCAAAATACATCATATTGTAGGGCAGGTGTTGGATAGCCAGCTGACCAGGTTTTCATTCATTGTTGTCAGACTACGGTTCCCACAATTATGGCGGTATGTCTAACAAGATGTTATGACGTGGTCTGCAGTCTGGTCTGCAGTCCAAAGCGACGCGTTGCGGCTTCGGCTTCACCAACCCCTGTTTACATTTGCGATAATATTTGCAAATAAACTTTCGTCTCAACTGCACCAAGTTAGGCAATGGCGCCCATTGCCGGATGCCCTGGATGGTCAACCTGCGTTTGCACAAGACTTGCATTTCTTACTTGGTACTTGTCGTTGTTTTAGCTTTCCCGCAACAATAAGCATTTTTCTAAAGTAAACCCGACCTCTATGTGACGTAATGACATGTAATAGAACCTATTATCATGTAAGAAACAAATGAATATGTCCCAAACTTGTCACGCCCAGTCATTTCGTCGGAATGAAAAGTGTTATCGTATAAGGGAAAAGCATTATACTCTACATGTCTTTGAGCTCTATCTATCAATTTCAATCAAACAAAACGGCAGCAAATGTTTCTGCTGGATACGAACATGATTGTGATTGTGATTAACGTAGTTGTGCAAACGTAACTGCAACTAAATTACACCTAACCTGAAGAAGCTGAAGGCTGAAGAAGCCTATGAAGTTATGAAAGAAATAAGTGTAAGTTGTTCAAATCAACTTAAATGGTTTAAAGAATTCTGTTGGATTCCTCGCAATAAGTATAAAAGTTTTAAGCTTTTTGTGTGCATTACAAGTCTGACTCGCGAATAAATTCTATTCTTGGCAGCGAAACAATTTCTTGTCGATGGCAAGTTTGTTGTGAACACACGCTTCCTTCCGGCAAATGGTTGTCAGTAAAAAATTGAATTATGTTTTTTATTCGCAGTCGTGCAGTTTGGCTGGTCGCACCGAAACAAAAGGCGCATCAGCTCAAAGAAGCCCGTCTGCTGAAAGAATCGCATCAGCTGTTGAGGTTTCATTTATAGAAAAAGGTTTGTCAGATGATAGAAGCCCATATTCTGAACGAGTAGAACCAGCTGCTGACGTTTCATCAGAAGAAAGTTTGTCAGCTGAAAGAAGCACCTTTGCTGAAGAAGACGAGTCATTACAAATTCGCCGAAACAAAGACGGTGGCCAACAAAATGCGGTCCGGGATAAAATAGTTGAGCCTCGTGTTGTTCTGCAGCAGGTAAATTCTCTGAAAAATCTCTTAAAATCAATCGTGGTAATTTTGCATTTTTTGGTTTATAGATCGACATCTCTAATGTGGCAGGTGCTTCGAAGCTGCCGGTAAGTTAAAATTTAATTACGACTTCACAGTGAAACTATGGTTTTAATGATATTATTTCCTGTCACTCCACATGCTTTACGTGTCCAATGCGTGCATCAATCAAGAAGTTTATAAATTATTTGGAAATAAATACAACTTCTCTGCTATAAGTTTTGTCGAAAGTATAAACAACTAACTCGAAATAACTAACTAAAAAAGATCAATTCCTCCTAAAAGAGGACAAATGGTAGGCCTATTATAATTAATTATAATTATAAACTAATAAACTTTGGAACATTGAGAGCTATTTAGTCAAGCGGAAAGGCTTCCCACAGAGAGTCAGGGTCCTTGAAACGAATTCGAGAAATTAAATTGGATGGAAATTTCCAAGTGCTTTAACGAAACAAAAGCTGGGTATGACCTCACTCAATCAAAAGCAATAAATCAAACCATCGTTCTCATTATTTACATTTCTCACAACTATTGAACTCATCAAATAAAACTCATGATAAATGTGATTTTATACAATGACTTAACTGAAGCATAAACAATCATTTGCGGTTTGCGGTTTGATATGTGAGCTAAACTAGCCGATGAAAGAGAAGTTGCTGCAGCGCTATCTACATAAAAAAGAATTCAATTGGCGTGATCATAAACAGTTAACAAGGGACAGTCTCTTTTGGAAGTAGGTGCTATCGACGGGGCTAACCGGGTTAATCTAGCGTAGATCGGCGAATGTTTTTTGTTGCCCGCGAATGATTTTGCGCAAGGGTAATTGCTGCGTTGATGGCCTGGTTTCTGAAAGGTGGGTGATGAATATGATAAATTATCACTGTGTCATAAATTACCACTTGCTGTATTATTTGTGAAACTGGCCAATGTTTGTGTGTGGTGATCGTTGTTGCCATGTTTAGTTAAATTAATCGCGTTGGTTTGGTGAATTTATGATTTGTGAAATTAGTATTTGTTTGTCCGGAACTCTTTGTTCCATTGTTAGCGTTAGATCGTGGGTAATGAGGTGGTTTAGACACTTGAATTTGTTGTATTTGTGGCTGTAGTGGGTAAGAAAGTGCGACGTCTGGTGGTGACCACTTAAGAAATTTAGCACGAATTCGTTAATTAACTGTTGGAGTAAGATTCTCTTGACCTACTGCACTCATTAATTCGCGCATTAAATCTTTGGAAGATAGAACATGAAGTGTCAGATAAACCAACAAAAACTCTAAATGATCCTCAGTCCTCACGTTTATCAAAGTTTTTCAAGATTTCATTGATTAATTATTATGTCGTAACAGGTATGAGCCTACGCAGAAGGTAAACAAAGTAGCCCGAGGTCTGTCGCCGGAATTGCCTCTACCGCTGACAAGTGACGATTAGTTTTTGAAGTGATTTGATAAAGGGAAAATTTATGTTCAAGGTGGGAAATCCACGCTTCGGGATTGAATTTACATGATTTACATGAAATACAAAATATTTACATGAATAAATCCTATTTACACATACTATCTCGATAAACATTGACATTTAATTGCTATAAAATACACATAGTTCGTTGCCATATCTCACACAATACTGCACCACAAAGCCTATGCATATAAAGGAATACACTTCATTTCTTTTTTTTCACTAATACATAAACATTTTAACGCATCTAAAGGATATAGGTTCTTTTAGATTTTAGAATATTAAACAGCAGTTAACATAATTATTCATCCAATATGTTTCTAAACGGTCTGTTTGCAATTTGCAAAGCGTTTTGTATTCGTCATTTTGTACAAGACGTACTTTGTTGTTGTTGTTCCATAACAGTGGTTGCGATTTACCGCGGCAAACGAATGAAAACCGACGACATTAGCTGTTATTATTTTGCAGGTAGGCTAAAACAGCTTCTGTTGCGTTCTTTAGCAGTTTTCTTCTGTTGCGTTCTTTAGCAAGAAACCATCTACTCGACACAAAGAAGAAGACGAAAGAAAGGAGCAAAGTTGAGCGAAAAGTTGATTCATAATGGGGTACAGGAAAACGTACTGATCTAAAGCGTTATCAACTTTAAGGTGGTGAGTTTAGAACTGAAGAAATTCGATAAATACCCTTGCTAAATTTGCCATTTGCTAAATAGGGTTAACAAATTGCTACTGATTGTAAACATTTGCTAATTAGGGTTAACATCATGTGCATGTGGCTACTCATTGTAACCATTTGCTAAATATGGTTAAAATGTTACTACTCATGGTAACCTTTTGCTATTTTACAAATGGCTACTGACTTTAAACGTTTGCTAAATAGGCTTAACAAATGGCTACTGCCTTTAACCATTTGCTAAATAGAGTTAACAAATTGCTACTGAGTGAAACCATTTGCTAAATAGGGTTAACATGTGGCTACTCATGGTAACCTTTTGCTATTTTACAAATGGCTACTGACTAAAACCGTTTGCTAAATAGGGTTAACAAATGGCTACTGTATGTAACCATTTACTAAATAGCGTTAACATATTGCTACTGAGTTTAACCTTTTTCTAAATAGGGTTAGAAAATGGCTGCTGATTGTAACCATTTGCTAAATAGGGTTAACAAATGCCTACTGAGTGCAACCATTTTATAAATGAGGTTAGGGTTAGTTATAATTAGCACGGGTACAAACGTAAGTTTTGTAAGTTATCATTTGCAGGGGTACAAATATGCACGAAGTTACTATTACCAAATGTATCTCGCAACGTATACGGGTATCAAATTGCACGAAGTAAAAATTACCAAATGTATCTTGCAACGTGTACGGATATCAAATTGCACGAAGTAAAAATTACCAAATATATCTCGCAACGTATACGGGTATCAAATTGCACGAAGTAAAAATTACCAAATGTATCTCGCAACGTATACGGATATCAAATTGCACAATGTAAAAATTACCGAATGTATCTCGCAACTTATACGAGTGAAAAATTGCACGAAGTAACTATTACCAAATGTAAATGGGTTGCAATTACATTGAGCTCTTGCCTTGGTAAACTAGTTCAAGGTAAACGTTGTGAAAACCTTAGCTTACCCTTATGTATTGTGGTAGTGTAGTAGTAACTTTACTAAAGGGAAGTGTTTGATGTTTATCTGAATTTTCTTGAGTTTTTCATCGGAGTCAGTATCATAGTAGGCTACTTCTGAAAACAAAAACATTTACAAAATGTCTAGGCAAAGATTTACAGCAATGCGTGGATTAGAAATTTGCAAAATCTTCTGTCAGACTGCTCTGATGACGAGGATTCTGACATTGAAATCGACGCAACAGTAAATTCTGCAATAGCCAGTGTTCAGCAGGCAAGTGAATCTGAATCGTCAGATTCGAGCGAAGATAAGTCTGATGTACAAAAATGAGTTTTTACATGAAGTTATATAGAGCAAGTTTCCAAATATCAAACGGCATTTAAAATGTTATCCATAACCTACCTACCTATCCCGACCTTATCAATGCCAAGGTTGTCTCATGCATAACATGCGTTTGTGGCATATTAGCCTGTGACTGTGTTGACTGACGTTTTACCAAATGCCTTTTGTAAAATTGGGTGAAAAGTTAAACAAAGCTTTCGAGTTGTGTCAGTTGTATAAGGCTTTGCATCATTCCCTTTCTAGGGCACCTTTCTTAGTTTCTTTAGTTCTAAACTCACCATGGAATGATTGATAACGTTTTTGATCGATAGGTCTGTAACCCATGGTGAAATAACTTTACGCCCTATTTTTCTCATTTCTTTTCTAAAATTTTAGGTTTTATCAAACCTAGTAACCTATTTCTAGACATTGGTTTATTGGTCGTCATTTTTTCCCCCCAGTTTATTGTCAAATGGGAACTGGCATCTATTTTTACCACAAGACGCGCGAAAACGATCGCTCGCGTGTTTGTTGGGAAAATTCGACAGAAATCTGGAAACGCGCGAAGGGGAAACCTTCGAGGACCCATAATGCAGCCGTTGCCGATTCGGATGTTTCCATTGATTCTGTAGCTTCGCGTCCATTCTGGAAACCGTATAAAGGTAACTATTGACTTGTTACTTTCCAACTGCACTGAGGTCGTGAGGTCGTCACACGTCGCTAATTCCATTGTGCGGCATCATGCATGACAGACCACAATGAAGTCACAAAGAAGACCCGAAATTTGCAGTTATATTGACCGGGGAAGGCTTGATTGGCCACGGTCGCATTACGTGGAAACAGTGTTGCCACTTTCAAAAAGGAGAAACTCGTATTTGACTCTTAGGTAATATTGCACATCGCACTGTATTTGAACTCTTACGTAATAACGCGCATCCTGGTACTGGCGCCTCAATCAAGCTCCTTGAGGAACGTTTTCTTGACAATACAGCAAGTATGCATCATTAACCTTCTAGGCCGCCGATCTTTGTTTCTTAAGTTCTAAACTCACCATGGTGTAATTTATAACGTTTTCGATCATAGCGTCTTCTCTATCCCATGGTCAATTAACATCACGCTACGTTTCGCTCATTTCTTTTGTATTTGCCAATATTAGGTCAATTTTTTCTAATTTCGTGTAGGGTATTGTCAAATGGGAACTGACTATATAACGCATCCCTTTTTGCTGAAAGAGTGAAAGAAAATTTACATGTACTGCTGTTCAGTTTGCCAGCCGGCTTAAGGGACACACGTGGCTTGAACCGAGGGTTTTACAGTTTTTTAACTATTTTTAAGTTAGCCAAAGTCGTTGATCAGATAGAGCTCAAAAACAGTTAGAGTACAGTATAATGTTTCCCAAATCGCTAAAAAGTGGCCAAAGAAAATGTATAAATTAATTTGTACAGGTGATATCAGAAAACAAATTAACGACATTGAATATGAACCAAATGACTGACATCGAGATGGCTGACTTTGTGACATCAGGTATTGTACACTAGCTTGTGCAAACGAGTGCGCACTTATGTAACCAGGTACGTGAATTAAATAATTTGCTATTCGTTTCTAGGGGAAGAGAATTGTGCGGGAAAGAATCGCAAAGAAGAGGATCCAAAGCAGTCTGACCTCCGTTTGAGGAAACATCGTGTTGGTTGCATTTATCAATAAAATAATAAAGAAAATCTCAATTTTACTGGCAACAATTAAATATAACGGTTTAATCCTTTCTCTGCAGGAGGAACAAGAAGGTGATGAAAATAAAAAAGAAGAAAATTATGACAATGATAGCGTCGTGGGCACGGGGAATGGACCAGCCGGATCAAAACACACCACATTGGGATCTTCTGAAGTAAGACGGCTTCCGACAAACGTTTTTATTTTGATACTCTTCAAGTTGTTACCACTAATTCTTACGAGTATTTTCGCGCAAATTGATTCCTTAGGTTTAGACTTGGTAACTTGACCTGAAGTAATTTGTTGTATAGATCTCAGCAGGTAAAATAACATACCTCAATTTCAATCAAGCAAAATGGCAGCAAATGTTTCTGCTGGATACAAACACGTGATTGTGATTAACGTAACCAAATGTATCTCGCAACTTATACGGGTGACAAATTGCACGAAGTAAAAATTGGCCACCACCAACGATAAATAATCGCTGAAGGGCCAACGCCTTTTTGTCAAGCGGGCTTACGTCGGGTAGAGGGCTACAAAATATTCTTCGGACCTAGGTTGGCGCGCTAGCTACGAACTCCTACGAGCCGACGTTGGGTCTACCAAGAATCACTAACACGCAGTATTTTATGCATTTGAGTTTTTTTTTCAAATCTTATTATACTTTTAAAAGTTTTTTTTTTCAATCTTGAAACAGCAAACACAACAATTTACTGCAAAGCATCGCTATCATCAATTGACACCGATGAATCGAAATTCATAAAATAGACTTGTACGTCTTCATATTTCCGTTCTTTATCCTAAATAATTTTTGTAATCAAATTAATTGCAATATGTTTCTTTACTGTCTACAAAATTAAAATTGCAAAAAATATAACGCTTATCAATACATGATATGAACATTAAGCACGTATGCCACACAGCTTACCAAACTTATTTAATGCCTATTTGCTGTCCTTAAAGCGAAAAAGAGTTGTACGTGATAGCCAAGTCAAGTTGACAATTTGTCTTGAAAGGAAAACTATAGCAATTGCAAGGCGAAATGTTAAACTTGTTCAAACTGTATTTTTGCTTTTAGCTTACCTTGCTGTATTGCTTCCTAGCAAAACTACCTGGAAAAAAGAAGTGTTCCGTGTCTAGAAATGTTTAATTTTTTGTTTGTTTATTATATTACTTTTGGTTTCGTAAAAAAAAGCCTTGTTGTTGCATTGAGTGCTTATACAGCAGTTGACACTGCTTATTTTACAGCACTTTTGGACAAGTTTTGGAGCGTACAGATGTAAATTGGAATAACCAGACACTTTCAAACAAATAACTCTTTATTTTAATGTACGATGCAAGTAATGGAAAACGCAATTGGAAAATTACGATGTAATACAGTTCGGCTTGCTCGAAACGTTTGTTTTCTTTGATGGATTGGGACGATAACCGGTGATGGCTACGGATGCATGAATTTTGGCGGTAGGCGATATGGCGCAAACAGGCTTGCTAGTATGCTACTGGTGAATCAGTCGCCCATTCCGCTTACCGGCAAACTTCACGTAAGTCACCCGTGCCATAACCGTCTTTTGACTCACATCATTTAAGTTTGAAGCCAGCCGAAATTAACAAAACAAGAAAATGCTGCTTATAAAACTAGTTTTGCATTGACCATCACCAGGTTTTTTTTAAGGTTTGGTTTGGGTGACCGCTAAGTAGTTTTAAGAGACCGCAAGTGTTTCATTTACTGTAGTAGTGTAACCTAGTTGCAAGTCCAAATTTTGGGAAACCGACACATTTAGCAAACTTTAAAAATTTGAAAAATTCGAGCAGAGTGTACTAACGGAGACTTATAAAAATTACTCACGCAATTATCCTGTGAAGTAGAGTTTAACGAAGATTTTTAAGTGAACTGAGCACGGTTTATTGTATGTAATTTCATTTAAAATGATTTCGTGTGTTTTGCATCTTGAAACTACGCAGAAGTCTTTAGAAGTTTGTCATAACTCATAAGTCTATATCCAAATTGGCAGTTTGCAAACTCATATGAGAACTCACACTGGAGAGCGACCTTATCAATGCGATGTGTGCCACAAGGCATTTTGCGTTATTAGTTATTAGTTTTATTACCATTGAATCTTTTTAACTCCATACGGCGTACAACGCATTATAAAAGTTAACATACTATAAACCACAACTGTGCTGCTTAAACGTATTTTTTATCTTGCTTATCCTTGTACATTAAGAATCCTTTCATTAACTTGCATCATAAGGTATCGTTTTCCCAAGTCATGCGCCAGCCGGCTTTAAATTTGTCATTTTAAAATTTAAATAACCACTTTCAATCGCAGTTACTCGCCAAACCACGCTATTTCTAGAACGTCATTTAACACAGGAAAGACCGCATTGGCATTCATAAAATCTGTTCTTAGTCCGTAAGTTGTTGTAGTGTGTATTGAACAAGTAAATCTACATCAAGGCTTAACAGTCGAAATTCTTTCGAGATGCTCGCAAGACGTTTCAAAACTATTAAAAATTTAGGTTATTCAGTTCAAAATGCAGTCAAAAATAAAGCAGAAAAAGTGCGAGGTATAATGAAGTTCTCGACATGATAGATATCCGTCAAAGCGTCGAGAAAAATGGGTGAAATGCAACGCAAAGCGAAGGATAAGGATAGGTAGATGGATAGATAGAACACGAAAAGAAATTGCCACTCGCTGTATGACATTTTGAGGTCGGAAATGGTAAAACTAAGTCGTTCATGCGCATACAAACTGTTAATTGAATATCTTCGAAATAATAGATCCGTCATTCTCGGAAACTTGTCAGTTAATGGACCGGCTAGTTTGTGTTATTACCGGCGCCTTTCGTGAACTTTGGCCGCGTTATCCGCCAGAGTAGACTAATATGGGACAATTAATTATTCGTTGAACTACCGCCTTATGCAGTGCTTGGATGCGAGACGACTTAGACGACTGTTTGTTGGAAAACTCGTTACAGGAGTTCCAAAGACATCGTGCCGATTTTAAAAACTATAACCTGAGTATTGGTAGGAAGTTCTAAGCTATTTTTCGCCAGAGTTGACTTTGACCACATTTCTCCTTTTTAACACCTTTGCACCACAATTCTCAATTAACTTTGTTTCGCTACATACCTAAACACAAAATTTGCAAATCAAACGCTAATTTCAAATAACCTTTTTACTTACGACTACATGACTCAACATAAATAGGACAAATGGTGATGCAAACAAGTTTTAACCGCGCGTAAGAGGTTGTGGCCCTAAAATAACGTCGATAGATTGTACACACCGTGGACCAGTCGGTGAAAGTGGCCATTGGGGTCGAAACGGAGAGGATATATATGGACCGCCTCAGAAGTTAATACAAGATTTATGATTCCTTGAACAGATGAAGAAGTCAATTTTTTCACTCACTTTCGATTTACTTTGCAGGGGGCAGACGGCACGTTAGAGACGAGCGATGTTCGAATTGGAAACATGAAATCTTGGTTCTCAGGTGAAAATGAATTGTTAAAGCTCTTCTATCGACGGGGTGAATATAGTTTTTTGAAAAATCAGACCGGTGAAGCACTTGACATTTTTTCCTTCTTAATGAAAGTGACAGAAGAAGGCTCGTCAATGCATCATTCAGCAGCTACCCGGCTCCTGCCGGAGGTTCTTTCATAGACTCATGAAAGAAGGAATTCTCAGTCAAGTAGTGAAGAACTAGAATATGGTAATTGACTTCTTGTTTTTGTAGCTTCTGTACTGATATTCTTCCTTACACTTTGTCATTTCATTTCTCACACTTAAAAAATTGTACATCTTTGGTTAACAAGTTTATAACAGATCATTATAGTAGGATTAAAGCTGAAACTTGTCTCCTGCATTTATTAGTATTTCTCTTATTTTTATTTTTCAGGATCATAGGACACATAAAGAGTTCATTTACAGAAGAAAAAGATCACGAGTGCGTATATTTAAGCGGAAAATACAGAATAAAAGTTGTCTGCATTGAAAGCTCTTGTCTTGAAATCTCATTTATCTTTGTCATGTTCTGTCAGGTTATAAACTCACCACACACAATATACAGACAGCAAGTAGCTCTGTATTGCACTGGCGTGTAGGGCCACTGGCAAGATGCTTATGGCAATAGTGAAGACCAAAAAGTGTCTGCGGTGCTGTAAAAGCGATTGTAATTTTGAAAAAGATAACTAATGTTAATACAAAAATAATAGTGTTAATACAAAAGTATATGTTTTGTTGCTCGCAACCAGCATTGTGACCACGTCACGTCAATGCTTTTAATTTCAAAAACATTTATGACGCCACAATATAAATTGCACGAAGTTGGTTATCATAACTGTCGTGGCTGCTTCTAACGTTGTTGAGTTCTTTCCAGAGAAAAGTAAATGTTTATAAAACTATTCATTTTTACTTCCTAAGGTTCTACTTTCTGCTGCCGCGGCGGTTTAAACGTGACTGGTCCAGTTGAACTCTGACTCAAGTAAAGTTTAGGTCGCTGATTCGAGTCAAATCTAATCATGAGAAATGCGACTCGAGTCGACTCGAATCATTGCAATCAACTTACTTTCTCACATTTCTCCCACTCATATGTTGTTGACATGAAATGAAGCAAAGTATTATGTCTTTGGCGCTACCACGTGTACATACCATGCAGTAGATTACGGTCAATTACTGGCCTTGTAAACTACATAGCAAAAGAAAAATCACAATCGATGCAATTTTAACATGTTTTGTTAAAGTTCAGACATGATTGTATTGTACTTTTGTTTCTAGTGATGCAAATCTTGTTTCAAAGCAAACACAAAACGTTTAAAAATTCCTTTCATTTCGTCGCTTTGTCGCGGATTGACAAGCGTGTAATTTATTTTGCTCACAACTCGCTCACATCAAGAAAATCCCCTTGAGGGTTAACTTAATGGCTACAGACAGAGAAGAATTTATTTTTAAAAGGTTTAATTTATTTACTGATTAACTCAAACAAACAATAAAAAATGAAAACAGTCATAGAATTGGTCTCAAAGCAGGAGATTGATGATAATTGATCGTTTCCTCGCTCTTATTTTCTGCAACAATCTAAAACTCGCGGTTTCTGACAACTTCTTTGCAAAAATAATACATGCAACACAAGTCTGATGAAAAGATCAAACTATCACAGGCTCGTGTGTAATTGAATGAATAAATTGCAGGGACCTGAAGTAATTAAAAGATTAAAGATGCACGAACTAGAAAGCAATCGGCGGTCGGACAACAAATTCTAGCAACATTGAGCACTCACTAAGCACGGCATGCAGTTAGAATATTCTACACGCAGTATTAAGTTACTAACAAAGTCCTATATTAATGTCTAAGTTCTTTTCATCAATGTAACGATCGAATTGTTCAATTTCTAACTCAACTGGACATGTGTCAGTACACGTCATTACACCAATATATTGTAAGCTGTTGTCCAAGGTTAACCAGTCCCAAATCATACTTGGAGTGACGTCCATTCCTAAACAAAGAAGATCTTTCAAGCCAGATAAAGTGCCATCTTGAAACAATTCGGTTAGAACGTCATAAGCACAACTGTGAATTCTAAAGACAGTTTTTTAAGCGATCCAGATGAGTTTTTACAGATTAATTTGAGCAGTGATGTGATATCTTCATCTTCAAAATCACCGTGTGCAGCACCCAGACTCAGCGATTTTAACTTCGACCAAGGTTCTAATCCAGCTTCCAAAGCAGTTAAGGACAATTTTTCAAACTCTTCTTTGACAACTTGAACAAGGTTGCTTTGAGTTTCAACAAATATTTTGTCAACCGTAATATGTTCTAAATAAGGACATAGGAGCCCAACGTATTTTAAAAAGCCAAAAGGGAGAGTCCAACTTAAGTCTAAAGTTGTTAATTGTAGTCTTTTATTCTGAATAATGTAAACAATGGTCGCCTTTTTTTCATTTCCAGAAATTATATTTAAGTGTTCCATTTTTGGCACGCACTGAAGCAAAGCATCATGTTGCTCTTCAAACCAGGAAACGCATAATCTGTTGCTCTCGGGGTAGTCTTTACCTCCCTTTAAGTAAAGAGGTTTTGGTCCTTTGTTCAGCTTACAAAGATGAGCAAGTGCTTCGAATAGCAAATGATGAGTAAATCTTGAAAGTTGCGGACACCAATAATAAAACATGTGAGCGAAGAAGCGAAATGGTTGTTTGGAAGCACAGTTGACGTTACTCATGAGTAAAGCTTCCAAATTTCGCGCGAGTCCTGTTCGTTCCCCATAGATCAGAAACATTTTGGCAAGTTTATAAAATGAAAACTTTTGTGAACGTTCGAAGTCTCGAGAAATGTCCAAGTAAGATAATTTGTCGCATTTTCCGATTGCTTCAAAGATATTTCCGCTCAAAGTGACGCCTTGAAGCTCCAGCCTTCGTAGAGTGTCTTTATATGCGGTTATGAGTTGTCTGACCACTTCGCAAGAAATTTTCGTGCACCAATTTAAACACAAAACTTCAATCCTGGGACAATTCACAAGAATAAAAGTTTTAATGCTGCGTTCAATTAAAATTGTATCTTCTTGGTTTCGAATAAAATTTAAATTTAATACAGTCATCGACAAACCAAAAAAACTGATTGCCGGCCAACGAAGATTGTAATGTTTTACCAAAGCGAAATTGATGCTGTTTGTAATAATGGGGCCGTACACGTTGAACGGAGTCAGAAATTGCTTGAGCAGCTCATAATTTTTGTTGCTGCAATTTCTTCTGTTTCCTGATTCACCGGCCAACTGTCTCACGGTTTGGGCAATTTTATCCAGCACTAAATGCTTAAGGCATTTTGCAGAAAGATGTCTGGGCATTGCAACGATTTTCAACTTACAGATAAAATCAGTTGAACTAATATGTGAATACTGAATGCAACTTCTATGTTTCTGTAAAACTTAAAAACGAAAACAAATATATACCGACCCGGTCAAATTTTTGATTGTACTAAGTTTGTGTAACAAAAATAAAAAGTTTAATTATAACAAAATTGACAATCAAATTGGGACAAAATATGTAAGAAATGAAAATGCTCCAAAGCAACTGACCCATATTTACCAGCTGGATGCACGCAACGTCGATTCAGTTTTACGTGAAAGAAGCGTTTTCTATAATTTTAGTCGAAGTTTTTCAAGGTGATTTTAAAGATACAATTAATTTTTATTTTCGTTTGTAGCCACAACTTTTTGGGTAATTAATTTACTTTCAACAAAGCTATAATTAGTACCTTTGTCGCAACAGACGCTTTTGTTAACATCGTTCAAGATTGTCAAATGTAATCTGTTCGATAACCATTTGGAAAGTCTTGTCATATACAAAGTTAATCTTAACTTGCGTTGTTAACCATCTTTCGACCACGATTCGGGTGACCTAGTACTTTTGGTGAATTATGTATGTATAAACGCTTCCTGCTAAGTTTTTAAACAATTGCACTGATAGCTATCGCGTAGTGCAAGTTACCTCGCGTTTAGCAAGAACTCTAAAACTGAACTTTACTTAAATAACTATAGGTCCATAAACCAAGTAAATTCGGCGAAAACAATGAAAGGAATATTGTTGATATAAAATGTTAATATTCACTGTATTCCGTAATATTTTTACAACTGTATTATTATACCATGTCTAATTTACAGTAATATCTAGCAAAGGAAAAGTAATATTTTTAAAGTTTTTGCATGAAACTTTTTATAAAATGTACTTAAACGTTTTGGTCGAAGTAAGTTAATGGTGAAAACAGTCCCATAAACATCCTATTTTCAAAAACTGTAAAAAGTAAAAATAGCCGTAGTCCTTAGAAATATAGCCAATTATTAAGGGCCTGTAGTACAATTTGATTTCAAGGTCACCATAGTGAAGTGGGGGAAATCTTCTTTAAGAATCTGCAATAAAAAATTCACACCTCTTCCGGCAACAATCAGCAGAATTGACGTGAAACATTTAATAAATTCAGCATTTTTTACGTTTTGGGGGTATTATCGCATTTCTTAGTACACGTCAAGTTTTTTGTAAATTTCGGAACTTTCCGGCTAAGGGGGATCGATTTCAAGGTCAAAATCATGAAGAAGAGGAAATCTTCTTTGAATCTGCAATAAAAAATTCACACCTCCTTCGACAACACTCAGCAGAATTGACGTGAAACATTTAATAAATACGCATATCTGCATGTAGGTTAATGGTTTTTTTTGCTAAACTTTGGTATACTATGTTTGTTGTATAATGTTTTTCACATAAATCAATGAATTGTAAAAAATTACAGTGAAATAATCCCTTCTTAGAATGTAAAATACAAGCACGTCAAATTTCAGAAAACCGATTTTAGGCCATAAAATGTTGTGTAAATGTTTTCATTTCTTCACCACATAATACTGTAGATACCACAATTTACTTTACAGCTTAATATACAGTGTCTAGAATAGACTAAGGTTAAGCAATATATTAATTATTTTCAATCAAAGGCAAGCTTTGATTTTTAATAATAGCACGCTGCTTGTCAAGAGGTTATGTTTTACATATTTTGTGGTTAAGTTTGCTCGATTTTTGAAATAATATTGTGACCAAATCTGACTGTCGGCTGAAAAAACATGAATTTAGCAAACATATATTAGTTATTTTGTGGTATTTGATATTAATACCATGTGTAAATTTCTGTGTCAGTGTATTTATTAGCCTATATATGAGTAGGCCCGCGTAATTCGATTCCATTGATTTCGACTTGGCTACTTGACCTGGAGCGCTATTTTTCAAGCTATTACCAAAGCTATTTTTCACAGTTTCTTGTCAACCTAACTTAAATGTTATAACAGAGTAACCTAAACTTTAAAACCTAAATACACCTTGTAATCTAAATCTAACTCCAGTTAAACCGAAAATAGCTAGGATCAACTTTTTGCATACCCATTCTCTAACCTAACCGCTATAGGCTATGTTTAACAACAGCCAGCATAACCTACTTTCAGTGAAAAACTCACACACATTATCCAGTTACTTGGCAAACCTTAAAAGCATTGATCAAGCGCTTAAGGAGCTTTGCAGGAACAAAACTACAAAAATCTCGCCTACTGCTAAGAGAATCCTGTTTTGCAACATGCACTATTAAAACGATTTTGTACCAAACATCGACATGGTTATTAAATCGAAAAATGGCGCAAGTTGAACAAGTCGAAGGGTTGTGTCAACACTACTTTCTGATTGGTTCGTTTTTGATGGCTCAATTGAGCATGACAGGTGAGTGCGAAATCTATAAAGATCTTATAAATAGTTTCTTAATTTAAACAATACCTTTTTAAACAACTATAATTTTTCTTAAACGTTATTATTAAAACAGCAATTTCGTAACCGTAAATGTGTATGCGTTTTAAATTGAAATAAACGATATCTTTCAATGCTTTTTAAAACAATAATAATACACTGTTTGCTTCTATTTCAGCTTTTAAAAACTACAAACTGCAGCATTTTCACAGACAAAAGCCATGTATGGCCATTGTTTGGCATTTAATGATTTGTCCATTCCTCAGTAAGCCCACACAAAAGCCATACATGCTACTTCGTAGCCATGTAAGGCCCATAGATAAAACCTACATAATGTTTGACTGGGCATCCACACCTAATTATCATTCAAAGAACGCCGAATCAGTTGCCGGACTTTGTCCTGCAACTGTTTCGGCGTTTTGGAATATTCTTTGCATTTGGGGAGGTTTCCATCTGCAAGAGCCGTTTTAGCATCATCCGTTGTTATTCCATTCTTCGTACCAATATACCATGAGAAAAATTGTTTAACTTCAAACGATTCATCTGCAGAAAACTGTCGCCGAGATTTCTGTTAAAAACAGTAAGTTTTAGAAATTAATAATAAAATCATTGAAAATAGATTACCGTATACATAATTATACAAGGCACATGCATTTTTACGTTTTACATTGGCGATACAAATGAAAAATAAACTTAACTAAGACCTACCACAACATTAACTTTTTTTTCTTCCTTCTCTAATTTCGACAATCGATGTGAATTTAATGGCTAAATTTATCAAAATGCAGTTAAATTTATAAAAAAATACCTAATAAAACTTAAAATTGTGAGCTTTTTCCCTGGTATCGGCTTGTGGAATTATATAAAACATGTAAAAATAGATATAAAATATGTAAAGTTATATGCAATGTAATAAAATAAACGAAAATTGTTAGAATACTACTTACCGAGAAACTATAACGATCGAAAGTAGCTTTTCCTTTCCTCTTTCTAGAGGGTTTTGTAGCTGAGCTGGGGCTCTCCTAAATTATTAAAAGTACTTTGGTATATCAAGAAAACTGTGCAGTGTTTTTGCGCCATTAAATATGTGTGTACAGTATGCATACTTTTTATAACCGCATGGTTCAGTCATATATGCATTGGTCACGTAACGTTTGTGGAATGATATAAACATTGTCGGTCAAGTATATCAATCTCCCGATATATAATAAAATGCTTGGAATAGTATTTACCACAACATTAAAATCTCTGGAATTGCTTTTCTTTTTCCTCTTTCTAGAGGGTGATGCAGATGTGCTGGGGCTTTCCTATATCATTAAAATAAATTTTGGTATTTCAAGCAAATTTCTGATTTTAATTTAAATACGTGTGACTAGTACATATATAATCTATAAACTTCTTGATTGATGCACGCATTGGACACGTAAAGCATGTGGAGTGACAGGAAATAATATCAATGAAATCATAGTTTCACTGTAAAGTCGTAATTAAATTTTAACTTACCGACAGCTTCGAAGCACCTGCCACATTAGAGATATCGATCTATAAACCAAAAAATGCAAAATTACCACGATTGATTTTAAGAGACTTTTTAAGGAAATTTACCTGCTGCAGAACAACACGAGGATCAACTATTTTTTCCCGGACCGCCTTTTGTTGGCCACTGTCTTTACTTCGGCGAATTTGTAATGATTCGTCTTCTTCAGCAAATGTGATTCTTTCAGTTGACGAACCTTCTTCTGATGAAACGTCAGCAGCTGGTTCTACTCGTTTAGCATATGGGTTTCTATCATCTGACGTACCCTTTTCTATAAATGAAACCTCACCAACTGATGCGATTCTTTCAGCAGATGGGCTTCTTTCAGCTGATGCGCCTTTTGTTTCGGTGCCTTCAGCCGAGCTGCACGACTGTGATTAAAAAAAGTTATTCAATTTTTTACATACAACCATTTGCCGGAAGGAAGCGTGTGTTCACAACAAACCCGTCATCAACCAGACATTTTTTGTTGCTAAGAATAGAATTTACTTGCGAGTCAGACTTGCAATGCACACAAAAAGGTTAAAACTTTTATACTTATTGCGAGGAATCCAACAGAATTCTTTAAACCATTTAAGTTGATTTTATTCATGACTTCATAGGCTTCTTCAGCCTCTATACTCTGCAGCTCGTTCGTGTAATATCTCTCTTGTGTGCTCGAGCTATGGTTCACATGCTTGGCCAACAAAAGGCAGATGTCCGGTACTGTAATTTTCCCCTATCGTATCCCCTAAATAACCAAACTCCTTAATAAGCTCGATCTCATCACTTCCCAAGTTCACATGTCCTTCCACTCGTCAGCCTTCCATTGATACCTGAACTTCTTTTATGCACCCAATACTTGCACTTTCTGCATTGAATGGAATTTCTCCCTACTCTCTTCCCACAAATTCCGCATGGATCAACAGTACCGACTACTCCCTTCAACGATTTTCTACCAATTCTCATCGCTTTGGTTTTATTGATGTTCACCTTCAAACCTTTGCTTTCCAGTGCGCTTTTACTATGCTTATATACATTCTATGAATATATTACATAGTAGATTCTGCCTGTAGTATATCCAAATAATATTGTATGTAACTAATAAAAATTATTATAACGTCCTAACCTGCACATGTTTCTCTTTATATGTGTCCAGGTCAATAGACTCCAACGTTTTGAAATTGCAATCTTTTATTATATTTTGCAAAAGTAATACTTTATCTTTGGCTACCCGTTCTTCGTGTGCCTCCTCATCGTAGCCCATTAAAAAGCGTTTGAAGTTGTTTACAACTTTACTCCAGTTGATGCAGTTAGTTTCTTGCTGTAAAATGTAGCTAGGAATTGTGTTAATCATTGCATGAATTTTTTCTACTGCACAGTCATTTTGTACTGTATGTATTTACCAAAACTTACGATTGGGATGTTATTTCGTCGGCGGTCCAGAGAATCAGCCATCTCCTTTGCCTTGGGTTGATCAGCGTGAAGCTTGCCACGTAGGTGTCTCACGAGGCCATTCCAAGAAGTCAGCGTCTTTTCGCAAAGTTTGCACTCGAAATCACCTTCCCCATTATTTTTTTTCTTGTGCACGACTTTACAGTGGCGCGATATGTTGGAATTCATGACACCACAGTATCTAGAACAATTACCAACACCATTATGTCATTATTCTGGGACATTTTTGGCTTTTGTTTTCTTTTACGCATATAAATCAAAAACAGCATTGAAAAGCTGAAAGTTTTTAAAATTCTCTTCCATTCATATACTTGAAAGCTAGGCCGAAATAATAGTAGAACTTACGGACACTTTTTCTTCTTATTGAATCCAGTATTAGAAGATCTTGATTTTGTTATTTCCGGCTGCGCTTGTCCATAATCTTTATTCATGAACCCGTCATTTTGTTCTGTTGCTGGGTCACTTTTATAATCTCCCTGCTGTTATAAAACGAAAATTTGCTGTTGTTAAATTTCATTTAAATTTAGATGGTTTAAGTTTCTATATACCTATGACATATTGTGGATAAAAATGGAGATAAAAATCTAAAAAGAATCAAAAAATTTAACAGCCACGTTTCACAACACTCTTTAATATGATGTATAGTTTAGGTCACCCTTAACTCCATCAATCGTTATCCACCCTGGAAATGTTTTATTTTTGCCCGGGCCCGTCAGCATTGGCTCCTATGTGACAACTCCCATGTACAACAACTGTTTGTTGTTGCCGTAACTGTGCGTGCCATACGTTTTATGAGTCGAACTGAACCCGACGTTATCGGTCAATTAATTGCGCGAATTAGGCTGGTGAAATTACTCCATAAGTTTCAAGTTGCACAGACTTAAAGAATTAAATCACTACGGACATAGCAAAACCGGTTTGCCAGATGAGTACCTTCCATAACGTAAGGCGCCTTCCAAAACCCTGAAAGAGTTACAAGAAAAAATCTATCAACGTATTTCGTTTTTTAGGATATCGATAAATTAATTATTAGCATTGTTGAATTAGACATGCATTTTCCCGGTCTAGACGAGTTGTTTGATCAGATTACGAAACGATGCGTTCTATCTCATGGTAACAATGGACTCGTCATAGTAACAATGGACACTTTAGTTAAGTAAATTGTCAGATTGAAGCATGGCTGCATGACCTAGTTTTAGGTCTTGGTTATGGTTATACTGTGACAACCAAACCACGTGACTATGTGTCACGTCATAGCCTATACGTGCAGAAAAACATCTGCATCAGAAATGATAATGTGAAGACCTTGATTGAACTGGTTCGGAAATTGAAAAACAAATACGTCAGAGGTCAAACTTGGCCAGGACGATGCAACTTTTGAGAAAAAAACAACGAACGGACAAAAAAAGATTGATGCTAAAAAAAGGGGATGGTTTGGGTTGCGAGTCTAAGAGAGTTGATGATGAGACAGTAAAAACGAGTGCATTAAAAACGGGATTACCTGAATTACATTTTTTGGGCGACTGAAGGCTATAATAAAAAGTGTATTCTGTTGCTGCCGGGGTATTCATTATTTTTGCAGGCGATTTATCAATGAGTAAGTGTGCGCTAAATTGCATTTATTTATTGATATAAGCGGAACCACCAAACTTCACGGTTATAAGAGAAAGAGACTCATCAGTCGACAAACCAAGGATAGCTAAATCCACGACAGCTATCTATTGTGACGTTTAATGGACTTTGCTTAAGTCGTAACGAGTGACGGTAACGTCATAAGTACGTCAAATAAGACTAGGCAACAAATACAAAGCGTCATAATACTAATAATTCTAAATTTCGATGCATAGGATATCCAATTATATCCATGCATCTTTGCAACAAGAATGTTGCAGTGGGCTTATGAAGTTGTGTGGTGTCGGGTACCGTAGCCTAGTCAAGTACTGGTATGAGCTAGAAATAGTTTCATCCCAGGGAGCATCAAAAGCATTTTGTCAATTTTTTGACAAGAACATTCTTGCTGGGAAATCAGAACTAATGAGGCATGCAAAAACTGCTCAACATTGTCAAAATGTTGCACAAGTTCTTGGAAGCACATCGATGGAGCAATATGTCACAAGTAGTCAAGGCTGCATCAAAGCTGAATTAAATACTGTGGCCTTAATTGCAAGACGCAATATTTCTTTTAATTTCATGTCATACATGGTACCAACCCTGAAGCATATTGCTAGTGATTCCAAAGCATGCCAAAACTGAAACTGCCAAAATTTCTTTTTTTTTTGTTCAAACTGCGTAGGGAGATGTAGGTTTTTTTTAGGTGTGCTGGTAGGGTTAATTTCTTTTTTTGAGTGGCAACACTGGTTCCACGTAATGCGACCGTGGCCAATCAAGCCTTCCCCGGTCAATATAACTGCAAATTTCGGGTCTTCTTTGTGACTTCATTGTGGTCTGTAATGCGTGATGCCGCACAATGGAGTTGGCGACGTGTGACGACCTCAGCGCAGTTGGAAAGTAACAAGTCAATAGTTACCTTTATACCGTTTCCAGAATGGACGCGAAGCTACAGAATCAATGGAAACATCCGAATCGGCAACGGCTGCATTATGGTTCCGCGAAGGTTTCCCCTTCGCGCCTTTCCAGATTTCTGTCGAAGTTTCCCACCAAACACGCGAGCGATCGTTTTCGCGCGTCTTGTGGTAAAAATAGATGCCAGTTCCCATTTGACAATAAACTGCGGGGAAAAAATGACGACCAATGAACCAATGTCTAGAAATAGGTTAATAGGTAGGTTAAAATAGGTAATAGGTATAGGTATAATAGGTATAATAGGTATAATAGGTATAATAGGTATAATAGGTATAAATAGGTTAGAACTAGGTTTGATAAAACCATAAATTTTACAAAAGAAATGAGAAAAATAGGGCGTAAAGTTAATTCACCGTGGGTTATAGACCTAACGATCAAAAACGTTATCAATCATACCATGGTGAGTTTAGAACTAAAGAAACTAAGAAAGGTGCCCTAGAAAGGGACTGATGCAAAGCCTTATACAACTGACAAAATTCGAAAGCTTTGTTTAACTTTTCACCCAATTTTACAAAAGGCATTTGGTAAAACGTCAGTCAACACAGTCACAGGCTAATATGCCACAAACGTATGTTATGCATGAGACAAACTTGGCATTGATAAGGTCGGGATAGGTAGGTAGGTTATGGATAACATTTTAAATGCCGTTTGATATTTGGAAACTTGCTCTAAATAACTTCATGTAAAAACTCATTTTAGTACATCAGACTTGTCTTCGCTCGAATCTGACGATTCAGATTCACTTGCCTGCTGAACACTGGCTATTGCAGCATTTACTGTTGCGTCGATTTCAATGTCAGAATCCTCTTCATACGAGCAGTCTGACAGAATATTTTGCAACATTTCTAATCCACGAATTGCTGTAAATCTTTGCCTAGACATTTTGTAAATGTTTTTGTTTTCAGAAGTAGCCTACTATGATAGTGACTCCGATGAAATACTCAAGAAAATTTAGATAAACATCAAACACTTCCCTTTAGTAAAGTTACTATTAAACTACCACAATAGATAAGGGTAAGCTAAGGTTTTCACAACATTTACCTTGAACTAGTTTAAAAGGCAAAAACTCAATGCTATAGTGTATTTCCTTTACTGACTCTAGAAATCCAACGTGATATTCGTGTGTTGCATTTTGTCTTCAAACCTAATAAGAAGTCACAATGAGTCAATTGAAGGAATAACAATTGGCTGATAATTAATAATTGACGCGCTGTGACATTTCAATTTACTTGTTTAAGTACAGAAATGTCATAAAGCGTCAATTGACGCTTGTGGTCCTTCTAGGTAGTGATCACTGTAATTTTGTATATAAATAAAATAGAAACTTGAAATTCATAAGTTACTTACATAACACGATTGTAGGAAAAGTCACAAAATATTGCCGCTGTACTGTGCAGTTGGTAAAAGTTAAGGACGCACAAATGTTGAAAATGGGTCAAATGACGCGTCCAGTCCTTCTAGTGCTAGAGTCTAGACTCTGGAATTCAGGGGTGTTCAAATGATTTCTGCCATGATCCGCCACAGTCAAACCTGGCAACATGATGACCCTCTAAATACGAATAGTAAACATATTAGACTTTAATTTTGATCATGGTGCTTTATTTATGTAAATGTACCCTACATTGTAGGGCTTACAACTTATTTATAACTTTGTAAAAGTCAAAAGTGAAGTGTGCTACAGCTGTAAGATTGTTTCAAGACTTAATTGGAAGATCCACACAAAAAGTTTAAAAGATCCGGATCCGTATCGAGATCCGCCATTTGAACACTCCCGCTCTAGATAATAAGGGAGTTTGGCACCTTGCGAGAAAATTCCTCACAAAAAACTTATAAAAAATGCATTTCTTTCGACTCAAAAAAAACTTTTTCGATTTGTTTCTAAAATATTTCACCCATGCACCAAAAAGATGAAGGCACCAGCCCTAGATGGCAAAGGTAATAGAATAAAATGGGCAAAAAGGAAACAAAAATTGGAAAAATATCGTGCATTGCGCTAATTATTATGTTGTCTAACAAGCACGGTATATGACATCACAGTGGAGATAATCGTAAGATTATTATTGCGTCACAGAGAGTAATTGTCCTATATTGCAACGTGTAACGCCGTATCTAAAAACTTTAAGACACGCCTAAGTGTTTTCGATCCGCCGTCTTCGTATATGTGCCTTCTCTCAGCAGCAGCACCGAGTGACGAAAAGGAGAAAAACAAACTGCTCACGCGTGGTGCTATTTGAGGTTTACAAATACGACCATGCTTGTGCGCATTCCATTGTCTTTAAGTGCTGCAGAGTCCCGGCAGCGGCGTCGTCGCTATGGACTGTTTCTGACTGCTCTTAGGAGGTGTCATGAAACCACCCACTTCAGTCGGGGATTGGCAGGTAGCCAATTGTGTCTGGACACGGCTGCGATTTTCCATGGCAATATCCTACAAATTCAATTCCAACTTTAACCACGATGAGCCATACAAGCAAAACATACATTTAGTAAAAGCAGTTCAAAATCAGCCGAATTGTTTACCGCTAACTTACCAAGGTGTCAATGTTATTCGCGTGAGTTTGAATATTGTGTACGTCACTTGCTGCCACCCTGCGGAATTGTTTCATAAGTTGAAGACCGATGTGTCGGACTGTTATCGCAAACGGCGCCATCCAGTTGACAAACTAAACGCATAAACGGTTCAAATAAAAACACGCAAAAATCAGGCAATATTAACAGAAACAACTATATAGCGCACCTAATGCCTTAAAAATAAATGATATAAATAATCCGACAAACACCGGAAAACCGAAGTTTAAAGCAATAAACTCAAAATTAGGTAAAATTGCTGATAACACTTCTAGTATTACCTAACTTTTATAAAACTCTTATACTAGAATTATCCCAGTGCTTATAGAATCACTTACAGCGGCGATGTCTTTGAACTGAAAGCCTGAAACTTGGGTGGCGAGCTCCCGCGATGAAAAATGGTACAAGGCGGACACAGCCAAGAAACCGGATGGAAACTGAAAACTCTCGATGTACAATGTACAGAGTAAAGAAAGTAATTCTTTCAGGCAACCTTCTCTTGAGAGAGTAAGTAGTTGCTGTGTTTTCTTGTGCAATACTTGAATAGTTTCTGAAGGTCTAGCAATAGATATGAACATATGTGCTGGCATCTGTATCAAAAGTATTTTTGGAATGTTTCTACCCGCATGTAGCATTGTTTGTTTCGTACGAACTTTACGTTCATTTCCTTTACGCGGAAAATTTTGGAAAAGGCTTATATGGGATAGAACAAGGTGAACAAACCAGTCTAACGAAATAACACCGTCTAGCATCTTATGCACTTGACTTTTCTATTGAACAGTTGGAGTATGGCGAAGGTAGGTTGTCGTTGCTGTTACGATGCTGACTCCTTTGCTCAGAAGGTTGCTATCTCAGTTGGTTGATACCTTCACTCATATATTAAAAGAAAAGCACACGGCAATCTTAATTTAAAACTTTACTCAAACTGGTTTGGTGACACTTAATCACGCGACAATTAATCACGCGACGCTTAATCACCGACACATAATCACTAGGACATTTAATCACGCGACATTTAATCACACATTTACAATATTTTTTTACATTTACAATTTACAGCAATGTTATGCATGGGAAATGTAAGCAACTGCACGAAGATAGACTAAAATCTCGCTTGACAGATAACGGTCAACTGTGTTTTGCACGCGCAGTTTCAGTGCCTTGTACAGCAGTGGGGATCATTGTTTTAATTGCATCAAGGATGCGATCGTACGTTGCTCGCGTTTTATTTTGAACGAGGCAGTAAACTGCTGCAGGAATAAGACCGGGAACAAGTTCAAAATGTACTGTGTACAGTTGAAAGAACAAAGACGGTACAACCTTGAACGTTCCATCAGCTAGCCACAATTTCGCTCTGGCCAAACCGTCTAGCAGATCCCTGCTGCCAAGAAGAATCAGACGATTGTTTCCAGGTCCAGAGTCGTGCAAAATCATGCGCTGGAATGTTTCTGGTATTGTGAAATTAGTATCCATCGGAGACTGTAGAGCGGCCGTACAGTGTGCAGTCAGCATATCGCGACGTTTTCTCTGCAAGGTCCGCTTCAAAGATTGCTTTTTTGGCAGCGCCATGAGTACACCTGGTTCCAAGTCTCTGCTTACAGACCCGATGACGTTGCTTGTACTGGCTGACAGTTCACCCATATTCACCTTCATTTGACTGATAGCCTGTCTTGCCAAAGCCGTGATAGTAAATTGTAAACCGGTCGTGATAATAAATTGTAATAATTCATTCATTGGCATTGTTCCAGAGTTCCAAAACCGACGCTCTGACACAGTTTCAAGTAGCATTGTATTTTACGGTGTAACGTTTTGATGGTACTTTGGTCAAGAGCTTCGGTGACAATACAGTAGAATAATGTTAGATATTACATAGGTTATACTTTCGGACAATGTAACAATTAGACTTTATGAAGCTGGTGTTGATTTAAAGAAACATTATAGAGAAAGCCGGCGCAACGGAGTCAAAACAATTGTCGGGGAGTTCTAAAAGAAAGACCAAGGAAGCCTTTGGCAGTCGCATCCAAGTGATTATGTGTCGCGTGATTAAATGTCGCGTGATTAAGTATCCAAGTCGCGTGATTAAATGTCCTAGTGATTATGTGTCGCGTGATTAAATGTCCTAGTGATTATCTGTCGCGTGATTAAATGTCCTAGTGATTATGTGTCGGTGATTAAGCGTCGCGTGATTAAGTGTCGCGTGATTAAGTGTCGGTACACCACTCAAACTGATGTCCTGCGCGCAGGCAATGCAAAACCGAATGGGCGGGTAAAGTGAACGAGCAATGCGAAAATACACACGTGCTGGGAACATCACGAGTAAGTATCCAACGGCCGCTACAAACATCTTTCCTTCCCGGCAAGAAAATAAGAGGACGGAAAGCGATGAGGATAAAACATAATGCGAACTAATAAAACAAAACTGAGATCTAACAAGCACAACTCATATTTTACAAATTTGGGATTATCTCAGCGCCACTGTGTCAACCTATCGTGCAAAAAGAACAATTGTGAGTATGGCAGTAGCGCCAACAGCGGGAAGGTCGTCACCTTCCAAAAAACAGCCACTATGTGTACAGTGTACACCATAACAAAAGAACGCAAAGGAATAATTCTCCACGACAGGAGTTCGCCGTCAGAGAGCATGGCAATTAAGGCCGGTAAAATCATGGCAATTAGTGCCGTTAAAAGCATGGCAATTAGGGCCATTAAGATTAGTGTGATAACACAATCGGCAATAGAACGCTATTATACGTAACACCAGATCGTGTGGATTTTTATCAAAGGTTATAATAAGCCCTTGATAAGTACGACAAAATGACAACTGGGCAATAATCTTTGGTGTAATACTCAAGTTACCCTTGGTAGGCGTAAAAAAATACACAACAAATGGAAACGCTTAAATAAAGCTTAAATAAATAAACAAAATGCAAACACAGATTCACCACTGAGTGTTGGAACACCGCGCAGGACTCTCGAATGACCTTCCACGCGTCGTGCACTGTTCAGCATGCTGTTTCTCCGCCACCCTCGCATCCGGGGTCAAACAAAGTTTCAACAACACCATCGTTCCGCGGTGGCTTGCGGTTAAAAGATCGATGAACAAACCTTGCATGGGTTGTAGGTAAGACATGTCTTCAGAGTTGTAGTCGGAGGTCACCAGAATATATGGCGAAGGTAGGTTGTTGTTGCGATGTTGCGAGATGCTGCGTTGTTACGATGCTGACTCCTTTACTCAGAAGGTTGCTATCTCAGTTGGTTGATACCTTTACTCATATATTAAAAGAAAAGCGCACGGCAATCTTAATTTAAGACTTTACTCAAACTGATGTCCTGCGCGCAGGCAGTGCAAAACCGAATGGGCAGGTAAAGTGAACGAGCAATGCGAAAATACACACGTGCTGGGAACATCACGAGGGCGCCAACCAGCGACAAAGCAGTAAGTATCCAACGGCCGCTACAGGAGAATTTGTGATTCGAAACTTAGTAGACAAGGTTTCGCGAAAGTTGACAGCAAATCCCAGTGCGGCCTCTCAAATAATTTCCAAAAACAGTCAAAAATACTAAGCATTTATTAATAATAAGCATATACATTTTTTATAAGTTTTTGGTGAGGAATTTTCTCGCAAGGTGCCAAACTCCCTTATTATCTAGAGCGGGAGTGTTCAAATGGCGGATCTCGATACGGATCCGGATCTTTTAAACTTTTTGTGTGGATCTTCCAATTAAGTCTTGAAACAATCTTACAGCTGTAGCACACTTCACTTTTGACTTTTACAAAGTTATAAATAAGTTGTAAGCCCTACAATGTAGGGTACATTTACATAAATAAAGCACCATGATCAAAATTAAAGTCTAATATGTTTACTATTCGTATTTAGAGGGTCATCATGTTGCCAGGTTTGACTGTGGTGGATCATGGCAGAAATCATTTGAACACCCCTGAATTCCAGAGTCTAGACTCTAGCACTAGAAGGACTGGACGCGTCAGTTGACCCATTTTCCTTTTTCGTAATACTGCGCTGACCACAAAACGTAAATGACAGTTACAGTTGTTTTATATTTTTACATTATTTTATTTCTCGTTGAATGTGTAACTCACTAAATAAAAAAATGCAGTATGGAGAAGAGACCCCGGAGCCGAGGTGAGAAGAGCCCATGGGGAAGTCCTCATGGCGTATCTGATAATTGAAAACTCGCAACGGACAAGTGCGGTGCGCAATATGCTCGTTGAAGAGCTTATGTTTGGCTACCCGACCGAGAAAAAACGATGGATTGTTCGTGTAAGTCACCACATTCTCCTTTCATGTAGAACTCTATTAAAAAAGGATGTTTTTAATGCAGGTGCGCGATCACAAAACATTTTCAACATATGGGGATGCAACTATTGTAATGCCAGAATGGTTGAAGAAAGGGCTGGATAACCTTGTCACATTCAACGGAGAAGAGTGTAAGATTGTTTTTCCCCATAAGGGAAACAATCTTACAAGTTCCTCTGCAGCTAAAGCAATACAGCGGGTTTGGAAGTTGGCCGGAGGTTGCGGAAAATTTACAGCAACCTCAAACCGGAAGTATTCGGCCACACAAGTAATTGATCTTTACTGTAATTAGACCTAGCAATATAAATAACGATATATCGCTAATAATGAAAATATTCTGCAGCAAAATTTATATAAAAGTCAACCAGTGACGTATGTAAAATTTAAAATTTCATATTAGGTTAGATCTAAGAGACCGGACCGCCGCCTTTTGGTGGCCAAGCATATGGCCCATAGCTCTAGCACACAAGAGAGATATTACGCGAACGACCTGCAGAATATAGAGGCTGAAGAAGCCTATGAAGTCATGAAAGAAATAAGGGTAAGTTGTTCAAATCAACTTAAATGGTTTAAAGAATTCTGTTGGATTCCTCGAAATAAGTATAAAAGTTTTAACTTTTTTGTGTGCATTACAAGTCTGATTCGCGAATAAATTCTATTCTTGGCAACGAAACAATTTCTTGTCGATGGCAAGTTTGTTGTGAACACACGCTTCCTTCCGGCAAATGGTTGTCAGTAAAAAATTGAATTATGTTTTTTAACTGCAGTCGGCTCGGCTGGTCGCACCGAAACAAAAGGCGCATCAGCTCAAAGAAACCCGTCTGCTGAAAGAATCGCATCAGCTGTTGAGGTTTCATTTATAGAAAAGGGTACGTCAGATGATAGAAACCCATATGCTAAACGAGTAGAACCAGATGCTGACGTTTCATCAGAAGAAGGTTCGTCAACTGAAAGAATCACAATTGCTGAAGAAGACGAGTCATTACAAATTCGCCGAAACAAAGACGGTGGCCAACAAAAGGTGGTCCGGGAAAAAATAGTTGATCCTCGTGTTGTTCTGCAGCAGGTAAATTCTCTGAAAAATATCTTAAAATCAATCGTGGTAATTTTGCATTTTTTGGTTTATAGATCGACATCTCTAATGTGGCAGGTGCTTCGAAGCTGCCGGTAAGTTAAAATTTAATTACGACTTTACAGTGAAACTATGGTTTTATTGATATTATTTCCTGTCACCCCACATGCTTTACGTGTCCAATGCGTGCATCAATCAAGAAATTTATAAATTATATATGTACTAGTCACACATATTTAAATTAAAAACAGAAATTTGCTTGAAATACCTAAATTTATTTTAATGATTTAGGAAAGCCCCAGCACATCTGCATCACCCTCCAGAAAGAGGAAAAAGAAAAGCAATTCCAGAGATTTTAATGTCGTGGTAAATAGCATTCTAAGCATTTTAGTATATATCGGGAGATTGGAATACGGGAAGGTGTTTCCTGATATACTTGACCGATAATGTTTGTATCACTCCACAAACGTTACGTGACCAATGCATGTATGACTGAACCATGCGGTTATAAAAAGTATGCATACTGTACACACATATTAAATAGCGCAAAAACACTGTACAGTTTTCTTGATATACCAAAGTTCTTTTAATAATTTAGGAGAGCCCCAGCTCAGCTACAAAACCAACTAGAAAGAGGAAAGCTACTTTCGATCGTTATAGTTTCTCGGTAAGTAGTATTTTAACAATTTTCGTTTATTGTATTATATTGCAAATAAGTTTACATATTTAATATCTATTTTTACATATTTTATATAATTCCTCAAGCCGAAGCCAGGCGAAAAGCTCACAATTTTAGGTTTTATTAAGTACTTTTTTATAAATTTAACTGCATTTTGATAAATTTAGCCATTAAATCCACATCGATTGTCGAAATTAGAGAAGGAAGATAAAAAGTTAATGTTGTGGTAGGTCTTAGTTAAGTTCTTTTTTTCATTTGTATCGCGAATGTAAAACGTAAAAAATGCATGTGCCTTGTATAATTATGTATACGGTAATCTATTTTCAATGATTTTATTATTAATTTCTAAAAGTTACTGTTTTTAACAGAATTCTCGGCGACAGTTTTCTGCAGATGAATCGTTTGAAGTTAAACAATTTTTCTCATGGTATATTGGTACGAAGAAGGGAATAACAACGCATTATGCTAAAACGGCTCTTGCAGATGGAAACCTCCCCAAATGCAAGGAATTTTCCAAAACGCCGAAACAGTTGCAGGACAAAGTCCGGCAACTGATTCGGCGTTCTTTGAATGATAATTAAGTGTGGATGTGCGAAATAAATGTGGTATATTTGGACGCCTTATTCTGGATTAGGGTTAAGACTTTTTGATGCCAATTGTATATTGTAATGTATTTTAAATTTGCTTCGAATTTTTTTAAAAATGGTGATATACCTGTTGCATGAAAACCACATTACAATGTTCAATTTTCTCGGAAGGGTATTTTTCAATCAATTTTGCCGGAAAAGTTAATTGGAAATATTTTCATATTTCGGCCAATAATGGTTAAACGGAATAAACTAGGTTTAGTTGGTAAATAATAAACTAATAATAAACTACGAATAATAATGGTTAAACAAAATAAAAAGGTTTAGTTGGTAAGTTTTGCGATTGCTGATTAAGGTCACATTAAGGATCTTCTAATACTGGTTTAAATAAGAAGAAAAAGTGTCCGTAAGTTCTACTATAATTTTGACCACCTTTCAAGTATGAATGGAAGATAATTTAAAATACCTTCAGCTTTTCAATGCAGTTTTTGATTTCTATGTGTAAAAGAAAACAAAAGCCAAACATGTCCGAGAATAATGACAATCAGTAAGTTATAATTCGCATGGGTTCAAATGTGCACGAAGTAACTATTACCAAATGTATTTCGCAAAATATACGGGTATGAAATTGCACGAAGCAAAAAGTTTGTAGCCATTTGCCAGATTAACTTGCTTAGGTATTTTCTGTCTTGTCATCATGTGGAGCAAAATGAGGTAGTTAGCAAGATCTGTTATGAAACCTCGTCGCGTTGAACCTTGTCCACTCTGATAATCAGGATATACTTGTCTGAATATGGTATATTCATTTAGAGCTGCGATGTCGAGCAGATTGTAAAAGAGAACTAGAGGCCATCGGCGGGTTTGTCGTTTGCAAGTATATGTTTGAACCTTTTGGTCAACCAAGTCAAAACCAATCTTTGTCTTGTTATAAAACCTGATGATCTCAGGCCTCTATTTTGGGTCTTCTTCGTCAATGCTTATATCGTGATGAATGCTGAATTGTTTAAATATTTTTTTTCTGCTACAAACGTCATCTTCCAAAATACTCGCGTTCCTGTCGCGCCTCAATGTTTGCAAAGTTAATTTTAAATAGCCGGCCATTAAAAATATGATTTCGATAAGAATGTGTTAAGACGCAAGGGAATTGGAACGACTTTCTAGTAGCAATCAATGCGATTTTCATCTTTCTGTTGCTAACTTTAAATTTCGTTTCTTCTAGGTTCTAAAGTCTAAACAATTATTTAATTTTTGTTTTCTGCTACAAACCTCATCTTCCGAAATAATCGCGTTCCTGTTGCGCCAAATTTGTTGTTTAATTACTGTAACCAATAAAATCGTCATGTTGAGCATTTCATAATCAAGATTTTCGGAAAAATACGTTTTTGTTATACCTGTTTGGTCGGTAGATAGCAGTTTCCGTGGAAACGGTATCTTCTCTGAGGAATCTATTTGGAATTCCGAATTGAGAACACCGCTTCCACTTCTGCAACGTGTTTGCTGTTTGAAGGGATGTACTTGGAAAAGCTAAGCCGCATCTCACCATAGCCTCTCTTGTGGCTCTGTGGAGTTGAGGAATTTTCTGTCTTGTCATCATGTGGGGCAAAATGAGGCAGTTAGCAAGATCTGTTATGAAACCTCGTCGCTTTGAACCTTTTCCACTCTGATAATCAGGATATACTTGTCTGAATATGTTATATTCATTTAGAGCTGCGATGTCGAGCAGATTGTAAAGGAGAACTAGAGGCCATCGGCGGGTTTGTCGTTTGAAAGTATATGTTTGAACCATTTGGTCAACCAAGTCAAAACCAATCTTTGTCTTGTTATAAAACCTGATGATCGCAGGCCTCTTTTTTGGGTCTTCTTCGTCAATGCATTTTTCTTGTCAAGGGTAAAATTTTACAGAACAACCGTTTTCTCATCATGTATAAGTATAAAAGGCTAACAAAGTCAAGAAAATCCAGGAGTTGATTCGCAATATGTGTTAAGCAGTTATGATGAATAGCACCGTTTGGGTCATTTTGACCCTTGTTATGCTTTCTAGGGTTAACAACTTCAGCCGGCTGACAACAGCTCATTTAATCGCCCAAATTATCACTTTGGCATCATTAAAAGGTTCGTATTTAATATTTAAGCTTAATTTTTACCCTTTTTTTAGCAAATGGGAAGTTTCCATTCGTATTAATCCATTTAAAAGTTAAACTTGCATATTTTTCTGTTACTTTGGAAAATTGTTGAAAAGCAATTCATGTTTAATATTTTAGCTAGATTTTTAACCTTAGTTAGCAAATGGGCAAACTCAGTCGCTATTTGCAAACCCTGTTTAGAAAATGGGTACAATAAGTCAATATTCAGTTAATATTTTAGCTTATTTTTTAATCTTATTTAGCAAATGGGTACACTCAGTCGCCATTTGCAAACCCTGTTTAGCAAATGGGTACAATCAGTCAATATTCAGTTAACATTTTAGCTTATTTTTTAACCTTATTTAGCAAATGGGTGCACTCAGTCGCCATTTGCAAACCCTGTTTAGCAAATGGGTACAATCAGTCAATATTCAGTTAACATTTTAGCTTATTTTTTAACCTTATTTAGCAAATGGGTGCACTCAGTCGCCATTTGTAAACCCTGTTTAGCAAATGGTTACAATCAGTAAGTTATAATTCGCACGGGTACAAATGTGCACGAAGTAACTATTACCAAATGTATCTCGCAACAAATACGGGTATTAAATTGCACGAAGCAAAAAGTTTGTAGCCATTTTCCAGATTAACTTGCTTAGGAATTTTCTGTCTTGTCATCATGTGCGGCAAAATGAGGCAGTTAGCATGATCTGTTATGAAACCTCGTTGCTTTGAACCTTGTCCACTCTGATAATCAGGATATACTTGTCTGAATATGGTATATTCATTTAGAGCTGCGATGTCGAGCAGATTGTAAAAGAGAACTAGAGGCCATCGGCGGGCAGTGCAGTGGTATAGTTATAGGGCTTCTGTAGCTTTCGGCGTTGGTTTGCAAGTGGGTTGTCCAGCAAAGAAACGCTTAGCTGAACTGCAGGCTGATCAAGTCCAAGCAGGATTGAAGAGAGATACCCCGACAGCTCGATTGCGACGGAAGTTCTGCAAAGGTAAAACATTTAAAAAACACGAGCAGAGTGTAGTAACGGAGACTTATAAAAATGACTCACGCAACTTTCGTGTGAAGTAGAGTTTAAGGCGAAAACCTTGAGGTTTTCAACTAGTAATGGCCAAAGCAAAACTGGTTTTACAAGCAGCGCTTTCTTGCGTTGTTAATTTCCGCTAGCTTCAAACTCAAATGGTGTGAATCGACACAAAGACGGTGATGGCACGCGTAACTTACGTGAAGTTTGCCGGTAAGCGGAATGGGCGACTGATTCACCGGTAGCATACTAGCAAGCCGGTGTGCTCCATATCACCTACTGCCAAAGTGTATGCATCCGTAGCCGTCACCAGCTATCATCCCAAATTCAGAAAAGTCAACATGCGTTTCGAGCAAGCCGAACTGTATTACATCGTAATTTTCCAATTGCGTTTTCCATTACCTGCATCGTACATTAAAATAAAGAGTTACTTGTTCTAAAGTGTCTGGTTACACTGCGCACACGCCATAACAACAGCAAACCTCCACAGAATAAGGTCACATGCGCACTGGATCGGAACCATTGATACTTTTTCTATAGTGACGTCTTGGATGCGACCTTCGTAACAATCGCCGGGTTGCCGTTTTAAAACTACTGAAAATCGTACTACACCCCCTTAAGTCATTTGTCACAGCTAGCAAACAATAAATGTTTGTGCGGTTGGTACCATTTCAGTTCATATGGCGCCTGTGTTTGGGTTTATCAGTGGACGTATTGTTTTCGCTTTCCTGTCATTTTTGTCTGAAACTAGGAAATGCGCGTACGAGAAAAAAATACTTAAATTAGTGCAATATATATGCATTTGGTTGTCTAACTTAATTTTCGATAAATCGTTTGGCTAAATCCGATTCTAATCCACTGTGTAAATGACATTTGCGTTGAAAAAAAAAGAAAGGCGGTCTTGCTTCAACAGGCTGGCTTCATACCAACGTAGCCACATCGGACTGTCGAGTGTCGAGTCCCGGGGAGCTAGGTCTGTTGTTTCCACCACGTGTCCACGTTTTATAGGTATTCGAGAGACTGTGAGATGGTAATTAGCTGTGGAGTGGCAGTTTTTTTAAATTGGTTTTCTAAGAGTACCGCGTCAATGTGGTCATCGAAAGCAGTCCTTTTGTGATTTTCTTTAAAAAGCAGTAAAATAACAACCAGAAGTAGGGAACACGAAAAGCCGTGGTCAACAAAGCAAAGAAACTGCAGAGTCAGGCACATTTATTTGTAGTCGTATTTCTTAGAGCAAAGAAACTTTTTGACGTCTTTCTGTTGTGTTTACCTGTGACGTATTTTTAAGGGATTAGGACAACCAATAATAGGGAGCATAAAATTCTGTGATGTGTCAAAGTTTGTAAGATAAATCGTTCTTTGACAAGATTGCGAGCAAAAGTTAGCAACCATGGTTATGCACACATTGCGAATTCGTACAACATTTCAGGACAAATATTTAAACTTGAAAAGATAAGGAATGTTAGAGCCATGTACATTTTGTGACATTTATTGGATTTCGTTATGAGATGCTATGGTTTTGGTTGTTGTGGTCGCCGTTGTTTTGGCCAGTTGAACAACTTCATTATTATATTTTGTCTTGTTTATATCTTTATCTTGTTATATGACTATTATTAACATCAAGTTTAACTACTTTCACATTAACCATAACCACACGTGTTGTTATTTTTGTTCTCAATCTGGGAGCCCACATTCTAATCGTCTTGTTTGTTTCAGCTGGGCCAACTCTGACGAATTATGGCGCTCGATGGTCGACAAAGAATCGCTTTATTACCGAAACAGCGCTTACTTGTCGAGACACGAAGATCTGCAACCTCTAATGCGCTCCATCCTGCAAGACTGGTTAATGGAGGTAGCAACTCAACTTCTAAACTCTAAGGGCAAAGCCAGATAATGGAAAGTATCTTGTCTAACGCAGGTGTGTCTCTCTGCAGGTATCAGAGGTGTATACCATATACCGGGAGACGTTTTATTTAGCGATCGACTACATTGATCGATATCTTTACAACACAACCAACATTCACAAAACAAGGTTACAGCTTGTCGGTGCCACCGCTTTATTTATCGCCGCGAAATTAGAAGTAAGTTTGTCATTTTTCATCATTCATTATGCTTTCTTTGTGACGTGATATTAAATTTCACTCGTGCATTTTACGAGTACCGTAGTTGAAAGTATAAGACAGGGGTGGGCAAACTGCGGCTCTCCGGCATGTTTTTTGTGGCTCTTCTAGTCGAATCGTAAAATTTCAAAAAAAATGTATAGGCTAACAAGAGTCCAAGACTACTGTTTATGAACGTTTCTCCCTTTTTCTTTTCCTTATTTAGGTCAGCATTCATGACAAGTTGTTAATTATTTAAATTTAATGATATTTTTCGATTGAGGAGTGCAGATCTGGAAAAATTAAACGATATAACTATTTATGACATCATAAGTTCTTATGACTTGGCTCGTCAGTAAAAATTTAACAACCAAAGCGGCTCTCGGGTTTAAAAAGGTTGCCCACCCCTGGTATAAGACAATAGAAGTGTGAACAAAGGTTTAATTGCGCTCAGCGGGAGTCAGTCTTTACGTAACAAAGAATGTTCAAACTTACTAAAAAGTGTAAAACGCATTAGCAACGATACCCTTTTAACCGGTTAACCGGCAGATTTATATCCGGATATCAGATAGAAAAAACCCTGCGGTTAACCGGTAACCGCTATCCGGATAATCCAACCCTACTTTATACTGTTTCCAGAATGGACGCGAAGCTACAGAATCAATGAAAACATCCGAATCGGCAACGGCTGCATTATGGGTCCGCGAAGGTTTCCCCTTCGCGCGTTTCCAGATTTCTGTCCAATTTTCCCACCAAACACGCGAGCGATCGTTTCCGCGCGTCTTATGGTAAAAATAGATGCCAGTTCCCATTTGACAATAAACTGCGGGGGAAAAATGACGACCAATGAACCAATGTCTAGAAATAGGTTACTAGGTTTGATAAAACCATAAATTTTACAAAAGAAATGAGAAAAATAGGGCGTAAAGTTAATTCACCGTGGGTTACAGACCTAACGATCAAAAACGTTATCAATCATACCATGGTGAGTTTAGAACTAAAGAAACTAAGAAAGGAGCCCTAGAAAGCGAATGATGCAAAGCCTTATACAACTGAAACAACTCGAAAGCTTTTTTTCACCAAATTTTACAAAAAGCATTTGGTAAAACGTCAGTCAACACAGTCACAGGCTAATATGCCACCATCGCATATTGGAACAATGTAAATTATCGGCCAGTACAAATAATTGGCCATAATTCACATTTTTCACACAGAGAAGGGGAGGAGAAAATATTAATATATGACTAAGGGAGTTTTAATGAAAGTCACTAAGACTGATTTTATGGGTGTAATTTAGTTACAGTTACGATCCCACAATTACGTTGCGGCGCGGAAATCGAAGACGCAAGGGAGTTGGAACGACTTTCCAGTAGCAATCAATGCGATTTTCATCTTTCTGTTGCTAACTTCAAATTTCGTTTCTTCTAGGTTCTAAAGTCTAAACAATTAAATATTTATTGTTTTACTGCTACAAACCTCATCTTCCGAAATAATCGCGTTCCTGTCGCGCCAAATTTGTTGTTTAATTACTGTAACCAATAAAGTCGTCTTGTTGAGCGTTTCACAATCAAAATTTTCAGAAAAATGCGTTTTTGTTATACCTGTTAGGTCGGTAGATAGCAGTTCCCGTGGAAGCGGTATCTATTCTGAGGAATCTATTTGGAATTCAGAATTGAGAACACCGCTTCCATTTCTGCAACGTGTTTGCTGTTTGCAGGGATGTACTTGGAAAAGCTAAGCTGCATCTCACCATAGCCTCTCTTGTGGCTCTGTGGAGTTGAGGAATTTTCTGTCTTGTCATCATGTGGGGCAAAATGAGGCAGTTAGCAAGATCTGTTATGAAACCTCGTCGCTTTGAACCTTGTCCACTCTGATAATCAGGATATACTTGTCTGAATATGGTATGACCCTATTTTCTCACATTTATTTTTACCAAGAAAATTTTTCCGATTCCAATTACTAAAATCTTTACTGCTAGATGGAATATCTAAGCATCACCTTCATTATTACGCGCAATGTTTTGTCGCAATGTTAACCTCTAATTTTAGTTTTCTCAAACACAACCTCCAATTTTCTCCACTTACGAGTTTAAACTTGCCATGAAATTAGCCAATCTTTTCTCCTTTTGACCTTGCAATTCGTAATCAGGTTACCAGCCCCCATACTTTTTTTATGCTGTGTTTCAGCGCTGACTTGAACCGCAATAAACCTTTCAGAGCGTTTTGGTAATAGTTATATTGTTCCTTTCCGTTTATACAGTCAGTCTAATTAAGTAGGTTATGTATGAAGAAGAAGGTTATGTATGAAAAATTTTAGTTTTAAGTGTGTTGCAAAGTATCTTAAACAAAATATAGCTAATAAGGTTTGATTGATGAAAACAACATAACGTATCAATATCTACAATGAATAAATAACCAGTTATCACTTGGGGTGACCAATGTTTAGTGAAAAGACGTTCTTGTCTGAAACCGATTTGACATAAGCTGGCCTAAGGCATGTTCTGCTTGAGTGTTTCATCCATGCTAGGTCTACAACTTCCGGTTTATCTTCTGTTGCCGGCAAACGTAAGATACTCTGCAAGCAAACAGTATAATTAAAAACAATAAGCTCCAAAATGTCCACCACTTTGAATGATTAAGGTGCACTTTTCACAATGACGTTATATTACTAAACAAAGATTGCGATACATTAGATACTACACAATAACAAGAAATTTATTTCTTTTCTTACTTCTACCGACTCCACTTCTTCATCTAAGTATCTTCATCCAACTTACTCTCGTGAGTGTTAGAATCAATATCAAACACTGACGCGGGTAGAGTTTGTGAAGAACTTTCGATCCCTTCAAAGTTGGACGATGGCATGAATTCGTGCTAAATGTTGTTGCCCTGTTTAGTTAAATTAATCGCGTTGGTTTGGTGAATTTATGATTTGTGAAATTAGTATTTGTTTGTCCGGAACTCTTTGTTCCATTGTTAGCGTTAGATCGTGGGTAATGAGGTGGTTTAGACACTTGAATTTGTTGTATTTGTGGCTGTACTGCATGGTATGTACACGTGGTTGCGCCAAAGACATAATACTTTACTTAATTTCATGTCAACAACATATGAGTGGGAGAAATGTGAGAAAGTAAGTTGATCAAAGTTAATTGAGAATTGTTGTGCAAAGGTGTTAAAAAGGAGAAATGTGGTCAAAGTCAACTCTGGCGAAAAATAGCTTAGAACTTCCTACCAATACTCAGGTTATAGTTTTTAAAATCGGCACGGTGTCTTTGGAACTCCTGTAATGAGTTTTCCAACAAACAGTCGTCTAAGTCGTCTCGCATCCAAGCACTGCATAAGGCGGTAGTTCAACGAATAATTAATAGTCCCATATTAGTCTACTCTGGCGGATAACGCGGCCAAAGTTCACGAAGGGTGCCGGTAATAACATAAACTAGCCGGTCCATTAACTGACAAGTTTCCGAGAATGACGGATCTATTATTTCGAAGATACTCAATTAACAGTTTGTATGCGCATGAACGACTTAGTTTTACCATTTCCGACCTCAAAATGTCATACAGCGAGTGGCAATTTCTTTTCGTGTTCTATCTATCCTTATCCTTCGCTTTGCGTTGCATTTCACCCATTTTTCTCGACGCTTTGACGGATATCTATCATGTCGAGAACTTCATTAAACCTCGCACTTTTTCTGCTTTATTTTTGAATGCATTTTGAACTGAATAACCTAAATTTTTAATAGTTTTGAAACGTCTTGCGAGCATCTCGAAAGAATTTCGACTGTTAAGCCTTGATGTAGATTTACTTGTTCAATACACACTACAACAACTTACGGACTAAGAACAGATTTTATGAATGCTAATGCGGTCTTTCCTGTGTTAAACGATGTTCTAGAAATAGCGTGGTTTGGCGGGTAACTGCGATTGAAAGTGGTTATTTAAATTTTAAAATGACAAATTTAAAGCCGGCTGGCGCATGACTTGGGAAAACGATACCTTATGATGCAAGTTAATGAAAGGATTCTTAATGTACAAGGATAAGCAAGATAAAAAATACGTTTAAGCAGCACAGTTGTGGTTTATAGTATGTTAACTTTTATAATGCGTTGTACGCCGTATGGAGTTAAAAAGATTCAATGGTAATAAAACTAATAACTAATAACGCAAAATGCCTTGTGGCACACATCGTATTGATAAGGTCGCTCTCCAGTGTGAGTTCTCATATGAGTTTGCAAACTGCCAATTTGGATATAGACTTATGAGTTATGACAAACTTCTAAAGACTTCTGCGTAGTTTCAAGATGCAAAACACACGAAATCATTTTAAATGAAATTACATACAATAAACCGTGCTCAGTTCACTTAAAAATCTTCGTTAAACTCTACTTCACAGGATAATTGCGTGAGTAATTTTTATAAGTCTCCGTTAGTACACTCTTTTTCTTTTTTCAGTCACTTTTTATAAATAGGGTTAGCAAATGGCTGCTGATTGTAACCATTTTTAAAATAGGGTTAACAAATGCCTACTGAGTGCAACCATTTTATAAATGAGGTTAGGGTTAGTTATAATTAGCACGGGTACACACGTAAGTTTTGTAAGTTATCATTTGCAGGGGTACAAATATGCACGAAGTTACTATTACCAAATGCATCTCGCAACGTATACGGGTATCAAATTGCACGACAGCTTGTACTGGCATCAAGTCTGGTGTGGTAAAACGAATCAAAGACGAAGTCCCAAATGCTTTGTGGACTCATTGCTTTCTCCACAGAAAGGCTGTTGTTTCAAAAAATATGTCTCAAGAGCCGCCAGAAGTGTTGAATAATGTTGTGCAGTGTGTAAACTTCATCAAAGCAAGGCCACTGAATCAGCGTTTGTTTTCCTTTTTGTGCACTGACACGGATTCGGATTATCAAGCTCTGCTGCTGCACACGGAAGTACGATGGTTGTCACGAGGTTGTGTCTTAAAGCGAGTTTGTGGTTTGCGGGAGGAGATTGTGATCTTCCTGAAGCAACACAACTATGTAGGATTAGCCGAAGAAGTTTTTGGAAAGAAAATTTCAACGTAAAAGTTGCTTACCTTGCCGATATATTTGACTGTATGAATTCTCTAAATTCTCCCAATTGTTTTACGGTGATTGATCACGCCGCCAAATTTTCTGTTTTCCACAAAAAACTCATACTCTGGAAAATTTATGTCACAAGAGATGAGTACAATATGTTTCCTGAGCTAACGCAATATATTTGTGGCAAGGAAGTTGATATCAAGCAAACTATAATTTGACACTTGAAACAACTTGCCCAAACGTTTGTGCACTACTATGATGAATCTCCAACACCTAATAGCCAAAATGATTGGATAATTGATCCATTTGCTGGAAAGGACCTGTCTCAACTTCCCATCCATGTAGCACAGTGGTTCTCAAACTGTGGTACGCGTACCACTAGCGGTACGCGAGAGCTTTTTAAGTGGTACCGCGTACCGCTGAACATGATTTTTGATGTGCTGTGAGTAATGTGTTGCTTCGTATAGACAAGCTTGTGCAGAAGAAACAGTTGCATCTATCAAATTAAATTGTGTTTTCTTGCTATTCATTGGTGTTACGGTATAGTAATAACGGTAATAACTAATAAATACCGGTACATTTGAGTAAAATAAGTCATTCAGGAGCCAGGTGGTACGCAGTGTAGCAAAAAAACGAATGAGTGGTACGCGATCGCAAAAAGTTTGAGAAACACTGAATTGTAGCAGAACAGTTTATGGACATGACGACAGAAGTAGCAAATCGTATTCCTTTTGCGTCCTTCAAAGACAAATACCCCAAATATTCTGCAAATATCCACTTTTGGGCTTCCATGCACAAAGTGTATCCCATAGTTTCAAAATATGTGATTCAAAAACTGATTCCATTTGCAACAACTTGGCTTTTGGAGACTGGATTTAGCGCCATGTGTGCATTGAAAACTAAACAGCGAAACTGTCTGAAAGTTGAAGCCGACTTGCGGCTATGCTTAAGTAAAGCAAGCCGATTTCAAAAACTCACAGACAGCAAGCGAGCACAGTTATCTCATTAGTGTGATATATGAATTGAAAAACATATTATTTTCAGAAAAAGTTGCTGCTTTTGGAGTGCTGTGTATTTGCAACGCAATCTTGTGTAACTTTTAAAATCTTACGACAATTTACTTGGGTCGCAAGATTTTATATATCTGAATTTTTTTTAAAAATGGGTCGCCGTAAAAACGAGTTGGGAACCACTGGTCTAAACCATCTCATTACCCACGATTTAACGCTAACAATGGAACAAAGAGTTCCGGACAAACAAATACTAATTTCACAAATCATAAATTCACCAAACCAACGCGATTAATTTAACTAAACATGGCAACAACGATCACCACACACAAACATTGGCCAGTTTCACAAATAATACAGCAAGTGATAATTTATGACACAGTGATAATTTATCATATTCATCACCCACCTTTCAGAAACCAGTCCATCAACGCAGCAATTTCCCTTGCGCAAAATCATTCGCGGGCAACAAAAAACATTCGGCGATCTACGCTAGATTAACCCGGTTAGCCCCGTCGATAGTACCTACTTCCAAAAGAGACTGTCCCTTGTAAACTGTTTATGATCACGCCAATTGTATTCTTTTTTATGTAGATAGCGCTGCAGCAACTTCTCTTTCGTCGGCTAGTTTAGCTACATATCAAACCCCAAACCGCAAATGTTTGTTTATGCTTCAGTTAAGTCATTGTATAAAATCACATTTATCATGACTTTTATTTGATGAGTTCAATGGTTGTGAGAAATGAGAATAATGAGAATGATGGTTTGATTTATTGCTTTTGACTGAGTGAGTTCATACCCAGCTTTTGTTTCGTTAAAGCACTTGGACATTTCCATTCAATTTAATTTCTCGAATTCGTTTCTAAGACCCTGAATCTCTGTGGGAAGCCTTTCCGCTTGACTAAAGAGCTCTCAATGTGCCAAAGTTTATTAGTTTATAATTATAATTCTTCATAATAAGCCTACCATTTGTCTTTTTTTAGGAGGAATTGACCTTTTTAGTTAGTAATTTCGAGTTGGTTGTTTATACTTTCGACAAAACTTATAGGAGAGAAGTTGTATTCATTTCCAAAAAATTACTGTAGTTATGAAACTTACTGAATAGCCGATTTAAAAAGGGTTTTTCTAACCAATTGCCCTACCAGCCCTACATACCTTTTTGTACGCTGACCACGCGTTTCTTCAATGCAGTACCAGCCCTAGGTGGTTTTACATGCGCGAAATCCGCGCATATTGACTTAAGTTCGAAGTTGGGGACTGTTAAGTTCAAACGTGCGCCAGAAAGATTGTAAAAAGACATGTAAAAAGGCCAATTATTATTAAAGCAAAGGTGCGAGTTTTGTAGGCCTAGCCTTCTATTAGTGTTACTTAGGGCTAATTTTCTAAAAAAAAAATGAATTGTCCTCCAAGGATACTGAAAAATGTCCAAATGTCCTCTTTAGTTTGCGTTTTCTTGCTAATATTTTCAACACAAATATAATTTTATGAGACTTTTCCCCATAAGGCCTACCTCAAGAGACTTTTCGGCGACAGCATGAGGTCTATCAGCGAGAATTCTGCTTTGACAATCGAATGCAAACTTCTGTCGGGATTGCACCGCTACAGTTCTTTCTTGCAAATTTTATTTGTTATGCTGTCGTTAAATCGCCAATATCTATACGGAAGTTACTTCCAAAAATTTTTTATTTTTTGGTTTCTCAAGCGCTTCCGTAGTGTCCTTGTATAACGAGAAAAAATAAGTTGATTTTTGGCACCCAGTAGGGGCAAACGATTTTTTGCGTTTCCATTGGAGATTCTACTTTTTAGGCCTTTAGGATATCGATGATGGCAATCGCACGCATAATGCCTATTTATTGTCCTTAAAGCGATAAAGAGTTGCATGTGAAAGCCAAGTCAACATGACATTTTGCGTTTAAAGGAAAATTATAGCAATTGAAAGGAGAAATGTTAAACTTGTTAAAAACTGCTTTTATGCTTTTAGCCTAGCTTGCTGTAGTGCTTCCTAGCAAAGCAACCTGAAGAGAAGAAATGTTCCGTGTCTAGAAATGTTTCATTTTTTGTTTGTTTATTTTATTAGTTTTGGTTTAGCAAAACAAAGCCCTGCTCTTGGAATGCGTGTTTTTAGAGCACGTTTGTGCAAGTTTTGTAGCGTCCAGCTTTAAATCGGAATTTAACTTTAACTTTAACCAGACACAGGGCCCTTGACGGTTTCTAAAAAATCCGCGCCCCATTTTATTGCAAAATAAGAAAGCATTAAACAAAACAACCATTTAGTTTCAATTAACTTTCATTAATGTTACGAGGCTTTGTAATTGAGCGGATAGCCTGCGCAACCACATGAAGGAGTGACATGTTCTGTGGTGGAGGTTGTGTGAGATTACTGAAAAACAGGTCATAACAAAGCAGTTGTAATAGTTTGGTAGAAACTGGAAATTGAATAAAACCGAAGCTATAGTTTTTATTTCTACACTCTAGTTTATATGTTCTAGGAGTTCGTTGCCATTGCCTTGGCATGAACGTTTGAAGATATTTGTAATTTCTGTCATTGAAAACCATAGGACGTTAAACCATTTGCTAACCAAGGTAGGACTTCACTGCAAAACTTCTTTTATATGTCGCCTCCCTCCCCTCCGTCCACGCCACCCAAACTAAACTGCAGTTTGTATGGTGGAATCGAAGTAGATGTTGAAGGCGAAAGTGTGGATAACTGCAAGACTTTGGGCATGAACAATCAATGCTATGATGTCAAAAAAATCGACGATGAGTCAACAAACGATTCGTTTGATGAAGCTACTTTAACGGGAAAAGAACGCAGAAAAAACGGTGGTAAGTGTTCTTTCCTCGCTGTAACCTACCCACCCGATAACCTAAATATCTTTGTAATATTTTTATAACCATTGAAGTGACTATTGTTTCATGTCCTGTAACGGCGTATAGAGTAGACATACTAGACTATGCGGGAAAACCGGCTTTGCAAATATGCCGTCGAAAATATGCGGCGTATTAGTTTTCGTTTTAACTGCTAGTTGTAGTTTTAACTGTTTTGATTCTACAATGGCTGAACTTCCACATATTTCATCAAGGTCTTTGTAGACATCGAAAAACTGCTGGCGTTCTGCTAATGCGCAAAAAAGAATCTTGCATTGGGACGGCCTACTTACTGGTTTACCCTTTGTTACAAAACGGTGTTAAGTCATTTGTTACAGCTAGCAAGCAATAAATGTTTGTGCGCTTGGTACCATTTCAGTTCACATGGCGCCTGTGTTTGGGTTTATCAGTGGACGTATTGTTTTCGCTTTCCTGTCATTTTTGTCTGAAACAAGGAAATGCGCGTACGAGAAAAAAAATACTTATATTAGTGCAAAATATATGCATTTGGTTGTCTAACTTAATTTTCAATAAATCGTTTGGCTAAACCCGATTTTAATCCACTGATTAAATGACATTTGCATTGAACCGATGGGTGTATCGTGTTTAGCTACTTGACATACTGCTTTTAAACCAGCTATTGTTGTTGGGATACCAGAGGGTTTTATGTAGTTTTACAGTAATGGGAAAACGGCAGCTCGGTATACGTTTTGTTTTGTGAAAGCATTGTACATTTGGTCTGCCGGGCCCTCTGATTACAACAAGTCAGGGTCGAAATGATAATTACTGGAACAGATCACGCAAAATGTCGCGAGAGATTTGTGATCACTTCCTTTCAAACTGACGTTTGCGGCTCTGCTGTGAGAGTTAGCCATTGTCTGCGCTCAAAGCTTCGTCTTTGTATGACAGTACAATGCTGAACGGTCAGTTGGGTCATTGTTACAAGTTTCATTTCTCAACGTATTTACAACATAATGCTGATGCAACTTGTTTTTTCTGCCAAGTTAATTCTACTTTTTTCAATTAGTACTACAATCGAATCGCGACAATTCTAGAGCAATTACCCACAGCGATGCAGATCTCTGGTAAGCATTGTTGTGTTTTATTCTGATGTTTTAGTTGTCTTGTTTACGCAAATTTCTTCAGTTTACCCACTACTGGATTTGCGTTCCGAATTAAAATAAAAATTTTATTATAACGATATCTAATGATGTTTTTAGTGGTTCCAAAGAAAATTGTTTAGACAACGACGAATTATTGCAGCCAGTCAATGGACGTTGTTATGAATACGAATTCTCGATAGCGACTTCGGAAACAGGTTCTTATAATACAAAAATACCATTTACGTTTCACAGGAAAAGCATATTGTCAGAAACAATTTCGTGTTACATGTAGAACCTACTGTTATTGTTACTGGTGAAACTACTTTACCGCTATAGGCTGCAAACAGTACTAGGTTGCATAACTATATTGCATTGAGTGTGTTGTGTCCTTTCATCACCCTACGGAAAGGTATTAATTATAATTGGACGTTTGTTGACATACTTTCTACAGTATATTGTTTATTGCCTCAAGTTTGTTAAGATCAAATTTGATGTAACAATTGCTGTTTTACTGTTGCAGACCTGCCTACTTTTGTGGGGGAAAAAGAAAGAAAATTCTCGCAGATTATAGAACAACTCAATACGCTGCAAAAGCAGTTAACATTTTCGAAGGCAAGTGCACTGCAGTTTTACAGACTTTCATAATTTTACGGAAAAATTTCTATTTTCTCCGGTTCCTTGTTAACCTATCTTCAAAGGTATTTCATGGTAGCCTAATCTATAAATATACTATAAATTTCTATAAATTTATTGGTATTATGGGGGTACTATAAGTTTCGGTAAAATTCATGTGACCATTGATATTATCGACTTAAACAAATGATGTTAATAAAGGTTTATTACTACTTCTACAGAATGAAGAAGAAAAGATTGCGGCACACAACCTTATTAAGCAAAAACTTCAGCTCAAATTACAAAGAAAACAACAGCAACAAGTAAGAAACTAGAAACTACCCAGCGATGCAATTTAGTTTGTTCTGGTCACCTTCACCCAGGCGTAGGTGTAACGTGTGCCAGTACTTTGTCAATGTTGCCCCCATCTGGGTGTTTTTACAACAATACATTTTCATGAAAAAATTATTGAAATGTGTTGTGCTTTGGTAGACGAGCGAACCATGACTTACCGTATATAAATAGGGACCTAAACCCACAGTTAGTTTTGTCCTTGTCAAACGAAATGCTCCTAAACTTACAACAATAAGTATGCAAAACTGGTTGGCTATTTAATATACCTAGCCCCGCCCAAATGGCTAACCATCATAAACATAGTTGTTGTTCTCCTTAGAACGACTTGAACACAAAACGAGTTCTATTTCCACAAGTAAAAGCGAACCGTTTTAAGATCAATTGTTTGTCATAATCTACAAGTGAAACCTAATGGTTCAGATGGTGCAAGTAAATTTCCTATTATGAAGCCATTATACAGAGTATCAGTTTCTCGTTGTCGTTTGTGCATAATGTCAACGATTGTCACGCAATGATAGGAGTCTTCTTCCAGCTATTCAAGAGCGATCACAATAAAAGCAACATTCTCACGGAAGGTGATTCTCCATAGAGTATAAATAGCATTTGTTCTGTCTCTGACCGTGTTATGAAGTTTCTCCCGGTGAAATACAACTTTCAATAACTTTCATTTTAAACCTTTATTGAATTCGGCATACTAAGTTTCCACTCAAAAACTTGAAATCAATGATTTTATAGTAGGGTTCGTTTTTCCCTTTTAAAAGCTTTGTCCGTCTTGCGCATAAACACGGAAGTGCACTGTTTATTCTTATCATATCTTTGGGAGACAATGTTACCATTGTTAAAGCCATTTATCTTTTATGTTCGCAGTCTTCTAGTTTTCAGTGAAATGTTCATTAGCTACGAGACAAGTAGTAGGTTTTAGGTCATAATAAGATAGCTGGCGGCTTATATTATTTCCCAAAGGAATACATGTCACATTGGTCAACCCGAACAATGCAGACATTAAGTCATTGTTCGAGAAGACTAATGCGCTCCGTATTCCTTGTGGTGCGCGCCGGATATGCGCGGCAGTTTTTTCTCAAACTTTTTTCACATGACCGTTGTTAAGCTTATGGCAGAATGGTTGGGCTGACTTTTGAAATTTAAAGCTATTTTAATGCTTATATGCCATTTGTATGTTGTTTGTCCACATACGTTGTATGTGTCTTATATATCCATTTGTTTGTAAGTACTTCCAACATGAAAGGCGTAATTTTACTAACCACTTGAAACTAACTACGCCTATGGTGCAGCATTCCGGCTTAAAGAAATACGGAAATAGAATGGCAAGTGTGGATTTTATCTAGACATCTACTTCGACTTACAGTCAATCATTGTATTCTAGATCGGAAGACAACAGCAACAACTGGTAGAACAACAACAGAAGATAAATATCCTACAGCAACAAATTCAAGTAATAAAACTTTATCCTTACTGTTTTCTATAGTTTACTTGAAGTGGCTTTGTGTCGGAGGTCAGTCAAAGCGACTTTGTTTAGTTACAGTATTGTGCGCGCTGCCGTATAGTTTCGGCAGACAAGAAGTCTTTCCAAGCCATTGCATTGTTTGGGTCTGTGCTCCGGCATAATCCTGGCGTGTGAAACGCAGGAACTGCCAACCAATAGCCCAGAAATGAGGGAGGAATAAAAAATAATTTGTAAAATGTTGTCCAGTGTATAATTAGTTATCTGTCTTCCTTCCTAATTTACCATTGTCCGTCAATTGTTGCTCTGTTGACAGTTCCACAGCACATGACAAACCAGCCCCAAATAATATGTATAAGAGCGTGATTGTGTGCTGTCAAACTGCTCCACGGCCTATTGTAGAGTTTGTTTTTGTTACATGAATGTATCCCTACATGACTAATTCTATTGTGTTACAGGATAGTTGTTTACGCTGTCAAACGACTGGGGATGTTAAAACGCAAATCACTGGTCTGGTTCACAATGAAAGTGACTGTGGTGTAACTGTCTAAAGCCGTTTTTTTGTTTTAAATTCCCAGAATATTACTGTAAGACAAAGGCAAGAGACAATTGCCAACTCATTTTATCCGATTATGCCGGTCAATTCCGAGTCGGCAATTTCGCCAAAAAGTGCGCTTCCTCATAGTTCCATGTTGAACCCGTTCAACCACTACAAGGGATTATTTGGTAAGTTGTGTCTTTAATACTAACGAACATATATGTACTATGAAGACTTAGTTGGTTACATTACTACAGAGATTAACATCGATATAAACACAATCTGATCCTATGTAATGTAACACTGCTAAATGTAAAAACTGAAAGAAACCAGGGTTGGTTTGCACGAGTTTCAACAGAAATATATTTCGCCTATACAGTTATAGGCATCATTAGCCTTATTCAAATTAACCCCAGTTTCAATAAACACTTATAGCCTACAATACTGTAGCACAAATAAAATATTAAAAGCGGAAAGCTGTTTTAGAATTAAAAATATTTTTAAAATTCAGATTTATAGTTAGATCTTCCAACATCTTCACCACCATACAACATATATTTTACCTACAGTATTTGAAACATCGTTTACAACGTGACGCGAATTATGTTGTGTCACTATACTATGAATGTAAACTTTGAACCGCCTTGCATTGTTTTGCAGATCCCTATTCTCAGTTGCTCGCCGCATCAGCGTCTGGTCTCCGAATGGCCCCTACGCAGGTAAGAAAATGCACTTCTCTGCTCAATATGACCAACAACCGCGTTTTTTGAAGTTCTGCTAATCAGAGTATTGGCTTGCTATTTATTGCAATGTGGACTTATTATTAACGAAATATAAACCCGAGTAACGCTGTACTTATTGTTAATGTTTTTGATAGCAAGAACAGCTCCCAATAATAGCGTAGTGACAAGTAATCACGTGCCGATGCGTTTGTTGTAGCGTGCTTCTGCGAAATTCATCGACTTTACCAAATCAAGTTGCGATAAAGGAAACATTTACTGTGACGAACCGCGGTTTATAGAGCCACTTAGAATTTTGCTACTCGAAACAATTGCAGTGTTTTGGGGCGCATTTAGACGTTTTCAAACGGGACAGAAGAAGCTGTTGTTCTAAAAATCAAAAGATTCTTCGGGACACAATAGGGATTCTTTTTAGGTCACACGATTGCAAAAAGGTCTTCGGGCGTTTCTTGTCCTTAAATTGCGCCCATCTAATTTCATTGTGACGAGCACAATATATAGAAAATGACACCCCATTGCTTTTCGATACAACAATGCAGGTAACAAGTGCTTATTTATCACGCACGAGAAATGGAAACCAGAATTCATTAGGGTGTTTCCTGCTATTTTGATGAAATTTGTTTTGTTTTCTACATTTAGCCCCCGCTATTACCGACGCCAGTCAATAGCATTCCCTCGACAATTTTTAACAATCTTTCTCCACCCGATCAGCGTCGGTATCATCCAGAGATTCGCACCAAGACTGAGTCTTCCGTGCAAGGTTAGTTTCAACATCATTGCCCAACATAAAGTTTCAAATTTAAGCCTGTCTATACGTAAGTAAATAAATAAAAACCACCAGGCACGAACAATGTGGCTTGTTTTTTTTCATTTGCTGCTAGACGTTTACAAAGTTTACATTGATGTACCGTTATATCATTCAAGCAGCAGGCGAATATCTCTGCGAACGCAAAATGGAGCCACAATCCAACAGCTTGGTTAGATCAAACAAATCGTACAACCGCCAATGCCACAAAAAAGGATACGGCAAACTATGTGATAGAGCTGATGGCAGCGTCCAACTTCGGCGCACTTCTCTGACAAACGTTGAAGAAAGAAAGTCGTCTTCAGAGGTAATTCGTGCAGTTGTTTTTTAATTGTGATGTATCACAATTTTCTAATATGGTTTGCTTTTGACTTTTCAAACAGCTCCCGCGAGAGCTTACCTTGGACAAAAATAGCTTACATTACACTGGTCAACAAAAATTTTGTTGCATTTCTACCAACACTTGTTCTTACTTAATTTGGGGGCGCTGAATCCGAATCTGACCTTAGTTTTTTTCTGCAAGGTGTATATTTTATCAAAATGAGATTTTTTCTTTTTTCTTTACTAAATCCAAACTTTCTGAAAATTACATGATTTGGCAGATGACGTTCTTGCTTATAGTCGAATAACCAACCTCAAAACAAAAATAGGTTCCTAGAAATCATTGTGTTACCACTAGCATTTGTATTTACGGACAATTAGGCACCAAATGTTTGATAAAATGTAACAAAGATCATTTTTGCTGGTAAAATACATATAATAAGCAATTTTTTTGCAAAATGACATTGAAAAGAATGATGGAAATCCAATAACTGAATAACTTCTTCGTTTGTACGCTTTTTGAGTTTGCTGCCTTAATTTTAACATATGACAAAGCAGGGAAAGTGTAAAGAAGATGATGAAAGGATTCATTGTCAGGATTTAGAGCTTTAACAAACGGTGTTATGAGACCGTTTGATGTGCAGGGGCGGAAAAACAATTTTGTCTCTGCTTACGATTGGATTGAGTGTTACATCAGGCATGCCAACTTGAAATGTTTCACGTAAGGGCCGCTCCTTCTGTGTCCAATGTTTTTCACGTGCTCTGCTATCCAACATGCATATATAACATAGAAATTTATTGTATCCTTTTTGCTGACCTAGCAGAAAACTAACCATTTTGAGGTTAACACAAATGATCCAGTTGTGCTCATGTTATCTGAGAAAATCCATAACAATTCTGATGTCATCATGCCATTCCTTTAAGACAGTGGAGTGACCAACTGGAACAGCTTCATAAACATTTCCATTGTGTAAAAAGACACACTTGAGGCTCCGCTTGGAACTGGCCAAAAACAATCGCCATTGTTCTGGATCATACGAGGAGATACCCAGTTGTTCGAGAAGACCAGGTATATCGTTGCAATATACCAGCATATTTTCCACTGAAAAATAGGGAAGAAAGAGTTCTTCTCTTTTTCGAAAAAAGAAACCTTTACATATTGATCTAGAACCGTTTTTTTCTTGAGTTTGGAGGCTAAGAGCTGAGCTACTTGCTTGGACAAATCTAAATCACGTAATAAGTCATTCAGTTCTGATTGCTTAAACTGCTGAATAGCTACTCTGGTTTCAACAAAAGAATGTTCAGATTCTGTAGCTATTCTTTTATACTCCATTTCCATAACCTCTTCCCTTTCCGATTCAGTTTCCTCACCTTCAGAAAATGTAAAACCACTAAAGACTGGAGGACGGAATCTATCAGAGTGCGGAACAGGTCGTACAGCTGATGGTATACTTGGATAAGAAAGCATTAGTCGGCTCTTCCTGCCAATTCTTTTCATATTTACAATGCAAAAGTAGCAGTCAGTCGTGTGATCTTGGGGTTCACGCCACACCATTGGAATGCAAAAAGGCAGACTCTTCCGCTTTCCTTTTGTTCAGTCTCTGAGCATTTCTTCGCAGTTATGGCACACAATATGTGGAGAACATTTCTTATCTTGATCGCCAAGATGTAAGCTCTGTAGGCAGGCTTCACGAACGATGTTATATTTCATCTTTGACGAAAAAAGCGTGTACACCCCACTCATACAACAAAAAGAATCAGGTTTATTTTTGCATTTACGAGTGAAAAATAGAGCTTATAACCTATCCTACAGCATCTATCCGCAATACCTCACCATAATAAAACTGCTTAGCTTCTTAAAACGCCCTTAAACAGCAGTAGGCTACAACTTAAAAGAGCTGAAAGTTTTTATCTGAAACACTGGTACTGTACCATACAGACTGCGCACAGTAAATATGAGCCAGAAACGAAAAAATTTAAATTTTCGATTGCATAAAAACTAGAGCATTCATAAAAAAACTGATTGCAGATTTGAAATCAGCATCCCAAGATTGTGTAGAATCAGTTGAAAAATCTCTTGCAACAAAAAATAAAAAAAAATTTGTTGACCAGTGAATTAATAACAAGTGATCCCAAAGACTAATCTGTAAGTTACGTTGTTTGCGATTACTTGTAGGCTTGATCCATATTATATAATACAGCAGAACATCAAGTTACGCCCCACATTGTCATAATTCGTGACCATCTTATTGCAGTGAAGTTACTGATTCTTGTCACTGCAAACGGAGCCCATTTAATTAAGACATTCTTAATCCCGTTTCCACTTGCTTTATTAGTTATTTTGGTTTAGTTCCAACTTCCAACTTCAATACTACATTGTTTGTTTGATTATTTTTCAAGGATCTTCCGATTAATCTAACGCGTAAGGCTTCGTCGTCAAGCCTCGAGCCATCAACTTACGGTATGTCGTCACCTTCGAGTGACGTCAACGATAAAGGTAAAATTAAATGAATAACATCACTTTTCGTTACAATAAAGTGTGTCATTGCCTATGCCTTATAAGCTATACTTGGTTATTTAGAAATTAAAATCTATCGTTTGTCATAAAGTCCTTATTGCTAACCATAAATAAAAATAAGCAAAACATATATCTTAAACCGACAATGACACACACTGTTGTGGTAGGACAAAGTATTAGTTAAACAAAAAAAAATGCATATTTCCGTCCCTGGAGCAAACTATTTTTGTTATTATTTCATTTGAAATTAACCGTCAGCAGCTTGTTTTCGACAGGATTTGTTTAGTTAAAGTGATTAATTAATCGGAAATTTAATTACGGATTAAAAGCATAAAAGTTCACGAATGTGAACTTAAAACCGGAATTTGATGTCAGGAATAAAATGCCGGATCTCAGATAGAACCAGGCTTGACTGTTTTTCATCTCCCATTATAATACTAATGAGGTCAAAAACGCGCAATCCTTCATGACTTTTAATGTTGAATAAGCCATTCTGTCACGATACCGCGTGTGAATCCAGTGAGATAAAGCCAGAAGTTGAGCACCTGGTCATTTTGCCGACTATTATGCTCAAGCACGCCATCTTGGGATTAGATTTATTTCCCCTCTACGTTATAATTTATCTCCCGTATAAGCACAAAAAGGTGAACATCCGTTTCCCTTTTTCGTTTCATTGGCATTTGAAGCATTATTTATGTTTTAAGCAACAGCACTTTGCTTCACTTTGTACTGTATTGCAATTTAACGAGCTGACTTTTTTAATTTTTCAGATGGGTCCCACCTATCACTGTGTTCAATGAAACGACGAGCTTCTACTGACGAGGTATATTAATTAAAATGTCCACAAAGCACGTTGGTAATGCCATCTTTAACTATAAAGTTATGTTAACTCTGTCTCAAAATTATGTGTAGCTGACTTTAAACTCCATCTCATCTTTACAGACTGAAGCAGTAGAAAGCAAACAAAGTTACCTGGGAGATGAACGCCATTCAAAGCACTCCGTTAACAATAGTAAGTAACAAAACGTATTGCAGGGCCTACACCAGGGTTATGAGTTACAACTTTAAAAAAAATTTAAATTTTGTATGTCCTGTAGTTACAAATGATGAAATTTTTTGTCCTGATTTAAAAACTCACAAAAGTTAAGACTGTTTAAACAAAAAACTCCCCCACCAAATTTTTACAATTTTCAATGTAATATGTATATATATATATATATATATATATATATTGACTAATTTGAATTTGACCGACACATTTTCAATTGCGGAAATTTGAAATTTTACTTTGGTAAATTGTGTGAGCAGTTATAAGAGATGCGACAATGAAAAGCTAAAATTAAAATCAATTATGAAAGAGGAGAATAATTTCTGTTTACACTTTGATGGAAAAATGATTGGCAAACATGAGTATCAGGTAGTATGCTTGAAAAGTCCATCAAGATAAATCAAACTGGGTGTTCTAAAATGCGAAAGTGGAACAGCTCAAGATATTTTCAGCAGCCTAGAAAACCTACTAAATGAATATGAATATGATGCATGGAAAATTTTCAAAACTGATCATATGTGACACAACTTCTGTTAATACTGGACGGCTGAATGGCGTTGTTGTGAAACTCCAAAATGCAATGATCAGCAAGAGTTTTCATAAACCACAGTATATTGGTTGCCAACATCATATTGTTGATAGAATCTTAAAACATGCATTATAGTTCTTCAATCCAACGTTTTCAACAAAACCAACTCCCAACTACAAATTTGTAGATGAGAATTTGTAGAATTTGTAGAATTTTCCGTCTCCTCCAAGTATGTGACTTCGTCTGACATCTATCATGGATCAACAAAAATAAGACCAGAAGTAGTTTCATTTTAATACACCATGTTAAAATCATCTATACTGAATATTTTCATTATGAATGGTCTCCAGGTATCCGTGATTTACCGCTGTTAAATTGTTAATAAAACATGTATCCATACCTTTTGTTAAATTTATCTGCAATTTTTTTATAGTTCCCCGTCAATCGCGCACTGTCTAGCGTGGACCACCTTGTATCCAATAAGTATGGGGAAAGAAAAGTTCAAAAAAAGTCGCGGTTGATTACAGCAGAGTGAACTATGTTGTTTAAAAATAACCGTTGTATAACCTATATGACTGCTGCTTATCGCTAAGAACGCATGACGACTTTTGATCGAGCATGTTATCTTATTGTGTGCAAGCTCACGCCTAATCTCCAGCTAACACTTCAGCTGCAGAACTATAGCCATGACCTATTTATTAACCATTTATTTGTTTATTATCGTAATCATTTCTCGCTGCAAACCTTTCACAATTAGGTATGTCAAAGTTTTCCCGTTTTGAAATATTATTGAAACTAGCGTAGGACCATTAGCCGGTAGCAGGAATATTTAGCCCATATCTATACCAATCATATTTCCGTTTGTAGGTGCCATATCATGATGGCGTGCAAAAGCCAGAGACTTCATTGGCGCGCTGCGCGACCTTTTTTCTGTACCGTTTTTTTAATGTATCTGACACTTCATGTTCTATCTTCCAAAGATTTAATGCGCGAATTAATGAGTGCAGTAGGTCAAGAGAATCTTACTCCACCAGTTAATAAACGAATTCGTGCTAAATTTCTTAAGTGGTCACCACCAGACGTCGCACTTTCTTACCCACTACAGCCACAAATACAACAAATTCAAGTGTCTAAACCACCTCATTACCCACGATCTAACGCTAACAATGGAACAAAGAGTTCCGGACAAACAAATACTAATTTCACAAATCATAATTCACCAAACCAACGTGATTAATTTAACTAAACATGGCAACAACGATCACCACACACAAACATTGGCCAGTTTTACAAATAATACAGCAAGTGGTAATTTATGACACAGTGATAATTTATCATATTCATCACCCACCTTTCAGATACCAGGCCATCAACGCAGCAATTACCCTTGCGCAAAATCATTCGCGGGCAACAAAAAACATTCGGCGATCTATGTTAGATTAACCCGGTTAGCCCCGTCGATAGCACCTACTTCCAAAAGAGACTGTCCCTTGTTAACTGTTTATGATCACGCCAATTGAATTCTTTTTTATGTAGATAGCGCTGCAGCAACTTCTCTTTCGTCGGCTAGTTTAGCTCACATATCAAACCGCAAATGTTTGTTTATGCTTCAGTTAAGTCATTGTATAAAATCACATTTATCATGAGTTTTATTTGATGAGTTCAATGGTTGTGAGAAATGAGAATAATGAGAACGATGGTTTGATTTATTGCTTTTGATTGAGTGAGGTCATACCCAGCTTTTGTTTCGTTAAAGCACTTGGACATTTCCATTCAATTTAATTTCTCGAATTCGTTTCAAAGACGCTGACTCTCTTTGGGAAACCTTTCCGCTTGACTAAATAGCGCTCAATGTTTCAAAGTTTATTAGTTTATAATTATAATTAATTATAATAGGCCTACCATTTGTCCTCTTTTAGGAGGAATTGACCTTTTTTAGTTAGTTATTTCGAGTTAGTTGTTTATACTTTCGACAAAACTTATAGGAGAGAAGTTGTATTTATTTCCAAAAAATTACTGTAGTTATGAAACATCCTGAATTGCCGATTTAAAAAGGGTTTTATAACCACTTGCCCTACCAGCCCTACATACCTTTTTGAACGCTGACCACGTGTTTCTTCAAGTCCGTACCAGCCCTTGGTGGTTTTACATGCGCGCAATCCGCGCATATTGACTTAAGTTCGAGGTCGGGGTCTGTTAAGTTCAAACGTGCGCCAGAAAGATTACAACTGAACCGCACATGTAAAAAGACCAATTATTATCAAAGCAAAGGTGCGAGTTTTGCAGGCCTAGCCTTCTATTTTTAATTTTGTGGATAGTAAAGAAACACATTGCAATAATTTTGATTAAAAAAGTATTTTAGGTAAAAACCGCAAGATGAAGCCAGACAAGTCTATTTTTTGAATTTCGATTCATCTGCGTCAAGTGGTGAAAGCGTTTTATTGTAGTAAAATATTGTGTTTGCTGTTTCAAATTTGAGAAAATTTGAAACGTTGGAAACATTTTGTCATATTTGGCTTTTTTTGCCTCAAACTGAAAGCAATCTGTCACACAGGTCATCGTTTGATGACGACGTGGACACGATCATCAGTCCTACAAAGCTGATAAAAAGGGTGCGTAGCTATGCGTTTTGTAAATTCTGTTGATTTACAAGTTATAAATTGTTGTTTTTTATTTTGCATCTTATTAAAAGAAAAAAAAAAGAAAATTCCGAAGAACTTTAAGGATGCAAAATAACAACTTGCATAAACAACAACTGGCCATACAACTGGCCAGTGGTTAGTGAATTCAAACCATAGGTATTAATTGGGTCGTCGTGAGGCAAGTTAAACAGAAATCTTTGAAAAGTGGAGACATGTACATAATGGGTTCGCTTATGCTCCAGTTAAGTCATTGTATAAAATTACATTTCTCATGACTTTTATTTGATGATCAATATTTGTGAGAAATGAGAATAATGAGAACGATGGTCTGATTTATTGCTTTTGACTGAGTGAGGTAATACCCAGCTTTTGTTTCGTTATAAAACTTGGACATTTTGATTCAATTTAATTATGCAAACTCATTTCAAAGACCCTGACTCTCTGTGGGAAACCTTTCCGTTTGACTAAAGGGCTCACAATGTAGCAAAGTTCATTAGTTTAATCTAGTTTTTATCTACCACAGGGTTCGATTTCCGCGGTGCAACGTAATTGTGCAAACGTAACTGTAACTAAATTACACCCATAAGTCCAGTGTTTGTGACTTTTCTGAAAACTCCATTAGTCAAATATTAAAATTTTGTCCCATCTCGCTGTGTGAAGAAAATTTGAATAAGGGTCAATTCTTTGTATTGGCGTATAATTTTGCGAAAGTTTGTTACTTTCGACAAGACGTGTTGGCTTTTCAATGTGTGCTTTATCCTTGACAAGCATAAAAATTTCATTACATTGTTTCTATAAGGCAACATGCGTTTGTGACATTGTAGCCTGTGCTGAGTAACAGTTTTATTTTTTTAAACGATATTAAAAGTCGAACATAAGAGAAAAAATACATTTTAGGGGTTATACACAGAAAATAAGTAAAATTCGGTAGTTTTAAGTAAGCGATGTTTGTTTCAGTGGTGTAGGCATTGTTAAATTAATCGTAATAGACAAAAATACACAAATATTTATTTTGAATTATATGATGATTACGTAAAGTTTAGAATTTAACCTTTTTTCAGATTTGGGGAATCCCAAAATCCAGCTAAAGTGATCTTCTGAAGTCAAAGGCAGTATATATATAAATTACACATTTTATGAGTAAGTTTAATCTGGATTAAACTGGATTTAAATATTAATCTGGAAGTAGCCAAATGTAATCTATAAATAGCAAAATGTTACCGTGGGTATCCAAATACTAATCCTATTTAGCAAATATTGTTACACGCAGTAGCCATTTCTTAACTCTGTGTGGCAATTGGTAATTGGAAATAGCAAAAGGTTACCATGGGTAGCAAAATAATAATTCTATTTAGCAAAATGTTACACTCAGTAGCCATCTGTTAACTCCATTTAGCAAATGGTAACTGGAAGTATGGCAAGGCAAATGTAAACCCTAATTAGCAAAAGATTACAATTGGTAGCCAAATGCTAATCCTTTTATTGCCGGCACAACAAATACACTTATTATTGGTTTTCAAGTATTTGCCTTTAAAAATACAGAATTCGTGACAGGTTTAAATCTCCAGGTCGTGGTTAGTACTTTTTGATGCCACTCGCCAATTGTAAAGTATGTCCATTGTGATTTAATCATTCAACTAAATGCAACTTGAAAATTATATCGTAACTTAACATACCTAATTCGCACAATGAAATGGCCGATAATTTATAATCGATTATAAAGACAATGTCAAATTTACTGGCAAAAATAAAACATAACGGTTTAGCTGTGACAAATGAGAATAATAAAAACGATTGTTTGATTTATTGTTTTTGACTGTGTGAGGTCATACCCAGCTTTTGTTTCGTTTTAGCACTTGGACATTTCGATTCAATTTAATTCTTCCAATTCATTTAAAATGCCCTTACTCTCTATGGGAAGCCTTTCCGCTTGACTAAAGAGCTCACAATGTGCCAAAGTTGTTTAGTTTATAATTATATTTAATTATAATAGGCCTAGTTTATGTCTTTGTTTAGGAGGTATTATCTATTTTTCAGAAAATTGAAAGGTCTTTCAAAGACGCTAAAATATACCGAAATATCCACTTTTGTCGTATTTCGAGTTGGTTGTTTAAACTTTCGATAAAACTTATAGGCGAGACGCTGTACACTGCAGTGGCTACAAGGAGAAAAGAACCAAGTGGAAAATTATTTTCTGATTTCTCTTATCAGTTCAGTGAACACTGAACAGGTTGTCACCTCCCAAAGTCATTGATCACTCGGCCGGATAATCGAATGTCAGTTAAACAAGGAACGGATAATGTATGATTTTGATGAACTGTATGATTTTGCAAATCAGGCGACTGACATAGTTGATCAGAGAATGACTACAAACACCACAAAGATTATAAGAAGTTGTTGGTATTTTTGGTTGGGTTTTGGCAATGAGTTTAATAAAAATATACATGTAAAGATAGGGGTGAGTTTGGATTACAAATTGCATGTGACTAGCTATTATGCTACGAAAAAGGGGGTAATGAATGTTAACGGAATAGGGGGGTAATGAATTTTGAAGTTTCACTGTTTCCGGATGATAGGTTAGTTTTTCCGAAAGAACCTTCAAAGGATTTCGAAACAGTCCACGATATTTTAACCAATTTTCAAAAGTCTGTAGCGGCCTGGGTGATGTTTTTAATACCATTACATCATTTTTGAAAAAAGTTTTCGCAGTTATTGATTGAAGTTTTTTTTTATGGATAACTATTCAATTGCCGTTTGATATTTGGAAACTTGCTCTAAATAACTTCATGTAAAAACTCATTTTAGTACTTTAACTCTACCAGGTTGTTTCAAAACGCGCCTGTTTTAACTGAATTTAATCCCCATTGCCAACGCAATGCAATGCGTGGACCAAGTTAACATCAACTAACAACTTATAGGGCTACCTATTCAACTAGTTGGGTTACATCAACAAAAAACTTACTAATAAGAGTAAACTTATTGAGCGATGAAGATTAATTAATTAATCTACTGTATATAGTTTATAAAAAAAATAAGCGGAAACTCTGCTGTCATTTAGAAGCTATGATTCTGCTACGATTCTGCCAGAATGACGGTGGTCGTGGTACTGTGGCTTAACTTTGCCAGACACAAAATTAAATTTTCGTGGTGTCGTTGTGCTTCAAAGTCTCGGAATTAAGCGGAGTTGACTGTATTCCCGAAACTTAAGTCATGGGCAAGTAAGATGATATATCAAATCAGCTTGCCAGGCAGCTGAATAAACACAAGTGGCTTGGACCATTAAGACCATTAAGATCATTAAGATCATTAAGACCAAATTAAAAAGATGTTAATTTATTTTATCCTTTTTTGTTTATGCTTTTCCACAAGAAACAAAAGAGGAAACGATACAATTAATAAAGTCATGCCAAGTTTCAACTTTTTTCATAGGTTTTGTTCCCTTTCGATTTTTGTAAACTCTTATCGACTCGGTGTAGTCGAGGAGATCATTCAAGATAACCCTTCATGACAACGGTCTGTTCGTTTCTGACCATAGCATACACGGTTTGTTGGTTTCCCACAATACGCTTTTTTGACGCTTATTAACTCTGTAGGGTTAGCAAACAGTACGCGGGTTACTCATTGCACAATCGGGAAGAAACGGCGAGATTACCAAAAAAAAAAAAACTGCGCTCAACGTAACAAAAGCGATGCATTAGAATCCAAACATGGGAGTTTTGTTCCTTGCCGTGAGATACAGACCATCATATCAATTGATAAAACGGAGCGAGCATAAGAGATGTTTAGAAATAGCGTGATGGTGGGTATGGTATACCGCTGTAGTGGCTTGGGAGCCACATCCAATACCATTATATCAATTGTGGAAACGTATGCGCCATTTAATTATTGAAATATTGTTCATTGATAAAACTGCATTTAGCATTTAATATTTGGCAGCCGCTGCAACTTGATAAAACCACAATTATTGTCGTTTAATATTTAGAAACTTGCCCTAAATACCTTTATGTGAAAACGCCGTTTAGTGCGTTACCAGGTGATTTCATAACATGCTAGTGTTAACTGAATGTAATTCCCATTGCCAACGCTTTGCTTTTATCGTTCACACATTCTGAAATGTTGGTGTATATTGTGTTGAATATTTCCGTTCACATCGCTCCGCTTTATAAGCTGGCTATCAAACGCTACACATTTTATTTTTTACGCATATTAGCATTGTTGTTTAATGAAATTATATGATTAAAGTAATAATATGAATTAAGGTCAGTTGGTTCTAGGTAAATTTACGTCACGGTCAGTTGTCCCCCCCCCCCCCGGACAGTTGTCTTCGCGTTTGATTAGTTTATTCGCGGTCAATTTCGCACGGTTAAATGTCGTTTAATCCTAAAAGTCACATAAAATGATAATTGTGTTGAAAATATAAGCAAGAATGCAAAAAATGTAAAACAGAGGACATTTTGACATTTTTCAGTAGGCTATACATTGAGCACAACTCATTTTTCTTTAAAAAAAAGGATATATGGTAGCCCTAAGTAACACGAATGTGAGTGAGCGAACTTATCGACATTCATCCACATTGGCAGTTTGCAAACTACAGGGAAACTTTTTGAAATTCGTTTTTATATGTGACAGTCACTGTTTTTTTTACTTTGTAATTAATTTTGCAAACAATTATTGATATTGATTATTTTTATTAAAACATTTACCCATTATATGAGTTTACTCCTATCAATAAAACCTTCAAATATTTTAAGTTCTTTTCAGAAAATAGGTTATAAGTTTGTATAATATTAAGTATTAACGCAATTGATCGTCAAGTAGTTGGAATGCCAGTTGACGTTTTGTTAAAATCAATCAGTGATGGGATTTCACAAGACGTTTTTAATAAAGAAGGACAAGAAAAGAAATTTTCCTGCAAATTTTGTGATAAATCATTCAAATGCAAAAGCAACTTGAAACAACATTTAAGAACTCACACAGCTAGGTGAGCGACCTTATCAATGCGATGTGTGCGACAAGTCATTTACCCAAAGCGGCAGTTTGAAAGCTCATGTAAGAACTCATACTGGAGAGCGTAATTATCACTGCAAGTTATGTGAAAAGTTATTTACTCAAAGCCAACATTTAAAAACTCATATGCGAATGCACACAGGTGAACGACCATATCAATGCCAGGTGTGCTACAAGTCATTTTTAGATAGAAGTACTTTAAAAGCTCATATGAGAATCCACACTGGTGAGCGACCTTATCATTGTCAAGTTTGCCGCAAGTCATTTACCAAAAGTGGAAGTTTGCAAGCTCATATGAGAATTCACACTGGTGAGAAACCTTATCAGTGCCAAATTTGTGTCAAGTCATTTATCAGAAGTGGTACTTTAAAAGCTCATATGATAATCCACACTGATGAGAAACCTTATCAGTGTCAAGTTTGTGTAAAGTCATTTACCCCAAGGAGTAATTTAAAAGCTCATATGAGAATCCACACTGGTGAGCGACCTTATCATTGTCAAGTTTGCCTCAAGTCATTTACAAGCAACAATTTAAAAGCTCATATGAGAATCCACACTGGTGAGCGACCTTATCATTGTCAAGTTTGCCTCAAGTCATTTACCCAAAGCAACAATTTAAAATCTAATATGAGAATCCACAATGGAGATTGATCTTATTATTGCCAAGTGTGTCAACATTCCTTTTCCCAAAAGAACAATTTGCGGAGTCATGAAACTATTCACACTGTGAAACGACATTGACAATGTTTAATGAAAGATGCATTAAACAAATATTAAACCTCCTATTGAGGAGATCTGAATATTTTGAAGTGGTCTTTGGACAAAACTTAGCATCGAAAAATATTTACAAACCATTTATCCAGATGCTGCATCCATTTTTTTGTGTTTTATTTGTTCATTTTTACATTTTTTATCAATGACTTTGTTGTATTTATGAAACATAAAATTGCACCATACAGTTTTGTTGGGCAAACAGCTTGTTTTTTCAGGAAGTTTATCAATGCAAGGTGCTCTAAAATTCGTGTGATAAAATTCATATGATAACTCATACTGATAAGAAACCTTATCAATGCCTAGTGTTAATATCGCTACTCTCGTGATATATAATCCTGGGATATACCCTAGCAGTTGGCGCGCTTTAACGTCCCAGGTCGGGTGCAGAAATAGGGTAAAAATTAGCATGAAAGTAGCTAAAATTGGGTTTTTTAGACCAAAAATTCTAGTTTTTATTTTGCGCCTCTGTAAAAAAAAGTTGAATCATGGTTTTTTGATGGCCTTTTATTGAATGGTAATTAAAAGCATACTAAATTGACATGCAAAATTTCAGAGAGTCCCATGCAAGATTTTTCGAATAATAAGCCTTTTGTAAATTTACTGTATAATAAAAGAAACAAAGATTTTAAGGCATTTTTTGGTGTTTGACGCTTCTTTAAAGGTAACTGGATTAAAAGTAAACATTGACTTTCCGTACAGTTATTAGCTTATTTTAAAGAAGTTAGTTTTGTTTAAACTTCGGCTTTTTGTCATAACAATTAACAACCTCTCTACATCATGTTCATATATAAATATATTTGTGGTTTAGCTTTTTTTTACTTATAAAACGAGCTATTAACGTTTTTGCCGATGTTTTACATACAGTTGTCATTATAATATTACATGTCTTCGTTTTCAACTCCAGCAATAAAAGTTAATGCCGCCGCGGTTTTGCCCGAACCATTGACAATTCCGATAATTGTTGTTCATTTCAGAATATACCCTTACCGTCCGTTAAATTTCTGTGAGAGAAAAAATTTAAACAGTTGGCTTCGGAACGAAGTCATGTAGAGCGCATAGCGATAATCTCGCAACATAGAACCATGGAATAATGGACTATGTAAACATTCCCCGTTTTTATGGAAGGTCATTCGAATAGGTCGAATAGAATTGTCCATGTACATTTGTACAATACAAACTCGCTTTGCTTTGCAGCGAAGGCGAACTGTAAAAGGCACACGACAATTTTTGTACAACGTACACCGTAAAAAAAAATTTTTCTTGTTTACATCTAAATGTATGGCAGCAGTGTCGCCATACAAAATTATGTATTTTTATATTCAAAAGATGTAAAGTGCTTTTACACAAAGCAATTTGTTTTTCCGAAAACAACGCGTTATGTAAATTAACGCATAAGACTGTTAAAATATTAATGATAGTATGTTTATTACAGATCCTATAAACATCTTTTCTACATATAATTAGCTGTTTTAATGCAAAAATCATTACTTTATTAAAAGTAAATCTAGCAATCACCCGCCTTTTATTTACAATTACTTTTATTTACTTTACTTTGCATGACAGTGGTGATACAGACAGTAAATTACTTCACCATTGAGAATATGACACTTGACATGTTTTACAATATTGTACAGTTGGTTACTCAAAACAGTTGGTACTGAGAGTACAATCAGACTGTGCACGTTTATACAAATCACAAGAAATGTCAGGTTCAGTAAAAGTTCTTTGAATAGGTTTTGTCTTATGCTTTCTTTTGTAGTAAGACACAAGTGAAGTATACTTTCTGAAGTTTGGGTTGCAGTCATCAGCACCACATTTAAACACATAGTTATGCACATTTCGATGAAACAAAATGCGCTCAAACTACTTTACATCAGAATAATCAATTTTATAACTGTATAAATCACATGCAAATAACAACATTGTCCTCGAAGAAAAATGGTCAGGTAAAACAGAAATACTTGACAGAAATGTCTGGTCACAACTATTCTTACACAAGTACTTCGAAGTTATTTATTGCGTTGTAGAAATATAGCAGTTTGCCATTAATTCCTTTTTTCCGTGCTTTTTGGCCATGATGCTTAGTTTTGCTCCCATGTAGTGGGTCAATATTAGCAAAATTTCTGAAAGCAAAAAATACTTTGATGTCAACAAGCAAAATGCATTCTATTTTTTAAATAAACAGTAGAAACAACAAACAAATATCCGCTACTGCTTACGATAACAATGGTGACAAGGTACAGACACTCGTGAACTAACCTTTGCAGTAATTCCAGAGTCGCGCTTAGTTCTTCAGGATACCTTACATTAAACACGTAGTAGCATGCAGATGGTAAGGTGACAGCTTCAAGGGCAGAATTGATGTAGTCAAAAGCACACTTCTTGTCCACGAAAATGTAAAACCTTTTTGAGGTTAACACATCTGGCCCTAACAAAAGGCAAAGTACAGTACAGTAATGCACTACAACTGATAACACACAAAAACAGTGAAATTAATTACCATGTGCCACAATGCAAGGGTTCAACGGCACATCTTCATCTTCCTTCAAAGAAAAATATTTTTTGTGTACTATGAGTCTTATACAATCAAATGTTTCTTACTGGATTACGAATCAACATATCAGTATACCATAACTTTCAAATTATTTTCATAAATTAGACATCTGTATCGACATTAGTGGTGCTCACCTTTAACAAAAGTTCATTTGGATCTTCATGGAAGTACTTACAGAGCATAATTACTAGACCAATTATATCTACATCTGTATCTGCATCAACTTTTTCTTTTGCCAAATTGATATCAAAGATAATTCTATGCAAATCTGCATTTTTAGCTGTTGTGTTTGCATGAACTGCAACAATCGCTGCAGTTAATTTTGAACAATAATTTGAAACTGATCTAACAAAACTTGGGTAAGCCTCTTGTAATGTACCATCATCCCGACTTTTCCGAAAAGTATAGGCCCCTCTTCTTTCAATTTGTAAATGTCAAGCTTATTTTCATTGATTACTTTCCGTAGATGCGCATTACTATGAATGTAGATCAATAGCTTGCGCCGTTTGATTGGCTGAAGTATGCTTAAGTTTTCCTCTTTTAGAAAAGAAAGATCAGCTAAAGTTTCCACACCAAGACTTGCAACGGTGGACAGTAACTTGCTTTTATGTATAAAATGAATATTTGGCAATGCTTCACTAATGAATCTGTCATTTTCAATGCCACTAAGGTCTTCCGCAGGTGATTCCATATTACAGTAAAACAATTTAAAAAACCTAATCATATCTCATATAACGTAAAATGTACATACACTAATCATGAAAATAGTCGTAACGTAAAATGAAAACAAATATTATCATCAATCAATCATTTATATTAGTAAATTTTTCAAAGTAACTTAATGACAGTGAGTTTTGTTTCGCAAATAAAACAATAAATGGTATGCCATAATTTCAATGTACAACAAAACCACTAAGGAGGCAGCAAACACTTAAAATTAAAGATTTCTCTGATTTTGTTAGACTCTTACGTCTGGCCTAGCAGTTAGCATGCTTTAATCTCCCACGTTGCGTGCAGAATTAGGCTAAAAAATGGCATGAAAGTAGGACAAATTAGGTAGCCAATTTTAGGCCAATAATTCTAGATTTTTCGCCTAGTAGGCTATGTTAAACAAGTTTTATTCATGTTTTTTGATTGCATTTTACGAAATGGTAGTCCAAAGCATACTAAATTGACAAGCAAAATTTCAGAGAGTCCCATGCAAGATTTTTCTAGTAGGCCTAGGCCTAACTAGTCTTTTAATAAATTCACTGTATAATAAAACAAACAAATATTGCATGGTATGTTTTGGTGTTTGAAGCCTCCTTAAATATACACCTGTTGTGTATAATTCACTAATTGGTAGTGCTTAAGCAGATGTGAAATGCTCAAATAACCGCATGCTTTAAAATGAGAAACCTTTATCTATTGACCTTGTAAGCATTCAGTGGAAAATAGTCAGTCAAATTACAAGATTTACAGCAACAAAGTTCTCCTAATGGTTTTACAACTTCGTTTATTCCTAAGTTGGGTACAAGTATACAACCTCATATAGCCTAACCTAGTCCTGTTATTAGATACAATGCAGTTTGCAACAAACCTGACCAAACCCAAAGCAGAACTCATAGACGCATGCCACGTGCTGCGTGCAGCAGTAGTTTTCAGAGAAAGAACATAAAAATCTAAACATTTTTTTCTGAAGAATTGGAAATATCATACTTTGGAAAAAGGGAAACAAAAATTAACTTTAAACGTTAATTTAATTCAAAAAATAGTTATTTATACAATTTTATAGAGTTTCACCAAGACTATAAACCTGTGGAAGCATTTCATGGTACGTTTAGGTCTATGGGTTACATACAAAATATGAAATACATATCTTTTTGATATATTTCATTCCAGGACAAAAATAGAATAAATAAGTTAATATACAAATTAACCTTAAAGAAATTTTTAAAAGAACGTCAAGGATTTGCAAAAAGTGGTTGTAGTTTGGGTAGAAATTTTTTTCATTATCGTTTTGTTTTTCGATCTTATAAATCACAATAAGCCTAGTATTACAGCCCTATTGACAGAAATAGAGCCCACATTTGTATTTGCTTTACTCTATTGAAATACTGTATTTTTTTATCAATTTTAATTTTTATTCTTAGTGTAATGTTACATAAGTTTACCATAAAATTGCAAACAAATATATGTTTTATGGTTATACATAAAACAAAATCAAAAAACAAAAAATTTTTGTAAATTCTGAAGTGTGTTAGTAAAAAAACACATAAATATCTGTTACAAACATCTACATATGTTTTTATGTAAAATAAAATAAAATTGTATGCAATTTTAAGGTTATTTTTTACAGTGTATGGATTGTATGCCATACGCTATTAGCAGAGCCAGGCTATAAACTGTACAGTAGGCCAAAGCAAAACAAGGTAGGCGTAGACGTTTTCGACCAAACGGCGAGAAAATACACAACTCATGCAGCAAGTAGACGATGACCTTTGGCTGTTTGGACAAAACGTCTGGACATAGTAGAGCTAAATTTCTGGATTCTGCACAGAAAATGTTTCGGTAGCAAAATCGGCCGACGAAGCTTCATACTCCAGCTTACGCAGGGGTTGAGGGATGCTTACGCAGTGAAGCGGAAGCAGGTGGTCCAAAGAGAAGTGAACCCAGCGCAGAGAAGACCATCTGGAAAGCGAAGGAAATGTGGAGAAGAAAGTCGTAAAGTTATATAGCAGGGGTGGGCAAATTTGTTCAATGAAAGAGTCACTTGCGGAAAAATATAAACACCAGTGAGCCGCAAAATCAGTAATGATTGTCAATTTGGTTATTATACTATTAGTAGTCATTTTGGGATATTACTTTTTAACTAAAAGACCCATAAAAACATGTTGGTGAGGTGCATTTTGACAACCTTTGCCATAGAGTATAGAATCTATACCTGAAAACAATGTCGGAATCGATGTCTAGTGTTACGTCATAAACGAAATCCTGGCCTAAATAAAGAAAAACTACACAGAAACTTTCATAAACGGTACTCTTGGTAGCCTTTACGTTTTTTGGAATTTTACGATTCGACTAGAAGAGCCACAAAAAATATGCCGGAGAGCCGCATGCGGCTCGCGAGCCGCAGTTTGCCCACGTCTGTTATATAGTTACAGAACACACCACATTGGGATCTTCTGAAGTAATACGGCTTCCGACATACGTTTTTATTTTGATATTTCCGCGCAAATTGATTCCATAGGTTTAGAATTGGTAACTTGACCTGAAGTAATTTGTTATATAGATCTCAGCGGGTAAAATAACATACCTCAATTTCAATCAAACAAAACGGCAGCAAATGTTTCTGCTGGATATTAGTCTGGCTTCATCTTGCAGTTCTTTAACTAAAACACTTCTTTAATCAAAATTGTTGCAATACGTTTCTTTACCATCCAAAAAATTGAAATTGCAAAAGTTAAACGCTGTGCAATACAATAGCCTTTTGCGAGTTGCCCAGTTTAATTTCTAACTTGGAGTAGTGATTTGCAAGTTAATCTTAAAATGTCTACAAAATGCATAACTATTTTCCAGATACCATACTTTTTGGCAATTTAATAGCCGTATACATTGCGAGTCACATTTGGTAATTTTTATTTCGTGCAATTTGATACCTGCAACGTTGCGAGATACATTTGGTAATAGTTACTTCGTGCATTTTTCAGTCGTATAAGTTGCGAGATACATTTGGTAATTTTTACTTCGTGCAATTTACGTTGCGAGATACATTTGGTAATTTTTACTTCGTGCAAATTGATACCTGTATGCGTTGCGAGATACATTTGGTAATTTTTACTTCGTGCAATTTGATATCCGTATACGTTGCGAGATACATTTGGTAATTTTTACTTCGTGCAATTTGATACCCGTACACGTTGCGAGATACATTTGGTAATTTTTACTTCGTGCAATTTGATACCCGTATACATTGCGAGATACATTTGGTAGTAGTAACTTCGTGCATATTTGTACCCCTGCGAATGATAACTTACAAAACTTACGTTTGTACTAGTGCTAATTATAACTAACCCTAACCTCATTTATAAAATGGTTGCACTCAGTAGGCATTTATTAACCCTATTTAGCAAATGGTTACAATCAGCAGCCATTTGCTACCCCTATTTATAAAAAGGTTAAACTCAGTAGCAATATGTTAACCCTATTTAGCAAATGGTTACGTACAGTAGCCATTTTAACCCTATTTAGCAAATGGTTTCACTGAGTAGCAATTTGTTAACTCTATTTAGCAAACGGTTATAGTCAGTAGCCATTTGTTAACCCTATTTAGCAAACGTTTAAAGTCAGTAGCCATTTGTAAAATAGCAAAAGGTTACCATGAGTAGTAACATGTTAACCATATTTAGCAAATGGTTACAATGAGTAGCCACATGCACATGATGTTAACCCTATTTAGCAAATGTTTACAATCAGTAGCAATTTGTTAACCCTATTTAGCAAATGGCAAATTTAGCAAGGGTATTTATCGAATTTCTTCAGTTCTAAACTCACCACCTTAAAATTGATAACGTTTTAGATCAATACGTTTTCCTGTACCCCATTATGAATCAACTTTTCGCTCAACTTTGCTCCTTTCTTTCGTCTTCTTCTTCGTGTCGAGTAGATGGTTTCTTGCTAAAGAACGCAACAGAAGAAAACTGCTAAAGAACGCAACAGAAGCTGTTTTAGCCTGCCTGCAAAATAATAACAGCCAATGTCGGCGGTTTTCATTCGTTTGCCGCGGTAAATCGCAACCACTGTTATGGAACAACAACAAAGTACGTCTTGTACAAAATGACGAATACAAAACGCTTTGCAAACAGACCGTTTAGAAACATATTGGATGAATAATTATGTTAACTGCTGTTTAATATTCTAAAATCTAAAAGAACCTATATCCTTTAGATGCGTTAAAATGTTTATGTATTAGTGAAAAAAAAGAAATGAAGTGTATTCCTTTATATGCATTGGCTTTGTGGTGCAGTTTTGTGTGAGATATGGCAACGAACTATGTGTATTTTATAGCAATTAAATGTCAATGTTTATCGAGATAGTATGTGTAAATAGGATTTATTCATGTAAATATTTTGTATTTCATGTAAATCATGTAAATTCAATCCCGAAGCGTGGATTTCCCACCTTGAACATAAATTTTCCCTTTATCAAATCACTTCAAAAACTAATCGTCACTTGTTAGCGGTAGAGGCAATTCCGGCGACAAACCTCGGGCTACTTTGTTTACCTTCTGCGTAGGCTCATACCTGTTACGACATAATAATCAATGAAATCTTGAAAAACTTTGATAAACGTGAGGACTGAGGATCATTTAGAGTTTTTGTTGGCTGATCTGACACTTCATGTTCTATCTTCCAAACATTTAATGCGCGAATTAATGAGTGCAGTAGGTCAAGAGAATCTTACTCCACCTGTTAATAAACGAATTCGTGCTAAATTTCCTAAGTGATCACCACCAGACGTCGCACTTTCTTACCCACTACAGCCACAAATACAACAAATTCAAGTGTCTAAACCACCTCATTACCCACGATCTAACGCTAACAATGGAACAAAGAGTTCCGGACAAACAAATACTAATTTCACAAATCACAAATTCACCAAACCAACGCGAATAATTTAACTAAACATGGCAACAACGATCACCACACACAAACATTGGCCAGTTTCACAAATAATACAGCAAGTGGTAATTTATGACACAGTGATAATTTATCATATTCATCACCCACCTTTCAGAAACCAGTCCATCAACGCAGCAATTTCCCTTTCGCAAAATCATACGCGGGCAACAAAAAACTTTCGGCGATCTACGCTAGATTAACCCGGTTAGCCCCGTCGATAGCACCTACTTCCAAAAGAGACTGTCCCTTGTTAACTGTTTATGATCACGCCAATTGAATTCTTTTTTATGTAGATAGCGCTGCAGCAACTTCTCTTTCGTCGGCTAGTTTAGCTCACATATCAAACCGCAAACCGCAAATGTTTGTTTATGCTTCAGTTAAGTCATTGTATAAAATCACATTTATCATGAGTTTTATTTGATGAGTTCAATGGTTGTGAGAAATGAGAATAATGAGAACGATGGTTTGATTTATTGCTTTTGATTGAGTGAGGTCATACCCAGCTTTTGTTTCGTTAAAGTACTTGGACATTTCCATTCAATTTAATTTCTCGAATTCGTTTCAAAGACCCTGACTCTCTGTGGGAAGCCTTTCCGCTTGACTAAATAGGTCTCAATGTGCCAAAGTTTATTAGTTTATAATTATAATTAATTATAATAGGCCTACCATTTGTCCTCTTTTAGGAGGAATTGACCTTTTTTAGTTAGTTATGTCGAGTTAGTTGTTTATACTTTCGACAAAACTTATAGGAGAGAAGTTGTATTTATTTCCAAAAAATTACTGTAGTTATGAAACATCCTGAATTGCCGATTTAAAAAGGTTTTTCTAACCACTTGCCCTACCAGCCCTACATACCTTTTTGAACGCTGACCACGCGTTTCTTCAATTCCGTACCAGCCCTTGGTGGTTTTACATGCGCGCAATCCGCGCATATTGACTTAATTTCGAGGTTGGGGTCTGTTAAGTTCAAACGTGCGCCAGAAAGATTGCAAATGAACCGCACATGTAAAAAGACCAATTATTATCAAAGCAAAGGTGCGAGTTTTGTATGCCTAGCCTTCTATTAGTGTTACTTAGGGCCTCTTTTCTAAAAAAAATGAATTGTCCTCCAAGGATACTGAAAAATGTCCTAATGTCCTCTTTAGTTTGCGTTTTCTTGCTAATATTTTCAACACAAATATAATTTTATGAGACTTTTCGGCATAAAGCCTACCTAAAGAGACTTTTCAGCGACAGCATGAGGTCTATCATTTAAACTTTTTAAACATCAGCATCAGCTTTCAGCATCCTTTAAACGTAAAACTTTATTTGCATTGTGCAAGCTGGCGAAAGTGTATCCCTGTTTCTTTCCATGTTTTGATATGCACGTATTGTTTTCAACGAAAACTCTGCTTTGACAATCGAATGCAAACTTCGGTCGGGATCGCACCGCTACAGTTCTTTCTTGCAAATTTTATTTGTTATGCTGTCGCCAAATCGCCAATATCTATACGGAAGTTACTTCCAAAATTTTTTCTTTTTTGGTTTCTCAAGCGCTTCCGTAGTGTCCCTGTATAACGAGAAAAAATAAGTTGATTTTTGGCACCCAGTAGGGGCAAACGATTTTTTGCGTTTCCATTGGAGATTCTACTTTTAAGGCCTTTAGGATATCGAAGACGGCAATCGCACGCATTATGCCTATTTATTGTCATTAAAGCGATAAAGAGTTGCACGTGAAAGCCAAGTCAACATGACAATTTGCGTTTAAAGGAAAATTATAGCAATTGCAAGGAGAAATGTTAAACTTGTTAAAAACTGCTTTTATGCTTTTAGCCTAGATTGCTGTATTGCTTCCTAGCAAAGCAACCTGGAAAGAAGAATTGTTCCGTGTCTAGAAATGTTTCATTTTTTGTTTGTTTATCATATTACTTTTGGTTTAGTAAAACAAAGCCCTGCTGTTGGATTGCGTGTTTTTAGAGCACGTTTGTGCAAGTTTTGTAGCGTCCAGCCTTAAATCGGAATAACCAGACACTTTAGAACAGGGCTCAAGCCCCCCTTGACGGTTTCTAAAAAATCCGCGCCCCATTTTATTGCAAAATAAGAAAACAATAAACAAAACAACCATTTAGTTTCAATTAACTTTCATTAATGTTACGGATGCATTTGTTACGGATGCATTTGTTACGGATCATTAATGTTACGAGGCTTTGTAATTGAGCGGATAGCCTGCGCAACCACATGAAGGAGTAAAAAGGCGGATGACGGAGCATTGGCGGCGAAAGCGGCGTGAGCTGTCTGAAGATAAACGTTTAGCCAGGACACCACTGTGACTGGGGAAAGCGACCACTTGAGTGTGCTAAGGATTAACAATTCCTGGGATATGATTTCTTCCTCCGTGCAAGCTCCATCAGTGACGTAGGCACAATGATCATCGACCCTTACAGTCTATTTTAAAAAAACCTTTGAGTCAAGCGCCAAAGCGTCTCCAAGCTCTCATTATGCGCCTGAATCGTTACGATATTGTTTTTGAATATGTCCCAGGCACTGCATTAGTAATTGCTGCCACATTAAGTCGAGCCTACCCAGAATTGCTCGATCAACCAAACCGAATTGCACAAGTGGTTACAGAACCAATTCTAGATGAAATTCCTGATGAACGATTAAAAGAAATTAAGGATGCAATACAAAAGAATGAGGAATCTCAACACCTGCTCGAAGTCATCAAGAATGGGTGGCCAGACAACAAAGAATACGGGTGACAAATTGCACCAAGTAACAATTACCAAATGTATCCCGCAACTTATACGGGTATCAAATTGCACGAAGTAAAAATTACCAAAGGTATAACGAAACGTATACGGGCATTAAATTGCACGAAGTAAAAATTACCAAATGTAACTCGCAACGTATACGCATATCAAATTGCACGAAGTAAAAATTACCAAATGTATCTCGCAACTTATACGGCTGACAAATTGCACGAAGTAACAATTACCAAATGTATCTCGCAACTTATACGGGTATCACATTGCAAGAAATAAAAGTTACCAAATGTATCTCGCAATGTATACGGGTATCAAATTGCAACAATAATCTTCGTCGGACCTAGGTTGGCGCGCTAATTATAATCTTGCACGATTCGACGTTGGGCCTGCCAAAAATCACTAACACACAGCGTTTTTACGCGTTTGAGAAAAGGCTTAATTTTCTCAAATTTGAAACAGCAAACACAATATTTTACTGCAATAAAACGCTTTCACCACTTGACGCAGATGAGTCAAAATTCAAAAAATAGACTAGTCTGGCTTCATCTTGCGGTTCTTTACCTAAAACACTTTTTTAATCAAAATTATTGCAATACGTTTCTTTACTATCCCAAAAATTAAAATTGCAAAAGTTAAACGCTGTGCAATACAATGGCCTTTTGCGAGTTGCCCAGTTTAATTTCTAACTTGGAGTAGTGATTTGCAAGTTAATCTGAAAATGTTTACAAAATGCATAACCATTTTCCAGATACCATACTTTTTGGCAATTTGATAGCCGCATACATTGCGAGTTACATTTGGTAATTTTTATTTCGTGCAATTTGATACCTGCAACGTTGCGAGATACATTTGGTAATAGTTACTTCGTGCAATTTTTCACTCGTATAAGTTGCGAGATACATTTGGTAATTTTTACTTCGTGCAATTTGATATCCGTATACGTTGCGAGATACATTTGGTAATTTTCACTTCGTGCAATTTGATATCCGTATACGTTGCGAGATACATTTGGTAATTTTTTCTTGGATAACAAATGGCTACTGCCTTTAACCATTTGCTAAATAGAGTTAACAAATTGCTACAGTGTGAAAAAATTTGCTAAATAGGGTTAACATGTGGCTACTCATGGTAACTTTTTGCTATTTTACAAACGGCTACTGACTATAATCGTTTGCTAAATAGAGTTAACAAATTCCTACTAAGTGAAACCATTTGCTAAATAAGGTTAAAAATGGCTACTGCATGTATCCATTTGCTAAATAAGGTTAACAAATTGCTACTGAGTTTAACCTTTTTCTAAAAAGGGTTTGCAAATGGCTGCTGATTGTAACCATTTGCTAAATAGGGTTAACAAATGCCTACTGAGTGCAATCATTTTATAAATGAGGTTAGGGTTAGTTATAATTAGCACGGTTACAAACGTAAGTTTTGTAAGTTATCATTCGCAGGGGTAAAAATATGCACGAAGTTACTATTACCAAATGTATCTCCCAATGTATACGGGTATCAAATTGCACGAAGTAAAAATTACCAAATGTATCTCGCAACGTATACGGGCATTAAATTGCACGAAGTAAAAATTACCAAATGTATCTCGCAACGTATAAGCATATCAAATTGCACGAAGTAAAAATTACCAAATGTATCTCGCAACTTATACGAGTGAAAAATTGCACGAAGTAACTATTACCAAATGTATTTCGCAACGTTACAGGTATCAAATTGCACGAAATAAAAATTACCAAATGTAACACTGCAATATTTTACTGCAATTCGGAGAGGTTGATGAAATGCCTTGAAATAATCTCGGTCAGCTGATTGCCTGATATGATCAAAGTCTGGAGTTGAGTCAATTCGTGAAAAGCTCCTTCGCTCAACTCCGCGATGTTGTTGTTGGAAAGATCCAGAAACTCAAGGTGACTCAGAGGAGCAAAAACGTCCTCATTAATCCGAGTCAGTGAGTTTCCACTTAAATTGAGGACCCGGAGATTCGCTAAGCCTGAGCAGAAAACAGCGGAAAAGTTGAATTTTGTAGAAACCTTTTGTTTGATCACAGAGCCCGACCTGACATCAACCAACCTGCGAACGCATCGTTGTCCAAAGTCGCGTTTTTGTTCCGGGACAAAACGACCTCACCAAGTCTCATGCATTTCTTGAACGTGTTCGCTTCGATGATTGCAAGGTCGTTGTTGTCCGCGTTAAAAATCCTCAGCTTCGAGTAATGGCCCATGGTTGCTGTGAAGTTATCGAAATATCATTGATAAGTTTTTCAAGATAAGTCACTGATGCTTTACAAGCTCCCTGTGTACAATCTATGTCGAGACAGATGTTTACATCGAAGAGTTTACAAACTTCATGGAGCAATGAACTTATCACATGAAGTAGTTAAGTTTGTTTGCTAAGATTCGAGAATTGTGCAATAGACTTGTCATGTGGTACAAGCCCACGAACATTAACGACGTATTAAACCACATATTGGAAGCCCTTGATGCGTAACAAAACTTTCTAACGCGGAGGGAAAATAAAAAACGGAAAAAAATATTTTCGCAAAGAATACTCCAGTTTCACTTGATGGGTTTTACCTGGGTCAATAGACATCAGACAACTGCTGTTGAAATGCATGATCTTTGCGCTGCTAGGTGGAGCCTGGGACTTGATGAACTTGCTCGTGTACTGGTCCATTGGATGGGGCACGGCGACCAGGTTGGAGTCGTCACACCACATGCTCATATCTCGCCAGTTCACAGAGCAACTAAAGAAGAAAAAATGGGTTGGTTTCCATCACAGCAATTAGATGTATTAATATTATGACATTTTATGACGAAACTATGGTCATTATTTTAGATGAGAGATGACGACCACAGTAAAGTGAGCCAATACAAACATCGCAGCTTCGTAGTATTCATTGTCGTCGTAACTTAGAAATGATTGATCAAGTTTAACTCAAGCAAATATAAATCAGCAGTTTATGATTCAAAGGTGTTTTGCAAAGCAATCCCGATGCTGATTGGTTGCAATAACCAGGATGATTTACGAACAAACAAACAACTTTTCTCACTATTTGTAACTTTTGCCCTCTGCGCATCTCACTGGAGCTTGGATGCTGAAATGGACGAACCAGACTTCCAACACCACCGTGGCTAGCACGTGCTTTAGGATGACAATCTTGCAAATCACGTCACAGCGCATTCTTCCGAACCAGCCCTGTTTATAACTCGGTGCTGTAAAACTCTACACTTATTGTTCCAACTAGCCATTAAAAAACTAACATGATTCTACGTCATTGCCGTTAAAATGTGGTTGATAATGTGTAAAACACTAAACTTCCTTTCTTATCATTACACCGAATCAGGCAACCAGTTTTCTATCTTTCTGTTCTTTGTATATCCTGTTTCAGAGCTGAGCATAGCTGGGCATTAGACAAGTCACTTTCTGAGGCTTGCCAGCTAAGTTGGGTGCAATGCTGAAATGAAACCACGAAACTCGTAAACAACCTTACGCTTTTTTATTTGTTTCAATTGCCAGTATCTCTCTTGGGAAATTTGGAAAAGCACGCTTACATATTTTCTTCCTTCTATGTTTCGCATGAAAACATATTCCGGCGTTGTAATCTGTAGCCTGTAGGTAATCTCAAAGTGATGAGCCAGTTTTGAATAGGGTTAAAGTTTTGGTGATGTATACCAAGGCAGCTCATAAACAATAACAACTTAAAGTATTTTAACGTCTCACACTGTAACCAAAACTTAATCAAAAAACCTTAAAATCATATGCTGCTAACATGTGTCTTAATTCAATTCGTTGATTACTGTATAAGCATTGGTAGCTTATATAGTTAATGAATAAAGTTATTATCATTCGGGTGATTTCTTGATTTATCGCTTTTATAAAACCAAAATATGCGGCACACTTTTTTCGTAAAAAGACCTAAAAAAAAAGTAATAAATTTTTTTCTTGTAGATATTCAATAAAACGTTGCTGAAAATTGTCGCCAAATAAAGGAATTAACATGCAAACCCGGGTATAGCCATGTTTGAAGAGGCGCAAAATTTCATTCAATTGTCTAAGACCAAAAGCATGACATGCGTTACTATCATATAGCTGTTGTACATGTCTTTGTTATTTCAGCACTATTTAGTTTTAGTGTAAAGTTTGTGTAATGCACAATATATATAATTCAGGACATATAGCAATGAAAACCCATTAACTAAAATACGGTACAATGGAGCAAACTCAGCAAAGTACCGCTAAAAGTAAATGACGCGAAGCGAGCTTGAGCTGACAATTAAAATATTTGCATCTGCACAAGCCAAAGCTTTTTTTATGAATGTAGGCCGGCCGCATTTTTGCTTTTTTTTAGTTTGGCCGTAAGCTTAGGACGTTAACATAATATGCAAAACCTAATAAAACTCAGGAAAACATACAAGAAAACAGAAAATTAAAGATTTCTGACCACCGAAATATGACCAGATCAAAATCCGCTCTGAGTTTTTCATACTTTAAAACGATCTGTCAGGATCGTCATTCCGTGACCATCAAATGAATCTTACGGTTGCCACTTGAACATAAAACTAATGGTGAGGCAAAACAGACACAGCAAGCGATCAGATAAAACCTCAAGCAACCTGCTGGGCCATTCCCGATTCAATCGCCTAATATTTCAACCAGAACCCAATTTAGCCAGTATCATTTCATCATCCACTTATGAAATATCGCTGCTGTAGCGTTTCGTTGACAAATAGTAATGGAATCTTTGTACTTGAAATGAAACTTTGTATCGTGAATACAAAGTTTACACGGCAAAAACATAACTTTGCCTGTACAACAGGTCATACTCATGTCAATCAAGAAACGTGATACCGAAAAAATAATTAATAGTCTCGCGCTGAGAAATCATCAAGGAAAAGTATGGTCATATTTCTCTTCTCGCCCAGTGTTGTGAGCACAAGTTTCACGCTGGTCTTCAGGGAAATAAAATTCTTTTCAACATACCAATACGTCATTTCAATAAATAGATTTTGAGTTCGTTTTTGTTTTCAACACATCCTGTTACACTAAAGAATTCAAAAAATGCTTAATAACGTAAGATTTTTCCGTAATCTGTTTGCATTTTACAGTAAAACCTGTATGCAATATTGCATCTATGATGACGGCGCATGATGTGCCATACAGATTGATTTAAAGCATATTTCCTGTCTTTGCAAATCTGCTCAAAGAAGCTAAAGCATTGTGTGTCAAATGACAACCTGCTTCCTGTTTATCGTATTAGTTCGTGATTCAATATTGCGCAGTCACTTGCAATATTTATTCCTAATTCACCCCCCATCTTTACATGTATAGTTTTATTAAGCTCATTGCTAATTCCCAACCAAAATTACACTTGAGCATATTACATATTACACTTGAGCAATGGCATTGCTGAAGTGTACGGCTAAACTTATGTTTAATCGTAACTAGCGTACAGGTGAGTGACATAGTGAAAAACTAGGCCATCTCTTATCAACACAATAACACCGGCTTACCAGCAGTAATATATAACTGGTAATTTCAATCCAGAAAATTCGCATACCATTACTTTCTGCGAGTCGACAGAAGTTTGACAGCATTGTGTAACCTAGAGCTGCCCTGTTTTTCACTTACGTTACAGTAGCTAATGATGGTTATGATGCGTTATTTCAGGCCCACTCGAGAACATAAGAAAAGGAACATGCTAACGCGTCAAAATCGGCACCTGAAAGCCCAATAGAACGCATATGAAGTTAACAACGCTACAAGATCATTATGAACAAATACAAATACCAAAAATTTGCACGGTTATTATTAACATTTGCACTAATTTATGATTGAAACCAACGGTAAGTATTCCAAGCTAACAGGAAATCTTATTTAGCCCACTTTTCAAGTTAATAAACAAAAGTATGTTCAACCAACTAATGTTTTATTTTAACTAATTTCAGGTAACTTTTTCGAGCTCTACGGTGTGATTTTAATGAAATAAACTAGTGATTTAAACAGTGACGAAATGTCACCATCTAAATATTAATGTGGTGCTTATCGCGGTAACAGCAACTATTAAGCCGGTAACTCCGACTGTGTCAAGTGGCTCAATATATTACGTGACTCCAATGAGATTAAGCCACTTGTTTTGCACTTGTAACGAAGTAAACGCCAATCACATCGTACACTGGGTTTTATTTAGCCATAATTGTTTCCAATGCCTCGGTGGTGCGTATAGTTAGCCATAAAAAGGCGTTGCGAACTGTATGTAGGCAGGTTTATGGTATTTGGGCCAAAATAAAACGTGGGAAGTGTTTTTTTGGACGAAAGTGGCATTTTATTAGTCAATGATGAAAATTGTGGACTAATATCAGTCACTATTTTTTCCTGTGAGCTGGAACAGTGGTAAAATCCACTACAAACAATTATTAAATGCATTAGGACTAGACTTCAAATTTTTCACTAATAAGCTTAACATTCAAGCAAAAAATGATGAAAGGTTGTCGCGAGCAGAAAATTTTAAAGTTAAAAAAGCAAACAGAAAAAGGAAATTTATCCAAAAAAATCAAACTGAAATGGCCAAAAAGAATCAGTGTGGTGATTATTAATTATCAGCCAGGCAACTATTAAAAGGTAGCTGAATCTAATACACAGCTTCATATAGAAAATTTTTGCATCTTACTACATGTATTGTATTTATCTTTTTTTAAATGCGATTTTCTCGAATTGAATATTTTCTGCACTAAAAATAGCTCTACTCAAAAACTAGTGATTGGATTTGTCCAAAATTTCACAGATATTCTCTATGGGTCATGTTCTTCAAATTTACGCAGTGATTTTAAATTTCTATAAGTGGTTTGGGTGTAACACTCTAAATTGTTTCCAAATTCATACGCATCTGAGACCCTAATTCAATGGGAAAGTGCCGATTTTTTGTTAGAATGAGTTAGGCAAATGTATGTCATTATTTTATAGACTAATGTTGGGGCTTTCTATAAGTGGTGTTAGTTCTACAAAATTTTGTTTTGTTTTTGTGCAGAGTGATTGGAAATGTTTTACATACAAATGTTTTGAAACGCTTGTAATTAGCTGAATGTTGCTTTTACAAAGTCAGTGTAAAGTTCTTTAGATAGAGATTTTCAATACCTTTCTGGGAATATACACATATTGAGGGGGTTGAATCAAAACTGTTTAGCAGAAGATAGTAACTTGCGATATATGCTCTAAAGGTGTTGTGACATCTTAATTGAATAAAAATTACGTTGATTTATTCGATTATTCAAAGTTTTTAAACGATGCTTAAAAAAAACAAACAATAAATAAAAAATAGATAATGATTGAATAATGCGTATAAGAATGTCGTTCATTTTTTTCCGTAAACTTCACAGAACTAAAAGTAGGACGTATGGTAGAACAAAGAACATGATCCCAGGGATCCGTAGGCAGAAAAGAGTGGCAAAGCACTAAAACATAAAAAGAAATACAATTGTGCTATAAGTGGTAGGTTAGTACGGTAGCCTGTAAAGGCCACAACAATTATAATTTGGGTTCCACAAAATATTTATGATCACCACAAAAATATTTCACGTTAGCGCAAAATATTTATGATCACCACAAAAATATTTCACGTTAGCGCAAAATATTTATGATCACCACAAAATATATATTTTTTCTCATCAAAATATTTTAGAAATTCACAATATATATTTTGTCTCCCTCTAAAATTCTTTTGTGCTTTCAAATTATTTTGTGCGTTGAAAATATATTGCGACTTCGAAATATTTTGCGACTGCAAAATATATTTCGCTGTGAAACTTCCACTACCACCACAAATATAAATTCATCGCACAATATTCCAGAATCGCATCGCAACATTTCAAAATGTGTGCTTACCGTATGGTAGGCGTAGTTGATGAGGTCTTCGGGAAAGGAATAAGGTTACCGGTCACAGCCACAAATAGTGAGAGATAGTAAGCTTTTGCAAGCCTTAGCAAGCTTAGGTGTAGGCTACACGTTAAACATTGTAAGGTCTTTTGCAAGTTCAGTATGCAAACAAATTGTCTAGGGCTTGGCTGTATAGGTTAGGCCTACCGAATGTAAGGTGTAGGGCTATAGGCTATGTTGTTTTTTTGTCGCGAAAACATTACAATAATTTTTTCTTGTTTACTATAGGACAGGCCAAAGCTGTTCATAACAGCAAAAATTTCAACTAACTTTTTCAGAAATTTGTTTTATAAAATGAAGTGTACCTTCTTAGTGTGAGAGCTGATCTTCATTGCAATGAATTGTGTTGAGTGCCATAATGAAATACCTGACATTTTTATGATATGTTCACACTGTGGTCACGGTGAGTAGCGTACCTTTCAAGTGAAGATATAAATATTTTAATGAAAATTTGGCTGTAGACTAACATATTTTTTGTTTTCTTTTTCACACCAACAAGAAATGTTTTACCTAAATCGACTATGTGTCTGTGTATTATTATTAATAACTAATTATTATTTAGTAAAAGATATATGATACAACGTGCCAAGTCATGTCTCAAAAGTCCACCTGTTGTTTTTATGTTTTGCAGCTACTACTTTGGATCAAGATCAAATAATATCTGAATATTTCCATTCAGGATATGAGTATGGAGAAATTTTACAATTGCTACACAGTCGTCATAACTACGAAGAAAATGTGGCAGGAAAAAATACATCGCCGTTTTATTTCAGGCAGAAAAACGTATCGAGGAGTTGTTAGATGGACCGTCTTCTTTTGGTGGATATCGGTCAGTTTGGCACACATTACAAACGGAAGGTTTAAGAGTACCAAGGTTGTATGTAGCTGATGTACTACGTAATATTGATCCGAATGGGTGTGAGGCTCGAAGAGCTCACCGTTTAAGGCGAAGAGAGTATCACAACCGTGGCCTAAACTATGCAGGGCACACAGATGGTTAAGACAAGCTGAAACCATTCGGATTTTCTATACATGGTGCAATTGATGGATTTAGTCGAAAAGTGCTGTGGCTTAATGTTACACGATCAAACAAATGTCCACATGTTGTCGCTAATATGTATATAAGTATAGCAATGGCTTTTTTATTAACAATTATCATTGCTTGTGTTAATGTGCTGTTTTTGACCATCTTGCTCTACAAACTTATGTGGCAGTATTTGCTTTTCTTGGTAAACGTTTAGGGACAAATTCATAGAGCTAGAGCTAGAGCTAGAGCTAGAGCTAGAGCTAGAGCATTCAGCTAGAGCATTCAGCTAGAGCATTCAGCTAGAGCATTCAGCTAGAGCATTCAGCTAGAGCTAGAGCACATGTAAAATATTCATCTAACTTAGACGTTTGAGGAACTATATGAACTTAATAACCAACAATTAAACATCCCGTATTAAGACGTATGTCTTAATACAAAGCAGTTTTAATAAATGTCTTAATTTCTGATTTAAGTAATACTGCAACCCCGAAGCAAGTGTGATTGGGCAGCATTAACTTCAATAACAATCGAGTTTTGCGCGGCTGTCATAAAATACTAGGTGCATTTTTTCGTTGTTTAGTCTTCTGAATATTAGCAAACTTGCTAAGTTGCTCAGGAAAATTTGTTTGGCTTGATTGAATGTATTAATAGCCTTTTAGTTTATTGATGTTAAAAGCCAATTTCTTTTTTTGATGTTAAAAGCCAATTTATTGGCAAAAAGAGCCAATTTCTTTTTGGCAGGGAAGGACATGACCAATATGTGAGCTTCTTTGTTTGCTTCAATAAGTCTTCGTTTAATTGCCGTAACATACCTGAAAAAGCGCATTTTATTTAATGTGTTTCACGGTCAACAAATTGAATTTTCCGTGACAGGTTTGATAAACCTTTAGCAAGGGCTTGTACTGTAATTTTTGTGTATGATAGTATCTAACCACGCTGTGACAATTAATGAATGAAATAAAGACAAGACCCTATCTTAGAGCATAATCGCGTACGGAGGTCCTGCCTTTGCACCAGATCGTAATTGGCATAGCAAAAGCCCATTCTGATCATAGCTTCGCGTGACGAAGTTTATGCGACAATTAAGTCGAATTATTACGACTCTCAAAATAAAATACAGCAGGCACCGTCGCATTAATATTTAAAATGATATAAGCAAGTGCATAAGCAATCCCGAGAATAATGAAACCAATTTTATTGTGAACAGGCGCCCTGCCTTCTGTCTTTCGTAACATCTTTAACATATTGTCGAAAGTGAAATATTAATTGATAGAAAGCGGCGGCGTGCGCCGGTCGTGCGCAGCGCCTTACACTATTTCCATGGCGGTTGTGAGCTTGGCGGCCATATTAATAATGCATGTGGTGATGAATTTGATAAACTTGCACATTTTATTTTGACTTACGCACTTAACGGTTACGCAAGCAGTAAAATCTTATATGCAGATTGACTTGAAATGAATTTTGTTTCATAAAATCAATACGCTGAGCTTACTTCCATTGTGGATCATTGTTACAAACAGTAAAAGCTTGTTATACTCAACTTGGTTTAATAAGAAATTTCGCATAACACCAGCAGCTTTATCAGTCCTGGCGAATCGTCTGTTAAACTGTATTTAAATAATTACCGATACCTCAAAGTTCTTTAACTAACTATTTAAATAATTAAATTATTTTGATTAACTCAAGAACTCGCTTCGAGGCTGTCACGGCCTTGCATACAGCTAAAAGATTCACGTTACAGTAGAAAGGATCAAGTGTAATGTTAACAATTAAAGCTCTTTTTAATCAAAATAAGATAAAAGCAGTTTGACCAACAAGGTGGATCTCGGTAGGTACTTCATGGTAATCAGGGCTAGACTAGGCCAAGGGTAGGTTACTATGACACAAACGGCTATAACATCTGGGTGTTTTACAGGTGCTATGTTTTTTGTTTTATGCGTTATTGCCGTAACTTTGATATTTTATTAACAAGTAATATTTGACATTGGTTGATAACACAGACTTGCTTCGTTGTTACACAGTTTATACCGCGTATGATAATTAAAAGGGTGTGTTTGAAGATACTTGCTTCAGTAGTTTATTTTGGACACACAAACTAATAAGGCATAAGAGACGCTCAACTAGGCCTTTCTTGTCAGTGTCAAATGGAATGAACACGACAGTTTATTGGGCATGTCGAGAGCAGCACTCTTTCTCTTTAGTTGTGCCTTCGTCACTATTTGATGCTTGTCAGTCTATATGAAGCTTATTTGTAACGGCATTTTGTAGTCATTGTTGATTGTTTTTTCTTTCAACCCCTATTGCTAATTGTTGTTGTATTATTCTTTTTTTTAATTTTTGTGGTATGTCGCCCGAATTTGGGACGGTTCATCAGGATCATATGTTCGTCACTGATCACAGTACAATGCAAAAGGATTTGTTGAAGTTGCTTTGGTCGTAGCTATATAATTTCAGCTATATAATTCACGTTTGTGGAGCTTTCTACATTATTAAAGTTGTAATTATATATTGTTTACGCATTTTTATTTTAAATCAGGTTATGAGTTGATTTTATTGACAGAATGACAATGTTGACATGACCACCTGAAATGTTTCGGAATTTCCATCCAAATCAGTTCTTTTGCTTTTGTTATATAGTTTATTTCGTATTTACCAAATACGCATAAAATAGTCAGCAATATATAAACTACAGTGTTATGGCATAGACAATAGAATTAAATAAAGGTTTGCTAATAATGTAGCATATTCAGTCCATGCAGCTTTCCTGTCCACGGGGGTAACACTATCAAATGAAGAAATATAAGTTCACAATCCATTGGCCTTGCGCGACTTTTATAAGGCTGCCATCGTTATAATGATCGGTTTGCTGACATTAACAAATTAAAACATAAAATAGAAGAATATTAAAGAAGAAAAATATAAACGAAAGATCGTAGAAATGAACTTACTCGAGCACAAATCATTTATTCATTTTGTCAAAAGACTCTGTTTTAAATTTGACCAATTGGACAGTCTTCCAGGAGTTGTGTTGCAGATAAACAGAACGATATTCCCTTTAGATCAAAGATTGCCTTTTAGGAGCAAGTTACTTGTCCTTGTTAAACGAAGCGACACTCATAAAGCGCATAAAGTCGCTAAATTTGTGATCGTCAGTGGCGGCAGGTCGAATACCGGCAGCTGCGGCGGCGGTAAGAGAAGGCATAAATGAAGACGATCCGTAAGGAGAAACTCCGCCAAAGAGTCCTCGGATGGCGGGATGTTGGCCGTAAGATGATGGAAATGGGGAAAGATTTCCAAAGCACAACATCGGCATCTGTCCCGGCAATGGATAACGTGATCTTATTGAGGAATTGCTGAATTGGCCCAGCTTAAACGCCCCATTAAAGTTAGTCGCTGGAATTTTTCCTGCAGTGTGCACTGAAAAGGAGTTGCCTGCTAGCGAACCGTTTACAAAAGGATAAAATGCGGTTCGAGCATCCAGTGCCGGTGCACCCATTGAACCCTGTTGGAACTTGTAGGCTTGCGACAAATCACCGATGGGAGGTGTGCCTGGTGATATTGCGTCACCGTCAACGGTTGGATGAGGGCTCGTGTTGCAGCTTCCTGCTATAAAAGAAGGAAAAAATATTAATATTATTACCCTCTATCAATCTTTATGGCGCAATGTTGCTATTTTTAGGACAAAACATACCGCTTTGTTGAGATAGGTTAATGGGATCTCGTGCGCTATCACGTGTGTAATTTAACTGAACATGAGAATTTGTTGCGTTGTCTCTCGGTGATCCCAAATGTGGTGAAGTTTTTGCAATTTCATCTTCAAATTTTAACACCTGTAGGATGATGAAACATATGACTTATAAATGTTTGAAAAAAAACAAAGAAAATATTGAATTTTGAAGGTAGTGCGCAACAATTTACACGTAGTTTCGTGCTAATTTTTACTACCCACATTCGATGCTAGAAATATACTGTAATTACCTTTTGTATTGCTTTCACCACATCGCCGTTGCAGTTTTTTAAAATTGAAGACAATTGCGACGCGTTGTGTTTGGGAAAAACTCCACATAACATCTCAAACCCGCCACTGTATGAAAAAACACGATAGATTTTCTTGGTTTCTTTTTATTTAGATTTATTATAATTATAACTTACAGCGAATTATATGGACTTAATATTTACAGATTAACTTGACTTTATACAGTAATTTAGTTAATTGAAATTACCTTGTTGCGTCTTGGTTTTGCGTTTGTGTTAGCTGGCTTGAATCGTATAGCTGATTTTCGGCTACGTCACTGGCCTGGTCAGCTGAGTCAGTTCGTGACAGAAGGGAATGCTTTTCTGGCGATTCGTCGATATCCAATGCAGGCCACTGACTCGCGTGAGGTTTTTCAGGACTGTATCGACTTTCATTGTACGCCGGTGAGCTGTTTTCACTCATACCAGAAGGGGGACTCTTCCTAGGGTCGTCCGATCGCGGTGAGCGAGTGACGTCGGACTTTCTCTCCGTGTCGCCATTTTGATCGCTGTCCGAATGAACAGATTTGGCCGAGCTGTTGTCCAAGTGCGGTTGTTGCTGATGTACCGGTGATGACGACACGAAACCGTAACTTCCATTGCAATCATTTGAGATATAATCGTCGTATCTCGCACGTTTCGCGCCTACGAACGTACGTATTGTGATGACTTTTAAAAAACAACGCGTTTAAGGTTCAAGTCATATCTTACAGTTACAAAAACTGACCAGGGAAGTTGAATACCACGCAAAGACGACGCACCTGATGATGATAACGGGTCGCTGTTGGCTTTGTTGTGAATTTCATTTTCAATAAAGTCTTTTTTCGGCGATCGTTCAATATTTGCAATGCGTTGCGCGTTCAAGGGCGAAAAACTCTGGGTAGCTCCGTAGAGCAGTTGCAGTTCTCGTGTGTTATTTTCCTCTTGGGCTTGCTGACGTCTTAAAGCAACCTATATTAGAGTAATATTAATTAAAAGATGAAACAATTTCTGTTTAAAAAAAATTTCCATATTTAAAGAATACGCTATTAAGAACAAACTTTTGAACTTTTGCTGTACATCAATTATAATTATTTATTTTGATTTAGACAGATTTTAAAACAGCGGATATAAAATATTCCTAAATTTCTTTTTGTTTTTATTCATAGTTCTACTTTGAATGTAATCTTCATAAGCAACCGTGTATATCCTACTTTGCAAATTTTTTTATTTGGTTTACTTGACACTGTGGGTATTACCTGCGCTGCCATTACTCTTTGTCTTTCAGCAATCAAAGTGCACTTTGCACAGAGGCAGTCTTTCCAACGACAATATCGTTTGTGACCCTTCAAAGCGCTCACTACGCCATGGTTTCTGCATCTTGTACATTTCGGCGTTCTTGGGTATTTGTCCGTAGCCCGAAGAAGTAGTGCTGCGGCTGCCGGATTTGAGACCGCTTGAGACAGGTTGACGTAGTCATGGGGAGACGATGGTATGTGATGCAAAGCTGTTGCTTTCATTCTTTTTTAGACGTTTTTAGAAACAACTGTAGCAAAATAAATCTATGTATGGAAAATATTTTTTTGTTAGACTAATATAAATTCATATATAAGACACGTTTTAACATTATGTAACAAGTAATTTAAACGTAACTTTTAGATTAATATGTTATGCTCAGTGATATACCATCCTTACAAATAATGCTTTCTGCAAAAATTTCTTGATCGCTTTTTAAATAAGAATAAAATTTTTAACAAATTTTTCCAAATTTACTATCCTTTAACTGAACTCGTTTACGAATATATGATGGCGAATTCGCGACGAATAAATGATTTCAATTTTTTCGTTCTACATGCAAAAATACCCAAAATTTTAAAAACTGTTCTCTGCACCCACTCATACTGAAAACCTTGTCATTACAATACTGCTTCTTGGTCTTGTTCTCTGACAAAATGCCGTCCAAAATTCTTAATAGACATGTTATATCCCTCGACAACAAATTAGTGGTTCGCGCATAAATAGTAATTGCCTTGCTGTTAGCGCTTTTTTCTACCAGTTTTTTGTCACTTTTTCTCTCGTTTTAGGACGAGCTTTGAATTTCTCTCGCGCGGTTATTGGTGACGGAATTGTTTTATTGAGTTTCTTTTTTCAGTCATCGCGCTGGGACAAAAATTATACAAAAAAGCTTATTGCTCTGGCAACTGGTTTTAAAATCGTGTAAATATTTCTATGACATGTTTGCCAAAACAAAAACTAACAACTTAATTAACTGCACACCACAAAAATTTTCGGTCACATAAGATTTCGTATATATCAGCTCACCACAACAACGTTGTTTTGAGATGCGCCCGACGCATGATCACCAACCTCAACTGCACCGATGGGTGAGGAACCGCAGGAAATTATATATATATGGTATATAATTGTTTTGCCCCTCAGTTAGCAAATAAACCATTAGCACGTGTAAAGCTATCGACTAATTGTTTCCACTTCCCATAATGTTATGGGGCGTGTGGATCTTTAAGAAAAACATCGTCCAGAACAAAGAACCTGTTTAGACAATGGTCTCCATAGGACCGGACACAAATTAAATGAACAATGGAAGTAATGGGAAAATAGCTTGTTTTGATGTAAAACAAACTTGATTTTGAAAGGTATGTAAATATGACAATAGATTATTTTGTTTAACTTTGTATTTCTAATTGTTGGGAAATATTTTGACAATTACTTCGAGCAAGAGAAGTCAGAAAACGACACAATGGACCCAAAAATAAGCCGATTTTCACATACACACATAAAGCATCACCAACACAAAATTGCTATTTCTTTGCGAATAATAAAGTATTTCTGTTTAGAATTGGCAGATTACTCTGATTTAATCAGTCCACCAATCTAGGAAGTATTATGCGATCTAGCTAGATCACAAAGTGTTCTTTTAACTTAGACGTTATACAATGACATATAATGTCAATAGCGCTGTTTGCAATTGTTTGCTTAATCGTTGAATCAAATCCTTTTGCAAATACGGTATACGCTCAACATCAAGCTAATGGATATTGAATCTACTTTCATACATTTCCCCTTATAATATCTGTTGTATTGATTACTAAACTAGGCAAACACAGGAGTCAACGTCGTATCTATCACTTACAAAAGAACGGTGCTGGTCAAAAGTATTAGAATCTATGAGCATTGGTACCGGAGACAACCCTTTGACGTATAGCACGTGAAAAGTGTGCTTTTCTCAGGTCAAAAGTTCACTTTGTGTCCTTTGTGTAAGAAGAATCCTTTGTGTAAGAAATTATCCATAAAGCTACTATAGTATGAGATTTGCAAACATCGCCCATTGCATATAAGTCATACATCATCCATCCCAAATGATACATCCCAATGTGATAATCGATCAACGCTCTTAAGTTTGAGACATTAAAATCGCCTGAAAGTTTCCATTCATTGTCAGCCGTGCGATTCGAAATGAATCAGAGTTTTTTACTTCTTCTTTGTATGTTGAAAGTGTCACGACTATCAGCAAATATTTAAACAGATGAATGCAGGAAAGCGTAATCTGGACCAAATCAGGCAAAAATTTCTTCCATCATTTTCTTGGGCAAACTTTTAACCTTTTCTTTGCCGATACTTACAACGATTCATGTTTTTTGGTAACATTTACCTAAACGTGATGAATTATTTTTTTGGGTTTAGATAGTAGAGTCATTACTCAAGGCAAACTCAGCCTTCTTGTGACCAAAATACCAAAGACCAAAACCGCAACCACGTTTCCAATGTAGCGACTGTTTGAATCTACACTCTTGAATTATATAAACAACAATAATGAAATAATGGTCAAACATGTACTGAAATTGTAAAGGAGAAAGTGAACCCAGATGGCGTTGCGTTGTCATTTAAGCGTTTAATCCCTAAATAGTTGTTTGTCTAATCGTGTGTGGTAATTTGACTCACTTGGTTAGTTAGAATGTAAAGTCATTATTGGGTGGTCGGTTTTTCGCCTCCAAACGTAAACCAATATCTCAAATCGTGTATACTGTTACCGTTAAGTCTTGTGATGATAAACAGTTTCAAACGTTTCAAAGCTATTTGAATGTAACGCTATTTGAGCGTGATGTTAATTGACCGTGGGATAGAGAAGACGCTATGATCGAAAACGTTATAAATTACACCATGGTGAGTTTAGAACTGAAGAAACAAAGATCGGCGGCCTAGAAGGTTAATGATGCATACTTGCTGTATTGTCAAGAAAACGTTCCTCAATGAGCTTGATTGAGGCGCGAGTACCAAAATGCGCGTTATTACGTAAGAGTTCAAATACAGTGCGATGTGCGATATTACCTAAGAGTCAAATACGAGTTTCTCCGTTTTAAAAGTGCAACTGTTCCACGTAATGCGACCGTGGCCAATCAAGCCTTCCCCGGTTAATATAACTGCAAAATTCGCATCTTTTTTGTGACTTCATTGTGGTCTGTCATGCGTGATGCCGCACAATGGAGTTGACGACGTGTAACGACCTCACGACCTCAGCGCAGTTGGAAAGTAACAAGTCAATAGTTACCTTTATACGGTTTCCAGAATGGACGCGAAGCTACAGAATCAATGGAAACATCCAAATCGGCAACGGCTGCATTATGGGTCCGCGAAGGTTTCCCCTTCGCGCGTTTCCAGATTTCTGTCGAGTTTTCCCACCAAACACGCGATCGATCGTTTTCGCTCGTTTTGGGGTAAAAATAGATGCCAGTTCCCATTTGAAAATGAACTGTGGGGAAAAAATGACGACCAATGAACCAATGTCTAGAAATAGGTTACTAGGTTTGATAAAACCATAAATTTTACAAAAGAAATGAGAAAAATAAAGTTAGGCGTAAAGTTAATTCACCGTGGGTTATAGACCTAACGATCAAAAATGTTATCAATCATACCATGGTGAGTTTAGAACTAAAGAAACTAAGAAAGGTGCCCTAGAAAGGGATTGATGCAAAGTCTTATAAAACTAACACAACTCGAAAGCTTTGTTTAACTTTTCACCCAATTTTACAAAAGGCATTTGGTAAAACGTCAGTCAACACAGTCACAGGCTAATATGCCACAAACGCATGTTATGCATGAGACAAAATTGGCATTGATAAGGTCGGGATAGGTAGGTAGGTTATGGATAACATTTTAAATGCCGTTTGATATTTGGAAACCTGCTCTAAATAACTTCATGTAAAAACTCATTTTAGTACATCAGACTTGTCTTCGCTCGAATCTGACGATTCAGATTCACTTGCCTGCTGAACACTGGCTATTGCAGCATTTACTGTTGCGTCGATTTCAATGTCAGAATCCTCTTCATACGAGCAGTCTGACAGAATATTTTGCAACATTTCTAATCCACGAATTGCTGTAAATCTTTGCCTAGACATTTTGCAAATGTTTTTGTTTTCAGAAGTAGCCTACTATGATACTGACTCCGATGAAAATCTCAAGAAAATTTAGATAAACATCAAACACTTCCCTTTAGTAAAGTTACTACTAAACTACCACAATAGATAAGGGTAAGCTAAGGTTTTCACAACATTTACCTTGAACTAGTTTACCAAGGCAAAAGCTCAATTCTTTAGTGTATTTACTTTACTGACTCTAGAAATCCAACGTGATATTCGTGTGTTGCATTTCATCTACAAACCTAATAAGAAGTCACAATGAGTCAATTGAAGGAATAACAATTGGGTGATAATTAATAATTGACGCGCTGTGACATTTCATTTTACTTGTTTAAATACAGACACTCAGTAGGCATTTGTTAACCCTATTTAGCAAATGGTTACAATCAGCAGCTATTTGCTAACTCTATTTAGAAAAAGGTTAAACTCAGTAGCAATATGTTAACGCTATTTAGTAAATGGTTACATACAGTAGCCATTTTTAACCCTATTTAGCAAATGGTTTCACTCAGTAGGAATTTGTTAACTCTGTTTAGCAAATGTTTAAAATCAGTAGCCATTTGTTAACCCTATTTAGCAAACGGTTTTAGTCAGTAGCCATTTGTAAAATAGCAATAGGTTACCATGAGTAGCCACATGTTAACCCTATTTAGCAAATGGTTTCACTCAGTAGCAATTTGTTAACTCTATTTAGAAAATGGTTAAAGGCAGTAGCCATTTGTTAACCCTATTTAGCAAACGTTTAAAGTCAGTAGCCATTTGTAAAATAGCCAAAGGTTACCATGAGTAGTGACATGTTAACCCTATTTAGCAAATGGTTACAATGAGTAGCCACATGCACATGATGTTAACCCTATTTAGCAAAAGTTTACAATCAGTAGCAATTTGTTAACCCTATTTAGCAAATGGCAAATTTAGCAAGGGTATTTATCGAATTTCTTCAGTTCTAAACTCACCACCTTAAAGTTGATAACGTTTTAGATCAGTACGTTTTCCTGTACCCCATTATGAATCAACTTTTCGCTCAACTTTGCTCCTTTCTTTCGTCTTCTTCTTCGTGTCGAGTAGATGGTTTCTTGCTAAAGAACGCAACAGAAGAAAACTGCTAAGGAACGCAACAGAAGCTGTTTTAGCCTGCCTGCAAAATAATAACAGCCAATGTCGGAGGTTTTCATTCGTTTGCCGTGGTAAATCGCAACCACTGTTATGGAACAACAACAAAGTATGTCTTGTACAAAATGACGAATACAAAACGCTTTGCAAACAGACTGTTTAGAAACATATTGGATGAATAATTATGTTAACTGCTGTTTAATATTCTAAAATCTAAAAGAACCTATTTACTTTAGATGCGTTAAAATGTTTATGTATTAGTGAAAAAAAAGCAATAAAGTTTATTCCTTTATATGCATAGGCTTTGTGGTGCAGTATTGTGTGAGATATGGCAACGAACTATGTGTATTTTATAGCGATTAAATGTCAATGTTTATCGAGATAGTATGTGTAAATAGGATTTATTCATGTAAATATTTTGTATTTCATGTAAATCATGTAAGTTCAATCCCGAAGCGTGGATTTCCCATCTTGAACATAAATTTTCCCTTTATCAAATCACTTCAAAAACTAATCGTCACTTGTTAGCGGTAGAGGCAATTCCGGCGACAGACCTCGGGCTACTTTGTTTACCTTCTGCGTAGGCTCATACGTGTTACGACATAATAATCAATGAAATCTTGAAAAACTTTGATAAACGTGAGGACTGAGGATCATTTAGAGTTTTTGTTGGCTGATCTGACACTTCATGTTCTATCTTCCAAAGATTTAATGCGCGAATTAATGAGTGCAATAGGTCAAGAGAGTCTTACTCCACCAGTTAATAAACGAATTTGTGCTAAATTTCTTAAGTGGTCACCACCAGACGTCGCAATTTCTTACCCACTACAGCCACAAATACAACAAATTCAAGTGTCTAAACCACCTCATTACCCACGATCTAACGCTAACAATGGAACAAAGAGTTCCGGACAAACAAATACTAATTTCACAAATCATAATTCACCAAACCAACGCGATTAATTTAACTAAACATGGCAACAACGAGCACCACACACAAACATTGGCCAGTTGCACAAATAATACAGCAAGTGGTAATTTATGACACAGTGATAATTTATCATATTCATCACCCACCTTTCAGAAACCAGGCCATCAACGCAGCAATTACCCTTGCGCAAAATCATTCGCGGGCAACAAAAAACTTTCGGCGATCTACGCTAGATTAACCCGGTTAGCCCCGTCGATAGCACCTACTTCCAAAAGAGACTGTCCCTTGTTAACTGTTTATGATCACGCCAATTGAATTCTTTTTTATGTAGATAGCGCTGCAGAAACTTCTCTTTCGTCGGCTAGTTTAGCTCACATATCAAACCGCAAACCGCAAATGTTTGTTTATGCTTCAGTTAAGTCATTGTATAAAATCACATTTATCATGAGTTTTATTTGATGAGTTCAATGGTTGTGAGAAATGAGAATAATGAGAACGATGGTTTGATTTATTGCTTTTGATTGAGTGAGGTCATACCCAGCTTTTGTTTCGTTAAAGCACTTGGACATTTCCATTCAATTTAATTTCTCGAATTCGTTTCAAAGACCCTGACTCTCTGTGGGAAGCATTTCCGCTTGACTAAATAGCTCTCAATGTTTCAAAGTTTATTAGTTTATAATTATAATTAATTATAATAGGCCTACCATTTGTCCTCTTTTAGGAGGAATTGACCTTTTTTAGTTAGTTATTTCGAGTTAGTTGTTTATACTTTCGACAAAACTTATAGGAGAGAAGTTGTATTTATTTCCAAAAAATTACTGTAGTTATGAAACATCCTGAATTGCCGATTTAAAAAGGGTTTTCTAACCACTTGCCCTGCCAGCCCTACATACCTTTTTGAACGCTGACCACGCGTTTCTTCAATTCCGTACCAGCCCTTGGTGGTTTTACATGCGCGCAATCCGCGCATATTGACTTAATTTCGAGGTTGGGGTCTGTTAAGTTCAAACGTGCGCCAGAAAGATTGCAAATGAACCGCACATGTAAAAAGACCAATTATTATCAAAGCAAAGGTGCGAGTTTTGTATGCCTAGCCTTCTATTAGTGTTACTTAGGGCCTCTTTTCTAAAAAAAATCTTTTGCCACAGTTCATCAGAAAACACAATATATTTTTTTGGCGTTATTGCTTAGCTTTATTTAGCTTTTATGGTTGTCTAAATCAAAACAATGATAACAAAAATGGTTAGACCTCAATCTGTCGCCGAAATGTCACTTGACTTAGGCCTCATGCCAAAAAGTCGGGATCACGTAAATTGACCGTGAACAAAATCACTGGCGACAATTGGTCGTGGTCAACTGGCTATCAAACGCTTTGCTTTTATTTTTTACGCATATTAACATTGTTGTTTATTCAAATTATATGATTAAAGTAATAACATGATTTAAGGTCAGTTGGTTCTAGGTAAATTAACGTCACGGACAGTTGTCCTCGCGTTTGTTTAGTTTATTCGCGGTAAATTTCCCACGTTTAATTGTCGTTTAACCCTAAAAGTCACATAAAAATATAATTGTGTTGAAAATATAAGCAGGAAAGCAAAAAATGTAAAAAAGAGGACATTTTGACGTTTTCAGTAGCATGTAGGCCTACTTTGAGCAAAAATCATTTTTCTTGAGAAAAGAGGATATATGGTAGCCCTAAGTAACACGAATGGTAGGCTAAGTGTGCCACAAGGCATTTTGCGTTAGTAGCAATATTGAAAACTCATATGAGAACTCACACTGGTGAGTGAACTTATCGACATTTATCCAAATTGGCAGTTTGCAAACTACAGGGAACCTTTTTGATTTTCGTTTTTATATGTGACAGTCACTGCTTTTTTTACTCTGTAATTAATTTTGCAAACAATTATTGATATGGAATATTTTTATTAAAAGAGTTACCCATTATATGAGTTTACTCCTATCAATAAAACCTTCAAATATTTTAAGTTCTTTTCAGAAAATAGGTTATAAGTTTGTTTAATAACAAGTAATAACGCAATGGATCGTCAAGTAGTTGGTATGCCAGTTGACGTTTTGTTAAAATCAATCAGTGATGGGATTTCACAAGACTTTTTCAACAAAGAAGGACAAGAAAAGAAATTTTCCTGCAAATTTTGTGATAAATCATTCAAATTCAAAAGCAACTTGAAACAACATTTAAGAACTCACACAGGTGAGCGACCTTATCAATGCGATGTGTGCGACAAGTCATTTACCCAAAGCAGCAGTTTGAAAGCTCATGTAAGAACTCATACTGGAGAGCGTAATTATCACTGCAAGTTTTGTGAAAAGTTATTTACTCAAAGCCAACATTTAAAAACTCATATGCGAATGCACACAGGTGAACGACCATATCAATGCCAGGTGTGCCTCAAGACATTTACAACAAGTGGAATTTTGCAAGGTCATATGAGAATGCACACTGGTGAGAAACCTTATCAGTGCCAAGTTTGTGTCAAGTCATTTACCAGAAGTGGAAATTTGAAAACTCATATGAGAATGCACACTGGTGAGCGACCTTATCAATGCCACGTGTGTTACAAGTCATTTTTAGATGGCAGTCATTTAAAAGCTCATATGAGAATCCACACTGGTGAGCGACCTTATCATTGTCAAGTTTGCCTCAAGTCATTTACCACAAGCAACAATTTAAAAGCTCATATGAGAATCCACACTGGTGAAAGACCTTATCAATGCCAAGTGTGTTACAAGTCATTTTTAGATGGCAGTCATTTAAAAGCTCATATGAGAATCCACACTGGTGAGCGACCTTATCATTGTCAAGTTTGCCTCAAGTCATTTACCACAAGCAACAATTTAAAAGCTCATATGAGAATCCACACTGGTGATAAACCTTATCAGTGCCAAATTTGCCTCAAGTCATTTACCACAAGCAACAATTTAAAAGCTCATATGAGAATCCACACTGGTGAGCGACCTTATCATTGTCAAGTTTGCCTCAAGTCATTTACCACAAGCAACAATTTAAAAGCTCATATGAGAATCCACACTGGTGAGCGACCTTATCATTGTCAAGTTTGCCTCAAGTCATTTACCACAAGCAACCATTTAAAAGCTCATATGAGAATCCACACTGGTGAGCGACCTTATCATTGTCAAGTTTGCCTCAAGTCATTTACCACAAGCAACAATTTAAAAGTTCATATGAGAATCCACACTGGTGATAAACCTTATCAGTGCCAAATTTGTGTCAAGTCATTTACCCAAAGCTAACATTTAAAAGCTCATATCAAAATCCACAATGGAGATTGATCTTTTTATTGCCAAGTGTGTCAACATTCCTTTTCCTAAAAGAAAAATTTGCGGAGTCATGAAACTATTGACACTGTAAAACTACATTGACAATGTTTAATGACAGATGCATTAAACAAATATTAAACCTCCTATTGAGGAGATCTAAATATTTTGAAGTGGTCTTTGGACAAAACTTAGCACCAAAAAACATTTACAAACCATTCATCCAGATGCTGCATCCTTTTGTTTGTGTTTTATTTGTTCATTTTTACATGTTATATCAATGACTTTGTTGTATTTATGAAATATAAAATTGCACCATATGGTTGTGTTGGGCAAACAGCTTGTTTTTTCAGGAAGGTTATCAACGCAAGGTGCCCTAAAATTCGTATGATAAAATTCATATCATAACTCACACTGAAGAGAAACGTTATCAATGCCTAGTGCAGGGGTGGCCAAACTGCGGCTCTTTAATGAATTTGCATTGTTGATTTAGACATCCATTTTTCCGGTCTAGACGAGTTAATTGATCAGATTATGAAACAATGCGTTCTACCACAAGCAGTAACAGTCGACTGATTGTTAGTAATATTCAAACTACACTCCGAAGAAAAAATTATTGTGAAGAAGTGTGCTAACCTGTACACTGTAGTTAAGTAAACCGTCAGATTTAAGCTGCATGTCAGGGCTGAACTAGTTTTCAGTGTGGGTTACGGTTATATCAATAATTGCAAAAGGAGTTTATCCAAGAAATGTTGTTGGGGAATTATTGCAAAAAGAGAAAGTATGAAGAGGAGAATAGAACTTTTAAAACGGAATGGGAGGAAGAATTTGTATACACTGAATTTGAGCTAAACTTGTGTGTCTTATCTATCATGCTTCGCTCAACCATTACAAAAAATGACGCAGATGAGTCGAAATTCAAAAAATAGACTAGTCTGGCTTCATCTTGCGGTTCTTTACCTAAAACACTTTTTTAATCAAAATAATTGCAATACGTTTCTTTACTATACACAAAAGTAAAATTGCAAAAGTTAAACGCTGTGCAATACAATAGCCTTTTGCGAGTTGCCTAGTTAAATTTCTAACTTGGAGTAGTGATTTGTAAGTTAATCTGGAAATGGCTACAAAATGCATAACCATTTTCCAGATACCATACTTTTTGGCAATTTGATAGCCGTATACATTGCGAGTTCCATTTGGTAATTTTTACTTCGTGCAATTTGATACCTGCAACGTTGCGAGATACATTTGGTAATACTTACTTCGTGCAATTTTTCACTCGTATAAGTTGTATATGTCGTATAAGTGTCACTACTATGAATGTAAACTTTGAACCGCCTTGCATTGTCTTGCAGATCCTTATTCTCAGTTGCTCGCCGCATCAGCGTCTGGTCTCGGTCTATGCAGGTAGGAAAGTGCAATTCTTTGCTTAATATGACCAACAACCGCGTTTGTTGGCAGTTCTGCTAATCAGAGTATTGGCTTGCTATTTATTGCAATGTGGACTTATTTTTAACGAAATATAAGCCCAAGTAACGCTGTACTTATTGTTAATGTTTTTATTAGCAAGAACGGCTCCCAACAATAACGTAGTGACAAGTAATTGCGTGCCGATGCGATTGTTGTAGCTTGCTTCTGCTTAATTCATCGACTTTACCATATCAAGTTGTGTAAAAGGAAGCATTTACTGTGAAGAACCGCGGTTTATGAAGCCACTCAAATTTTTGCTACTCGAAACAATTGCAGTGTTTTGGGGCGCGTTTAGACGTTTCCTATGGAACGCCAACGCCGCAAAAATAGCAAAGAGTTAAATTGAATCGCAAGTATGCAATTTATGTTTTGTTTTCATAATTTGATTGCAAGGTTTCCAAACATAACTTTATAGATTCAAATCACGAAACAACAAGCCAAACGTCAAAACCGGCATTCAAACGGTCTTTTCTGTGATTGCTGTTGCACGATTCATATGGAAATTTTCAAAATGGTTTCGCAACATTCACAATTACATCACAGTTTTATACGTGAATCGACAAATGTATGGATGGTTCGGTTTGGTGACACTTAATTACCGACACATAATCACTAGGACATTTAAGACATTTATCCAAACTAAGCTTATTTGCAAACGGTAATCGAGCTTGCGCAGATATCATGCGTTCTTGAAGTCGACAATACTAATGAGTCAAGGTATTATATATTGCTGAATTTCCTGTCTTTGATTGTTGTCACTGTAAAGTGTAAACGGAGCCCATTTAATTAAGACTTTTTTAATTCCGTTTCCACTTGCTTTATTAGTTATTTTGGTTTAGTTCCAACTTCCAACTTCAGTACTACATTGTTTGTTTCATTATTTTTCAAGGATCGTCAGATTAATCTTATGTGTAAGGCGTCGTCGTCAAGCATCGAGTCATCAACTTACTGTATGTCGTCACCTTCGAGTGACGTCAACGATAAAGGTTAAATTAAGTAAATAACATCACTTTTCGTTACAATACAGTGTGTCATTGCCTCTGCATTATAGGCCTATACTATAGGGCCTATAGGCTATACTTGGTTATTTAGAAATTAATATCTACCATTTGTCATAAAGTCCTTTTTGTTAACCATAAATAAAAATCAGCAAAACGTATATCTTAAACCGACAATGACAAACACAGTTGTGGTAGGACAAAGTGTTAGTTAAACAAAATAAAATGCATATTTCCGTCCCTGGAGCAAATTATTTTTGTTATTATTTCATTTGAAATTCACCGTCAGCAGCTTGTTTTCGACAGGATTTGTTTAGTTAAAGTGATTAATTAATCGGAAATATTAATTACGGATTAAAAGCATAAAAGTTCACGAATGTGAACTTAAAACCGGATTTTGATGTCAGGAATAAAACGCCGGATCTCAGATAGAACCAGGCTTGTTTTTCATCTCCCATTATAATACTGGTGTGGTCAAAAACGCGAAATCCTTCATGAATTTTAATGTTGAATAAGCCATTCTGTCACGATACCGCGTGTGAATCCAGTGAGATAAAGCCAGAAGTTGAGCACCTGGTGATTTTGCCGACTATTATGCTCAAGCGCGCCATCTTGGGATAAGATTTATTTCCCCTGTACGTTATAATTTATCTCCCGTATGGCTTCATCGTTGACGAAGCATGATGTATGTAATGCGAAATTATATCAGAATTGCATATGGCGAAATGGCATAAATTTCTATCTGTACACAATGCTAGATGGAATTCAAAAGCCATTTATGCTATGATTGCCTACTTCCTCATCCCTAGATGGAGATTAACTCTGGAGATATCATGCTCATTCATTGCAAATGCGTGGCAGGAAGCCTTGTTTTCTAACAAAAGGTTTAAAGATGGAATATATCAAAGATTATTTGATGCTATCTTTGAGCTCGAATGTCCTGCAGCCTTAAAGTGCCTTAAAACCCATTGGAATTTGGATACGTCCGGTGTAGATGACCCACGGCCACGCACTAACATAATTGCAGAAAGGGGAGTAAAATTGATGGAAGAACTTTACCAGAAGTGCAAAACGGACAAATATTTGAACATTAAATTTGTAGCAAAAAATAAGTTATGAATTGTAATTTTTTTTTACATTTGGACCAATTTCAAAAATTAAATTCAGTTTGTGCGGGATATTTTTTACGATTTGAACGAAATAATTATAATTTTCTAAATTTATACCAAAATGTTTATTGATTGCTGCTACAGGAAAAAAAATATTTCCTAGTCATAACCCTAGCCTACACACAAGACCAAACGGTATTGAAAATATTTGAAAATATCGACCTTCTCATACAGTTGTTCTTGCAATCATTTGATGACACATGGGCACCACAATTAAACTTATTTCGTACACTTTAGTAAAAGTCACTGATTTTTTGCTTTCAATTTATACAAAGGCCCATCGTTTGCGATTATGTCATCAAGCGTACGTGATAGCAAACGCAGTGGCAATCACATCAAAATGCCATTTTAATACACCATGTTAAAATCATCTATACTGAATATTTTTGAATGATCTCCAGGTATCCCTGATTTACCGCTGTTAAATTTTTAATAAAACATGTATCCATACCTTTTGTTAAGTTTATCTGCTATTTTTTTTATAGTTTCCCGTCAATCGCGACCTGTCTAGCGTGGATCACCTTGTATCCAACATGTATGGGGAAAGAAAAGTTCAAGAACAAGTCGCTGTTGATTACAGCAGAGTGAACTCTGTCGTTTAAAAGTAACCGTTGTTTTAGTTCCTACGTCATTTAATTATTATTACACCGTAGCAAAGTTTCGTTTTGTAGTTCCGTATAGTTCTGTGTTGCGTTTTTTTATGTTATACTTTGTTATTGTAACACATATTTTTGTACTGCCGTGTATAAACTGTACCACTGCCGCTTATCGCTAAGAACGCATGACGACTTTTGATCGAACATGTTATCTTGTTGTGCGCATGCTCACGCCTAATCCAATTAACCAGCTAACACTTCAGCTGCAGAACTATAGCCATGAACTATTTATTAATCATTCTTTTGTTTATTATCGTAATCATTTCTTGCTGCAAAAACGCCAGAGCTCTCATTGGCGCGCTGCGGACCATTTTTCTATACCGTTTTTTTTAACGTGCTTGTGGCAGAAAGACGGCAAACAAACTACGTTATTTATGTCATTAAGATCAATTTTCTTAACAACTTGACATCAGCACACTTCGGGCGTAGTGAGCTACACTGTTAAAAAAATTTGTAAAATTTACCGTGAAATTGACGGAAAAATTTTACATGCTTGATTGTAAATGCATTTTACCCTAATTTGCTGTAAATATTACGCAACAGACGACCTCCTGCTGCTAAAAATTCAGAATTAACCAATGAAATCGAGTTATGCTTGTCACGTGTTTGTAAAGCATGCGAAATCTTGAAAGAAATGCCTGGGCGTGGTCATCCGCAGTCTAGAGAACATCTGATCCTGAGAGGTGTAGGCTAGGTTGAAAAGTTAATAGTGTTATTTCTTTGAAGTAGGCTATGTAACTAATGGAAGAATGAGTGTTTAACTGGATATTACAATGCAAAGTTTTAAGTCTAGCTAGACTTTGTTGACAAAATCACAGTACAGGCTACAAATAATACCGGTACGTTGTAGCAGTAGGCTAGTGGAACCGACTGAAAAGTAAGGCAATTTTTGACGAGTAATCGCGCGTGCAAAGACGTAAAATTTGATGTGATGGTGTAATTTTGTAACAATGAAACAAAAAAATTAGGTTTCAGTACATGCTACCACACCAAAATTTGCGTCTGCTGGCACGATAATTGGTCAAACTGCCAGACTTTCCAGTCGGGTACCGTACCCTGTAAGAATTGTTATAGATTTTTTTTTTTTGGGTATTTTTACAGGTATAGCCTTGGTTAACGATAAATGGCATCTACAGTAGTTTTTCAGTGCACATTGCCAATATGTAACAAGGAATTTCATGACATGTCTTCTTTGCGAAGTCACATAAAATGTCATATTAGAAAAGGACATTTGGTGAAATGTCCAGAATGTGATCGACAATATCGGCTCGTGTCATCCTTTTCGTCGCATATTTCGCGGTGTCATTTTAAAACCAATGACAATGTAGAGTATCTGGTAAGCTCTAATGTACATCAGCTGGATAATAGTGAGCAAGGCTTTTCTTCAACTGCTTGCATTTATTCTAATATGGATTCGGATAACTTATCTGGTAGCAGTACAGTAAGCCGAGAATTAAGTAGAAGAACTCCATCTGTAGACATGGGTGTGCTAACCTGGGAATATGCATTATTCTATTGTTCATTGCAATATAAGCACCTTATTCCAGACAATACAATTAATGAAATAATTTCAAAACTCGGAACTTTGCAAGCTTTCCATAAGTCTTATTATGAAAATTGCTTTAAGGAATTGTTATCAGGTCTTTCTGCAAATCCAGATGAAATAAACAATCTGTTGTCTACTTTTTCAAAAATGGTTGCTCCTTTCTCTTTAGTAAATGAAATAGGCCCGCTGCGTTCTTCTTACTCTCGTGAGCAATATTATTCAACAAGATTCACATATGTTGATCCCATTGCATTTAAATTAAATCCTTTGGAAGTAATGGTAGGAAGGGGTTTACAATTTCATTATGTGCCAATTTTGAAATCAATTCAGGCTTTGTTTTCAAATGACAGCGTTAAGCAACAGTTTTTGTTTCCTGAAAACTCTGACCCTGGTCTTCATGATATAAGAGATGGACTTGCATTTCAGCAAAGTGATTTCTTTCAACAATATGGTATGAAAGCTCTGCAAATTGTTTTGTACCAAGACAGTTTTGAAGTGTGCAATCCGTTGGGTGCAGCCAAGTCAAAGCATAAGATATTTGCTGTTTACTTTGCATTGGGTAATATTTACAAGCACTGTCGCTCAAAAATTGACTGTTTTCAGCTGGTATTGCTTTGCAAAGAGAAATATTTACATTTGAATTCTGATTACATGGCTTCTTTGTTTGCTCCCCTTATAGCAGACCTAAAGATTTTGGAAAATGAAGGTATTGATGTAGGGGTTGGGGACAAATTGCGTGGAACTGTTTTATGCATTACAGGTGATAACCTTGGAAGTCACTGGGTAGGTGGATTTACAACAAACTTTAGTTCATCGTGCTATATGTGCCGTTATTGTAAAATAAAACGTTCAAGTTTTGTTGATAATTGCTTAAGTGTAGCTTCAATGAGGACTATAGAATCGTACAATAATGATGTATTGCAAAGTAGTGTTCAAGAGAATGGTCTTAAGTTTGCTTCCCCATTTAATGAACTGAGGTTTTTTCATGTTGCTCAACCTGGCCTTCCTCCATGTTTGGCTCACGATTTATTTGAAGGTGTAGTTGCTTATGATTTACCATTGATCATTAAACATTTCGTTTCTATTGGTTGGTTTGATTTGACTTATCTCAATCACCAAATCTTAAACTTTCCATATAGTGATGTAGATCGCGTTAATAGGCCATCAGTGATAAAAAAACTAACAAAGCTCAACGGTACAGCCAGCCAAAATTGGTGTTTTTTACGTATGTTACCTTTGCTTATTTTTCATAAAGTGCAGGATAGTGATGATATGGTGTGGCAAATGTTTACGAAACTCAACGAAATTGTACGTGTCATTTGTGCTCCAGACTTATGTATAGAAACTGTTTGCATGTTAAATGTTTGGATACGTGAGTACATTGCTTGTAGACACACAGCTTTTGCAGATGTTGTTCTTCGCCCAAAACATCATTATCTTTGTCATTACCCATGGTTAATATTGCATTTTGGTCCTCTAATTAACGTTTGGACTTTAAGATTTGAAAGTAAGCATCAATATTTTAAGAGAGTGGTAAAGCATTCTGGGAATTATATAAATATTACTAGCACACTTGCGAAGAGTCATCAAATGTTGCAAGCATATTTATTAGAAACTAATTTCTTTAATTCCGATGTTCAGTTCCTTTCATCCTATGGAAATGATTTTTCTTCAGAAATTTCTACTATTTTAAGAAACTTTATTGATGATGAACTGTCCCAATGTAAATTCTATAAGAAAATTGTATTTAAGGGAACTGAATATGCTATTGGGAAACATGTGGTTTTGGAAAAATTAGATGATGAATTACTTTTGGGAGAAATTGTATTATTTTTTGTGAAGGCTAATGTGATTTATGCACTTGTTACTAAACACACTGCTGTTCTGTTGCCACAATATGGTGCTTTTGAACTTCAAAGATCAGCATCTGCTGACTATAAATGCATCGATTTGTGTGATATATATAGCTTTTATCCGCTGCATTGTTATGTTGTTAATGATGCTAAAATATTTGTTTTAAAACATGCTTTAAAGTAGAACGTAGTAGTGATACTGCATCATGTACAGTGAAGGTGAAATTTTATGATTATTACTGGCAGTTTTCTGCGGTGTCTCTTTTTTCATATTAACCGTTTGTTTTATAGCAAAATGGATAAGATAATTTTGAAAGTTTTACCCAATTTGCCTCAAGAAATGCTACTGCAACTTGAAAACACACTAGAATCATTGGGAGTTGAAAACAAAAAAGATTTAATTTACGTGTCTGAGAAGGATATACTCCCAGTTTTGAAGCCAGTACAAGCACGCAAATTAATAACCAGTTGGAAGCAAGGTATATTGTATATATGCAAGCTGGAGTTTTTAATGCATGTGTTGTATATCTAGACTTACATTTCTTTGTTTAGCAATGATTGGTTGATACTGTGTAAATTGTTTTCATCATTTTTTATTTTTATGTCAGATGACGATCATGATTATTCTGATTCCTCCAAGCTTGATGTATCAAATGTTTCTGATACTTCAGAAGTTTCTTCTTCTAGTACTACTGATAGCTTAGACTGGATTTATAGGTTTGACATACCATGGAATGACTTTCCCCAAGGTCTGCTTCAAAGCTGCGAGAACTTTAGAGTACCTGATCCACTCCTACGATTGGAAATGGTGAGAGTTTTAGTCGATGCCATTTTCATGAAAACCAAGCGTCCGGTGCGTCGGGAGTTATCTACCATTGCCTACCAAATTGTGTCTAAGTATCCTCAATCATTTAAAGATGAGGTGGATGGAATCACTATTGGGACTGGTCATGAATCCCTGACATCACAGCTTTCTGATCGTGTTAGTTATTGTCATCGCAAAAGGAAAAGGTTTGCTGGCATCACACAACCTGTTTTGCAAAATCACATGCCCTCTACCTCAGCGATGATAACTCCTGCTAAACAGTGTGACCAACGCATGGAATGTGAAGAAACCCTTAATGCACACCGCTTATGGCTATGTCAAGAATACAAGAAAGATACAAGTCATCAAGATAAGTCTAAAATTGCAAACCTAATGCAAACAACATACCGGTTGCAGAGAAATGTTATTCTTGAAAAGAAATCTATTTCTCAAATAAAAGAAGAATGGCCATTTCTTCTGCATGAAGAGCATCTGCTCAACCACTACAATACACTTATGGAAGGAGAGGCAATTGACTCCCATGAGTTACTGGATGCCATTACAAATCGAGCAAGTTTCATTTACAAGTGGGTTGCACAACACCGCTATGTACATGTGTTATAAATTTATCAATTTTGGTGAAACTTGTTGATGTACTTCAGTGGCTTAGCATAAATACAGGCAATTTTAACCTTACCTGACTTCGCTGATAAAGGTAATATGTAAGTGTAAGACGTTCAAGACTGCACAGATATGTAAATACCATAGATTTTTAGACATACCTAAAAGTTATTTTTGTACACTATATACAGAGCTTTGAAAAATGAAAAGGGAAGGTTTAAAGAGGAGGTTATAAATTTAAAGCAAGAAGCCAGACGTTTCAATAATAAATCAGCATATGCAATATACTTTCTTCACTTGCTGACTTGTTTCTTCAAGGAAGAAAAGCAATCTATCTATGAAGTCTTTGCTGTAAGTAAACTGTTGGATTCATTGTCAAGGTTGACCAGTTATAACAGCTTTTTAAGTTTTGTTTTTGGGGTTTTAGGAAGATGCTTCTATGGAAACAACATTAAGCAGAGTACCAGTCACACCATTCATTAGCACATTTGGTATGGTTAACTTTATGTTGTTCTATTTCTCCCCCTGTCTGTTTGTCAAATATTTCCGTTATATTATTGTTGTCTTTATACGCTTTTTATTCTTTATTGCAGGCAGTTCTCTTATGACTGGAAGAACATATGTCGTGTCGATAGAAAGACAAGTCCTCTTTCAATCGGATTCATTTTTTCGAAGTTTTTTGTATTTGTATTCGTCATACTTTGTGTTTGATATGGAATATCCACAAAAAGCCAAATTTACGTTGGAATTTGTTCAAAGGTACTGCATTTGTGTGCAAGAGAATTACTTTGCTGTAAAATACTGACTTACTAATGTTTAATTTTTATGTGAAGGTACTTTGCAAAAAATAATGGGCCAATCAGCAGGAAACGTCAGAAACATGAAGTTCCTTCTAGAATCCTGAAACTTTGCAAAATGATATCACGAGCTTGTAGTGATCACTAAAATTATGCAGAGAAATCGTTCTTTCCTTTCGTTAACCTTTCTTTGTTCAAAGTGTAACACCCCTGTTTTTCCTGTTGTATGATCTACTTTATGATTTGTTTTCTACGTTTATCATTTAGTTAGTGGGCATGTGTTTCATGTTCAAAAAGTTTTGTGTAATTCAAGTTACGCAAAATAAATTGTGTAAATGTATTTTAAGGTCGGTTTTCAATTTTAAGTGCAAAAGTTGGGTGCTGGCATTTCAGTCACGCAATGAAATTCACATCAAAAATACCACATAACCATGTAAATTTTACTACTTTAAACCAACAAATTTTCCATGTTTAGTAAGTAAATATTACAGACCATACTACAGAAATTTTACAGGTAAAGATATGAAAATTTCCGAAAAAAATAAGTAAAATTTACAATGTTTTAAGAGGAAAATTTACAATATTTTTTGTAAAAACTGCTGCCAAGATTTAAGGGGTAAATTTTACAAGATTTTTTTAACAGTGTATGTATAGATGACATATCCTTATGGGTTCATCTTTGACGAAGCATGATGTATGTAATGCGAAGTTATATCAGAATTGAGCAGCATGTTATAAGCCCTACAACACGTTGCTCGTGTATTGTACTTGTGCTTCTGCTGCTACTTATTTTGCTGGGGTGATTTGCAACCGATGTTAAATCAGAATCGAGATCATAAATGCATTTTCATTGAAAGTTTTGTCCTTTCTTGTCCTTAAAATGAAAGGTAAACGACAGAATATTAAACGTTTCTGATAGTTTTAGTGTATGCTGTTTTGAGATGCGAAGATCAGAGCTACTTTACCTTACTTTCAAATAGTTTTGAATATGGGTTAGTGAAAGTTTGGAGTTTAAAAGCAACGTTGTGCAAAGCAAGATGAGTCAAATCTGGAAAGCACAATTAGACAAAAGTTTTTTGAATTTTTAAGATCGTTAATTTGAAAAAAACTAAATCTTTACTACGCATTTCAGCTCAAGGTCATTTCCAGTAGCAAATGGTTTTATGCGAATATCTCTTAACCCTATTCTAACTAGGCTTGGCTTCTCCCGAACACTTTCATAGCAAAACGTGGCGTACAGTTGCATTGTTTGTTGTAAAAATTTGAAATTTGGTGAAAACTTTTCCTAAAAAATATTCAGCTATCTGTCCATGTTTGTTTGATAAAGTTTTATTTTGTAATTTTTAAGATATTGCGATATATCATAATTCTCCTCTGCTTTCCGCATTGAAGCGTATTACCCATTTACGCATTCATGACTCGACTAACTATTCTCTTTCGTTCTCTTCTCGCGGTCAGCTGGTTTTCTGCACCGGGTGGACCCGGCTTAACAAGAAGAGTTTCTAGAAATGTGTCACTTTTAGAAATACTTAATTTACACTAAATTCACTTTCTTTAGTTTTACAATTATGATGTATACAGGAAGCCAGATGAATTTTCTACTAACCTGTCAAAATCCGATCAGTTTACGACGTATAGTTTTCTAGTAATTAACGATTGAAAAGGTGTGTGCGGAGTCGGCCACACCTAGTTTTTTAGTAAATTCGCGAGTCTGGTTAGGATAGGGTTAACGTGTGTACCAGCTTCGCCACAAAGTATACAGTTCTGGTTACTCTATGTAAAATTTTATTTGATTTCAGGTTCATACCGAACTAAGACGAAGCCACCGCTCTGGAATGAAGCCGTTTTGTTTTTGAATGATACTGTTGTTTCGCGTTTTTATGAAAATAAATGCATATAGGCAATGATACCGCACTGAATTGTGAGTGTTGTTTTAAGGGTCTCAGCAAAACATACTAAAAGTCGAGAAAAAATATTATTTTATGTCACCTTGCCCTCAGAGTATTGAAGCCCCTGTGTTTCTGTTTCTATACCTCTGTTCCTCACATTATTCAGCTTCTATTTTATAGGGATTTTAACGAGTTTTTAACTCTGCCAATTGTTGTCAGGATAAGGAGCAGAGTTAAAATTAACTGATTAAGAAATGCGTAAAATATTTCTTAAGTGTAAGTGTTTATTAAATCTATTATTTCGTGTAATTTTAGTTAACGTGGCTAAGAGTATGTTCAATTCGTTGCATACATAAATGAAATGATGGTCACCTAAGCCAAAATAAGACATTGTACGGAAATTTACAATACATTTTACTGTTTGAATGGAAATATTTTTTCATGTTTGTATATTTAAAAAAACACACTAATACAAAATTGATTTCAAAGATTTTTCGATAACCGTATGTTCTTTTTTCCAACACATGGTCTATCCGTGCAATAGCTGTCTCCGCAAAAACGCCACTGAGCAGCAGGAACGAAAATTTTTTTCTATTTAAAAAAGTCAAACACTAAACTGCGCTATCATACTTTAAAGTTGTCACTTTAAAGTTTTCTTTCGCTTCTATCTTATCAGCACCTTTGAAGCTTTTAGCAGCACTCTTTTCGCAATTTCCAGCAATTGAATCAGTTAGTTTCTTTGTGTTACTTAATGTGGCAGAGGTTTCAGGAATTTTACTTTGGGTGAGTTTGACTTCATCTGTAACTGTTGAATTCGTTTCAAGACTCAGGTTGGTTGCTGGTGAACTGCATTCTTTTCTATCTTGCACAGCATTCAATTTATTGCTATTCTGAATGTCATAATTTATGCAACTTGGCAAATTACTTTCTATGAGCGTTTTTGGCTTTTTTTCAGATATGTCATCAGTAAGCATATCCTCCTACCTGGATATCTTTTCATCCATTTCTTCTGTATCACTAAGTTTCCGTTTTCGGATTATGAATCCGGCAGAGTTTCCATTTGTAATGTCAGAATGAATAAGGGTTTTGCTTGGCAGCTGTAAAGATGATGATACTAATATATCAAAATAGAAAACTAAAGCAAAACTACACTAAACAATGAATATTACAAAAAAAAATTAAAAAATTCACTTCTTCATTAAGGTGATTCATTACTGGATTTACTACTGGACTTTTGACTTACCTCATTTGCAACACAAACATCTTTTTCATCAGCTTGCAACATTTTTACCCAGTATTAAGTACAGAAATTTTTACTGCTGATAAAAACTACATCAAAATAATGTTGTACATGTATATGTTAATATGTACAATTCATTTATTGTGATTATGTTCAATGCAAAACGCTGTATACCTACAATCAATGCAAAGTAACAAAGGTTTTATACTAAGACTGAAATTACACACACATTTTACACACGAAATCATCTGAAATGAAATTACACACCAGTTTGACGTGAACTAACCCACACCTGCCACACACACAATAAACATTGCTGAAACCACTTCACCATTGTTTAATTTAATGATGATTAATAACGTTGTTACATGAGTTTTAAAATTGCTGCGTGACGTAAATTTACCTCGAACCAACTGAGCTTAATTCATATTATTACTGTAATCATACAATTTGAATAAACGATTAATAAATAAATGCTAATATGCATAAAAAATAAAATGCGTAGCGTTTGATTTGTGTCGCCGGCCAGTTGACCACGACCAATTGTCGCTGGTGAATTTTTGGCATGAGGCCTAAGTCAAGTGACATTTCGGCGACAGATTGAAATCTAACCATTTTTGTTATCATTGTTTTGATTTATAGAACCATAAAAGCTAAATAAAGCTAAGCAATAACGCCAAAGAAATATACTGTTTTTTCTGATGAACTGTGGCAAAAGTATCGTTGTTTCAGAAAAGGACGCAATGATTTTGAGCCTGAATGCATTACTTGTGCATATGCGTATAGTAATCCAAAAACATGTTATAAATTCTTTAAACGTAAAACTCTATTTGCATTGTACTGTACTAGATGGAGAAATTATCCTCTTTTTAGGCGATGAAAATATGATAGGCCTATATAACATAAGAGGTAGTAACACCAAACATCCAAAATCATACGTAATAACTTTAATCAGTGATATTAAAAAAAATCCTAATCTCAAAAAATTTCTGTAATTAAAAAAGCTACTTTCCAGAAGTCAAACTCTTCTAAATAATCGAGCAAATTTAACCACAAAATATGTACAATATAGGTTCTTGACAAGCAGCATGCTATCAATAAAAATAATATTCATAATATATTGCTTAACCTTAGTCTATTCTAGACACTGTATATTAAGCTGTAAAATAATTTGTGGTGTCTACAGTAGTATGTAGTAAAGAAGTGACAACATTTAGCCAACATTTTACGGCTTAAAAATCGGTTTTCTGAAAAATGACATGCTAATTTTTTACATTCATATGAATTACTTCACTTTAACCCTAGAATGCATAACAGGGGTCAAAATGACCCAACGATGCTATTCATCATAACTGCTTAACCCTATTTTAACTAGGCTTGGCCTACCCCGCACACAGTCACAGCAAAACGTAGCGTACAGTTGCATCGTTTGTTGTAGAAACTTGAAATTTGGTGACTTTTCCTAAAAATTGTTCAGCTATCTTTCCATGTTTGTTTTATAAAGTTTGATTTTGTAGTTTTTGAGATATTGTCTAATTATGGAGATGTTCTTCATAATTTTGCTCTCTTCTGCTATCGTGAGCGCAAAGAAGCTTGTCGTTTTCGTTCAATCATTCACGCACAATTAACTCGATGACAGTTAGAGAACAACCACAATTTTGTGCCATTGCCAGTACCGCTTGGAAGAGAAGAAAGAAGTGAAAGTTAAATTGCTAGTTTATTTTATTAAAATCACACCGTAGAGCTCGAAAAAGTTACCTGAAATTAGTTAAAATAAAACATTAGTTGGTTGAACATACTTTTGTTTATTAACTTGAAAAGTGGGCTAAATAAGATTTCCTGTTAGCTTGGAATACTTACCGTTGGTTTCAATCATAAATTAGTGCAAATGTTAATAATAACCGTGCAAATTTTTGGTATATGTATTTGTTCATAATGATCTTGTAGCGTTGTTAACTTCATATGCGTTCTATTGGGCTTTTCGTTGCCGATTTTGACGCATTTCGCAGAAAGTAATGGTATGCGATTTTGCTGGATTGAAATTACCAGTTATATATTACTGCTGGTAAGCCGGTGTTATTGTGTTGATAAGAGATGGCCTAGTTTTTCACTATGTCACTCACCTGTACGCTAGTCATGATTAAACATAAGTTTAGCCGTACACTTCAGCAATGCCATTGCTCAAGTGTAATATGTAAAATGCTCAAGTGTAATTTTGGTTGGGAATTAGCAATGACCTTAATAAAACTATACATGTAAAGATGGGGGGGTGAATTAGGATTAAATATTGCAAGTGACTGCGCAATATTGAATCACGAACTAATACGATAAACAGGAAGCAGGTTGTCATTTGACACACAATGCTTTAGCTTCTTTGAGCAGATTTGCAAAGACAGGAAATATGCTTTAAATCAATGTGTATGGCACATCATGCGCCGTCATCATAGGTGCAATATTGCATACAGGTTTTACTGTACAATGCAAACAGATTACGGAAAAATCTTACGTTATTAAGCATTTTTTGAATTCTTTAGTGTAACAGGATGTGTTGAAAACAAAAACGAACTCAAAATCTATTTATTAAAATGACGTATTGGTATGTTGAAAAGAATTTTATTTCCCTGAAGACCAGCGTGAAACTTGTGCTCACAACACTGGGCGAGAAGAGAAATATGACCATACTTTTCCTTGATGATTTCTCAGCGCGAGACTATTATTTATTTTTTCGGTATCACGTTTCTTGATTGACATGAGTATGACCCGTTGTACAGGCAAAGTTATGTTTTTGCCGTGTAAACTTTTTATTCACGATACAAAGTTTCATTTCAAGTACAAAGATTCCATTACTATTTGTCAACGAAACGCTACAGCAGCGATATTTCATAAGTGGATGATGAAATGATACTGGCTAAATTGGGTTCTGGTTGAAATATTAGGCGATTGAATCGGGAATGGCCCAGCAGGTTGCTTGAGGTTTTATCTGATCGCTTGCTGTGTCTGTTTTGCCTCACCATTAGTTTTATGTTCAAGTGGCAACCGTAAGATTCATTTGATGGTCACGGAATGACGATCCTGACAGATCATTTTAAAGTATGAAAAACTCAGAGCGGAATTTGATCTGGTCATATTTCGGTGATCTTTAATTTTCTGTTTTATTGTATGTTTTCCTGAGTTTTATTAGGTTTTGCATATTATGTTAACGTCCTAAACTTACGGCCAAACTAAAAAAAGCAAAAATGCGGCCGGCCTACATTCATAAAAAAAGCTTTGGCTTGTGCAGATGCAAACATTTTAATTGTAAGCTCAAACTCGCTTCGCGTCATTTACTTTTAGCGGTACTTTGCTGAGTTTGCTCCATTGTACCGTATTTTAGTTAATGGGTTTTCATTGCTATATGTCCTGAATTATATCTATTGTACATTACACAAACTATACACTAAATAGTGCTGAAAAAACAAAGACATGTACAACAGCTATATGATAGTAACGCATGTCATGCTTTTGGTCTTAGACAATTGAATGAAATTTTGCGCCTCTTCAAACATGGCTATACCCGGGTTTGCATGTTAATTCCTTTATTTGGCAACAATTTTCAGCAACGTTTTATTGAATATCCACAAGAAAAAAATTTATTACTTTTTTTTTTAGGTCTTTTTACGAAAAAAGTGTGCCGCATATTTTGGTTTTATAAAAGCGATAAATCAAGAAATCACCCGAATGATAATAACGTTATTCATTAACTATATAAGCTACCAATGCTTATACAGTAATCAACGAATTGAATTAAGACACATGTTAGCAGCATATGATTTTAAGGTTTTTTGATTAAGTTTTGGTTACAGTGTGAGACGTTAAAATACTTTAAGTTGTTATTGTTTATGAGCTGCCTTGGTATACATCACCAAAACTTTAACCCTATTCAAAACTGGCTCATCACTTTGAGATTACCTACAGGCTACAGATTACAACGCCGGAATATGTTTTCATGCGAAACATAGAGGGAAGAAAATATGTAAGCGTGCTTTTCCAAATTTCCCAAGAGAGATACTGGCAATTGAAACAAATAAAAAAGCGTAAGGTTGTTTACGAGTTTCGTGGTTTCATTTCAGCATTGCACCCAACTTAGCTGGCAAGCCTCAGAAAGTGACTTGTCTAATGCCCTGCTATGCTCAGCTCTGAAACAGGATATACAAAGAACAGAAAGATAGAAAACTGGTTGCCTGATTCGGTGTAATGATAAGAAAGGAAGTTTAGTGTTTTACACATTATCAACCACATTTTAACGGCAATGACGTAGAATCATGTTAGTTTTTTAATGGCTAGTTGGAACAATAAGTGTAGAGTTTTACAGCACCGAGTTATGAACAGGGCTGGTTCGGAGGAATGCGCTGTGACGTGATTTGCAAGATTGTTATCCTAAAGCACGTGCTAGCCACGGTGGTGTTGGAAGTCTGGTTCGTCCAACTCAGCATCCAAGCTCCAGTGAGATGCGCAGAGGGCAAAAGTTACAAATAGTGAGAAAAGTTGTTTGTTTGTTCGTAAATCATCCTGGTTATTGCAACCAATCAGCATCGGGATTGCTTTGCAAAACACCTTTGAATCATAAACTGCTGATTTATATTTGCTTGAGTTAAACTTGATCAATCATTTCTAAGTTACGACGACAATGAATACTACGAAGCTGCGATGTTTGTATTGGCTCACTTTACTGTGGTCGTCATCTCTCATCTAAAATAATGACCATAGTTTCGTCATAAAATGTCATAATATTAATACATCTAGTTGCTGTGATGGAAACCAACCCATTTTTTCTTCTTTAGTTGCTCTGTGAACTGGCGAGATATGAGCATGTGGTGTGACGACTCCAACCTGGTCGCCGTGCCCCATCCAATGGACCAGTACACGAGCAAGTTCATCAAGTCCCAGGCTCCACCTAGCAGCGCAAAGATCATGCATTTCAACAGCAGTTGTCTGATGTCTATTGACCCAGGTAAAACCCATCAAGTGAAACTGGAGTATTCTTTGCGAAAATATTTTTTTCCGTTTTTGATTTTCCTTCCTCGTTAGAAAGTTTTGTTACGCATCAGGGGCTTCCAATATGTGGTTTAATACGTCGTTAATGTGCGTGGGCTTGTACCACATGACAAGTCTATTGCACAATTCTCGAATCTTAGCAAACAAACTTAACTACTTCATGTGATAAGTTCATTGCTCCATGAAGTTTGTAAACTCTTCGATGTAAACATCTGTCTCGACATAGATTGTACACAGGGAGCTTGTAAAGCATCAGTGACTTATCTTGAAAAACTTATCAATGATATTTCGATAACTTCGCAGCAACCATGGGCCATTACTCGAAGCTGAGGAATTTTAACGCGGACAACAACGACCTTGCAATCATCGAAGCGAACACGTTCAAGAAATGCATGAGACTTGGTGAGGTCGTTTTATCCCGGAACAAAATCGCGACTTTGGTCAACGATGCGTTCGCAGGTTGGTTGATGTCAGGTCGGGCTCTGTGATCAAACAAAAAGTTTCTACAAAATTCAACTTTTCCGCTGTTTTCTGCTCAGGCTTAGCGAATCTCCGGGTCCTCAATTTAAGTGGAAACTCACTGACTCGGATTAATGAGGACGTTTTTGCTCCTCTGAGTCACCTTGAGGTTCTGGATCTTTCCAACAACAACATCGCGGAGTTGAGCGAAGGAGCTTTTCACGAATTGACTCAACTCCAGACTTTGATCTTATCAGGCAATCAGCTAACCGAGATTATTTCAAGGCATTTCATTAACCTCACCGAATTGCAGTAAGTTATTGCAGTGTTACATTTGGTAATTTTTATTTCGTGCAATTTGATACCTGCAACGTTGCGAAATACATTTGGTAATAGTTACTTCGTGCAATTTTTCACTCGTATAAGTTGCGAGATACATTTGATTTGATAATCATCGAAATTAAGTCAATATGCGCGGATTGCGCGCATGTAAAACCACCAAGGGCTGGTACGGAATTGAAGAAACGCGTGGTCAGCGTTCAAAAAGGTATGTAGGGCTGGTAGGGCAAGTGGTTAGAAAACCCTTTTTAAATCGGCAATTCAGGATGTTTCATAACTACAGTAATTTTTTGGAAATAAATACAACTTCTCTCCTATAAGTTTTGTCGAAAGTATAAACAACTAACTCGAAATAATTAACTAAAAAGGTCAATTCCTCCTAAAAGAGGACAAATGGTAGGCCTATTATAATTAATTATAATTATAACCTAATAAACTTTGGCACATTGAGAGCTATTTAGTCAAGCGGAAAGGCTTCCCACAGAGAGTCAGGGTCTTTGAAACGAATTCGAGAAATTAAATTCACTGGAAATGTCCAAGTGCTTTAACGAAACAAAAGCTGGGTATGACCTCACTCAATCAAAAGCAATAAATCAAACCATCGTTCTCATTATTCTCATTTCTCACAACCATTGAACTCATCAAATAAAACTCATGATAAATGTGATTTTATACAATGACTTAACTGAAGCATAAACAAACATTTCCGGTTTGCGGTTTGATATGTGAGCTAAACTAGCCGACGAAAGAGAAGTTTCTGCAGCGCTATCTACATAAAAAAGAATTCAATTGGCGTGATCATAAACAGTTAACAAGGGACAGTCTCTTTTGGAAGTAGGTGCTATCGACGGGGCTAACCGGGTTAATCTAGCGTAGATCGCCGAAAGTTTTTTGTTGCCCGCGAATGATTTTGCGCAAGGGTAATTGCTGCGTTGATGGACTGGTTTCTGAAAGGTGGGTGATGAATATGATAAATTATCACTGTGTCATAAATTACCACTTGCTGTATGATTTGTGCAACTGGCCAATGTTTGTGTGTGGTGCTCGTTGTTGCCATGTTTAGTTAAATTAATCGCGTTGGTTTGGTGAATTATGAATTGTGAAATTAGTATTTGTTTGTCCGGAACTCTTTGTTCCATTGTTATCGTTAGATCGTGGGTAATGAGGTGGTTTAGACACTTGAATTTGTTGTATTTGTGGCTGTAGTGGGTAAGAAATTGCGACGTCTGGTGGTGACCACTTAAGAAATTTAGCACGAATTCGTTTATTAACTGGTGGAGTAAGATTCTCTTGTCCTGGGGAAACCTTCGCGGACCCATAATGCAGCCGTTGCCGATTCGGATGTTTCCATTGATTCTGTAGCTTCGCGTCCATTCTGGAAACCGTATAAAGGTAACTATTGACTTGTTACTTTCCAACTGCGCTGAGGTCGTGAGGTCGTTACACGTCGCCAACTCCATTGTGCGGCATCACGCATGACAGACCACAATGAAGTCACAAAAAAGATGCGAATTTTGCAGTTATATTGACCGGGGAAGGCTTGATTGGCCACGGTCGCATTACCTGGAACAGTTGCACTTTTAAAACGGAGAAACTCGTATTTGACTCTTAGGTAATATCGCGCATCGCACTGTATTTGAACTCTTACGTAATAACGCGCATTTTGGTACTCGCGCCTCAATCAAGCTCATTGAGGAACGTTTTCTTGACAATACAGCAAGTATGCATCATTAACCTTCTAGGCCGCCGATCTTTGTTTCTTCAGTTCTAAACTCACCATGGTGTAATTTATAACGTTTTCGATCATAGCGTCTTCTCTATCCCACGGTCAATTAACATCACGCTACGTTTCGCTCATTTCTTTTGTATTTGCCAATATTAGGTCAATTTTTTCTAATTTCGTGTAGGGTATTGTCAAATGGGAACTGACTAAATAACGCATCCCTTTTTGCTGGAAGAGTGAAAGAACATTTACATGTACTGCTGTTAAGTTTGCCAGACAGGGACACACTTGGCTTGGACCGAAGGTTTTACAGTTTTTTAACTATGTTCAAGTTAGCCATAGTCGTTGATCAGATAGAGCTCAAAAACAGTTGGAGTACAGTACAGTACAGTACAGTGCAGTATAATGTTTGCCAAATCGCTAAAAAGTGGCCAAAGAAAATGTATAAATTAATTTGTACAGGTGATATCAGTAAACAAATTAACGACATTGAATATGAACCAAATGACTGACATCGAGATGGTTGAGTTTGTGACATCAGGTATTGTACACTAGCTTGTGTAAATGAGTGCGAACTTATGTAACTAGTTACGTGAATTAAATAATTTGCTATTTGTTTCTAGGGGAAGAAAATTGTGCGGGAAAGAATCGCAAAGTAGAGGACCAAAAGCAGTCTGACCTCCGTTTGAGGAAACATCGTGTTGGTTGCATTTATCGATAAAATAATAAAGACAATGTCAATTTTACTGGCAAAAATAAAACTTACCGGTTTAATCCTTTTTCTGCAGGAGGAACAGGAGAGTGATAAAAATATAAAGGAAGAAATTTATGTCGATGATATCGTCGTGGGCACGGGGAATGGACCAGCCGGATCAAAACACACCACATTGGGATCTTCTGAAGTAAGACGGCTTCGGACATACGTTTTTATTTTGATAGTCTTCAAGTTGTTACCACTAATTCTTACGAGAATTACCGCGCAAATTCATTCCATAGGTTTAGACTTGGTAACTTGACCTGAAGTAAGTTGTTATATAGATCTCAGCGGGTAAAATAACATACCTCAATTTCAATCAAACAAAACGGCAGCAAATGTGTCTGCTGGATACGAACACGTGATTGTGATTAACGTGATTTTGATTAACGTAACCAAATGTATCTCGCAACTTATACGGGTGACAAATTGCACGAAGCAAAAAATTACCAAAGGTATAAAGAAACATATACGGGTATAAAATTTCACGAAGTAAATATTACCAAATGTATCTTGCAACTTGCACGGGTATCAAATTGCAATGTATACGGGTATCAAATTGCAACAAAAATACTTCGTCGGACCTAAGTTGGCGCGCTAACTATAATCTTACACGATTCGACGTTGGGCCTGCCAAAAATCAGTAACACACAGCGTTTTTACGCGTTTGAGAAAAGGCTTAATTTTCTCAAATTTGAAACAGCAAACACAATATTTTACTGCAATAAAACGCTTTCACCACTTGACGCAGATGAGTCAAAATTCATAAAATAGACTAAACTGGCTTCATCTTGCGGTTCTTTAACTAAAACACTTTTTTAATCAAAATTATTGCAATACGTTTCTTTACTATCCAAAAAATTAAAATTGCAAAAGTTAAACGCTGTGCAATAAAATAGCCTTTTGCGAGTTGCCCAGTTTAATTTCTAACTTGGAGTAGTGATTTGCAAGTTAATCTGAAAATGTTTACAAAATGCATAACCATTTTCCAGATACCATACTTTTTGGCAATTTGATAGCCGTATACATTGCGAGTTACATTTGGTAATTTTTATTTTGTGCAATTTGATACCTGCAACGTTGCGAGATACATTTGGTAATAGTTACTTCGTGCAATTTTTCACTCGTATAAGTTGCGAGATACATTTGGTAATTTTTACTTCGTGCAATTTGATATCCGTATACGTTGCGAGATACATTTGGTAATTTTTACTTCGTGCAATTTGATACCCGTATACGTTGCGAGATACATTTGGTAATTTTTACTTCGTGCAATTTGATATCCGTATACGTTGCGAGATACATTTGGTAATTTTTACTTCGTGAAATTTGATACCCGTATACATTGCGAGATACATTTGGTAACAGTAACTTCGTGCATATTTGTCACTTTGTACCCCTACGAATGATAACTTACAAAATTTACGTTTGTACCCGTGCTAATTATAACTAACCCTAACCTCATTTATAAAATGGTTGCACTCAGTAGGCATTTGTTAAAACTATTTAGCAAATGGTTACAATCAGCAGCCAATTGCTAACCCTATTTAGCAAATGGTTACACACATTAGTCATTTTAACCCTATTTAGCAAATGATTTCACTCAGTAGGAATTTGTTAACTCTATTTAGCAAATGTTTAAAGTCAGTGGCCATTTGTTAACCCTATTTAGCATGCGGTTATAGTCAGTAGCCATTTGTAAAATAGGAAAAGGTTACCATGAGTAGCCACATGTTAACCCTATTTAGAAAATGGTTTCACTCAGTAGCAAGTTGTTAACTCTATTTAGCTAATGGTTAAAGGCAGTAGCCATTTGTTAACCCTATTTAGCAAACGTTTAAAGTCAGTAGCCATTTGTAAAATAGCAAAAGGTTACCATGAGTAGTAACATGTTAACCCTCTTTAGCAAATGGTTACAATGAGTAGCCACATGCACATGATGTTAACCCTATTTAGCAAATGTTTACAATCAGTAGCAATTTGTTAACCCTATTTAGCAAATGGCAAAATCAGCAAGGGTATTGATCGAATTTCTTCAGTTCTAAACTCACCACCTTAAAGTTGATAACGTTTTTCATCAGTACGTTTTCCTGTACCCCATTATGAATCAACTTTTCGCTCAACTTTGCTCCTTTCTTTCATCTACTTCTTCGTGTCGAGTAGATGGTTTCTTGAGAGAGTGAGCAAAATAAATCATATTGTAGGGCAGGTGTTGGATAGCCAGTTGACCAGGTTTTCACCAATTGTTGTCAGACTACGGTTCCCACAGAGATGGCGGTATGTCGGACAACATGTTATGACGTGGTCTGCAGTCCAAAGCGACGCGTTGCAGCTTCGGCTTCACCATTCCCTGTTTACATTCGCGATTAAATTTGCAAATAAACTTTCGTCTCAACTGCACAAAGTTAGGCAATGGCGCCCATCGCCAGATGCCCTGGATGGTCAAACTGCGTTTGCGCAAGACTTGCATTTCTTACTTGGTACTTGTCGTTGTTTTAGCTTTCACGCAACAATAAGCATTTTTCTAAAGTAAACCCGACCTCTATGTGACGTAATGACATGTAATAGAACCTATTATCATGTAAGAAAGAAATGAATATGTCCCAAACTTGTCACGCCCAGTCATTTCGTCGGAATGAAAAGTGTTATCGTATTAGGGAAAAACATTATACTCTACATGTCTTTGAGCTCTATCTATCAATTTCAATCAAACAAAACGGCAGCAAATGTTTCTGCTGGAGACGAACATGTGATTGTGATTAACGTAATTGTGCAAACGTAACTGCAACTAAATTACACCCAAAAATCCTGTGTTTGTGACTTTTCTTAAAACTCTCTTAGTCATATATTAATATTTTCTACCACCTCGCTGTGGGAAAATATTTGAATTAAGGCCAATTCTTTGTATTTTCCGACAATTTTGCGAACGTTTGGATGAGAACAAAGCTTTCTTGCTGCATCAGTTTTGAATAGCTCTGTCTTTTCCGTTCACAGCTAATGACTTGATAGATGAAATGATGATATGTGATGTTCATCATTGATCAAAGTATTTCTTAATAAGAAAATAAATGTTGGCTACAAACCCCATTCTACAACCCCGTCTAGTTTGTTCGAAACTTTGCCGTTAAATTTGCACGAATTCTCGATCAATTCAAAAAGACTAGCAAATGGTATCTGGAAGTACAGTACTGAAATGTTATTCTGTAATTCTGTTAACTCTGTGGCAATTGGTAGTTGGAAATAGCAAAGGTTACCATGGGTAGCAAAATACTAATCCTATTTAGCAAATTGCTACACTCAGTAGCCACCTGTTAACTCTATGTAGCAAATGGTAACAGAAATTATGGCAAATATAAACCCTAAATAGCAAAAGATTACATATGGTAGCCAAATGGCAATCCTTTCATTGACGCCGCAACAATTACACTTTGTATTGGTTTTCACGTCTTTACCTTTAAAAATAATTATGATTTCGTGAAAAGTTTAACTCTCCGGGTTAATTGCCAATTGTAATGTATGTCCGGAGTGATTTAGTCTTTCAAGTCACGATATGATGTTGTGATGTTCATCATTGATCAAATGAATGAATATAACGGAGACCCGGGTTCACTTATTACGTAATAATGCCGAGTTCGAATAGACCGATAATATAATTAATTTATCGAAATCCGTAAAACTAAATACGTTGACAGATTTTGTCTTGTAACTTCTTTATGGTTTTGGAAGGCGTTTTGCGTTATGGAAGGTACTCATCTGGCAATCCGGTTTTCCTATGTCCGTAGTGATTTAATTCTTTAAGTCTTTGCAACTTGAAACTTATGGAGTAATTTCACCAACCTAATTCGCGCAATTAACTGGCCGATAACATCGAGTTCAGTTCGACTCATAAAACGTATGGCGTGCGCAGTGACGGCAACAACAAACAGTTGCTGTACCTGGGGGTTGTCACATAAGAGCCAATGCTGGCGGGAACGGGGAAAAATAAAACATTTCCAGGGTGGATAACGAAGGAATGAGTTAAGGGTGACCTAAATTATGCATCACATTAAAGAGTGTTGTGAAACGGGGCTGTTAAAATTGTTGATTCTTTTTAGATTTTTATCCTTTTTTTAGTTAAATAAAGCCTTTAAACGTGGGTCTCCGATCTTTTGCTTATTACAGCACCTTTGTTTGTGCACTTTTTGTCATCGTTACGATGCCACAGGTATATAGACACTTAAACCATCTAAATTTAAATGAAATTTAACAACAGCAAATTTTCTTTTTATAACAGCAGGGAGATGATAAAAGTGACCCAGCAACAGAACAAATTGACGGGTTCAAGAATAAGGATTATGGACAAGCGCAGTCGGAAATCACAAAATCGTGATCTTCTAATACTGGATTAAATAAGAAGAAAAAGTGTCCGTAAGTTCTACTATAATTTCGACCAGCTTTCAAGTATGAATGGAAGATAATTTAAAATACCTTCAGCTTTTCAATGCTGTTTTTGATTTCTATGTGTAAAAGAAAACAAAAGCCAAACATGTCCGAGAATAATGACATAATGGTGTTAGTAATTGTTCTAGATACTGTGGTGTCATGAATTCTAACATATCGCGCCACTGCAAAGTCGTGCACGATAAAAAAAATAATGGGAAAGGTGATTTCAAGTGCAAACTTTGCAAAAAGTTCTTGACTTCTTGGAATGGCCTCGTGAGACACCTACGTGGCAAGCTTCACGCTGATCAACCCAAGGCAATGAAGATGGCTGATTCTATGGATCGCGGCCGGAAAAACGTCCCAATCGTAAGTTTTGGTAAATACACACAGTACAAACGGACTGTGCAGTAGAAAAAACTCCTGCATTGTTAGAGAACGCAGCGTTAGAGAATAAGAAAAAGGTTTATAAACCTATTGGATGAATAATTATATTAACTGCTGTTTAATATTCTAAAATCTAAAAGAACCTATATTCTTTAGATGCGTTAAAATGTTTAAGTATTACTGTAATTTACATGATTTACATGAAATACAAAATATTTACATGAATAAATCCTATTTACACATACTATCTCGATAAACATTGACATTTAATTGCTATAAAATACACATAGTTCGTTGCCATATCTCACACAATAATGCACCACAAAGCCTATGCATATAAAGGAATACACTCCATTGCTTTTTTTCACTAATACATAAACATTTTAACGCATCTTAAGGATATAGGTTCTTTTAGATTTTAGAATATTAAACAGCAGTTAACATAATTATTCATCCAATATGTTTCTAAACGGTCTGTTTGCAAAGTGTTTTTTATTCGTCATTTTGTACAAGACGTACTTTGTTGTTGTTCCATAACAGTGGTTGCGATTTACCACGGCAAACGAATGAAAACTGCCGACACTGTCTGTGATTATTTTACAGGCAGGCTAAAACAGCTTGTGTTGCGTTTTTTAGCAGTTTTGTCATAGTTGCAATATCATCCCCGTGCTTTTCGATCCTGGCTCTGTACTCTGCAAACAACCTTGACAGGAACTCGATGGCAAACTTCTTTCCCGAACGTGCTGCGATCACGGTGTTTCGCATTTTCAGGAAGTCCGACTCGAACGTTACGACCTTTCAGGTACTGGCGCAATTCTTTCAATTGGCCTTTGTTGTACCTGGTCACCGAGTAAGAAACTTTTTGGCATAACCTAGAGTCCTAGATCATCTGATTAGAAACAGGTAATTCCTTTTTCATCTTCGTCCACATCTATCTCATGACTTAACACAATTTTAGGTAACGAGGGTCAGCAAGATACTGCCAGAAGGTGATAGATGTGTGTTAAGTTAAAGTTGACATGATAAGGCTTTAGAATTTAGGTAGTAGGCCTATAGTCATATAGTTCGTAGATTAAATAAATCTTTCAGGGAGCTTTTGAATTCTTAATTGGCAATTTGATAGCCGTATACATTGCGAGTTCCATTTGGTAATTTTTATTTCGTGCAATTTGATACCTGCAACGTTGCGAGATACATTTGGTAATAGTTACTTCGTGCAATTTTTCACTCGTATAAGTTGTATATGTCGTATAAGTGTCACTACTATGAATGTAAACTTTGAACCGCCTTGCATTGTTTTGCAGATCCTTATTCCCAGTTGCTCGCCGCATCAGCGTCTGGTCTCGGTCTATGCAGATAAGAAAATGCAATTCTTTGCTTAATATGACCAACAACCGCGTTTGTTGGCAGTTCTGCTAATCAGAGTATTGGCTTGCTATTTATTGCAATGTGGACTTATTTTTAACGAAATATAAGCCCAAGTAACGCTGTACTTATTGTTAATGTTTTTATTAGCAAGAACGGCTCCCAACAATAACGTAGTGACAAGTAATTGCGTGCCGATGCGATTGTTGTAGCTTGCTTCTGCTTAATTCATCGACTTTACCATATCAAGTTGTGTAAAAGGAAGCATTTACTGTGAAGAACCGCGGTTTATGAAGCCACTCAAAATTTTGCTACTCGAAACAATTGCAGTGTTTTGGGGCGCGTTTAGACGTTTCCTATGGAACGCCAACGCCGCAAAAATAGCAAAGAGTTAAATTGAATCGCAAGTATGCAATTTATGTTTTGTTTTCATAATTTGATTGCAAGGTTTCCAAACGTAACTTTATAGATTCAAATCACGAAACAACAAGCCAAACGTCAAAACCGGCATTCAAACGGTCTTTTCTGTGATTGCTGTTGCACGATTCATATAGAAATTTTCAAAATGGTTTCGCAACATTCACAATTACATCACAGTTTTATACGTGAATCGACAAATGTATGGATGGTTCGGTTTGGTGACACTTAATCACCGACACATAATCACTAGGACATTTAAGACATTTATCCAAACTAAGCTTATTTGCAAACGGTAATCGAGCTTGCGCAGATATCATGCGTTCTTGAAGTCGACAATACTAATGAGTCAAGGTATTATATATTGCTGAATTTCCCGTCTTTGATTGTTGTCACTGTAAACGGAGCCCATTTAATTAAGACTTTTTTAATTCCGTTTCCACTTGCTTTATTAGTTATTTTGGTTTAGTTCCAACTTCCAACTTCAGTACTACATTGTTTGTTTCATTATTTTTCAAGGATCGTCAGATTAATCTTATGTGTAAGGCGTCGTCGTCAAGCATCGAGCCATCAACTTACTGTATGTCGTCACCTTCGAGTGACGTCAACGATAAAAGTAAAATTAAATAAATAACATCACTTTTCGTTACAATACAGTGTGTCATTGTCTCTGCATTATAGGCCTATACTATAGGGCCTATAGGCTATACTTGGTTATTTAGAAATTAATATCTACCATTTGTCATAAAGTCCTTTTTGTTAACCATAAATAAAAATCAGCAAAACGTATATCTTAAACCGACAATGACAAACACAGTTGTGGTAGGACAAAGTGTTAGTTAAACAAAATAAAATGCATATTTCCGTCCCTGGAGCAAATTATTTTTGTTATTATTTCATTTGAAATTCACCGTCAGCAGCTTGTTTTCGACAGGATTTGTTTAGTTAAAGTGATTAATTAATCGGAAATATTAATTACGGATTAAAAGCATAAAAGTTCACGAATGTGAACTTAAAACCGGATTTTGATGTCAGGAATAAAACGCCGGATCTCAGATAGAACCAGGCTTGTTTTTCATCTCCCATTATAATACTGGTGTGGTCAAAAACGCGAAATCCTTCATGAATTTTAATGTTGAATAAGCCATTCTGTCACGATACCGCGTGTGAATCCAGTGAGATAAAGCCAGAAGTTGAGCACCTGGTGATTTTGCCGACTATTATGCTCAAGCGCGCCATCTTGGGATAAGATTTATTTCCCCTGTACGTTATAATTTATCTCCCGTATGGCTTCATCGTTGACGAAGCATGATGTACATAATGCGAAATTATATCAGAATTGCATATGGCGAAATGGCATAAATTTCTATCTGTACACAATGCTAGATGGAATTCAAAAGCCATTTATGCTATGATTGCCTACTTCCTCATCCCTAGATGGAGATTAACTCTGGAGATATCATGCTCATTCATTGCAAATGCGTGGCAGGAAGCCTTGTTTTCTAACAAAAGGTTTAAAGATGGAATATATCAAAGATTATGCGTTTGCCTTCAACATACATCTGCCCTGGGTCATCAAAGACCAGATATCACTAAAACTGAATGTGTTTGTTGTGTCCAAGAGGTTTATGACGCATTGTTGTCTTTGTAGGTCATAAAATAATACAATTTTTTACACGTAAGAAAGCGTCTATTGTGGGGTAACAATGCTACACCAAGTGGTCTCTTCGTATGAAGCACTCCGAAGTGATGAATGTGGTTCTTTTATCTGCAGATAATTGGCCGCACTATGGTCGCGCGCCAACAACAGTCGTTTAAGTTTAACCAAATATCTGTTTGTACTGGCAATTATTACGTTGAAAAAATATTCCTTAATATTGTGGTTGAAGCTGCTATTTTTGTCAACGATGCCTTAGATCAACAAATAATTGTAATTCAAGCCCGGCCTTCCACCACACAGCACACCGCATAAGCACAGCAACAGATTAACTATTTCAATGTAGCGATTGCATCTGAATTGCATCACATCACAACTCATTCGTTGTCATGCTTGAATAATTTTAACCGTCATGCAACGGTTTTGTGTTTATTTCAATTTTTATTTTCTGCGCAGGAATAATATTTTTGTCCTGGATTTGAAGAATCAGTCAAGCGGAACCGGCGAAGTCACTTACAAGCAGGTGACGCATTTAACTTTAATCAGCTAAGCATGATTGGTGTTGTAATGATTTCGGTGTGGCTAGAATATGGATTGCCCACATTATTCACACCCACATGAATTTATGATTTCAGAAGAAGTAAGACAAAATAAACATCATTTTTGAACAAACAATGCACATATTTAGCATCATGCGCCAAACACGTTTATAATGTTTTCAAAAAAAAAAATTTAATTACAAACTTCATGATTCTCTTTCAAACTTCTTTAGTGACGTAATAACAAATTCAGAATCTCAAGTTGTCACGTGATGAAAATGTCTTAGATATAACGTAGCGAACTTTGAGGCGCATATTTTCTTATAAACGTTGTAGGCAATGACGTGGAAGTATGATGACGCAAGTATCCAGTTGTGCCAGAGAAAGGGTCAGACCAACAAAAAATGCCAAAATTTCATCAAAATTTTCAAGCAGTTCCACGGTGAGGAATTCCCCAACCGAAGAGTAATTGTCTGCTCGACAAAATCTTTCAGTCCCACTTGTAGATATTATGAGGTAACACTTTTGGATTATTGTGATGTCACAATATTTTGGATATGCAGCAAGTTTTTCAACAAACGGGTGGTTTTTACTGTAAACTTAAAAATGATTCTCAAACTTTCAGCTGACAGAGGGCGGGAATTTGTCATATTTGAATCAGGAGTTTGGAGGAAAGCTGAGCTGTCCATATGACCCAGATTATGACGTAGCAAGCCTTGTGTCAGGTTCGTTCGATATGTAGAATATATTTGAAGATGAAACGTAACACCGTTTTATTTATGATTTGCAAATTCAATTAAAACTCGACATTTCGCGCGAGTTTGTTGCGAAAACAATGAAAATAGCGCGATCAGTTCAGGCTAAGAATTGAGCGAAATCTCAAGCTGTTTCGAGGAATAATCTTCTTTGCATATTCTACGCAGGCGACAACCTGTACACGGCGACCCGGGCGGGCTTCCGCGGGGACGATCCCCTCATTTACCGTTCATCAGTCGTCTGAAATTTTCACAGCAGAAGGTGGGTCACCAGTTTGCGGACAGCTAGTGGTGAAGCTACTTTCTTGAACGGGGAGTTGTCCGCGTTTGCAATTTGCACTGTAAATATTGTGGTGGACAGCAAGGCACTGCGCGTTGGCTTAACTCGCGGAATGACACCCTTGTCATGCTGGTAGAAACCATTTTTATTTATTTATTTAACATCTGAACCATGCTCGTGTGCAATGATCCGTAACCGTGATAACTGAAGCGTGGTTGCGGTGATCACTGAGAAAAATGAAAGGCAGTCTTGCTTCAACAGGCTGGCTTCATACCAATGTAGCCACATCGGACTGTCGAGTGTCGAGTCCCGGGGAGTTAGGTCTGTTGTTTCCACCACGTGTCCACGTTTTATAGGTATTCGAGAGACTGTGAGATGGTCTTCTTTCGTATGAGGTCGGCTCAAGCATATTCGGCTACCAATTGCAGCCATCTCTTCCCTTCCTCATCAGGGGTCTTTAGGTCGTCTTGGCCCATGGGTGGGTGCAAGACACGGCAGTCGAAGAGGATGTGTTCTGCTGTTTGTGATTCTGCACCGCAAATGCATGATGGTGATGTTTTGAAGCCCCATCGGTGCATGCATTCGCCAAAACGACCTACTCCAGTTCTGAGGCGGTTCAGGGTTGTCCAGGCCTTTCGGGGAAGGTCTGCGCCAGCAGGGGTAGTGGTGGAGGGCTCCACATTAAACTGGGGGGGGCGGGACACTTCTTTCCAGTCGTCGCACCATGCAGTGTTGATGTTGAAGCCGGCGGCCACAAGTGCAGTAGCATGTCTGCTAAAGGGGCGGCGAGAAACCAGCCGCTGACGGCCACCGTGGGGTTGGCCGCCCAGGGTTGCGTGTAAGGGATGGTTGATGCTATCCATGGCTTGGCATGCAATCTTGTGAGTTGCTTGTGCTCTCCGATGTTTGGAAGGAGCGATGCCTGCCAGCACCGGCATAAACGCAACAGGAGTGGGACGGAGGCAGCCAGTAATGATCCTGAGGGTCTCATTTAAGGTGGTGTCCAGTTTCTTTGCATGTACACTTCTACACCAGACTGGAGCAGCGTACTCCGCAGCAATGTGGACAATCGCAAGCGCTGCTGTACGAAGGGTGGAGGTGCATGCACCCTTGAGGATCCAACCAGACATCTTAGAAGGTTGTTTCTTGCCGATATCTTGCTTCGGAGGGCTGTAATATGTGGTTTATACGTTAGCTGGTGGTCCAGTGTCACTCCAAGGTACCGTGGTTGCTGGCTGTTAGGCAGTACAGTCCCGTTCAGTTGGATAGCTAACTGGCGGTTCGCCTCCCGGTTGTTGAGGTGGAACGCTGTAGTTGTTGTTTTTGTTAGGCTCAACTTTAGTCTCCATTTTTCAAGAAAGTCCGCGATTTTCTGCATGTCCTTTGTCAGGGTCTCTTCCACGTTATTCCAGTTTGTGTTGGCGTAGAGAAGAGCCAGGTCGTCTGCGTAGCCATACTAGTGTGAAGTTGTTTGTGGCAAGTCGCTGATGTAAATGTTGAAAAGCATTGGTGACAAGGTAGAGCCCTGGGGTACGCCATTTTTCAGCCGCCTGAGGCGGCTGTTTTGTCCATCACTGGTCTTGAGGGTGAAACTGCGGCTGGACAAGATGTTAGTAATGAAACGCACTAGGTGTCGGTCAGGGATCATCCGAAGGAGTTTGAGGGTTAGGCCTTGCTGCCACACGGTGTCATAGGCAGCAGTGAGGTCTACCAAAACAACACCCGCTTGCTGTTTTCGCTCGAAGCAGTCCTCGATGTTGTCGGTGAGCTTTAGCACCTGCTGGACTGTCGATCTTCCCCGTCGGAATCCAGCCTGTTGTTGTGGGAGCTGTGGGTCAACGACAGGGTCAAGGCGGGCCAGCAGGAGCCTCTCCATGACTTTGTAGGGGACACAAAGTAGGGAGATGGGACGGTAACTCTTGAGGTTTTCTTTGGGTTTGTTAGGCTTTAGCAAGGCAATAACATTGGCCCTGCGCCAAATCTTCGGGATCGCCATGCGGCAGAGGCAGGATGAGAATAGGTTGTTGAGCCATGTTTGACATTTGGGTCCACACTGTTTGAGGAACTCTGGGGGGATGTTATCCGGTCCTTGTGCTTTCCCATTCTTCAGCTGCTTGATAGCACTGGAGAGCTCCTGGGTGGTGAATGGCGTGGAAAGATGTCCGTCCGGTCCAGGTGCCTTCCACAGTGTACTGCATTCCTGCTTTACTTTACGTGTATGGTTCTTGTCTGCATTGCTGAAACGGCCATTGGCAAGGAGCTGCCCGGCTATGCAATTAGCTGTGATCGGGCATGGTTTTGGCTGAGCGTTCCGTCCAGTGAGGTGGTTAAAGGTCTTCCACGCTTTTCTGCTGGAATGCGTAAAATCCATGTCCTTTACAGTATCCTCCCATCGCTTCTTACGTTTTTTGTCGAGGCAGTTTAGCAGGTCTGTAGCCTTGGAAGCAGCATCTCTAGGTTGCTCGGCACTCACGAATGCGTCATAGTGGTTATTACATTCATCATCCCATGTGGGGATGTAGTGTTGACGCCGGCCACGTGGTATGGTCTTCTTTGCAGCGTCTGTGAGTAGTTGGCAGAATGCAAAGTAGGCTGAAGTTGGCCGAGGTGGGGTCTGGTAGCTTTTCAGATCCAGACTCAACCAGTCGAGTGTATCGTTGCCAGTTGGCTTTCCGGAAATTCTATCTTTTGACTGGTTTTGTTTTCAGAGGTTCAATTGGATTCGTTGGTTTTATTAGTGATGGTCTGTGTTGGGATCTTGGGAATTTATCCAAAATAATACGTCTCGGGGTAGGTCCAGTGTTGAGATTTGCAAAAGCCAGGTCAGGGTTGGTGGTGGTGTTCCATCTGCCTGAGCAGAAACTGCCTGGCTGTTTGAGGTCAAACAAAAGGTGGACATCGGAGGCCGAAGCCCATTCTTCAAGTGCTGTGCCGTCGTTGTTTGTAGCGCTGTAGCCCCAGATAGTGCTGTGGCAGTTGAAATCGCCAGCATAGATGCATGGGCTGCTAAAGGTGGGGATGGAATTTTTAAGCAGCCTCGCATGGGGCGGTTTGTAGATATTGATGACATTAACGCCTTCCACCTCTACAGCCGTCCATTCTGTTTCGGAGTTAGCATCACATGTTGCCATGTGTTTCCATTTGGCTGATTGCTTCACAAATGTTGCTGTGCCATGAATTTCGCTCTCGGTATGGGCAGCCAGGGTGTATCCGGCAATCTTGAGGCGGGATGTATCCATTACATGGGTTTCTTGTAGAAGGATGGTGGTGGCTTTGTGGGTGCTCACAAGGTTTTCCAAGATGTTGATTTTGGCTTTTGTGAGACCTTCTACATTCAGCTGTAGCAAAGTGACACCTTCCCGTACGGCAGTTTTAGCTGCCTGCCCTAATGAGGACACATGCTTCGGGTCAGTATTAGGTTGCTTGGGCTGAGATCGCATTTTGCTAGGTAGCTTGATTGCTTGTTTGCTTTTCTCAGGTTGTTGATATTAGCCTGACATACGTCAGTTTCCAGGATTCACCACGGGGAGGTCATCAACTTGAATCCCTTTTTGTGAGTCATCATCAGGTCATCAACTTGAATCCCCTTTTGTGAGATGGTAATTAGCTGTGGAGTGGCAGTTTTTTTAAATGGGTTTTCTAAGAGTACCGCGTCAATGTGGTCATCGAAAGCAGTGTTTTTGTAAGTTTGTAAGATAAATCGTTCATTGACAAGATTGCGAGCAAAAGTTAGCAACCATGGTTATGCACACATTGCGAATTCGTACAACATTTCAGGACAAATATTTAAACTTGAAAAGGTAAGGAATGTTAGAGCCATGTACATTTTGTGACATTTATTGGATTTCGTTATGAGATGCTATGGTTTTGGTTGTTATGGTCGCCGTTGTTTTGGCCAGTTGAACAACTTCATTATTATATTTTCTCTTGTTTATACCTTTATCTTGTTATATGACTAGTATTAACATCAATTTTAACTTTCACATTAACCATAACCACACGTGTTGTTATTTTTGTTCTCAATCTGAGAGCCCACATTCTAATCGTCTTGTTTGTTTCAGCTGGGCCGACTGTGACGAATTATGGCGCTCGATGGTCGACAAAGAATCGCTTTATTACCGAAACAGCGCTTACTTGTCGAGACACGAAGATCTGCAACCTCTAGTGCGCACCATCCTGTTAGACTAGTTAATGGAGGTAGCAACTCAACTTCTAAACTCTAAGGGAAAACCAGATAATGGAAAGTATCTTGTCTAACGCTAGTGTGTCTCTTTGCAGGTATCAGAGGTGTATACTTTACACCGAGAGACGTTTTATTTAGCGATCGACTACATTGATCGATATCTTTACAACACAACCAACATTCACAAAACGAGGTTACAGCTTGTCGGTGTCACCGCCTTATTTATCGCCGCGAAATTAGAAGTAAGTTTGTCATTTTTTTGAATAAAATTTATTTGAAGAACCTATATTCACGCAGGTAAGCAGTTTTTAGGAGAAATAATTTCTAAATATTGGTCTTTGCTAAACTTTTGTGTCTCTACAGGAAATCTATCCCCCGAAGTTAACAGACTTTGCCTACGTCACCGATGGAGCTTGCACGGAGGAAGAAATCATGTCCCAGGAATTGTTAATCCTTAGCACACTCAAGTGGTCGCTTTCCCCAGTCACAGTGGTGTCCTGGCTAAACGTTTATCTTCAGACAGCTCACGCCGCTTTCGCGGCCAATGCTCCGTCATCCGCCTTTTTCCTTCCTCAATATCCGCAAGAAACATTTGTCCACATATCACAGGTGGGAATAAGTTTGCAGTCAGTTCTTGTGTGAAAGGTAACGGTCCTAAACTTTGATGAAACAACGTCTCAGATGCATCTAGTGCTTAAAATGTCACCAGCGTCCTGGCCGGTTCTGTTCGTAAATTTTGCTATTTTTTTCTATTATGTCGTCTTCTTAATCTCGAATATGTGAATATTTCGACTGTGAGTTGCCGCTGATTTATTGACCCATTTTGCTTGTTTTTTACATTCATGCAGTTATTAGCAATTAGCAAACAATATAATTAATATCGGGAATTTCCGCGTACAGCTACCTCACATCTTCACTTGCTGGATATTTAACGTGCGGTTTCAGAAACTGCGTCAAGTGTCGGGTAATCTTAACGGTTCTTATTTCCATTCTAGTTGATCGACCTCTGTACATTGGGCATCAAGAGTCTTCAGTTTCCATTCGGTTTCTTGGCTGTGTCCGCCTTGTACCATTTTTCATCGCGGGAGCTCGCCACCCAAGTTTCAGGCTTTCAGTTCTTAGACATCGCCGCTGTAAGTAATTCTATAAGTACTGGGATAATTCTAGTATAAGAGTGTTATAAGATTTAGATAATACTAGGAGTGTTATCAGCAATGTCTACTAATGTATTTACGGCATTTTACCTAATTTTGAGTTTATTGCTTTAAAATTCGGTTTTCCGGTGTTTGTCGGATTATTTATATCATTTATTTTTAAGGCATTAGGTGCCCTATATAGTTGGTTCTGTTAATATTGCCTGAATTTTGCGTGTTTTAATTGAACTGTTAATGCGTTTAGTGTGTCCACTGGATGGCGCTGTTTGCGATAACAATCCGACAAAGCGGTCTTCAACCTATGAAACAATTCCGCAGGGTGGCAGCAAGTGACGTACAAAATATTCAAACTCACACGAATAACATTGACACCTTGGTAAGTTAGCGGTAAACAATTCGGCTGATTTTGAACTGCTTGTACTAAGTGTATGTTTTGCTTGTATGGCTCATCCTGGTTAAAGTTGGAATTGAATCCTAAAAGAGGCCAAATGGTAGGCCTATTATAATTAATTATAATTATAAACTAATAAACTTTGGCACATTGAGAGCTCTTTAGTCAAGCGGAAAGGCTTCCCACAGAGAGTCAGGGTCTTTGAAACGAATTCGAGAAATTAAATTGAATGGAAATGTCCAAGTGCTTTAACGAAACAAAAGCTGGGAATGACCTCACTCAATCAAAAGCAATAAATCAAACCATCGTTCTCATTATTCTCATTTCTCACAACCATTGAACTCATCAAATAAAAGTCATGATAAATGTGATTTTATACAATGACTTAACTGAAGCATAAACAAACATTTGCGGTTTGCGGTTTGATATGTGAGCTAAACTAGCCGACGAAAGAGAAGTTGCTGCAGCGCTATCTACATAAAAAAGAATTCAATTGGCGTGATCATAAACAGTTAACAAGGGACAGTCTCTTTTGAAAGTAGGTGCTATCGACGGGGCTAACCGGGTTAATCTAGTGTAGATCGCCGAATGTTTTTTGTTGCCCGCGAATGATTTTGCGCAAGGGTAATTGCTGCGTTGATAGTCTGGTTTCTGAAAGGTGGGTGATGAATATGATAAGTTATCACTGTGTAATAAATTACCACTTGCTGTATGATTTGTGAAACTGGCCAATGTTTGTGTGTGGTGATCGTTGTTGCCATGTTTAGTTAAATTAATCGCGTTGGTTTGGTGAATTATGATTTATGAAATTAGTACTTGTTTGTCCGGAACTCTTTGTTCCATTGTTAGCGTTAGATCGTGGGTAATGAGGTTGTTTAGACACTTAAATTTGTTGTATTTGTGGCTGTAGTGGGTAAGAAATTGCGACGTCTGGTGGTGACCACTTAAGAAATTTAGCACGAATTCGTTTATTAACTGGTGGATTAAGATTCTGTTGACCTACTGCACTCATTAATTTGCGCATTAAATCTTTGGAAGATAGAACATGAAGTGTCACATCAGCCAACAAAAACTCTAAATGATCCTCAGTCCTCACGTTTATCAAAATTTTTCAAGATTTCATTGATTATTATGTCGTAACAGGTATGAGCCTACGCAGAAGGTAAACAAAGTAGCCCGAGGTCTGTCGCCGGAATTGCCTCTACCGCTAACAAGTGACGATTAGTTTTTGAAGTGATTTGATAAAGGGAAAATTTATGTTCAAGGTGGGAAATCCACGCTTCGGGATTGAATTTACATGATTTACATGAAATACAAAATATTTACATGAATAAATCCTATTTACACATACTATCTCGATAAACATTGACATTTAATTGCTATAAAATACACATAGTTCGTTGCCATATCTCACACAATAATGCACCACAAAGCCTATGCATATAAAGGAATACACTCCATTTCTTTTTTTCACTAATACATAAACATTTTAACGCATCTTAAGGATATAGGTTCTTTTAGATTTTAGAATATTAAACAGCAGTTAACATAATTATTCATCCAATATGTTTCTAAACGGTCTGTTTGCAAAGTGTTTTTTATTCGTCATTTTGTACAAGACGTACTTTGTTGTTGTTCCATAACAGTGGTTGCGATTTACCACGGCAAACGAATGAAAAATGCCGACATTGTCTGTGATTATTTTACAGGCAGGCTAAAACAGCTTGTGTTGCGTTTTTTAGCAGTTTTGTCATAGTTGCAATATCATCCCCGTGCTTTTCGATCCTGGCTCTGTACTCTGCAAACAACCTTGACAGGAACTCGATGGCAAACTTCTTTCCCGAACGTGCTGCGATCACGGTGTTTCGCATTTTCAGGAAGTCCGACTCGAACGTTACGACCTTTCAGGTACTGGCGCAATTCTTTCAATTGGCCTTTGTTGTACCTGGTCACCGAGTAAGAAACTTTTTGGCATAACCTAGAGTCCTAGATCATCTGATTAGAAACAGGTAATTCCTTTTTCATCTTCGTCCACATCTATCTCATGACTTAACACAATTTTAGGTAACGAGGGTCAGCAAGATACTGCCAGAAGGTGATAGGTGTGTGTTAAGTTAAAGTTGACATGATAAGGCTTTAGAATTTAGGTAGTAGGCCTATAGTCATATAGTTCGTAGATTAAATAAATCTTTCAGGAAGCTTTTGAATTCTTCTTCGAAGACGTCACCTCATCAATGGAAGCACGTATTCACGAATTGCAGAATGAGAGGAAACGCAAAATTTGCCTCGGTCTACCACAAGTTTGTGATTTCAAAACGTTGGAGTCCATTAACCTGGACACATATAAAGAGAAACATTTGCAGGTTAGGACGTTCTGGTAATTGTGATTAATTTTGACATAAAACTTTCTTTGTACATATTACAGATACAATCTATTATATAATATACTCATAGAATGTATATGTACAAAGTCTTAGCAAATTTAGTTGTATTTAAAAATAAAAAAGAGACCATCTAGCTGTATTTTAGAAAAAACAAAATGAAAAGAAGAGTCCGTCAACATTCATATTTGTTTGAATTTATTACACTAACCACATTAAATGCATTGATGTATGGTACCAGTTGTTTGTTATCGTCATCAAACAAAATAACATCCGGTATCTGATATCTTACACATATAATTTTTACAAGGTAAAAGAATTCAATTCAATCTATGCCTTTCTATGGGATGAAATTACAGGTTATTTCATGCATTAAAAGGGAGTTCTTGTGTAGGCAAAATATAATTCAATCTTTGATTTCTTATTTGATTTGATTTGTATAATGATTCTTTGATTTTTGTTTTTAAAAGTAAACTTGCCGTGTAACAAATGAGAAAAGTGTCTTTTTTGTGCACTTTCAATGTGCACACCACTAAAATTTATGGGATTTTATTTAATTATTATTTATCAATGTGCTTTAATGCAGTCACTAGTTACTACACTGCAAGAATGTAATCCACTTGTCCAAGACTTATCCTCACTGGGCATTTCCTTTCTCTTGGTTTTGTGCCGGTGTTAACATAAAATAGACATAAATATAAATAACGGAAATGTTTCGTCGGTGTTAGGTTGTCGTTATTTCATAAACCAGATGGAAATGCAACGCGTGCGAAGTCAGCTTAGAGAAGCGATGAGATCCGGCTTTGTTAAAAAACTAAGCTAGGCTACTAACTTCAATTTGATGGCACAATTCCAGAAATAGTTTTGCTGGTTTTTTTTGTATTTAACGATGTTCAATTCTTTGTTTATTTGTTTTGTTTTCAAAACTGGTAGGACAGTGTGACCAACGATATAAAGAACATGATAGGAAACTGCTGGGGGAAGTACCGTTTTTATTTCGCCCTCGTTACGCTTCAGTGCGGTCACATCCGTTTCACACGTTTGACTTTGGTTGAGCCTTGGACTTAGTGTAGCCTTACGGAGAAAGAACTATGATTAGGGGAAGGTGACCTTTGGAAGCGTATATATCAGTATAGCCTATAGGCCTAGCTGAATTTGGTTAACTTTGAAGTTTACAATGGTGCGAAATTTTTAAAACTCGGTGAAACTAGGCCTAAAGATCTACAGGTATGCTTGCAGATTGAGACTGCAATATTAAAATGCCACGTATATGTTGTGTGGGGATTGCTTTTAGTTTGGCCTGAAGCCAATATTAGTGTTACTGCTAGACTCCTATAGACGTCTTTGACTCCGTTGCGTTTGCTGTTTCTATAACGTTTCTTAAAATCAACACCAACTTCATAAAGTCTAATTGTTATATTGTCCGAATAGGTTGTATCAAATTAGAAACATTTACACCATCTTTTCACATTTAAACCAAGCTATAACTCAAATTCAGTAATGATTCCAATTCCGAATAATTCAGCAATAACTTCAATTCAGCAGAATAGAAGAAATAGCTAAACGACAAAAGACAAGAGAGAGAGAGATTTAGATTAGATCCAACATTCATTCATTCATTCATTCATTCAACAGGACATTCATCTTTCGAACCGTGTAATCGCTTTTCTTTTAACTACTGTACAGCAATAAGAAAATAAATTGAATGTTTACAAGTCTAGCTCCTGCCATCAAAACTAGATAGCAAGCATTATTACATCATCCAGCATTCAAGTCAAACAAAGCCTTTGTTACATCATAAACATTCTGTTGCATTTGAATTCACACCTAGGGTGGACTCACCACCTTTATTAAAGACAAAACGTGTACAAATGTGTAACATACAAATTAAAATTGCGTTTCAGTTTACGCAATACTAATTTCATCTGGAGTGAGGTTACTTGATGGCAATTCTGTTGTATTTTCTGCGTGAATTTTCCTAGAGTAAACAATCCAACTTATTGCAATTGATTTCAGAAAGTTAGAACATATTCAATATAAGTATAATACAACATTAATATCTTATCACATTAAATGTTAAGCTGAATCATAAAAATATATACCTGAGAAAAAGATCAAAAATTTTTCTTGTGGCTTCAAGTGATTTGCATCGATCTGCATTCGGGCCAAAAATATGAAGAATTCTAGATATGCCATCTAAACTAAACGTTGTCAACAACTCAGATCCATTTGGTTTGGTGGCGAAAATGTTCATAAAGTAATCAATGGCTTCTGTCGTCAAATCATCTGGTGATTCACATACCTCAACCCACATAATTTTAATTGTTTTGCCAGAACACGCCTCAGAGGAAAAGCCTTGAAAAATGTTAGCTTGTGAAAAATCCTGTATTTGGCATACACACAAATTTATCTAGCTAAACATGTAAACTTATAAAAATACACAAAACCTTAAGGCAGCAGGACTTACCTAAATAACCACGATGCTTGACCTTTTGATGAACTTCAAAACCTCGCTGAATTTTAAATTTTTCATCACAGTATTTACACCTAACCAGTAACATGCAAAAGTAAACTCATTAAATGCATCCAACCTTCTATTTTACTGGTGTGAGAGATAGTTTCTAAATCATATAAAGCTATAAGCACCATATACTTAAAAGGTCTCTTAGCCTCAGCCTATCTTAATTCTTAACTTACTGAAAGAGATCATTAGCTTGCAAAGCAGAAGATGATACAGGCTTGATTATACACTCTTCATCGTCGACAACGATTTCAATTAAATATTCAGCAGAAAGTGCTGGTGCGGACGACATGTTGGCAACTGATAGGCTACACACGTTTGAATCGTCAAAACAACGTAAACAACAACCTCACTTCTCAGTAATCGATAAACGAACCATGCAAATGCGTACAACTTTTCGACACGACTGGCGTAGTGTGAGTGAATAAGTGTCCGCAACCATGCGTGACGCGGGCGAAACAAAACCTTCTCTTCTCATAAAAAAGAAACAAACGAGGAGGAGGTAGTTTCCCATCATGTTCTTTATATCGTTGGTGTGACAGTGCAATAATGAAGTGTACGTAATTCTCTGATAGAATGGATGGCCAATGAAGGAATTGAAGCAAGCGGCTAGATGCTTATTCAGGTTTTGCAGCCTAACTTTTGCTGTGTTTTGGGCAAACGGGTTTGCAACATCTTGAGCAACATTTTGCAATTAACTTTCTTATCCTTTGCGTGTGGACAACTGGACATAAGGAACACCGCTTCCTCTTCTGCAACGTGTTTGCTGTTTGTAGGGATGTACTTTGAAAAGCCAAGCCACATCTCACCATAGCCTTTCTTGTGCCTCTGTGGAGTTGAGGAATGTTTTATTTTGTCATCATGTGGGGCAAAATGAGGCAGTTAGCAAGATCTGTTATGAAACATCGTCGCTTTGAACCTTGTCCGCTCTGATAATCAGGATATACTTGTCTGAATATGGTATATGCATTTAGAGCTGCGATGTCGAGCAGATTGTAAAAGAGAACTGGAGGCCATTGGCGGGTTTTTCGTTTGCAAGTACAGTATATGTTTGAACCATTTGGTCAAATAAGTCAAAACCAATCTTTGTCTTGTTATATAACCTGATGATCTCAGGCCTCGTTTTTGGGTCTTCTTCGTCAATGGTTATATCGTGATGCATGCTGAATTAATTAATTATTGTTTTTCTGCTACAAACCTTATCTTCCAAAATACTCGCGTTCCTGTCGCGCCTCAACCCAGACAGAAAAATTTTCGTTAGCCATAGATAATTTATCATGGGTCCAAGTTAGGCCCTAAGATAAATGCCAATGAAACGCCCATGATATATACCTGGCGTATGTTTGCAAAGTTGACCGGCCAGATATAGATGCCCAAGAAGTTTCTAAGCTGGCCCTAAGATAATCGCCCATGAAACGCCCATGATATATACCTGGCGTATGTTTGTAAAGTTGACCGGCCAGATATAGATGCCTAAGCTGGCCCTAAGATAATCGCCAATGAAACGCCCTGAAATGCGAAACGAAATGCTTTATCAAAACAGCACTGCGTTTAAAGATCAAAACAAAGCGTTTATTCAAATGAAAATGTCATGGAATGTGAAATGAAATTAGCATGCACAAAATTGTTCCTAAAAGCAGTCTATCAGGCTGTGTAAAACCGAGTGGTATTTTCTGACGAAGACTCTGAAGACACGGTTCAGTGCCTCCACCAGAATGACTGGATTTACTTCGTCTTTCATTTCTTCCCCCATCTTAGTCTCTACAGCCGGCCAAAACTTGTGAAACAGCTCTCTGTCCAATAGATGATGGGCCAGTGTTTATGAACAGTAGGCTGAAAAACACCTAAATAAGATACACATAGATTTTAAAATTTGGGTAACAAGCATCCAAAATCAAAAACAATTGGGACTCGTTAATAAAGTTGAGGAACCTTTGGGTATCCATATGAAAACTTTTAACAATGACTTACTCAGAAGAAGTTGATATAGCTTGATCTCTACAAATGACTTTTTCACTTTCTTCCTCCCATAGCCCAATCTTGTCAGAGAGTATGTCATTGCCACCTTCTTTTTCATGAAGAGCTTTATAAAATTCCTTGTCGTTGCCACCACGTCAGCATGTTCTACTCGTGTCGCAATTTCCTTGACATCCTATTCACATTGCATAATGTCTCAATTGACTGAAATTGCATTCCTGGAAGTTGCTGCCAGTTTTACATACAACAATTACAGTAAATTAACCCAAATCATCACCCTCACTTGCTCAATAATTTCCTGAAGTTCTTCTTCCATTTCTGCTGGTAAAAATATTGGTGGCTATTCATTCTTTTGTAACAAGGAAAGTGACATTAAGGAGTCCAGCTTATCCTCAATCCCAGAAACGTTCAGATGGAGCAAGGAAATATCAGCTTTTAAAAGTGAAATTTCATGTGAATATGACACAAACTGAGGCATGTTTTGCTTTTTATGTGGTGGTTCATTGCTGAAGGGTCCAAGCTTTTGAGTCAACCTTAAAAAACAAGTAAACACTTAAACATGTATTAACATTGCAACATACGCAAGGCAAATTTAGGTATATTTATTTTATCCTTTATGTACCTTATTGTTACCAATATAAAATTTAGACCTAATCTAATTAAAATGAACTTTTGAAAAACATTCCTTTCTAAACCTAAAAACAATCACCTTAAAAGTACCAGGTACCGAAACAAAAAATTCTACAGAAAAGTTATTTGGTAAGGGATTCCATACTCTTTTTTACAAAAGTATTGATGGTACTGGCAACGGTACTGAAAAAGTACCGCAGTACAGTAATATATATCTATATAGTATCAGTACCACAGTGATGCTCAACGTCACCGACATGCTCTTTTTGCAACCATTCTCAAAAAAATCTTGACTTGCTTATTTCAGTTGTTTAAAACAATAAGTATACAACAATGCGTGATTTGCACAAAATTGACAAACTGTACCAAAATAACACAATCGTGGTACTGTAATTAATAATGGTGCAAGCAAAGGACAAGTTCAGCTTAGCTTAGCTTAGCTTTAGCCACCTGTTTACACATACAAAAAAATCACTTGTATATACCTTTTGAGAGCACTCGATGATTCAAATTAATTGTTTGCAGTTGGACTTGTCCATTTTCAAAATCTAGGTTGCTGGTCTCAGTTATGTTTCCATCTGAATCACTTTAAATTGGTGTAACATGACCACTTGAATAAGCTTTACGTAAACAACCTTCATATATTTCTTGAAAAGAACATAAATACTGGTAAAAATATATTCTTTTGTGTAATTTATGTTAAAACTACTTTTTCTTTGGCAAACAAAAAAAACAATAAACTTACTTGATTGACACAATATTCCACAGAAAAATAGTTGCCACTCTGGTTTGGCATCAGCTTTCTGTTTCACTTACAACTGCACATCAGATTCATTTGGTGGCCAATAACATTTATTGTTGCCATGAAGCCACTTCTTGTGGACAACATCAGATGTGCCATCTTGGAATTTGACAAACACAAATTCCTTCATAGTAGGCTATATATCACAGAATGGTATGTCTCCACTAACTTATTTCTGACCACAAGTATATTTGTTAGAAGTGTATACAGGTAAAAATATATATACAACTTAGATATACTAAATTATTAATCTGAAACTTGCAGGCTATTGGAAGAAATAAATCGGATCTCACTAAAATGCTGAAATGAAGATAATAGACCTAGTTGGGAAACACTGTTTTCAATTTCAGCCTTTTAGTGTGTCCCAAAACATCTGCTGTAAAAATTACTAAATGTATCTTGCAACGTATACGGGTATCAAATTGCACGAAGTAAAAATTACCAAATGTATCTCGCAACGTATACGGGTATCAAATTGCACGAATTAAAAATTACCAAATGAATCTCGCAACGTATACGGATATCAAATTGCACGAAGTAAAAATTACCAAATGTATCTCGCAACTTATACCAGTGAAAAATTGCACGAAGTAACTATTACCAAATGTATCTCGCAACGTTGCTATTCTTGCTATTGCTATTCATAACATTGCTATTCTTTCCCGCACAATTTTCTTCCCCTAGATACGAATAGCAAATTATTTAATTCACGTAACTAGTTACTTTAGTTCGCACTCATTTACACAAGCTAGTGTACAATACCTGATGTCACAAACTCAACCATCTCGATGTCAGTCATTAGGTTCATATTCAATGTCGTTAATTTGTTTACTGATATCACCTGTACAAATTAATTTATACATTTTCTTTGGCCACTTTTTAGCGATTTGGGAAACATTATACTGTACTCTAACTGTTTTTGAGCTCTATCTGATCAACGACTATGGCTAACTTGAAAATAGATAAAAAACTGTAAAACCTTCGGTCCAAGCCAAGTGTGTCCCTTAAGCTGTCTGGCAAACTGAACAGCAGAACATGTAAATGTTCTTTCACTCTTCCAGCAAAAAGGGATGCGTTATATAGTCAGTTCCCATTTGACAATACCCTACACGAAATTAGAAAAAATTGACCTAATATTGGCAAATACAAAAGAAATGAGCGAAACGGAGACATTTGGTAATTTTTACTTCGTGCAATTTGATACCCTTATACGTTGCGTGATACATTTGGTAATTTTTACTTCGTGCAATTTGATATCCGTACACGTTGCAAGATACATTTGGTAATTTTTACTTCGTGCAATTTGATACCCGTATACGTTGCGAGATACATTTGGTAATAGTAACTTCGTGCATATTTGTACCCCTGCAAATGATAACTTACAAAACTTACGTTTGTACCCGTGCTAATTATAACTAATCCTAACCTCATTTATAAAATGGTTGCACTCAGTAGGCATTTGTTATTTGTTAACCCTATTTAGCAAATGGTGACAATTAGCAGCCATTTGCTAACCCTATTTAGAAAAAGGTTAAACTCAGTAGCAATATGTTAACGCTATTTAGTAAATGGTTACATACAGTAGCCATTTTTAACCCTATTTAGCAAATGGTTTCACTCAGTAGGAATTTGTTAACTCTATTTAGCAAATGTTTAAAGTCAGTAGCCATTTGTTAACCCTATTTGGCAAACGGTTTTAGTCAGTAGCCATTTGTAAAATAGCAAAAGGTTACCATGAGTAGTAACATTTTAACCATATTTAGCAAATGGTTACAATGAGTAGCCACATGCACATGATGTTAACCCTATTTAGCAAATGTTTACAATCAGTAGCAATTTGTTAACCTTATTTAGCAAATGGCAAATTTAACAAGGGTATTTATCAAATTTCTTCAGTTCTAAACTCACCACCTTAAAGTTGATAACGCTTTAGATCAGTACGTTTTCCTGTACCCCATTATGAATCAACTTTTCGCTCAACTTTTCTCCTTTCTTTCGTCTTATTCTTTGTGTCGAGTAGATGGTTTCTTGCTAAAGAACGCAACAGAAGAAAACTGCAGAAGAACGCAACAGAAGCTGTTTTAGCCTGCCTGCAAAATAATAACAGCCAATGTCAGCGGTTTTCATTCGTTTGCCTTGGTAAATCGCAACCACTGTTATGGAACAACAACAAAGTACGTCTTGTACAAAATGACGAATACAAAACGCTTTGCAAATTGCAAACAGACCGTTTAGAAACATATTGGATGAATAATTATGTTAACTGCTGTTTAATATTCTAAAATCTAAAAGAACCTATATCCTTTAGATGCGTTAAAATGTTTATGTATTAGTGAAAAAAAAGAAGTGAAGTGTATTCCTTTATATGCATAGGCTTTGTGGTGCAGTATTGTGTGAGATATGGCAACGAACTATGTGTATTTTATAGCAATTAAATGTCAATGTTTATCGAGATAGTATGTGTAAATAGGATTTATTCATGTAAATATTTTGTATTTCATGTAAATCATGTAAATTCAATCCCGAAGCGTGGATTTCCCACCTTGAACATAAATTTTCCCTTTATCAAATCACTTCAAAAACTAATCGTCACTTGTTAGCGGTAGAGGCAATTCCGGCGACAGACCTCGGGCTACTTTGTTTACCTTCTGCGTAGGCTCATACCTGTTACGACATAATAATCAATGAAATCTTGAAAAACTTTGATAAACGTGAGGACTGGGGATCATTTAGAGTTTTTGTTGGCTGATCTGACACTTCATGTTCTATCTTCCAAAGATTTAATGCGCGAATTAATGAGTGCAGTAGGTCAAGAGAATCTTACTCCACCAGTTAATAAACGAATTCATGCTAAATTTCTTAAGTGGTCACCACCAGACGTCGCACTTTCTTATCCACTACAGCCACAAATACAACAAATTCAAGTGTCTAAACCACCTCATTACCCACGATCTAACGCTAACAATGGAACAAAGAGTTCCGGACAAACAAATACTAATTTCACAAATCATAAATTCACCAAACCAACGCGATTAATTTAACTAAACATGGCAACAACGATCACCACACACAAACATTGGCCAGTTTCACAAATAATACAGCAAGTGGTAATTTATGACACAGTGATAATTTATCATATTCATCACCCACCTTTCAGAAACCAGGCCATCAACGCAGCAATTACCCTTGCGCAAAATCATTCGCGGGCAACAAAAAACATTCGGCGATCTACGCTAGATTAACCCGGTTAGCCCCGTCGATAGCACCTACTTCCAAAAGAGACTGTCCCTTGTTAACTGTTTATGATCACGCCAATTGAATTCTTTTTTATGTAAATAGCGCTGCAGCAACTTCTCTTTCGTCGGCTAGTTTAGCTCACATATCAAACTGCAAACCGCAAATGTTTGTTTATGCTTCAGTTAAGTCATTGTATAAAATCACATTTATCATGAGTTTTATTTGATGAGTTCAATGGTTGTGAGAAATGAGAATAATGAGAACGATGGTTTGATTTATTGCTTTTGATTGAGTGAGGTCATACCCAGCTTTTGTTTCGTTAAAGCACTTGGAAATTTCCATTCAATTTAATTTCTCGAATTCGTTTCAAAGACCCTGACTCTCTGTGGGAAACCTTTCTGCTTGACTAAATAGCTCTCAATGTTCCAAAGTTTATTAGTTTATAATTATAATTAATTATAATAGGCCTACCATTTGTCCTCTTTTAGGAGGAATTGAACTTTTTTAGTTAGTTATTTCGAGTTAGTTGTTTATACTTTCGACAAAACTTATAGGAGAGAAGTTGTATTTATTTCCAAAAAAATTACTGTAGTTATGAAACATCCTGAGTTGCCGATTTAAAAAGGTTTTCTAACCACTTGCCCTACCAGCCCTACATACCTTTTTGAACGCTGACCACGTGTTTCTTCAATTCCGTACCAGCCCTTGGTGGTTTTACATGCGCGCAATCCGCGCATATTGACTTAAGTTCGAGGTTGGGGTCTGTTAAGTTCAAATGTGCGCCAGAAAGATTGCAACTGAACCGCACATGTAAAAAGACCAATTATTATTAAAGCAAAGGTGCGAGTTTTGCAGGCCTAGCCTTCTATTTTTAATTTTGTTGATAGTAAAGAAACACATTGCAATAATTTTGATTAAAAAAGTATTTTAGGTAAAAACCGCAAAATGAAGCCAGACAAGTCTATTTTTTGAATTTCGATTCATCTGCGTCAAGTGGTGAAAGCGTTTTATTGCAGTAAAATATTGTGTTTGCTGTTTCAAATTTGAGAAAATTTGAAACGTTGGAAACATTTTGTCATATTTGGCCTTTTTTTGCCTCAAACTGAAAGCAATCTGTCACACAGGTCATCGTTTGATGACGACGTGGACACGATCATCAGTCCTACAAAGCTGATAAAAAGGGTGCGTAGCTATGCGTTTTGTAAATTCTGTTGATTTACAAGTTATAAATTGTTGTTTTTTATTTTGCAACTTATTAAAAGAAAAAAAAAAGAAAATTCCGAAGACCTTTAAGGATGCAAAATAACAACTTGCATAAACAACAACTGGCCAGTGGTTAGTGAATTCAAACCATAGGTATTAATTGGGTCGTCGTGAGGCAAGTTAAACAGAAATCTTTGAAAAGTGGAGACATGTACATAATGGATTCGCTTATGCTCCAGTTAAGTCATTGTATAAAATTACATTTCTCATGACTTTTATTTGATGATCAATATTTGTGAGAAATGAGAATAATGAGAACGATGGTCTGATTCATTGCTTTTGACTGAGTGAGGTCATACCCAGCTTTTGTTTCGTTATAAAACTTGGACATTTTGATTCAATTTAATTAGTCAAACTCATTTCAAAGACCCTGACTCTCTGTGGGAAACCTTTCCGTTTGACTAAAGGGCTCACAATGTAGCAAAGTTCATTAGTTTAATCTAGTTTTTATCTACCACAGGGTTCGATTTCCTCGGTGCAACGTAATTGTGCAAACGTAACTGTAACTAAATTACACCCATAAGTCCAGTGTTTGTGACTTTTCTGAAAACTCCCTTAGTCAAATATTAAAATTTTGTCCCATCTCGCTGTGTGAAGAAAATTTGAATAAGGGCCAATTCTTTGTATTGGCGTATAATTTTGCGAAAGTTTGTTAATTTCGACAAGACGTGTTGGCTTTTCAATGTGTGCTTTACCCTTGACAAGCATAAAAATTTCATTACATTGTTTCTATAAGGCAACATGCGTTTGTGACATTGTAGCCTGTGTTGAGTAACAGTTTTATTTTTTTAAACGATATTAAAAGTCGAACATAAGAGAAAAAATACATTTTAGGGGTTATACACAGAAAATAAGTAAAATTCGGTAGTTTTAAGTAAGCGATGTTTGTTTCAGTGGTGTAGGCATTGTTAAATTAATCGTAATAGACAAAAATACACAAATATTTATTTTGAATTATATGATGATTACGTAAAGTTTAGGATTTAACCTTTTTTCAGATTTGGGGAATCCCAAAATCCAGCTAAAGTGATCTTCTGAAGTCAAAGGCAGTATATATATAAATTACACATTTTATGAGTAAGTTTAATCTGGATTAAACAGGATTTAAAATTTAATCTGGAAGTAGCCAAACGTAATCTATAAATAGCAAAATGTTACCGTGGGTATCCAAATACTAATCCTATTTAGCAAATATTGTTACACGCAGACTATATGGTTTAATGACGTCGCTGCCTTTACTTTTGCATACTGGGGGGGGGGGGAGACTTGTTCTGATAAGAGCTGTTTTCCTCCACAATTGACCAAACTTCAGACCATTCATCAGACATGGGTGGCAAATGCCCTAATGCCGGTAAGTTAAGTTTGATAAACAAAGCACAAATGATACTCCTTCTACTTTGCGTCTTATTAGCATATTTTCAAAGTAAGCACACCAGCCAAGCGGTGGAATAATTTCACTCGATGAAAATAAACTGTGAGGCTACAACAGAAAAGAAAATGTTTACACAGTTAAGAAAATATAAATACCGAGCTAGTAAGACACATTTGGTGAAAAAAGTTATTCTGATGTCTTGTATATTTCTTCTAAGCGACCCCGAAAATGTTAATGCTTTGTAATTGTAAAGTCATGGCCTAAACGCTCAACTGTTGTCAAATGTGTCGAAAACTACAATCGAAAATGGTAATAACAATACAAAATTACATTTTACTTAAAATTACGCCTTGACTTCATTGTAAGAGTTGAAAGAGGAGAAAGTAGATTTAGGAGAAGATTTTGGAAATACAGTACAGTACATACACTTGACGCTTGGACACGGGAGAGTATTCACAAAAACCAAATGTAGACTTTTCTGTTTAAAGTCGGCTGAACGAAAGAAAACGTTGCAAACAAAAACATATCAAAACGAACGAGGTGCGATTATTTTCGAAAACAAAATCATCTCTAAACAATGTATTCCAGTCGAGCACGAGTTCGCGCACACAAACAAACAAACAAACGAAAAATTTTCTAACAAGTAAATAATCTCTTCACAAGAGCATGCATGAGGTTTTCACGGCTCAGTACCGAAGCTGATGCACCCTTATCCCCATACCTGGGTGGGAGTCGGTGATGGGTGGGGGGCATCTAAAATTTTTTTCATGCGTTAAAAAACATAGCAGCATGGAGTATTGGGTGGCTCTTAAAAGGTAGGAACAAATTATTATCTATAACGATTTAACGAAAAATACAAACACAGAAAGAAAATGAAAAGAAATATCTGTAAAACGAATGCCACGATTTGGGTAGAAACGCATTTAAGACCGACGCACAGACGAAGGACTTTCTCAAAGGACGTTCAGAATAGAGCCGTATTAAGGTTTTATCGTAACTGTAAAACGGAAATTCATTTTGAATGAACACACGATTTATATGTACAAAAAGGATAAAATTTCGGCAATTTATTTCAAAACAACCACGCAGTCTTATTAACTAAAGCAAGCAAAAATTCAGAAGCAAAAAAGGAAGAAAACAGATAGAGATATATTTATAACCATAAAACGTTTAATGGACGTATTCCGTGTAAATGTAGCTTACTTCTAAACCCTCATATTTGAGGCTGCCGTTGCTAGACGGACTGTAAGTTACAGTGTTTAAAAGCTGCATACTATGTAACAACTCTCGGCAACGTTGCTGTAATGCTAACTGTCTCTGTTGCTCCGTCACTTTCTCCAACTGGTTATTTGCTGCCTCTCCCTGTAACCTGAGGATGTGCTGGCGAGCCATGTTCAAGATGACGACTTTGGTAGCCCGTTCTTGGTGCATGAGGTCAGGTACGCTATTCTGTAGCCCGAGGACGGAAGTGCGCAATCTTTCTCTCCTCTGCTTCTCTTTGAAGTTTTGAACTGCTCTGTTTGTCTTTTCATCTGAGGCAGAGGACGTACTCGACTCTCCACTCAAGGCTCTCTTCTTCGGAGATGGGGCGTCGCCATTTAATCTTCCCGGACTACTGGTTGGAGTCTCATAGGCGGCGAGAACAGAAGCAATCTTCGATTTACTTATCTTCTCTGAAGCTTTCCTCTTCTCGATAAACGAGGAGTTACTGCCCTTCGTCAACTTAATAATCTCAAGCAATTTAACATCTCCCAGTTCAGGTTTGATCACTTCGCGATTTTGTTTGATTCCAGTGTTGTTTACCATGGAAACCCCTTCCAGTGAAAGGCATCTTCTCTTTGCTCCAACTGTGACAGCTTTAGCTCCGTTTGGAGTCGTGATCTCTTTTTTGCTCCCGGATGTCGTGATGCTCATTAGGCTGGAAGGAGCTGCTAATTTAATGAGATGAGCGACGTTGTTGGCAGGAATCTCATCTTTTACTATGTTCTTCTCTGCCGGGCTTGTCCACCTTGGTTTCAATGTTTCATCGTTCTTCTTTAGCGATTGCGTCTGGATTAGGTTGGTCGTAAAAAGCTCTAACTGCCTCTGGCCGCCGCTTTCCCTTGGACACGATCGTTCAGGCCATAGTTTCCGTCCTAGAAAGAAAACGCTGTGGGTCGTAGGGATGTTCGGTGTCGATTTTGGGGTATTTTTCTTTTCCACCGTGACTACGTCGATTTCTTGCTCTGTCATTTGAAAAAATGAAAAAGTTAAAAAGTGTAATGTCCTCATTAAAATTTTACCGCAACTAATACGTATAGCAGCGCACAACAATTGGTAAATGTGCGCTAAATTCGCTGTTAAGGAAGGTCAAGCGACTGCAATGCTGACCACAAGACCGATGTTTTCACTCGGTCATGTTGACAGTTAACACTTGTTTATTCCTTGCGAATTATCATAGTTTGCCGTTGGTTTTTATGGTGCTAGTGTGGACCGTTAAAAGTTTAGAGCGCTGCACCTACGAAGTGACAGTGCAAGTCAATCGACTTCACTTTAGACCGCACAGGTATAAATACATAAAATCTTTATCGCATTCATTATGGTGTTGTATTTCTTGTCTTCCGCAAACTAGAACACCGAGTGCGCCAGGGTTAGTTGGACACCTTATGGCAAACGGGGCATTACACGGTTGCAAGTCCAGTTAATCAATAAATTACATTATCTTATTCCGACTGGTAGTATACGTGTTATGTGGACGGATTTTGGTCGAGGCGTCGCACAGATATTTCGGTGGTATTTGGTACTGGTGAACGCGAAACCTGGTGTCGTGTCTGCACGTGTCCCCAACCCATCGGTGAAACGATATGCATAAACCTAACAAGCGTACAGCGCAAGTATGCGAGTATTTATATATTACTTTATATTACTATTATATTACTATATTACAAGTATGCTCTATATTCGTGCGAAACGTCGAACAGGCTGCTTAGGTAATTTGTCCGCAAACGGTTAACCCTTTTCCGACTATGCTTTAGGTGGCATTCCGATTGACATCGACATACTGCGAACGCATAGGCGAAAATTGCCTGAGCGTAAGAACGCAATTCTAAACGAATTACGATGACGTAAGACGACTCACGGCGGCAATCGAACGCTTAATGCTTATTTACTGTCCTTAAAGCGAAAAAGAGTTCCAAGTGAAAGCCAAGTCAACTTGATAATTTGCGTTTAACCATGGTTGCTATGGTGCATAACCATGGTTGCTAACTTTTGCTTGCAATCTTGTCAATGAACGATTTATCTTACAAACTATGACACAGCACAAAAATTTATGCTCGCAACTATTGGTTGTCCTAATCCCTTAAAAATACGTCACAGGTAAACACAACAGAAAGACGTCAAAAAGTTTCTCTGCTCTAAGAAATACGACTACAAATAAATGTGCCTGACTCTGCAGTTTCTTTGCTTTGTTGACCACAGCTTTTCGTGTTCCCTACTTCTGGTTGTTATTTTACTGCTTTTTAAAGAAAATCACAAAAACACTGCTTTCGATGACCACATTGACGCGGTACTCTTAGAAAACCCATTTAAAAAAACTGCCACTCCACAGCTAATTACCATCTCACAGTCTCTCGAATACCTATAAAACGTGGACACGTGGTGGAAACAACAGACCTAGCTCCCCGGGACTCGACACTCGACAGTCCGATGTGGCTACGTTGGTATGAAGCCAGCCTTTCTTTTTTCCCTCATGAAACCGACTGATCTTAGTGATCTAGTTAACTGTTTCATGCAACGTGACCCGACACCTTATCGAAAGACACTTTATCGAACGACACTTAATCGAACGACACTTTATCGAAAGACACTTAATCGAACGACACCTGATCGAAACGACACCTGATCGAAACGACAGTTGATCGAAAGACACTTTATCGAACCGAAAGTTGATCAAACGACACTTTATCGAACCGACAGCTGATGAAAGCGACAGTTGATCGAACGACACTTTATCGAACCGACAGTTCAAGCAAGATTTTTGCGTGTTTCTCAAACATTGAAACAATGGGTCATTGTGATGTTCAGCTATCTGTCCATGTTTGTTTGATAAAGTTGGATTTTGTAATTTTTGAGATATTGTGATATTTATATAATTTTGCTCTCTCTCCGCATTGAAACGTATTACTCATTTACGCACCAATAACTTGACTAACAATTCTTTTTCGTTCTCTTTTCACAGCGGGGGCGCGGCGTAACAAGAAGAATTTATAGAAATGTGCCACTTTTAGAAATACCTAATTTACATTAAATTCACTTTCTTTAGTTTTACAATTATGATGTATACAGGAAGCCAGATGATGTTTCTACTAACCTGTAATAATGTCATCGTCTACGACGCATAGGTTTCTAGTAATTAACGATTGCAAATGTGTGTGCGGGGTTGGCCACACCTAGTTTTTTTAGTAAACTCGCGAGCCTGGTTAGGATAGAGTTAAAAGATCCACAATTTATTGAAACAACTGACGATATGCACTGTTAAAAGAACGACAATTTATTAAAAGAACTGGCAACATGCACTGTTAAAAGCACGACAACTGACGAAGTGCACATTTCAATCGCATTCATTTAATTACAAGTTGTGTGCAATTGCTCGAAGATAACTTTTTATGTCCATATTTGTTGAGTCATAATTTTCAACTATGCACTTCAGCCGTTGGTTGACAGCGTCGTAGCGCTTCTTCCGTGGTGGGCCATCGATTCCAGCACTCAATTGTTCAATTAACATTTCGTTGGAACCTTCCTGCTTAACCAGACAGCGACATGCCCCTTGCTATTAAATTTTGCCTTCAATTCCTTACTCTTTGTATCTATAATGACTAGTCTAGTCTACTGTACAGACAATCTCGTACTTAGTAATTCTCGTGCGTATTCTTGTGATATCTTATTAATATGTGGGCGGGCCGGCCGCCATGCGAAATCGAACACTTTATGATACAAATATAAAATATAGATATAAACTATAAATCGTCAACTTTATGATATATACATCACAATTCATTAATGCACACCATTACAAAGACCGCACATCACAATGGCTCATTGTTCCAATGTTTGAGAAACACGCTAAAATCTTGCTTGAACTGTCGGTTCGATAAAGTGTCGTTCGATCAACTGTCGTTTTGATTAACTGTCGGTTCGATAAAATGTCGTTCGATCAGCTGTCGTTTCGATAAAGTGTCTTTCGATCAACTGTCGGCTCGATTAACTGTCGTTCGATAAAGTGTCTTTCGATCAGCTGTCGTTTCGATCAGGTGTCGTTCGATAAAGTGTCTTTCGATAAAGTGTCTTTCGATAAGGTGTCGTAGTACCTTCATGCAAGAGGGCTTAATAACCCTCTCTATCTCTATCACGTTCTACAAAACGAGATGCTACATAACTTAGGTCTTAGGCAAATAAAGGAAGGTAGCGAACAAAGAAGACCCAACAGCCAAGTCGGCGAAATTAAACTAAAGCTGAAACATAGCTTACGGCTCCGGCCCGGCCATCCTTTGTCATGAAACAAAACACATCCTTTTGTTTACTATTGACGAGTACAGCCGACAACTTGCTTAAAATAACATAAACGCGTATACTCGCCCTAACGTAAACAAATGCACCGTATACGTGTACGAACTTTAGATTTACTGAATATGAAAATGCGTTCTCCGTCCAAACACGTGTTAATTATAATTAACCTATTCAAGCACTATGTCGTACAAGTGGATCAATTTTATTGTCAGTCAAACGGTATTTGTTGATCGAAAAATAAGAAGCAACTAAGACAAATTAACAATAGAAGTGGCGCAAACATCACTTCAGCACAATAAGAAAACATCGCAGAAATTTACAAATTTGAATCAAACTTTCTTTTATTAATTGAGCAACCGTGCGATTACTTTCTTTGTACGATTCTTGCTGGTCTTATTTTCCACATTCTGCTTGAACGTGTCTATTCCGCTCTATCCTAATTTTTCTTTATTTTATGGAAATTAAAGGTTAAATTATTATGGGCAAATGCTACTACATAATATAAGATTTGAAGACTATTGTAGTATTCCGAATATTTACATTTTTGTAATTTTATTGCCAAGTTTCATAAACAAGTTTTCTGTTCTGGTGTAATTTGAACGTGCTTTCGCTTTTTTTGCAAGTATAGTCTCTTCACTACTCCAGATAATTATCCAGTACGATATGTTTTAAATGTACAGTACAGTAGGACAAACCAAAGAAGAAGAAAAACAAAACGCTATATAAAGAGCATATCTTTTTCAGCAAGAGTTTCGATTGTCCATACAACTTAATAACTTATTATTAAAGTGTTGAAACTGAAATGAAACAAACAACATCATACAAACGTCTATGAAATATGACTTTTGTAGCGTTATGAAGTTATTGTTGATTGTTCTTGGCATCTAACGAAAATCCCTACCCTGTGTCCCTTTGATCCCTGTGCTTATTATTATGTTTTCCAGTTTGGAAAACTCTGCTGCCCTCATTTACAACAAAATAGCGTATAATTGCAAAATATTATACTGGTGAAATTCAAAGGATGCTTTTTCACCAAATAATCTTGTAAAACGTTGAAAAATACCGATTTCTACGTATTGACTCAATAACGTTAAGACTTTAATTCATAACAAGTACAGCACTCAATTTTAATCCGGCTATTCCGTTCATTCACCTTCTATACCCTGATATATGACGTCATATATATATAACACATATTGTCACGAAACGGATAGCAATGCATACATTATAAACAAATTAGCTTCTTCTGCAGAGATTTGCACTGACTTTTTTACATTCTGTAAAAGATCAGCCAGTTATGATGTCTTTGGAACCACTAAAAACATCATTAAATATTGTTGTAATAAAATTTTAATTTGAATTCGGAACGCAAATCCAGTAGTGGGTAAACTGAAGAAACTTGCGTAAACAAGACAACTAAAACATCAGAATAAAACAGAACAATGCTTACCAAAGATCTGCATCCTTGTGGGTAATCGCTCTAGACTTGTCGCGATTCGATTGTTGCACTAGTTGAAAAAAGTCGAATAAACTTGGCAGAACAAACAAGTTGCATCAGTATTATGTTGTAAATACGTTGCGAAATGAAACTTGTAATAATGACCCAACTGACCGTTCAGCACTGACCGTTCAGCATCGTTCACAAGGTTCTGCTTTGCGCATTAGCAGAACGTCAGCGTACCTCTGATTTACCCTCGACGGAGATCTCGGTAAAAAACGAATAAACTTTGTTCAAAGACATGCCGCCGTCGACGTATTTAACGAAATGGGGGACTGGAACATAACAACCATAAGTTATGGTCATTGACTGGCAATTAGTAACTATTTATTAACGAACAACAAGCATTAAAATTTTAATAAATTTTAGACGTTAGCAGTTTTCATGTCGACGAAGTTCAACCAAGAACACTTGGTGTGACAAGTTATTATGATATCACAATCTCGTTGTTAGCGAACAGAAGAAAGAAAAAACGGTTTCACTCCCCGAATCCAGGAAAGATCGCGATAATCAGTTTGAAGAAAGCTTGACGTTCACCTTTATTCGATTTTTGCTGAATCGCTATTTCAGTGAGAAAAATGATGAGTTGGTTTAGATCCCACAAAAGCATCGAATCGGGGCTTTCTGTCACTTACTGATATCCTCATAAGCTCATGAAGATGAGCATTTGTGAGCCTCGTTCTATGATTGTTTTTTACAAAATTCTTTGACGAAAACAACGACTCACAAAGGTACGTGGAAGCGAAGCAAGTAAGGATCCTTTTAGCCAGCCTTGTTATAACTGGGTACCTTTCCAAGGTTACAAGTGATAACCAAAACACATTTGGATCTGCGATACAAATCTCATTTTTACTGCTTCAACAATGCATTCTTTAACGACTTCAGCATCAGTGTATGTCATCATCCGCTTGCCCAGAATGTGACTGATGCTGAGTGTTGCTTCTGTGGCTTTTGATTGCTCAGACACAAATGTTGAGAGGCATTGTTTCTGAGAGCTGGCAGACTCATCTAAACAAGCAACTTTTGTTTTCTGGCCCATGAGCCAGGCTTGTATTTCTTATTAAAATGTTTATGATGAGTAAATAAATGTCGTTTGATGTTTTGACTCTTTATCATGCTTAGAGTGCAGTCACACAATAAACATTTAGGTTTATTGCTTGGGTTGAGCACAAACAAGTAATCTTCAGTCCATTCACTATTGAATTGTCTGTTTTCTGAATCAATTTTGCGCTTCTTACTGGCCATGTGGATAATAGCTCTGATGATGCGAGAAAGAGAACAGAATGGCAGCTGACCAGAATCAGAATAGAACCAGAATAAACGCAATTCTGCATTTGCACAGACCACATTGCACACGTAATAGTTTCGTCACAGACACCATTAAGTTCGCACACCAGCATTGTATTAATAACAATGACAGCAGCGAGCAAGATCGACAAAAGTAACTTACTGAGTGCAGAGAATTTAGCACGGAAAGAAATAAATGGGTTCCAGGTCAATTCAACACAAGGACGATCCAACCCCAGGACGATTCAACCCACGGACGATTCAACCCAGGACGATTCAAACCCGGACGATTCAACCCACGGACGATTCAACCCGCGGACGATTCAACCCGCGGACGATTCAACCCACGGACCTTTCAACCCACGGACGATTCAACCCACGGACGATTCAACCCGCGGACGATTCAACCCACGGACCTTTCAACCCACGGACGATTCAACCCCGGACTATTCAACCCGCGGACGATTCAACCCACGGACGATTCAACCCCGGACGATTTAACACAGGATGATTCAACCCACGGACGATTCAACCCAGGACGATTCAACCCACGGACCTTTCAACCCACGGACGACTCAATACTGGACGATTCAACCCAGGACGATTCAACCCACGGACCTTTCAACCCACGGACGATTCAACCCACGGACGATTCAACCCCGGACGATTCAACCCAGGACGATTCACGGCAAGGAACAAAACTTCCATGTTTGGATTCAAATGCCTCGCTTTTGTTACGTTGATCGTAGGTTTGTTTTTTTTTGGTAATCCCGCCGTTTCTTCCCGATTGTGCAATGAGTAACCAGCGTACTGTTTGCTAATCTTACAGAGTAAATAAGCGTATTGTGGGAAACCAACAAACCGTGTATGCTATGGTCAGAAACGAACAGACCGTTGTCGTGAAGGTTTATCTTGAATGATCTCCTCGACTACACCGAGTCGATAAGAGTTTACAAAAATCGAAAGGGGACAAAACCTATGAAAAAAGTTGAAACTTGGCATGACTTTATTAATTGTATCGTTTCTACTTTTGTTTCTTGTGGAAAAGCATAAACTAAAAAAGGATAAAATAAATTAACATCTTTTTAATTTGGTCTTAATGATTGGCTATATTTCTAAGGACTACGGTTATTATTACTTTTAATGATTTTTGAGAATAGGATGTTTTTGGGACGAGTTTCACCATAAACTTACTTAATTCGACAAAAAACGTTTATGTACATTTTATAAAAAGTTTCATGCAAAAACGTTTACAAATATTTATTTTCCTTTGCTAGAATTTACTGTAATTTAGACACGGTATAATAAATTAATAATACTGTTGTAAAAACTATTTCCGAATACAGTGAATAATAACATTATATATCAACGATATTCCTTTCATTGTTTTCGCCGAATTTACTTGGTTTATGGACCTATAGTTATTTAAGTAAAGTTCAGTTTTAGAGTTCTTGCTAAACGCGAGGTAACTTGCACTACGCGATAGCTATCAGTGCAATTGTTTAAAAACTTAGCAGGAAGCGTTTATACATACATAATTCACCAAAAGTAGGTCACCCGAATCGCGGTCGAAAGATGGTTAATAACGGAAATTAAGATTAACTTTGTATATGACACGACAATGTTGGGTAGTTAGAAAATGACGGAAATCGATATATTTATTTAATAAACAAAATAACTGAAGCACAGTCCGAAACGAGACAACTATGTCATATAAGATAACATTGTGACCAAAGCTGACAGTCTGCTGAAAAAACATAAATTTAGCAAACATATATTAGTTATTTTGTGGTTGTCGATATTAATACCATGTGTAAAATGCTGTGTCAGTGTGAGTAGCCTATATATGAGTAGGCCCACGCAATTTGATTCCATTGATTTAGACTTGGCTACTTGACCTGAAGTATTATGTTGTATATATCTCAGCGGGTAAAATAACATACCCGTGCCGAATGTAATGCTGCGTCAGTTGCGTAATGCAGTTCATTTTACTTTCCCAGCTAATTATTCAATATTTACCCAAAAATGTAGTGTTACAAGCCATTGGCAAGTAAGATTATACTTTATATCAAAATCAACTAATATCGAATGAGGCAAAAACTTGATAAAAAATTATCCCTTTCAAAGTAAAACATAGGAGGTCACGCCACATTGTATTTAAAATGACGTTATGACAACGCAAATTAAATTGTTTTGCCTTTTAATAAGTTGTCCATAATGATAGGAATGCAAATTTTAAAAGCTTTACTTTGAAGTTTTTCTTTACCACCGGGTTCGATTTCCGCGGCGCAACATAATTGTGCAAACGTTACTGTGTACCTAAACTACACCCATAAATCCAGTGTTTGTGACTTTTCCTAAAACTCCCCTAGTCATAGATTAATGTTTTCTTTCACCTCGCTGTGTGAAAAACTTGAATTAGAGCCAATTCTTTGTATTCTTTGTGCGCTTTGTTTATTGCAAGGTTTTGGAGATTGTCAAAGTCCACTCTGGCTAACGCAATTGCGTCGCCTGGTGGTGACCTCTTAAGGGGCTGTAGTACGATTTTCAGTAGTTTTAAAACGGCACCCCGGCGATTGTTACGAAGGTCACATGCAAGAAGTCACTATAGAAAAAGTATCAATGGTTCCGGTCCAGTGCGCATGTGACCTTAATCAGCAATCGCAAAACTTACCAACTAAACCTTTTTATTTTGCTCTAGTTTATTCCGTTAAACCATTATTGGCCGAAATACGAAAATATTTCTAATTAACTTTTCCGGCAAAATTGATTGAAAAATACCCTTCCGAGAAAATTGAACATTGTAATGTGGTTTTCATGCAACAGGTATATCATCATTTTTGAAAAAATTCGAAGCAAATTTAAAATACATTACAATTGGCAATTGGCATCAAAAAGTCTTTACCCTAACCCAGAATAAGGCGTCCAAATATATCACATTTATTTCGCACATCCACACTTAATTATCATTCAAAGAACGCCGAATCAGTTGCCGTACTTTGTCCTGCAACTGTTTCGGCGTTTTGGAAAATTCCTTGCATTTGGGGAGGTTTCCATCTGCAAGAGCCGTTTTAGCATAATGCGTTGTTATTCCCTTCTTCGTACCAATATACCATGAGAAAAATTGTTTAACTTCAAACGATTCATCCGCAGAAAACTGTCGCCGAGATTTCTGTTAAAAACAGTAACTTTTAGAAATTAATAATAAAATCATTGAAAATAGATTACCGTATACATAATTATACAAGGCACATGCATTTTTTATGTTTTACATTGGCGATACAAATGAAAAAAAGAACTTAACTAAGACCTACAACAACATTAACTTTTTTTCTTCCTTCTCTAATTTCGACAATCGATGTGGATTTAATGGCTAAATTTATCAAAATGCAGTTAAAATTATAAAAAAGTACTTTATAAAACCTAAAATTGTGAGCTTTTCCCCTGGTTTCGGCTTGAGGAATTATATAAAACATGTAAAAACAGATATAAAATATGTAAACTTATATGCAATATAAAACAATAAACGAAAATTGTTAAAATATTACTTACCGAGAAACTATAACGATCGAAAGTAGCTTTCCTCTTTCTAGATGGTTTTGTAGCTGAGCTGGGGCTCTCCTATATTATTAAAAGAACTTTGGTATATCAAGAAAACTGTACAGTGTTTTTGCACTATTAAATATGTGTGTACAGTATGCATACTTTTTATAACCGCATGGGTCAGTCATATATGCATTGGTCACGTAACGTTTGTGAAGTGATACAAACCTTATCGGTCAAGTATATCAGGAAACACCTTCCCCTATTCCAATCTCCCGATATATACTAAAATGCTTAGAATGCTATTTACCACGACATTAAAATCTCTGGAATTGCTTTTCTTTTTCCTCTTTCTGGAGGGTGATGCAGATGTGCTGGGGCTTTCCTAAATCATTAAAATAAATTTTGGTAATTCAAGCAAATTTCTGTTTTTAATTTAAATATGTGTGACTAATACATATATAATTTATAAACTTCTTGATTGATGCACGCATTTGACACGTAAAGCATGTGGAGTGACAGGAAATAATATCAATGAAATCATAGTTTCACTGTAAAGTCGTAATTAAATTTTAACTTAACCGGCAGCTTCGAAGCACCTGCCACATTAGAGATGTCGATCTATAAACAAAAAATGGAAAATTATCACGATTGATTTTAAGAGATTTTTCAGAGAATTTACCTGCTGCAGAACAACACGAGGCTCAACTATTTTATCCCGGACCGCCTTTTGTTGGCCACCGTGTTTGCTTCGGCGAGTTTGTAATGACTCGTCTTCTTCAGCAAAGGTGCTTCTATCAGCTGACAAACTTTCTTCTGATGAAACGTCAGCAGCTGGTTCTACTCGTTCAGCATATGGGCTTCTATCATCTGACAAACCTTTTTCTATAAATGAAACCTCAACAGCTGATGCGATTCTTTCAGCAGACGGGCTTCTTTGAGCTGATGCGCCTTTTGTTTCGGTGCGACCAGCCAAACTGCACGACTGCGAATAAAAAACATAATTCAATTTTTTACTGAAAACCATTTGCCGGAAGGAAGCGTGTGTTCACAACAAACTTGCCATCGACAAGAAATTGTTTCGCTGCCAAGAATAGAATTTATTCGCGAGTCAGACTTGTAATGCACACAAAAAGGTTAAAACTTTTATACTTATTATTATATACTTTAATTGATAGATAGAGCTCAAAGACATGTAAAGTATAATGTTTTTCCCTAATACGATAACACTTTTCATTCCGACAAAGTGACTGGGCGTGACAAGTTTGGGACATATTCATTTGTTTCTTACATGATAATAGGTTCTATTACATGTCATTACGTCACATAGAGGTTGGGTTTACTTTAGAAAAATGCTTATTGTTGCGTGAAAGCTAAAACAACGACAAGTACCAAGTAAGAAATGCAAGTCTTGCGCAAACGCAGATTGACCATCCAGGGCATCCGGCGATGGGCGCCATTGCCTAACTTGGTGCAGTTGAGACGAAAGTTTATTTGCAAATTAATCGCGAATGTAAACAGGGTTTGGTGAAGCCGAAGCTGCAACGCGTCGCTTTGGACTGCAGACCAAGTCATAACATGTTGTCCGACATACCGCCATCTCTGTGGGAACCGTAGTCTGACAACAATGGATGAAAACCTGGTCAACTGGCTATCCAACACCTGCCCCACAATATGATGTATTTTGCTCACTCTCTCAAGAAACCATCTACTCGACACGAAGAAGTAGATGAAAGAAAGGAGCAAAGTTGAGCAAAAAGTTGATTCATAATGGGGTACAGGAAAACGTACTGATCAAAAACGTTATCAACTTTAAGGTGGTGAGTTTAGAACTGAAGAAATTCGATAAATACCCTTGCTGATTTTGCCATTTGCTAAATAGGGTTAACAAATTGCTACTGATTGTAAACATTTGCTAAATAAAGTTAACATCATGTGCATGTGGCTACTCATTGTAACCATTTGCTAAAGAGGGTTAACATGTTACTACTCATGGTAACCTTTTGCTATTTTACAAATGGCTACTGACTATAACCGCATGCTAAATAGGGTTAGCACATGGCTGCTGACTTTAAACATTTGCTAAATAGAATTAAAAAATTCCTACTGAGTGAAATCATTTGCTAAATAGGGCTAAAATGTCTACTGTGTGTAACCATTTGCTAAATAGGGTTAACATATTGCTACTGAGTTTAACATTTTCTAAATTGGTGTAGCAATTAGCTGCTGATTGTAACCATTTGCTAAATAGTTTTAACAAATGCCTACTGAGTGCAACCATTTTATAAATGAGGTTAGGGTTAGTTATAATTAGCACGGGTACAAACGTAAATTTTGTAAGTTATCATACGCAGGGGTACAAATTGACAAATATGCACGAAGTTACTGTTACCAAATGTATCTCTCAATGTATACGGGTATCAAATTTCACGAAGTAAAAATTACCAAATGTATCTCGCAACGTATACGGGTATCAAATTGCACGATGTAAAAATTACCAAATGTATCTCGCAACGTATACGGGTATCAAATTGCACGAAATAAAAATTATCAAATGTATCTCGCAACGTATACGGATATCAAATTGCACGAAGTAAAAATTACCAAATGTATCTCGCAACTTATACGAGTGAAAAATTGCACGAAGTAACTATTACCTAATGTATCTCGCAACGTTGCAGGTATCAAATTGCACGAAATAAAAATTACCAAATGTAACTCGCAATGTATACGGCTATCAAATTGCCAAAAAGTATGGTATCTGGAAAATAGTTATGTATTTTGTAGACATTTTCAGATTAACTTGCAAAGCACTACTCCAAGTTAGAAATTAAACTGGGCAACTCGTAAAAGGCTATTGTATTGCACAGCGTTTGACTTTTGCAATTTTATTTTTTGGATAGTAAAGAAACGTATTGCAATAATTTTGATTAAAAAAGTGTTTTAGTTAAAGAACCGCAAGATGAAGCCAGACTAGTCTATTTTTTGAATTTTGACTCATCTGCGTCAAGTGGTGAAAGCGTTTTATTGCAGTAAAATATTGTGTTTGCTGTTTCAAATTTGAAAAAATTAAGTATTTTCTCAAACGCGTAAAAACGCTGTGTGTTAGTGATTTTTGGCAGGCCCAACGTCGAATCGTGTAAGATTACAGTTAGCACGCCAACCTAGGTCCGACGAAGATTTTTTCTTGCAATTTGATACCCGTATACATTGCGAGATACATTTGGTAACTTTTATTTCTTGCAATTTGATACCCGTGCAAGTTGCAAGATACATTTGGTAATATTTACTTTGTGCAATTTGATACCCGTATACGCTGCGAGATACATTTGGTAATTTTTACTTCGTGCAATTTGTCACCCGTATAAGTTGCGAGATACATTTGATTACGTTAATCACAATCACGTTAATCACAGTCACGTGTGGGGATATCCAGGAGAAACATATGCTGCCGTTTTGTTTGATTGAAATTGAGGTATGTTATTTTACCCGCTGAGATCTATATAACAAATTTATTTCAGGTCAAGTTACCAAGTCTAGGCCTATGGAATCAATTTGCGCGGAAATACTCGTAAGAATTAGTGGTAACAACTTGAAGACTATCAAAATAAAAACGTATGTCGGAAGTCGTTTTACTTCAGAAGATCCCAATGTGGTATGTTTTGATCCGGCTGGTCCATTCCCCGTGCCCACGACGCTATCATCGTCATAATTTACTTCCTTTTTATTTTCATCACCTTCCTGTTGCTCTTGCAGAAAAAGGATTAAACCGGTAAGTTTAATTTTTGCCAGTAAAAATGACATTGTCTTTATTATTTTATCGATAAATGCAACCAACACGATGTTTCCTCAAACGGAGGTCAGACTGCTTTTGGTCCTCTACTTTGCAATTTGTTCCCACACAATTTTCTTCCCCTAGAAACGAATAGCAAATTATTTAATTCACGTAACTATTTACATAAGTTCGAACTCATTTACACAAGCTAGTGTACAATACCTGATGTCACAAAGTCAGCCATCTTGATGTCAGTCATTTGGTTCATATTCAATGTCGTTATTTTGTTTACTGATACTGATATCACCTGTACAAATTAATTTATACATTTTCTTTGGCCACTTTTTAGCGATTTTGGAAACATTATACTGCACTGTACTGTACTGTACTGTACTGTACTCTAACTGTTTTTGAGCTCTATCTGATCAACGACTATGGCTAACTTGAAAATAGTTAAAAAATTGCAAAACCTTCGGTCCAAGCCAAGTGTGTCCCTTAAGGTGTCTGGTAAACTGAACAGCAGTACATGTAAAAGTATTTTCACTCTTCCAGCAAAAAGGGATGCTTTATATAGTCAGTTCCCATTTGACAATACCCTACACGAAATTAGAAAAAATTGACCTAATTTGGCAAATACAAAAGAAATGAGCGAAACAGAGCGTGGTGTTAATTGACCGTGGGATAGAGAAGACCCTATGATCGAAAACGTTATAAATTATACCATGGTGAGTTTAGAACTGAAGAAACAAAGATCGGCGGCCTAGAAGGTTAATGATGCATACTTGCTGTATTGTCAAGAAAACGTTCCTCAATGAGCTTGATTGAGGCGCGAGTACCAGGATGCGCGTTATTACCTAAGAGTTCAAATACAGTGCGATGCGCGATATTACCTAAGAGTCAAATACGAGTTTCTCCGTTTAAAGTGCAACTGTTCCACATAATGCGACCGTGGCCAATCAAGCCTTCCCCGGTCAATATAACTGCAAAATTCGCGTCTTCTTTGTGACTTCATTGTGGTCTGTCATGCGTGATGCCGCACAATGGACTTGGCCACGTGTGACAACCTCACGACCTCAGCGCAGTTGGAAAGTAACAAGTCAATAGTTACCTTTATACTGTTTCCAGAATGGACGCGAAGCTACAGAATCAATGGAAACATTCGAATCGGCAACGGCTGCATTATGGGTCCGCGAAGGTTTCCCCTTCGCGCGTTTCCAGATTTCTGTCGAATTTTCCCACCAAACACGCAACCGATCGTTTTCGCGCGTCTTGTGGTAAAAATAGATGCCAGTTCCCATTTGACAATAAACTGTGTGGAAAAAATGACGACCAATGAACCAATGTCTAGAAATAGGTTACTAGGTTTCATAAAACCATAAATTTTACAAAAAAAATGAGAAAAATAGGGCGTAAAGTTAATTCACCGTGGGTTTTAAACCTAACGATCAAAAACGTTATCAATCATACCATGGTGAGTTTAGAACTAAAGAAACTAAGAAAGGAGCCCTAGAAAGGGAATGATGCAAAGCCTTATACAACTGACACAACTCGAAAGCTTTGTTTAACTTTTCACCCAATTTTACAAAAGGCATTTGGTAAAACGTCAGTCAACACAGTCACAGGCTAATATGCCACAAACGCATGTTATGCATGAGACAAACTTGGCATTGATAAGGTCGTGATAGGTAGGTACTGTAGGTTATGGATAACATTTTAATTGCCGTTTGATATTTGGAAACTTGCTCTAAATAACTTCATGTAAAAACTCATTTTAGTACATCAGACTTGTCTTCGCTCGAATCCGACGATTCAGATTCACTTGCCTGCTGAACACTGGCTATTGCAGCATTTACTGTTGCGTCGATTTCAATGTCAGAATCCTCGTCATCAGAGCAGTCTGACAGAAGATTTTGCAACATTTCTAATCCACGCATTGCTGTAAATCTTTGCCTAGACATTTTGTAAATGTTTTTGTTTTCAGAAGTAGCCTACTATGATACTGACTCCGATGAAAAACGCAAGAAAATTTAGCTAAACATCAAAGACCTCCCTTTAGTAAAGTTACTACTAAACTACCACAATAGATAAGGGTAAGCTAAGGTTTTCACAACATTTACCTTGAACTAGTTTAAAAGGCAAAAGCTCAATGCTTTAGTGTATTTCCTTTACTGACTCTAGAAATCCAACGTGATATACGTGTGTTGCATTTTGTCCACAAACCTAATAAGAAGTCACAATGAGTCAATTGAAGGAATAACAATTGGCTGATAATTATAATTAATATTACTGGTCTACAAATTTCAACTTTTTTTTCAGGTTTGGGTTTTGACAACTGATTGTAGCTAATTGTGGGGCGCTGAATCCGAAAATGAACTCAGATTTTCTCTATCACATTAAGTTTTCTTTCTATCGGTGTCATTATTTTATGAAATTGACGAATTTTACCCTTTTTACAGTAAAATGTCAAATATAATATAGTGTAATAATATAGTGGTGTTTCTGTGGAAAAACTTGCTGTTAGAAAATTACTAACAAAGAAAGGTTATATTTGATCTCAATCTATGTCTGCTTCCAGCAAAAGGAGAAAATGTTGTAATGATCCGGATATATTTTCTTACATTTGTGGATGCTTTATGTTGAAGTCTCAACAATGCAATATTAACACGTTTGTAAAAAGGGCATATCTTGCTTACTTTAAAGTCAAGTTAGGGGAACAGGACAAAAGCTGGGCTCCTCATAAAGCGTGCAAGACCTGCGTTGAATGTCTGAGAAGTTGGTCGCAAGGAAAAGGTTCACAAATGAAATTTGGAATACCCATGATTTGGCGAGAGCAACGAAATCATGTTGACGTCTTGACGATTGTTATTTTTGTCTTGTTAGTGTGAAAGGGTATAACAAAAAGATTAAACATCGTTTGAAATATCCAAATCTGGATTCGGCATTGCGGCCAGTTCCTCACAGTGATGAAAAGATGGCTACTGCCTTTAACCATTTGCTAAATAGAGTTAACAAATTGCTACAGTGTGAAATAATTTGCTAAATAGGGTTAACATGTGGCTACTCATGGTAACTTTTTGCTATTTTACAAATGGCTACTGACTATATGTAATCGTTTGCTAAATAGAGTTAACAAATTCCTACTAAGTGAAACCATTTGCTAAAAAGGGTTAAAAATGGCTACTGTATGTAACCATTTGCTAAATAAGGTTAACAAATTGCTACTGAGTTTAACCTTTTTCTAAAAAGGGTTTGCAAATGGCTGCTGATTGTAACCATTTGCTAAATAGGGTTAACAAATGCCTACTGAGTGCAACCATTTTATAAATGAGGTTAGGGTTAGTTATAATTAGCACGGGTACAAACGTAAGTTTTGTAAGTTATCATTCGCAGGGGTACAAATATGCACGAAGTTTCTATTACCAAATGTATTTCCCAATGTATACGGGTATCAAATTGCACGAAGTAAAAACTTACCAAATGTATCTCCCAATGTATACGGGTATCAAATTGCACGAAATAAAAATTACCAAATGTATCTCGCAACGTATACGGGCATTAAATTGCACGAAGTAAAAATTACCAAATGTATCTCGCAACTTATACGAGTGAAAAATTGCACGAAGTAACTATTACCAAATGTATTTCGCAACGTTGCAGGTATCAAATTGCACGAAATAAAAATTACCAAATGTAACACTGCAATAACTTACTGCAATTCGGTGAGGTTGATCAAGGTCGTTGAATTTCGTCAATTTCTTGAACGTGTTCGCTTCGATGATTGCAAGGTCGTTGTTGTCCGCGTTAAAATTCCTCAGCTTCGAGTAATGGCCCATGGTTGCTGCGAAGCTATCGAAATATCATTGATAAGTTTTTCAAGATAAGTCACTGATGCTTTACAAGCTCCCTGTGTACAATCTATGTCGAGACAGATGTTTACATCGAAGAGTTTACAAACTTCATGGAGCAATGAACTTATCACATGAAGTAGTTAAGTTTGTTTGCTAAGATTCGAGAATTGTGCTATAGACTTGTCATGTGGTACAAGCCCACGCACATTAACGACGTATTAAACAACATATTGGAAGCCCCTGATGCGTAACAAAACTTTCTAACGCGGAAGGAAAATCAAAAACGGAAAAAAATATTTTCGCAAAGAATACTCCAGTTTCACTTGATGGGTTTTACCTGGGTCAATAGACATCAGACAACTGCTGTTGAAATGCATGATCTTTGCGCTGCTAGGTGGAGCCTGGGACTTGATGAACTTGCTCGTGTACTGGTCCAATGGATGGGGCACGGCCACCAGGTTGGAGTCGTCACACCACATGCTCATATCTCGCCAGTTCACAGAGCAACTAAAAAAGAAAAAATGGGTTGGTTTCCATCACAGCAATTAGATGTATTAATATTATGACATTTTATGACGAAACTATGGTCATTATTTTAGATGAGAGATGACGACCACAGTAAAGTGAGCCAATACAAACATCGCAGCTTCGTAGTATTCATTGTCGTCGTAACTTAGAAATGATTGATCAAGTTTAACTCAAGCAAATATAAATCAGCAGTTTATGATTCAAAGGTGTTTTGCAAAGCAATCCCGATGCTGATTGCTTGCAATAACCAGGATGATTTACGAACAAACAAACAACTTTTCTCACTATTTGTAACTTTTGCCCTCTGCGCATCTCACTGGAGCTTAGATGCTGAGTTGGACGAACCAGACTTCCAACACCACCGTGGCTAGCACGTGCTTTAGGATGACAATCTTGCAAATCACGTCACAGCGCATTCCTCCGAACCAGCCCTGTTTATAACTCGGTGCTGTAAAACTCTACACTTATTGTTCCAACTAGCCATTAAAAAACTAACATGATTCTACGTCATTGCCGTTAACATAAAATTATAATTGTGTTGAAAATATAAGCAAGAATGCAAAAAATGTAAAACAGAGGACATTTTGACATTTTTCAGTAGGCTATACATTGAGCACAACTCATTTTTCTTTAAAAAAGAGGATATATGGTAGCCCTTAGTAACACGAATGTGAGTGAGCGAACTTATCGACATTCATCCACATTGGCAGTTTGCAAACTACAGGGAAACTTTTTGAATTTCGTTTTTATATGTGACAGTCACTGTTTTTTTTACTTTGTAATTAATTTTGCAAACAATTATTGATATTGATTGTTTTTACTTTTGCGAGTTGCTCAGTGAAATTTCTAAATTGGAGTAGTGATTTGCAAGTTAATCTGGAAATGGCTACAAAATGCATAACCATTTTACAGATACCATAGTTTTTGGCAATTTGATAGCCGTATACATTGCGAGTTACTTTGGTAATTTTTATTTCGTGCAATTTGATACCTGCAACGTTGCGAGATACATTTGGTAATAGTTACTTCGTGCAATTTTTCACTCGTATAAGTTGCGAGATACATTTGGTAAATTTACTTCGTGCGATTTGATACCCGTATACGTTGCGAGATACATTTGGTAATAGTAACTTCGTGCATATTTGTACCCCTGCGAATGATAACTTACAAAACTTACGTTTCTACCCGTGCTAATTATAACTAACCCTAACCTCATTTATAAAATGGTTGCACTCAGTAGGCATTTGTTAACCCTATTTAGCAAATGGTTACAATCAGCAGCCATTTGCTAACCCTATTTAGAAAAAGGTTAAACTCAGTAGCAATATGTTAACCCTATTTAGCAAATGGTTACATACAGTAGCTATATGTAGCCCTATTTAGCAAATGGTTTCACTCAGTAGGAACTTGTTAACTCTATTTAGCAAATGGTTGAAGTCAGTAGCCATTTGTTAACCCTCTTTAACAAACGGTTATAGTCAGTAGCCATTTGTAAAATAGCAAAAGGTTACCATGAGTAGCCACATGTTAAGCCTATTTAGCAAATGGTTTCACTCAATAGCAATTTGTTAACTCTATTTAGCAAATGGTTAAAGGCAGTAGCCATTTGTTAACCCTATTTAGCAAACGTTCAAAGTCAGTAGTCATTTGTAAAATAGCAAATGGTTACAATGAGTAGCCACATGCATATGATGTTAACCCTATTTAGCAAATGTTTACAATCAGTAGCAATTTGTTAACCCTATTTAGCAAATGGCAAATTTAGCAAGGGTATTTATCGAATTTCTTCAGTTCTAAACTCACCACCTTAAAGTTGATAACGTTTTAGATCAGTACGTTTTCCTGTACCCCATTATGAATAAACTTTTCGCTCAACTTTGCTCCTTTCTTTCTTCTTCTTCTTCGTGTCGAGTAGATGATTTCTTGAGAGAGTGAGCAAAATACATCATATTGTAGGGCAGGTGTTGGATAGCCAGCTGACCAGGTTTTCATCCATTGTTGTCAGACTACGGTTCCCACAATGATGGCGGTATGTCGGATAAGATGTTATGACGTGGTCTGCAGTCTGGTCTGCATTCCAAAGCGACGCGTTGCGGCTTCGGCTTCACCAACCCCTGTTTACATTTGCGATTAAATTTGCAAATAAACTTTCGTCTCAACATCACCAAGTTAGGCAATGGCGCCCATTGCCGGATGCCCTGGATGGTCAACCTGCGTTTGCGCAAGACTTGCATTTCTTACTTGGTACTTGTCGTTGTTTTAGCTTTCACGGGACAATAAGCATTTTTCTAAAGTAAACCCGACCTTTATGTGACGTAATGACATGTAATAGAGCCTATTATCATGTAAGAAACAAATGAATATGTCCCAAACTTGTCACGCCCAGTCATTTCGTCGGAATGAAAAGTGTTATCGTATTAGGGAAAAACATTATACTCTACATGTCTTTGAGCTCTATCTATCAATTTCAATCAAACAAAACGGCAGCAAATGTTTCTGCTGGATACGAACACGTGATTGTGATTAACGTAATTGTGCAAACGTAACTGCAACTAAATTACACCTAACCTGAAGAAGCTGAAGGCTGAAGAAGCCTATGAAGTCATGAAAGAAATAAGTGTAAGTTGTTCAAATCAACTTAAATGGTTTAAAGAATTCTGTTGGATTCCTCGCAATAAGTATAAAAGTTTTAACCTTTTTGTGTGCATTACAAGTCTGACTCGCGAATAAATTCTATTCTTGGCAGCGAAACAATTTCTTGTCGATGGCAAGTTTGTTGTGAACACACGCTTCCTTCCGGCAAATGGTTGTCAGTAAAAAATTGAATTATGTTTTTTATTCGCAGTCGTGCAGTTTGGCTGGTCGCACCGAAACAAAAGGCGCATCAGCTCAAAGAAGCCCGTCTGCTGAAAGAATCACATCAGCTGTTGAGGTTTCATTTATAGAAAAAGGTTTGTCAGATGATAGAAGCCCATATTCTGAACGAGTAGAACCAGCTGCTGACGTTTCATCAGAAGAAAGTTTGTCAGCTGAAAGAAGTACCTTTGCTGAAGAAGACGAGTCATTACAAATTCGCCGAAACAAAGACGGTGGCCAACAAAAGGCGGTCCGGGATAAAATAGTTGAGCCTCGTGTTGTTCTGCAGCAGGTAAATTCTCTGAAAAATCTCTTCAAATCAATCGTGGTAATTTTCCATTTTTTGTTTATAGATCGACATCTCTAATGTTGCAGGTGCTTCGAAGCTGCCGGTAAGTTAAAATTTAATTACGACTTTACAGTGAAACTATGATTTCATTGATATTATTTCCTGTCACTCCACATGCTTTACGTGTCCAATGCGTGCATCAATCAAGAAGTTTATAAATTATATATGTACTAGTCACACATATTTAAATTAAAAACAGAAATTTGCTTGAATTACCAAAATTTATTTTAATGATTTAGGAAAGCCCTAGCACATCTGCATCACCCTCCAGAAAGAGGAAAAAAAAAAGCAATTCCAGAGATTTTAATGTCGTGGTAAATAGCATTCTAAGCATTTTAGTATATATCGGGAGATTGGAATAGGGGAAGGTGTTTCCTGATATACTTGACCGATAATGTTTGTATCACTTCACAAACGTTACGTGACCAATGCATATATGACTGAACCATGCGGTTATAAAAAGTATGCATACTGTACACACATATTTAATAGTGCAAAAACACTGTACAGTTTTCTTGATATACCAAAGTTCTTTTAATAATTTAGGAGAGCCCCAGCTCAGCTACAAAACCCTCTAGAAAGAGGAAAGCTACTTTCGATCCTTATAGTTTCTCGGTAAGTAGTATTTTAACAATTTTCGTTTATTGTTTTATATTGCATATAAGTTTACATATTTAATATCTGTTTTTACATGTTTTATATAATTCCTCAAGCCGAAACCAGGGGAAAAGCTCACAATTTTAGGTTTTATTAAGTACTTTTTTATAATTTTAACTGCATTTTGATAAATTTAGCCATTAAATCCACATCGATTGTCGAAATTAGAGAAGGAAGAAAAAAAAGTTAATGTTGTGGTAGGTCTTAGTTAAGTTTATTTTTCATTTGTATCGCCAATGTAAAACGTAAAAATTGCATGTGCCTTGTATAATTATGTATACGGTAATCTATTTTCAATGATTTTATTATTAATTTCTAAAAGTTACTGTTTTTAACAGAAATCTCGGCGACAGTTTTCTGCGGATGAATCGTTTGAAGTTAAACAATTTTTCTCATGGTGTATTGGTACGAAGAAGGGAATAACAACGCATTATGCTAAAACGGCTCTTGCAGATGGAAACCTCCCCAAATGCAAGGAATTTTCCAAAACGCCGAAACAGTTGCAGGACAAAGTACGGCAACTGATTCGGCGTTCTTTGAATGATAATTAAGTGTGGATGTGCGAAATAAATGTGATATATTTGGACGCCTTATTCTGGGTTAGGGTAAAGACTTTTTGATGCCAATTGCCAATTGTAATGTATTTTAAATTTGCTTCGAATTTTTTCAAAAATGATGATATACCTGTTGCATGAAAACCACATTACAATGTTCAATTTTCTCGGAAGGGTATTTTTCAATCAATTTTGCCGGAAAAGTTAATTAGAAATATTTTCGTATTTCGGCCAATAATGGTTTAACGGAATAAACTAGAGCAAAATAAAAAGGTTTAGTTGGTAAGTTTTGCGATTGCTGATTAAGGTCACATGCGCACTGGACCGGAACCATTGATACTTTTTCTATAGTGACTTCTTGCATGTGACCTTCGTAACAATCGCCGGGGTGCCGTTTTAAAACTACTGAAAATCGTACTACAGCCCCTTAAGAGGTCACCACCAGGCGACGCAATTTCGTTAGCCAGAGTGGAATTTGACAATCTCCAAAACCTTGCAATAAACAAAGCGCACAAAGAATACAAAGAATTGGCTCTAATTCAAGTTTTTCACACAGCGAGGTGAAAGAAAACATTAATCTATGACTAAGGGAGTCTTAGGAAAAGTCACAAACACTGGATTTATGGGTGTAGTTTAGGTACACAGTAACGTTTGCACAATTACGTTGCGCCGCGGAAATCGAACCCGGTGGTAAAGAAAAACTTCAAAGTAAAGCTTTTAAAATTCGCATTCCTATCATTATGGACAACTTATTAAAAGGCAAAACAATTTAATTTGCGTTGTCATAACGTCATTTTAAATACAATGTGGCGTGACCTCCTATGTTTTACTTTGAAAGGGATAATTTTTTATCAAGTTTTTGCCTCATTCGATATTAGTTGATTTTGATATAAAGTATAATCTTACTTGCCAATGGCTTGTAACACTACATTTTTGGGTAAATATTGAATAATTAGCTGGGAAAGTAAAATGAACTGCATTACGCAACTGACGCAGCATTACATTCGGCACAGGTATGTAATTTTACCCGCTGAGATATATACAACATAATACTTCAGGTCAAGTAGCCAAGTCTAAATCAATGGAATCAAATTGCGTGGGCCTACTCATATATAGGCTACTCACACTGACACAGCATTTTACACATGGTATTAATATCGACAACACAAAATAACTAATATATGTTTTACTAAATTTATGTTTTTTCAGCAGACTGTCAGCTTTGGTCAGAATGTTATTTTATATGACATAGTTGTCTCGTTTCGGACTGTGCTTCAGTTATTTTGTTTATTAAATAAATATATCGATTTCCGTCATTTTCTAACTACCCAACATTGTCGTGTCATGTACAAAGTTAATCTTAACTTGCGTTATTAACCATCTTTCCACCGCGATTCGGGTGACCTACTTTTGGTGAATTATGTATGTATAAACGCTTCCTGCTAAGTTTTTAAACAATTGCACTGATAGCTATCGCGTAGTGCAAGTTACCTCGCGTTTAGCAAGAACTCTAAAACTGAACTTTACTTAAATAACTATAGGTCCATAAACCAAGTAAATTCGGCGAAAACAATGAAAGGAATATCGTTGATATATAATGTTATTATTCACTGTATTCGGAAATAGTTTTTACAACAGTATTATTAATTTATTATACCGTGTCTAAATTACAGTAAATTCTAGCAAAAGAAAATAAATATTTGTAAACGTTTTTGCATGAAACTTTTTATAAAATGTACATAAACGTTTTTTGTCGAAGTAAGTTTATGGTGAAACTCGTCCCAAAAACATCCTATTCTCAAAAACCATTAAAAGTAATAATAACCGTAGTCCTTAGAAATATAGCCAATCATTAAGACCAAATTAAAAAGATGTTAATTTATTTTATCCTTTTTTTGTTTATGCTTTTCCACAAGAAACAAAAGAGGAAACGATACAATTAATAAAGTCATGCTAAGTTTCAACTTTTTTCATAGGTTTTGTCCCCTTTCGATTTTTGTAAACTCTTATCGACTCGTTGTAGTCGAGGAGATCATTCAAGATAACCCTTCACGACAACGGTCTGTTCGTTTCTGACCATAGCATACACGGTTTGTTGGTTTCCCACAATACGCTTATTAACTCTGTAAGATTAGCAAACAGTACGCTGGTTACTCATTGCACAATCGGGAAGAAACGGCGGGATTACCAAAAAAAAACAAACCTACGATCAACGTAACAAAAGCGAGGCATTTGAATCCAAACATGGAAGTTTTGTTCCTTGCCGTGAATCGTCCTGGGTTGAATCGTCCGGGGTTGAATCGTCCGTGGGTTGAATCGTCCGTGGGTTGAAAGGTCCGTGGGTTGAATCGTCCTGGGTTGAATCGTCCGGGGTTGAGTCGTCCGTGGGTTGAAAGGTCCGTGGGTTGAATCGTCCTGGGTTGAATCGTCCGTAGGTTGAATCATCCTGTGTTAAATCGTCCGGGGTTGAATCGTCCGTGGGTTGAATCGTCCGCGGGTTGAATAGTCCGGGGTTGAATCGTCCGTGGGTTGAAAGGTCCGTGGGTTGAATCGTCCGCGGGTTGAATCGTCCGTGGGTTGAATCTTCCGTGGGTTGAAAGGTCCGTGGGCAATGTTCCCTCTAAGCTGCGCGCGTGCGCAAATGCGCACTGCTGACACGGTCTCCGCGCACAGAAAATCTGTGCTGCGCACAAGAAAAATATCCAACCTCAATTAAAAATAAAATAAGCGCATAATAATGGCCAAAGTACGCACGTGGCACGTCTGATGTTGCTCACAGTGGTCCAAGGGACCGCTCAGGGAGTTACTGTGTTTGCTCAGACTCGTGAAAAATTAGAGGGAACATTGTCCGTGGGTTGAATCGTCCGCGGGTTGAATCGTCCGCGGGTTGAATCGTCCGCGGGTTGAATCGTCCGTGGGTTGAATCGTCCGGGTTTGAATCGTCCTTGGGTTGAATCGTCCGTGGGTTGAATCGTCCTGGGGTTGGATCGTCCTTGTGTTGAATTGACCTGGAACCCTTTTATTTCTTTCCGTGCTAAATTCTCTGCACTCAGTAAGTTACTTTTGTCGATCTTGCTCGCTGCTGTCATTGTTATTAATACAATGCTGGTGTGCGAACTTAATGGTGTCTGTGACGAAACTATTACGTGTGCAATGTGGTCTGTGCAAATGTAGAATTGCGTTTATTCTGGTTCTATTCTGATTCTGGTCAGCTGCCATTCTGTTCTCTTTCTCGCATCATCAGAGCTATTATCCACATGGCCAGTAAGAAGTGCAAAATTGATTCAGAAAACAGACAATTCAATAGTGAATGGACTGAAGATTACTTGTTTGTGCTCAACCCAAGCAATAAACCTAAATGTTTATTGTGTGACTGCACTCTAAGCATGATAAAGAGTCAAAACATCAAACGACATTTCTTTACTCATCATAAACATTTTAATAAGAAATACAAGCCTGGCTCATGGGCCAGAAAACAAAAGTTGCTTGTTTAGATGCGTGACGCGACACCTTATCGAAAGACACTTTTTCGAACTACACTTAATCGAACGACACTTTATCGAAAGACACTTAATCGAACGACACCTGATCGAAACAACACCTGATCGAAACGACAGTTTATCGAACGACACTTTATCGAACCGAAAGTTGATCGAACGACACTTTATCGAACCGACAGTTAATCAAAACGACAGTTGATCGAACGACACTTTATCGAACCGACAGTTCAAGCAAGATTTTTGCGTGTTTCTCAAACATTGAAACAATGGGTCATTGTGATGTTCAGCTATCTGTCCATGTTTGTTTGATAAAGTTGGATTTTGTAATTTTTGAGATATTGTGATATTTATATAATTTTGCTCTCTCTCCGCATTGAAACATATTACTCATTTACGCACCAATAACTTGACTAACTATTCTTTTTCGTTCTCTTTTCACAGCGGGGGCGCGGCGTAACAAGAAGAATTTATAGAAATGTGTCACTTTTAGGAATACCTAATTTACACTAAATTCACTTTCTTTAGTTTTACAATTATGATGTATACAGGAAGCCAGATGATGTTTCTACTAACCTGTAATAATCTCGCCAGTCTACGACGAATAGGTTTCTAGTAATTAACGATTGCAAATGTGTGTGCGGGGTTGGCCACATCGAAGCCATTTATTTTGCGCTGTCGGTCAAGCTAGGATAAAGACTACTTTCAAGAAGCTACTTTGTGTAAAAGTCAGGCATCGACATGCCCCTTGCTATAAAATTTTGCCTTCAATTCCTTACTCTTTGTATCTATAATGACTAGTCTTGTCTACTGTACAGACAATCTCGTACTTAGTAATTCTCGTGCGTATTCTTGTGATATCTTATTAATATGTGGGCGGGCCGGCCGCCATGCGAAATCGAACACTTTATGATACAAATCTAAAATATAGATATAAAATATAAATCGTCAACTTTATGATATATACATCACAATTCATTAATGCACACCATTACAAAGACCGCACATCACAATGGCTCATTGTTTCAATGTTTGAGAAACACGCAAAAATCTTGCTTGAACTGTCGGTTCGATAAAGTGTCGTTCGATCAGCTGTCGTTTCGATAAAGTGTCGTTCGATCAACTGTCGGCTCGATTAACTGTCGTTCGATAAAGTGTCTTTCGATCAGCTGTCGTTTCGATCAGGTGTCGTTCGATAAAGTGTCTTTCGATAAAGTGTCTTTCGATAAGGTGTCGTAGTACCGTTTAGATGAGTCTGCCAGCTCTCAGAAACAATGCCTCTCAACATTTGTGTCTGAGCAATCAAAAGCCACAGAAGCAACACTCAGCATCAGTCACATTCTGGGCAAGCGGATGATGACATACACTGATGCTGAAGTCGTTAAAGAATGCATTGTTGAAGCAGTAAAAATGAGATTTGTATCGCAGATCCAATTGTATTTTGGTTATCACTTGTAACCTTGGAAAGGTACCCAGTTATAACAAGGCTGGCTAAAAGGATCCTTACTTGCTTCGCTTCCACGTACCTTTGTGAGTCGTTGTTTTCGTCAATGAATTTTGTAAAAAACAAGCATAGAACGAGGCTCATAAATGCTCATCTTCATGAGCTTATGAGGATATCAGTAAGTGACAGAAAGCCCCGATTCGATGCTATTGTGGGATCTAAACCAACTCATCATTTTTCTCACTGAAATAATCTTGCAGCTCTAGCACCTTTAACTTTTGACTATTACAAAGTTATTAATATGTTGTAGGGTACATTTTCATGAATAAAGCACCATAAAATTTAAAGCATGTCCAATATAATTACTATTCATATTTAGTGGATCATCATGCTGTCAGGTTTGGTTATGGTGGATAATGGCAGAAATCATTTGAACACCCCTGTACTAGACTATGCGGGAAAACCGGCCTTTGGCAAATATGCCGTCGAAAATATGCGGCGTATTAGTTTTCGTTTTAACTGCTAGTTGTAGTTTTAACTGTTTTGATTCCACAATGGCTGAACTTCCACATATTTCATCAAGGTCTTTGTAGACACCGAAAAACTGCTGGCGTTCTGCTAATGCGCAAAGCAGAACCTTTCATTGGGACGGCCTACTTACTGGTTTACTCTTTGTTACAAAACGGCGTTAAGTCATTTGTCACAGCTAGCAAGCAATAAATGTTTGTGCGCTTGGTACCATTTCAGTTCATATTGCGCCTGTGTTTGGGTTTATCAGTGGACGTATTGTTTTCGCTTTCCTGTCATTTTTGTCTGAAACTAGGAAATGCGCGTACGAGAAAAAAAATACTTATATTAGTGCAATATATATGCATTTGGTTGTCTAACTTAATTTTCGATAAATCGTTTGGCTAAATCCGATTCTAATCCACTGTGTAAATGACATTTGCGTTAAAAGAAAGAAAGGCGGTCTTGCTTCAACAGGCTGGCTTCATACCAACGTACCACATCGGACTGTCGTGTGTCGAGTCCCGGGGAGCTAGGTCTGTTGTTTCCACCACGTGTCCACGTTTTATAGGTATTCGAGAGACTGTGAGATGGTAATTAGCTGTGGAGTGGCAGTTTTTTTAAATGGGTTTTCTAAAAGTACCGCGTCAATGTGGTCATCGAAAGCAGTGTTTTTGTGATTTTCTTTAAAAAGCAGTAAAATAACAACCAGAAGTAGGGAACACGAAAAGCTGTGGTCAACAAAGCAAAGAAACTGCAGAGTCAGGCACATTTATTTGTAGTCGTATTTCTTAGAGCAAAGAAACTTTTTGACGTCTTTCTGTTGTGTTTACCTATGACGTATTTTCAAGGGATTAGGACAACCAATAGTTGCGAGCATAAATTTTTGTGCTGTGTCATAGTTTGTAAGGTAAATCGTTCATTGACAAGATTGCAAGCAAAAGTTAGCAACCATGGTTATGCACACATTGCGAATTCGTACAACATTTCAGGACAAATATTTAAACTTGAAAAGGTAAGGAATGTTAGAGCCATGTACATTTTGTGACATTTATTGGATTTCGTTATGAGATGCTATGGTTTTGGTTGTTTCGGTCGCCGTTGTTTTGGCCTGTTGAACAACTTCATTATTATATTTTGTCTTGTTTATATCTTTATCTTGTTATATGACTATTATTAACATCAAGTTTAACTTTCACATTACCATAACCCCACGTGTTGTTATTTTTGTTCTCAATCTGGGAGCTCACATTCTAATCGTCTTGTTTGTTTCAGCTGGGCCGACTCTGACGAATTATGGCGCTCGATGGTCGACAAAGAATCGCTTTATTACCGAAACAGCGCTTACTTGTAGAGACACGAAGATCGACTCATCTGCGTCAAATGGTGAAAGCGTTTTATTGCAGTAAAATATTGTGTTTGCTGTTTCAAATTTGAGAAAATTAAGCCTTTTCTCAAACGCGTAAAAACGCTGTGTGTTAGTGATGTTTGGCAGGCCCAACGTCGAATCGTGTAAGATTATAGTTAGCGCGCCAACCTAGGTCCGACGAGGATTTTTTGTTGCAATTTGATACCCGTATGCATTGCAAGATACATTTGGTAACTTTTATTTCTTGCAATTTGATACCCGTGCAAGTTGCAAGATACATTTGGTAATTTTTACTTCGTGCAATTTGATACCCGTATACGTTTCGTTATACCTTTGGTAATTTTTACTTCGTGCAATTTGATACCCGTATAAGTTGCGAAATACATTTGGTAATTTTTACTTCGTGCAATTTGTCACCCGTATAAGTTGCGAGATACATTTGGTTACGTTAATCACAATCACGTTAATCACAGTCACGTGTGGGGATATCCAGGAGAAACATATGCTGCCGTTTTGTTTGATTGAAATTGAGGTATGTTATTTTACCCGCTGAGATCTATATAACAAATTACTTCAGGTCAAGTTTCCAAGTCTAAACCTATGGAATCAATTTGCGCGGAAATACTCGTAAGAATTAGTGGTAACAACTTGAAGACTATCAAAATAAAAACGTATGTCGGAAGCCGTCTTACTTCAGAAGATCCCAATGTGTTGTGTTTTGATCCGGCTGGTCCATTCCCCGTGCCCACGACGCTATCATAGTCATAATTTTCTTCCTTTTTATTTTCATCACCTACTTGTTCCTCCTGTAGAGATACGATTAAACCGGTATGTTTTATTTTTGCCAGTAAAATTGAAATTGTCTTTATTATTTTATCGATAAATGCAACCAACCAGATGGTCTTCTCTGCGCTGGGTTCACTTTTCTTTGGACCACCTGCTTCCGCTTCACCGCGTAAGCATCCCTCAACCCCTGCGTAAGCTGGAGTATGAAGCTTCGTCGGCCGATTTTGCTACCGAAACATTTTCTGTGCAGAATCCAGAAATTTAGCTCCACTATGTCCAGAAGTTTTGTCAAAACAGCCAAAGGTCATCGTCTACTTGCTGCATGAGTTGTGTATTTTCTCGCCGTTTGGTCGAAAACGTCCACGCCTTCCTTGTTTTGTTTTGGCCTACTGTACAGTTTATAGCCTGGCTCTGCTAATAGCGTATGGCATACAATCCATACGTTGTACAAAAATTGTCGTGTGCCTTTTACAGTTCGCCTTCGCTGCAAAGCAAAGCGAGTTTGTATTGTACAAATGTACATGGACAATTCTATTCGACCTATTCGAATGACCTTCCATAAAAACGGGGAATATTTACATAGTCCATTATTCCATGGTTCTATGTTGCGAGATTATCGCTATGCGCTCTACATGACTTCGTTCCGAAGCCAACTGTTTAAATTTTTTCTCTCATAGAAATTTAACGGACTGTAAGGGTATATTCTGAAATGAACAACAATTGTCGGAATTGTCAATGGTTCGGGCAAAACCGCGGCGGCATTAACTTTTATTGCTGGAGTTGAAAACGATGACATGTAATATTATAATGACAACTGTATGTAAAACATCGGCAAAAACGTTAATAGCTCGTTTTATAAGTAAAAAAAAGCTAAACCACAAATATATTTATATATGAACATGATGTAGAGAGGTTGTTAATTGTTATGACAAAAAGCCGAAGTTTAAACAAAACTAACTTCTTTAAAATAAGCTAAGTACTGTACGGAAAGTCAATGTTTACTTTTAATCCAGTTACCTTTAAGGAGGCGTCAACCACCAAAAAATGCCTTAAAATTGTTTCTTTTATTATACAGTAAATTTACTAAAAGGCTTATAATTCGAAAAATCCTGCATGGGACTCTCTGAAATTTTGCATGTCAATTTAGTATGCTTTTAACTACCATTCAATAAAAGGCCATCAAAAAACCATGATTCAACCATTTTTTACAGAGGAGCAAAATAAAAACTAGAATTTTTGGTCTAAAAAACCCATTTTTAGCTACTTTCATGCTAATTTTTAGCCTAATTCTGCACTCGACCTGGGACGTTAAAGCGCGCCAACTGCTAGGGTATATCCCAGGATTATATATCACGAGAGTAGCGATATTAACACTAGGCATTGATAAGGTTTCTTATCAGTGTGAGTTATCATATGAATTTTATCACACGAATTTTAGAGCACCTTGCATTGATAAACTTCCTGAAAAAACAAGCTGTTTGCCCAACACAACCATATGGTGCAATTTTATGTTTCATAAATACAACAAAGTCATTGATAAAAAATGTAAAAGTGAACAAATAAAACACAAAAAAATGGATGCAGCATCTGGATGAATGGTTTGTAAATATTTTTCGATGCTAAGTTTTGTCCAAAGACCACTTCAAAATATTTAGATCTCCTCAATAGGAGGTTTAATATTTGTTTAATGCATCTGTCATTAAACATTGTCAATGTCGTTTCACAGTGTGAATAGTTTCATGACTCCGCAAATTGTTCTTTTGGGAAAAGGAATGTTGACACACTTGGCAATAATAAGATCAATCTCCATTGTGGATTCTCATATGAGCTTTTAAATTACTCCTTTGGGTAAATGACTTTACACAAACTTGACACTGATAAGGTTTCTCATCAGTGTGGATTATCATATGAGCTTTTAAAGTACCACTTCTGGTAAATGACTTGACACAAATTTGGCACTGATAAGGTTTCTCACCAGTGTGAATTCTCATATGAGCTTGCAAACTTCCACTTTTGGTAAATGACTTGCGGAAAACTTGACAATGATAAGGTCGCTCACCATGGTGGATTCTCATATGAGCTTTTAAAGTACTTCTATCTAAAAATGACTTGTAACACACCTGGCATTGATAAGGTCGTTCACCAGTGTGGATTCTCATATGAGCTTTCAAATTTCCACTTGTGGTAAATGACTTGACACAAACTTGGCACTGATAAGGTTTCTCACCAATGTGCATTCTCATATGATATTTTAAATGGTAGCTTTGGATAAATGACTTGAGACACACCTGGCATTGATATGGTCGTTCACCTGTGTGAATTCTCATATGAAGTTTTAAATTGTAGCTTTGGGTAAATGATTTGAGGCACACCTGGCATTTATCAGGTCGTTCACCAGTGTGGATTCTCATATGAGTTTTCAAACTTCCACTTGTGGTAAATGACTTGACACAAACTCGGCACTGATAAGGTTTCTCACCAGTGTGCATTCGCATATGAGTCTTTAAATGTTGGCTTTGAGTAAATAACTTTTCACATAACTTGCAGTGATAATTACGCTCTCCAGTATGAGTTCTTACATGAGCTTTCAAACTGCCGCTTTAGGTAAATGACTTGTCGCACACATCGCATTGATAAGGTCGCTCACCTGTGTGAGTTCTTAAATGTTGTTTCAAGTTGCTTTTGCATTTGAATGATTTATCACAAAATTTGCAGGAAAATTTCTTTTCTTGTCCTTCTTTATTAAAAACGTCTTGTGAAATCCCATCACTGATTGATTTTAACAAAACGTCAACTGGCATACCAACTACTTGACGATCAATTGCGTTAATACTTAATATTATACAAACTTATAACCTATTTTCTGAAAAGAACTTAAAATATTTGAAGGTTTTATTGATAGGAGTAAACTCATATATTGGGTAAATGTTTTAATAAAAATAATCAATATCAATAATTGTTTGCAAAATTAATTACAAAGTAAAAAAAACAGTGACTGTCACATATAAAAACGAAATTCAAAAAGTTTCCATGTAATTTGCAAACTGCCAATGTGGATGAATGTCGATAATTTCGCTCACTCACATTCGTGTTACTTAGGGCTACCATATATCCTTTTTTTTAAAGAAAAATGAGTTGTGCTCAATGTATAGCCTACTGAAAAATGTCAAAATGTCCTCTGTTTTACATTTTTTGCATTCTTGCTTATATTTTCAACACAATTATCATTTTATGTGACTTTTAGGATTAAACGACATTTAACCGTGCGAAATTGACCGCGAATAAACTAATCAAACGCGAAGACAACTGTCCGGGGGGGGGGGGACAACTGACCGTGACGTAAATTTACCTAGAACCAACTGACCTTAATTCATATTATTACTTTAATCATATAATTTCATTAAACAACAATGCTAATATGCGTAAAAAATAAAATGTGTAGCGTTTGATAGCCAGCTTATAAAGCGGAGCGATGTGAACGGAAATATTCAACACAATATACACCAACATTTCAGAATGTGTGAACGATAAAAGCAAAGCGTTGGCAATGGGAATTACATTCAGTTAACACTAGCATGTTATGAAATCACCTGGTAACGCACTAAACGGCGTTTTCACATAAAGGTATTTAGGGCAAGTTTCTAAATATTAAACGACAATAATTGTGGTTTTATCAAGTTGCAGCGGCTGCCAAATATTAAATGCTAAATGCAGTTTTATCAATGAACAATATTTCAATAATTAAATGGCGCATACGTTTCCACAATTGATATAATGGTATTGGATGTGGCTCCCAAGCCACTACAGCGGTATACCATACCCACCATCACGCTATTTCTAAACATCTCTTATGCTCGCTCCGTTTTATCAATTGATATGATGGTCTGTATCTCACGGCAAGGAACAAAACTCCCATGTTTGGATTCTAATGCATCGCTTTTGTTACGTTGAGCGCAGTTTTTTTTTTTTTGGTAATCTCGCCGTTTCTTCCCGATTGTGCAATGAGTAACCCGCGTACTGTTTGCTAACCCTACAGAGTTAATAAGCGTCAAAAAAGCGTATTGTGGGAAACCAACAAACCGTGTATGCTATGGTCAGAAACGAACAGACCGTTGTCATGAAGGGTTATCTTGAATGATCTCCTCGACTACACCGAGTCGATAAGAGTTTACAAAAATCGAAAGGGAACAAAACCTATGAAAAAAGTTGAAACTTGGCATGACTTTATTAATTGTATCGTTTCCTCTTTTGTTTCTTGTGGAAAAGCATAAACAAAAAAGGATAAAATAAATTAACATCTTTTTAATTTGGTCTTAATGATCTTAATGATCTTAATGGTCTTAATGGTCCAAGCCACTTGTGTTTATTCAGCTGCCTGGCAAGCTGATTTGATATATCATCTTACTTGCCCATGACTTAAGTTTCGGGAATACAGTCAACTCCGCTTAATTCCGAGACTTTGAAGCACAACGACACCACGAAAATTTAATTTTGTGTCTGGCAAAGTTAAGCCACAGTACCACGACCACCGTCATTCTGGCAGAATCGTAGCAGAATCATAGCTTCTAAATGACAGCAGAGTTTCCGCTTATTTTTTTTATAAACTATATACAGTAGATTAATTAATTAATCTTCATCGCTCAATAAGTTTACTCTTATTAGTAAGTTTTTTGTTGATGTAACCCAACTAGTTGAATAGGTAGCCCTATAAGTTGTTAGTTGATGTTAACTTGGTCAACGCATTGCATTGCGTTGGCAATGGGGATTAAATTCAGTTAAAACAGGCGCGTTTTGAAACAACCTGGTAGAGTTAAAGTACTAAAATGAGTTTTTACATGAAGTTATTTAGAGCAAGTTTCCAAATATCAAACGGCAATTGAATAGTTATCCATAAAAAAAAACTTCAATCAATAACTGCGAAAACTTTTTTCAAAAATGATGTAATGGTATTAAAAACATCACCCAGGCCGCTACAGACTTTTGAAAATTGGTTGAAATATCGTGGACCGTTTCGAAATCCTTTGAAGGTTCTTTCGGAAAAACTAACCTATCATCCGGAAACAGTGAAACTTCAAAATTCATTACCCCCCTATTCCGTTAACATTCATTACCCCCTTTTTCGTAGCATAATAGCTAGTCACATGCAATATGTAATCCAAACTCACCCCTATCTTTACATGTATAGTTTTATTAAACTCATTGCCAAAACCCAACCAAAAATACCAACAACTTCTTATAATCTTTTTGGTGTTTGTACTCATTCTCTGTTCAACTATGTCAGTCGCCTGATTTGCAAAATCATACAGTTCATCAAAATCATACATTATCCGTTCCTTGTTTAACTGACATTCGATTATCCGGCCGAGTGATCAATGACTTTGGGAGGTGACAACCTGTTCAGTGTTCACTGAACTGATAAGAGAAATCAGAAAATAATTTTCCACTTGGTTCTTTTCTCCTTGTAGCCACTGCAGTGTACAGCGTCTCGCCTATAAGTTTTATCGAAAGTTTAAACAACCAACTCGAAATACGACAAAAGTGGATATTTCGGTATATTTTAGCGTCTTTGAAAGACCTTTCAATTTTCTGAAAAATAGATAATACCTCCTAAACAAAGACATAAACTAGACCTATTATAATTAAATATAATTATAAACTAAACAACTTTGCCACATTGTGAGCTCTTTAGTCAAGCGGATAGGCTTCCCATAGAGAGTAAAGGCATTTTAAATGAATTGGAAGAATTAAATTGAATCGAAATGTCCAAGTGCTAAAACGAAACAAAAGCTGGGTATGACCTCACACAGTCAAACTCAAAAACAATAAATCAAACAATCGTTTTTATTATTCTCATTTGTCACAGCTAAACCGTTATGTTTTATTTTTGCTAGTAAAATTGACATTGTCTTTATAATCGATTATAAATTATCGGCCATTTCATTGTGCGAATTAGGTATGTTAAGTTACGACATAATTTTCAAGTTGCATTTAGTTGAATGATTAAATCACTATGGACATACTTTACAATTGGCAATTGGCATCAAAAAGTACTAACCACGACCCGGAGATTTAAACCTGTCACGAATTCTGTATTTTTAAAGGCAAATACTTGAAAACCAATAATAAGTGTATTTGTTGTGCCGGCAATAAAAGGATTAGCATTTGGCTACCAATTGTAATCTTTTGCTAAATAGGGTTTACATTTGCCTTGCCATACTTCCAGTTACCATTTGCTAAATGGAGTTGAGAGATGGCTACTGGGTGTAACATTTTGCTAAATAGAATTATTATTTTGCTACCCATGGTAACCTTTTGCTATTTCCAATTACCAATTGCCACACAGAGTTAAGAAATGGCTACTGCGTGTAACAATATTTGCTAAATAGGATTAGTATTTGGATACCCACGGTAACATTTTGCTATTTATAGATTACGTTTGGCTACTTCCAGATTAAATTTTAAATCCTGTTTAATTCAGATTAAACTTACTCATAAAATGTGTAATTTATATATATACTGCCTTTGACTTCAGAAGATCACTTTAGCTGGGTTTTGGGATTCCCCAAATCTGAAAAAAAGTTAAATCCTAAACTTTACAGGGAAAGTGTAAAGAAGATGATGAAAGGATTCATTGTCAGGATTTAGAGCTTTAACAAACGGTGTTATGAGACCGTTTGATGTGCAGGGGCGGAAAAACAATTTTGTCTCTGCTTACGATTGGATTGAGTGTTACATTAGGCATGCCAACTTGAAATTTTTCACGTAAGGGCCGCTCCTTCTGTGTCCAATGTTTTTCACGTGCTCTGCTATCCAACATGCATATATAACATAGAAATTTATTGTATCCTTTTTGCTGACCTAGCAGAAAACTAACCATTTTGAGGTTAACACAAATGATCCAGTTGTGCTCATGTTATCTGAGCAAATCCATAACAATTCTGATGTGATCATGCCATTCCTTTAAGACAGTGGAGTGACCAACTGGAACAGCTTCATAAACATTTCCATTGTGTAAAAAGACACACTTGAGGCTCCGCTTGGAACTGGCCAAAAACAATCGCCATCGTTCTGGATCATACGAGGAGATACCCAGTTGTTCGAGAAGACCAGGTATATCGTTGCAATATACCAGCATATTTTCCTCTGAAAAATAGGGAAGAAAGAGTTCTTCTCTTTTTCGAAAAAAGAAACCTTTACATATTGATCTAGAACCGTTTTTTTCTTGAGTTTGGAGGCTAAGAGCTGAGCTTCTTGCTTGGACAAATCTAAATCACGTAATAAGTCATTCAGTTCTGATTGATTAAACTGCTGAATAGCTACTCTGGTTTCAACAAAAGAATGTTCAGATTCTGTATCTGTTCTTTTATACTCCATTTCCATAACCTCTTCCCTTTCCGATTCAGTTTCCTCACCTTCAGAAAATGTAAAACCACTAAAGACTGGAGGACGGAATCTATCAGAGTGCGGAACAGGTCGTACAGCTGATGGTATACTTGGATAAGAAAGCATTAGTCGGCTCTTCCTGCCAATTCCTTTCATATTTACCATGCAAAAGTAGCAGTCAGTCGTGTGATCTTGGGGTTCACGCCACACCATTGGAATGCAAAAAGGCAGACTCTTCCGCTTTCCTTTTCCGTTCAGTCTCTGAGCATTTCTTCGCAGTTATGGCACACAATATGTGGAGACCATTTCTTATCTTGATCGCCAAGATGTAAGCTCTGTAGGCAGGCTTCACAAACGATGTTATATTTCATCTTTGACGAAAAAAGCGTGTACACCCCACTCATATAACAAAAAGAATTAGGTTTATTTTTGCATTTACGAGTGAAAAATAAAGCTTATAACCTATCCTACAGCATCTATCCGCAATACCTCACTATAATAAAAATGCTTAGCTTCTTAAAACGCCCTTAAACAGCAGTAGGCTACAACTTACTTAAAAGAGCTGAAAGTTTTTATCTGAAACACTGGTACTGTACCATACAGACTGCGCACAGTAAATATGAGCCAGAAACAAAAAAATTTAAATTTTCGATTGAATAAAAACTAGAGCATTCATAAAAAAACTGATTGCAGATTTGAAATCAGCATCCCAAGATTGTGTAGAATCAGTTGAAAAATCTCATGCAACAAAAAATAAAAAAAAATTTGTTGACCAGTGAATTAATAACAAGTGATCCCAAAGACTAATCTGTAAGTTTCGTTGTTTGCGATTACTTGTAGGCTTGATCCATATTATATAATACAGCAGAACATCAAGTTACGCCCCACATTGTCATAATTCGTGACCATCTTATTGCAGTGAAGTTACTGATTCTTGTCACTGCAAACGGAGCCCATTTAATTAAGACATTCTTAATCCCGTTTCCACTTGCTTTATTAGTTATTTTGGTTTAGTTCCAACTTCCAACTTCAATACTACATTATTTGTTTGATTATTTTTCAAGGATCTTCCGATTAATCTTACGCGTAAGGCGTCGTCGTCAAGCATCAAGCCATCAACTTACGGTATGTCGTCACCTTCGAGTGACGTCAACGATAAAGGTAAAATTAAATGAATAACATCACTTTTCGTTTCAATACAGTGTGTCATTGCCTATGCCTTATAAGCTATACTTGGTTATTTAGAAATTAAAATCTATCGTTTGTCATAAAGTCCTTATTGCTAACCATAAATAAAAATAAGCAAAACATATATCTTAAACCGACAATGACACACACTGTTGTGGTAGGACAAAGTATTAGTTAAACAAAAAAAAATGCATATTTCCGTCCCTGGAGCAAACTATTTTTGTTATTATTTCATTTGAAATTAACCGTCAGCAACTTGTTTTCGACAGGATTTGTTTAGTTAAAGTGATTAATTAATCGGAAATATAAATTACGGATTAAAAGCATAAAAGTTCACGAATGTGAACTTAAAACCGGATTTTGATGTCAGGAATAAAACGCCGGATCTCAGATAGAACCAGGCTTGTTTTTCATCTCCCATTATAATACTAATGAGGTCAAAAACGCGAAATCCTTCATGACTTTTAATGTTGAATAAGCCATTCTGTCACGATACCGCGTGTGAATCCAGTGAGATAAAGCCAGAAGTTGAGCACCTGGTCATTTTGCCGACTATTATGCTCAAGCACGCCATCTTGGGATTAGATTTATTTCCCCTCTACGTTATAATTTATCTCCCGTATAAGCACAAAAAGGTGAACAACCGTTTCCCTTTTTCGTTTCATTGGCATTTGAAGCATTATATATGTTTTAAGTAACAGCACTTTGCTTCACTTTGTACTGTATTGCAATTTAACGAGCTGACTTTTTAAATTTTTCAGATGGGTCCCACCTATCACTGTGTTCAATGAAACGACGAGCTTCTACTGACGAGGTATATTAATTAAAATGTCCACAAAGCACGTTGGTAATGCCATCTTTAACTATAAAGTTATGTTAACTCTGTCTCAAAATTATGTGTAGCTGACTTTAAACTCCATCTCATCTTTACAGACTGAAGCAGTAGAAAGCAAACGAAGTTACCTGTGAGATGAACGCCATTCAAAGCACTCCGTTAACAACAGTAAGTAACAAAACGTATCGCCTACACCAGGGTTATGAGTTATACTGTAACTTTAAAAAAAATTTAAATTTTGTATGTCCTGTAGTTACAAATGATGAAATTTTTTGTCCTGATTTAAAAACTCACAAAAGTTAAGACTGTTTAAACAAAAAACTCCCGCACCAAATTTTTCCAATTTTCAATGTAATATGTATATATATATATATATATATATATATTGACTAATTTCAATTTGACCGACACATTTTCAATTGCGAAAATTTGAAATTTTACTTTGGTAAATTGTGTGAGCAGTTATAAGAGACGCGACAATGAAAAGCTAAAATTAAAATCAATTATGAAAGAGGAGAATAATTTCTGTTTACACTTTGATGGAAAAAGGATTGGCAAACATGAGTATCAGGTAGTATGCTTGAAAAGTCCATCAAGATAAATCAAACTGGGTGTTCTAAAATGCGAAAGTGGAACGGCTCAAGATATTTTCAGCAGCCTAGAAAACCTACTAGATGAATATGAATATGATGCATGGAAAATTTTTAAAACTGATCATATGTGACACAACTTCTGTTAATACTGGACGGCTGAATGGCGTTGTTGTAAAACTCCAAAATGCAATGATCAGCAAGAGTTTTCATAAACCACAGTATATTGGTTGCCAACATCATATTCTTGATAGAATCTTAAAACATGCATTATAGTTCTTCAATCCAACGTTTTCAACAAAACCAACTCCCAACTACAAATTTGTAGATGATGTGGTGAAACACTACGAAAACTTGCAGCAATCCTACAGGCCAGAAATTTGGATGGAAATGGTTGAAAACCCAGGATGGGCGATGATATTAAGTTTCTCTCTGAGTTGTGCAAAGCATTCCGCTTCTTCAAATAAAATGGTAGATTTCCACTAATGAAATGGCATAATTTTCCATCTCTACACAAAGCAAAATGGAATTCAAGAGCAATTTATGCTATGATTGTGTTCTTCCTCATCCCTAGATGGAGATTAACTCAGGAGATGTCATGCTCATTTATTGCAAATGCGTGACAGGAAGCTTTGTTTTCTAACAAAAGTTTTAAACATGGAATATACCAAAGATTATTTGATGCTATCTTTGAGCTTGAATGTCCTGCAGCTTTAAAGTGCCTTAAAACCCATTGGAATTGGGATACGCCCGTTGTAGATGACCCACGGCCACGTACTAACATAATTGCAGAGAGGGGAGTCAAATTGTTGAAAGAAATTTACCAGAAGTGCAAAAAGGACAAATATTTGAACATTAAATTTGTAGCAAAAAATAAGTTTTGAATTGTAAATTTTTTTTACGTTTGAACCAATGTCAAAAATTAAAGTCAGTTTGTGCGGGATATTTTTTAAGATTTGAACAAAATAATTTTAATTTTCTAAATTTACACCAAAATTTTCATTGATTCCTGCTAAAGGCAAATCAAAAATTTCCTAGTCATAACCCTAGCCAACACACAAAACCAAATTGTATTGAAAATACCGACCTTCTCATACAGTTGTTATTGCAATCATTTGATGACATACGGGCACCACAAGTAAACTTATTTCGTACACTTTTGTAAAAGTCACTGATTTTTGCTTGAAATTTAGACCAAGGCCAATCCTTTGCAATTGTGTCATCAAGCGTACGTGATAGCAAACGCAGTGGCGATCACATCAAAAGGCCGATGAATGCATTCATGGTTTGGGCGAAAGACGAACGACGGGAAACACTTCAAGCCTTTCCAGACATGCAAAACTCCAACTTAAGCAAGATTTTAGGTACTGGATAGTCTTTCAGGTTTCAAAGGCTTTAAACTTGTTCTTTTAAAGTCAGGCAAAGCTTCGATTAACCGCGTAAAACTACAGCATTACTTATCCTCAGGTGCAAAATGGAAAGAAATGTCGAATGGTGAAAAGCAGCCATATTACGAAGAGCAGGCTAGGCTAAGTAAGCTACATTTCGAGAAGTATCCTGACTACAAGTATAAACCGCGACCAAAACGCACATGCATGGTAGATGGAAAAAAAATTGGACATATCTGAATACAAGGTATGTATGGTATGGAGAATATAATTTTTGTTGTCTACTAAAGGAAATCATTTGCAAGTAATATCATAATGCGTATTTATATAATATTGAAATACACATGAGTCTAAGAAAATTTGCAGTTTTAAAATTTGTTTCTCAAGCACATTATCTGTTTAAAGAACATCATGCGCATGCGCAGAAACAATACAGAAGGTTACAACTCTTCGGAATCACGAAGTGAATCTCCTCCACGCAGATTTCCGTCTCCTCCAAGTATGTGACTTCGTCTGACATCTATCATGGATCAACAAAAATAAGACCAGAAGTAGTTTCATTTTAATACACCATGTTAAAATCATCTATATTGAATATTTTCATTATGAATGGTCTCCAGGTATCCGTGATTTACCGCTGTTAAATTGTTAATAAAACATGTATCCATACCTTTTGTTATATTTATCTGCAATTTGTTTATAGTTCTCGTCAATCGCGCACTGTCTAGCGTGGACCACCTTGTATCCAATAAGTATGGGGAAAGAAAAGTTCAAAAAAAGTCGCGGTTGATTACAGCAGAGTGAACTATGTTGTCTAAAAATAACCGTTGTATAACCTATATGACTGCTGCTTATCGCTAAGAACGCATGACGACTTTTGATCGAGCATGTTATCTTATTGTGTGCAAGCTCACGCCTAATCTCCAGCTAACACTTCAGCTGCAGAACTATAGCCATGAACTATTTATTAACCATTTATTTGTTTATTATCGTAATCATTTCTCGCTGCAAACCTTTCACAATTAGGTATGTCAAAGTTTTCCCGTTTTGAAATATTATTGAAACTAGCGTAGGACCATTAGCCGGTAGCAGGAATATTTAGCCCATATCTATACCAATCATATTTCCGTTTGTAGGTGCCATATCATGATGGCGTGCAAAAGCCAGAGACCTCATTGGCGCGCTGCGCGACCTTTTTTCTATACCGTTTTTTTAATGTGCTTGTGGCGGCAAGATGGCAAACAAACTACCTTATTTATGTCATTGAGATCAATTTTCTTGACAATTTGATATCAGCCCATTTCTGGTGTATAGTGATCCATGTATAGATAACATATCCTTATGCGTGACGCGACACCTGATCGAAAGACACTTTATCGAACGACACTTAATCGAACGACAGTTTATCGAAAGACACTTAATCGAACGACACCTGATCGAAACGACACCTGATCGAAACGACAGTTGATCGAACGACACTTTATCGAACCGACAGTTGATCAAACGACACTTTATCGAAACGACAACTGATCAAAGCGACAGTTGATCGAATCGACTGTTGCTTCTTCCGCACACAGTCATAGCAAAACGTGGCGTTCCGTTGCATTGTTTGCTGTAGAAAATTAAAATTTGGTGACTTTTCATAAAAAATGTTCAGCTATCTGTTCATGTTTGTTTGATAAAGTTGGATTTTGTAATTTTTGAGATATTGTGATATTTATATAATTTTGCTCTCTCTCCGCATTGAAGCGTATTACTCATTTACGCACCAATAACTTGACTAACTATTCTTTTTCGTTCTCTTTTCACAGCGGGGACGCGGCGTAACAAGAAGAATTTATAGAAATGTGTCACTTTTAGAAATACCTAATTTACACTAAATTCACTTTCTTTAGTTTTACAATTATGATGTATACAGGAAGCCAGATGATGTTTCTACTAACCTGTAAAAATCTCATCGGTCTACGACGCATAGTTTTCTAGTAATTAACGATTGCAAATGTGTGTGCGGGGTTGGCCACACCTAGTTTTTTTAGTAAACTCGCGAGCCTGGTTAGGATAGGGTTAAAAGATCCACAATTTATCGAAACAACTGACGATATGCACTGTTAAAAGAACGACAATTTATTTAAAGAACTGACAACATGCACTGTTAAAAGCACGACAACTGACGAAGTGCACATTTCAATCGCATTCATTTAATTACAAGTTGTGTGCAATTGCTGGAAGATAACTTTTTATGTCCATATTCGTTGAGTCATAATTTTCGACTATGCTCTTCAGCCGTTGGTTGACAGCATCGTAGCGCGTGATCTTAGCTTGCTTTTCGTGAATTTCATTGTTGAAAATATTTGTTCACATGTGTACGTGCTACCAAGCATCGAAGCCATTTATTTTGCGCTGTCGGTCAAGCTGGGATAAAGACCACTTTCAAGAAGCTACTTTGTGTAAAAGTCAGGCAGCGACATGCCCCTTGCTATTAAATTTTGCCTTCAATTCCTTACTCTTTGTATCTATAATGACTAGTCTAGTCTACTGTACAGACAATCTCGTACTTAGTAATTCTCGTGCGTATTCTTGTGATATCTTTTTAATATGTGGGCGGGCCGGCCGCCATGCGAAATCGAACACTTTATGATACAAATATAAAATATAAATCGTCAACTTTATGATATATACATCACAATTCATTAATGCACACCATTACAAAGACCGCACATCACAATGGCTCATTGTTTCAATGTTTGAGAAACACGCAAAAATCTTGCTTGAACTGTCGGTTCGAAAAAGTGTCGTTCGATCAACTGTCGTTTTGATTAACTGTCGGTTCGATAAAGTGTCGTTCGATCAGCTGTCGGTTCGATAAAGTGTCGTTCGATCAACTGTCGGCTCGATTAACTGTCGTTCGATAAAGTGTCTTTCGATCAGCTGTCGTTTCGATCAGGTGTCGTTCGATAAAGTGTCTTTCGATAAAGTGTCTTTCGATAAGGTGTCATAGTACCATCCTTATGGCTTCATCGTTGACGAATCATGATGTATGTAATGCGATGTTATATCAGAATTGAGCAGTATGTTAACCAGGTAATTCGCTATGTAAGTCCTGCAACACGTTACACAAATAATTTTGAATATGAGTTAGTGAAACTTTAAAGTTTAAAAGCAACTTTGTGCAAAGCAAGATGGTTAAAATCTGAATAGGGCAACTTATTTTCTGTGTATAACCCCTAAAATGTATTTTTTCTCTTATGTTCGACTTTTAATATCGTTTAAAAAAATAAAACTGTTACTCAACACAGGCTACAATGTCACAAACGCATGTTGCCTTATAGAAACAATGTAATGAAATTTTTATGCTTGTCAAGGGTAAAGCACACATTGAAAAGCCAACACGTCTTGTCGAAATTAACAAATTTTCGCAAAATTATACGCCAATACAAAGAATTGGCCCTTATTCAAATTTTCTTCACACAGCGAGATGGGACAAAATTTTAATATTTGACTAAGGGAGTTTTCAGAAAAGTCACAAACACTGGACTTATGGGTGTAATTTAGTTACAGTTACGTTTGCACAATTACGTTGCACCGAGGAAATCGAACCCTGTGGTAGATAAAAACTAGATTAAACTAATGAACTTTGCTACATTGTGAGCCCTTTAGTCAAACGGAAAGGTTTCCCACAGAGAGTCAGGGTCTTTGAAATGAGTTTGACTAATTAAATTGAATCAAAATGTCCAAGTTTTATAACGAAACAAAAGCTGGGTATGACCTCACTAAGTCAAAAGCAATGAATCAGACCATCGTTCTCATTATTCTCATTTCTCACAAATATTGATCATCAAATAAAAGTCATGAGAAATGTAATTTTATACAATGACTTAACTGGAGCATAAGCGAATCCATTATGTACATGTCTCCACTTTTCAAAGATTTCTGTTTAACTTGCCTCACGACGACCCAATTAATACCTATGGTTTGAATTCACTAACCACTGGCCAGTTGTTGTTTATGCAAGTTGTTATTTTGCATCCTTAAAGTTCTTCGGAATTTTCTTTTTTTTTCTTTTAATAAGATGCAAAATAAAAAACAACAATTTATAACTTGTAAATCAACAGAATTTACAAAACGCATAGCTACGCACCCTTTTTATCAGCTTTGTAGGACTGATGATCGTGTCCACGTCGTCATCAAACGATGACCTGTGTGACAGATTGCTTTCAGTTTGAGGCAAAAAAGGCCAAATATGACAAAATGTTTCCAACGTTTCAAATTTTCTCAAATTTGAAACAGCAAACACAATATTTTACTGCAATAAAACGCTTTCACCACTTGACGCAGATGAATCGAAATTCAAAAAATAGACTTGTCTGGCTTCATCTTGCGGTTTTTACCTAAAATACTTTTTTAATCAAAATTATTGCAATGTGTTTCTTTACTATCCACAAAATTAAAAATAGAAGGCTAGGCCTGCAAAACTCGCACTTTTGCTTTGATAATAATTGGTCTTTTTACATGTGCGGTTCAGTTGCAATCTTTCTGGCGCACGTTTGAACTTAACAGACACCAACCTCGAACTTAAGTCAATATGCGCGGATTGCGCGCATGTGAAACCACCAAGGGCTGGTACGGAATTGAAGAAACACGTGGTCAGCGTTCAAAAAGGTATGTAGGGCTGGTAGGGCAAGTGGTTAGAAAACCCTTTTTAAATCGGCAATTCAGGATGTTTCATAACTACAGTAATTTTTTTGGAAATAAATACAACTTCTCTCCTATAAGTTTTGTCGAAAGTATAAACAACTAACTCGAAATAACTAACTAAAAAAGGTCAATTCCTCCTAAAAGAGGACAAATGGTAGGCCTATTATAATTAATTATAATTATAAACTAATAAACTTTGGAACATTGTGAGCTATTTAGTCAAGCGGAAAGGCTTCCCACAGAGAGTCAGGGTCTTTGAAACGAATTCGAGAAATTAAATTGAATGGAAATTTCCAAGTGCTTTAACGAAACAAAAGCTGGGTATGACCTCACTCAATCAAAAGCAATAAATCAAACCTTCGTTCTCATTATTCTCATTTCTCACAACCATTGAACTCATCAAATAAAAGTCATGATAAATGTGATTTTATACAATGACTTAACTGAAGCATAAACAAACATTTGCGGTTTGCGGTTTGATATGTGAGCTAAACTAGCCGACGAAAGAGAAGTTGCTGCAGCGCTATCTACATAAAAAAGAATTCAATTGGCGTGATCATAAACAGTTAACAAGGGACAGTCTCTTTTGGAAGTAGGTGCTATCGACGGGTCTAACCGGGTTAATCTAGCGTAGATCGCCGAATGTTTTTTGTTGCCCGCGAATGATTTTGCGCAAGGGTAATTGCTGCGTTGATGGCCTGGTTTCTGAAAGGTGGGTGATGAATATGATAAATTATCACTGTGTCATAAATTACCACTTGCTGTATTATTTGTGAAACTGGCCAATGTTTGTGTGTGGTGATCGTTGTTGCCATGTTTAGTTAAATTAATCGCGTTGGTTTGGTGAATTTATGATTTGTGAAATTAGTATTTGTTTGTCCGGAACTCTTTGTTCCATTGTTAGCGTTAGATCGTGGGTAATGAGGTGGTTTAGACACTTGAATTTGTTGTATTTGTGGCTGTAGTGGGTAAGAAAGTGCGACGTCTGGTGGTGACCACTTAAGAAATTTAGCACGAATTCGTTTATTAACTGGTGGAGTAAGATTCTCTTGACCTACTGCACTCATTAATTCGCGCATTAAATCTTTGGAAGATAGAACATGAAGTGTCAGATCAGCCAACAAAAACTCTAAATGATCCTCAGTCCTCACGTTTATCAAAGTTTTTCAAGATTTCATTGATTATTATGTCGTAACAGGTATGAGCCTACGCAGAAGGTAAACAAAGAAGCCCGAGGTCTGTCGCCGGAATTGCCTCTACCGCTAACAAGTGACGATTAGTTTTTGAAGTGATTTGATAAAGGGAAAATTTATGTTCAAGGTGGGAAATCCACGCTTCGGGATTGAATTTACATGATTTACATGAAATACAAAATATTTACATGAATAAATCCTATTTACACATACTATCTCGATAAACATTGACATTTAATTGCTATAAAATACACATAGTTCGTTGCCATATCTCACACAATACTGCACCACAAAGCCTGTGCATATAAAGGAATACACTTCATTTCTTTTTTTTCACTAATACATAAACATTTTAACGCATCTAAAGGATATAGGTTCTTTTAGATTTTAGAATATTAAACAGCAGTTAACATAATTATTCATCCAATATGTTTCTAAACGGTCTGTTTGCAATTTGCAAAGCGTTTTGTATTCGTCATTTTGTACAAGACGTACTTTGTTGTTGTTCCATAACAGTGGTTGCGTTTTACCGCGGCAAACGAATGAAAACCGCCGACATTGGCTGTTATTATTTTGCAGGCAGGCTAAAACAGCTTCTGTTGCGTTCTTTAGCAGTTTTCTTCTGTTGCGTTCTTTAGCAAGAAACCATCTACTCGACACAAAGAAGAAGACGAAAGAAAGGAGCAAAGTTGAGCGAAAAGTTGATTCATAATGGGGTACAGGAAAACGTACTGATCTAAAGCGTTATCAACTTTAAGGTGGTGAGTTTAGAACTGAAGAAATTCGATAAATACCCTTGCTAAATTTGCCATTTGCTAAATAGGGTTAACAAATTGCTACTGATTGTAAACATTTGCTAAATAGGATTAACATCATGTGCATGTGGCTACTCATTGTAACCATTTGCTAAATATGGTTAAAATGTTACTACTCATGGTAACCTTTTGCTATTTTACAAATGGCTACTGACTTTAAACGTTTGCTAAATAGGGTTAACAAATGGGTACTGCCTTTAACCATTTTCTAAATAGAGTTAACAAATTGCTACTGAGTGAAACCATTTGCTAAATAGGGTTAAAAATGGCTACTGTATGTAACCACTTACTAAATAGCGTTAACATATTGCTACTGAGTTTAACCTTTTTCTAAATAGGGTTAGCAAATGGCTGCTGATTGTAACCATTTGCTAAATAGGGTTAACAAATGCCTACTGAGTGCAACCATTTTATAAATGAGGTTAGGGTTAGTTATAATTAGCACGGGTACAAACGTAAGTTTTGTAAGTTATCATTTGCAGGGGTACAAATATGCACGAAGTTACTATTACCAAATGTATCTCGCAACGTATACGGGTATCAAATTGCACGAAGTAAAAATTACCAAATGTATCTTGCAACGTGTACGGATATCAAATTGCACGAAGTAAAAACTTACCAAATGTATCTCGCAACGTATACGCATATAAAATTGCACGAAGTAAAAATTACCAAATGTATCTCGCAACGTATACGGATATCAAATTGCACGATGTAAAAATTACCGAATGTATCTCGCAACTTATACGAGTGAAAAATTGCACGAAGTAACTATTACCAAATGTAAATGGGATGCAATTAAATTGAGCTCTTGCCTTAGGCTTGGACTGGTATGATTTTGACTCATCTGCGTCAAGTGGTGAAAGCGTTCATCTTGCGGTTCTTTAACTAAAACACTTTTTTAATCAAAATTATTGCAATACGTTTCTTTACTATCCAAAAAATTAAAATTGCAAAAGTTAAACGCTGTGCAATACAATAGCCTTTTGCGAGTTGCCCAGTTTAATTTCTAACTTGGAGTAGTGATTTGCAAGTTAATCTGAAAATGTTTACAAAATGCATAACCATTTTCCAGATACAATACTTTTTGGCGATTTGATAGCCGTATACATTACGAGTTACATTTGGTAATTTTTATTTTGTGCAATTCGATACATGTTGTCAGTTCTTTTAATAAATTGTCGTTCTTCAGTGCATATCGTCAGTTGTTTCAATATATTGTGGATCTTTTAACCCTATCCCAACCAGGCTCGCGAGTTTACTAAAAAAACTAGGTGTGGCCAACCCCGCACACACATTTGCAATCTGTTAAAAGCACGACAACTGACGAAGTGCACATTTCAATCGCATTCATTTAATTACAAGTTGTGTGCAATTGCTCGAAGATAACTTTTTATGTCCATATTTGTTGCGTCATAATTTTCAACTATGCTCTTCAGCCGTCGGTTGACAGCGTCGTAGCGCTTCTTCCGTTGTGGGCCATCGATTCCAGCAATCAATTGTTCAATTAACATTTCGTTGGAACCTTGTTCCTGCTTAATTTTTTTGACGAGTCTGCGAAGCGTCAGATGGGATATTGAGACACGCTTGCTGAACGTATTGTGCCATATCCTTCAATGCTATTATTCGTTCGTGGAAGGTAATCTTGAACCCGGTGGAAAACATTCACATGTGTACGTGCTACCAAGCATCGAAGCCATTTATTTTGCGCTGTCGGTCAAGCTGGGATAAAGACCACTTTCAAGAAGCTACTTTGTGTAAAAGTCAGACAGCGACATGCCCCTTGCTATTAAATTTTGCCTTCAATTCCTTACTCTTTGTATCTATAATGACTAGTCTAGTCTACTGTACAGACAATCTCGTACTTGATAATTCTCGTGCGTATTCTTGTGATATCTTATTAATATGTAGGCGAGCCGGCCGCCATGCGCAATCAAACACTTTATGATACAAATATAAAATATAGATATAAAATATAAATCGTCAACTTTATGATATATACATCACAATTCATTAATGCACACCATTACAAAGACCGCACATCACAATGGTTCATTGTTTCAATGTTTGAGAAACACGCAAAAATCTTGCTTGAACTGTCGGTTCGATAAAGTGTCGTTCGATCAACTGTCGTTTTGATTAACTGTCGGTTCGATAAAGTGTCGTTCGACCAGCTGTCGTTTCGATAAAGTGTCGTTCGATCAACTGTCGGCTCGATTAACTGTCGTTCGATAAAGTGTCTTTCGATCAGCTGTCGTTTCGATCAGGTGTCGTTCGATAAAGTGTCGTTCGATAAAGTGTCTTTCGATAAGGTGTCGTAGTACCGTAATTTCAGTCTTAGTATAAAACCTTTGTTACCTTGCAATGATTGTAGGTATACAGCGTTTTGCATTGAACATAATCACAATAAATGAATTGTACATATTAACATATACATGTACAACATTATTTTGATGTAGTTTTTATCAGCAGTAAAAATTTCTGTACTTAATACTGGGTAAAAATGTTGCAAGCTGATGAAAAAGATGTTTGTGTTGCAAATGAGGTAAGTCAAAAGTCCAGTAGTAAATCCAGTAATGAATCACCTTAATGAAGAAGTGAATTTTTTAATTTTTTTTTTGTAATATTCATTGTTTAGTGTAGTTTTGCTTTAGTTTTCTATTTTGATATATTGGTATCATCATCTTTACAGCTGCCAAGCAAAACCCTTATTCATTCTGACATTACAAATGGAAACTCTGCCGGAATCATAAACCGAAAACGGAAACTTAGTGATACAGAAGAAATGGATGAAAAGATATCCAGGAAGGAGGATATGCTTACTGATGACATATCTGAAAAAAAGCCAAAAACGCTCATAGAAAGTAATTTGCCAAGTTGCATAAATTATGACATTCAGAATAGCAATGAATTGAATGCTGTGCAAGATAGAAAAGAATGCAGTTCACCAGCAACCAACCTGAGTCTTGAAACGAATTCAACAGTTACAGATGAAGTCAAACTCACCCAAAGAAAAATTCCTGAAACCTCTGCCACATTAAGTAACACAAAGAAACTAACTGATTCAATTGCTGGAAATTGCGAAAAGAGTGCTGCTAAAAGCTTCAAAGGTGCTGATAAGATAGAAGCGCAAGAAAACTTTAAAGGGACATTTTTAAAGTATGATAGCGTAGTTTAGTGTTTGACCTTTTTAAATAGAAAAAAATTTTCGTTCCTGCTGCTCAGTGGCGTTTTTGCGGAGACAGCTATTGCACGGATAGACCATGTGTTGGAAAAAAGAACAATCGGTTATCGAAAAATCTTTGAAATCAATTTTGTATTAGTGTGTTTTTTTAAATATACAAACATGAAAAAATATTTCCATTCAAACAGTAAAATGTATTGTAAATTTCCGTACAATGTCTTATTTTGGCTTAGGTGACCATCATTTACGCATTTCTTAATCAGTTAATTTAAATCTGCTCCTTATCCTGACAACAATTGGCAGAGTTAAAAACTCGTTAAAATCCCTATAAAATAGAAGCTGAATAATGTGAGGAACAGAGGTATAGAAACAGAAACACAGGGGCTTCAATACTCTGAAGGCAAGGTGACATAAAATAATCTTTTTTCTCGACTTTTAGTATGTTTTGCTGAGACCCTTAAAACAACACTCACAATTCAGTGCGGTATCATTGCCTATATGAATTTATTTTCATAAAAACGCGAAACAACAGTATCATTCAAAAACAAAACAGCTTCATTCCAGCGCGGTGGCTTCGTCTTAGTTCGGTATGAACCTGAAATCAAATAAAATTTTACATAGAGTAACCAGAACTGTATACTTTGTGGCGAAGCAGGTACACACGTTAACCCTATCCTAACCAGACTCGCGAATTTACTAAAAAACTAGGTGTGGCCGACTCCGCACACACCTTTTCAATCGTTAATTACTAGAAAACTATACGTCGTAAACTGATCGGATTTTGACAGGTTAGTAGAAAAATCATCTGGCTTCCTGTATACATCATAATTGTAAAACTAAAGAAAGTGAATTTAGTGTAAATTAAGTATTTCTAAAAGTGACACATTTCTAGAAACTCTTCTTGTTAAGCTGCGTCCACCCGGTGCGGAAAACCAGCTGACCGCGAGAAGAGAACGAAAGAGAATAGTTAGTCGAGTCATGAATGCGTAAATGGGTAATACGCTTCAATGCGGAAAGCAGAGGAGAATTTTGATATATCGCAATATCTTAAAAATTACAAAATCCAACTTTAACAAACAAACATGGACAGATAGCTGAATATTTTTTAGGAAAAGTTTTCACCAAATTTCAAATTTTTACAACAAACAATGCAACTGTACGCCACGTTTTACTATGAAAGTGTTCGGGAGAAGCCAAGCCTAGTTAGAATAGGGTTAAGAGATATTCGCATAAAACCATTTGCTACTGGAAATGACCTTGAGCTGAAATGCGTAGTAAAGATTTAGTTTTTTTCAAATTAACGATCTTAAAAATTCAAAAAACTTCTGTCTAATTGTGCTTTCCAGATTTGACTCATCTTGCTTTGCACAACGTTGCTTTTAAACTCCAAACTTTCACTAACCCATATTCAAAACTATTTGAAAGTAAGGTAAAGTAGCTCTGATCTTCGCATCTCAAAACAGCATACACTAAAACTATCAGAAACGTTTAATATTCTGTCGTTTACCTTTCATTTTAAGGACAAGAAAGGACAAAACTTTCAATGAAAATGCATTTATGATCTCGATTCTGATTTAACATCGGTTGCAAATCACCCCAGCAAAATAAGTAGCAGCAGAAGCACAAGTACAATACACGAGCAACGTGTTGTAGGGCTTATAACATACTGCTCAATTCTGATATAACTTCGCATTACATACATCATGCTTCGTCAAAGATGAACCCATAAGGATATGTCATCTATACATAGCTCACTACGCCCGAAGTGTGCTGATGTCAAGTTGTTAAGAAAATTGATCTTAATGACATAAATAAGGTAGTTTGTTTGCCGTCTTTCTGCCACAAGCACGTTAAAAAAACGGTATAGAAAAATGGTCCGCAGAGCGCCAATGAGAGCTCTGGCTTTTTTGCAGCAAGAAATGATTACGATAATAAACAAAAGAATGATTAATAAATAGTTCATGGCTATAGTTCTGCAGCTGAAGTGTTAGCTGGTTAATTGGATTAGGCGTGAGCATGCGCACAACAAGATAACATGTTCGATCAAAAGTCGTCATGCGTTCTTAGCGATAAGCGGCAGTGGTACAGTTTATACACGGCAGTACAAAAATATGTGTTACAATAACAAAGTATAACATAAAAAAACGCAACAAAGAACTATACAGAACTACAAAACGAAACTTTGCTACGGTGTAATAATAATTAAATGACGTAGGAACTAAAACAACGGTTACTTTTAAACGACAGAGTTCACTCTGCTGTAATCAACAGCGACTTGTTCTTGAACTTTTCTTTCCCCATACATGTTGGATACAAGGTGATCCACGCTAGACAGGTCGCGATTGACGGGAAACTATAAAAAAATAGCAGATAAACTTAACAAAAGGTATGGATACATGTTTTATTAACAATTTAACAGCGGTAAATCAGGGATACCTGGAGATCATTCAAAAATATTCAGTATAGATGATTTTAACATGGTGTATTAAAATGGCATTTTGATGTGATCGCCACTGCGTTTGCTATCACGTACGCTTGATGACACAATCGCAAACGATGGGCCTTTGTATAAATTGAAAGCAAAAAATCAGTGACTTTTACTAAAGTGTACGAAATAAGTTTACTTGTGGTGCCCATATGTCATCAAATGATTGCAAGAACAACTGTATGCGAAGGTCGATATTTTCAAATATTTTCAATACCGTTTGGTCTTGTGTGTAGGCTAGGGTTATGACTAGGAAATTTTTTTTTTCCTGTAGCAGCAATCAATAAACATTTTGGTATAAATTTAGAAAATTATAATTATTTCGTTCAAATCGTAAAAAATATCCCGCACAAACTGAAATTAATTTTTGAAATTGGTCCAAATGTAAAAAAAAATTACAATTCATAACTTATTTTTTGCTACAAATTTAATGTTCAAATATTTGTCCGTTTTGCACTTCTGGTAAAGTTCTTCCATCAATTTTACTCCCCTTTCTGCAATTATGTTAGTGCGTGGCCGTAGGTCATCTACACCGGACGTATCCAAATTCCAATGGGTTTTAAGGCACTTTAAGGCTGCAGGACATTCGAGCTCAAAGATAGCATCAAATAATCTTTGATATATTCCATCTTTAAACCTTTTGTTAGAAAACAAGGCTTCCTGCCACGCATTTGCAATGAATGAGCATGATATCTCCAGAGTTAATCTCCATCTAGGGATGAGGAAGTAGGCAATCATAGCATAAATGGCTTTTGAATTCCATCTAGCATTGTGTACAGATAGAAATTTATGCCATTTCGCCATATGCAATTCTGATATAATTTCGCATTACATACATCATGCTTCGTCAACGATGAAGCCATACGGGAGATAAATTATAACGTACAGGGGAAATAAATCTTATCCCAAGATGGCGCGCTTGAGCATAATAGTCGGCAAAATCACCAGGTGCTCAACTTCTGGCTTTATCTCACTGGATTCACACGCGGTATCGTGACAGAATGGCTTATTCAACATTAAAATTCATGAAGGATTTCGCGTTTTTGACCACACCAGTATTATAATGGGAGATGAAAAACAAGCCTGGTTCTATCTGAGATCCGGCGTTTTATTCCTGACATCAAAATCCGGTTTTAAGTTCACATTCGTGAACTTTTATGCTTTTAATCCGTAATTAATATTTCCGATTAATTAATCACTTTAACTAAACAAATCCTGTCGAAAACAAGCTGCTGACGGTGAATTTCAAATGAAATAATAACAAAAATAATTTGCTCCAGGGACGGAAATATGCATTTTATTTTGTTTAACTAACACTTTGTCCTACCACAACTGTGTTTGTCATTGTCGGTTTAAGATATACGTTTTGCTTATTTTTATTTATGGTTAACAAAAAGGACTTTATGACAAATGGTAGATAATAATTTATAAATAACCAAGTATAGCCTATAGGCCCTGTAGTATAGGCCTATAATGCAGAGGCAATGACACACTGTATTGTAACGAAAAGTGATGTTATTTATTTAATTTTACCTTTATCGTTGACGTCACTCGAAGGTGACGACATACAGTAAGTTGATGGCTCGATGCTTGACGACGACGCCTTACACATAAGATTAATCGGACGATCCTTGAAAAATAATGAAACAAACAATGTAGTACTGAAGTTGGAACTAAACCAAAATAACTAATAAAGCAAGTGGAAACGGAATTAAAAAAGTCTTAATTAAATGGGCTCTGTTTACAGTGACAACAATCAAAGACGGGAAATTCAGCAATACATAATACCTTGACTCATTAGTATTGTCGACTTCAAGAACGCATGATATCTGCGCAAGCTCGATTACCGTTTGCAAATAAGCTTAGTTTGGATAAATGTCTTAAATGTCCTAGTGATTATGTGTCGGTGATTAAGTGTCACCAAACCGAACCATCCATACATCTGTCGATTCACGTATAAAACTGTGATGTAATTGTGAATGTTGCGAAACCATTTTGAAAATTTCCATATGAATCGTGCAACAGCAATCACAGAAAAGACCGTTTGAATGCCGGTTTTGACGTTTGGCTTGTTGTTTCGTGATTTGATACTATAAAGTTACGTTTGGAAACCTTGCAATCAAATTATGAAAACAAAACATAAATTGCATACTTGCGATTCAAATTAACTCTTTGCTATTATTGCGGCGTTGGCGTTCCATAGGAAACGTCTAAACGCGCCCCAAAACACTGCAATTGTTTCGAGTTGCAAAATTTTGAGTGGCTTCATAAACCGCGGTTCTTCACAGTAAATGCTTCCATTTACACAACTTGATATGGTAAAGTCGATGAATTAAGCAGAAGCAAGCTACAACAATCGCATCGGCACGCAATTACTTGTCACTACGTTATTATTGGGAGCCGTTCTTGCTAATAAAAACATTAACAATAAGTACAGCGTTACTTGGGCTTATATTTCGTTAAAAATAAGTCCACATTGCAATAAATAGCAAGCCAATACTCTGATTAGCAGAACTGCCAACAAACGCGGTTGTTGGTCATATTAAGCAAAGAATTGCATTTTCCTACCTGCATAGACCGAGACCAGACGCTGATGCGGCGAGCAACTGAGAATAAGGATCTGCAAGACAATGCAAGGCGGTTCAAAGTTTACATTCATAGTAGTGACACTTATACGACATATACAACTTATACGAGTGAAATATTGCACGAAGTAACTATTACCAAATGTATCTCGCAACGTTGCAGGTATCAAATTGCACGAAATAAAAATTACCAAATGGAACTCGCAATGTATACGGCTATCAAATTGCCAAAAAGTATGGTATCTGGAAAATGGTTATGCATTTTGTAGCCATTTCCAGATTAACTTACAAATCACTACTCCAAGTTAGAAATTTAACTGGGCAATTCGCAAAAGGCTATTGTATTGCACAGCGTTTAACTTTTCCAATTTTAATTTTGTGTATAGTAAAGAAACATATTGCAATTATTTTGATTGAAAAAGTGTTTTAGGTAAAGAACCGCAAGATGAAGCCAGACTAGTCTATTTTTGAATTTCGACTCATCTGCGTCATTTTTTGTAATGGTTGAGCGAAGCATGACAGATAAGACACACAAGTTTAGCTCAAATTCAGTGTATACAAATTCTTCCTCCCATTTCGTTTTAAAAGTTCTATTCTCCTCTTCATACTTTCTCTTTTTGCAATAATTCCCCAACAACATTTCTTGGATAAACTCCTTTTGCAATTATTGATATAACCGTAACCCACACTGAAAACTAGTTCAGCCCTGACATGCAGCTTAAATCTGACGGTTTACTTAACTACAGTGTACAGGTTAGCACACTTCTTCACAATAATTTTTTCTTCGGAGTGTAGTTTGATTATTACTAACAATCAGTCGACTGTTACTGCTTGTAGTAGAACGCATTGTTTCATAATCTGATCAATTAACTCGTCTAGACCGGAAAAATGGATGTCTAAATCAACAATGCAAATTCATTAAAGAGCCGCAGTTTGGCCACCCCTGCACTAGGCATTGATAACGTTTCTCTTCAGTGTGAGTTATGATATGAATTTTATCATACGAATTTTAGGGCACCTTGCGTTGATTAACTTCCTGAAAAAACAAACTGTTTGCCCAACACAACCATATGGTGCAATTTTATATTTCATAAATACAACAAAGTCATTGATATAACATGTAAAAGTGAACAAATAAAACACAAACAAAAGGATGCAGCATCTGGATGAATGGTTTGTAAATGTTTTTTGATGCTAAGTTTTGTCCAAAGACCACTTCAAAATATTTAGATCTCCTCAATAGGAGGTTTAATATTTGTTTAATGCATCTGTCATTAAACATTGTCAATGTAGTTTTACAGTGTCAATAGTTTCATGACTCCGCAAATTTTTCTTTTGGGAAAAGGAATGTTAACACACTTGGCAATAAAAAGATCAATCTCCATTGTGGATTTTGATATGAGCTTTTAAATGTTGGCTTTGGGTAAATGACTTGACACAAATTTGGCACTGATAAGGTTTATCACCAGTATGGATTCTCATATGAACTTTTAAATTGTTGCTTGTGGTAAATGACTTGAGGCAAACTTGACAATGATAAGGTCGCTCACCAGTGTGGATTCTCATATGAGCTTTTAAATGGTTGCTTGTGGTAAATGACTTGAGGCAAACTTGACAATGATAAGGTCGCTCACCAGTGTGGATTCTCATATGAGCTTTTAAATTGTTGCTTGTGGTAAATGACTTGAGGCAAACTTGACAATGATAAGGTCGCTCACCAGTGTGGATTCTCATATGAGCTTTTAAATTTCCACTTGTGGTAAATGACTTGAGGCAAACTTGACAATGGTAAGGTCGCTCACCAGTGTGGATTCTCATATGAGCTTTTAAATGACTGCCATCTAAAAATGACTTGTAACACACGTGGCATTGATAAGGTCTTTCACCAGTGTGCATTCTCATATGAGTTTTCAAATTTCCACTTCTGGTAAATGACTTGAAACAAACTTGGCACTGATAAGGTTTCTCACCAGTGTGCATTCTCATATGAGCTTGCAAACTTCCACCTGTGGTAAATGTCTTGAGGCACACCTGGCATTGATATGGTCGTTCACCTGTGTGCATTCGCATATGAGTTTTTAAATGTTGGCTTTGAGTAAATAACTTTTCACAAAACTTGCAGTGATAATTACGCTCTCCAGCATGAGTTTTTACATGAGCTTTCAAACTGCTGCTTTGGGTAAATGACTTGTCGCACACATCGCATTGATAAGGTCGCTCAACTGTGTGAGTTCTTAAATGTTGTTTCAAGTTGCTTTTGCATTTGAATGATTTATCACAAAATTTGCAGGAAAATTTCTTTTCTTGTCCTTCTTTGTTGAAAAAGTCTTGTGAAATCCCATCACTGATTGATTTTAACAAAACGTCAACTGGCATACCAACTACTTGACGATCCATTTCGTTATTACTTGTTATTATACAAACTTATAACCTATTTTCTGAAAAGAACTTAAAATATTTGAAGGTTTCATTGATAGGAGTAAACTCATATAATGGGTAACTCTTTTAATAAAAATATTCACTATCAATAATTGTTTGCAAAATTAATTACAGAGTAAAAAAATCAGTGACTGTCACATATAAAAACGAAAATCAAAAAGGTTCCCTGTAGTTTGCAAACTGCCAATTTGGATAAATGTCGATAAGTTCACTCACCAGTGTGAGTTCTCATATGAGTTTTCAATATTGCTACTAACGCAAAATGCCTTGTGGCACACCTAGCCTACCATTCGTGTTACTTAGGGCTACCATATATCCTCTTTCTCAAGAAAAAAGATTTTTGCTCAAAGTAGGCCTACATGCTACTGAAAACGTCAAAATGTCCTCTTTTTTACATTTTTTGCTTTCCTGCTTATATTTTCAACACAATTATATTTTTATGTGACTTTTAGGGTTAAACGACAATTAAACGTGGGAAACTTACCGCGAATAAACTAAACAAACGCGAGGACAACTGTCCGTCACAACTGACCGTGACGTAAATTTACCTAGAACCAACTGACCTTAATTCATATTATTACTTTAATCATATAATTTGAATAAACAACAATGTTAATATGCGTAAAAAATAAAAGCATAGCGTTTGATAGCCAGTTGACCACGACCAATTGTCGCCAGTGATTTTGTTCACGGTCAATTTACGTGATCACGACTTTTTGTCATGAGGCCTAAGTCAAGTGACATTTCGGCGACAGATTGAGGTCTAACCATTTTTGTTATCATTGTTTTGATTTAGACAACCATAAAAGCTAAATAAAGCTAAGCAATAACGCCAAAGAAATATATTGTGTTTTCTGATGAACTGTGGCAAAAGTATCCTTGTTTCAGAAAAGGACGTAATGATTTTGAACCTGAATGCATTACTTGTGCATATGCGTATAGTTATCCAAAAACATGTTATAAATTCTTTAAACGTAAAACTCTATTTGCATTGTAGTAGCTGGCGAAATTGGCCTCTTTTTAGGCGATGAAAATATGGTAGGCCTATATAACATAAGAGGTAGTAACACCAAACAGCCAAAATCATACGTAATAATCTTAATCAGTGATATCACAAAAACCCCTAATCTCAAACAACTTCTGTAATGAAAAAAGTTACTTTCCAGAAGTCAAACTCTTCTAAATAATCGAGAAAATAATATAATTATATTGTATAATAATATATATTATAATATATTGCTTAACCTTAGTCTATTCTAGACACTGTATATTAAGATGGAAAATGAATTGTGGTATCTACAGTATTGTGTAGTAAAGAAGTGACAACATTTAGCCAACATTTTACGGCTTAAAAATCGGTTTTCTGAAAAATGATATGTTAATATTTTACATTCGAAGAATGGATTATTTCACTTTAATTCCTTCAATTTCATTAATTCATGTGAAAAACATTATACAACAAACATATTAAACAAAAGTTTAACAAAACTACCATTAACCTACATGCAGAAAAGTTAGGCTGCAAAACCTGAATGTGCACCTAGTCGCTTGCCTTCAATTCCTTCATTGGCCATCCAGTCTTCCATTCTATCAGAAAAATACGTACACTTCATTATTGCACGAAAACAATCACAGTCCTACCAGTTTTGCAAAAAAAATAAATAAGCAAATAATTGAACATCGTTAAATACAAGAAAGCCAGCAAAACTATTTCTGGAAATGTGCCATCAAATTGTAGTTAGTAGCCTAGTTTTGCCTTTTAATAAAGCCGGATCTCATCGCTTCTCTAAGCTGACTTCGCACGCGTTGCATTTTCATCTGGTTTATGAAATAACGACAACCTAGCACCGACGAAACATTTCCGCTATTTATATTTATGTCTATTTTATGTTAACACCGGCACAAAACCAAGAGAAAGGAAATGCCCAGTGAGGATAAGTCTTGGACAAGTGGATTACATTCTTGCAGTGTAGTAACTAGTGACTGCATTAAAGCACATTGATAAATATTAATTAAATAAAATCCCATAAATTTTAGTGGTGTGCACATTGAAAGTGCACAAAAAAGACACTTTTCTCATTTGTTACACGGCAAGTTTACTTTTAAAAACAAAAATCAAAGAATCATTAAACAAATCAAATCAAATAAGAAATCAAAGATTGAATTATATTTTGCCTACACAAGAACTCCCTTTTAATGCATGAAATAACCTGTAATTTCATCCCATAGAAAGGCATAGATTGAATTGAATTCTTTTACCGTGGAAAAATTATATGTGTAAGATATCAGATACCGGATGTTATTTTGTTTGATGACGATAACAAACAACTGGTACCATACATCAATGCATTTAATTTGGTTAGTGTAATAAATTCAAACAAATATGAATGTTGACGGACTCTTATTTTCATTTTGTATTTTCTAAAATACAGCTAGATGGTCTCTTTTTTATTTTTAAATACAACTAAAATTGCTAAGACTTTGTACATATACATTCTATGAGTATATTTTATAGTAGATTGTATCTGTAGTATGTACAAAAAAAGTTTTATGTCAAAATTAATCACAATTACCAGAACTTCCTAACCTGTAAATGTTTCTCTTTATATGTGTCCAGGTTAATGGACTCCAACGTTTTGAAATCACAAACTTGTGGTAGACCGAAGCAAATTTTGAGTTTCCTCTCATTCTGCAATTCGTGACTACGTGCTTCCATTGATGAGGTGACGTCCTCGAAGAAGAATTCAAAAGCTCCCTGAAAGATTTATTTAATCTACGAACTATATGACTATAGGCCTACTACCTAAATTCTAAAGCCTTATCATGTCAACTTTAACTTAACACACATCTATCACCTTCTGGCAGTATCTTGCTGACCCTCGTTACCTAAAATTGTGTTAAGTCATGAGATAGATGTGGACGAAGATGAAAAAGGAATTACCTGTTTCTAATCAGATGATCTAGGATTCTAGGTTATGCCAAAAAGTTTCTTACTTGGTGACCAGGTACAACAAAGGCCAATTAAAAGAATTGCGCCCGTACCTGAAAGGTCGTTACGTTCGAGTCGGACTTCCTGAAAATGCGAAACAGCGTGATCGAATTAAATACACGCTGTTATGATTACATCCTATTTACACATACTGCCTCGATAAACAATGTCATGTAATCGCTATAAAACACACATAGTTCGTTGCCATATCTCAAACAATACTGCACCACAAAGCCTATGCATATAAAGGAATACACTTCAATGCTTTTTTTTACAGTAATACTTAAACATTTTAACGCATCTAACGAATATAGGTTCTTTTAGATTTTAGAATATTAAACAGCAGTTAATATAATTATTCATCCAATATGTTTATAATCCTTTTTCTTATTCTCTAACGCTGCGTTCTCTAACAATGCATGAGTTTTTTCTACTGCACAGTCCGTTTGTACTGTGTGTATTTACCAAAACTTACGATTGGGACGTTTTTCCGGCGGCGATCCGTAGAATCAGCCATCTCCATTGCCTTGGGTTGATCAGCGTGAAGCTTGCCACGTAGGTGTCTCACGAGGCCATTCCAAGAAGTCAGGAACTTTTTGCAAAGTTCGCACTTGAAATCACCTTTCCCATTATTTTTTTTATCGTGCACGACTTTGCAGTGGCGCGATATGTTAGAATTCATGACACCACAGTATCTAGAACAATTACTAACACCATTATGTCATTATTCTCGGACATGTTTGGCTTTTGTTTTCTTTTACACATAGAAATCAAAAACAGCATTGAAAAGCTGAAGGTATTTTAAATTATCTTCCATTCATACTTGAAAGCTGGTCGAAATTATAGTAGAACTTACGGACACTTTTTCTTCTTATTTAATCCAGTATTAGAAGATCACGATTTTGTGATTTCCGACTGCGCTTGTCCATAATCCTTATTCTTGAACCCGTCAATTTGTTCTGTTGCTGGGTCACTTTTATCATCTCCCTGCTGTTATAAAAAGAAAATTTGCTGTTGTTCAATTTCATTTAAATTTAGATGGTTTAAGTGTCTATATACCTGTGGCATCGTAACGATGACAAAAAGTATACAAACAAACGTGCTGTAATAAGCAAAAGATCGGAGACCCACGTTTAAAGGCTTTATTTAACTAAAAAAAGGATAAAAATCTAAAAAGAATCAACAATTTTAACAGCCCCGTTTCGCAACACTCTTTAATGTGATGTATAATTTAGGTCACCCTTAACTCATTCCTTCGTTATCCACCCTGGAAATGTTTTATTTTTCCCCGTTCCCGCCAGCATTGGCTCTTATGTGACAACCCCCAGGTACAGCAACTGTTTGTTGTTGCCGTCACTGCGCGCGCCATACGTTTTATGAGTCGAACTGAACTCGATGTTATCGGCCAGTTAACACTAGAACGGCCGAGGTTTCGAAATCGACACTTTTTGAATTTTGATGTATATTTTTTTTTTAGTAAAAGCAGTTGCAACGAAATAAAATTTTCAGTAGCTTCCTAACTTTCTTGAAAGAGTTTGGATAAGTAACATTTACCGAAATTTTATTTTCGATTAAATTTTTATAACCTGTTATACCTTCAACGGCCGAGGTGTCGAAATCGACACCAAGATGATTTTAGAGGTTCAGTAGACTACAACATCTTTTTTCTTCGCACGATTGCACTTGCAACTATCATATACTTCAGATTAGCCCAGTTTTTATCTTTTCACGTGATTGTTTATCTCCTTTAGATGCAGCTTTTATGGAGAGTTTATGACATTCTAAACGTACTTTGTCCATGTACATTTGTACAATAAAAACTCGCTTTGCTTTGCAGCGAAGGCGAACTGTAAAATGCACACGACATTTTTTGTGCAACGTATGGATTGTATGCCATACGCTATTAGCAGAGCTAGGCTATAAACTGTACAGTAGGCTAAAACGAAACAAGGTAGGTGTGGACGTTTTCGACCAAACAGCGAGAAAATACACAACTCATGCAGCAAGTAGACGATGACCTTTGGCTGTTTGGACAAAACTACTGGACATAGTAGAGCTAAATTCCTGGATTCTGCACAGAAAATGTTTCGGTAGCAACATCGGCCGACGAAGCTTCAATATCCAGCTTATGGAGGGGTTGAGGGATGCTTACGCGGTGAAGAGAAGTGAACCCACTTGGTCCAAAGAGAAGTGAACCCAGCGCAGAGAAGACCACCTGGAAAGCGAAGGAAATGTGCGGAAGAAAGTCGTAAAACTATATAGTTACAGTTTGAAGTCACTGCAGCAGGCCAACTTGCGGAGTGTGTTGTAACGGCGACTGAAAACTTACAGAATGCAAAAACTGCAAGACGTAAATAGATCAACATGGGTACTGCTGTAAACTCTAAAGACTTATAAGTTATCATATTGTGTGTAGGAAACATATGAGCTTTTTCTGAAATAGTTAACGTTTTGTTAAGATACCTAGCATTAGAATAATGATTGTTTATGTTTCAACTCATAAAAATTTTTTTTTTTCGTTTCTTACAAATGTGTGCAACGTCATCAAAGGTCGTATTGCTGTAGGTATGCTAGTTTTTGTTTCTACTAAACAAGCAAAATACATCCTAAATTCATTACGGAAATATTTAGTTTTTCGTTAAATTAATTCAAAAAGTACATTTTTAAGGATGGTGTCGAACAACAAATTAACTCATAAATTTATTTTGGCGTCTTTTTAGCGAATTGGGAAACATTATACTGTACTCTAACTGTTTTTGGTTTCTTACATGATTATAGGTTCTATTACATGTCATTAAGTCACATAGAGGTCGGGTTTACTTTAGAAAAATGCTTATTGTTGCGTGAAAGCTAAAACAACGACAAGTACCAAGTAAGAAATGCAAGTCTTGCGCAAACGCATATTGACCATCCAGGGCATCCGGCAATGGGCGCCATTGCCTAACTTTGTGTAGTTGAGACGAAAGTTTATTTGCTATATTTATCGCGAATGTAAACAGGGGTTGGTGAAGCCGAAGCCGCAACGCGTCGCTTTGGAATGCAGACCAGACTGCAGACCACGTCATAACATCTTGTTAGACATACCGCCATAATTGCGGGAACCGTAGTCTGACAACAATGAATGAAAACCTGGTCAGCTAGCTATCCAACACCTGCCCTACAATATGATGTATTTTGCTCACTCTCTCAAAAAACCATCTACTGGACACGAAGAAGAAAAAAAAGAAACGAGCAAAGTTGATTCATAATGGGGTACAGGAAAACGTACTGATCAAAAACGTTATCAACTTTAAGGTGGTGAGTTTAGAACTGCAGAAATTTGATCAATACCCTTGTTAAATTTGCCATTTGCTAAATAGGGTTAACAAATTGCTACTGATTGTAAACATTTGCTAAATAGGGTTAACATCATGTGGATGTGGCTACTCATTGTAACTATTTGCTAAATAGGGTTAACATGTTACTACTCATGGTAACCTTTTGCTATTTTACAAATGGCTACTGACTTTAAACGTTTGCTAAATAGGGTTAACAAAGGGCTACTGCCTTTAATCATTTGCTAAATAGAATTAACAAATTGCTACTGAGTGAAACCATTTGCAAAATAGGGTTAACATGTGGCTACTCATGTTAACCTTTTGCTATTTTACAAATGGCTACTGACTATAACCGTTTGCTAAATAGGGTTAAAATTGGCTACTGACTTTAACCATTTGCTAAATAGAGTTAACAAACTCCTACTGAGTGAAACCATTTGCTAAACAGGGTTAAAAATGGCCAACTGTATGTAACCATTTGCTAAATAGGGTTAACATATTGCTACTGAGTTTAACCTTTTTTTAAATAGGGTTAGCAAATGGCTGCTGATTGTAACCATTTGCTAAATTGAGTTAACAAATGCCTACTGGTTGCAACCATATTATAAATGAGGATAGGGTTAGTTATAATTAGCACGGGTACAAACGTAAGTTTTGTAAGTTATCATTTGCAGGGATACAAATATGCACGAAGTTACTATTACCAAATGTATCTCGCAATGTATACGGGTATCAAATTGCAAAAAGTAAAAATTACTAAATGTATCTCGCAACGTATACGGGTATCAAATTGCACGAAGTAAAAATTACCAAATGTATCTCGCAACGTATACGGGTATCAAATTGCACGAAGTAAAAATTACCAAATGAATCTCGCAACGTTTTCGGATATCAAATTGCACGAAGTAAAAATTACCAAATGTATCTCGCAACGTATACGGGTATCAAATTGCACGAAGTAAAAATTACCAAATGTATCTCGCAACGTTGCTATTCTTGCTATTGCTATTCATAACATTGCTATTCTTTCCCGCATAATTTTCTTCCCCTAGATACGAATAGCAAATTACATACATTAACTAGTTACATAAGTTCGCACTCATTTACACAAGCTAGTGTACAAAACCTGATGTCACAAAGTCAACCATCTCGATGTCAGTCATTAGGTTCATATTCAATGTCGTTAATTTGTTTACTTATATCACCTGTACAAATTAATTTATACATTTTCTTTGGCCACTTTTTAGCGATTTGGGAAACATTATACTGTACTCTAACTGTTTTTGAGCTCTATCTGATCAACGATTATGGCTAACTTGAAAATAGATAAAAAACTGTAAAACCTTCGGTCCAAGCCAAGTGTGTCCCTTAAGCTGTCTGGCAAACTGAACAGCAGAACATGTAAATGTTCTTTCACTCTTCCAGCAAAAAGGGATGCGTTATATAGTCAGTTCCCATTTGACAATACCCTACACGAAATTAGAAAAAATTGACCTAATATTGGCAAATACAAAAGAAATGAGCGAAACGTAGCGTGATGTTAATTGACCGTGGGACAGAGAAGACGCTATGATCGAAAACGTTATAAATTTTACCATGGTGAGTTTAGAACTGAAGAAACAAAGATCGGCGGCCTAGAAGGTTAATGATGCATACTTGCTGTATTGTCAAGAAAACGTTCCTCAATGAGCTTGATTGAGGCGCGAGTACCAGGATGCGTGTTATTACTTAAGAGTTCAAATATAGTGCGATGCGCAATATTACCTAAGAGTCAAATACGAGTTTCTCCGTTTTGAAAGTGCAACTGATCCACGTAATGCGACCGTGGCCAATCAAGCCTTCCCCGGTCAATATAACTGCAAATTTCACGTCTTCTTTGTGACTTCATTGTGGTCTGTAATGCGTGATGCCGCACAATGGAGTTGGCGACGTGTGACGACCTCAGTGCAGTTGGAACGTAACAAGTCAATAGTTACCTTTATACCGTTTCCAGAATGGACACGAAGCTACAGAATCAATGGAAACATCCGAATCGGCAACGGCTGCATTATGGGTCCGCGAAGGTTTCCCCTTCGCGCCTTTCCAGATTTCTGTCGAATTTTCCCACCAAACACGCGAGCGATCGTTTTCGCGCGTCTTGTGGTAAAAATAGATGCCAGTTCCCATTTGACAATAAACTGCGGGGAAAAAATGACGACTAATGAACCAATGTCTAGAAATAGGTGACTTGGTTTGATAAAACCATAAATTTTACAAAAGAAATGAGAAAAATAGGGCGTAAAGTTAATTCACCGTGGGTTATAGACCTAAAGATCAAAAACGTTATCAATCATACCATGGTGAGTTTAGAACTAAAGAAACTAAGAAAGATGCCCTAGAAAGGGAATGATGCAAAGCCTTATACAACTGACACAATTCTAAAGCTTTGTTTAACTTTTCACCCATATTTACAAAAGGCATTTGGTAAAACGTCAGTCAACACAGTCACAGGCTAATATGCCACAAACGTATGTTATGCATGAGACAAACTTGGCATTGATAAGGTCGGGATAGGTAGGTAGGTTATGGATAACATTTTAAATGCCGTTTGATATTTGGAAACTTGCTCTAAATAACTTCATGTAAAAACTCATTTTAGTACATCAGACTTGTCTTCGCTCTAATCTGACGATTCAGATTCACTTGCCTGCTGAACACTGGCTATTGCAGCATTTACTGTTGCGTCGATTTCAATGTCAGAATCCTCGTCATCAGAGCAGTCTGACAGAAGATTTTGCAACTTTTCTAATCCACGCATTGCTGTAAATCTTTGCCTAGACATTTTGTAAATGTTTTTGTTTTCAGAAGTAGCCTACTATGATACTGACTCCTATGAAAAACGCAAGAAAATTCAGATAAACATCAAACACTTCCCTTTAGTAAAGTTACTACTACACTACCACAATAGATAAGGGTAAGCTAAGGTTTTCACAACATTTACCTTGAACTAGTTTACCAAGGCAAGAGCTCAATTTAATTGCATCCCATTTACATTTGGTAATAGTTACTTCGTGCAATTTTTCACTCGTATAAGTTGCGAGATACATTCGGTAGTTTTTACATCGTGCAATTTGATATCCGTATACTTTGCGAGATACATTTGGTAATTTTTACTTCGTGCAATTTGATATCCGTACACGTTGCAAGATACATTTGGTAATTTTTACTTCGTGCAATTTGATACCCGTATACGTTGCGAGATACATTTGGTAATAGTAACTTCGTGCATATTTGTACCCCTGCAAATGATAACTTACAAAACTTACGTTTGTACCCGTGCTAATTATAACTAACCCTAACCTCATTTATAAAATGGTTGCACTCAGTAGGCATTTGTTAAACCTATTTAGCAAATGGTTACAATCAGCAGCCATTTGCTAACCCTATTTAGAAAAAGTTTAAACTCAGTAGCAATATGTTAACGCTATTTAGTAAGTGGTTACATACAGTAGCCATTTGTTAACCCTATTTAGCAAACGGTTTTAGTCAGTAGCCATTTGTAAAATAGCAAAAGGTTACCATGAGTAGCCACATGTTAACCCTATTTAGCAAATGGTTTCACTGAGTAGCAATTTGTTAACTCTATTTAGAAAATGGTTAAAGGCAGTAGCCATTTGTTAACCCTATTTAGCAAAGGTTTAAAGTCAGTAGCCATTTGTAAAATAGCAAAAGGTTACCATGAGTAGTAACATTTTAACCATATTTAGCAAATGGTTACAATGAGTAGCCACATGCACATGATGTTAACCCTATTTAGCAAATGTTTACAATCAGTAGCAATTTGTTAATCCTATTTAGCAAATGGCAAATTTAGCAAGGGTATTTATCAAATTTCTTCAGTTCTAAACTCACCACCTTAAAGTTGATAACGCTTTAGATCAGTACGTTTTCCTGTACCCCATTATGAATAAACTTTTCGCTCAACTTTGCTCCTTTCTTTCGTCTTCTTCTTTGTGTCGAGTAGATGGTTTCTTGCTAAAGAACGCAACAGAAGAAAACTGCTAAAGAACGCAACAGAAGCTGTTTTAGCCTGCCTGCAAAATAATAACAGCCAATGTCGGCGGTTTTCATTCGTTTGTCGCGGTAAATCGCAACCACTGTTATGGAACAACAACAAAGTACGTCTTGTACAAAATGACGAATACAAAACGCTTTGCAAATTGCAAACAGACCGTTTAGAAACATATTGGATGAATAATTATGTTAACTGCTGTTTAATATTCTAAAATCTAAAAGAACCTATATCCTTTAGATGCGTTAAAATGTTTATGTATTAGTGAAAAAAAGAAATGAAGTGTATTCCTTTATATGCATAGGCTTTGTGGTGCAGTATTGTGTGAGATATGGCAACGAACTATGTGTATTTCATAGCAATTAGATGTCAATGTTTATCGAGATAGTATGTGTAAATAGGATTTACTCATGTAAATATTTTGTATTTCATGTAAATCATGTAAATTCAATCCCGAAGCGTGGATTTGCCACCTTGAACATAAATTTTCCCTTTATCAAATCACTTCAAAAACTAATCGTCACTTGTTAGCGGTAGAGGCAATTCCGGCGACAGACCTCGGGCTACTTTGTTTACCTTCTGCGTAGGCTCATACCTGTTACGACATAATAATCAATGAAATCTTGAAAAACTTTGATAAACGTGAGGACTGAGGATCATTTAGAGTTTTTGTTGGCTGATCTGACACTTCATGTTCTATCTTCCAAAGATTTAATGCGCGAATTAATGAGTGCAGTAGGTCAAGAGAATCTTACTCCACCAGTTAATAAACGAATTCGTGCTAAATTTCTTAAGTGGTCACCACCTGACGTCGCACTTTCTTACCCATTACAGCCACAAATACAACAAATTCAAGTGTCTAAACCACCTCATTACCCACGATCTAACGCTAACAATGGAACAAAGAGTTCCGGACAAACAAATACTAATTTCACAAATCATAAATTCACCAAACCAACGCGATTAATTTAACTAAACATGGCAACAACGATCACCACACACAAACATTGGCTAGTTTCACAAATAATACAGCAAGTGGTAATTTATGACACAGTGATAAGTTATCATATTCATCACCCACCTTTCAGAAACCAGGCCATCAACGCAGCAATTACCTTTGCGCAAAATCATTCGCGGGCAACAAAAAACATTCGGCGATCTACGCTAGATTAACCCGGTTAGCCCCGTCGATAGCACCTACTTCCAAAAGAGACTGTCCCTTGTTAACTGTTTATGATCACGCCAATTGAATTCTTTTTTATGTAGATAGCGCTGCAGCAACTTCTCTTTCGTCGGCTAGTTTAGCTCACATAGCAAACCGCAAACCGCAAATGTTTGTTTATGCTTCAGTTAAGTCATTGTATAAAATCACATTTATCATGAGTTTTATTTGATGAGTTCAATGGTTGTGAGAAATGAGAATAATGAGAACGATGGTTTGATTTATTGCTTTTGATTGAGTGAGGTCATACCCAGCTTTTGTTTCGTTAAAGCACTTGGAAATTTCCATTCAATTTAATTTCTCGAATTCGTTTCAAAGACCCTGACTCTCTGTGGGAAGCCTTTCCGCTTGACTAAATAGCTCTCAATGTTCCAAAGTTTATTAGTTTATAATTATAATAGGCCTACCATTTGTCCTCTTTTAGGAGGAATTGACCTTTTTTAGTTAGTTATTTCGAGTTAGTTGTTTATACTTTCGACAAAACTTATAGGAGAGAAGTTGTATTTATTTCCAAAAAAATTACTGTAGTTATGAAACATCCTGAATTGCCGATTTAAAAAGGGTTTTCTAACCACTTGCCCTACCAGCCCTACATACCTTTTTGAACGCTGACCACGTGTTTCTTCAATTCCGTACCAGCCCTTGGTGGTTTCACATGCGCGCAATCCGCGCATATTGACTTAAGTTTGAGGTTGGGGTCTGTTAAGTTCAAACGTGCGCCAGGAAGATTGCAACTGAACCGCACATGTAAAAAGACCAATTATTATCAAAGCAAAGGTGCGAGTTTTGCAGGCCTAGCCTTCTATTTTTAATTTTGTGGATAGTAAAGAAACACATTGCAATAATTTTGATTAAAAAAGTATTTTAGGTAAAAACCGCAAGATGAAGCCAGACAAGTCTATTTTTTGAATTTCGATTCATCTGCGTCAAGTGGTGAAAGCGTTTTATTGCAGTAAAATATTGTGTTTGCTGTTTCAAATTTGAGAAAATTTGAAACGTTGGAAAAATTTTGTCATATTTGGCCTTTTTTTGCCTCAAACTGAAAGCAATCTGTCACACAGGTCATCGTTTGATGACGACGTGGACACGATCATCAGTCCTACAAAGCTGATAAAAAGGGTGCGTAGCTATGCGTTTTGTAAATTCTGTTGATTTACAAGTTATAAATTGTTGTTTTTTATTTTGCATCTTATTAAAAGAAAAAGAAATGAAAATTCCGAAGAACTTTAAGGATGCAAAATAACAACTTGCATAAACAACAACTGGCCATACAACTGGCCAGTGGTTAGTGAATTCAAACCATAGGTATTAATTGGGTCGTCGTGAGGCAAGTTAAACAGAAATCTTTGAAAAGTGGAGACATGTACATAATGGGTTCGCTTATGCTCCAGTTAAGTCATTGTATAAAATTACATTTCTCATGACTTTTATTTGATGATCAATATTTGTGAGAAATGAGAATAATGAGAACGATGGTTTGATTCATTGCTTTTGACTGAGTGAGGTCATACCCAGCTTTTGTTTCGTTATAAAACTTGGACATTTTGAATCAATTTAATTAGTCAAACTCATTTCAAAGACCCTGACTCTCTGTGGGAAACCTTTCCGTTTGACTAAAGGGCTCACAATGTAGCAAAGTTCATTAGTTTAATCTAGTTTTTATCTACCACAGGGTTCGATTTCCTCGGTGCAACGTAATTGTGCAAACGTAACTGTAACTAAATTACACCCATAAGTCCAGTGTTTGTGACTTTTCTGAAAACTCCCTTAGTCAAATATTAAAATTTTGTCCCATCTCGCTGTGTGAAGAAAATTTGAATAAGGGCCAATTCTTTGTATTGGCGTATAATTTTGCGAAAGTTTGTTAATTTCGACAAGACGTGTTGGCTTTTCAATGTGTGCTTTACCCTTGACAAGCATAAAAATTTCATTACATTGTTTCTATAAGGCAACATGCGTTTGTGACATTGTAGCCTGTGTTGAGTAACAGTTTTATTTTTTTAAACGATATTAAAAGGCGAACATAAGAAAAAAAATACATTTTAGGGGTTATACACAGAAAATAAGTTGCCCTATTCAGATTTTAATCATCTTGCTTTGCACAAAGTTGCTTTTAAACTTTAAACTTTCACTAACTCATATTCAAAATTATTTGTGTAACGTGTTGCAGGACTTACATAGCGAATTACCTGGTTAACATACTGCTCAATTCTGATATAACATCGCATTACATACATCATGATTCGTCAACGATGAAGCCATAAGGATATGTTATCTATACATGGATCACTATACACCAGAAATGGGCTGATATCAAATTGTTAAGAAAATTGATCTCAATGACATAAATAAGGTAGTTTGTTTGCCATCTTGCCGCCACAAGCACATTAAAAAAAACGGTATAGAAAAAAGGTCGCGCAGCGCGCCAATGAGGTCTCTGGCTTTTGCACGCCATCATGATATGGCACCTACAAACGGAAATATGATTGGTATAGATATGGGCTAAATATTCCTGCTACCGGCTAATGGTCCTACGCTAGTTTCAATAATATTTCAAAACGGGAAAACTTTGACATACCTAATTGTGAAAGGTTTGCAGCGAGAAATGATTACGATAATAAACAAATAAATGGTTAATAAATAGTTCATGGCTATAGTTCTGCAGCTGAAGTGTTAGCTGGAGATTAGGCGTGAGCTTGCACACAATAAGATAACATGCTCGATCAAAAGTCGTCATGCGTTCTTAGCGATAAGCAGCAGTCATATAGGTTATACAACGGTTATTTTTAGACAACATAGTTCACTCTGCTGTAATCAACCGCGACTTTTTTTGAACTTTTCTTTCCCCATACTTATTGGATACAAGGTGGTCCACGCTAGACAGTGCGCGATTGACGAGAACTATAAACAAATTGCAGATAAATATAACAAAAGGTATGGATACATGTTTTATTAACAATTTAACAGCGGTAAATCACGGATACCTGGAGACCATTCATAATGAAAATATTCAATATAGATGATTTTAACATGGTGTATTAAAATGAAACTACTTCTGGTCTTATTTTTGTTGATCCATGATAGATGTCAGACGAAGTCACATACTTGGAGGAGACGGAAATCTGCGTGGAGGAGATTCACTTCGTGATTCCGAAGAGTTGTAACCTTCTGTATTGTTTCTGCGCATGCGCATGATGTTCTTTAAACAGATAATGTGCTTGAGAAACAAATTTTAAAACTGCAAATTTTCTTAGACTCATGTGTATTTCAATATTATATAAATACGCATTATGATATTACTTGCAAATGATTTCCTTTAGTAGACAACAAAAATTATATTCTCCATACCATACATACCTTGTATTCAGATATGTCCAATTTTTTTTCCATCTACCATGCATGTGCGTTTTGGTCGCGGTTTATACTTGTAGTCAGGATACTTCTCGAAATGTAGCTTACTTAGCCTAGCCTGCTCTTCGTAATATGGCTGCTTTTCACCATTCGACATTTCTTTCCATTTTGCACCTGAGGATAAGTAATGCTGTAGTTTTACGCGGTTAATCGAAGCTTTGCCTGACTTTAAAAGAACAAGTTTAAAGCCTTTGAAACCTGAAAGACTATCCAGTACCTAAAATCTTGCTTAAGTTGGAGTTTTGCATGTCTGGAAAGGCTTGAAGTGTTTCCCGTCGTTCGTCTTTCGCCCAAACCATGAATGCATTCATCGGCCTTTTGATGTGATCGCCACTGCGTTTGCTATCACGTACGCTTGATGACACAATTGCAAAGGATTGGCCTTGGTCTAAATTTCAAGCAAAAATCAGTGACTTTTACAAAAGTGTACGAAATAAGTTTACTTGTGGTGCCCGTATGTCATCAAATGATTGCAATAACAACTGTATGAGAAGGTCGGTATTTTCAATACAATTTGGTTTTGTGTGTTGGCTAGGGTTATGACTAGGAAATTTTTGATTTGCCTTTAGCAGGAATCAATGAAAATTTTGGTGTAAATTTAGAAAATTAAAATTATTTTGTTCAAATCTTAAAAAATATCCCGCACAAACTGACTTTAATTTTTGACATTGGTTCAAACGTAAAAAAAATTTACAATTCAAAACTTATTTTTTGCTACAAATTTAATGTTCAAATATTTGTCCTTTTTGCACTTCTGGTAAATTTCTTTCAACAATTTGACTCCCCTCTCTGCAATTATGTTAGTACGTGGCCGTGGGTCATCTACAACGGGCGTATCCCAATTCCAATGGGTTTTAAGGCACTTTAAAGCTGCAGGACATTCAAGCTCAAAGATAGCATCAAATAATCTTTGGTATATTCCATGTTTAAAACTTTTGTTAGAAAACAAAGCTTCCTGTCACGCATTTGCAATAAATGAGCATGACATCTCCTGAGTTAATCTCCATCTAGGGATGAGGAAGAACACAATCATAGCATAAATTGCTCTTGAATTCCATTTTGCTTTGTGTAGAGATGGAAAATTATGCCATTTCATTAGTGGAAATCTACCATTTTATTTGAAGAAGCGGAATGCTTTGCACAACTCAGAGAGAAACTTAATATCATCGCCCATCCTGGGTTTTCAACCATTTCCATCCAAATTTCTGGCCTGTAGGATTGCTGCAAGTTTTCGTAGTGTTTCACCACATCATCTACAAATTTGTAGTTGGGAGTTGGTTTTGTTGAAAACGTTGGATTGAAGAACTATAATGCATGTTTTAAGATTCTATCAAGAATATGATGTTGGCAACCAATATACTGTGGTTTATGAAAACTCTTGCTGATCATTGCATTTTGGAGTTTTACAACAACGCCATTCAGCCGTCCAGTATTAACAGAAGTTGTGTCACATATGATCAGTTTTAAAAATTTTCCATGCATCATATTCATATTCATCTAGTAGGTTTTCTAGGCTGCTGAAAATATCTTGAGCCGTTCCACTTTCGCATTTTAGAACACCCAGTTTGATTTATCTTGATGGACTTTTCAAGCATACTACCTGATACTCATGTTTGCCAATCCTTTTTCCATCAAAGTGTAAACAGAAATTATTCTCCTCTTTCATAATTGATTTTAATTTTAGCTTTTCATTGTCGCGTCTCTTATAACTGCTCACACAATTTACCAAAGTAAAATTTCAAATTTCCGCAATTGAAAATGTGTCGGTCAAATTCAAATTAGTCAATATATATATATATATATATATATATATATACATATTACATTGAAAATTGGAAAAATTTGGTGCGGGAGTTTTTTGTTTAAACAGTCTTAACTTTTGTGAGTTTTTAAATCAGGACAAAAAATTTCATCATTTGTAACTACAGGACATACAAAATTTAAATTTTTTTTAAAGTTACAGTATAACTCATAACCCTGGTGTAGGCGATACGTTTTGTTACTTACTGTTGTTAACGGAGTGCTTTGAATGGCGTTCATCTCACAGGTAACTTCGTTTGCTTTCTACTGCTTCAGTCTGTAAAGATGAGATGGAGTTTAAAGTAAGCTACACATAATTTTGAGACAGAGTTAACATAACTTTATAGTTAAAGATGGCATTACCAACGTGCTTTGTGGACATTTTAATTAATATACCTCGTCAGTAGAAGCTCGTCGTTTCATTGAACACAGTGATAGGTGGGACCCATCTGAAAAATTTAAAAAGTCAGCTCGTTAAATTGCAATACAGTACAAAGTGAAGCAAAGTGCTGTTACTTAAAACATATATAATGCTTCAAATGCCAATGAAACGAAAAAGGGAAACGGTTGTTCACCTTTTTGTGCTTATACGGGAGATAAATTATAACGTAGAGGGGAAATAAATCTAATCCTAAGATGGCGTGCTTGAGCATAATAGTCGGCAAAATGACCAGGTGCTCAACTTCTGGCTTTATCTCACTGGATTCACACGCGGTATCGTGACAGAATGGCTTATTCAACATTAAAAGTCATGAAGGATTTCGCGTTTTTGACCTCATTAGTATTATAAAGGGAGATGAAAAACAAGCCTGGTTCTATCTGAGATCCGGCGTTTTATTCCTGACATCAAAATCCGGTTTTAAGTTCACATTCGTGAACTTTTATGCTTTTAATCCGTAATTAATATTTCCGATTAATTAATCACTTTAACTAAACAAATCCTGTCGCAAACAAGCTGCTGACGGTTAATTTCAAATGAAATAATAACAAAAATAGTTTGCTCCAGGGACGGAAATATGCATTTTTTTTTGTTTAACTAATACTTTGTCCTACCACAACAGTGTGTGTCATTGTCGGTTTAAGATATATGTTTTGCCTATTTTTATTTATGGTTAGCAATAAGGACTTTATGACAAACGATAGATTTTAATTTCTAAATAACCAAGTATAGCTTATAAGGCATAGGCAATGACACACTGTATTGTAACGAAAAGTGATGTTATTCATTTAATTTTACCTTTATCGTTGATGTCACTCGAAGGTGACGACATACCGTAAGTTGATGGCTCGATGCTTGACGACGACGCCTTACGCGTAAGATTAATCGGAAGATCCTTGAAAAGTAATGAAACAAACAATGTAGTATTGAAGTTGGAAGTTGGAACTAAACCAAAATAACTAATAAAGCAAGTGGAAACGGGATTAAGAATGTCTTAATTAAATGGGCTCCGTTTGCAGTGACAAGAATCAGTAACTTCACTGCAATAAGATGGTCACGAATTATGACAATGTGGGGCGTAACTTGATGTTCTGCTGTATTATATAATATGGATCAAGCCTACAAGTAATCGCAAACAACGAAACTTACAGATTAGTTTTTGGGATCACTTGTTATTGATTCACTGGTCAACAAATTTTTTTTTATTTTTTGTTGCATGAGATTTTTTAACTGATTCTACACAATCTTGGGATGCTGATTTCAAATCTGCAATCAGTTTTTTTATGAATGCTCTAGTTTTTATGCAATCGAAAATTTAAATTTTTTCGTTTCTGGCTCATATTTAGTGTGCGCAGTCTGTATGGTACAGTACCAGTGTTTCAGATAAAAACTTTCAGCTCTTTTAAGTTGTAGCCTACTGCTGTTTAAGGGCGTTTTAAGAAGCTAAGCAGTTTTATTATGGTGAGGTATTGCGGATAGATGCTGTAGGATAGGTTATAAGCTCTATTTTTCACTCGTAAATGCAAAAATAAACCTGATTCTTTTTGTTATATGAGTGGGGTGTACACGCTTTTTTCGTCAAAGATGAAATATAACATCGTTCGTGAAGCCTGCCTACAGAGCTTACATCTTGGCGATCAAGATAAGAAATGGTCTCCACATATTGTGTGCCATAACTGCGAAGAAATGCTCAGAGACTGAACAAAAGGAAAGCGGAAGAGTCTGCCTTTTTGCATTCCAATGGTGTGGCGTGAACCCCAAGATCACACGACTGACTGCTACTTTTGCATGGTAAATATGAAAGGAATTGGCAGGAAGAGCCGACTAATGCTTTCTTATCCAAGTATACCATCAGCTGTACGACCTGTTCCGCACTCTGATAGATTCCGTCCTCCAGTCTTTAGTGGTTTTACATTTTCTGAAGGTGAGGAAACTGAATCGGAAAGGGAAGAGGTTATGGAAATGGAGTATAAAAGAACAGATACAGAATCTGAACATTCTTTTGTTGAAACCAGAGTAGCTATTCAGCAGTTTAATCAATCAGAACTGAATGACTTATTACGTGATTTAGATTTGTCCAAGCAAGAAGCTCAGCTCTTAGCCTCCAAACTCAAGAAAAAAACGGTTTTAGATCAATATGTAAAGGTTTCTTTTTTCGAAAAAGAGAAGAACTCTTTCTTCCCTATTTTTCAGAGGAAAATATGCTGGTATATTGCAACGATATACCTGGTCTTCTCGAACAACTGGGTATCTCCTCGTATGATCCAGAACGATGGCGATTGTTTTTGGCCAGTTCCAAGCGGAGCCTCAAGTGTGTCTTTTTACACAATGGAAATGTTTATGAAGCTGTTCCAGTTGGTCACTCCACTGTCTTAAAGGAATGGCATGATGACATCAGAATTGTTATGGATTTTCTCAGATAACATGAGCACAACTGGATCATTTGTGTTAACCTCAAAATGGTTAGTTTTCTGCTAGGTCAGCAAAAAGGATACAATAAATTTCTATGTTATATATGCATGTTGGATAGCAGAGCACGTGAAAAACATTGGACACAGAAGGAGCGGCCCTTACGTGAAACATTTCAAGTTGGCATGCAATTGTAATCAATCAATCAATCGTATCAATCAATCAATCAATCCAATCGTAAGCAGAGACAAAATTGTTTTTCCGCCCCTGCACATCAAACGGTCTCATAACACCGTTTGTTAAAGCTCTAAATCCTGACAATGAATCCTTTCATCATCTTCTTTACACTTTCCCTGCTTTGTCATATGATAAAATTAAAGCAGCAAACTCAAAAATCGTACAAACGAAGAAGTTATTCAGTTATTGGATTTCCATCATTCTTTTCAATGTCATTTTGCAAAAAAAATGCTTATTATATGTATTTTACCAGCAAAAATGATCTTTGTTACATTTTATCAAACATTTGGTGCCTAATTGTCCGTAAATACAAATGCTAGTAGTAACACAATGATTTCTAGGAACCTATTTTTGTTTTGAGGTTGGTTATTCGACTATAAGCAAGAACGTCATCTGCCAAATCAAGTAATTTTCAGAAAGTTTGGATTTAGTAGAGAAAAAATAAAAAATCTCATTTTGCAAAAAATATACACCTTGCAGAAAAAAACTAAGGTCAGATTCGGATTCAGCGCCCCCAAATTAAGTAAGAACAAGTGTTGGTAGAAATGCAACAAAATTTTTGTTGACCAGTGTAATGCAAGCTATTTTTGTCCAAGGTAAGCTCTCGCGGGAGCTGTTTGAAAAGTCAAAAGCAAACCATATTAGAAAATTGTGATACATCACAATTAAAAAACAACTGCACGAATTACCTCTGAAGACGACTTTCTTTCTTCAACGTTTGTCAGAGAAGTGCGCCGAAGTTGGACGCTGCCATCAGCTCTGTCACATAGTTTGCCGTATCCTTTTTTGTGGCATTGGCGGTTGTACGATTTGTTTGATCTAACCAAGCTGTTGGATTGTGGCTCCATTTTGCGTTCGCAGAGATATTCGCCTGCTGCTTGAATGATATAACGGTACATCAATGTAAACTTTGTAAAAGTCTAGCAGCAAATGAAAAAAAACAAGCCACATTGTTCCTGCCTGGTGGTTTTTATTTATTTACTTACGTATAGACAGGCTTAAATTTGAAACTTTATGTTGGGCAATGATGTTGAAACTAACCTTGCACGGAAGACTCAGTCTTGGTGCGAATCCCTGGATGATACCGACGCTGATCGGGTGGAGAAAGATTGTTCAAAATTGTCGAGGGAATGCTATTGACTGGCGTCGGTAATAGCGGGGGCTAAATGTAGAAAACAAAACAAATTTCATCAAAATAGCAGGAAACACCCTAATGAATTCTGGTTTCCATTTCTCGTGCGTGATAAATAAGCACTTGTTACCTGCATTATTGTATCGAAAAGCAATGGGGTGTCATTTTCTATATATTGTGCTCGTCACAATGAAATTAGATGCGCGCAATTTAAGGACAAGAAACGCCCGAAGACCTTTTTGCAATCGTGTGACCTAAAAAGAATCCCTATTGTGTCCCGAAGAATCTTTTGATTTTTAGAACAACAGCTTCTTCTGTCCCGTTTGAAAACGTCTAAATGCGCCCCAAAACACTGCAATTGTTTCGAGTAGCAAAATTCTGAGTGGCTCTATAAACCGCGGTTCGTCACAGTAAATGTTTCCTTTATCGCAACTTGATTTGGTAAAGTCGATGATTTTCGCAGAAGCAAGCTACAACAAACGCATCGGCACGTGATTACTTGTCACTACGCTATTGTTGGGAGCTGTTCTTGCTATCAAAAACATTAACAATAAGTACAGCGTTACTCGGGTTTATATTTCGTTAATAATAAGTCCACATTGCAATAAATGGCAAGCCAATACTCTGATTAGCAGAACTTCAAAAAACGCGGTTGTTGGTCAGATTGAGCAGAGAAGTGCATTTTTTTACCTGCGCAGGGGCCATTCGGAGACCAGACGCTGATGCGGCGAGCAACTGAGAATAGGGATCTGCAAAACAATGCAAGGCGGTTCAAAGTTTACATTCATAGTATAGCGACACAACATAATTCGCGTCACGTTGTAAACGATGTTTCAAATACTGTAGGTAAAATATATGTTGTATGGTGGTGAAGATGTTGGAAGATCTAACTATAAATCTGAATTTTAAAAATATTTTTAATTCTAAAACAGCTTTCCGCTTTTAATATTTTATTTGTGCTACAGTATTGTAGGCTATAAGTGTTTATTGAAACTGGGGTTAATTTGAATAAGACTAATGATGCCTATAACTGTATAGGCGAAATATATTTCTGTTGAAACTCGTGCAAACCAACCCTGGTTTCTTTCAGTTTTTACATTTAGCAGTGTTACATTACATAGGATCAGATTGTGTTTATATCGATGTTAATCTCTGTAGTAATGTAACCAACTAAGTCTTCATAGTACATATATGTTCGTTAGTATTAAAGACACAACTTACCAAATAATCCCTTGTAGTGGTTGAACGGGTTCAACATGGAACTATGAGGAAGCGCACTTTTTGGCGAAATTGCCGACTCGGAATTGACCGGCATAATCGGATAAAATGAGTTGGCAATTGTCTCTTGCCTTTGTCTTACAGTAATATTCTGGGAATTTAAAACAAAAAAACGGCTTTAGACAGTTACACCACAGTCACTTTCATTGTGAACCAGACCAGTGATTTGCGTTTTAACATCCCCAGTCGTTTGACAGCGTAAACAACTATCCTGTAACACAATAGAATTAGTCATGTAGGGATACATTCATGTAACAAAAACAAACTCTACAATAGGCCGTGGAGCAGTTTGACAGCACACAATCACGCTCTTATACATATTATTTGGGGCTGGTTTGTCATGTGCTGTGGAACTGTCAACAGAGCAACAATTGACGGACAATGGTAAATTAGGAAGGAAGACAGATAACTAATTATACACTGGACAACATTTTACAAATTATGTTTTATTCCTCCCTCATTTCAGGGCTATTGGTTGGCAGTTCCTGCGTTTCACACGCCAGGATTATGCCGGAGCACAGACCCAAACAATGCAATGGCTTGGAAAGACTTCTTGTCTGCCGAAACTATACGGCAGCGCGCACAATACTGTAACTAAACAAAGTCGCTTTGACTGACCTCCGACACAAAGCCACTTCAAGTAAACTATAGAAAACAGTAAGGATGAAGTTTTATTACTTGAATTTGTTGCTGTAGGATATTTATCTTCTGTTGTTGTTCTACCAGTTGTTGCTGTTGTCTTCCGATCTAGAATACAATGATTGACTGTAAGTCGAAGTAGATGTCTAGATAAAAACCACACTTGCCATTCTATTTCCGTATTTCTTTAAGCCGGAATGCTGCACCATAGGCGTAGTTAGTTTCAAGTGGTTAGTAAAATCTACGCCTTTCATGTTGGAAGTACTTACAAACAAATGGATATATAAGACACATACAACGTATGTGGACAAACAACATACAAATGGCATATAAGCATTAAAATAGCTTTAAATTTCAAAAGTCAGCCCAACCATTCTGCCATAAGCTTAACAACGGTCATGTGAAAAAAGTTTGAGAAAAAACTGCCGCGCATATCCGGCGCGCACCACAAGGAATACGGAGCGCATTAGTCTTCTCGAACAATGACTTAATGTCTGCATTGTTCGGGTTGACCAATGTGACATGTATTCCTTTGGGAAATAATATAAGCCGCCAGCTATCTTATTATGACCTAAAACCTACTACTTGTCTCGTAGCTAATGAACATTTCACTGAAAACTAGAAGACTGCGAACATAAAAGATAAATGGCTTTAACAATGGTAACATTGTCTCACAAAGATATGATAAGAATAAACAGTGCACTTCCGTGTTTATGCGCAAGACGGACAAAGCTTTTAAAAGGGAAAAACGAACCCTACTATAAAATCATTGATTTCAAGTTTTTGAGTATAAACTTAGTATGCCGAATACAATAAAGGTTTAAAATGAAAGTTATTGAAAGTTTTATTTCACCGGGAAAAACTTCATAACACGGTCAGAGACAGAACAAATGCTATTTATACTCTATGGAGAATCACCTTCCGTGAGAATGTTGCTTTTATTGTGATCGCTCTTGAATAGCGGGAAGAAGACTCCTATCATTGCGTGACAATCGTTGACATTATGCACAAACGACAAAGAGAAACTGATACTCTGTATAATGGCTTCATAATAGGAAATTTACTTGCACCATCTGAACCATTAGGTTTCACTTGTAGATTATGACAAACAATTGATCTTAAAACGGTTCGCTTTTACTTGTGGAAATAGAACTCGTTTTGTATTCAAGTCGTTCTAAGGAGAACAACAACTATGTTTATGATGGTTAGCCATTTGGGCGGGGCTAGGTATATTAAATGGCCAACCAGTTTTGCATACTTATTGTTGTAAGTTTAGGAGCATTTCGTTTGACAAGGACAAAACTAACTGTGGGTTTAGGTCCCTATTTATATACGGTAAGTCATGGTTCGCTCGTCTACCAAAGCACAACACATTTCAATAATTTTTTCATGAAAATGTATTGTTGTACAAACACCCAGATGCGGGCAACATTGACAAAGTACTGGCACACGTTACACCTACGCCTGGGTGAAGGTGACCAGAACAAACTAAATTGCATCGCTGGGTAGTTTCTAGTTTCTTACTTGTTCCTGTTGTTTTCTTTGTAATTTGAGCTGAAGTTTTTGCTTAATAAGGTTGTGTGCCGCAATCTTTTCTTCTTCATTCTGTAGAAGTAGTAATAAACCTTTATTAACATCATTTGTTTAAGTCGATAATATCAACGGTCACATGAATTTTACCGAAACTTATAGTACCCCCATAATACCAATAAATTTACAGAAATTTATAGTATATTTATAGATTAGGCTACCATGAAATACCTTTGAAGATAGGTTAACAAGGAACCGGAGAAAATAGAAATTTTTCCGTAAAATTATGAAAGTCTGTAAAACTGCAGTGCACTTGCCTTCGAAAACATTAACTGCTCTCGCAGCGTATTGAGTCGTCCTATCATCTGCGAGAGTTTTCGTTCTTTTTCCCCCACAAAAGTAGGCAGGTCTGCAACAGTAAAACAGCAATTGTTACATCAACTTTGATCTTAACAAACTTGAGGCAATAAACAATATACTGTAGAAAGTATGTTAACAAACGTGCAATTATAATTAATACCTTTCCGTAGGGTGATGAAAGGACACAACACACTCAATGCAATATAGTTATGCAACCTAGTACTGTTTGCAGCCTATAGCGGTAAAGTAGTTTCACCAGTAACAATAACAGTAGGTTCTACATGTAACACGAAATTGTTTCTGACAATATGCTTTTCCGGTGAAACGTAAATGGTATTTTTGTATTATAAGAACCTGTTTCCGAAGTCGCTTTCGAGAATTCGTATTCATAACAACGTCCATTGACTGGCTGCAATAATTCGTCGTTGTCTAAACAATGGTCTTTGGAACCACTAAAAACATCATTAAATATCGTTGTAATAAAATTTTTATTTTAATTCAGAACGCAAATCCAGTAGTGGGTAAACTGAAGAAATTTGCGTAAACAAGACAACTAAAACATCAGAATAAAACACAACAATGCATACCAGAGATCTGCATCGCTGTGGGTAATTGCTCTAGAATTGTTGCGATTCGATTGTAGTACTAATTGAAAAAAGTAGAATTAACTTGGCAGAAAAAACAAGTTGCATCAGCATTATGTTGTAAATACGTTGGGAAATGAAACTTGTAACAATGACCCAACTGACCGTTCAGCATTGTACTGTCATACAAAGACGAAGCTTTGAGCGCAGACTATGGCTAACTCTCACAGCAGAGCCGCAAACGTCAGTTTGAAAGGAAGTGATCACAAATCTCTCGCGACATTTCGCGTGATCTGTTCCAGTAATTATCATTTCGACCCTGACTTGTTGTAATTAGAGGGCCCGGCAGACCAAATGTACAATGCTTTCACAAAACAAAACGTATACCGAGCTGTCGTTTTCCCATTAATGTAAAACTACATAAAACCCTCTGGTATCCCAACAACAATAGCTGGTTTAAAAGCAGTATGTCAAGTAGCTAAACACGATACACCCATCGGTTCAATGCAAATGTCATTACCCAGTGGATTAAAATCGGGTTTAGCCAAACGATTTATCGAAAATTAAGTTAGACAACCAAATGCATATATTTTGCAATAATATAAGTATTTTTTTTCTCGTACGCGCATTTCCTTGTTTCAGACAACAATGACAGGAAAGCGAAAACAATACGTCCACTGATAAACCCAAACACAGGCGCCATATGAACTGAAATGGTACCAAGCGCACAAACATTTATTGCTTGCTAGCTGTAACAAATGACTTAACGCCGTTTTGTAACAAAGCGTAAACCAGTCAGTAGGCCGTCCCAATGCAAGGTTCTGCTTTGCGCATTAGCAGAACGCCAGCAGTTTTTCGGTGTCTACAAAGACCTTGATGAAATATGTGGAAGTTCAGCCATTGTGGAATCAAAACAGTTAAAACTACAACTAGCAGTTAAAACGAAAACTACTACGCCGCATATTTTCGACGGCATATTTGCCAAAGCCGGTTTTCCCGCATAGTCTAGTATGTCTACTTTATACGCTGTTACAGGACATGAAACAATAGTCACTTCAATGGTTATCAAAATATTACAAAGATATTTCGGTTATCGGGTGGGTAGGTTACAGCGAGGAAAGAAAACTTACCACCGTTCGTTCTGCGTTCTTTTTCCGTTAAAGTAGCTTCATCAAACGAATCGTTTGTTGACTCATCGTCGAATTTTTTAACATCACAGCATTGATTGTTCATGCCCAAAGTCTTGCAGTTATCCACACTTTCGCCTTCAACATCTACTTCGATTCCACCATACAAACTGCAGTTTAGTTTGGGTGGCGTGGACGGAGGGGAGGGAGGCGACATGCAAAAGAAGTTTTGCAGTGAAGTCCTACCTTGGTTAGCATTCGAACCCGACGACGAGTCTAACGGGTTCTTCTTTACTGCGACCATCATCTTCTTTATGCAACAGTTGGACAGGTAAATTGCTCTTGATTATGTTTGACTCCAGTCGCTGATACATAGGCCTACGTCCTATGGTTTTCAATGGTAGAAGTTACAAATATCTTCAAACGTACATGCCAAGGCAATGGCAACGAACTCCTAAAACATGTAAACTAGAGTATAGAAATAAACACTATAGTTTTGGTTTTGTTCAATTTCCAGTTTCTACCAAACTATTACAACTACATTACATTATTATGTTTCTTGTTATGCGTAATATCGAGACAGTGTACGGCACCTACAGTACAATCAAAGCCTTTTCTGGTAAACTGTACTTTGTATAATATAATAAGAACTTTCCGCTGTCAAGAAATTAGAGAATTCTAACCGCACGCAACAATAGAGTGAGATACTAAATAAATGCTCAGTGATTGATACAACGGCAGAAAGCGAAGTAAAAATTCGTTACATAAAAAGCTACAACAACACGTCTTACAAGTGTGTGGGGTGGTTGCACATATGCCTTTAAAATTCTTATTAAAATGAAACAAAATAATTTTCGGATCCAAATTCAAACGAGGATGTTCATCTGTCTTGCAAAGTCTTTCAATTTGTATTCCATTAGAGCACGTTGTTCATCCGTTAAAGGTTTGTTCAGTAAAGGATCTGGTTTCCTGTCTTTGTCCTTGTAACCTTCTCTATAAAATCTATAGAAAACAACGATCATTAGTGACGATAAAAATAATCCATACATTAGAAGTTAAAAAAAACTAACCAAGGGTATAAGTTCGCAAAATTGTCCAAAAATAGAAAGAATTGGCCTTAATTCAAATATTTTCCCACAGATGGTAGAAAATATTAATATATGACTAAAAGAGTTTTAAGAAAAGTCACAAACACTGGATTTTTTAATGTAATTTAGTTGCAGTTACGTTTGCACAATTACGTTAATCACAATCACATGTTCGTATCCAGCAGAATTATTTGCTGCCGTTTTGTTTGATTGAAATTGATAGATAGAGCTCAACGACATGTAAAGTATAATGTTCTTCCCTAATACGATAACACTTTTCATTCCGACAAAGTGACTGGACGTGACAAGTTTGGGACATATTCATTTGTTTCTTACATGATAATAGGTTCTATTACATGTCATTACGTCACATAGAGGTCGGGTTTACTTTAGAAAAATGCTTATTGTTGCGTGAAAGCTAAAACAACGACAAGTACCAAGTAAGAAATGCAAGTCTTGCGCAAACGCAGGTTGACCATCCAGGGCATCCGGCGATGGGCGCCATTGCCTAACTTGGTGCAGTTGAGACGAAAGTTTATTTGCTATATTTATCGCGAATGTAAACAGGGGTTTGTGAAGCCGAAGTAGCAACGCGTCGCTTTGGACTGCAGACCAGACTGCAGACCACGTCATAACATATTGTCCGACATACCGCCATCATTGTGGGAACCGTAGTCTGACAACAATGGATGGTCAGCTGGCTATCCAACACCTGCCCTACAATATGATGTATTTTGCTCACTCTCTCAAGAAACCATCTACTCGACACGAAGAGGAAGAAGAAAAAAAGGAGCAAAGTTGAGCAAAAGTTGATTCATAATGGGGTACAGGAAAACGTACTGATCTAAAGCGTTATCAACTTTAAGGTGGTGAGTTTAGAACTGAAGAAATTCGATAAATACCCTTGCTAAATTTGCCATTTGCGAAATAGGGTTAACAAATTGCTACTGATTGTAAACATTTGCTAAATAGGGTTAACATCATGTGCATGTGGCTACTCATTGTAACCATTTGCTAAATAGGGTTAACATGTTACTACTCATGGTAACCTTTTGCTATTTTACAAATGGCTACTGACTATAACCGTTTCCTAAATACGGTTCACAAATGGCTGCTGACTTTAACCATTTGCTAAATAGAGTTAACAAATTCCTACTGAGTGAAACCATTTGCTAAATAGGGTTAAAAATGGCTGCTGTATGTAACCATTTGCTGAATAGGGTTAACATATTGCTACTGAGTTTAACCTTTTTCTAAATAGAGTTTGCAAATAGCTGCTGATTGTAACCATTTGCTAAATAGGGTTAACAAATGCCTACTGAGTGCAACCATTTTATAAATGAGGTTAGGGTTAGTTATAATTAGCACGGGTACAAACGTAAGTTTTGTAAGTTATCATTCGTAGGGGTACAAATATGCACGAAGTTACTATTACCAAATGTATCTCGCAACGTACACGGGTATCAAATTGCACGAAGTAAAAATTTCCAGATGTATCTCGCAACGTATACGTAGTTAGTAGCTTAGCCTAGCCTTTTAACAAAGCCGGATATCATCGCTTCCCCAAGCTGACTTCGCACACTTTGCATTTCCACCTAGTTTATGAATCAACGACAACCTAGCACCGACGAAACATTTCCGCTATTTATATTTATTTCTATTTTATGTTAACACCGGCACAAAACCAAGAGAAAGGAAATGCCCTGTGAGGATAAGTCTTGGACAAGTGGATTACATTCTAGCAGTGTAGTGACTAGTGACTGCATTAAAGCACTTTGATAAATAATAATTAAATAAAATCCCACAAATGTTAGTGGTGTGCACATTGAAAGTGCACAAAAAAGACACTTTTCTCATTTGTTACACGGCAAGTTTACATTTAAAAACAAAAATCAAAGAATCATTATAAAAATCAAATCAAATAAGAAATCAAAGATTGAATTATATTTGGCCTACACAAAAACTCCCTTTTAATGCATGAAATAACCTGTAATTGCATCCCATAGATTGAATTGAATTCTTTTACCTTGTAAAAATTATATGTGTAAGATATCAGATACCGGATGTTATTTTGTTTGATGACGATAACAAACAACTGGTACCATACATCAATGCATTTAATGTGGTTAGTGCAATAAATTCAAACAAATATGAATGTTGACGGTCTCTGATTTTCATTTTGTAATTTCTAAAATACAGCTAGATGGTCTCTTTTTAATTTTTAAATACAACTAAATTTGCTAAGACTTTGTACATATACATTCTATGAGTATGTTATATAATACATTGTATCTGTAGTATGTACAAAGAAAGTTTTATGTCAAAATTAATCACAATTACCAGAACGTCCTAACCTGCAAATGTTTCTCTTTATATGTGTCCAGGTTAATGGACTCCAACGTTTTGAAATCACAAACTTGTGGTAGACCGAGGCAAATTTTGCGTTTCCTCTCATTCTGCAATTCGTGACTACGTGCTTCCATTGATGAGGTGACGTCTTCGAAGAAGAATTCAAAAGCTCCCTGAAAGATTTATTTAATCTACGAACTATATGACTATAGGCCTACTACCTAAATTCTAAAGCCTAATCATGTCAACTTTAACTTAACACACACCTATCACCTTCTGGCAGTATCTTGCTGACCCTCGTTACCTAAAATTGTGTTAAGTCATAAGATAGATGTGGACGAAGATGGAAAAGGAATTACCTGTTTCTAATCAGATGATCTAGGACTCTAGGTTATGCCAAAAAGTTTCTTACTCGGTGACCAGGTACAACAAAGGCCAATTAAAAGACTGGCGCCCGTACCTGAAAGGTCGTTACGTTCGAGTCGGACTTCCTGAAAATGCGAAACAGCGTGATCGCAGCACGTTCGGGAAAGAAGTTTGCCATCGAGTACCAGTCAAGGTTGTGTAGCGTTCGTGATATCCTAATAATTGCAATAATTTATACAAATTGGCATTTTGCATGAGTTTTTGTATTTTTCTCCAGTTTAGATAATGTAATGTTTGCCAAAGCTTCGTATTTCGTGCTAAGCTCTTATTCAAACAAGGAATTCTAACCGACTGATTTGACGCAGATTGAAGTATTTCAAGTACCTTATAAATTACCAATTGTAATGTACCAATTCACGGCGTAAAGTTTGAGTGTACTTGATGAAACGTTCAGATAACCGACACGTGGTTTTATGGTAGCAGGTATTGTTCTAGTATCCTTAATCAAATCGTAGTTTCAAACCAACATGTGATGTAGTAAGTGTGTCAAGTGGTTTTCTGTACCGGTGTAAATCGATTTGAATTCTTTGTGATGAAAAGCTTAGAATAACATGGACACATGTACACGTGTGAGAGAATTTAATTTGGCATTCGCTGATTGGTCAATATTTTAGTATAAAGCCAAATGTTGGATTTAAATCGCGCTCTGACCTCTCTCTTGGAAATTCTCTCTTCTCTGAGATTTTCCCTTGTTCTGCTGAATTGAAGTTATTACTGAATTATTATGAAAGTGGAATCATGGTGTAAATATTCTATTTCGATACAACTTATTCGGACAATATAACAATTAGACTTTATGAAGTTGGTGTTGATTTGAAGAAACATTATAGAGACAGTAAACAACGGAGTCATAGACAATTAGCGGAGTCAAACAGTCAGACTTTTTTTAGGCCAATCTAGAAACCAATCATCCACCACCAAATCCCATAGTTGTTTGCAGAGTACAAAGCCAGTATCGAAAAACACGGGGATGATATTGCAACTATGACAAAACTGCTAAAGAACGCAACAGAAACTGTTTTAGCCTGCCTGCAAAATAATCACAGCCAATGTCGGCGGTTTTCATTCGTTTGCCGTGGTAAATCGCAACCACTGTTATGGAACAACAACAAAGTACGTCTTGTACAAAATGACGAATAAAAAACGCTTAGCAAACAGACCGTTTAGAAACATATTGGATGAATAATTATGTTAACTGCTGTTTAATATTCTAAAATCTAAAAGAACCTATATCCTTTAGATGCGTTAAAATGTTTATGTATTAGTGAAAAAAAAGCAATGAAGTGTATTCCTTTATATGCATAGGCTTTGTGGTGCAGTATTGTGTGAGATATGGCACGAACTATGTGTATTTTATAGCGATTAAATGTCATTGTTTATCGAGATAGTATGTGTAAATAGGATTTAATCATGTAAGTATTTTGTATTTCATGTTAATCATGTAAATTCAATACCGAAACGTGCATTTCCCACCTTGAACATAAATTTTCCCTTTATTAAATCACTTCAAAAACTAATCGTCACTTGTTAGCGGTAGAGGCAATTCCGGCGGCAGACCTCGGGCTACTTTCTTTACCTTCTGCGTAGGCTCATAACTGTTACGACATAATAATCAATAAAATCTTGAAAAACTTTGATAAACGTGAGGATCATTTAGAGTTTTTGTTGGCTGATCTGACACTTCATGTTCTATCTTTCAAAGATTTAATGCGCGAATTAATGAGTGCAGTAGGTCAAGAGAATCTTACTCCACCAGGTAATAAACGAATTCGTGCTAAATTTCTTAAGTGGTCACCACCAGACGTCGCACTTTCTTACCCACTACAGCCACAAATACAACAAATTCAAGTGTCTAAACTCTAAACCACCTCATTACCCACGATCTAACGCTAACAATGGAACAAAGAGTTCCGGACAAACAAATACTAATTTCACAAATCAAAATTCACCAAACCAACGCGATTAATTTAAATAAACATGGCAACAACGATCACCACACACAAACATTGGCCAGTTTCACAAATCATACAGCAAGTGGTAAAATTTGACACAGTGATAACTTATCACATTCATCACCCACCTTTCAGAAACCAGACTATCAACGCAGCAATTACCCTTGCGCAAAATCATTCGCGGGCAACAAAAAACATTCGGCGATCTACACTAGATTAACCCGGTTAGCCCCGTCGAAAGCACCTACTTCCAAAAGAGACTGTCCCTTGTTAACTGTTTATGATCACGCCAATTGAATTCTTTTTTATGTAGATAGCGCTGCAGCAACTTCTCTTTCGTCAGCTAGTTTAGCTCACATAGCAAACCGCAAACCGCAAATGTTTGTTTATGCTTCAGTTAAGTCATTGTATAAAATCACATTTATCATGAGTTTTATTTGATATGTTTAGTTGTGAGAAATGAGATTAATGAGAACGATTGTTTGATTTATTGCTTTTGACTGAGTGAGGTCATACCCAGCTTTTGTTTCGTTAAAGCACTTGGACATTTCCATTCAATTTAATTTCTCGAATTCGTTTCAAAGACCCTGACTCTCTATGGGAAGCCTTTCTGTTTGACTAAAGAGCTCTCAATGTGCCAAAGTTTATTAGTTTATAATTATAATTAATTATAATAGGCCTACCATTTGTCCTCTTTTAGGATTCAATTCCAACTTTAACCACGATGAGCCATACAAGCAAAACATACACTTAGTAAAAGCAGTTCAAAATCAGCCGAATTGTTTACCGCTAACACTCATGGTAACCTTTAGCTATTTTACAAATGGCTACTAACTTGAAACGTTTGCTAAATAGGGTTAACAAATGGCTACTGCTTTTAACCATTTGCTAAATAGAGTTAACAAATTGCTACTGAGTGAAACCATTTGCTAAATAGGGTTAACATGTGGCTACTCATGGTAACCTTTCGCTATTTTACAAATGGCTACTGACTTTAACCATTTGCTAAATAGAGTTAACAAATTCCTACTGAGTCAAACCATTTGCTAAATAGGGTTAACATGTGCCTACTCATGGTAACCTTTTGCTACTTTACAAATTGCTACTGACTTCAACCACTTGCTAAATAGAGTTAACAAATTCCTACTAAGTGAAACCATTTGCTAAACAGGGTTAAAAATGGCAACTGTATGTAACCATTTGCAAAATAGGGTTAACATATTGCTACTGAGTTTAACCTTTTTCTAAATAGGTTTAGCAAATGGCTGCTGATTGTAACCATTTGCTAAATAGGGTTAACAAATGCCTACTGAGTGCAACCATTTTATAAATGAGGATAGGGTTAGTTATAAATAATTAGCACGGGTACAAACGTAACTTTTGTAAGTTATCATTCGCAGGGGTACAAATATGCACGAAGTAACAATTACCAAATGTATCTCGCAATGTATACGGGTATCAAATTGCACGAAGTAAAAATTACCAAATGATTCTCGCAACGTATACAGATTTCAAATTGCACGAAGTAAAAATTACCAAATGTATCTCGCAACTTATACGAGTGAAAAATTGCTCGAAGTAACTATTACCAAATGTATCTCGCAACGTTGCTATTCTTGCTATTGCTATTCATAACATTGCTATTCTTTCCCGCACAATTTTCTTCCCCTAGATACGAATAGCAAATTATTTAATTCACGTAACTAGTTACATAACTTCGCACTCATTTACACAAGCTAGTGTACAATACCTGATGTCACAAAGTCAACCATTTCGATGTCACTCATTAGGTTCATATTCATGGTCTTTAATTTGTTTACTGATATCACCTGTACAAATTAATTTATACATTTTCTTTGGCCACTTTTTAGCGATTTGGGAAATATTATACTGTACTCTAACTGTTTTTGAGCTCTATCTGATGAACGACTATGGCTAACTTGAAAATAGATAAAAAACTGTAAAACCTTCGGTCCAAGCCAAGTGTGTCGCTTAAGCTTGCTGGCAAACTGAACAGCAGTACATGTAAATATTCTTTCACTCTTCCAGCAAAAAGGGATGCGTTATATTGTCAGTTCCCATTTGAAAACACCCTACACGAAATTAGAAAAAATTGACCTAATATTGGCAAATACAAAAGAAATGAGCGAAACAGAGCGTGATGTGAAGTGACCGTGGGATAGAGAAGATGCTATGATCGAAAACGTTATAAATTATACCATGGTGAGTTTAGAACTGAAGAAACAAAGATCGGCGGCCTAGAAGGTTAATGATGCAAAGCGATGCACTCGACTTGCTGTATTGTCAAGAAAACGTTGCTCAATGAGGTTAATTGAGACGCGAGTACCAGGATGCGCATTTATAGGTAAGAGTTCAAATACAGAGCGATGCGCGATATTACCTTATAATCAAATACGATGTTCTCCGTTTTGAAAGTGCAACTGTTCCACGTAATGCGACCGTGGCCAATCAAGCCTTCCCCGGTCAATATAACTGCAAAATTCGCGTCTTCTTTGTGACTTCATTGTGGTCTGTCATGCGTGATGCCGCACAATGGAGTTGGCGACTTGTGACGACCTCACGACTTCAGCGCAGTTGGAAAGTAACAAGTCAATAGTTACCTTTATACTGTTTCCAGAATGGACGCGAAGCTACAGAATCAATGGAAACATCCGAATCGGCAACGGCTGCATTATGGGTCCGCGAAGGATTCCCCTTCGCGCGTTTCCAGATTTCTGTCGAATTTTTCCACTAAACACGCGACTGACGCGAGCGATCGTTTTCGCGCGTCTTGTGGTAAAAATAGATGCCAGTTCCTAGTTTGACAATAAATTGCGGGGAAAAAATGACGACCAATGAACCAATGTCTAGAAATAGGTTACTAGGTTTGATAAAACCATAAATTTTACAAAAGAAATGAGAAAAATAGGGTGTAAAGTTAATTCACCGTGGGTTATAAACCTAACGATCAAAAACGTTATCAATCATACCATGGTGAGTTTAGAACTAAAGAAACTAAGAAAGGTGCCCTAGAAAGCGTATGATGCAAAGCCTTATACAACTGACACAACTCGAAAGCTTTGTTTAACTTTTCAACCAATTTTACAAAAGGCATTTGGTAAAACGTCAGTCAACACAGTCACAGGCTAATATGCCACAAACGCATGTTATGCATGAGACAAACTTGGCATTGATACGGTCGGGATAGGAAGGTAGGTTATGGATAACATTTTAAATGCCGTTTGATATTTGGAAACTTGCTCTAAATAACTTCATGTAAAAATTCATTTTAGTACATCAGACTTATCTTCGCTCTAATCTGACGATTCAGATTCACTTGTCTGCTGAAGACTGGCTATTGCAGCATTTACTGTTGCGTCGATTTCAATGTCAGAATCCTCGTCATCAGAGCAGTCTGACAGAAGATTTTACAAATTTCTATTCCACGCTTTGCTGTAAATCTTTGCCTAGACATTTTGTAAATGCTTTTGTTTTCAGAAGTAGGCTACTATGATACTGACTCCGATGAAAAACGCAAGAAAATTTAGATAAACATCAAACACTTCCCTTTAGTAAAATTACTACTAAACTTCCACAATAGATAAGGGTAAGCTAAAGTTTTCAAGACATTTACCTTGAAATAGTTTACCAAGGCAAAAGCTCAATGCTTTAGTGTATTTCCTTTACTGACTCTAGAAATCCAACGTGATATTCGTGTGTTGCATTTTTTCTACAAACCTAATAAGAAGTCACAATGAGTCAATTGAAGGAATAACAATTGGCTGATAATTAATAATTGACGCGCTGTGACATTTCATTTTACTTGTTTAAGTACAGAAATGTCATAAAGCGTAAATTGACGCTTGCGGTCCTTCTAGGTAGTGATCACTGTAATTTTTAATATAAATGAAATAGAAACTTGAAATTCATAAGTTACTTACGTAACACTATTATAGGAAAAGTCACAAATTATCGCCGCTGTACTGTGCAGTGCGTAAAAGTTAAGGACGCACAAAATGTTGAAAATGGGTCAACTGACGCGTCCAGTCCTTCTAGTGCTAGAGTCTAGATTCTAGAGTCTAGACTCTAGAATCTAGATTATAAGGGAGTATGTCACCTTGCGAGAAAATTCCTCACCAAAAACTTATAAAAAATGCGACTCTTTCGACTCAATAAACATTTTCGATTTGATTTTAAAATATTTCGCCCATGCACCAAAAATATGAAGGCACCAGCCCTAGATGGCAAAGGTAATAGAATAAAATGGGCAAAAAGGACACAAAAACTGGAAAAATATTGTGAATGGCGCTAATTATAATGTTGTCTAACAAGCACGGTATATGACATCACAGTGGAGAAAATCGTAGGACTATTATTGCTTCACAGAGAGTAATTGTCCTATATTTGCAACGTGTAACGCCGTATCTAAAAACTTTAAGACACGCTTAAATATTTTCGATCCGCCGTCTTAGTAGATGTGCCTTCTCCCAGCAGCGGCACCGAGTGACGAAAAAGAGAAAAACAAACTGCTCACGCGTGGTGCTATTTGCCTCCTATATTATTAAAAGAACTTTGGTATATCAAGAAAACTGTGCAGTGTTTTTGCGCAATTAAATATGTGTGTACAGTATGCATACTTTTTATAACCGCATGGTTCAGTCATATATCCATTGGCACCGTGGGTTGTAGACCTAACGATCAAAAACGTTATCAATCATACCATGGTGAGTTTAGAACTAAAGAAACTAAGAAAGGTGCCCTAGAAAGCGTATGATGCAAAGCCTTATACAACTGACACAACTCGAAAGCTTTGTTTAACTTTTCACCCAATTTTACAAAAGGCATTTGGTAAAACGTCAGTCAACACAGTCACAGGCTAATATACCACAAACGCATGTTATGCATGAGACAAACTTGGCATTGATAAGGTCGGGATAGGAAGGTAGGTTATGGATAACATTTTAAATGCCGTTTGATATTTGGAAACTTGCTCTAAATAACTTCATGTAAAAACTCATTTTTGTACATCAAACTTATCTTCGCTCGAATCTGACGATTCAGATTCATTTGCCTGCTGAACACTGGCTATTGCAGCATTTACTGTCATTTCAATGTCAGAATCCTCGTAATCAGAGCAGTCTGACAGAAGATTTTGCAAATTTCTAATCCACGCATTGCTGTAAATCTTTGCCTAGATATTTTGTAAAAGTTTTTGTTTTCAGAAGTAGCCTACTATGATACTGACTCCGATGAAAAACGCAAGAAAATTTAGATAAACATCAAACACTTCCCTTTAATAAAGTTACTACTAAACCACCACAATAGATAAGGATAAGCTAAGGTTTTCACAACATTTACCTTGAACTAGTTTACCAAGGCAAAAGCTCAATGCTATAGTGTATTTCCTTTACTGACTCTAGAAATCCAACGTGATATTCGGGTGTTGCATTTTGTCTTCAAACCTAATAAGAAGTCACAATGAGTCAATTGAAGGAATAACAATTGGTTGATAATTAATAATTAACGCGCTGCTGTTAACTCTGTGTGGCAATTGGTAATTGGAATTAGCAAAGGTTACCATGGGTAGCCAAATACTAATCCTATTTAGCATATTGCTACACTCAGTAGCCATCTGTTAACTCTATGTAGCAAATGGTAACTGAAATTATGGCAAATATAAACCCTAAATAGCAAAAGATTACATATGGTAGCCAAATGGCAATCCTTTCATTGCCGCCACAACAACTGCACTTTGTATTGGTTTTCACGTCTTTACCTTTAAAAATAATAAAGATTGCGTGAAAAGTTTAACTCTCCAGGTTAATTGCCAATTGTAATGTATGTCCGGAGTGATTTAGTCTTTCAAGTCATGATATGATGTTGTGATGTTCATCATTGATCAAATGTATTGCTGAATATAACGGAGACCCAAGTTCACTAATTACGTAATAATGCCGAGTTCGAATAGACCGATAATTAATTTATCGAAATCCGAAAAAACGAAATACGTTGACAGATTTTTTCTTGTAACTCCTTCAGGGTTTTGGAAGGCGTCTTACGTTATGGAAGGTAATCATCTGGCAAACCAGTTTTGCTATGTCCGTAGTGATTTAATTCTTTAAGTCTGTGCAACTTGAAACTTATGGAGTAATTTCACCAGCCTAATTTGCGCAATTAACTGGCCGATAACGTCGGGTTCAGTTTGACTCATAAAACGTATGGCGCGCGCAGTGATGGCAACAACAAACAGTTTCTGTACCTGGGGGTTGTCACATAAGAACCAATGCTGGCGGGCCCGGGGAAAATAAAACATTTCCAGGGTGCATAACGAAGGAATGAGTTAAGAGTGACCTAAATTATACATAACATTAAGGCGTGTTGTGTAACGTAGCTGTTAAAATTTTTGATTCTTTTCAGATTTTTATCCTTTTTTTAGTTAATTAAAGCCCTTAAACGTGGGTCTCCGATATTTTGACTATTACAGCACCTTTGTTTGTGCACTTTTTGTCATCATTACGATGCCACAGGTATATAGACACTTAAACCATCTAAATTTAAATGAAATTGAACAACAGCAAATTTTCTTTTTATAACAGCAGGGAGATGATAAAAGTGACCCAGCAACAGAACAAAATGACCGGTTCATGAATAAAGATTATGGACAAGCGCAGTCGGAAATAACAAAATCGTGATCTTCTAATACTGGATTAAATAAGAAGACATAATGGTGTTAGTAATTGTTCTACCCGAATGACCGAATGACCGAATGACGGGTCGACAAAATGACGGGTTCATGAATAAGGATTATGGACAAGCGCAGCCGGAAATAACAAAATCGAGATCTTCTAATACTGGATTAAATAAGAAGTGTCCGTAAGTTCTACTATAAATTCGACCAGCTTTCAAGTATGAATGGAAGATAATTTAAAATACCTTCAGCTTTTCAATGCTGTTTTCGATTTCTATGTGTAAAAGAAAACAAAAGCCAAACATGTCCGAGAATAATGACATAATGGTGTTAGTAATTGAGCCCAAGATAAAGTATTACTTTTGCAAAATATAATAAAAGATTGTAATTTCAAAACGTTGGAGTCCATTGACCTGGACACATATAAAGAGAAACATGTGCAGGTTAGGACGTTATATTAATTTTGATTAGTTGCATGCAATATTTTTTGGATATACTACAGGTAGAATCTACTATGTAATATATTTATAGAATGTATATCAGCAAAGTAAAAGTGCACTTGTGTCAAATATGTCGGTTTAGAATTCCTTGTTTGAATAAGAGCTTAGCACGAAATACGCAGCTTTGCACACATTACATTATCTAAACTGGAGAAAATACAAAAACTCATGCAAAATGCCAATTGTGTATAAATTATTGCAATTATTAAATTATCACAAACGGCACACCTGTGTCATTATTGCTAAAGTCTATCAAAATTCACTGTTAAGATATACACAAGTAAACAGAGTTTGTAAAAAAGTCTTTGTAAGGAGTCGAGTGATATTTAACATTTCATATTTAACATATTAACATTTTAATATTTAAGTCATATTTAACATTTCAGCTAAATTTTTAACCTACGGGTATGAAATTGCACGAAGTAAACATAACCAAATGTATCTCGCAACAAATACGGGTATACCCTTATCTAGCAAATGGGTACACTCAGTCGCCATTTGCAAACCCTGTTTAGCAAATGGGTACAATCAGTCAATATTCAGCTAATATTTATCTTATTTTTAACCTTATTTAGCAAATGGGTACACTCAGTCGCCATTTGTAAACGTTTTTTAGCAAATGGGTACAATCAGTCACCATTTACAAGTTATAATTCGCACGGGTACAAATGTGCACGAAGTAACTATTACCAAATGTATCTCGCAAAATATACGGTTATGAAATTGCACGAAGTAAACATTACCAAATGTATCTCGCAACAAATACGGGTATAAAATTGCACGAAGCACAAATTTTGTAGCCATTTGCAAGATTAACTTGCAAATTACTACTTCGAACTCGCAAAACCCCTTCCTAACTACCATACCACCACCACCACCACCATACCAACCCTACCATACTACTTTTAATATGAAATATTGTAAGTATTTTTATGCCTACAAATTATGCTACGTACATATATGCGTAAAATCTGTTATTCTACGAATCTACGTCATCCAAACATTTCATCAAGTACACTTCAAACTTTACGCCATGAAAACAATGCTACTTGAAATACTTCAATCTGCGTCAAATATGTCGGTTTAGAATTCCTTGTTTGAATAAGAGCTTAGCACGAAATACGCAGCTTTGCACACATTACATTATCTAAACTGGAGAAAATACAAAAACTCATGCAAAATTTCAACTCACGTTTCAAAAAGTTTAAAAATTCTTGGTTTAGTTTTTTTTGTACTGTATCTTCAACAGATTGCTGATGAACGTAATATTTTAGTCAATGGCACTTTAATTGATTTATGTGGGATTACGCTTTTGTGGAGGACTGGTGGGAATGCTGATTCGATGCCTGTAAGTCAATATGCTTTGTAAGTTTATTTTGTACTAATGCATCAACACCAGGACATGTATTTGTTTTCTCAGGCACCCCGGCATATTAATCAACTGATCAATATCCAGAGCATGAGTCGCCTCCAAGTTCTGTTGGTATTGCTCTTGCAAAGAAAAACGGAGCCAATACACAAACATAAAAACAGCCATTTCTTTGTTTGACATGTGGTCATATTCAAGGTGAAATTGAACGGGCAGATCCCAATGCGACATCGTGTTGTCCATTTTGCCAATCGGTAAGCTTTTCTTGCTCTATGGCTATGAAGTCTTTTCATAGTATTTTTGCACATGGCCTATGCCCTTGTCTTTTTTTCCCTTGCAGGGATGCGTAGAAAAGTGTAACAGTCTGTAAATGTCATGTTGATGTTTAAAAAATTATTCCATCTATTTTCTTGCATTACTTGAAATTTTTTTCAGTATCACGACACATATGAAACCTTTTTTTAATTGATTGCAGTACCGGTTGTATCAGTTAATTATTGTGTATGGTCATTGTACCTCATAGTACACATCATTGTTTTTACAAAATTACTCACAAATAATGAACACAATATATATCTCATTTCTATTAAAAGATTGGAAAGAATGTCCTATTAAGGATGGGAAATGAGCCCGCTTTTTATGTTGACACTGCACCGCCTAGCCATTGTTTTGTTCCTTGTGGCCATGCATGTTCTGCGAAGACTGCCATGTAAGCAAATAGTTTTCAGTTTCCTTTGAAAGACTTCAAACTTGACCTCTCAATTACCAATGATATTAGTATATTACATATCACTATACTGCAATTTTGACTTAATTTTGCCTGCTTCAATAATTTTAGGTGTTTAGAAGCTAGCATATATCCCAAATCTTAGTTTTTGTTGTTTAGCAGGTATTGGTCCCAAATTGGAGTTCCACATGGATCGCAGGCTTTCAACGCTGCTTGCCCATTTTGTGCAACACCACTGGAAGGTGACCCAGGGTACAAAAAGTTAATTTGGCGTTAATGTTGCACACTTGCACGAAACTTAAAATTTGGTTGCGTAATTTTTTTTACACATCACAAGTAATTCAGTACTTTTTTCTACTTACGCACGAATTTTTTATCAACCTGCTCAGTGACTCTTGCTTTGCACGATGTCTATGTGTACAGTGTAAACTCATAAGTTAACCTTGGGGCTTTACCCGTTAAAGAAGTTTATTTCATCTGCTAACCAGTATTGACTCGGCTTCGGTCTTTCCAAAAGCATTTTCTGACAACTACAGTCTCTAATCAACTGTGAATCCTGCGATTTATAAAATTGTATAACTTGTAGATAATCCACTACACATTGCTGGTGTTTTCATTGGCTTTTAACTGTTTTTTGCTAGATTTTTCTGCCATTTAATGTAAGTTTTTTATAAATGTGCAGTCACATGCAATATTTAATCCTAATTCACCCCCATCTTTACATGTATAGTTTTATTAAGCTCATTGCTAATTCCCAACCAAAAATACCAACAAATTCTTATAATCTTTGTGGTGTTTGTATTCTTGCATGATAATAGGCTCTATTACATGTCATTACGTCACATAGAGGTGACGGGCGTGACAAGTTTGGGACATAACAAAACTCGCACCTATGCTTTGATAATAATTGGTCTTTTTACATGTGCGGTTCAGTTGCAATCTTTCTGGCGCACGTTTGAACTTAACAGACCTCAACCTCGAACTTAAGTCAATATGCGCGGATTGCGCGCATGTAAAACCACCAAGGGCTCGTACGGAATTGAAGAAACGCGTGGTCAGCGTTCAAAAAGGTATGTAGGGATGGTAGGGCAAGTGGTTAGAAAACCCTTTTTAAATCGGCAATTCAAGATGTTTCATAACTACAGTAATTTTTTGGAAATAAATACAAATTCTCTCCTATAACTTTTGTCGAAAGTATAAACAACTAACTCGAAATAACTAACTAAAAAAGGTCAATTCCTCCTAAAAAAGGACAAATGGTAGGCCTATTATAATTAATTATAATTATAAACTAATAAACTTTGGCATATTGAGAGCTATTTAGTCAAGCGGAAAGGCTTCCCACAGAGAGTCAGGGTCTTTGAAACGAATTCGAGAAATTAAATTGAATGGAAATGTCCAAGTGCTTTAACGAAACAAAAGCTGGGTATGACCTCACTCAATCAAAAGCAATAAATCAAACCATCGTTCTCATTCTCTTACTTACACTCATACATATGGTAGCCAAATGGCAATCCTTTCATTGCCACCGCAACAACTACACTTTGTATTGGTTTTCACGTCTTTAACTTTAAAAATAATTATGATTTCGTGAAAAGTTTAACTCTCCAGGTTAATTGCCAATTGTAATGTATGTCCGGAGTGATTTAGTTTTTCAAGTCATGATATGATGTTGTGATGTTCATCATTGATCAAATGTATTGCTGAATATAACGGAGACCCAGGTTCACTAATTACGTAATAATGCCGAGTTCGAATAGACCGATAATTAATTTATCGAAATCCGAAAAAACGAAATACGTTGACAGATTTTTTCTTGTAACTCCTTCAGGGTTTTGAAAGGCGTCTTACGTTATGGAAGGTAATCATCTGGCAAACCGGTTTTGCTATGTTCGTAGTGATTTAATTCTTTAAGTCTGTGCAACTTGAAACTTATAGAGTAATTTCGCCAACCTAATTCGCGAAATTAACTGGCCGATAACGTCGGGTTCAGTTTGACTCATAAAACGTATGGCGCGCGCAGTGATGGCAACAACAAACAGTTTCTGTACTTGCGGGTTGTCACATAAGAGCCAATGCTGGCGGGCCCGGGGAAAATAAAACATTTTTTGTCATCATTACGATGCCACAGGTATATATTTATTTTTATGTATATATAAAATGACGGAAATCGATATATTTATTTAATAAACAAAATAACTGAAGCACAGTCCGAAACGAGACAACTATGTCATATAAGATAACATTGTGACCAAAGCTGACAGTCTGCTGAAAAAAACATAAATTTAGCAAAGATATATTAGTTATTTTGTGTTGTCGATATTAATACCATGTGTAAAATGCTGTGTCAGTGTGAGTATCCTATATATGAGTAGGCCTACGCAATTTGATTCCATTGATTTAGACTTGTCTACTTGTCCTGAAGTATTATGTTGTATATATCTCAGCGGGTAAAATAACATTCCCTGTGCCGATTGTAATGCTGCGTCAGTTGCGTAATGCAGTTCATTTTACTTTCCCAGGTAATTATTCAATATTATCCTGAAAATGTAGCGTTACAAGCCATTGGCAAGTAAGATTATACTTTATATCAAAATCAACTAATATCGAATGAGGCAAAAACTTGATAAAAAATTATCCCTTTCAAAGTAAAACATAGGAGGTCACGCCAAATTGTATTTAAAATGACGTTATGACAACGCAAATTAAAATGTTTTGCCTTTTAATAAGTTGTCTATAATGATAGGAATGCGAATTTTAAAAGCTTTACTTTGAAGTTTTTCTTTACCACCGGGTTCGATTTCCGCGGCGCAACGTAATTGTGCAAACGTTACTGTGTACATAAACTACACCCATAAATCCAGAGTTTGTGACTTTTATTAAAACTCCCTTAGTCATAGATTAATGTTTTCTTTTACCTCGCTGTGTGAAAAACTTGAATTAGGGCCAATTCTTTGTATTCTTTGTGCGCTTTGTTTATTGCAAGGTTTTGGAGATTGTCAAATTCCACTCTGGCTAACGCAATTGCGTCCTCTGGTGGTGACCTCTTAAGGGGCTGTAGTACGATTTTCAGTAGTTTTAAAACGGCAACCCGGCGAATAATACATTACAATTGGCAATTGGCATCAAAAAGTCTTAACCCTAACCCAGAATAAGGCGACCAAATATACCACATTTATTTCGCACATCCACACTTCAAAGAACGCCGAATCAGTTGCCGGACTTTGTCCTGCAACTGTTTCGGCGTTTTGGAAAATTCCTTGCATTTGGGGAGGTTTCCATCTGCAAGAGCCGTTTTAGCATAATGCGTTGTTATTCCCTTCTTCGTACCAATATACCATGAAAAAAATTGCTTAACTTCAAACGATTCATCCGCAGAAAACTGTCGCCGAGATTTCTGTTAAAAACAGTAAGTTTTAGAAATTAATAATAAAATCATTGAAAATAGATTACCGTATACATAATTATACAAGGCACATGCATTTTTTACGTTTTACATTGCCGATACAAACGAAAAATAAACTTAACTAAGACCAACCACAACATTAACCTTTTTTCTTCCTTCTCTAATTTCGACAATCAATGTGGATTTAATGGCTAAATTTATCAAAATGCAGTTAAATTTATAAAAGAGTACTTAATAAAACCTAAAATTGTGAGCTTTTCCCCTGGCTTCGGCTTGAGGAGTTATATAATACATGTAAAAATAGATATTAAATATTTAAACTTATATGCAATATACTACAATAAACGAAAATTGTTAAATACTACTTACCGAGAAACTATAACGATCGAAAGTAGCTTTCCTCTTTCTAGATGGTTTTGTAGCTGGGCTGGGGCTCTCCTATATTATTAAAAGAACTTTGGTATATCAAGAAAACTGTTCAGTGTTTTTGCGCCATTAAATATGTGTGTACAGTATGCATACTTTTTATAACCGCATGGTTCAGTCATATATGCATTGGTCACGTACCGTTTGTGGAGTGATACAAACATTATCTGTCAAGTATATCAGGAAACACCTTCCCCTATTCCAATCTCCCAGTATATACTAAAATGCTTAGAATGCTATTTACCACGACATTAAAATCTCTGGAATTGCTTTTCTTTTTCCTCTTTCTGGAGGGTGATGCAGATGTGCTGGGGCTTTCCTAAATCATTAAAATAAATTTTGGTAATTCAAGCAAATTTCTGTTTTTAATTTAAATATGTGTGACTAGTACATATAAAATTTATAAACTTCTTGATTGATGCACGCATTGGACACGTAAAGCATGTGGAGTGACAGGAAATAATATCAATAAAACCATAGTTTCACTGTGAAGTCGTAATTAAATTTTAACTTGCCGGCAGCTTCGAAGCACCTGCCACATTAGAGATGTCGATCTATAAACCAAAAAATGCAAAATTACCACGATTGATTTTAAGAGATTTTTCAGAGAATTTAATTGCTGCAGAACAACACGAGGCTCAACTATTTTATCTCGAACCGCCTTTTGTTGGCCACCGTCTTTGTTTCGGCGAATTTGTAATGATTCGTCTTCTTCAGCAAATGTGCTTCTTTCAGCTGACAAACCTTCTTCTGATGAAACATCAGCAGCTGGTTCTACTCGTTCAGAATATGGGCTTCTATCATCTGACAAACCTTTTTCTATAAATGAAACCTCCACAGCTGATGCAATTCTTTCAGCAGACGGGTTTCCTTGAGCTGATGCGCCTTTTGTTTCGGTGCGACCAGCCGAACTGCACGACTGCAATTAAAAAACATAATTCAATTCTTTACTGACAACCATTTGCCAGAAGGAAGCGTGTGTTCACAACAAACTTGCGATCGACAAGAAATTATTTCGTTGCCAAGAATAGAATTAAATCACTACGGACATAGCAAAACCGGATTGCCAGATGAGTACCTTCCATAACGCAAAACGCCTTCCAAAACCATAAAGAAGTTACAAGACAAAATCTGTCAACGTACTATTTCGTTTTACGGATATCGATAAATTAATTATCGGTCTATTCGAACTCGGCATTATTACGTAATTAGTGAACCTGGGTCTCTGTTATATTCAGCAATTCATTTGATCAATGATGAACATCACAACATCATATCATGACTTGAAAGACTAAATCACTCCGGACATTACAATTACAATCATACATTACAATTGGCAATTAACCCGGAGAGTTAAACTTTTCACGAAATCATAAATATTTTTAAAGGTAATGACGTGAAAACCAATACAAAGTGTAATTGTTGCGGCGGCAATGAAAGGATTGTCATTTGGCTACCATATGTAATCTTTTGCTATTAAGGGTTTATTATTGCCATAATTTCAATTACCATTTGCTACATAGAGTTAACAGATGGCTACTGAGTGTAGCAATTTGCTAAATAAGATTAGTATTTGGCTACCCATGGTAACCTTTGCTATTTCCAATTACCAATTGCCACACAGAGTTAACAGAATTACAGAATAACATTTGAGTACTGTACTTCCAGATACCATTTGCTAGTCTTTTTGATTTGATCTAGAATTTGAGAAATTTAACTGCAAAGTTTCGAACAAACTAGACGGGGTTGTAGAATGGGGTTTGTAGCCAACATTTATTTTCTTATTAAGCAATACTTTGATCAATGATGAACATCACATATCATCATTTCATCTATCAAGTCATTAGCTGTGAACGGAAAAGACAGAGCTATTCAAAACAGATGCAGCAAGAAAGCTTTGTTCTCACCCAAAAGTTCGCAAAATTGTCGGAAAATACAAAGAATTGGCCTTATTTCATATATTTTCCCACAGCGAAGTGGTCAAAAATATTAATATATGACTAAGAGAGTTTTAAGAAAAGTCACAAACACTGGATTTTTGGGTGTAATTTAGTTGCAGTTACGTTTGCACAATTACGTTAATCACAATCACATGTTCGTATCCAGCAGAAACATTTGATGCCGTTTTGTTTGATTGAAATTGATAGATAGAGCCCAAAGACATGTAGAGTATAATGTTTTTCCCTAATACGATAACACTTTTCATTCCGGCGTGACAAGTTTATGACATAGTTATTTGTTTCTTACATGATAATAGGTTCTATTACATTTCATTACGTCACATAGAGGTCGGGTTTACTTTAGAAAAATGCTTATTGTTGCGTGAAAGCTAAAACAACGACAAGTACCAAGTAAGAAATGCAAGTCCTGCGCAAACGCAGGTTGACCATCCAGGGCATCCGGCGATGGGCGCCATTGCCTAACTTGGTGCAGTTGAGACGAAAGTTTATTTGCTATATTTATCGCGAATGTAAACAGTGGTTGGTCAAGCCGAAGCCGCAACGCGTCGCTTTGGACTGCAGACCACGTCATAACATCTTGTCCGACATACCGCCATCATTGTGGCAACCGTAGTCTGACAGCAATTGATGAAAACCTGGTCATCTGGCTATGCAACACCTGCCCTACAATATGATGTATTTTGCTCACACTCTCAAGAAACCATCTACTCGACACGAAGAAGAAGAAGAAAGAAAGGAGCGAAGTTGAGCGAAAATTTGATTCATAATGGGGTACAGAAAAACGTACTGATCTAAAACGTTATTAACTTTAAGGTGGTGAGTTTAGAACTGAAGAAATTCGATAAATACCCTTGCTAGTTTGCCATTTGCTAAATAGGATTAACGAATTGCTACTGATTGTAAACTTTTGCTAAATAGGGCTAACATCATGTGCATGTGGCTACTCATTGTAACCATTTGCTAAATAGGGTTAACATGTTACTACTCATGGTAACCTTTTGCTATTTTACAAACGGCTACTGACTATAAACGTTTGCTAAATAGGGTTAACAAATGGCTACTGACTTTAAACATTTGCTAAATAGAGTTAACAAATTGCTACTGAGTGAAACCATTTGCTAAATAGTGTTAAAAATGGCTACTGTATGTAACCATTTGCTAAATAGGGTTAACAAATGCCTCCTGAGTGCAACCATTTTATGAATGAGGTTAGGGTTAGTTATAATTAGCACGGGAACAAACGTAAGTTTTGTAAGTTATCATTCGCAGGGGTACAAATATGCACAAAGTTACTATTACCAAATGTATCTCGCAATGTATGCGGGTATCAAATTGCACGAAGAAAAAATTACCAAATGTATCTCGCAACAAATACGGATATCAAATTGCACGAAGTAAAAATTACCAAATGTATCTCGCAGCGTATACGGATATCAAATTGCACGAAGTAAAAATAACCAAATGTATCTCGCAATGTATACGGGTATCAAATTGCACGAAGAAAAAATTACCAAATGTATCTCCCAACATACACGGATATCAAATTGCACGAAGTTAAAATTACCAAATGTATCTCGCAACGTATACGTGTATCAAATTGCACGAAGTAAAAATTACCAAATGTATCTCCCAACGTATACGAGACTTTGTGACTTCATTGTGGTCTGTATTAATGCGTGATGCCGCACAATGGAGTTGGCGACGTGTGACGATCTCAGCGCAGTTGGAAAGTAACAAGTCAATAGTTACCTTTATACTGTTTCTAGAATGGACGCGAAGCTACAGAATCAATGGAAACATCCGAATCGGCAACGGCTGAATTATGGGTCCGCGAAGGTTTCCCCTTCGCGCGTTTCCAGATTTCTGTCGAATTTTCCCACCAAACACGCGAGCGATCGTTTTCGCGCGTCTTGTGGTAAAAATAGATGCCAGTTCCCATTTAGCAATAAACTGAGGGGAAAAAATGACGACCAATGAACCAATGTCTAGAAATGGGTTACTAGGTTTGATAAAACCATAAATTTTACAAAAGAAATGAGAAAAATAGGGCGTAAAGTTAATTCACCGTGGGTTTTAGACGTAACGATCAAAAACGTTATCAATCATTCCATGGTGAGTTTAGAATTAAAGAAACTAAGAAAGGTTCTCTAGAAAGAAAATGATGCCAAGCCTTATACAACTGACACAACTCGAAAGCTTTATTTAACTTTTCACCCAATTTTACAAAAGGCATTTGGTAAAACGTCAGTCAACACAGTCACAGGCTAATATGCCACAAACGCATGTTATGCATGAGACAAACTTGGCATTGATAAGGTCGGGATAGGTAGGTAGGTTATGGATAACATTTTAAATGCCGTTTGATAATTGGAAACTTGCTCTAAATAACTTCATGTAAAAACTCATTTTAGTACATCAGACTTGTCTTTGCTTGAATCTGACGATTCAGATTCACTTGCCTGCTGAACACTGGCAATTGCAGCATTTATTGTTGCGTCGATTTCAATGTCAGAAACCTCGTCATCAGAGCAGTCTGACAGAAGATTTTGCAACATTTCTAATCCACGCATTGCTGTAAATCTTTGCCTAGACATTTTGTAAATGTTTTTGTTTTCAGAAGTAGCCTACTATGATACTGACTCCGATGAAAAACTCAAGCATCAAACATCAAACACTTCCCTTTAGTAAAGTTACTACTAAACTACCACAATATATAAGAATAAGCTAAGGTTTTCACAACATTTACCTTGAACTAGTTTACCAAGGCAAAAGCTCAATGCTTTAGTGTATTTCCTTTACTGACTCTAGAAATCCAACGTGATATTCGTGTTTGCATTTTGTCTACAAACCTAACAAGAAGTCACAATGAGTCAACTGAAGGAATAACAATTGGCTGATATAATTAATAATTGACGCGCTGTGACATTTCATTTTACTTGTTTAACTAGAGAAATGTCATAAAGCGTCAATTGACGCTTGCGGTCCTTCTAGGTAGTGATCACTGTAATTTTTTATATAAATACAATAGAAACTTGACATTCATAAGTTACTTACATAACACTATTATAAGAAAAGTCACAAAATATCGCCGCTGTACTGTGCAGTGCGTAAAAGTTAAGGACGCACAAATGTTGAAAATGGGTCAACTGACGCGTCCAGTCCTTCTAGTGCTAGATTCTAGAGTCTAGAATAGCTTATAAGGGAGTTTGGCACCTTGCGAGAAAATTCCTCACCAAAAACTTATAAAAAATGCGACTGTTTCGACTCAAAAAACATTTTCGATTTGATTTGAAAATATTTCATCCATGCACCAAAAAGATGAAGGCACCAGCCCTAGATGGCAAAGGTAATGGAATAAAATGGGCAAAAAGAACACAAAAACTGGAAAAATATCGTGCATGGCGCTAATTATTATGTTGTCTAACAAGCACGGTATATAACATCACAGTGGAGATAATCGTAGGATTATTATTGCGTCACAGGGAATAATTGTCCTATATTGCAACGTGTAACGCCGTATATAAAAACTTTAAGACACGCCTAAGTGTTTTCGATCCGCCGTCTTCGTATATGTTCCTTCTCTCAGCAGCGGCACCGATTGACGAAAAGGAGAAAACAAACTGCTCATGCGTGGTGCTATTTGCCGTTTACAAATACGACCATGCTTGTGCGCATTCCATTGTCTTTAAGTGCTGCAGAGTCCCGGCAGCGGCGTCGTCGCTATGGACTGTTTCTGACTGCTCTTGGGAGGTGTCATGAAACCACCCACTTCAGTCGGGGATTGGCAGGTAGCCAATTGTGTCTGGACACGGCTGCGATTTTCCATGGCAATATCCTACAAATTCAATTCCAACTTTAACCACGATGAGCCATACAAGCAAAACATACATTTAATAAAAGCAGTTCAAAATCAGCCGAATTGTTTACCGCTAACTTACCAAGGTGTCAATGTTATTCGCGTGAGTTTGAATATTGTGTACGTCACTTGCTGCCACCCTGCGGAATTGTTTCATAGGTTGAAGACCGCTGTGTCAGACTGTTATCGCAAACGGCGCCATCCAGTTGACGCACTAAACGCATAAACGGTTCAAATAAAAACACGCAAAATCAGGCAATAATAACAGAACCAACTATATAGCGAACCTAATGCCTTAAAAATAAATGATATAAATAAACCGAAAAACACGGGAAAACCGAAGTTTAAAGCAATAAACTAAAAATTAGGTAAAATGCCGTAAATACATTAGACATTGCTAAAAACACTCCTAGTATTATCTAACTTTTATATCACTTTTATACTAGAATTATCCCAGTGCTTATACAGTAGAATTACTTACAGCGGCGATGTCTTTGAATTGAAAGCCTGAAACTTGGGTGGCGAGCTCCCGCGATGAAAAATGGTACAAGGCGGACACAGCCAAGAAACCGGATGGAAACTGAAAACTCTCGATATCCAATGTACAGAGGTCGATCAACTAGAATGTAAATAAGAACTGCTAAGATTACCCGACACTTGACGCAGTTTCTGAAACCGCACGTTAAATATCCAGCAAGTGAAGATGTGAGTTAGCTGTACGCGGAAAGTCCTGATATTAGTTATTTTGTTTGCTAATTGCTAATAACTGCATGAATGTTAAACACAAGCAAAGTGGGTCAATAAATCGGCGGCAACTTACAGTCGAAATATTCACATATTCTAGATTAGGAAGACGACATAAAAGAAAAAATATAGCAAAATTTACGAACAAAACCGGACCAAGACGCTAGTGACATTTTAAGCACTAGATGCATCTGAGACGTTGTTTCATCAAATTTTAGGACCGTTACCTTTCACACAAGAACTGACTGCAAACTTATTCCCACCTGTGATATATGGACAAACGTTTCTTGCGGATCCCGGTGTAAGGTTTACACCTCTGATACCTGCATAGAGACACACCAGCGTTAGACAAGATACTTTCCATTATCTGGCTTTGCCCTTAGAGTTTAGAAGTTGAGTTGCTACCTCCATTAACCAGTCTAGCAGGATGGAGCGCATTAGAGGTTGCAGATCTTCGTGTCTCGACAAGTAAGCGCTGTTTCAGTAATAAATCGATTCTTTGTCGACCATCGAGCGCCATAATTCGTCAGAGTAGGCCCAGCTGAAACAAACAAGACGATTAGAATGTGGGCTCCCAGATTGAGAACAAAAATAACAACACGTGTGGTTATGGTTAATGTGAAAGTTAAAATTGATGTTAATAATAGTCATGTAACAAGATAAAGATATAAACAAGACAAAATATAATAATGAAGTTGTTCAACTGGCCAAAACAACGGCGACCACAACAACCAAAACCATAGCATCTCATAACGAAATCCAATAAATGTCACAAAATGTACATGGCTCTAACATTCCTTATCTTTTCAAGTTTAAATATTTGTCCTGAAATGTTGTACGAATTCATAATGTGTGCATAACCATGGTTGCTAACTTTTGCTCGCAATCTTGTCAAAGAACGATTTATCTTACAAACTTTGACACATCACAAAAATTTATGCTCGCAATTATTGGTTGTCTTAATCCCTTAAAAATACGTCACAGGTAAACACAACACAAAGACGTCAAAAAGTTTCTTTGCTCTAAGAAATACGACTACAAATAAATGTGCCTGACTCTGCAGTTTCTTTGCTTTGTTGACCACGGCTTTTCGTGTTCCCTACTTCTGGTTGTTATTTTACTGCTTTTTAAAGAAAATCACAAAAACACTGCTTTAGATGACCACATTGACGCGGTAATCTTAGAAAATCCATTTAAAAAACTGCCACTCCACAGCTAATTACCATCTCACAGTCTCTCGAATACCTATAAAACGTGGACACGTGGTGGAAACAACAGACCTAGCTCACCGGGACTCGACACTCCACAGTCCGATGTGGCTACGTTGGTATGTTTTTTTTTTTTTCAATGCAAATGTCTTTTACACAGTGGATTAGAATCAGATTTAGCCAAACGATTTATCGAAAATTAAGTTAGACAACCAAATGCATATATATTGCACTAATATAAGTATTTTTTTTTCTCGTACGCGCATTTCCTAGTTTCAGACAAAAATGACAGGAAAGCGAAAACAATACGTCCACTGATAAACCCAACCACAGGCGCCATATGAACTGAAATGGTACCAAGTTCATAAACATTTATTGCTTGCTAGCTGTGACAAATGACTTAACGCCGTTTTGTAACAAAAGGTAAACCAGTAAGTAGGCCGTCCCAATGCAAGGTTCTGCTTTGCGCATTAGCAGAACGTCAGCGTACCTCTGATTTACCCTCGACGGAGATCTCGGTAAAAAACGAATAAACTTTGTTCAAAGACATGCCGCCGTCGACGAATTTAACGAAATGGGGGGCTGAAACATAACAACCATATGTTATGGTCATTGACTGGCAATTAGTAACTATTTATTAACGAACAACAAGCATTAAAATTTTAATAACTTTTAGACGATAACAGTTTTCATGTCGACGAAGTTCAACCAAGAAGACTTGGTGTGACAGTGACAAGTTATTATGAGATCACAATCTCGTTGTAAGCGAACAGAAGAAAGAAAAAACGGTTTCACTCATCGAATCCAGGAAAGATCGCGATAATCAGTTTGAAGAAAGCTTGACGTTCACCTTTATTCGATTTTTGCTGAATCGTCTAAATCTGTCGCCAACATAACTCTGAGCTTTGAAGTTACCATGACAACGCACGAGTGTCGCGTGTTCTTTACGCAACAAATGGAGGTGGGAGTATAGTGACAGGATCTTTGGGCTGGTCAGAAAATGATTTATAAAAATCAACAGGAATCAAAATCACGGCCGACGTAATCCATGAGTGGCGGAATAAATACAACTCTACCTCTTCAAAATAAGGATCTTATCGGAATAAGACGACTGACATTAGATGCGAAGCAAAACTCAACAAGAGGCTTTATCTCGTCATAATCGCAAGACAAACAAAGAAACTGAGTCAAATAAAGGAGGCTACTATATGCATTCTGCACGCTCCAGCGAGCACAGTGTTGCGGCTGAAAATAACTGGGTTTGACTCGACGCTCTCCGCCCGGATTATCTGGCGTCATGTATAATGACGACGGCAACCACGCTTCAGTGATCACGGTTACGGATCATTGCACACGAGCATGGTTCAGATTCAGATGTTAAATAAATAAATAAAAATGGTTTCTACCAGCACGACAAGGGTGTCATTCCGCGAGTTAAGCCAACGCGCAGTGCCTTGCTGCTGCTGCAAACTTGTGACCCACCTTCTGGTGTGAACATTTCGGACGACTGATGACCGGTGAATGAGGGGATCGTCCCCGCGGAAGCCCGCCCGGGTCGCCGTGTACAGGTTGTCGCCTGCATAGAATATGCAAAGAAGATTATTCCTCGAAACAGCTTGAGATTTCGCTCAATTCTTAGCCTGAACTGATCGCTCTATTTTCATTATTTTCGCGACAAACTCGCGCGAAATGTCGAGTTTTAATTGGATTCGCAAATCATAAATAAAACGGTGTCACGTTTCATCTTCAAATATATTCTACATATCGAACGAACCTGACACAAGGCTTGCTACGTCATAATATGGGTCATAGGGACAGCTCAGCCTCCCTTCAAACTCCTGATTCAAATAAGACAATTTCCCGCCCTCTGTCAGCTGAAAGAATCATTTTTAAGTTTACAGTAAAAACCACCCGGTTGTTAAAAAACTTGCTGCATATCCAAAATATTGTGATATCACAATAATCCAAAATTGTTACCTCATAATATCTACAAGTGGGACTGAAAGATTGGTCGAGCAGACAATTACTCTTCGGTTGGGGGATTCCCCGCCGTGGAGCTGCTTGAAAATTTTGATGAAATTTTGGCGTTTTTTGCTGGTCTGTCCCTTATTCTGGCACAACTGGATGCTTGCGTCATCAGACTTCCACGTCATCGCCTACAACGTATAAAATAAAATATGCGCCTCGAAGCTCGCCACGTTATATCTAAGACATTTTCATCACGTGACAACTTGAGATTCTGAATTTGTTATTACGTCACTAAAGAAGTTTGAAAGAGATTCATGAAGTTTGTAATTAAGTTTTTTTTTTGAAAACATTATAAACGTGTTTGGCGCATGATGCTAAATATGTGCATTGTTTGTTCAATAATGATGTTTATTTTGTCTTACTTCTTCTGAAATCATAAATTCAGGTCGGTGTGAATAGTGTGGGCAATCCATATTCAAGTATCACCGAAATCATTACAACGCCAATCATGCTTAGCTGATTAAAGTCAAATGCGTCACCTGCTTGTAAGTGACTTCGCCGGTTCCGCTTGACTGATTCTTCAAATCCAGGACAAAAATATTATCCCTGCGCAGAAAATAAAAATTGAAATAAACACAAAACCGTTGCATGACGGTTAAAATTATTCAAGCATGACAACGAATGAGTTGTGATGCAATTCAGATGCAATCGCTACATTAAAATAGTTAATCTGTTGCTGTGCTTATGCGGTGTGCTGTGTGGTAAAAGGCCGGGCTTGAATTACAATTATTTATTGATCTAAGGCATCGTTGACAAAAATAGCAGCTTCAACCACAATATTAAGGAATATTTTTTCAACGTAATAATTGCCAGTACAAATAGATATTTGGTTAAACTTAAACGACTCTTGTTGGCGCTCGAACATAGTGCGGCCAATTATCTGCAGAAAAAAGAACCACATTCATCACTTCGGAGTGCTTCATACGAAGAGACCACTTTGTGTAGCATTGTTACCCCACAATAGACGCTTTCTTACGTGTAAAAAATTGTATTATTTTATGACCGACAAAGACAACAATGCGTCATAAACCTCTTGGACACAACAAACACATTCAGTTTTAGTGATAGCTGGTTTTGATGACCCAGGGCAGATGTATGTTGAAGGCAAACGCAAAGATGTCTCGGAGAACATGTACCTCGGTTAATCGTTAAACACAAGCTCCTTATGTTGGCAAGAAATCGTAAAAGTACAAAGCATTAATATGAAATATAGCAGAGGTAAAGATCTTCATTAGAACAAACGAAAGTATTTGTCTTCCCCCCCACTTATATCGAACCTTGTGGAAAGTGATTCAACGATTTAAGCCTCCACACCTCGCAGGTTTTTCCAATATGAGCTGAGAACTCCAAAATCTTCAAAGTCATAAAGTACAAATGCCACTGACCTGGCGTAAATGTAGTGATATCCGCCAATGCTGGTCATGCCTTCAAAATTCTTCAACAATGGGAGGATTTTGGTAGACTGACCTGTTTTTTTTGCTACCACGAAACACTTGAAGCCACGTAGAATCTGGAAAAATACGTTTTCATATTCAGAAGACTGTGGTCAAACTTATGATTTATCTAAATATTGTTATTACACCAGTCTTCTAAAAGAGCTTCTTGCAGAAAGTTTGAAAGTCGAAAACTAATCGTTAAATTTGGAGAATTTTCCTCCGATTTACAAAGATGAGCGATTGACTAGAATTAATGCGGCGTTGAAAGCGAAATGTGACAAACTCGGTTTTAAGGAAAATTTCAACATGAGTTCAACTAACTAGTTGTGGGAGACCTGAAATCTGCACTGAACTCGAACAAGTTGTTTCCTTTGACGTCATGAAATGTATCAATTTCGTCATAAACCCGTAAAGCAGAGTTTATTTAGTAGACAGAGGGCGAAGTGTTTATTGTAATCCTCATCATTAGGGCTATTTTATATTTTGACCTAAAAACAATTTTTTTGACTTTATTTTTATCAAAGTTTGCCTTTATTTTGACCTAACGAAATTGCCTATTTGTAGTGGCCAGAGTTCTTCCTCCAGTTACCCAAACGTAACATTTTGTCGAAAAGTCAAGGTGTTTTATGGATTATAAAAAGTGCGTCATGTTTTTTGGCTATAGATTTAGGTAGTTATTTTTTATTTTGTCCTTGTGAAAAGGGCACTTTGCCTGATCATGGTAAATTCTAATAAACAGCAAATTAAACAGGGAATGCTTGTTGTTGCTCCAATCCAGCTTAATGGCATTTACTTTTCCTGCGGCTTTCAACATAATACTGTTTATCGCACTTCACTATAACCTCGCGAAAATTGCACCTTAAATCACTCCAGGGAGTTGCATTAAATTCATCTGAAAAAATCTCGACAAATCTGTCTAACTTTTGCTGAAGCCGATTTAGCTTGCTTAGGCGTTTATGTATTGCAAAGTGTCTAAAATGGAAACTGTTGATCTTTAAAAATACCACGTCCATGAAAAGAAAGTGCCTTATAAGAATTATTCAAATACGTAACAAGGAATAAACAATGAACATATTGTGATAAAAATTACTGCTGATCCAAGTGGGCATTTTGACTTATTTCCTGCTTTTATGGGTTAATATGGTTTAATTGTGTCACAATTCCTGATTTACAATGCTTCTACGAGGATTTTTACAACAATTACTCTCAAGAAACACAAAAACTTTGTAAAAAGCCATATTTTGACAAATTTTGACTTTATTCACAATTTTGACTTTATTTTGACCTATAAACGTCTTAGAAACAATCCTCTAGGACTAGGTGCTGAAAACAACTTTATTCTTTGATTCGTGGTCAGACGAGGTCCCTAAAAATTTTTGACTTTTTTGACTTTTCCGGGCCTTACTCATAATCCTTGATTACGCCTTAAAGTAGAAATAATATCATAATATGGGAAATTGGCGTCATATGAAGTGACGTCACTCCGATTTATTTAAACAAACACATATTGTTGGAAACCTGGCAAGCAATCTACCTACATTATGACGTATATATGACGGTACAAACCTTCCAACTTATAAACGTTGATTGGTTCTTTATCTGTAGGGATTCTTCCTATGCATGACTGGATCAGACAGAAGATGATATTCACAACGATCAGTGCAGTAGAAACACGCATTGTGTCAAAATTAATGAAGCTTTATGTTGAAATCCAGTGAAAATAAGGTTTAGTCCTCCATTGGTGGATCACTGGTCGCAATTAAACGTCAGATATCAAATCAACACACAATACTCGTAATACGAAACTTAAAATAGCCACAAAAGAATATCAAAGCAGCTGTTAATATTATTTTGAATTGAAAGATATACATTAGTCCCATCGTATACATAACTGGACTCCACTGACTGGGAACACGACATACACTGAGCATATTTGTAAGCAAGTTAGGAGACGTTTGCAATAAAAAAGCGCTCCCACAATTATTCTCAGTCCAACATGGGTTACTATTAAACAGGCGATGAAAAACATACCAACTACGTCAAAATTCATGAAAAGGTGAATTGTTTAATAACTTTAATCAATTAAATAATCTTTGCGTCTGGCACGATGACTGGTTTTGTTGATCTTCGTAGCAGTGTGGGACATAAAGGCATTATTTAACCGCATTGTTGTCAGTATGCCGTAATGAAATCAATAATAAAATGAGGCCTACTACGGTATAACATGCCCTAAAATAGCCTACAATGAGGAAATGGAAAGTGTATAGACACAAATTAATTGCAAAAAATGTAATAGACGAAGTTTTAGTTGAAGGTTTTGTGGTCTCGTTACTCTTGACAAGGACACAAAATGTTTCATAGTCACAACAATAACTTGGCAAGATGTTTAAGTAAATAAAATGTAAACAATTGCTTGATATGAAGCTTTATAAACAGACAATTATAAAGAAAGTAAAAAATTTATACTTTTTACTTCGTTGCGATATCAGAAAAATTTGTTCTGACCCAATGTTTCAAAACGCATAGGATTAAATGTAACTCAACACAAGCTAATATGTCACAAGAACATGTCGCCTAATGGAAAATTCAATGAAATTTCAATTAAATTTATTTTACATCAATTTAAATTTAACCATCAAGGTGGATTTTCAAAGGGATGCCAGACCGGTAATACGTCTATTCTATACATTGTACGAAAAGTGCGCGAGGTTGCTAATTAATATGGCCGACATTTCTATTGTTGCGTGCGGTTAGAATTCTCTAACCTTTCTGACAGTCGAACGTTCTTATTATATTATAACAAGTACCGTTTGCCTAAAACGGTGATGATGCTTTCCAGATGGAAACCTCCCCAAATGCAAGGAATATTTCAAAACGCCGAAACAGTTGCAGGACAAAGTCCGGCAACTGATTCGGCGTTCTTTGAATGATAACTAAGTGTGGATGTGCGAAATAAATGTGGTATATTTTGACGCCTTATTCTGGGTTAGGGTTAAGACTTTTTGATGCCAATTGCCAATTGTAATGTATTTTAAATTTGTTTCAGATTTTTTCAAAAATGATAATATACCTGTTGGATAAAAACCACATTACAATGTTTAATTTTATAGGAAGGGTATTTTTCAATCAATTTTGCCGGAAAAGTCAATTAGAAATAATTTAATATTTCGGCCAATAATGGTTTAACAGAATAAACTAGAGCAAAATAAAAAGGTTTACTTGGTAAGTTTTGCGATTGCTGCAAGCCTAAGTGCTGGTTTGGTAGCTGGAATGACCTAGTTTGTTTGAAAAGTTTCCAATTCATTTTTCTCGGGTTTTCGCTCAATGCAAAAATACTTTGCTTTAATAACAAAGATGAGTGGAAGGATGAAGTATCCAATCGCTTGCCAAATGTTAATGATCTCGTGCAAGAAATTACCAAAATATTTACAATGAAATCAGTGGTATTGCGATCATTTTAAGTACGTCGAATACTTGCTAGTTGACAAAATTCGAACTGTGACTTCACCAAAATTAACTTAATTCTGTATAATTTTCGTTTCCTGTTCGTAATGGGACTAATTTTCAATGGATTTAATATTTTTGCAAAGTCCATTCGATTGCAGCAACTCTAGCACCTAAATATGGATTTTCAAGATTTCCTATTCGTTTTGCATCCCAAGGCCGCTATACAAGAAACTTGTCGCTGGCTAAATGGAAATAAATGCATCGCCAACATTATCTGTAAAAAATCGTTTATTTTATGGCCTATCAAAGCAAAAGATGAAAGCATAGCTTTATTCAAATGAAGCAAAGACAAGTACCAAAATTGCATTTGATTAAAGATATATGCAATAATCTTATAATGAAAAGTTGTATATGGTACCTTAACCTGTAAGGTTTGGCCACTTCCTTACAAAGTCTGTTTACTTGTGTATATCTAACAGTGAACTTTGATAGACTTCAGCAATAATGACACAGGAATGACTATTGACTACTGTATAATCTGATTATATTTGAAGCTTCTTTGAACGAATACATCAAGATAGAACATTGTGACAGCTACATCATAAAGTCGACAACTTTCTCGGGTTAACTTAGTAGACTGTTAAGTGACGACTTATAGTGATAATTCGTAATGCACGCACAATAACAGAGAAGCAATCGATTACCTCACTAAGTGTTATGATTCTGTCACTTTCGAAAATTTTTGAAATGCAATTCACAATAGCAGACATTCATGTCAAGTTAAAATGTGACAAACTTGTCATTGATAAGGTCGCTCAGCTGTGTGATTTTTTATTTGATTTCTCAAACTGCTGCGTTGGGAATATAACTTGAGACAAACTTGTCATTGATAAGGTCGCTCAGCATTGTGAATTTTTATATGATTTCTCAAAGTACCGCTAACGGAAAATGACTTGAGGCACATATTGCATGAAAAAGGTCTTTCTCCAATGTGGGTTCTCATATGAGCCCTTAAATGGAAGTTTTGGGTAAATGACATGTGGCACACCTGGCATTGATAAGGTCGTTTTCCAGTGTGGGTTCTCATATGAGTTTGCAAATTACTGCTTGTGGTAAATGATTTGAGACAAACTTGGCATTCATAAGGTCGCTCTCCAGTATGAGTCCTCACATGAGTATTCAAATTGCAGCTTTGTGTAAATGACTTGACACACATCGCATTGATAAGGTCGCTCACCTGTGTGAGTTCTTAAATGACTTTTCAAGTTGCTTTTGCGTTTGAATGCTTTATCACAAAATTTGCAAGAAAAATACTTTTCTTTGTTATTTCCAACAAGCAACTCAGCATCAATTTCTTCAATTGCAGTTTATTTATTGAGAAACAACCCCACTGAATCGCTGCATTCTTCATCTGAGTTTCTTGCAACACAGCTTTGTGGTTTAACAATTTTGACTGTGGCAATATTTACCATGGATATATTTGGGTCATTAACCTCAGTCTGTGAAACCTCCAACAGCAAAGGTTTTTCTTCGATAGCTTTAAAAACAGGAAACGCAAGTGCCTTCTCGGAATAAACTTCCTCAACATTAAGGCTGTTATCGGATTTTACTACTGTTGTTTGTGTAGTTTCTTCAACTGGCATTGCATTGTTCGTGGCTTCAGTTTTGTTTACCTTTGAAACCACATCTTCCATGCTCTCTTGCAATTTTACAAATTTCTTTTTCATATCTTGTCGTATTGATTTAAATTCTTGTGAAATAACTCCACTGACTGCTTTTAACAAACATCAACTTGCATTACAACTACTTGATGATCCATTGCGTGATTATTATACAACCTTATAACCTATTTGCTGAAAAGTACTTAAAATATTTGAAAGTTTTATAGATAGCAGGAAACTCATCTAATGTGTAACCAAAAATTTTGTGATAAAAATAATCAATCTAAAGAATTTTTTTTTAAATTAATTACAAAGTAAAAAACAGCAGTGTTTTTCAAATATAAAAACTAAAATCAAAAAGGTTCCCTGTAGTTTGAAAACTGTCAATTTGGATAACTAGCTTGTGAGAAACTTGGCATTGATAAGTCTTTCTGCACACCCTGTGTCCGCACTTTAATTATATCGCCTGTATAAATAATCGTGGTCCGGTTGCATTGTTAAATTTACACTTTGTTAATTCAAAGGGAAAAGTTTTAACTGTTTGTCTATGGTAGCTTTTTATCAAGATCATTCCCTTTTTTTCATCGTCTTTCTTTTCTTGTTTTGATATTAAAAGTATAATTTTCTTTACTTTTACTCAAAATTTCGTGATGATGTTGCTGATGTTTCCTGCTCAGCATCATAATTTTTTTTCCTTGAAATGAATATCAGATTATTTAGCACATATAGCTGGGAACACAAGTAAATGTACTCGGTTAAACACTCGGACCACTACGTTATGATGCGGTTATTGATCAGCGGCTGCGCCTATTTATAAATATAGACATAAACTAAATAACATGTTCACCTGACTCTACAGCTACCACCGGAAACATCTAACGCAAATTAAAGGTTTCTGACTTGAAATAATAAAAAATTGGCTGGGCGGCTTATTTATCAATAACAACTGAAGCATGTGCAAAGAAACCATGACCTAATGACCTCAAAAATGTTACACGGTTGGACAAACGCATACAATTAACAAATTATACGAGTCAATAGAGGAGAAAACTTTGGCAGGGAGGATTTATAACAGAAATTCGAGTGACAGAAGTAATTAATAAATAGTGAACAATCATTAAAACCGCAGTGGGTGACGGCAAAAGCAACGATCCAGAACGTTATCAATTTTAAAGTGGCTATTGTAGTGCTTTACTTTAATTTTAATGGTAGCGATTTGAGGACTGACCGAACATAAAAAAATAAGGCGCCGCCTACAGCAAAATCGGGAAATGTTTCCGCTGTGCTATCTGAAGTTAAGTTTTAAAACACGTTCTCTTGATAAACGACCAGAACTCAAAGTCATATATTGAACATGATTCATTTGATTTCATCCAATTTATAACATTATGTGGCGTCATGCAGCTGTATGGGAAAAAAGTTAAGCCCAAGATCTCGCGATCGATCGATCGGTCGATCACGCGGTTAGGCTTAATTAGATATCGTGATGATTTAGAATTTCTAATTTTCTATGAGGAATGAACATTTTACCGCTATGGCTATACCATAAAATGAGTCGTATTTCATTGACTTCGACTTTAATGATTAATGATTGGAATTGACGTGGATAACATTGTGAGAATCTAACTCTTTTTAAGGTTTTTAATTGGGTTTAATTTTTATGTTAAAACCATTCGATTGCAATAACTCTAGTACCTAAATGTCTACTTTTAAAAATTTCGTATACGTTTGACATCTCAAGGTCCGCTATACGAAAAACCTGTGGTTTATCGAAATGAAACCATGGCCAACATATACTGCAAATCTGCAATGATTCGTTTATTTTATGTTAAAGTCTATCGAAACAAAAAATTCCATCGACATTGCAGGCACAACAATAACGCTTTGTAACAATTATTACGTCATTATGTCAACAATTAAACATTTTGTGGCAAATTTTACTTTCGGGGTGATGAAATGGTTAGGACTTTTCTGTTGCAAATTGCAGATAGTACAGTAATTCATTTTTAATTTGCTTCAAAGTATCTCATAATTAAAAAAAATACTTGTATGCTACAAACCCCATTACAACGTTCTATCCAAAACGTGTTCAGAAGGGAATTTTCCACGGGTTCTGGCTCTAAAATATAAAAATCCGTCGGTTTGGCGACTGCGACATATTTACAACCATCTTAACGCATGTCTTTAGGGATTAATGAGTTTTTCTTCGCTAGTTTCTTGTTGGCGACATTGAACCCAACTACAGCACGCAAAAGACAATTAGGCGTTTAATACCCGGAAATGCACTCAGTGTCGCAAAATGAAAATTACAGCAATGATGTTTTTCGCACGATCAATTTGCAGGTTGGTGCCAAACACAATTAGCAAACATAAATTGAAGACAAAGAACTAAACTCGGCCCGGTTTCACACTTTCTCCTGCAAAAGACCAGCTGGAACCTCTTAATGCAAGTGGCACAACAAAAGCTTTAAAAGATATCTCATTTCAGAGGGGCCAGAAACTCACGCCTAACATCAACCACTCGACAGGCCAACGTGAAAGCAACCCTGGCATTTAGCCAACGTTCTCTCATCCTGTATCGCGATCAAAACGGCCACAGTCAATACGGCTAACTCATTTCAGACAACATTGTTTTACCAGGAGTACATCTGCTAGAATCGTATCAACCAGTAGGAAGTTTTGTTTTCCGAGTTCTGGGACATACTGTCCCTTTATCACAACTACACCTTGTCGCAGGAACATGTGCAGGTGCACCAACTCAACTTACTTTTGTCGCTTATACACGTCAGCTACAAAGGCACCCGATTGCGAGAAAATCCTCTACGAGCTACCTGACTCTGACTCGTTTACTGATTTTAAATCGCTGTTCAGCTCTTTGTCTGAAGCCAACCTTCTCAAGGAACAAATGCGACATGTCATGACAAGTCTTACCACTACTGATGAAACTATGATCAACGGATCCTACGTCGCAGATACATTCGCGCATGCCGCAAAACAAACGTTACTCCTCGCACTGTCGCAATTTACGAATCCATTTCTATCGGCCCTGATATTCATCCTGTAACTACGTCACATGCGCATTGGACCGGAAAATTTCTTACTTTTTTTAATATGACTCACTGTCTGCATTGTTCGGGTTAACCATTGTGACATGTATTCCTTTGGGAAATAATATAAGCCGCCAGCTATCTTATTATGACCTAAAACCTACTACTTGTCTCTTAGCTAATGAACATTTCACTAAAAACTAGAAGACTGCGAACATAAAAGATAAATGGCTTAACAATGGTAACATTGTTTCACAAAGATATGATAAGAATAAACAGTGCACTTCCGTGTTTATGCGCAAAACGGACAAAGCTTTTAAAAGGGAAAAACGAACCCTACTATAAAATCATTGATTTCAAGTTTTTGATTGGAAGAATAGCATGCCGAATACAATAAAGGTTTAAAATGAAAGTTATTGAAAGTTGTAGTTCATAACACGGTCAGAGACAGAACACATGCTCTTTATACTCTATGGAGAATCACCTTCCGTGAGAATGTTGCTTTTATTGTGATCGCTCTTGTTCAGCGGGAAGAAGATTCCTATCATTGCGTGACAATCGTTAACATTATGCACAAACGACAACGAGAAACTGGTACTCTGTATAATGGCTTCATAATAGGAAATTTACATGAACCATCTGAACCATTAGGGTTCACTTGTAGATTATGACAAACAATTGATCTTAAAACGGTTCGCTTTTACTTGTGGAAATAGAACTCGTTCTGTATTCAAGTCGTTCTAAGGAAAACAACAACTATGTTTATGATGGTTAGCCATTTGGGCGGGGCTATGTATAAATTGTATATTAAATGGCCAACCAGTTTTGCATACTTATTGTTGTAAGTTTAGAAGCATTTCGTTTGACAAGGACAAATCTAACTGTAGGTTTAGGTCCCTATTCATATACGGTAAGTCACGGTTCGCTCGTCTACCAAAGCACAACACATTTCAATAATTTTTTCATGAAAATGTATTGTTGTAAAAACACCCAGATGCGGGCAACATTGACAAAGTCCTGGCACACGTTACACCTACGCCTGGGTGAAGGTGACCAGAACAAACTAAATTGCATCGCTGGGTAGTTTCTAGTTTCTTACTTGTTCCTATTATTTTCTTTGTAATTTGAGCTAAAGTTTTTGCTTAATAAGGTTGTGTGCCGCAATATTTTCTTCTTCTTTCTGTAGAAGTAGTAATAAAACTTTGTTAACATCATTCGTTTCAGTCGATAATATCAACGGTCACATTAATTTTACCGAAATTTATAGTACCCCACTCTTTACATTTTCTACAGCTTATATACTGTAAAAATGTAAATAAAGGTGAGCGTTTGGTTAATATTAGGTCACACGGCCCATTGTTAAAAATAGAGTGGTGTTGACAAGACAGTTATGTTAGGGGAAAGGAAATGTAAAAAAATTGATTTTATTTAATTAGGATTAAATTGAAGTTAGATTAAGATTAGGCTACCATGATATACCTTTGAAGATAGGTTAACAAGGAACCGGTGAAAATAGAAATTTTTCCGTGAATTTATGAAAGTTTGTAAAACTGCAGTGCACTTGCCTTCGAAAACATTAACTGCTTTCGCAGCGTATTGAGTTGTCCTATCATCTGCGAGAGTTTTCTTTCTTTTTCCACCACAAAAGTAGGCAGGTCTGCAACAGTAAAACAGCAATTGTTACATCAAGTTTGATCTTAACAAACTTGAGGCAATAAACAATATACTGTAGAAAGTATGTCAACAAACGTGCAATTATAATTAATATCTTTCCGTAGGGTGATGACAGGACACAACACACTCAATGCAATATAGTTATGCAACCTAGTATTGTTTGCAGCCTATAGCGGTACAGTAGTTTGACCAGTAACAATACCAGTACATTCTACATGTAACACGAAATTGTCTCTGACAATATGCTTTTCCTGTGAAACGAAAATGGTATTTTGAATTATAAAGAACCTGTTTCCGAAGTTGCTTTTGAGAATTCGTATTCATAACAACGTCCATTGCCTGGCTGCAATAATTCGTCGTTGTCTAAACAATGGTCTTCGGAACCACTGAAAACATCATTAAATATCGTTGTAATAAAATATAATTTCAATTCGGAACGCAAATCCAGTAGTGGGTAAACTGAAGAAAATTGCGTAAACAAGACAACTAAAACATCAGAATAAAACCCAACAATGCTTACCAGAGATCTGCATCGCTGTGGGTAATCGCTCTAGAATTGTCGCGATTCGATTGTAGCACTAATTGAAAAAAGTCGAATTAACTTGGCAGAACAAACAAGTTGCATCAGTAATATGTTGTAAATACGTTGCGAAATGAAATTTGTAACAATGACGCAAACGACCGTTCAGCATTGTACTGTCATACAAAGACGAAGAAGTAGCTATTAAACACGATACACCCATCGGTTCAATGCAAATGTCATTTACCCAGTGGATTAAAATCAGATTTAGCCAAACGATTTATCGAAAATTAAGTTAGACAACGAAATGCATATATATTGCACTAATATAAGTATTTTTTTTCTTGTACGCGCATTTCCAAGTTACAGACAACAATGACAGGAAAGCAAAAACAATACGTCCAGTGATAAACCCAAACACAGGCGCCATATGAACTGAAATGGTACCAAGCGCACAAACATTTATTGCTTGCTAGCTGTAAAAAATGACTTAACGCCGTTTTGTAACAAAGGGTAAACCAGTCAGTAGGTCGTCCCAATGCAAGGTTCTGCTTTGCGCATTAGCAGAACGCCAGCAGTTTTTCGGTGTCTACAAAAACCTTGATGAAATATGTGCAAGTTCAGCCATTGTGGAATCAAAACAGTTAAAACTAAAACTAGCAGTTAAAACGAAAATTAATACGCCGCGTATTTTCGACGGCATATTTACCAAAGCCGGTTTTCCCGCATAGTCTAGTATGTCTACTTTATACGTTGTTAAGAACATGAAACAATAGTCACTTCAATGGTTATCAAAATATTACAAAGATATTTCGGCTATCGGGTGGGTAGGTTACAGCGAGGAAAGAACAATTACCACCGTTTGTTCTGCGTTCTTTTCCCGTTAAAGTAGCTTCATCAAACGAATCGTTTGTTGACTCATCGTCGAATTTTTTAACTTCACAGCTTTGATTGTTCATGCCCAAAGTCTTGCAGTTATCCACATTTTCGCCTTCAACATCTACTTCGATTCCACCATACAAAGAGCAGTTTAGTTCGGGTGGCGTGGACGGAGGGGAGGGAGGCGACATACAAAAGAAGTTTTGCAGTGAAGTCCTACCTTGTTTAGCATTCGAACCCGACGACGAGTCTAACGGGTTCTTCTTTACTGCGACCATCATCTTCTTTATGCAACAGTTGGACAGGTAAATTGCTCTTGATTACGTTTGACTCCAGTCGCTGATGCATCGGCCTACGTCCTATGGATTTCAATGGCAGAAGTTACAAATATCTTCAAACGTACATGCCAAGGCAATGGCAACGAACTCCTAAAACATGTAAACTAGAGTATAGAAATAAACACTACAGTTTTGGTTTTGTTCAATTTCCAGTTTCTACCAAACTATTACAACTACATTACATTATTATGTTTCTGGTTATGCGTAATATCGATAAAGTGTACGACACCTATACAATGAAAGCCTTTTCTGGTAAACTGTACTTTGTATAATATAATAAGAACTTTCCGCTGTCCAAATTTTAGAGAATTTTAACCGCACGCAACAATAGAGTGAGATACTAAATAAATGCTCAGTGATTGATACAACGGCAGAAAGCGAAGTAAAAATTCGTTACATAAAAAGCTATAACAACACGTCTTACAAGTGTGTGGGGTGGTTGCACATTTGCCTTTAAATTTCTTATTAAAATGAAACAAAATAATTTTCGGATCCAAATTCAAACGAGGATGTTCATCTCTCTTGCAAAGTCTTTCAATTGGTATTCCATTAGAGCACGTTGTTCATTCGTTAAAGGTTTGTTCAGTAAAGGATCTGGTTTCCAGTCTTTGTCCTTGTAACCTTCTCCATAAATCTATAGAAAACAACGATCATTAGTGACGATAAAAATTATCCATACATTAGACTGATTAGAGGGTAAAAAAACTAATCGAGGGTATAAGTTCGCAAAATTGTTCAAAAATAGAAAGATATGGCCTTAATTCAAATATTTTCTCACAGTTGGTAGCAAATATTAATATATGACTAAGAGAGTTTTAAAAAAAGTCACAAACACTTGATTTTTGAGTGTAATTTAGTTGCAGTTACGTTTGCACATTTACGTTAATCACAATCACGTGTTCGTATCCAGCAGAAACATTTGCTGCCGTTTTGTTAGATTGAAACTGATAGATAGAGCTCAAAGACATGTAGATTGTAGAGTATAATGTTTTTCCCTAATACGATAACACTTTTCATTCCGAAGAAGTGACTGGGCGTGACAAGTTTGGGACATATTCATTTCATTCTTACATGATAATAGGTTCTATTACATGTCATTACGTCACAAAGAGGGCGGGTCTACTTTAGAAAAATGCTTATTGTTGCGTGAAAGCTAAAACAACGACAAGTACCAAGTAAGAAATGCAAGTCTTGCGCAAACGCAGGTTGACCATCCAGGGCATCCGGCAATGGGCGCCATTGCCTAACTTGGTGCAGTTGAGACGAAAGTTTATTTGCTATATTTATCGAGAATGTAAACAGGGGTTGGTGAAGCCGAAGCAGCAACGCGTCGCTTTGGACTGCAGACCAGACTGCAGACCACGTCATAACATCATGTCCGACATACCGTCATCATTGTGGGAACCGTAGTCTGACAACAATGGATGGTCAGCTGGCTATCCAATACCTGCCTTACAATATGATGTATTTTGCTCACTCTCTCAAGAAACCATCTACTCGACACGAAGAAGAAGAAGAAGAAAAAAAGGAGCAAAGTTGAGCGAAAAGTTGATTCAAAATGGGGTACAGGAAAACGTACTGATCTAAAGCGGTATTAACTTTAAGGTGGTGAGTTTAGAACTGAAGAAATTCGATAAATACCCTTGCTAAATTTGCCATTTGCGAAATAGGGTTAACAAATTGCTACTGATTGTAAACATTTGCTAAATAGGGTTAACATCATGTGCATGTGGCTATTCATTGTAACCATTTGATTAATAGGGTTAACATGTTACTACTCATTGTAACCTTTTGCTATTTTACAAATGGCTACTGACTTTAAACGTTTGCTAAATAGAGTTAACAAATTGCTACTGAGTAAAAACCATTTGCTAAATAGGGTTAACATGTGGCTACTCAAGGTAACCTTTTGCTATTTTACGAATGGCTACTGAGTATAACCGTTTGTTAAAAAGGGTTCACAAATGGCTACTGACTTTAAACATTTGCTAAATAGAGTTAACAAATTCCTACTGAGTAAAACCATTTGCTAAATAGGGTTAAAAATGGCTGCTGATTGTAACCATTTGCTAAATAGGGTTAACAAATGTCTACTGAGTGCAACCATTTTATAAATGAGGTTAGGGTTAGTTATAATTAGCACGGGTAGAAACGTAAGTTGTGTAAGTTATCATTCGCAGGGGTACAAATATGCACGAAGTTACTATTGCCAAATGTATCTCGGAACGTACACGGGTATTAAATTGCACGAAGTAAAAATTACCAAATGTATCTCGCAACTTATACGTAGTTAGTAGCCTAGCCTAGCCTTTTAACAAAGCCGGATCTCATCGCTTACCCAAGCTGACTTCGCACGCGTTGCATTTCCACCTGGTTTATGAGATAACGACAACCTAGCACCGACGAAACATTTCCGCTATTTATATTTATTTCTATTTTATGTTAACACCGGCACAAAACGAAGAGAAAGGATATGCCCTGGTAGGAAAAGTCTTGGACAAGTGGATTACATTCTAGCAGTGTAGTGACTAGTGACTGCATTAAAGCACTTTGATAAATAATAATTAAATAAAATCCCATAAACGTTAGTGGTGTGCACATTGAAAGTGCACAATAAAAAAACACTTTTCTCTTTTGTTACACGGCAAGTTTACTTTTAAAAACAAAAATCAAAGAATCATTATACAAATCAAATCAAATAAGAAATCAAAAAATGAATTTTATTTTGCCTACACAAGAACCCCCTTTTAATGCATGAAATAACCTGTAATTGCATCCCATAGGTTGAATTGAATTCTTTTACCTTGTAAAAATTATATGTGGAAGATATCAGATGCAGGATGTTATTTTGTTTGATGACGATAACAAACAACTGCTACCATACATCAATGCATTTATTGTGTTTAGTGTAATAAATTCAAACAAATATGAATGTTTACGGACTCCTATTTTCATTTTGTAATTTCTAAAATACAGCTAGATGGTCTCTTCTTTATTTTTAAATACAACTAAATTTGCTAAGACTTTGTACATACAGTACTAAGTAGTATAGTGTTGCCACCCCAGGAGTCCCCCCACCACGCCACCACCACGCCACCACCACCGCCACCACCATCTTTGTTAAAAAACTATACTTGCTAGCATTAGATATAATCGTTTAGAGGAGGTAAACTTGTTTCGCATTGATAATTAATGAATAATATTGGATATTACTATTCAACAAATCTTACTGTTTTAGTAATAAATTAGTATTTTTACAGTACCAAGAAGATTAAACTTCAACAAAAAACACATCAGAAGGAATAGGAAACGCTGTAAATTTTGTGCGCGGACATTTACGAAGTGAGTACACAATAAACTTTATGGATGAAATATCATTTTCAATATATACTGTATATTAGTTTAAGAGATTTGAAAAAACATATGAGACGCTCACACCGACCGCGTGTAGTACCAAGACCCCAGATTCCACGCCCTAGAACGATTGTGGTGGATGGCGATACAATCCCAGAGGATATTCCTAAAGATTACAGGTAAAAATAAAACATGATTGATATCAAATAACAATTCATGAAAGGAGTTTATTTAATTTTTGAAGGGGTATCTATCAAAGCAATTGGCGAGCAATACGAACTCATTTTCATATCGGTAATACGGTTCAAGAGCGTTACACGTTTCGTATCCCTGACCAAAGCATGATCGATCAAGGTCTCGAATCATTATGGCCATACTTTTGTGAAAATATTTTCCAGAGACAACGACAACCGTTCAAAATCCGTGTCGCATTTGGATTTATTTTACGACATGAAGGAAATGAAGAAGACTTACCAGTAGTATATCGTTACTTTCATCCGGACAATCACTCCGATTATTTGTATTTAGGCCCTGAAACCATCCGCGATCGAACCGAATTCGATCAATTCCTTATCGATATTCAACGGAAGAATATCAGACAATGGTCGGATAGATTAAAATCCGAAAGTGCTTGGGTTGTAGAATCTATCTGTAATGTTGAATTTTACATCAATCCACTTCGGTATATACCGATTGGTATACCAGAAGCATTACCTGAATTTATTATTTCAAATAAAGATCGATTTGTATGAGGCGACAATGAAGAAAATACGTGTGATTTCGTATCTCCCCATCCAGATACATATGATGAAATATAGCCTACAGTAACGCCTACACAAAACAATTTATAGTGATCAACCACTTCATACAGGAAAAAAATTTTAAAACAACTTTAAGTTGTCAACGTTTTATTCCATTATCCAACTTTTAACCTAAGAATAGAGTTTGAGATATAAATTTATACTGAACTATAGCTCGTGTAATTGGGTAATGTGAAGAAGTCTTAAGTACATAGCCCCGAAAAACATAGCTTTAGGCTATTCGCTTTTCAAAGGAATACGATCATCACTAAAAATACATCGATCGACGGGTGAAATAAAACTAAGACCGCGTTTCGTTAGGTATAGAAAAACTACAAAATTTTCTTGCTTTGGTTGAATTATTCAAGCCATTTAAACTTATTCCGCTGATCATATTCATACATACTCGACTTTCTTAAGGAAAGAACGCATGCAAACCGAAAGAAATGATTCCAACACCACAAAATTGGAAAATAAATATGCGGTTAAAAGCAATTATAAACTGTTTTTGATTGATTCTTCCTAAGCCAACTTAACTTATAAGTTATGATTTAACAAAATGCATTAAAATAAGCATATTTCTTCCTAAACACTGTTTGGTACGATGCATTTTATAATCTTTGTGTTATATATGTAACAATTTAAAAGTTAAAACCATAAGGAAAAATTGTAGAACCGACATAAATTAATATGAAATGTGTCACGGTTTATCGTGTTTACACCATAAAATGTTAAAATTTTGTCAAAATTAACAAATTCTATCACCAAAGTACAAAAATGAAACACTTCAATATGTTAAAACTCATTAAAAATAAACATATTTTTCCTAAACACTATTTGGTTATGATACATTTTATAATCGTTGTGTTCTATGTTTAATAATTTAAACGTTAAATCCAAGGAAAAAAGTGTAGAATAGACATAAATCAACATGAAGCGTATTACGGTTTATCGTGTTTACACCATAAAGGCATAAAGTATTAAAATTTTGTCAAATCGATTCCAATTAAATTGATATAAATCTATTTGGATTTAATTTTTTTTTTGTACAATTTTCTTTCAAATTAAGGGTTTAAAGCAGGTAGAAAGTAATTATATGAGTAAGCCATGTGAATAAGTAACCTCAGAAGTAATCAGGGTACCGGTAACCAGCTTCACACCAGTCAAACAGATAACCTATAAAGAAAAATTTAACAAAAGTGATAGTTGTGAACTGTTTTATCACTTTCTTATCAAATTTTCTCTCGATATACACTGTTCTGTGCAAGTGTGCAAGTGACGTCATAGCCATTAACCGTCACCGCCAACCGCCGACTCGAGTTTTTGTTCTATAGCACCACCACACATGAGGCATATATGTTAAACAAATGACGTCATAGTATTTTTTTGCTCCATAGCGCCACTACGCATGAGGCAATGTACAAGAAAAGTGAGAATGACACTCGGCGGTTGGCGGTGGCGGTTAATGGCTATGACGTCACTTGCTTACTCACGGTTGGCGGATGGCGCCGACGGCGGAATGGCGGCGGGACTCCTGGGGTGGGAGCACTATAGTAAAATATCCAAATCAGCGTGTTGTATTAATTATCATTATCACTAAACTTGTTAAAAAAGCACAAGCATACTGGATGTGTACCTCAACGTTACCTCAACGTTACCTAACGTTACGTTACGTTACCTCAACATACCTCAACGTTTCAATTTGATATATTTGTGAGAATAGTTCCAATAGAAATGAATGTCTATTTATTATACTATCATCATGCTGATCGATTGTGAATATAAGTTTTCGTTTCATACTTTTCCTTGAAAGCTTGGAGAGTAGCCAGAGGCAAAATATTTCAGGGTATGACGATCGCGAAACGCATATTGCGCAATGGTGATAAAATAAATGGTTATGGTAGGAATTATAATTTGATAGCAATGTGAATACATGCTTAAAACATGAGAAGAACCTTTGGAAAATTCCAGAAAATACTACAAGGCAAGTTTTCTGACGTATCTGAATAAATTTATCCTCCAGTTTTATAGAATCATTAATTCAAATAAAATAAAATGAATATCTTCTAAAATCATTCACATTGAAATGTAGTTTTTTTTATAAGTGATACAAATAAGTTTGTCAGCTATTACCTGGCTCTAGAGACAATGGTTGACTAAATTATGACTGCAATTCCGTGACTCGCACAAACTATCCGCATGTTTTATATATTGAAAAGCAGTAAAATATAAACAAAATCAAAACTAGCCAGGGGTTCACTAAAAGTACTTATTTTTCAGTCAAAAGATAAAAAAATTGTTCCTCACCCGGCCAAGTATATAGAATGAACCGTACCTCAAACAATAAACTCGCCATATACTCCGCAATTAATACGTCACTCCGTGAAACACAAAATCAATTATGGATCAGCGGGGGAATGGAATAAAGTGGAATGAAGGGGAAAAGGCTTAGGCCCAAACAAATGGAAAGAGTGGAAGCAAAATAACACAGTACAAATAAAAACTGCAAACGAAAAATAAATACTACGATAAAACAATTTGTAAAACAATACAAAACTATACGATACAATTAAAGTGATACCAAATAAAAATACCTATTTCAGTGTAATGAAAACGTTCTTTACGAATCTGAAGATGAGAATCACTAGAAATCGAAGCAATAAACACAACAAGTTTTGTGTTGTGCGTAATCTAAAAAATAATATGAAGCAACTTAAGTCAGAAATTAAGTAACATAACTACTGGAAGCATCAAAATATCGCTGAATCACTGTCAAGAAACTAGAAGAGTATAACTTGCTGTAAAAAATTTTTCATGTTATTCATTTATTGTGTATTATGTATTTACGTGTTCAGAAGCTCATGAATCATATGTCCCATAACATTTGGGAATATGTTATCGCGCTAAATCTTGAGATGGTAAATGCCCTAATGCTATTTCTGTATAACTTGATAGATGCAATTGTAAACTATAAAGTCAAGGTAAGTATACCATAACAGCAATAATAATACATGGGTCATGCATGTGCATCCTTTCTTGTAACAAGTATCTGATAAAATAAAATTTTTTCAAGCACATGACTAAAGTTTTCAAATGATTTTTTTCTATACGAGAAATTTTCTATAGTTTTATGATCACGGATGTGATATAGGAAAAGATACAGTGTCAAATGGTACCTTTATCTCTTCCATATTTTGTGATAATCATAGTTGACATAAAAATGTATCAATTCGAAAACTATGATTGATATTGATATAGGTTATTACTTATTAGGTAACTCTTCAGTTCATAAGTGGATGTTTTATCATCTATAGCTATTTTTGTAAAAAAATATTACTTATGTGAAATGCAGTATACTTGATTATACATGACTTTATAAAACAAACAGTCAAAAGAAATGAAGTGTAGTCAGGGTTAAAAACGTCAGCCATGAAACCATGTAATGCTCTTGGGCAAGATATTAACGACGTTTCTTCCTATTTATTGATTCGAATAGACAGTTTCCATGTCGTGCAATACCATAATAATAATAGTTCAAGAAATCCAATACAGAGGTATTAGTGGAATAACATTGCAACAAATTTTTCGATGAAACGAGCTTCAGCGTTGAGGACTGAAGAAGCATCAGTCCAAAGGTAAATACTTTGATACACAGGGTTATCCAAGGAATTTCAACGTGTGATTTGTGCCATGTTCCATGCTGGATAGTTCGTTTTTTTACATAATAACACATTTGAATTAGAAAACTTTGCTATGTTACATTTGCATTTTGATTCACATGTATAAGAATATTTATTATTATTGACGTCACGTAACAAAAACGAAATTGGGTAGGTATACAAACTACAATAATATGATCATGGAAAAGAAAACGTTTCCCCTGGATAATCCTGTCCATACCAGATCCCATACCAAACCATTTTGTGTAAAGGATATAGACCTTTATAAACACATCAAAATCCTTTCGTATTGCATTTTTTGAGTGAGCTTTGTGTTCTTGATTTTATATACATTAATTTTATAATATATTTTGTATATAGTTAGGAAGAAAATGGAATATTTTTAAAGTAAGTTTTACATGTTTCAGAAGTTGTAATGTTTTCCTTACCAAGTGATTGCGTATATAGGTGTTTTCAAATGTGTGGGTTGTACACAACGTTTTGCTCACGTTATTTACTTTGCGGGTGTCAACTCACTTATTCTTTTGTTACTGATTAAAAACCTTTACTTTATAATGATTTGTTGTCTTCGTATAGTGAAAAGTTTACCTCGAAGTGGTATCAAGGACAATAACAAAAAGCTAACATAATTATTTCATGGTTCAATTTGCATTGTAAAACGGCCTATAGATAAACCGGTTTCTGCTTTGTTGAAATTTATCAATGAGTTTTATTGCTTACAGATTAAGATCAGTGTATATCGAGAGAAAATTTGATAAGAAAGTGATAAAACAGTTCACAACTATCACTTTTGTTAAAGTTTTCTTTATAGGTTATCTGTTTGACTGGTGTGAAGCTGGTTACCGGTACCCTGATTACTTCTGAGGTTACTTATTCACATGGCTTACTCGTATAATTACTTTCTACCTGCTTTAAACCCTTAATTTGAAAGAAAATTGTACAAAAAAAAAATTAAATCCAAATAGATTTATATCAATTTAATTGGAATCGATTTGACAAAATTTTAATACTTTATGGTGTAAACACGATAAACCGTAATACGCTTCATGTTGATTTATGTCTATTCTACACTTTTTTCCTTGGATTTAACGTTTAAATTATTAAACATAGAACACAACGATTATAAAATGTATCATAACCAAATAGTGTTTAGGAAAAATATGTTTATTTTTAATGAGTTTTAACATATTGAAGTGTTTCAATTTTGTACTTTGGTGATAGAATTTGTTAATTTTGACAAAATTTTAACATTTTATGGTGTAAACACGATAAACCGTGACACATTTCATATTAATTTATGTCGGTTCTACAATTTTTCCTTATGGTTTTAACTTTTAAATTGTTACATATATAACACAAAGATTATAAAATGCATCGTACCAAACAGTGTTTAGGAAGAAATATGCTTATTTTAATGCATTTTGTTAAATCATAACTTATAAGTTAAGTTGGCTTAGGAAGAATCAATCAAAAACAGTTTATAATTGCTTTTAACCGCATATTTATTTTCCAATTTTGTGGTGTTGGAATCATTTCTTTCGGTTTGCATGCGTTCTTTCCTTAAGAAAGTCGAGTATGTATGAATATGATCAGCGGAATAAGTTTAAATGGCTTGAATAATTCAACCAAAGCAAGAAAATTTTGTAGTTTTTCTATACCTAACGAAACGCGGTCTTAGTTTTATTTCACCCGTCGATCGATGTATTTTTAGTGATGATCGTATTCCTTTGAAAAGCGAATAGCCTAAAGCTATGTTTTTCGGGGCTATGTACTTAAGACTTCTTCACATTACCCAATTACACGAGCTATAGTTCAGTATAAATTTATATCTCAAACTCTATTCTTAGGTTAAAAGTTGGATAATGGAATAAAACGTTGACAACTTAAAGTTGTTTTAAAATTTTTTTCCTGTATGAAGTGGTTGATCACTATAAATTGTTTTGTGTAGGCGTTACTGTAGGCTATATTTCATCATATGTATCTGGATGGGGAGATACGAAATCACACGTATTTTCTTCATACAAATCGATCTTTATTTGAAATAATAAATTCAGGTAATGCTTCTGGTATACCAATCGGTATATACCGAAGTGGATTGATGTAAAATTCAACATTACAGATAGATTCCACAACCCAAGCACTTTCGGATTTTAATCTATCCGACCATTGTCTGATATTCTTCCGTTGAATATCGATAAGGAATTGATCGAATTCGGTTCGATCGCAGATGGTTTCAGGGCCTAAATACAAATAATCGGAGTGATTGTCCGGATGAAAGTAACGATATACTACTGGTAAGTCTTCTTCATTTCCTTCATGTCGTAAAATAAATCCAAATGCGACACGGATTTTGAACGGTTGTCGTTGTCTCTGGAAAATATTTTCACAAAAGTATGGCCATAATGATTCGAGACCTTGATCGATCATGCTTTGGTCAGGGATACGAAACGTGTAACGCTCTTGAACCGTATTACCGATATGAAAATGAGTTCGTATTGCTCGCCAATTGCTTTGATAGATACCCCTTCAAAAATTAAATAAACTCCTTTCATGAATTGTTATTTGATATCAATCATGTTTTATTTTTACCTGTAATCTTTAGGAATATCCTCTGGGATTGTATCGCCATCCACCACAATCGTTCTAGGGCGTGGAATCTGGGGTCTTGGTACTACACGCGGTCGGTGTGAGCGTCTCATATGTTTTTTCAAATCTCTTAAACTAATATACAGTATATATTGAAAATGATATTTCATCCATAAAGTTTATTGTGTACTCACTTCGTAAATGTCCGCGCACAAAATTTACAGCGTTTCCTATTCCTTCTGATGTGTTTTTTGTTGAAGTTTAATCTTCTTGGTACTGTAAAAATACTAATTTATTACTAAAACAGTAAGATTTGTTGAATAGTAATATCCAATATTATTCATTAATTATCAATGCGAAACAAGTTTACCTCCTCTAAACGATTATATCTAATGCATAGCAAGTATAGTTTTTTAACAAAGATGACTGCTCTAGCTGAATAGTAATATCCAATAATGTTCATTATCGATGTTAAAAAAAAAAAAGTTTGCCTACCCCTACTATAAACATTCACGAGTCAACTGATTACACCATAAGATTATAACATCATAATGTACAAACGTCAATGTTCACATTGTATGTAACAACAAGAGTCACACTTGCTTGCCTGTTTTGCTGCTTTTCCATATAACCTACCTGCTTTGGAAAATATGACATAATGTATATATAGACTACTTATTCACAAACAAACAATCGCTCTGTTCCCTTTTGACCTATGAAAAACACAGCTGTGATTGTATTTGGTATTGATATGTTCGTAAACATAGGAAATCCGTAATCTGGTCACACAAACGCACAGCTGGGTGCTAGTTTTTATATATTCTTCTATTACATCTGGATTCAAATAACATAGGTAATTTATGCTTTGTTTCTAAAGTCTGGCTTATTTCAACCCAAGCTGGAATTCATAACCAGGTCACGTTAGCGTGTGCAAATACGATTAACGCGTTCTTACTCTAGGCTTTTCTCCATATGATTCCAGCTGGCAATGCATACGGTTCATAGTTCTGTATACTTTACGCTGAAACTATGATGTAACTGATTCCCCAGACAGGTTTGGACTTGCCTTCATAATCGGGTCAAAACAAATCACATCTCCGTGCCAGCTATTATTTATTCTTCTCTTACATCTGGAATCGAATGGATTGGTTGTAATACATTCCAATGCTTTGTTTCTAAAGTCTGGCTTATTTCAACCCAAGCTGGAATTCATAACCAGGTCACGTTAGCGAGTACAAATACGATTAACGCATTCTTACTCTAGGCTTTTCTCCATATGATTCCAGGTGGCAATGCATACGGTTCATCGTTCTGTATACTTTACGCTGAAACTATGATGTAACTGATATCGAATATCCACAAACCCAAGATGTTTTTTCTCTTTTGTTACACCCTTTTATCTAGAAACCTAGAACATGTTTACCACACGTTGGCGCTATGGAATGAAAACTATGACGTCACTTTTACACTTGTACTTTTCTAACATCTTTTTTCTTTATGTGTGGAACCAAAATTATGACGTCACTTTTCTTATCTCTTTATACATATGACCTAATTACTTGAACGGACTAATTTTGGAGTGACCTACTTCACAGTTGGAGGCGCATGGTGGCGTGGTGGTGGTGGTGGTGGTGGTGGTGGTTGCGGTGGCGCGGTGGTGGCGTGGTGGGGGGACTCCTGGTGTGGCAACACTATACTACTGTGCTAGTTATAGCGATAATACTTTAATCGATGAAAAGTAGTGAAGCCGTTTTGTTTCAGACAGGGTCATATTTTGTACCAGTTCACATATGGAACAATGCATTTGTGGTTTGTGCTTTACAACACAGCTGCACTGTACCACATGTGAAGTGGATGAAAACAGCCAGACCAATCAGATAGAATAAAATCACCCCAGTTTACCGAAAACAATTCAAAAGTTGCAATTTCGGCAAGTTGTTTGTTTTTCAGCAAATTTGATGTAGCATTGCCATCCAGAAAATAGTGGGCCTAATGGGGGCGGGCAAGGCATAATTAAAACCCTATATCATTAAGTGAAGAGGTTGTGTCCTGCTTAACATGCATGCATTTACCGAATCATGGACATTTGGCGATTCATGCACTTTTGGCGAATCATCTAAACAATTCTATACATTTGCCGATCCATCTTTACTTGGCAATTCATGAAGACGTTATGCGATTCATACGTACTTTTATAGAATCATTTAGTGCTTTTAGGAATGCATGTATTTTGCAAATTAGTTCGCCCAGTTTCAATTCACGAAGACCAATTTCTAATAATTTGGCTATTTTATAATTCATGGTATAAGTTACATGATTCAAAAAACCGACATGTGATTAACAAAACTGCAATCCGATTAAAGAAAAAAATATTTGCCATTAGGCATTGTAACTTGCCAATAACAAGTTTGCTTTGCAGTTGTTTAATCTGACTCAAAATGTCGTGGTTAGATTTAAAAAATCAAGTTTATAAAACTGTGGTGTAATTGTAAATGTTGCGAAACTATTTTGAAAATTGCCATTTGAATCGTGCAACAGTAATCACAGAAAAGACCATTTGAATGCCGGTTGTGGCGTTTGGCTTGTTGTTTCGTGATCTGAATCTATAAAGCTACGTTTGAAAACCTTCCAATCAAATTATGAAAACAATATATAAATTGCAAAGTTCCCATTCAATTTAACACTTTGCTATTTTTGCGGCTTTGGCGTTCCATAGATCCACGCTACATTAACCCGATTAGCCCTGCCAACCGCACCTACTTCCAAAACAGACTGCCCCTTGTGAACTGTTTATGATTACGCCAATTGTATTCATTTTTATGTAGATAGCGCTGCAACAACTTCTCTTTTGTCGGCTAGTTTAGCTGACATATCAAACCGCAAACTCCACTTATCTTCAAAAAGGGCAAACATGTAAATAATGGTTTTTTTATGCTCCAGTTATGTCATTGTATAAAATTACATTCATCATGATTTTTATTTGATGATCAATAGTTGTGAGAAATAAGAATAATGAGAACGATTGTTTGATTTATTGCTTATTGCATCGAGACGGCCTACTTAATGGTTTACGATTAGTTACAAAATGGCGTTAAGTCATTTGTTACAGCTAGCAACAATAACAAATGTTTGTGCGCTTGGTACCAATTCAGTTCATATGACGCCTGTGTTTGGGTTTATCAGTAAACGTATTGTTTTAGCTTTACTATCATTGTTGTCTGTGTTGTCTGAAATCAGGAAATGCGCGTACGAGAAAAATATACTTTAAGAGTAACCGTTACTGGGCGGTAAAGGGCCAAATATATCAACATGAATATGGGGAAATCTACCATCTAGTTTCTTGAATTTCTGCAAGGGGGTATGGCATGTCTATGTATTTTAGATTGTTGACAAGCTATGCATCTTCGAACCCAATCTCTACAATCCAAAAGAAGTTTAGGCCATACGTACCGTTTTGACATCAATTTTTGCGTTGCTTTGATACCACCATGAGAAAGTCCGTGTATTTTATCGAAAATTTGTCGACGAAACCACTGTGGCACAAGAGATCTTGGTTGACCTTTACTGACGTCACACAAGATGGAAATGTTTTGATTAGTTATGTTTATCTGGCGAAGCTGTAGTGACGTGTCGCCTGAAATAAATTCTGTAATGTGTGGTCTGTAAATTGAAATCTGTCGAAAAAGACATCTGCATCAGAAATGATAATGTCGGGTCTGTAAATTGTTCAGTCGCCATTCGCTTAAAACCAAGCGTTGGAGAATCTTCGACAATCCCAGCAACAATTTATTTTCAACCAACAATATTGAATGTCAGGTTATTCGTTAAGTTTGTCATCTGAAACAGGGGAGGGATCTTGAGCTGGATTATTCGTGGGCGAACGTGACAAGAGATCTGCAGTTATGTTCTGATCTCCAGGTATGTATCGATAAACTTCTCTTGTTTCATCTACTTTCTTACTTCTTCGGTGTGGGATTTTATAATCTAAGGGAGCGTTGGGGGGAGGATCACATCATTTAGGAGGAATGTTCCCACTTGTGCACCACTCAGCGCACTCGTTTCCATGTCTCGTCGCGTTCTACCCGATTCTTTGTGGATTGAAGTTCGATTCCTATCACCAGAGATCATTACAATGTCACCTCACATGGAATACAAAGATGCGCAATCTAGAAAAGCAAATATTATGACGTAATAAAGCTACCTTGCATCGCTGCTTCGTTGCCGCGATATTGATGCGTTTCCCCCGTTAGATTGGTACGAAGAACTCCTGACGTCATTTCCGTTGGGCAAGGTCGTCTGAATAAAGAGATAACAATCACATACCGATCACGTCGAGATGTATGAAATGAGAGATCACGAGTAGGTCGACATGATCACATGAGCTTATAACGATGAGACCCAACACTACACTAAATTAATGACGCAGATGTTCACCAGGATGACGTAATCCTTCTTGGACAACTTCGCGCCGCAATATCTCTTGTGGCGGCCGGACGACGCACAAGCACACACAGAGAACGACAAAAGCGACCAATAGAAAAACGATCCCAGTCCTGAGCTGTCACGTAGTCGTGCCTGACACGTCATGCAACGTAACCGGAGCAATAGTGACATTGTATGACGTGTCATTTACAGCGGGTACCACTTCATCATTTTCAAAGGAAGGGAGTGTGGCACCATTAAAGGGCGCTGCACGTAAAAAAGTTAATTTTCACTTTTCAATTTCTGCGTGCGATGATTGATTAAATTATAATTGACGTAACGAACCTCCCAGGTCTGTGGCGTGGAGTTTGCACTCCTCCATCCCGGCTGCATTCCTTTCCAACACGTCCTGAAGCATAATTAGCACAAATCTAAAATATTAGCTCAATCGGACCAGTGGTTTTAGAGATATAGGCCTTCGAATTTTCGAATTTTTGCAAAAACGGACGCGGCCGCCAAATTTTCGGCCCTTATATTTTGGTAACCGGTAGACCAATTTTGATGAAACTGGTGTCATTGGAAAGGTAACTTCACAAGGAATCCAAATCTGTCATTTTCTTTTCCTGATAAGAGCAAGTTAAATGCGTGTGACCTTTTGACCTATTGTTTGACCTTGAATTTGACCTTGTGGATCACGTGACCTTGAAATTAAATTAAGTGCAAATTATACCCCAAGAGCCAAGATGTTACCTACAACATATAAAAAATCCTGAGATGTAATACTTTTGGTTTAATAATAAAATACATTTTAGTGGGCATGCCCGACCATAAAATGACCATTTTGAGCCTTCTAAAATCTAAATCTTAATGCATTAATGTTGCTGCTATCCATCCATCTGCTGCTGCTACTAATTCTATGGATATGGCAGTTTTGTGTCGGATAGCGGGGATTCCGGTTGTCCGGGGTACGGATTAACGAGGTCCCACTGTATACGGTCTTTGAAATATTACTGGTAACCAACTATGAAATTTTAATGCAGCCGAAATTCGCTAAACGCACAATCACACTGCAATGGTTAATAAGCTACATACATTGGCAAATTTGGAATAGAAATAAAAATATAAAAATTTTCCAAGGAAAGTAAGTCTGGGTGCAAACAACCTCAACCCAGAGATTATGTTTATGTAATTGACCCTACCCCAAACTCAAAATGGCATCAAACTTGTTTTACCTCAACACCAAAACACAAACAAGGCAAACCTACCTTAAAGGCTTGAACATATTTGTTGTGATTGTTAGCATAGATGTCGTATTTCTTTGTGAAAAGTGAATAAAGTATTCGTAGCACTTGTGTGCGTTGACATTTCCGGATTATTAAAAAAACGCCTTTACCATTTGAGGAAAGAAATTTGGGTAATGAAGTTTGTAAAAAATCTTGGCCTGCTGCACTTACGTGGGAAAACTTTTAAGTCCCTTCGTCCTTTTACAACCTTGCATTTAGTAAAAAACTCATGAAATTATGGCATTGCAGGGATAAGAAAGGCTTTAAACAGTGACGAAATGTCACCATCTAAATATTAATGTGGTGCTTATCGCGGTAACAGCAACTATTAAGCCGGTAACTCCGACTGTGTCAAGTGCATAGATATCCTATAAAACACTAGGGGTGGGATGCACCAAACCCGATCAAGTACAGATTAATTTTGATCCGCGATTAACTACTGTTGATCTTTACTAACGGTATGCACCAGCGACGATCAGAGATAATCCAGGATTAAAATAAGGCATTTAATCCTTGAATTTAATCCTACTGACGAGGAGGTTTAAGTCTAGATCAATGTGAATAATTGATGAAAAGCAAGTTTATGGAAGTATTGGAGAGTGCTATAGGTTGTGTATTGGAAGTGCTACTAGCCTTTGAGCCAATATTATATGCAATGGCAGTAACACAGTACTACAGAAGGGTAGGCCTATCAACCGTTGAACTTATATGGCAGGTAGCAGAGGCTTGCGTTGCTTTATTTCATTATATTATTAATTGCAACCTACATAGCAGAGAGATTAAGCGTTATCTAGATTTTTTATGGAATACAAATAAAACTATGAGACCAAGCATCGGTTAACCTTTGTTAACATATATTAGTTACCTTACCTTATGTTACCTTGTTTATTGTGTCATTTTCTGTCAGATTTAGCAATAAAACGTTGCAAATATTATAACGGATTGTATTGAATTTATTGAGCATTTTATTGAGACACCACCGAGAAGAAACATAAAAGACAGACTAAACCGATTTGAAAATTTTACAGAAGAGCAATTTCGCGAACGTTTTCGCTTTAGAAAGGATTCAGTTCTTCAACTTTTGGGGATGATTTCCTCTGATTTAGAGCATGGCACAAATCGTAATCACTGCATACCACCAATTCTTCAACTTGTCACTACTTTACGGTTTTATGCCGCTGGACATTTTCAGCGGACAGATGGTGACTTAATCGGCATTGACCAATCCAGTGCTTGCCGGGTTATTCATAGAGTAACACGGGCAATTGCCACCAGACACGAGCAGTTCATAAGATTTCCAAGCAATCAGGATTTGAACAACGTGAAGTTTCATTTTAAAAATATTGCTCAGTTTCCAGGTGTGCTAGGAGCAATTGACTGCAGTCATATTCCCATTAAAAGGCCAAGTGGATACAATGGAGATCTTTATCGCAACCGCAAAGGTTATTTCTCGATCAATGTTCAAGCAGTCACCGCACCGCGTATAACCGCAGCTCTTTTCTTAGTGCGAGCTTTATCATTTTTCCAGAGCAATTGCAGTTGTTCAACTGATCGGAAACAATAACTTGATGCTGAATTGAATTCTGCACAGAGTTCCTTCCAAGCAGTGGACTTGGATTCCTAAGATTTACTATCAGTTTTTTTTTGCGTTCAATTACACTAATGTAATTAGGCTTATTCATTAAGTCAATAAAAATGTTTTTTTCCGTAACTGTAAATTTTACTCTCCTTCCCATGATGAAAATTACACCACCTGAACCGCACAAAACTTTTCAAAATTAAGTCTAGGTTTATACACAAACATATTATAAATTCAGCAACACAATGTATAGAATTGTAGAACCATTCAGAACTTTCTTCCGTTCAAATTTACCTGTACGTGTACAATTTAAACAGTCTATCGGCAGCCTAGCCTAGTTACAATTTTAAAATATTACGAACTTTATGGTAGCCTATCTATAATACCAAAGCCTGAGCTTGCCTGATATATCCCTGATAGCCTAGGCCCTAGGGCAACATCTGGGTTAGGATCTCATAAATAAATAGACACCCAGGCTAATGATGCCTAATGCCAATCAACAAACTAATGATGTTCATTGCTTATAAATCTGTCAGTAAGTTCTTGGCCTATCTGTCTCTGTATTAACTTATGCTTTGATTGCTGTCTTCATTAATGGGATGTCATGCAGTCTGCATATAATCTCGGTTCCAAATCATTAGGCTTTTAACGTTGATCAAGATCATGCGTCGATCACATGATCTTGAACAGATCGGACTTGGTGCATGACAATTAAGGATCCACTTAAAACCTGGATCATATGATCTTGGTTTAATCCTTAATCCTTGATCAAGTTGATCTGTTGTGGTGCATCCCACCCTAGATCGCTCAACTCGCCTTTGGAATTGAAGCCAAAGTGAAACTTTGCGAATCCGCCATTAAGGGACCCAGTCAGTCAGTCGCAACAGAGGTGCTGAATTGTGGTGGAGTTGTATCGACAATTGTCTTATTTCCAGTACGGTATATTTGTAAAAATAGCCTAGTTCTAACGTTATACAGAACTTATACGGGCTAGGACTCTTTATACATCGTAGGATACGCCGATGCCGTATGTAGCCTGGACTACCGTATACTTTGAAAATTCATAGCTTTAGCACGATATTATTTTAGAGAAAGGCATTTGCTAAACATTTGCTAAACAGGTTTACAAATGGCGACTGACCGAATACCTGGGCGATACCAATACCAATACCAATACCCATTTGCTAAATAAAGTTAAAATATAAGCTAAAATATTAACTGAATATTGACTGATTGTAATATATTTTAAAAAATAAGCTAAAATTCTAACTGAATATTGACTGATTGTAGCCATTTGCTAAAATGGCGACTGAGTGTGCCCATTTGCTAACTAAGGTTAAAAATCTAGCTAAAACATTAAATATGAATTGCATTTCAAAAATTTTCGAAAATAACAGAAATATTAGCAAGTTTAACTTTTAAATGGATTCATACATATGGAAAGTTCCCATTTGATAAAAAAACGGTAAAAATTAAGCTTAAATATTAAATATGAACCTTTTAATGATGCCAAAGTGATGATTTGGGCGGTTAAATGAAATGTTGTCAGCCGGATGAAGTTGTTTAACCCTAGAATGTATAACAGGGGTCAAAATGACCCAAACGGTGCTATTCATCATAACTGCTTAACACATATTGCGAAATACCTTCTGGATTTTCTTGAATTTGTTAGCCTTTTATACTTATACATGATGAGAAAACGGTTGTTCTGTAAAATTTTACCTTTGACAAGAAAAATGCATGTTTCATTAAATACCCCTAGAATGCATAACAGGGGTCATTTTGACCCGCAGCATGCATCACGATATAAGCATTGACGAAGAAGACCCCAAAAAGAGGCCTGAGATCATCAGGTTTTATAACAAGACAAAGATTGGTTTTGACTTGGTTGACCAAATGGTTCAAACATATACTTGCAAACGACAAACCCGCCGATGGCCTCTAGTCCTCTTTTACAATCTGCTCGACATCGCAGCTCTAAATGCATATACCATATTCAGACAAGTATATCCTGATTATCAGAGTGGACAAGGTTCAAAGCGACGAGGTTTCATAACAGATCTTGCTAACTGCCTCATTTTGCCCCACATGATGACAAGACAGAAAATTCCTCAACTCCACAGAGCCGCAAGAGAGGCTATGGTGAGATGCGGCTTAGCTTTTCCAAGTACATCCCTGCAAACAGGAAACACGTTGCAGAAGTGGAAACAGTGTTCTCAATTGCGACGTCTGGTGATGACCACTTAAGAAATTTAGCACGAATTCGTTTATTAACTGGTGGAGTAAGATTCTCTTGACCTACTGCACTCATTAATTCGCGCATTAAATCTTTGGAAGATAGAACATGAAGTGTCAGATCAGCCAACAAAAACTCTAAATGATCCACAGTCCTCACGTTTATCAAAGTTTTTCAAGATTTCATCGATTATTATGTCGTAACAGGTATGAGCCTACGCAGTAGGTAAACAAAGTAGCCCGAGATCTGTCGCCGGAATTGCCTCTACCGCTAACAAGTGACGATTAGTTTTTGAAATGATTTGATAGAGGGAAAGTTTATGTTCAAGGTGGGAAATCCACGCTTCGGGATTGAATTTACATGATTTACATGAAATACAAAATATTTACAAGAATTAATCCTATTTACACATACTATCTCGATAAACATTGACATTTAATCGCTATAAAATACACATAGTTCGTTGCCATATCTCACACAATACTGCACCACAAAGCCTATGCATATAAAGGAATACACTTCAATGCTTTTTTTTCACTAATACATAAACATTTTAACGCAACTAAAGGATATAGGTTCTTTTAGATTTTAGAATATTAAACAGCAATTAACATAATTATTCATCCAATATGTTTCTTAACGGTCTGTTTGAAAAGCGTTTTTTATTCGTCATTTTGTACAAGACGTACTTTGTTGTTGTTCCATAACAGTGGTTGCGATTTACCACGGCAAACGAATGAAAACCGCCGACATTGGCTGTTATTATTTTGCAGGCAGGCTAAAACAGCTTCTGTTGCGTTCTTTAGCAGTTTTCTTCTGTTGCGTTCTTTAGCAAGAAACCATCTACTCGACACGAAGAAGAAGACGAAAGAAAGGAGCAAAGTTGAGCGAAAAGTTGATTCATAATGGGGTACAGGAAAACGTACTGATCTAAAACGTTATCAACTTTAAGGTGGTGAGTTTAGAACTGAAGAAATTCGATAAATACCCTTGCTAAATTTGCCGTTTGCGAAATAGGGTTAACAAATTGCTACTGATTGTAAACATTTGCTAAATAGGGTTAACATCATGCGCATGTGGCTACTCATTGTAACCATTTGCTAAATAGGGTTAACATGTTACTACTCATGATAACCTTTAGCTATTTTACAAATGGCTACTGACTTTAAATGTTTGCTAAATAGGGTTAACAAATAGCTACTGCCTTTAACTTTTCAAATATCAAACGGCATTTAAAATGTTATCCATAACCTACCTACCTATCCCGACCTTATCAATGCCAAGTTTGTCTCATGCATAACATGCGTTTGTGGCATATTAGCCTGTGACTGTGTTGACTGACGTTTTACCAAATGCCTTTTGTAAAATTGGGTGAAAAGTTAAACAAAGCTTTCGAGTTGTGTCAGTTGTATTAGGCTTTGCATCATTCCATTTCTAGGGCACCTTTCTTAGTTTCTTTAGTTCTAAACTCACCATGGTATGATTGATAACGTTTTTGATCGTTAGATCTATAACCCACGGTGAATTAACTTTACGCCCTATTTTTCAAATTTATTTTCTAAAATTTATGGTTTTATCAAACCTAGTAACCTATTTCTAGACATTGGTTTATTGGTCGTCATTTTTTCCCCGCAGTTTATTGTCAAATAGGACCTGGCATCTATTTTTACCACAAGACGCGCGAAAACGATCGGTCGCGTGTTTGGTGGGAAAATTCGACAGAAATCTGGAAACGCGCGAAGGGGAAACCTTTGCGGACCCATAATGCAGCCGTTGCCGATTCGGATGTCTCCATTGATTCTGTATCTTCGCTTCCATTCCGGAAACAGTATAAAGGTAACTATTGACTTGTTACTTTCCAACTGCACTGAGGTCGTGAGGTCGTCACACGTCGCCAACTCCATTGTGCGGCATCACGCATGACAGACCACAAAGAAGTCACAAAGAAGACGTGAATTATGCAGTTATATTGACCGGGGAATCGCGGCGCATCGCACTGTATTTGAACTCTTACGTAATATCGCGCATCCTGGTTCTCGCGCCTCAATCAAGCTCATTGAGGAACGTTTTCTTCACAATACAGCAAGTCGAGTTGTATCAGTTGTATAAGGCTTTGCATCATTAACTTTCTAGGGCGCATATCTTTGTTTTTTCAGTTCTAAACTCCCCATGGTATAATTTATAACGTTTTCCATCAAAGCGTCTTCTAGTATCCCACAGACAATTAACATCACGCTCCATTTCGCTCATTTCTTTTGTATTTGCCAATATTAGGTCATTTTTTTCTAATTTCGTGTAGGGTATTGTCAAATGGGAACTGACTATATAAAGCATCCCTTTTTGCTGGAAGACTGAAAGAACATTTACATGTACTGCTGTTCAGTTTGCCAGACAGCTTAAGGGACACACTTGGCTTGGACCAAAGGTTTTACAGTTTTTTAACTATTTTCAGGTTAGCCATAGTCGTTGATCACATAGAGCTCAAAAACAGTTTGAGTACAGTATAATGTTTCCCAAATCGCTTAAAAGTGGCCAAAGAAAATGTATAAATTAATTTGTACAGGTGATATCAGTAAACAAATTAACGACATTGAATATGAACCAAATGACCGACATCGAGATGGTTGACTTTGTGTCATCAGGTATTGTACACTAGCTTGTGCAAATGAGTGCGCACTTATGTAACCAGTTACGTGAATGAAATAATTTGCTATTCTTTTCTAGGGGAAGAGAATTGTGCGGGAAAGAACCGCAAAATAGAGGACCAAAAGAAGTCTGACCTCCGTTTGAGGAAACATCGTGTTGGTTGCATTTATCGATAAAATAATAAAGACAATGTCAATTTTACTGGCAAAAATAAAACTTACCGGTTTAATTCTTTTTCTGCAGGAGGAACAAGAAGGTGATGAAAATAAAAAGGAACAAAATTACGACGATGATAGCGTCGTGGGTACGGGGAATGGACCAGCCGGATCAAAACAAACCACATTGGAATCTTCTTAAGTAAGACGGCTTCCGACACACGTTTTTATTTTGATAGTCTTCAAGTTGTTACCACTAATTCTTACGAGTATCTCCGCGAAAATTGATTCCATAGGTTTAGACTTGGTAACTTGACCTGAAGTAATTTGTTATATAGATCTCAGCGGGTAAAATAAAATACCTCAATTTCAATCAAACAAAACGGCAGAAAATTTTCTGCTGGATACGAACACGTAATTGTGATTAACGTAACCAAATGTATCTCGCAAGTTATACGGGTGACCAATTGCACGAAGTAAAAATTACCAAATGTATCTCGCAATGTACACGGGTATCAAATTGCACGAAGTAACTATTACCAAATGTATCTCACAGCGTATACGGGTATCAAATTGCACGAAGTAAGTATTACCAAATGTATCTCGCAACTTATACGGGTAACAAATTGCACGAAGTAACAATTACCAAATGTATCGCGCAGCGTATACGGCTATCAAATTGTACAAAGTAAATATTACCAAATGTATCTTGCAACTTGCACGGGTATCAATTTGCAAGAAATAAATGTTACCAAATGTATCTCGCAATGTACACGGGTATCAAATTGCAACAAAAAATCTTCGTCGGACATAGGTTGGCGCGCTAACTATAATCTTACACGATTCGACGTTGGGCCTGCCAAAAATCACTAACACACAGCGTTTTTACGCGTTTGAGAAAAGGCTTAATTTTCTCAAATTTGAAAAAGCAAACACAATATTTTACTGCAATAAAACGCTTTCACCACTTGACGCAGATGAGTCGAAATTCAAAAAATAGACTAGTCTGGCTTCATCTTGCGGTTCAGTCACTCAGTAGCAATTTGTTAACTCAATATAGCAAATGGTTAAAGTCAGTAGCCATTTGTTAACCCTATTTAGCAAGCGTTTAAAGTCTGTAACCATTTGTAAAATAGCTAAAGGTTACCATGAGTAGTAACATGTTCACCCTATTTAGCAAATGTTTACAATCAGTAGCAATTTGTTAACCCTATTTAGCAAGTGGCAAATTTAGCAAGGGTATTTATCGAATTCCTTCAGTTCTAAACTCACCACCTTAAAGTTGATAACGTTTTAGATCAGTACGTTTTCCTGTACCCAATTATGAATCAACTTTTCGTTCAAGTTTGCTTCTTTCTTTCTTCTTCTTCTTCGTGTGGAGTCGATGGTTTCTTGAGAGAGTGAGCAAAATACATCATATTGTAGGGCAGGTGTTGGATAGCCAGCTGAACAGGTTTTCATCCATTGTTGTCAGACTACGGTTCCCACAATGATAGCGGTATGTCGGACAAGATGTTATGACGAGGTCTGCAGTCTGGTCTGCAGTCCAAAGCGACGCGTTGCGGCTTCGGCTTCACCAACCCCTGTTTACATTCGAGATAAAATTTGCAAATAAACTTTCGTCTCAACTGCACCGAGTTAGGCAATGGGGCCCATTGCCCGATGCCCTGGATGGTCAACCTGCGTTTGCGCAAGACTTGCATTTCTTACTTGGTACTTGTCGTTGTTTTAGCTTTTACGCAACACTAAGCATTTTTCAAAAGTAAACCCGACCTCTATGTCAGGTAATGACATTTAATAGAACCTATTATCATGTAAGAAACAAATGAATATGTCCGAAACTTGTCACGCCCAGTCACTTCGTCGGAATGAAAAGTGTTATCGTATTAGGGAAAAACATTATACTCTACATGTCTTTGAGTTCTATCTATCAATTTCAATCAAACAAAACGGCAGCAAATGTTTCTGCTGGATACGAACACGTGATTGTGATTAACGTAATTGTGCGAACGTAACTGCAACTAAATTACACCCAAAAATCCAGTGTTTGTGACTTTTCTTAAAACTCTCTTAGTCATATATTAATATTTTCTACAACCTCGCTGTGGGAAAATATTTGAAATAAGGCCAATTCTTTCTATTTTCCAACAATTTTGGGAACGTTTGGGTGAGAACAAAGCTTTTTTGCTGCATAAGTTTTGAATAGCTCTATCTTTTCCGTTCACAGCTAATGACTTGATAGATGAAATGATGATATGTGATGTTCATCATTGATCAAAGTATTGCTTAATAAGAAAATAAATGTTGGCTACAAATCCCATTCTACAACCCCGTCTAGTTTGTTCGAAACTTTGCCGTTAAATTTGCGCGAATTCTCGCTCAATTCAAAAAGACTAGCAAATGGTATCTGGAAGTACGGTAGTCAAATGTTATTCTGTAATTCTGTTAACTCTGTGTGGATAATTGGTAATTGGAAATAGCAAAGGTTACCACGGGTAGCCAAATACTAATCCTATTTAGCAAAGTGCTACACTCAGTAGCCATCTGTTAACTCTATGTAGCAAATGGTAACTGAAATTATGGCAAATATAAACCCTAAATAGCAAGATATTACATATGGTAGCCAAATGGCAATCCTTTCATTGCAGCCGCAACAACTACACTTTGTACTGGTTTTCACATCTTTACCTTTAAAAATAATTATGATTTCGTGAAAAGTTTAACTCTCCGGGTTAATTGCCAATGGTAATGTATGTCCGGAGTGATTTAGTCTTTCAAGTCATGATATGATGTTGTGATGTTCATCATTGATCAAATGTATTGCTGAATATAACGGAGACCCAGGTTCACTAATTACGTAATAATGCCGAGTTCGAAAAGACCGATAATTAATTTATCGAAATCCGTAAAAACGAAATACGTTGACAGAGTTTGTCTTGTAACTGCTTTATGGTTTTGGAAGGCGTTTTGCGTTATGGAAGGTATTAATCTGGCAACTTGAAACTTATGGAGTAATTTCACCAACCTAATTCGCGCAATTAACTGGCCGATAACGTCGGGTTCAGTTCGACTCATAAAACGTATGGCGCGCGCAGTGACGGCAACAACAAACAGTTGCTGTACCTGAGGGTTGTCACATAAGAGCCAATGCTGGCGGGCCCGGGGAAAAATAAAACATTTCCATGGTGAATAACGAAGGAATGAGTTAAGGGTGACCTAAATTATACATCACATTAAGGCGTGTTGTGTAACGTAGCTGTTAAAATGTTTGATTCTTTTTAGATTGTTATACTTTTTTTAGTGTATGAAGGGGGTGTAGTACGATTTTCAGTAGTTTTAAAACGGCAACTCGGCGATTGTTACGAAGGTCACATCCAAGACGTCACTATAGAAAAAGTATCAATGGTTCCGGTCCGGTGCGCATTTGACCTTAATCTGTGGAGGTTTGCTGTTGTTATGGCGTGTGCGGAGTGTAGGTTCAGGCTAAGGTTAACGTTTTGTGTTGGTTCAAAGTTAAGGCTTTTTGGCTGATTTTTTGGAGAAATGTAAGGAAAAAAGTTGTTAAAAAGTTGAAACATTTGGTGCGAGAATTCCAGATACGAGAATTTTCTCAAAATACCGCATTAAGTCCTTTTGACCTACATCTCGGCGGATACAAAAACTCAGCAAGGTGACCGGGCTTGTTTAGAAGCAAATTCAAATTGAAAAATTGTACTTTGCATTGTTTTAGATAGGGCTTCAGATGGACCTACAGACCCTTAAAGCCCTTAAACGTGGGTCTCCGATATTTTGCCTATTACAGCACCTTTGTTTGTGCACTTTTTGTCATCATTACGATGCCACAGGTATATAGACACTTAAACCATCTAAATTTAAATGAATTTGAACAACAGCAAATTTTCTTTTTATAACAGCAGGGAGATGATAAAACTGACCCAGCAACAGAACAAAATGACCGGTTCATGAATAAGGATTATGGACAAGCGCAGTCGGAAATAACAAAATCGGGATCTTCTAATACTGGATTAAATAAGAAGAAAAAGTGTCCGTAAGTTCTACTATAATTTCGAACAGCTTTCAAGTATGAATTGAAGATAATTTAAAATACCTTCAGCTTTTCAATGCTGTTTTTGATTTCTATGTGTAAAAGAAAACAAAAGCCAAACATGTCCGAGAATAATGACATAATGGTGTTAGTAATTGTTCTAGATACTGTGGTGTCATGAATGCGAACATATCGCGCCACTGCAAAGTCGTGAACGATAAAAAAATTAATGGGAAATGTGATTTCAAGTGCGAACTTTGCAAAAAGTTCCTGACTTCTTGGAATGGCCTCGTGAGACACCTACGCGGCAAGCTTCACGCTGATCAACCCAAGGCAATGGAGATGGCTGATTCTATGGACCGCCACCGAAAAAACTTCCCAATCGTAAGTTTTGGTAAATACACACAGTATAAACTGACTGTGCAGTAGAAAAAACTCATGCATTATTAGAGATCGCAGCGTTAGAAATTAAAAAAAACGGTTTAGAAACATATTGGATGAATAATTATATTAACTGCTGTTTAATATTCTAAAATCTAAAAGAATCTATATTCTTTAGATGCGTTAAAATGTTTATGTATTAGTGTAAAAAAAGCAATGAAGTGTATTCCTTTATATGCATAGGCTTTGTGGTGCAGTATTGTTTGAGATATGGCAACGAACTATATGTATTTTATAGCGATTACATGACATTGTTTATCGAGGCAGTATGTGTAAATAGGATGTAATCATAACAGCGTGGATTTAATTCGATCACGCTGTTTCGCATTTTCAGGAAGTCCGACTCGAACGTAACGACCTTTCAGTTACTGGCGCAAGTCTTTCAATTGGCCTTTGTTGTACCTGGTCACCGAGTAAGAAACTTTTTGGCATAACCTAGATCATCTGATTAGAAACAAGTAATTCCTTTTTTATCTTCGTCCACATCTATCTCATGACTTAACACAATTTTAGGTAACGAGGGTCAGCAAGATACTGCCAGAAGGTTATAGATGTGTGTTAAGTTAAAGTTGACATGATAAGGCTTTAGAATTTAGGTAGTAGGCCTATAGTCATATAGTTCGTAGATTAAATAAATCTTTCAGGGAGCTTTTGAATTCTTCTTCGAAGACGTCACCTCATCAATGGAAGCACGTATTCACGAATTGCAGAATGAGAGGAAACGCAGGATTTGCCTCGGTCTACCACAAGGTTGTGATTTCAAAACGTTGGAGTCCATTAACCTGGAGACATATAAAGAGAAACATTTGCAGGTTAGGACGTTCTGGTAATTTTGATTAATTTTGACATAAAACTTTCTTTGTACATACTACAGATACAATCTACTATATAATATACTCATAGAATGTATATGTACAAAGTCTTAGCAAATTTAGTTGTATTTAAAAATAAAAAAGAGACCATCTAGCTGTATTTTAGAAATTACAAAATGAAAATAAGAGTCCGTCAACATTCATATTTGTTTGAATTTATTACACTAACCACATTAAATGCATTAATGTACTGTATGGTACCAGTTGTTTGTTATCGTCATCAAACAAAATAACATCCGGTATCTGATATCTTACACATATAATTTTTACAGGGTAAAAGAATTCAATTCAATAGAAATAAAATAAAATAGACATATAATAGAATAAAATAGAAATAAATATAAATAGCGGAAATGTTTCGTCGGAGCTAGGTTGGCGTTATTTCATAAACCAGATGGAAATGCAAGGCGTGCGAAGTCAGATTAGATAAGCGATGAGATCCCGCTTTGTTAAAAGGCTAAGCTAGGCTACTAACTACAATTTGATGGCACATTTTCCAGAAATAGTTTTGCTGGCTTTCCTGTATTTAACGATGTTCAAATATTTGCTTATTTATTTTATTTGCAAAACTGGTAGGACAGTGAATGTTTTCGTGCAATAATGAAGTGTACGTATTTTTCTGATAGAATGGAAGAATGGATGGACAATGAAGGAATTGAAGGCAAGCGACTAGGTGCACCTTCAGGTTTTGCAGCCTTACTTTTATAGCTAACTTATCTGCATGTAGGTTAATGGTAGTTTTGTTAAACTTTTGTATAATATGTTTGTTGCATAATGTTTTTCACATGAATTAATGAAATTGAAGCAGTTAACGTGAAATAATCCATTCTTCGAATGTAAAAAATTAGCATGTCATTTTTCAGAAAACCGATTTTAAGCCGTAAAATGTTGGCTAAATGTTGTCACTTCTTTACTACATAATACTGTAGATACCGCAATTCATTTTCCATCTTAATATACAGTGTCTAGAATAGACTAAGGTTAAGCAATATATTATAATATATATTATTATACAATATAATTAAATTATTTTCTCGATTATTTAGAAGAGTTTGACTTCTGGAAAGTAACTTTTTTCATTACAGAAGTTGTTTGAGATTAGGATTTTTTTTAATATCACTGATTAAGATTATTACGTATGATTTTAGATGTTTGGTGATACTACCTCTTATGTTATATTGGCCTACCATATTTTCATCGCCTAAAAAAAGGCCAATTTCGCCAGCTAGTACAATGCAAATAGAGTTTTACGTTTAAAGAATTTATCACATGTTTTTGGATAACTATACGCATATGCACAAGTAATGCATTCAGTTTAAAAATCATTACATTCTTTTCTGAAACAAGGATACTTTTGCCACAGTTCATCAGAAAACACAATATATTTCTTTGGCGTTATTGCTTAGCTTTATTTTGCTTTTATGGTTGTCTAAATCAAAACAATGATAACAAAAATGGTTAGACCTCAATCTGTCGCCGAAATGTCACTTGACTTAGGCATCCTGCCAAAAAGTCGGGATCACGTAAATTGACCGTGAACAAAATCACTGGCGACAATTGGTCGTGGTCAACTGGCTATCAAACGCTACGCATTTTATTTTTTACGCATATTAACATTGTTGTTTATTCATATTATATGATTAAAATAATAATATGAATTAAGGTCAGTTGGTTTTAGGTAAATTTACGTCACGGTCAGTTGTGATGGACAGTTGTCCTCGCGTTTGTTTAGTCTATTCGCGGTAAATTTCCCACGGTTAATTGTCGTTTAACCCTAAAAGTCACATAAAAATATAATTGTGTTGTAAATATAAGCAGGAAAGCAAAAAATGTAAAAAAGAGGACATTTTAACATTTTCAGTAGCCTATAGGCCTACTTTGAGCACAATTCATTTTTCTTTAGAAAATAGGATATATGGTAGCCCTAAGTAACACGAATGGTAGGCTAGGTGTGCCACAAGGCATTTTGCGTTAGAAGCAATATTGAACACTCATATGAGAACTCACACTGGTGAGTGAACTTATCGAAATTTATCCAAATTGGCAGTTTGCAAACTACAGGAAACCTTTTTGATTTTCGTTTTTATATGTGACAGTCACTGCTTTTTTTACTCTGTAATTAATTTTGCAAACAATTATTGATATTGATTATTTTTATTAAAACAGTTACCCATTATATGAGTTTACTCCTATCAATAAAACCTTCAAATATTTTAAGTTCTTTTCAGAAAATAGGTTATAAGTTTGTATAATAATAAGTAATAACGCAATGGATCGTCAAGTGGTTGGAATGCAAGTTGACGTTTTGTTAAAATCAATCAGTGATGGGATTTCACAAGACTTTTTCAACAAAGAAGGACAAGAAAAGAAATTTTCCTGCAAATTTTGTGATAAATCATTCAAATGCAAAAGCAACTTGAAACAACATTTAAGAACTCACACAGGTGAGCGACCTTATCAATGCGATGTGTGCGACAAGTCATTTACCCAAAGCGGCAGTTTGAAAGGTCATGTAATAACTCATACTGGAGAGCGTAATTATCACTGCAAGTTTTGTGAAAAGTTATTTACTCAAAGCCAACATTTAAAAACTCATATGAGAATGCACACTGGTGAACGACCATATCAATGCCAGGTGTGCCTCAAGACATTTACCGCAAGTGGAAGTTTGCAAGGTCATATGAGAATGCACACTGGTGATAAACCTTATCAGTGCCAAGTTTGTTTCAAGTCATATACCAGAAGTGGAAATTTGAAAACTCATATGCGAATGCACACAGGTGAACGACCATATCAATGCCAGGTGTGCCTCAAATCATTTACCGCAGGTGGAAGTTTGCAAGCTCATATGAGAATGCACACTGGTGAGAAACCTTATCAGTGCCAACTTTGTTTCAAGTCATTTACCAGAAGTGGAAATTTGAAAACTCATATGAGAATCCACACTGGTGAGCAACCTTATCATTGTCAAGTTTGCCTCAAGTCATTTACCCGAAGCCACCATTTCAAAGCTCATATGAGAATCCACACTGGTGAGCGACCTTATCATTGTCAAGTTTGCCTCAAGTCATTTACCCGAAGCCACCATTTCAAAGCTCATATCAAAATCCACAATGGAGATTGATCTTATTATTGCCAAGTGTGTCAACATTCCTTTTCCCAAAATAACAATTTGCGGAGTCATGAAACTATTGACACTGTAAAACGGCATTGACAATGTTTAATGACTGATGCATTAAACAAATTTTAAACCTCCTATTGAGGAAATCTAAATATTTTGAAGGGGTCTTTGGACAAAAATTAGCATCAAAAGACATTTACAAACCATTCATCCAGATGTTGCATCCATTTGTTTGTGTTTTATTTGTTCACTTTTACATGTTATATCAATGACTTTGTTGTATTTATGAAATATAAAATTGCACCATATGGTTGTGTTGGGCAAACAGCTTGTTTTTTCAGGACGTTTATCAACGCAAGCTGCTCTAAAATTTGTATGATAAAATTCATATGATAACTCACACTGAAGAGAAACGTTATCAATGCCTAGTGCAGGGGTGGCCAAACTGCGGCTCTTTAATGAATTTGCATTGTTGAATTAGACATCCATTTTTCCGGTCTAGACGAGTTAATTGATCAGATTACGAAACAATGCGTTCTATCACAAGCAGTAACAGTCGACTGATTGTTAGTAATAATCAAACTACACTCCGAAGATTAAAATATTGTGAAGAAGTGTGCTAAACTGTACACTGTAGTTAAGTAAACCGTCAGATTTAAGCAGGACGTCAGGGCTGACCTAGTTTCCAGTTTGGGTTACGGTTATATCAATAATTGCAAAAGGAGTTTATCCAAGAAATGTTGTTGAGGAATTATTGCCAAAAGAGAAAGTATGAAGAGGAGAATAGAACTTTTAAAACGAAATGGGAGGAAGAGTTTGTATTCACTGATAGTGGAGGTAAACCTGTGTGTCTTGTCTGTCATGCTTCGCTCAACCATTACAAAACTTGACGCAGATGAGTCGAAATTCAAAAATTATTATTATACAAAAATTATTGCAATACGTTTCTTTACTATACACAAAATTAATAAATTGCAAAAGTTAAAAGCTGTGCGATACAATAGCCTTTTGCGAGTTGCCCAGTTAAATTTCTAACTTGGAGTAGTGATTTGTAAGTTAATCTGAAAATGTCTACAAAATGCATAACCATTTTCCAGATACCACACTTTTTGGCAATTTGATAGCCGTATACATTGCGAATTACATTTGGTAATTTTTATTTCGTGCAATTTGATACCTGCGACGTTGCGAGATACATTTGGTAATAGTTACTTCGTGCAAGTTTTCACTCGTATAAGTTGTATATGTCGTATAAGTGTCACTACTATGAAGAGCCGCAACATGCATCACGATATAAGCATTGACGAAGAAGACCCAAAAAAGAGGCCTGAGATCATCAGGTTTTATAACAAGACAAAATTGGTTTTGACTTGGTTGACCAAATGGTTCAAACATATACTTGCAAACGACAAACCCGCCGATGGCCTCTAGTTCTCTTTTACAATCTGCTCGATATAGCAGCTCTAAATGCATCTACCATATTCAGACAAGTATATCCTGATTATCAGAGTGGACAAGGTTCAAAGCGACGAGGTTTCATAACAGATCTTGCTAACTGCCTCATTTTGCCCCACATGATGACAAGACAGAAAATTCCTCAACTCCAGAGAGCCACAAGCTACGGTTCTGTTCGTGTCTCTTGCTGGAAAAAGCGTGCTCAGTTTTAGTTGTTTCATGCGCCGACCAAGTGAACGAAATGTGTGCACACAGCACATCTGCCGGGTGACCTGCTCTTTTTGGCTATTTTCCATTTGCTTTGAAAAACCTTCGAAGAACTTGGAATCGTTGTCGGTCGTTAAAACGTCGACATCGATCGCGTCCCGCTGAAGGTCCTTTGCCAGTTGTTCACCCAAGGTACGTTCCATGTTTCCTGTAACACGTATACGACATTCGTATAAGTAAAGGTACATTAGTTGTTGATGAAAGCTTGCAGACCGGAAAGTGTTGCAGTTATTTGCGATTGAGAAGTAAGTAACTCACATTAAACTTAAATTAAATTGCTAACCTGGCGGAACCCCTATAGGGAATTGGTCATTTGACCTCACATCAGTCGATTTTGGTCCTGCTCTCTCCTTTGTTTTCATGCCAATTGCAATAATGCTCTTTTTTTGTGTTACATTTTCCGCCATAACACTTACAACCTGTGTTGCGGGTTGGGTTGGTTGCTTAGGAGCTGCCGCAAGACCCACGTTAAATCTATATTAAGATGACGTAAAACTGATGTACCATATACAAAGTAGGTTTTACTTACTAAAACGGTAAGGTGTGATGGTTAGTTCAATTTCAATAGGAAGAAAAGCACCAGCTCACAGGATGCTAATAAAATGTTTGATAGATTTTAGTGTCATAACAGTTTGTTTTTCTTACCGTGAATCAGCTTCCACCGACACTTTTGCCTTTGAAGGAAGTCCAACGCGCAAGTTCCGCTCCTTCAGACTAATACGCCTGTCTCTCATGTCGTCTTCGTTGCACTTCGAGACCAAGTCTGAAGTTTTCTTGCAGTACCGTGACAGCCGCTTCAAATTTGGTGAAGGAAGATCAAGGCAGCTTAGAAAGGCTTGCGCGGATCGCTGGCTTAGACCGCTAAGCATGATTCCACAGGCCAACTGAAGGTTTACTTTGCTATTGCTTTGCCACATACTACGATTTTCCTGCCCAGAGACTTTATCAAAAGTGGCGAAACTCTGACTAACAAAGTCACAACAAAGGCATTTAAATTTCACAATCGAACCACAACCACGAATTTCCTCCCGGTCCCCTTTGAATTTTGCTTCGCAAAAAGGCGACTGACAATTGTGTCAGTTGCAGATGTCTGAAAGAATCTCTTCCAAACGTGTGCAACTCAATATTCGATTTCCAACGAAGCTCTCTGTTCCTTCGTTTGCATCCGCCAACTGCTCTATCAGACTTTCCTCCTTGACTAGAGGTCGTAGAAGATGGTGACCCAAAATGTCACCCGTATTAGGATGTTTCAGCGAGATCATCTCTGAATCTAGCATTTTGGATATTTCTTTAGTTTAAACGCACTTAAACGTTATAAAAAAAACAGGTTTTGCTACTTTTTGGATTCAAATTTGGTAGGGTCAAAGCTCATTTGGTATACCAAACTGCTTTAATTAATACAACTACAGCAGCAGCAATATTCATAATACCATTTTATTACAGACTTTCTTACCTGATGGCCTTTTCCATTTCAGTTTCGACTCAGCTGAGCTACGTGGAACTGACTCCTTTCTTTCATAAAAGCGGTGACCCTTGGAGAACCTATGTCGCTTAGGATGTTTCCGAAATGGCATTTTGACCCTCGCTTGTAAGTGAAATTTTGATATAAAAACATTTTGTGCGAAATGGTTGTTTTGTCGTTGTTGTTTTCTGGTCCCATGGGGATAAATGCTTGTATTTGCTTCACTGGCTATCAGCTGGTGCGTAGTCGATGTCTGCAGCAATGCCTTTGTCCAGGTTATTACCAGCAAGATTATTAATTATTATTAAAGTCAACTTGACAATTTGCCTTTGAAGTGGTTGTTGTACGATTTTCAGTAGTTTTAAAACGGCAACCCGGCGATTGTTACGAAGGTCGCATCCAAGACGTCACTATAGAAAATTGTCAATGGTTCCGGTCCAGTGCTAATGTGACCTTAATCTGTGGAGGTTTGCTGTTGTTATGGCGTGTGCGGAGTGTAGGTTCAGGCTAAGGTTAACGTTTTGTGTTGGTTCAAAGTTAATTGCAGAGATCATACTTAATTTCATAATTGCTTGAAGTATAAAAAATAGACTTAGCATTAGCATTTCATATCAAGCGTAGCTTACGGCTTGAGCGTCATCACTTTTCAGCAATTAGAAAAGGTTTCTTAAGAATTTTTTCGGATCTTGTCTTCATAACGACGCCAATTGCAGCGCGATTTTGATGACGTAATACTTTTTATGTGGTCGCTTGGACGATGTGGTATCCTGCAAGTTCGTGACCAATTTGTCATCATTATCCTGAGGCGCTCGTAATTATTCCACGAATTTTATTCGTTTTTTAGAGACAACACAATTGTTGTTTCTTCAAAGTAATTATTGACGTCACATCGACATTTTAAGAACATTGTGACGTATGTCCAGGTTGAAAAAGAGTTTGTTCAAATTTCAATTTCTAGAATGTAGATTTTTGCAGAATAAATGGTCAATGTATTTGTCGATGCCACAATGCATTAAGTTTAATTCAATTTCGTTGCAATTACATTTATTTTTTTGTCATTTTGCTAAAACTATTTGACAATTTTTGAAAAAATGACCGCCCAAACCTGGCTTGGGGCGCTTTTTATCGACGTTATTTTAACAAAAAAGGATCATTCGTCGATCATCCAATAATGGTAACTAGGTGCAAGTTTTACGTGACAAAGCGATTTATACTCACTTTAAACGCTGTCCAGGCTCAGTAAAATCAGTAAGGTGGCCCTGCAAAGCAAGCTTTTAATGGCGCTGCAGGGAGATAAGCTGTCAGAGGGAAAGTGGTTGCTGTTTCGAACAAGGCTGCAACTGGTTTCGAGACCGATATTTGAATAAATAGTGGAAGCTTTTCATAGATATCATAATCTTTAGATTAAAAGTTTAATTTCCTTCAATATTTTCCAAGTTTTTTCTTTTTTATAACCGGATGCCGCGCTCCTGTGGATTGTTACAGATGAAAGGCCGCTTATTAACCGATACCACAGCGAAAACTTTCCCCGCTCCGTCGCAACAATAGATTGAATAGAACAAGATAGCAACGATTCTTGATCTTTGCTTTGTTTTACAGCGGCAGGCAGCGGCTTAGGTTCTCTGTGTAGCCTGACCATGAACACGAGCGGACGGAATTACTCGGTTTATTTGTTTTATAAAAGGCTTTGGCTGAGAGATGAGCTCTTTGCAGCGATTTTGACCGTGATCGCGTTCTACCTCGTTCTTGCTCTCTCCATTTTCGAAGTTCGCTCCAGGAGGAAAGTGGATCAAGGGAAAAAGAAAGGATTCAGGCAGAAGTTGCTTGAATTCTCGTAAAAAGGGTCGCTATGTCTGGTCGCCGTTAATTTCGCTTTCATAAGATGTCTATGCGAACAGATAGAGCTCCGTCTCGGTAGAAAATCGGACCTCGCGTGTCTCATGTACTTACATCAGCTCGTCGAAGTCTTCCATCTCGCCCTTACCTCCCTCTACCTCATTCTATGGACGCGGCAGTTGAAGATGTACCGGCACCGCGCTCTTCGTCACTTAGGATCACCTTTCTTGCGTGCGATCAGCGTCCTCGCACTCTTCGGCATCCTCGGAACGTCCATAGCATCCGCGGCCAGTTACCTGAGCACGTTAACCATGATCAGTTCCCCGGTGGAATGCGTCTATGATCTCAGCTTCCCCAACGGCGTTCCATCCAGTGTTCCCGGCTATTTGCTCTTTGCTATATCGTTCGTATTCCAATCTTGTCTCCTCGCCTTGCTCGTCTATCTGCTGGCGAAACACTACCGCCTCAACATCTGCTGCTGCAGGTTCGAGATGCCGCCCAAGCAGGAGAACGTGAAGAAGATGATTATCCGCCTCTGCGTCTGCACCTTGGTCTGCGTCCTTTCCGATCTCGTCTCCTCCGCTTGGCTCATCTTTCTCCACGACGGGACATCCCCCATATTCTTCTGGGCGAACATCTACACGACCAACCTGCTGATCAACATAGTGGCTGTCGTGATCTCCTTCGCGGATTGGAAGAGGCGACTCTTCCCTTGCTTCTCGATCGAGTACGACCGCGTGATGGCAACCGGCATGGGTCCTACAACAAGTACAGCGGTTTAGTTGAAAATTGAATTATGTTTTTTAATCACAGTCGTGCAATTTCTTGTCGATGGCAAGTTTGTTGTGAACACACGCTTCCTTCCAGAAAATGATTGTCAGTAAAAAATTGAATAACTTTTTTTAATCACAGTCGTGCAGCTCGGCTGGTGGCACCGAAACAAAAGGCGCATCAGCTCAAAGAAACCCGTCTGCTGAAAGAATTGCATCAGCTGTTGAGGTTTCATTTATAAAAAAAGGTTCGTCAGATGATAGAAGCCCATATTCTGAACGAGTAGAACCAGCTGCTGACGTTTCATCAGAAGAAGGTTTGTCAGCTGAAAGAAGCACATTTGCTGAAGAAGCGTATAAGACGCATGTGTATTAACCTGCTGCACATTTTAACGTATGTCCATTTACAAATCAATATACAGTTATTAAAAATAGAATAAACTTTGCTGTTTTTCGTAAAAAATATATCATTATTATTGTATTTCTAGCTGGTAAAATGCCATCGTCCAACTTTGAATGGATCGAAAGTTCTTCACAAACTCTACCCGCGTCAGTGTTTGATATTGATTCTAACTTTCACTAGAGTAAGTTGGATGAAGGTACCTCAGATGAAGAATTGGAGTCGGTAGAGGTAAGAAAAGAAATCATTTCTTGTTATTGTGTAGTATCTAATGTATCCCAATCGTTGTTTAGTAATATAACGTCATTGTGAAAAGTGCACCTTAATCATTCAAAGTGGTTGACATTTTGGAGCTTTTTTTTATTAATTAGACCGTTTTCTTGCAGAGTACCTTACGTTTGCCGGCAACAGAAGATAAACCGGAAGTTGTAGACCTAACATGGATGAAACACTCAAGCAGATCATGCCTTAGGCCATCTTATGTCAAAACTGTTTCAGACAAGAACAACTTTTCACTAAACACAGGTCACCCCAAGTGAGAACTGGTTATTTATTCTTTGTAGATATTGATACGTTATGTTGTTTACATCAATCAAACTTTTTTAGCCATATTTTGTTTAAGGTACTTTGCAACACACAAGCTAAAATTTTTCATACATAACCTTCTTACTTCGCATTCCCTTAGAAATTACAATGACAATTAAATAAACAATGAAGATTAGACAGTTACCCTTACCGTCCGTTAAATTTCCGTGAGAGAAATAATTAAAACAGTTTGCTTCTGAACGAAGTCATGCAGAGCGCATAGCGATAAACTCGCAACATAGAACAATGGAATAATGGACTATGTAAACATTCTCAGTTTTTATGGAAGGTCATACCAATAGGTCGCATCAAAAAATTCGCGTCAGTCGTCGTTGGTTTGTTTTCAGAATCTAGCCGGGTGAAGCGAAGACACTTATTCAATTAGACTGCCTGTATAAAGGGAAAGGAACAATATAGCTATTGCCAAAACGCTCTGAAAGGTTTTTTGCGGTTCAAGTGAGCGCTGAAACACAGCATAAAAAAAAGTAACCTAACCTGATTACGAATTGCAAGGTCAAAAGGAGAAAATATTGGCTAATTTCATGGCAAGTTTAAACTCGTATGTGGAGAAAATTGGAGGTTGTGTTTGGGAAAACTAAAATTAGAGGTTAACATTGCGACAAAACATTGCGCGTTATAATGAAGGTAATGCTTAGATATTCCATCTAGCAGTAAAGATTTTAGTAATTGGAATCGGAAAAATTTTCTTGGTAAAATAAATGTAAGAAAATAGGAGCATCAACCGCAGTTTACACAGCGCTTATGCATCGCATATGGATAGAGAGAGGTCGTATGCGCATACAATTCGACCAGAACTTGTAAATACGAGTCGTTTAGAAAACAGTTTACTGTATGCTACACGTACCCATATAGAAAATGATGTTTCAGCATTTGAAAAAGATATTACAGATGAAAAAATCATACTCGCTGTTGAAAAAAAACGAAGCGTTTGAGAATAAGAAAACGGTTTACAAACATATTGGATGAATAATTACACTGTGCTGCGTTTGAAAATTTTTTTTCATAGGTCAAAGATGTTTTAACTGTTTCTGAATCGATTTTTTGCGCTGAACTCAAAAATGCAACCAGTTTTTTTCAATCAGGTCAAGTTTTTTTTCTATCACATATTTAATTATGCTAGCTTTGGTCATTATTGTGCACAAAGAAACTAATTTCTGGGGTAGCTTAATTGGTCATGCATGTTGTCAATTTTCGCAAGATGGTATTTTTATTTGAATGTAAGGTTTTTGCAATGACAGCCATTTTAAATACTAAAAAAATATAATGACACAGTTGAAATAAAGGCACTTACAACTAACCAAGAAAGCTTCCTAACACATAATTTTGTTCAACGGCGCTCAACCTAAAAGTAGAAGTTAATATGTTACACTATAGACACGTAAACACTTAACATCACAAATGTGTTTTAAATGTGAAATACTTGCCAACATCAATGTGTGAAATAAAAACGAAGTGTTCAAAATAGCTTAACACAGAAAGCGTTGTGCTGCACATGATGATATTACGACGTTAAATGCAATAACAATATAAATACAAATGATTTATGCTGACAAAAAGTGTCGCTTCAAAGATTTTCTTCTATGTGTGGTATTGGGAAGATCTCTTTTTAAGCACCAACAGTAATCTGCAAGCATGTTTACGTCCCAGTATCCTTGGTACCTTTCTTCCATATGGCGAAGGTCTTGGTGGAATCTCTCTCCCTGTTCTTCGCTGTAGTCACCACAGTTGTCAGGAAAGTAATCTAAATGCGAACTCAGAAAGTGCATTTTCACAGACATCCGGGCTCCAAGGGATTGAAAACTTTCAAGCAGCTCTTTAACCTGTGCTTCATAATCAGGGCTTCTATGCTTTCCAAGGAAGTTTGAAATTACTGCTCGAAATCCTGTCCATGCTCTTTTTTCTACTGCACTCATGTGTGCAGTAAAACCTTCGTCTTTCATCAGCTCACGGATCTGTGGCCCATCAAAGACTCCTGCTCGTAGCTTCGCTTCAGAGATACGGGGAAATTTCATTTGTAAGAACTTGAAGGTCGGGCCATCTTTATCAAGTGCTTTGGTATAGTTTTTCATGAGACCAAGTTTAATGTGGAGAGGTGGCAAAAGAATATTTTGTGGATCAACTAAGTAAGCAAACTTGACATTTTTAAAACCAGGTGTAAAACTTGTTCTGGGTGGCCAGCTAATTTGTGTGTAGTGGCGATCATCAGCCCTCGAGTCCCACAGACACAAAAAACATGGATGTTTAGTGTAACCGGCCTGTAACCCAAGAAGTATTGAAATCATTTTTAAGTCACCACATATTTTCCATTTGTGTTGGCTATACTGAAGAGATTTCAAAAGGAATTTCATGTCTTCATAGCATTCAGTGAGCTTCACTGAATGTCCAACAGGAACAGAACCAATCTTATTGCCATTGTGTAGTAATACTACCTTCAAACTCTTTACAGATGAGTCCAAAAACAATCGCCATTCTGCCGAACTGTAGACTATGCCCAAAGCTGATATTAATCCTGAAACATCTTGACAGTATACTAGGGAATGGTCTTCGTCATAATTGAAATATTTTCTAAACTCTTTATCTCTATACTGATACCAGAAATATGTGGTGCATGGAGCTAGCAAGTTGTTCTCACGTAGTCGTGATCCTAGGAGCTGAGCGGATTCTTTGGTGAGATTTAAATCTCGTGTTAGGTCATTCAGCTCAAGCTGTGTAAGAGGCTTCGGTTGGCTTGTACTTTGCTCTGCATCCCATGTATCTTGTTCACTTGCTTTGCTCTCTGCAGATGAAGAACACTCCATTTCACTTATTTCTCCAGGTGGTTCTGGAACAGGAATACCAGGGCCATGTGGTGCTGGTTTCATGGCTGAAGGAACATCAGGGTACTTCACATGTTGTTTGTTCTTCCGGTTTATTCCTAAAATGAAAAAGAACACTGTTACTCTTAAATCAAGCAATTAATGAAAATGCCTCCATACAGTGCAAGTATCAGCATACCTTGTAAGTTGGTCATGCAAAAATAACAATCAGTGACATGGTCTTTTCCTTCTCTCCATACCATAGGAATACCAAAAGGAAGGCTCTTTATTTTCTTTAGGCTCCATAATCTCAAGTTTTCAACGCATGCTCTACAACATATGTGCGGAGCAAATGCCTTGTCCTGATCGCCTAGTTTTACTCCAAAATACGCATAATATGCTTTCTTAACAAACTGCGTAATTTTTGCTTGGCGACTGCGCAGGGTGACCTTGCCACATATGCAAAAGAACCTGTCTGGATCATTTTTGCACTTTCTCATTGTACTGTAAAAACAAATCATCTAAACTGCACACTAAACTAGCCTGTAAAAACAAGTTCAGATGTTTAACTTTTCAAGCACCAGGTGCATTCGTTATGTTCTTCTCATTGTGATGTCACTTAAGTTTCATCAAAACTTAATTCAAAAGCTAAATCATTTTTATGACACCACAAATCTCAATCGCAAACGCTGAAAGCTGAAGTTGTCAAAAATTTCAAATGCAATTTGCCAAAAAACTAGACCTGATTGAAGAAAACGGATAACAGTTTTGGATTCAGCATCAAAAAGTACACTAAGAACCGTCAATACTTTAGTAACCTAAAAATTAACGCAGCACAGTGTTATATTAACTGCTGTTTATTATACTAAAATCTAAAAGAACCTATATCCTTTAGATGCGTTAAAATGTTTAATTATTAGTGTAAAAAAAAAGCAATGAAGTGTATTCCTTTATATATATAGGCTTTGTGGTGCAGTATTGTTTGAGATATGGCAACGAACTATGTGTATTTTATAGCGATTACATGACATTGTTTATCGAGGTAGTGTGTGTAAATAGGATGTAATCATAACAGCGTGTATTTAACTCGATTTCGGCTTAGACATTCATCTATTGCGGTTGGAATTATACTGGTTTCTAGAGAACATACGACTATAGCCGGGCACATGACGCTAATTTCTTAAAAAGTAATAAATGATGAAAAATGTTGATTGAATAATCTCTGTCGTTCATTATAGATGTGTATAATCTGCCAGTTTCTGCTTTAAATGTTGAAAGTTGCAGCAAATTGCTCAGGTGCGGTGCCATATGCAGAAAGGATCAAGACCTTTTTCCTTATAGTAGAAACAATAGCCATAAAAATGCAGCGTGACTCCTCCAATGATTGAATTTTCCCGAAATACTAAAGCGTTGAAAATATTTTGAACGATGAAATTCTGCACTAGGACTTCCCCTGATAAAAGTTTAGCTGGGATGTAATAAGTTAAAGCCCTTCAACCTTCCGCGTTTCAAAACAAAAAGCTTTATCTACATTTACAAACACTGCAAAGGTATTTCTTAAATTTCGTTGTTAATATTTGATTTTTTTGCCAATAATATTATATTTTGTTCAGACGAATAAGAATTTTACGAAGGTTGCTTAAGGTGTCGAAAACTCTCCAAATGTGCGATTTTAAGTACCTTGTTTAAGATCTCCGTAAACAACTACATGAAAGCAGCTTCTTTTTGCGAATGAACTTTAAAAATGGCTTACACAGTCCAAAACAAGCGATTAGAAGTCCAGCTTACATCGATTGTCATTGTTCAATGTTAGCAGATTTCCTTCTTATCTACATCAAACTGTTTTCCTTTGACTCTCACGTTAATGTTCTCACTTATTTATTGCAATCTTATTGCTTTATCGCATCGATTTAGGTCTGTTTTCTACTTTTCTGCCAACATATACAGCAACCAGTCGTGTCACTGTGTCAATGTGTTTTCTGAGGGAAGGCGAAGTAAGAAGGTTATGTCTGAAACATTTTGGTTTTAAAGTTTTTTGCAAAGAACTACAGTAGGCTATGATACATATTGACCTTAGTTAAAAAGTTGCCAGTAGGTTTAACGGAGACTGAGTTATTTTCAGCATTTGCCGCTCACATTAACTTTACTCGTGAAAGGAAAGATATCACTTTGTGTACTTTCGACCTTTTGGTAAAGTCTTTGCCAGTGTAGCGTTAACACTTTCAACCTTATTTGTGTTTCTGCCAAGACGTATTCTTGACAGAATTGTTTTGTTGAAATATTTTGCTATTGACCGCTTGCAAGTTAGTTTCGCGTGCTCGTCAAGCACAAGTCGCACCCTGCGGCTGTCCCAAGTTACTGGCTTTTCTCTACCGCGACAGACAAAGGACAACAGCTTGCAGTCGCTATGGTCACCTTGTAGGCAGCCTAACATGGCGTCAGCTGCGCCGAGAAGTTTTGCGGCCATTTTATCAATGTTATTTCCGTATTTTAATATGCAGACTTTATATTCAGCGAAAAGTCTGCTTTGGCACTCCAATGCAAACTTTTTTTGGGATCGCGCCGCTACGGTTCTGTTCGTGTTTCTTGCTGGAAAAAGCGTGCCCAGTTTTAGTTGTTTCATGCGCCGACCAAGTGAACGAAATGTGTGCACACAGCACATCTGCCGGGTGACCTGCTCTTTTTGGCTATTTTCCATTTGCTTTGAAAAACCTTCGAAGAACTTGGAATCGTTGTCGGTCGTTAAAACGTCGACATCGATCGCGTCCCGCTGCAGGTCCTTTGCCAGTTGTTCACCCAAGGTACGTTCCATGTTTCCTGTAACACGTATACGACATTCGTATAAGTAAAGGTACATTAGCTGTTGATGAAAGCTTACAGACCGGAAAGTGTTGCAGTTATTTGCGATTGAGAAGTAAGTAACTCACATTAAACTTAAATTAAATTGCTAACCTGGCGGAACCCCTATAGGGAATTGGTCATTTGACCTCACATCAGTCGATTTTGGTCCTGCTCTCTCCTTTGTTTTCATGCCAATTGCAATAATGCTCTTTTTTGGTGTTACATTTTCCGCCATAACACTTACAACCTGTGTTGCGGGTTGGGTTGGTTGCTTAGGAGCTGCCGCAAGACCCACGTTAAATCTATATTAAGATGACGTAAAACTGATGTACCATATACAAAGTAGGTTTTACTTACTAAAACGGTAAGGTGTGATGGTTAGTTCAATTTCAATAGGAAGAAAAGCACCAGCTCACAGGATGCTAATAAAATGTTTGATAGATTTTAGTGTCATAACAGTTTGTTTTTCTTACCGTGAATCAGCTTCCACCGACACTTTTGCCTTTGAAGGAAGTCCAACGCGCAAGTTCCGCTCCTTCAGACTAATACGCCTGTCTCTCATGTCGTCTTCGTTGCACTTCGAGACCAAGTCTGAAGTTTTCTTGCAGTACCGTGACAGCCGCTTCAAATTTGGTGAAGGAAGATCAAGGCAGCTTAGAAAGGCTTGCGCGGATCGCTGGCTTAGACCGCTAAGCATGATTCCACAGGCCAACTGAAGGTTTACTTTGCTATTGCTTTGCCACATACTACGATTTTCCTGTCCAGAGACTTTATCAAAAGTGGCGAAACTCTAACTAACAAAGTCACAACAAAGGTATTTAAATTTAACAATCGAACCACAACCACGAATTTCCTCCCAGTCCCCTTTGAATTTTGCTTCGCAAAAAGGCGATTGACAATTGTGTCCGTTGCAGATGTCTGAAAGAATCTCTTCCAAACGTGCGCAACTCAATATTCGATTTCCAACGAAGCTCTCTGTTCCTTCGTTTGCATCCGCCAACTGCTCTATCAGACTTTCCTCCTTGACTAGAGGTCGTAGAAGATGGTGACCCAAAATGTCACCCGTGTTAGGATGTTTCAGCGAGATCATCTCTGAATCTAGCATTTTGGATATTTCTTTAGTTTAAACGCACTTAAACGTTATAAAAAAAAACAGGTTTTGCTACTTTTTGGATTCAAATTTGGTAGGGTCAAAGCTCATTTGGTATACCAAACTGCTTTAATTAATACAACTACAGCAGCAGCAATATTCATAATACCATTTTATTACAGACTTTCTTACCTGATGGCCTTTTCCATTTCAGTTTCGACTCAGCTGAGCTACGTGGAACTGACTCCTTTCTTTCATAAAAGCGGTGACACTTGGAGAACCTATGTTGCTTAGGATGTTTCCGAAATGGCATTTTGACCCTCGCTTGTAAGTGAAATTTTGATATAAAAACATTTTGTGCGAAATGGTTGTTTTGTCGTTGTTATTTTCTGGTCCCATGGGGATAATTGCTTGTATTTGCTTCACTGGCTATCAGCTGGTGCGTAGTCGATGTCTGCAGCAATGCCTTTGTCCAGGTTATTACCAGCCTTACGTGAGGTTGTATCTTTTGCGATTAGCGTAATTTCCTATCCTGCCGAAAACGCAAGGTTGCGAAGAAAGAACAAAAGATTTCTTCGCTGGCGTTTGTCTCATGCCGGTTTTCTTGCGATATTTCTTTGTTAGACTGTCGCCAACATCTCTGCGGAAGTTGCTTTCAAATTGTTTTAACTTTCGGTTTCTTGAGCGCATTCGCAGAGTCCCTGTATAACGTGATAAAATAAGTTGATTTTTGCGCCATCTAGCGGCAAACGATTTTTTTGCGTTTCGATTGGAGATTCTGATCTTGGGGACAACGATGACGGCAATCGCACGCATAATGCCTATTTACTGTCTTTAAAGCGAAAAAGAGTTGTACGTGATAGCCAAGTCAACTTGACAATTTGCCTTTGAAGGGGGTGTAGTAAGATTTTCAGTAGTTTTAAAACGGCAACCCGGCGATTGTTACGAAGGTCGCAATCAAGACGTCACTATAGAAAAAGTATCAATGGTTCCGGTCCAGTGCGCATGTGACCTTAATCTATGGAGGTTTGCTGTTGTTATGGCGTCTGCGGAGTGTAGGTTCAGGCTAAGGTTAACGTTTTGTGTTGGTTCAAAGTTAAGGCTTTTTGGCTGATTTTTTTGGAGAAATGTAAGGAAAAAAGTTGTTAAAAAGTTGAAGCATTTGGTGCGAGAATTCCAGATACGAGAATTTTCTCAAAATACCGCATTAAGTCCTTTTGACCTACATCTCGGTGGATACAAAAACTCAGCAAGGTGACCGGGCTTGTTTAGAAGCAAATTCAAATTGAAAAATTGTACTTTGCATTGTTTTAGATAGGGCTTCAGATGAACCTACAGACCCTTAAAGCCCTTAAATGTGAGTTTCCGATATTTTGCCTATTACAGCACCTTTGTTTGTGCACTTTTTGTCATCATTACGATGCCACAGGTATATAGACACTTAAACCATCTAAATTTAAATGAATTTGAACAACAGCAAGTTTTCTTTTTATAACAGCAGGGAGATGATAAAAGTGACCCAGCAACAGAACAAAATGACCGGTTCATGAACAAGGATTATGGACAAGCGAAGTCGGAAATAACAAAATCGAGATCTTCTAATACTGGATTAAATAAGAAGAAAAAGTGTCCGTAAGTTGGTGTTAGTAATTGTTCTAGATACTGTGGTGTCATGAATTTGAACATCTCGCGCAACTGCAAAGTCGTGCACGATAAAAAAAATAATGGGTAAGGTGATTTCAAGTGCGAACTTTGCAAAAAGTTGCTGACTTCTTGGAATGGCCTCGTGAGACACCTACGTGGCAAGCTTCACGCTGATCAACCCAAGGCAATGGAGATGGCTGGTTCTATGGACCGCCGCCGGAAAAACGCCCCAATCGTAAGTTTTGGTAAATACTGTACAGACAGTACAAACTGTTTGTGCAGTAGAAAAAACTCATGCAATGATTGAGTGACGTGAATGACGTTGGAGTCCATTGACCTGGTCACATATAAAGAGAAACATGTGCAGGTTAGGACGTTATATTAATTTTGAGTAGTTACATACAATATTCTTTGGTTATACTACAGGTAGAATCTACTAAGTAATATATTCATAGAATGTATATCAGCAAATTAAAAGCGCACTGGAAAGCAAAGGTTTGAAGGTGAACATCAATAAAACCAAAGCGATGAGAATTGGCAGAAAATCGTTGAAGGGAGTAGTCGGTACTGTTGATCCATGCAAAATTTGTGGGAAGAGAGTAGGGAGAAATTCCATTCAATGCAGAAAGTGCAAGTACTGTATTGGGTGCATAAGAGAAGTTCAGGTAGGCCTATCAATGGAAGGCTGACGAGTGGAAGGACATGTGATCTTGGGAAGTGATGAGATCTAGCCAGTTAAGGAGTTTCGTTATTTATTGGATATGATAAGGGAGAATTACAGTACTGGCAGGGCAGTGACGGCAAGAATACGCGCTAGTTCGAAACATTTTAAGGAATTGTCTGGTACACTCTGGGACAGACTACTCTGTACCAACCTAAAAGGAAGGCTGTGTAAAGCATGTGTAAGAAGTTTGATGTGCTACGGAGCTGAATGTTAGGCGATGAAGAAGGCTGATGTCAGGCGAATGCAGATGACAGAAATGAGGAATATTCGAATGATGTGTGGTAAGACACTACGAGATGGCATTACCAATGATGTGATAAGAAGGTGGACATGTGTGGAAGATATTGAAGAACGTCTAAAAGGACATCGTCTGAGATGGTTGGAGAACGTTGAGCGAATTAATAAGTAAGTAGAGCTTAATAAGAAGAGTACAACATAAGATGATTGCAGGAAAGGTGAAAACGGGAAGATCAAAGTAAACATTGGGATGAGACGGTGAAGGATGACATGCGAAGAAAGGTTTGAAGATCGAGGATGCCAGCGACAGGGGAAAGTGGAGGCGTCGTTGCAGACAACTGGTCGACCCTGAATTTGTTTCGGGATGAAGACCAGGCCTGAACAACATTCGAATGGAAGATGATTATGTTTATATGCAAAGTCTTAGCAAAAATAGTTGTATTTAAAAAAAAAAACAAATACAATCTTTCTTCATTTTAGAAATTACAAAATGAAAACAAAACTCCTTCGACATTCATATCCCACTCTAATGCCATGACAAGCTTCCTCAGCTTTTCATTACTGAAGAAGCTTCCATTGACCTTCAACGTGGGGGAGGCCCTTATTAACCTCAAGAATCGAAGGGCATCCAACAGAAAATTTCTAAAAAGAAGGTGATTACAAGCGCTGCCTACATGTAGCCATTCCATTCTTGGATGATTTACTCGTGTTGGTATCTAAAACTAGATTTGTTATTGCAATTCAAACTTTCATGTTAATAAATTTGCGTTTGCTAACCACTCTTTATTACCTAAAGTGTTGCGTTTTCTAGGAGGCGATTTATTAAGGAGAGTGATCGCAGAAATGCGTTGGACCCGGCAGAAGTGAACAAAGTTATGACAAATCCACTTTTTCAAAATACTGCGCTGACCACAAAACGTAAATGACAGTTACAGTTGTTTTATATTTTTACATTATTTTATTTCTCGCGGAATGTGTAACTCACTATATAAAAAAATGCAGTATGGAGAAGAGACCCCGGAGCCGAGGTGAGAAGAGCCCATGGGGAAATCCTCATGGCGTATCTGATAATCGAAAACTCCCAACGGACAAATGCGGTGCGCAACATGCTCGTTGAAGAGCTTATGCATGGCTACCCGACCGAGAAAAAACGATGGGTTATTCGTGTAAGTTACCACATTTACCTTTCATGTGGAACACTATCTCAGCGGGTAAAATAACATACCTCAATTTCAATCAAACAAAATGGCAGCAAATGTTTCTGCTGGATACGAACACGTGATTTTGATTAACGTAAGCAAATGTATCTCGCAACTTATACGGGTGACAAATTGCACGAAGTAAAAAATCGGCCACCACCAACGATAATCGCTGAAGCGCCAACGCCTTTTTGTCAAGCGGGCTTACGTCGGGTAGGGGGCTACAAAATCTTCTTCGGACCTAGGTTGGCGCGCTAGCTACGATCTCCCACGAGCCGACGTTGGGTCTACCAACAATCACTAACACGCAGTATTTTATGCATTTGAGTTTTTTTTTTCAAATCTTATTATATTTTCAAAAGTATATTTTTTCAATCTTGAAACAGCAAACACAACAATTTACTGCAAAGCATCGCTATCATCAATTGACACCGATGAATCGAAATTCATAAAATAGACTTGTCTGTCTTCATATTTCCGTTCTTTATCTAAATAATTTTTGTAATCAAATTAATTGCAATATGTTTCTTTACTGTCTACAAAATTAAAATTTAAAAAAATATAACGCTTATCAATATATGATATGAACATTAAGCACGTATGCCACACAGCTTACCAAACTTATTCAATGCCTATTTACTGTCCTTAAAGCGAAAAAGAGTTGTACGTGATAGCCAAGTCAAGTTGACAATTTGTCTTGAAAGGAAAACTGTAGCAAATGCAAGGCGAAATGTTAAACTTGTTCAAACTGTATTTCTGCTTTTAGCCTACCTTGCTGTATTGCTTTCTAGCAAAACAACCTGGAAAAAAGAAGTGTTCCGTGTCTAGAAATGTTTAATTTTTTGTTTGTTTATTATATTACTTTTGGTTTACGTAAAAAAAGCCTTGTTGTTGCATTGAGTGCTTATACAGCAGTTTATACTGCTTATTTTACAGCAGTTTTGGAAAAGTTTTGGAGCACACAGCTGTAAATTTGAATAACCAGACACTTTCAAACAAGTAACTCTTTATTTTAATGTACGATTCAGGTAATGGAAAACGAAATTGAAAATTTAAGATTTAAGAAAGTTCGAATAGCTCGAAACGCTTGTTTTCTTTGCTGGATTGGGGCGATAACCGGTGATGGCTACGAATGCATGAATTTTGGCGGTAGGCGATATGGCGCAAACAGGCTTGCTAGTATGCTACTGGTGAATCAGTCGCCCATTCCTCTTACCGGAAAACTTCACGTAAGTCACCCGTGCCATAACCGTCTTTCGACTCACATCATTTATGTTTGAAGCCAGCCGAAATTAACAAAGCAAGAAAATGCTGCTTATAAAACTAGTTTTGCATTGACCATGACCAGGTGTTTTTTTTAAGGTTTGGTTTGGGTGACCGCTAAGTAATTTTAAGAGACCGCAAGTGTTTCATTTACTGTAGTAGTGTAGCCTAGTTGCAAGTCCAAATTTTGGGAAACCGCTGGAGAAATTTGGGGCACCGTTTCGGTCCCCCAAAACACCTTAAAAAAAACACTGGCCATGACAAGTGTAAAACATGAATGATTTCACCTTAAACTCTACTTCACAGGATAATTGCGTGAGTAATTTTTATAAGTCTCCGTTACTACACTCTGCTCGAATTTTTCAAATTTTCAAAATTTGCTAAATGTGTTGCTCTAAGATTTTTAAGTGAACTGAGCACGGTTTATTGTATGTAATTTCATTTTAATACATTCATTTCTTTAAAATGATTTTGTGTGTTTTGCATCTTGAAACTACGCAGAAGTCTTTAGAAGTTTGTCATAACTCTTAACTCTATTATCCAAAATGGCAGTTTGCAAACTCATATGAGAACTCACAGAGGAGAGCGACCTTATCAATGCGATGTGTGCCACAAGGCATTTTGCGTTATTAGGTATTAGTTTTATTACCATTGAATCTTTTTAACTCCATACGACGTACAACGCATTATAAAAGTTAAGATACTATAAACCACAACTGTGCTGCTTAAATGTATTTTTTATCTAGCATATCCTTGTACATTAAGAATCCTTTCATTAACTTGTATCGTAAGGTATCGTTTTCCCAAGTCATGCGCCAGCCGGCTTTAAATTTGTCATTTTAAAATTTAAATAACCACTTTCAATCGCAGTTACCCGCCAAACCACGCTATTTCTGAACGTCGTTTAACACAGGAAAGACCGCATTGGCATTCATAAAATCTGTTCTTAGTCCGTAAGTTGTTGTAGTGTGTATTGAACAAGTAAATCTACATCAAGGCTAAACAGTCGAAATTCTTTCGAGATGCTCGCAAGACGTTTCAAAACTATTAAACATTTAGGTTATTCAGTTCAAAATTCAGTCAAAAATAAAACAGAAAAAGTCCGAGGTTTAATGAAGTTCTCGACGTGATAGATATCCGTCAAAGCGTAAAAAATTACAGTGAAATAATCCCTTCTTAGAATGTGAAATACAAGCACGTCAAATTTCAGAAAACTGATTTTAGGCCATAAAATGTTGTGTAAATGTTTTCATTTCTTCACCACATAATACTGTAGATACCACAATTTATTTTACAGCTTAATATACAGTGTCTAGACTCTAGAATAGACTAAGGTTAAGCAATATATTAATTATTTTCAATCAAAGGCAAGCTTTGATTTTTAATAATAGCACGCTGCTTGTCAAGAGGTTATATTTTACATATTTTGTGGTTAAGTTTGCTCGATTTTTGAGATAACATTGTGACCAAATCTGACTGTCGGCTGAAAAAACATGAATTTAGCAAACATATATTAGTTATTTTGTGGTATTTGATATTAATACCATGTGTAAAATTCTGTGTCAGTGTATTTATTAGCCTATATATGAGTAGGCCCGCGCAATTCGATTCCATTGATTTAGACTTGGCTACTTGACCTGGAGTGCTATTTTTCAAGCTATTACCAAAGCTAGTTTCTTGTCAACCTAACTTAAATGTTATAACAGAGTAACCTAAACTTTAAAACCTAAATACACCTTGTAATCTAAATCTAACTCCAGTTAAACCGAAAATAGCTAGGATCAACTTTTTGCATACCCATTCTCTAACCTAACCGCTATAGGCTATGTTTAACAACAGCCAGCATAACCTACTTTCAGTGAAAAACTCACACACATTATCCAGTTACTTGGCAAACCTTAAAAGCATTGATCAAGCGCTTAAGGAGCTTTGCAGTAACAAAACTACAAAAATCTCGCCTACTGCTAAGAGAATCCTGTTTTGCAACATGCACTATTAAAACGATTTTGTACCAAACATCGATATGGTTATTAAATCGAAAAATGGCGCAAGTTGAACAAGTCGAAGGGTTGTGTCAACACTACTTTCTGATTGGTTCGTTTTTGATGGTTCAATTTAGCATGACAGGTGAGTGCGAAAACTATAAAGATCTTATAAATAGTTTCTTAATTTAAACAATAACTTTTTAAACAACAATAATTTTTCTTAAACGTTATCATCAAAACAGCAATTTCGTAACCGTAAATGTGTATGCGTTTTAAATTGAAATAAACGATATCTTTCAATGCTTTTTAAAACAATAATAATACACTGTTTGCTTCTATTTCAGCTTTTAAAAACTACAAAATGCAGCATTTGTCGCACACAAAGATAGGCAAAGGTTTTAAAAAAATTCATACAGAAATATTGAACTATACTATACGAGAATGAAATGCAACAAAAACTACAATTGTTATCACGATGAAGTAGATATGGTGAAATGAAAATGTTGTTGCATTTTCACAGACAAAATCCATGTATGGCCCTTGTTTGGCATTTAATGATTTGGCCATTCCTCAGTAAGCCCACACAAAAGCCATACATGCTACTTCGTAGCCATGTAAGGCCCATAGATAAAACCTACATAATGTTTGACTGGGCATCCACACTTAATTATCATTCAAAGAACGCCGATTCAGTTGCCGGACTTTGTCCTGCAACTGTTTTGGCGTTTTGGAATATTCTTTGCATTTGGGGAGGTTCCCATCTGCAAGAGCCGTTTTAGCATCATCCGTTGTTATTCCATTCTTCGTACCAATATACCATGAGAAAAATTGTTTAACTTCAAACGATTCATCTGCAGAAAACTGTCGCCGAGATTTCTGTTAAAAACAGTAAGTTTTAGAAATTAATAATAAAATCATTGAAAATAGCTTACCGTATATATAATTATACAAGGCACATGCAATTTTTACGTTTTACATTGGCGATACAAATGAAAAATAAACTTAACTAAGACCTACCACAACATTAACTTTTTTTTCTTCCTTCTCTAATTTCGACAATCGATGTGGATTTAATGGCTAAATTTATCAAAATGCAGTTAAATTTATAAAAAAGCACTTAATAAAACTTAAAATTGTGAGCTTATCCCCTGGCTTCGGCTTGTGGAATTATATGAAACATGTAAAAATAGATATAAAATATGTAAAGTTATATGCAATGTAATACAATAAACGAAAATTGTTAGAATACTACTTACCGAGAAACTATAACGATCGAAAGTAGCTTTTCCTTTCCTCTTTCTAGAGGGTTTTGTAGCTGAGCTGGGGCTTTCCTAAATTATTAAAAGTACTTTGGTATATCAAGAAAACTGTACAGTGTTTTTGCGCCATTAAACATGTGCGTACAGTATGCATTCCTTTTTATGACCGCATGGTTCAGTCATATATGCATTGGTCACGTAACGTTTGTGGAATGATATAAACGTTGTCGGTCAAGTATATCAATCTCCCGATATATAATAAAATGCTAGGAATGGTATTTACCACAACATTAAAAATTCTGGAATTGCTTTTCTTTTTCCTCTTTCTAGAGGGTGATGCAGATGTGCTGGGTCTTTCCTATATCATTAAAATAAATTTTGGTATTTCAAGCAAATTTCTGATTTTAATTTAAATATGTGTGACTAGTACATATACAATTTATAAACTTCTTGATTGATGCACGCATTGGACACGTAAAGCATGTGGAGTGACAGGAAATAATATCAATAAAACCATAGTTTCACTCTGAAGTCGTAATTAAATTTTAACTTACCGACAGCTTCGAAGCACCTGCCACATTAGAGATATCGATCTATAAACCAAAAAATGCAAAATTACCACGATTGATTTTAAGAGACTTTTTAAGGAAATTTACCTGCTGCAGAACAACACGAGGCTCAACTATTTTTTCCCGGACCGCCTTTTGTTGGCCACTGTCTTTGCTTCGGCGAATTTGTAATGACTCGTCTTCTTCAGCAAATGTGATTCTTTCAGTTGACGAACCTTCTTCTGATGAAACGTCAGCATCTGGTTCTACTCTTTCAGCAGATGGGCTTCTTTCAGCTGATGCGCCTTTTGTTTCGGTGCCGTGAGCCGAGCTGCACGACTGTGATTAAAAAAAGTTATTCAATTTTTTACATACAACCATTTGCTGGAAGGAAGAGTGTGTTCACAACAAACCCGTCATCAACAAGAAATTTTTTTGTTGCTAAGAATAGAATTTACTTGCGAGTCAGACTTGCAATGCACACAGAAAGTTTAAAACTTTTATACTTATTGCGAGGAATCCAACAGAATTCTTTAAACCATTTAAGTTGATTTTATTCATGACTTCATAGGCTTCTTCAGCCTCTATATTCTGCAGCTCGTTCGTGTAATAGCTCTCTTGTGTGCTCGAGCTATGGTCCACATGCTTGGCCAACAAAAGGCAGATGTCCGGTACTGTAATTTTCCCCTATCGTATCCCCTAAATAACAAAACTCCTTAATAAGCTCGATCTCATCACTTCCCAAGTTCACATGTCCTTCCACTCGTCAGCCTTCCATTGATACCTGAACTTCTTTTATGCACCCAATACTTGCACTTTCTGCATTGAGTGGAATTTCTCCCTACTCTCTTCCCACAAATTCCGCATGGATCAACAGTACCGACTACTCCCTTCAACGATTTTCTACCAATTCTCATCGCTTTGGTTTTATTGATGTTCACCTTCAAACCTTTGCTTTCCAGTGCGCTTTTACTATGCTTATATACATTCTATGAATATATTACATAGTAGATTCTACCTGTAGTATATCCAAATAATATTGTATGTAACTAATAAAAATTATTATAACGTCCTAACCTGCACATGTTTCTCTTTATATGTGTCCAGGTCAATAGACTCCAACGTTTTGAAATTGCAATCTTTTATTATATTTTGCAAAAGTAATACTTTCTCTTTGGCTACCCGTTCTTCGTGTGCCACCTCATCGTAGCCCATTAAAAAGCGTTTGAAGTTGTTTACAACTTTACTCCAGTTGATGCAGTTAGTTTCTTGCTGTAAAATGTAGCTAGGAATTGTGTTAATCATTGCATGAGTTTTTTCTACTGCACAGTCATTTTGTACTGTATGTATTTACCAAAACTTACGATTGGGATGTTATTTCGTCGGCGGTCCAGAGAATCAGCCATCTCCTTTGCCTTGGCTTGATCAGCGTGAAGCTTGCCACGTAGGTGTCTCACGAGGCCATTCCAAGAAGTCAGCGTCTTTTCGCAAAGTTTGCACTCGAAATCACCTTCCCCATTATTTTTTTTCTTGTGCACGACTTTACAGTGGCGCGATATGTTGGAATTCATGACACCACAGTATCTAGAACAATTACCAACACCATTATGTCATTATTCTGGGACATTTTTGGCTTTTGTTTTCTTTTACGCATATAAATCAAACACAGCATTAAAAAGCTGAAAGTTTTTAAAATTCTCTTCCATTCATATACTTGAAAGCCAGGCCGAAATAATAGTAGAACTTACGGACACTTTTTCTTCTTATTTAATCCAGTATTAGAAGATCTTGATTTTGTTGTTTCCGGCTGCGCTTGTCCATAATCTTTATTCATGAACCCGTCATTTTGTTCTGTTGCTGGGTCACTTTTATAATCTCCCTGCTGTTATAAAACGAAAATTTGCTGTTGTTAAATTTCATTTAAATTTAGATGGTTTAAGTTTCTATATACCTATGACATATTGTGGATAAAAATGAGGATAAAAATCTAAAAAGAATCAAAAAATTTAACAGCCACGTTTCACAACACTCTTTAATATGATGTATAGTTTAGGTCACCCTTAACTCCATCAATCGTTATCCACCCTGGAAATGTTTTATTTTTGCCCGGGCCCGTAAGCATTGGCTCCTATGTGACAACTCCCATGTACAACAACTGTTTGTTGTTGCCGTAACTGTACGCGCCATACGTTTTATGAGTCGAACTGAACCCGACGTTATCGGTCAATTAATTGCGCGAATTAGGCTGGTGAAATTACTCCATAAGTTTCAAGTTGCACAGACTTAAAGAATTAAATCACTACGGACATAGCAAAACCGGTTTGCCAGATGAGTACCTTCCATAACGTGAGACGCCTTCCAAAACCCTGAAGGAGTTACAAGAAAAAATCTGTCAACGTATTTCGTTTTTTAGGATATCGATAAATTAATTATCGGTCTTTTCGAACTCGGCATTATTACGTAATTAGTGAACCTGGGTCTCCGTTATATACAGCAATACATTTGATCAATGATGAGCATCACAACATCATAACGTGACTTAAAAGACTAAATCACTCATTTTGCTTTTTCCAGTTACTAATTGCCACACAAAGTTAACAGAAGGCTACGGAGCGTAACAATTTGGTAAACAGGATTATTATTTGGCTACCATGGTCACCTTGCTGACGCAGCATTACGTTCGGCACAGGTATGTTATTTTACCCGCTGAGATATATACACCAAAGCACTGAAAGAAAAGTTGCCAGGTTTAAACTTATAGAAGAAAATTTCGCCTACTCATAATAATTAGTCGCAACAACAGGAAAAATGTCAAAATGCAGACTTATGTCCAAAGCCAGCTTACTTCAGAACAATCCAATGTAGCGTTTTCCGACAACGCATGTCCATTCCCCGTGCCCACGACGCTGTCACTGTCGTAATTTTCTTCTTTTTTATTTTTATTACCTTCTTGTTCCTCCTGCAGAGAAAGGATTCAACCAGCAAGTTTTATTTTTGCCAGTAAAATTGACATTGTCTTTATTATTTTATCGATAAATGCAACCAACACGATGTTTCCTCAAACGGAGGTCAGACTGCTTTTGGTCCTCTTCTTTGCGATTCTTTCCCGCAAAATTCTCTTCCCCTAGAAACAAATAGCATATTATTTAATTCACGTAACTGGTTACATAAGTGCGCAGTCATTTACACAAGCTAGTGTACAATACCTGATCTCACAAAGTCAGCCATCTCGATGTCAGTCATTCGATTCATATTCAATGTCGTTATTTTGTTTACTGATATCACCTGTACAAATTAATTTATACATTTTCTTTGGCTACTTTTTAGCGATTTTGGAAACATTATACTGTACTGTACTGTACACTGTTTTTGAGCTCTATCTAATCAACGACTATGGCTAACTTGAAAACAGTTAAAAAACGATAAAACTTTCGGTCGAAGCCACTTGTGTTCCTTCAGCTGCCTGGCAAACTAAACAGCAGTACATGTAATTGTTCTTCCAGCAAAAAGTGATACGCGAATTAGGTTGGTGAAATTACTCCATAAGTTTCAAGTTGCACAGAGTTAAAGAATTAAATCACTACAGACATAGCAAAACCGGTTTGCCAGATGAGTACCTACCATAAAGTAAGACGCCTTCCAAAACCCTGAAGGAGTTACAAGAAAAAATCTGTCAACGTATTTCGTTTTTTAGGATATCAATAAGTTAATTATCGGTCTTTTCGAACTCGGCATTATTACGTAATTAGTGAACCTGGGTCTCCGTTATATTCAGCAATACATTTGATCAATGATGAGCATCACAACATCATATCGTGACTTAAAAGACTAAATCACTCATTTTGCTTTTTCCAGTTACCAATTGCCACACAAAGTTAACAGAAGGCTACGGAGTGTAACAATTTGCTAAACAGGATTATTATTTGGCTACCATGGTCACCTTGCTGACGCAGCATTACGTTCGGCACAGGTATGTTATTTTACCCGCTGAGATATATACACCAAAGCACTGAAAGAAAAGTTGCCAGGTTTAAACATATGGAAGAAAATTTCGCCTACTCATAATAATTAGTCGTAACAACATGAAAAATTTCAAAATGCAGACTTATGTCCAAAGCCAGCTTACTTCAGAACAATCCAATGTAGCGTTTTCCGACAACGCATGTCCATTCCCCGTGCCCACGACGATATCATCGTCGTAATTTTCTTCCTTTTTATTTTCATCACCTTCTTGTTCCTCCTGCAGAGAAAGGATTAAACCGGTAAGTTTTATTTTTGCCAGTAAAATTGAGATTGTCTTTATTATTTTATCGATAAATGCAACCAACACGATGTTTCCTCAAACAGAGGTCAGACTGCTTTTGGTCCTCTTCTTTGCGATTCTTTCCCGCAAAATTCTCTTCCCCTAGAAACGAATAACAAATTATTTAATTCACGTACCTGGTTACATAAGTGCGCAGTCATTTACACAAGCTAGTGTACAATACCTGATGTCACAAAGTCAGCCATCTTGATGTCAGTCATTTGGTTCATATTCAATGTCGTTAATTTGTTTACTGATATCACCTGTACAAATTAATTTATACATTTTCTTTGGCCACTTTTTAGCGATTTTGGAAACATTATACTGCACTGTACTGTACTGTACACTGTTTTTGAGCTCTATCTAATCAACGACTATGGCTAACTTGAAAATAGTTAAAAAACGATAAAACTTTCGGTCGAAGCCACTTGTGTTCCTTGAGCTGCCTGGCAAACTAAACAGCAGTACATGTAATTGTTCTTCCTGCAAAAAGTGATACGTTATACTAAGAACGGATTATTTCACTGTGATTTATGTAAAAAACATTATACAACAAACATTTTATCCTAACTTTAACAAAAAAACCATTAACCTACATGCAGATAAGTTAGCTATAAAAATTAGGCTGCAAAACCTGAAGTTTTTTGACGAACATGGTTTTTCGTCCATTGTCAAAATATCAATAACATAAGATGTAGACTTAAAATATTTCCTTTATGTATTCATAATATATTTTTATACCCGTTATACCTGCAAATTTCTAATAAAATATGTATAAAATAAAAATAAAATAACAATTGCAATAAAGGTATAAAATACAAAATAAATATTTTATATTTAACACATTTGGTTCATATTCAAAGTCGTTAATTTGCTTAGTGATATCACCTGTACAAATTAACTCATAAATTTATTTTGGCGTCTTTTTAGCGAATTGGGAAACATTATACTGTACTCTAACTGTTTTTGGTTTCTTACATGATTATAGGTTCTATTACATGTCATTACGTCACATAGAGGTCGGGTTTACTTTAGAAAAATGCTTATTGTTGCGTGAAAGCTAAAACAACGACAAGTACCAAGTAATAAATGCAAGTCTTGCGCAAACGCAGGTTGACCATCCAGGGCATCCGGCGATGGGCGCCATTGCCTAACTTGGTGCAGTTGAGACGAAAGTTTATTTGCAAATTTAATCGCGAATGTAAACAGGGGTTGGTGAAGCCGAAGCCGCAACGCGTCGCTTTGGACTGCAGACCACGTCATAACATGTTGTCCGATATACCGCCATCTCTGTGGGAACCGTAGTCTAACAACAATGGATGAAAACCTGGTCAGCTGGCTATCCAACACCTGCCCTACAATATGATGTATTTTGCTCACTCTCTCAAGAAACCATCTACTGGACACGAAGAAGAAAAAAAAGAAAGGAGCAAAGTTGATTCATAATGGGGTACAGGAAAACGTACTGATCAAAAACGTTATCAACTTTAAGGCGGTGAGTTTAGAACTGCAGAAATTTGATAAATACCCTTGCTAAATTTGCCATTTGCTAAATAGGGTTAACAAATTGCTACTGATTGTAAACATTTGCTAAATAGGGTTAACATCATGTGCATGTGGCTACTCATTGTAACTATTTGCTAAATAGGGTTAACATGTTACTACTCATGGTAACCTTTTGCTATTTTACAAATGGCTACTGACTTTAAACGTTTGCTAAATAGGGTTAACAAAGGGCTACTGCCTTTAATCATTTGCTAAATAGAATTAACAAATTGCTACTGAGAGAAACCATTTGCTAAATAGGGTTAACATGTGGCTACTCGTGTTAACCTTTTGCTATTTTACAAATGGCTACTGACTATAACCGTTTGCTAAATAGGGTTAAAATTGGCTACTGACTTTAACCATTTGCTAAATAGAGTTAACAAACTCCTACTGAGTGAAACCATTTGCTAAACAGGGTTAAAAATGGCAACTGCATGTAACCATTTGCTAAATAGGGTTAACATATTGCTACTGAGTTTAACCTTTTTTTAAATAAGGTTAGCAAATGGCTGCTGATTGTAACCATTTGCTAAATTGGGTTAACAAATGCCTACTGAGTGCAACCATTTTATAAATGAGGATAGGGTTAGTTATAATTAGCACGGGTACAAACGTAAGTTTTGTAAGTTATCATTTGCAGGGATACAAATATGCACGAAGTTACTATTACCAAATGTATCTCGCAATGTATACGGGTATCAAATTGCAAGAAGTAAAAATTACTAAATGTATCTCGCAACGTATACGGGTATCAAATTGCACGAAGTAAAAATTACCAAATGTATCTCGCAACGTATACGGATGTCAAATTGCACGAAGTAAAAATTATCAAATGTATCTCGCAACGTATACGGGTATCAAATTGCACGAAGTAAAAATTACCAAATGAATCTCGCAACGTATACGGATATCAAATTGCACGAAGTAAAAATTACCAAATGTATCTCGCAACTTATACCAGTGAAAAATTGCACGAAGTAACTATTACCAAATGTATCTCGCAACGTTGCTATTCTTGCTATTGCTATTCATAACATTGCTATTCTTTCCCGCACAATTTTCTTCCCCTAGATACGAATAGCAAATTATTTAATTCACGTAACTAGTTACATAAGTTCGCACTCATTTACACAAGCTAGTGTACAAAACCTGATGTCACAAAGTCAACCATCTCGATGTCAGTCATTAGGTTCATATTCAATGTCGTTAATTTGTTTACTTATATCACCTGTACAAATTAATTTATACATTTTCTTTGGCCACTTTTTAGCGATTTGGGAAACATTATACTGTACTCTAACTGTTTTTGAGCTCTATCTGATCAACGATTATGGCTAACTTGAAAATAGATAAAAAACTGTAAAACCTTCGGTCCAAGCCAAGTGTGTCCCTTAAGCTGTCTGGCAAACTGAACAGCAGAACATGTAAATGTTCTTTCACTCTTCCAGCAAAAAGAGATGCGTTATATAGTCAGTTCCCATTTGACAATACCCTACACGAAATTAGAAAAAATTGACCTAATATTGGAAAATACAAAAGAAATGAGCGAAACGTAGCGTGATGTTAATTGACCGTGGGACAGAGAAGACGCTATGATCGAAAACGTTATAAATTATACCATGGTGAGTTTAGAACTGAAGAAACAAAGATCGGCGGCCTAGAAGGTTAATGATGCATACTTGCTGTATTGTCAATAAAACGTTCCTCAATGAGCTTGATTGATGCGCAAGTACCAGGATGCGCGTTATTACTTAAGAGTTCAAATACAGTGCGATGCACGATATTACCTAAGAGTCAAATACGAGTTTCTCCGTTTTGAAAGTGCAAATGTTCCACGTAATGCGACCGTGGCCAATCAAGCCTTCCCCGGTCAATATAACTGCAAATTTCGCGTCTTCTTTGTGACTTCATTGTGGTCTGTAATGCGTGATGCCGCACAATGGAGTTGGCGACGTGTAACGACTTCACGACCTCAGCGCAGTTGGAAAGTAACAAGTAAATAGTTAACTTTATACCGTTTCCAGAATGGACGCGAAGCTACAGAATCAATGGAAACATCCGAATCGGCAACGGCTGCATTATGGTTCCGCGAAGGTTTCCCCTTCGCGCCTTTCCAGATTTCTGTCGAATTTTCCCACCAAACACGCGAGCGATCGTTTTCGCGCGTCTTGTGGTAAAAATAGATGCCAGTTCCCATTTGACAATAAATAGCGGGGAAAAAATGACGACCAATGAATCAATGTCTAGAAATAGGTTACTAGGTTTGATAAAACCATAAATTTTACAAAAGAAATGAGAAAAATAGGGCGTAAAATTAATTCACCGTGGGTTATACACCTAACGATCAAAAACGTTATCAATCATACCATGGTGAGTTTAGAACTAAAGAAACTAAGAAAGGTGCCCTAGAAAGGGAATGATGCAAAGCCTTATACAACTGACACAATTCGAAAGCTTTGTTTAACTTTTCACCCAATTTTACAAAAGGCATTTGGTAAAACGTGAGTCAACACACATAACGAAATCCAATAAATGTCACAAAATGTACATGGCTCTAACGTTCCTTACCTTTTCAAGTTTCAATATTTGTCCTGAAATGTTGTACGAATTCGCAATGTGTGCATAACCATGGTTGCTAACTTTTGCTCGCAATCTTGTCAAAGAAGGATTTATCTTACAAATTTTGACACAGCACAAAAATTTATGCTCGCAACTATTGGTTGTCCTAATCCCTTAAAAATACGTCACAGGTAAACACAACAGAAAGACGTCAAAAAGTTTCTTTGCTATAAGAAATACGACTACAAATAAATGTGCCTGACTCTGCAGTTTCTTTGCTTTGTTGACCACGGCTTTTCGTGTTCCCTACTTCTGGTTGTTATTTTACTGCTTTTTAAAGAAAATCACAAAAGGACTGCTTTCGATGACCACATTGACGCGGTACTCTTAGAAAACCAATTTAAAAAAACTGCCACTCCACAGCTAATTACCATCTCACAGTCTCTCGAATACCTATAAAACGTGGACACGTGGTGGAAACAACAGACCTAGCTCCCCGTGACTCGACACTCGACAGTCCGATGTGGCTACGTTGGTATGTTTTTTTTTTTCAATGCAAATGTCATTTACACAGTGGATTAGAATCGGATTTAGCCAAACGATTTATCGAAAATTAAGTTAGACAACCAAATGCATATATATTGCACTAATATAAGTATTTTTTTTCTCGTACGCGCATTTCCTAGTTTCAGACAAAAATGACAGGAAAGCGAAAACAATACGTCCACTGATAAACCCAAACACTGGCGCCATATGAACTGAAATGGTACCAACCGCACAAACATTTATTGCTTGCTAGCTGTGACAAATGACTTAAGGGGGTGTAGTACGATTTTCAGTAGTTTTAAAACGGCAACCCGGCGATTGTTACGAAGGTCGCATCCAAGACGTCACTATAGAAAAAGTATCAATGGTTCCGATCCAGTGCGCATGTGACCTTATTCTGTGGAGGTTTGCTGTTGTTATGGCGTGTGCGCAGTGTAACCAGACACTTTAGAACAAGTAACTCTTTATTTTAATGTACGATGCAGGTAATGGAAAACGCAATTGGAAAATTACGATGTAATACAGTTCGGCTTGCTCGAAACGCATGTTGACTTTGCTGAATTTGGGATGATAGCTGGTGACGGCTACGGATGCATACACTTTGGCAGTAGGCGATATGGAGCACACCGGCTTGCTAGTATGCTACCGGTGAATCAGTCGCCCATTCCGCTTACCGGCAAACTTCATGTAAGTTACGCGTGCCATCACCGTCTTTGTGTCGATTCACACCATTTGAGTTTGAAGCCAGCGGAAATTAACAACGCAAGAAAGCGCTGCTTGTAAAACCAGTTTTGCTTTGGCCATTACTAGTTGAAAACCTCAAGGTTTTCGCCTTAAACTCTACTTCACACGAAAGTTGCGTGAGTCATTTTTATAAGTCTCCGTTACTACACTCTGCTCGTGTTTTTTAAATGTTTTACCTTTGCAGAACTTCCGTCGCAATCGAGCTGTCGGGGTATCTCTCTTCAATCCAGCCTGGACTTGATCAGCCTGCAGTTCAGCTAAGCATTTCTTTGCTGGACAACCCACTTGCAAACCAACGCCGGAAGCTACAGAAGCCCTATAATTATACCACTGCACTGCCCGCCAATGGCATCTAGTTCTCTTTTACAATCTGCTCGACATCGCAGCTCTAAATGAATATACCAAATTCAGACAAGTATATCCTGATTATCAGAGTGGACAAGGTTCAAAGCAACGAGGTTTCATAACAGATCATGCTAACTGCCTCATTTTGCCGCACATGATGACAAGACAGAAAATTCCTAAGCAAGTTAATCTGGAAAATGGCTACAAACTTTTTGCTTCGTGCAATTTAATACCCGTATTTGTTGCGAGATACATTTGGTAATTTTTACTTCGTGCAATTTCATACCCGTATATTTTGCGAGATACATTTGGTAATAGTTACTTCGTGCACATTTGTACCCGTGCGAATTATAACTTACTGATTGTAACCATTTGCTAAACAGGGTTTACAAATGGCGACTGAGTGCACCCATTTGCTAAATAAGGTTAAAAAATAAGCTAAAATGTTAACTGAATATTGACTGATTGTACCCATTTGCTAAACAGGGTTTGCAAATGGCGACTGAGTGTACCCATTTGCTAAATAAGGTTAAAAAATAAGCTAAAATATTAACTAAATATTGACTGATTGTACCCATTTGCTAAATAAGCTAAAATATTAACTGAATTTTGACAGATTGTACCCATTTGCTAAACAGGGTTTGCAAATGGCGACTGAGTGTACCCATTTGCTAAATAAGATTAAAAAATAAGCTAAAATATTAACTGAATATTGACTTATTGTACCCATTTTCTAAACAGGGCTTGCAAATAGCGACTCAGTTTGCCCATTTGCTAACTAAGGTTAAAAATCTAGCTAAAATATTAAACATGAATTGCATTTCAACAATTTTCCAAAGTAACAGAAATATATGCAAGTTTAACTTTTAAATGGATTAATACGAATGGAAACTTCCCATTTGCTAAAAAAAGGGTAAAAATTAAGCTTAAATATTAAATACGAACCTTTTAATGATGCCAAAGTGATAATTTGGGCGGTTAAATGAGCTGTTGTCAGCCGGCTGAAGTTGTTAACCCTAGAAAGCATAACAAGGGTCAAAATGACCCAAACGGTGCTATTCATCATAACTGCTTAACACATATTGCGAAATAACTCCTGGATTTTCTTGACTTTGTTAGCCTTTTATACTTATACATGATGAGAAAACGGTTGTTCTGTGAAATTTTACCCTTGACAAGAAAAATGCATTGACGAAGAAGACCCAAAAAAGAGGCCTGCGATCATCAGGTTTTATAACAAGACAAAGATTGGTTTTGACTTGGTTGACCAAATGGTTCAAACAAATACTTGCAAACGACAAACCCGCCGATGGCCTCTAGTTCTCCTTTACAATCTGCTCGACATCGCAGCTCTAAATGAATATATCATATTCAGACAAGTATATCCTGATTATCAGAGTGGAAAAGGTTCAAAGCGACGAGGTTTCATAACAGACCTTGCTAACTGTCTCATTTTGCCGCACATGATGACAAGACAGAAAATTCCTCAACTCCACAGAGCCACAAGAGAGGCTATGGTGAGATGCGGCTTAGCTTTTCCAAGTACATCCCTTCAAACAGCAAACACGTTGCAGAAGAGGAAGCGATGTTCTCAATTCGGAATTCCAAATAGATTCCTCAGAGAAGATACCGTTTCCACGGAAACTGCTATCTACCGACCAAACAGGTATAACAAAAACGTATTTTTCCGAAAATCTTGATTTTGAAACGCTCAACATGACGATTTTATTGGTTACAGTAATTAAACAACACATTTGGCGCGACAGGAACGCGATTATTTCGGAAGATGAGGTTTGTAGCAGAAAATAAAAATTAAATAATTGTTTAGACTTTAGAACCTAGAAGAAACGAAATTTCAAGTTAGCAACAGAAAGATGAAAGTCGCATTGATTGCTACTAGAAAGTCGTTCCAATTCCCTTGCGTCTTAGCACATTCTTATCGAAATCATATTTTTAATGGCCGGCTATTTAAAATTAACTTTGCAAACATTGAGGCGCGACAGGAACGCGATTATTTTGGAAGATGACGTTTGTAGCAGAAAAAAATTTTTTAATAATTCAGCATTCATCACGATATAAACATTGACGAAGAAGACCCAAAATAGAGGCCTGAGATCATTAGGTTTTATAACAAGACAAAGATTGGTTTTGACTTGGTTGACCAAATGGTTCAAACATATACTTGCAAACGTCAAACCCGCCGATGGCCTCTAGTTCTCATTTACAATCTGCTCGACATCGCAGCTCTCACTGAATATACCATATTCAGACAAGTTTATCCTGATTATCAGAGTGGACAAGGTTCAAAGCGACGAGGTTTCATAACAGATCTTGCTAACTGCCTCATTTTGCCGCACGTGATGACAAGACAGAAAATTCCTAAGCAAGTTAATCTGGCAAATGGCTACAAACTTTTTGCTTCGTGCAATTTGATACCCGTATTTGTTGCGAGATACATTTGATAAATTTTACTACGTGCAATTTCATACCCGTATATTTTGCGAAATACCTTTGGTAATAGTTACTTCGTGCACATTTGTACCCATGCGAATTATAACTTACTGATTGTCATTATTCTCGGACATGTTTGGCTTTTGTTTTCTTTTACACATAGAAATCAAAAACAGCATTGAAAAGCTGAAGGTATTTTAAATTATCTTCTATTCATACTTAAAAGGTGGTCGAAATTATAGTAGAACTTACGGACACTTTTTCTTCTTATTTAAACCAGTATTAGAAGATCCTTAATGTGACCTTAATCAGCAATCGCAAAACTTACCAACTAAACCTTTTTATTTTGCTCTAGTTTATTCCGTTTAACCATTATTGGCCGAAATATGAAAATATTTCCAATTAACTTTTCCGGCAAAATTGATTGAAAAATACCCTTCCGAGAAAATTGAACATCGTAATGTGGTTTTTATGCAAGAGGTATATCATCATTTTTGAAAAAATACGAAGCAAATTTAAAATACATTACAATTGGCAATTGGCATCAAAAAGTCTTAACCCTAACCCAGAATAAGGCGTCCAAATATATCACATTTATTTTGCACATACACACTTAATTATTATCATTCAAAGAACGCCGAATCAGTTGCCGGACTTTGTCCTGCAACTGTTTCGGCGTTTTGGAAAATTCCTTGCATTTGGGGAGGTTTCCATCTGCAAGAGCCGTTTTAGCATAATGCGTTGTTATTCCCTTCTTCGTACCAATATACCATGAGAAAAATTGTTTAACTTCAAGCGATTCATCCGCAGAAAACTGTCGCCGAGATTTCTGTTAAAAACAGTAAGTTTTAGAAATTAATAATAAAATCATTGAAAATAGATTACCGTATACATAATTAAATTATACAAGGCACATGCATTTTTTACGTTTTACATTGGCGATACAAATGAAAAATAAACTTAACTAAGACCTACCACAACATTAACTTTTTTTTCTTCCTTCTCTAATTTCGACAATCGATGTGGATTTAATGGCTAAATTTATCAAAATGCAGTTAAATTTATAAAAAAGTACTTAATAAAACCTAAAATTGTGAGCTTTTCCCCTGGCTTCGGCTTGAGGAATTATATAACACATGAAAAAATAGATATTAAATATGTAAACTTATATGCAATATAATACAATAAACGAAAATTGTTAAAATACTACTTACCGAGAAACTATAACGATCGAAAGTAGCTTTCCTCTTTCTAGATGGTTTTGTAGCTGAGCTGGGGCTCTCCTATGTTATTAAAAGAACTTTGGTATATCAAGAAAACTGTACAGTGTTTTTGCGCTATTAAATATGTGTGTACAGTATGCATACTTTTTATAACCGCATGGTTTAGTCATATATGCATTGGTCACCTAACGTTTGTGGAGTGATACAAACATTATCGGTCAAGTATATCAGGAAACACCTTCCCGTATTCCAATCTCCCGATATATACTAAAATGCTTAGAATGCTATTTACCACGACATTAAAATCTCTGGAATTGCTTTTCTTTTTCCTCTTTCTGGAGGGTGATGCAGATGTGCTGGGGCTTTCCTAAATCATTAAAATAAATTTTGGTAATTCAAGCAAATTTCTGTTTTTAATTTAAATATGTGTGACTAGTACATATATAATTTATAAATTTCTTGATTGATGCACGCATTGGACACGTAAAGCATGTGGGGTGACAGGAAATAATATCAATAAAACCCTAGTTTCACTGTAAAGTCGTAATTAAATTTTAACTTACCGGCAGCTTCGAAGCACCTGCCACATTAGAGATGTCGATCTATAAACCAAAAAATGCAAAATTACCACGATTGATTTTAAGAGATTTTTCAGAGAATTTACCTGCTGCAGAACAACACGAGGCTCAACTATTTTATCCCGGACCGCCTTTTGTTGGCCACCGTCTTTGTTTCGGCGAATTTGTAATGACTCGTCTTCTTCAGCAAATGTGCTTCTTTCAGTTGACAAACTTTCTTCTGAAGAAACGTCAGCAGCTGGTTCTACTCGTTCAGAATATGGGCTTCTATCATCTGACAAACCTTTCTCTATAAATGAAACCTCAACAGCTGATGTGATTCTTTCAGCAGACGGGCTTCTTTGAGCTGATGCGCCTTTTGTTTCGGTGCGACCAGCCGAACTGCACGACTGCGATTAAAAAACATAATTCAATTTTTTACTGACAACCATTTGCTGGAAGGAAGCGTGTGTTCACAACAAACTTGCCATCGACAAGAAATTGTTTCGTTGCCAAGAATAGAATTTATTCGCGAATCAGACTTGTAATGCACACAAAAAAGTTAAAACTTTTATACTTATTCCGAGGAATCCAATAGAATTCTTTAAACCATTTAAGTTGATTTGAACAACTTACCCTTATTTCTTTCATGACTTCATAGGCTTCTTCAGCCTCTATATTCTGCAGGTCGTTCGCGTAATATCTCTCTTGTGTGCTAGAGCTATGGGCCATATGCTTGGCCACCAAAAGGCGGCGGTCCGGTCTCTTAGATCTAACCTAATATGAAATTTTAAATTTATATACGTCACTGGTTGACTTTCATATAAATTCTGCTGCAGAATATTTTCATTATTAGCGATATATCGTTATTTATATTGCTAGGTCTAATTACAGTAAAGATCAATTACTTGTGTGGCCGAATACTTCCGGTTTGAGGTTGCTGTAAATTTTCCGCGACCTCCGGCCAACTTCCAAACCCGCTGTATTGCTTTAGCTGCAGAGGAACTTGTGAGATTGTTTCCCTTATGGGGAAAAACAATCTTACACTCTTCTTCGTTGAATGTGACAAGGTTATCCAGCCCTTCCTTCAACCATTCTGGCATTACAATATTTGCATGCCCATATGTTGAAAATGTTTTGTGATCGCGCACCTGCATTAAAAACATCCTTTTTTAATAGAGTTCTACATGAAAGGAGAATGTGGTGACTTACACGAACAATCCATCGTTTTTTCTCGGTCGGGTAGCCAAACATAAGCTCTTCAACGAGCATATTGCGCACCGCACTTGTCCGTTGCGAGTTTTCAATTATCAGATACGCCATGAGGACTTCCCCATGGGCTCTTCTCACCTCGGCTCCGGGGTCTCTTCTCCATACTGCATTTTTTTATATAGTGAGTTACACATTCAACGAGAATTAAAATAATGTAAAAATATAAAACAACTGTAACTGTCATTTACGTTTTGTGGTCAGCGCAGTATTACGAAAAAGTGGATTTGTCATAACTTTGTTCACTTCTGCCGGGTCCAACGCATTTCTGCGATCCGTCTCCTTAATAACTTGCCTCCTAGAAAACGCAACACTTTAGGTAATAAAGAGTGGTTAGCAAACGCATATTTTTTAACACGGAAGTTTTAATTGCAAAAACAAAACTAGTTTTCAGATACCAACACGAGTAAATCATCCAAGAGTGGAAAGGCTACATGTAGGCAGCGCTTGTAATCACCTTCTTTTTAGAAATTTTCTGTAGGATGCCCTTCGATTCTTGAGGTTAATAAGGGCTTCCCCCACGTTGAAGGTCAATGGAAGCTTCTTCAGTAATGAAAAGCTGAGGAAGCTCGTCATGGCATTCGAGTGGGATATGAATGTCGAAGGAGTTTTATTTTCATTTTGTAATTTCTAAAATAAAGAAAGATGGTTTTTGTTTATTTTTAAATACAACTATTTTTGCTAAGACTTTGCATATATACATAATCATCTTCCATTCGAATGTTGTTCAGGCCTAGTCTTCATCCCGAAACATATTCAGGGTCGACCAGTTGCCTGCAACGACGCCGACACTTTCCCCTGTCGATGGCATCCTCGATCTTCAAACCTTTCCTTCTCTTGTCATCCTTCACCGTCTCTTCCCATGTTTTCTTTGATCTTCCCGTTTTCACCTTTACTGCAATCATCTTATGTTGTACTCTTCTTATTAAGCTCTACTTATTCATTCGCTCAACGTTCCACAACCATCTCAGACGATGTCCTCTTAGATGTTCTTCAATATCTTCCACACATGTCCACCTTCTTATCACATCATTGGTAATGCCATCTCGTAGTGTCTTACCACACATCATTCGAATAATCCTCATTTCTGTCATCTGCATTCGCCTGACATCAGCCTTCTTCATCGCTTAACATTCAGCTACGTAGCACATCACACTTCTTACACATGCTTTACACAGCCTTTCTTTTAGGTTTGTATAGAGTAGTCTGCCCTAGAGTGTATCAGACAATTCCTTAAAATTTTTCCAACTAGCGCGTATTCTTACCGTCACTGCCCTGCCAGTACTGTAATTTTTCCCTATCATATCCCCTAAATAACGAAACTCCTTAACAAGCTCGATCTCATTATTTCCCAAGTTCACATGTCCTTCCACTCGTCAGCCTTCCATTGATAGGCCTACCTGAACTTCTCTTATGCACTCAATACAGTACTTTCACTTTCTGCATTGAATGGAATTTCTCCCTACTCTCTTCCCACAAATTCCGCATGGATCAACAGTACCGACTACTCCCTTCAACGATTTTCTACCAATTCTCATCGCTTTGGTTTTATTGATGTTCACCTTCAAACCTTTGCTTTCCAGTGCGCTTTTACTTTGCTGATATACATTCTATGAATATATTACATAGTAGATTCTACCTGTAGTATATCCAAAAAATCTTGTATGTAACTAATCAAAATTAATATAACGTCCTAACCTGCACATGTTTCTCTTTATATGTGTCCAGGTCAATGGACTCCAACGTTTTGAAATCACAGTCTTTTATTATATTTTGCAAAAGTAATACTTTATCTTTGGCTACCCGTTCTTCGTGTGCCCCCCCATCGTGGCCCATTAAAAAGCTTTTGAAGTTGTTTAAAACTTTATTCCAGTTGATGCAGTTAGTTTGTTGCTGTAAAATGTAGCGAGGAATTGTGTTAATCATTGCATGAGTGTTTTCTACTGCACAGTCATTTCGTACTGTGTGTATTTACCAAAACTTACGATTGGGACGTTTTTCCGGCGGCGGTCCATAGAATCAGCCATTTCCATTGCCTTGGGTTGATCAGCGTGAAGCTTGCCACGTAGGTGTCTCACGAGGCCATTCCAAGAAGTCAGGAACTTTTTGCAAAGTTCGCACTTGAAATCACCTTTCCCATTATTTTTTTTATCGTGCACGACTTTGCAATGGCGCGATATGTTCAAATTCATGACACCACAGTATCTAGAACAATTACTAACACCATTATGTCATTATTCTCGGACATGTTTGGCTTTTGTTTTCTTTTACACATAGAAATCAAAAACAGCATTGAGAAGCTGAAGGTATTTTAAATTATCTTCTATTCATACTTAAAAGCTGGTCGAAATTATAGTAGAACTTACGGACACTTTTTCTTCTTATTTAATGCAGTATTAGAAGATCCCAATTTTGTTATTTCCGACTGCGCTTGTCCATAATCCTTATTCATGAACCCGTCATTTTGTTCTGTTGCTGGGTCACTTTTATCATCTCCCTGCTGTTATAAAAAGAAAATTTGCTGTTGTTCAATTTCATTTAAATTTAGATGGTTCAAGTGTCTATATACCTGTGGCATCGTAACGATGACAAAAAGTGCACAAACAAAGGTGCTGTAATAGGCAAAATATCGGAGACCCACATTTAAGGGCTTTAATTAACTAAAAAAAAGGATAAAAATCAAAAAAGAACCAAAAATTTAAACAGCTACGTTACACAACACGCCTTAATGTGATGTATAATTTAGGTCACCCTAAACTCATTCCTTCGTTATCCACCCTGGAAATGTTTTATTTTTCCCCGGGCCTGCCAGCATTGGCTCTTATGTGACAACCCCCAGGTACAGCAACTGTTTGTTGTTGCCGTCACGGCGCGCGCCATACGTTTTATGAGTCGAACTGAACTCGATGTTATCGGCCAGTTAATTGCGCGAATTAGGTTGGTGAAATTACTCCATAAGTTTCAAGTTGCAAAGACTTAAAGAATTAAATCACTACAGACATAGCAAAACCGGATTGCCAGATGAATACCTTCCATAACGCAAAACGCCTTCCGAAACCATCAAGAAGTTACAAGAAAAAATCTGTCAACGTATTTCGTTTTTACGGATTTCGATAAATGAATTATTTATCGGTCTAATCGAACTCGCCATTATTACGTAATTAGTGAACCCGGGTCTCCGTTATATTCAGCAATTCATTTGATCAATGATGAACATCACAACATCATATCATGACTTGAAAGACTAAATCACTCCGGACATACATTACAATTGGCAATTAACCCGGAGAGTGAAACTTTTCACGAAATCATAATTATTTTTAAAGGTAAAGATGTGAAAACCAATACAAAGTGTAATTGTTGCAGCGGCAATAAAAGGATTGCCATTTGGCTACCATATGTAATCTTTTGCTATTTAGGGTTTATATTTGCCATAATTTCAGTTACCATTCGCTACGTAGAGTAAACAGATGGCTACTGAGTGTAGCGATTTGCTAAATAGGATTAGTTTTTGGCTACCCATGGTAACCTTTGCTATTTCCAACTACCAATTGCCACGCAGAGTTAACAGATTTACAGAATAACATTTGACTACTGTACTTCCAGATACCATTTCCTAGTCTTTTTGAATTGAGCGAGAATTCGCGCAAATTTAACGGCAAAGTTTGGAACAAACTAGACGGGGTTGTAGAATGGGGTTTGTAGCCAACATTTATTTTCTTATTAAGCAATACTTTGATCAATGATGAACATCACATATTCTCATTTCATCTATCAAGTCATTAGCTGTGAACGGAAAAGACAGAGCTATTCAAAACTGATGCAGCAAGAAAGCTTTGTTCTCACCCAAACGTTCGCAAAATTGTCGGAAAGTAGAAAGAATTGACCTTAATTCAAATATTTTCCCACAGCGATGTGGTAAAAAATATTAATATATGACTAAGAGAGTTTTAAGAAAAGTCACAAACACTGGATTTTTAGGTGTAATTTAGTTGCAGTTACGTTTGCACAATTACGTTAATCACAATCACATGTTCGTATCCAGCAGAAACATTTGCTGCCGTTTTGTTTGATTGAAATTGATAGATAGAGCTCAAAGACCTGTAGAGTATAATGTTTTTCCCTAATACGATAACACTTTTCATTCCGACGAAGTGACTGGGCGTGACAATTTTGGGACATATTCATTTGTTTCTTACATGATAATAAGTTCTATTACATGTCATTACGTCACATAGAGGTCGGGTTTACTTTAGAAAAATGCTTATTGTTGCGTGAAAGCTAAAACAACGACAAGTAACAAGTAAGAAATGCAAGTCTTGCGCAAACGCAGGTTGACCACACAGGGCATCCGGCAATGGGCGCCATTGCCTAACTTGGTGCAGTTGAGACGAAAGTTTATTTGCTATATTTATCGCGAATGTAAACAGGGGTTGGTGAAGCCGAAGCCGCAACGAGTCGCTTTGGACTGCAGACCACGTCATAACATCTTGTCCGACATACCGCCATCATTGTGGGAACTGTAGTCTGACAACAATGGATGAAAACCTGGTCAGCTGGCTATCCAACACATGCTATACAACAGGGGTGGGCAAACTACGGCCCGCGGGCCGCATGCGGCCCGCGGTCCCATTTTATGCGGCCCGCCGGCACTTGCAGAAACTCCTACTCATCACTTATTGTTTTAATTAAACAGGTTACATGACAAAATATTATTCCCTTTACGAGTGTGTTTTTCTCTTCACTTTCAGTGCGTAAACACACACACGTCAGTCGCGCATGTATTGCAACATGCTTTCAGCAACTAGCCGTACACTTCTCACGCATTGTTTGATTCAATTGTTTGATCATAAAATACAAATACGGTAGCGGCTACCGTAGGCCTTTGTGATGAAGATTGCGTAGCTTTAAACGTAACTGAGTATGAAATACAAAAATTATGTTTAATATGAATATGCGTTTATTTACACTCCGGGTAAATTTTCCTACTTTGTAATGAGAGTGTGCGGCCCGCCGGCTGCAACATTTTTTCTAATGCGGCCCTCAGTACAAAAAGTTTGCCCACCCCTGCTATACAATATGATGTATTTTGCTCACTCTCTCAAGAAACCATCTACTCGACACGAAGAAGAAGAAGAAAGAAAGGAGCAAAGTTGAGCGAAAAGTTGATTCATAATGGGGTACAGGAAAACGTACTGATCTAAAACGTTATCAACTTTAAAGTGGTGAGTTTAGAACTGAAGAAATTCGATAAATACCCTTGCTAAATTTGCCATTTGCTAAATAGGGTTAACAAATTGCTACTGATTGTAAACATTTGCTAAATAGGGTTAACATCATGTGCATGTGGCTACTCATTGTAACCATTAGCGAAAGAGGGTTAACATGTTACTACTTATGGTAACCTTTTGCTATTTTACAAAAAGCTACTGACTTTAAACGTTTGCTAAATAGGGATAACAAATGGCTACTGCCTTTAACCATTTGCTAAATAGAGTTAACAAATTGCTACAGTGTGAAATAATTTGCTAAATAGGGTTAACATGTGGCTACTCATGGTAACTTTTTGCTATTTTAAAAATGGCTACTGACTATAATCGTTTGCTAAATAGAGTTAACAAATTCCTACTAAGTGAAACCATTTGCTAAATAGGGTTAAAAATGGCTACTATATGTAACCATTTGCTAAATAAGGTTAACAAATTGCTACTGAGTTTACCCTTTTTCTAAAAAGGGTTTGCAAATGGCTGCTGATTGTAACCATTTATTAAATAGGGTTAACAAATGCCTACTGAGTGCAACCATTTTATAAATGAAGTTAGGGTTAGTTATAATTAGCACGGGTACAAACGTAAGTTTTGTAAGTTATCATTCGCAGGGGTACAAATATGCACGAAGTTACTATTACCAAATGTATCTCCCAATGTATACGGGTATCAAATTGCACGAAGTAAAAATTACCAAATGTATCTCGCAACGTATACGGGCATTAAATTGCACGAAGTAAAAATTACCAAATGTATCTCGCAACTTATACGAGTGAAAAATTGCACGAAGTAACTATTACCAAATGTATTTCGCAACGTTGCAGGTATCAAATTGCACGAAATAAAAATTACCAAATGTAACTCGCAATGTATACGGATATCAAATTGCCAAAAAGTATGATATCTGGAAAATGGTTATGCATTTTGTAGACATTTTCAGATTAACTTGCATAGCACTACTCCAAGTTAGAAATTAAACTGGGCAACTCGCAAAAGTCTATTGTATTGCACAGCGTTTAACTTTTGCAATTTTAGTATTTTCGATAGTAAAGAAACGTATTGCAATAATTTTGATTAAAAAAGTGTTTTAGGTAAAGAACCGCAAGATGAAGCCAGACTAGTCTATTTTTGAAATTTCGACTCATCTGTGTCAAGTGGTGAAAGCGTTTTATTGCAGTAAAATATTGTGTTTGCTGTTTCAAATTTGAGAAAATTAAGCCTTTTCTCAAACGCGTAAAAACGCTGCGTGTTAGTGATGTTTGGCAGGCCCAACGTCGAATCGTGTAAGATTATAGTTAGCGCGCCAACCTAGGTCCGACGAAGATTTTTTGTTGCAATTTGATACCCGTATACGTTGCGAGATACATTTGGTAACTTTAATTTCTTGCAATTTGATAATCGTGCAAGTTGCAAGATACATTTGGTAATTTTTACTTCGTGCAATTTGATACCCGTATACGTTTCGTTATACCTTTGGTAATTTTTACTTCGTGCAATTTGATACCCGTATAAGTTGCGAAATACATTTGGTAATTTTTACTTCGTGCAATTTGTCACCCGTATAAGTTGCGAGATACATTTGGTTACGTTAATCACAATCACGTTAATCACAGTCACGTGTGGGGATATCCAGGAGAAACATATGCTGCCGTTTTGTTTGATTGAAATTGAGGTATGTTATTTTACCCGCTGAGATCTATATAACAAATTACTTCAGGTCAAGTTTCCAAGTCTAAACCTATGGAATCAATTTGCGCGGAAATACTCGTAAGAATTAGTGGTAACAACTTGAAGACTATCAAAATAAAAACGTATGTCGGAAGCCGTCTTACTTCAGAAGATCCCAATGTGTTGTGTTTTGATCCGGCTGGTCCATTCCCCGTGCCCACGACGCTATCATCGTCATAATTTTCTTCCTTTTTATTTTCATCACCTTCCTGTTCCTCCTGCAGAAAACGGATTAAACCGGTAAGTTTTATTTTTGCCAGTAAAATTGACATTGTCTTTATTATTTTATCGATAAATGCAACCAACACGATGTTTCCTCAAACGGAGGTCAAAATGCTTTTGGTCCTCAGCTACTTTGCGCTTCTTTCCCGCACAATTTTCTTCCCCTACAAACGAATAGCAAATTATTTAATTCACGTAACTGGTTACATAAGTAACTGGTTACATAGGTTCGCACTCATTTACACAAGCTAGTGTACAATACCTGATGTCACAAAGTCAACCATCTCGATGTCAGTCATTTGGTTCATATTCAATGTCGTTAATTTGTTTACTGATATCACCTGTACAAATTAATTTATAAATTTTCTTTGGCCACTTTTTAGCGATTTGGGAAACAATATACTGTACTCTAACTGTTTTTGAGCTTTATCTAATCAACGACTATGGCTAACTTGAAAATAGTTAAAAAACTGTAAAACCTTCGGTCCAAGTCAAGTGTGTCCTTTTAGCTGTCTGGCAAACTGAACAGCAGTACATGTAAATTTTCTTTCACTCTTTCAGCAAAAAGGGATGCGTTATATAGTCAGTTCCCATTTGACAATACCCTACACGAAATTAGAAAAAATTGACCTAATATTGGCAAATACAAAAGAAATGAGCGAAACGGAGCGTGATGTTAAGTGACCGTGGGATAGAGAAGACGCTATGATCGAAAACGTTATAAATTATACCATGGTGAGTTAAGAACTGAAGAAACAAAGATCGGTGGCCTAGAAGGTTAATGATGCATACTTGCTGTATTGTCAAGAAAACGTTCCTCAATGAGCTTCATTGAGGCGCGAGTACCAAAATGCGCGTTATTATGTAAGAGTTCAAATACAGTGCGATGTGCGATATTACCTAAGAGTCAAATACGAGTTTCTCCGTTTTAAAAGTGCAACTGTTCCACGTAATGCGACCGTGGCCAATCAAGCCTTCCCCGGTCATTATAACTGCAAAATTCGCATCTTCTTTGTGACTTCATTGTGGTCTGTCATGCGTGATGCCGCACAATGGAGTTGGCGACGTGTGACGACCTCAGCGCAGTAGGAAAGTAACAAGTCAATAGTTACTTTTATACTGTTTCCAGAATGGACGCGAAGCTACAGAATCAATGGAAACATCCGAATTCCGAACCGGCAACGGCAGCATTATGGTTCCGCGAAGGTTTCCCTATCGCGCGTTTCCAGAGTTCTGTCGAATTTTCCCACCAAACACGCGAGCGATCGTTTTCGCGCGTCTTGTGGTAAAAATAGATGCCAGTTCCCATTTGACAATAAACTGCGGGAAAAAAAATGACTACCAATGAACAAATGTCTAGAAATAGGTTACTAGGTTTGATAAAACCATAAATTTTACAAAAGAAATGAGAAAAATAGGGCGTAAAGTTATTTAACCGTGGGTTACAGACCTATCGATCAAAAACGTTATCAATCATACCATGGTGAGTTTAGAACTAAAGAAACTAAGAAAGGTGCCCTAGAAAGGGAATGATGCAAAGCCTTATACAACTGACACAACTGGAAAGCTTTGTTTAACTTTTCACCCAATTTTACAAAAGGCATTTGGTAAAACGCCAGTCAACACAGTCACAGGCTAATATGCCACAAACGCATGTTATGCATGAGACAAAATTGGCATTGATAAGGTCGGGATAGGTAGGTAGGTTATGGATAACATTTTAAATGCCGTTTGATATTTGGAAACTTGCTCTATATAACTTCATGTAAAAACTCATTTTTGTACATCAGACTTATCTTCGCTCGAATCTGACGATTCAGATTCACTTGCCTGCTGAACACTGGCTATTGCAGAATTTACTGTTGCGTCGATTTCAATGTCAGAATCCTCGTCATCAGAGCAGTCTGACAGAAGATTTTGCAACATTTCTAATCCACGCATTGCTGTAAATCTTTGCCTAGACATTTTGTAAATGTTTTTGTTTTCAGAAGTAGCCTACTATGATACTGACTCCGATGAAAAACTCAAGAAAATTCAGATAAACATCAAACACTTCCCTTTAGTAAAGTTACTACTACACTACCACAATAGATAAGGGTAAGCTAAGGTTTTCACAACATTTACCTTGAACTAGTTTACCAAGGCAAGAGCTCAATGTAATTGCATCCCATTTACATTTGGTAATAGTTACTTCGTGCAATTTTTCACTCGTATAAGTTGCGAGATACATTCGGTAATTTTTACATCGTGCAATTTGATATCCGTATACGTTGCGAGATACATTTGGTAATTTTTACTTCGTGCAATTTGATACCCGTATACGTTGCGAGATACATTTGGTAATTTTTTACTTCGTGCAATTTGATACCCGTATACGTTGCGAGATACATTTGGTAATAGTAACTTCGTGCATATTTGTACCCCTGCAAATGATAACTTACAAAACTTACGTTTGTACCCGTGCTAATTATAACTAACCCTAACCTCATTTATAAAATGGTTGCACTCAGTAGGCATTTGTTAACCCTATTTAGCAAATGGTTACAATCAGCAGCCATTTGCTAACCCTATTTAGAAAAAGGTTAAACTCAGTAGCAATATGTTAACGCTATTTAGTAAATGGTTACATACAGTAGCCATTTTTAACCCTATTTAGCAAATGGTTTCACTCAGTAGGAATTTGTTAACTCTATTTAGCAAATGTTTAAAGTCAGTAGCCATTTGTTAACCCTATTTAGCAAACGGTTTTAGTCAGTAGCCATTTGTAAAATAGCAAAAGGTTACCATGAGTAGCCACATGTTAACCCTATTTAGCAAATGGTTTCACTCAGTAGCAATTTGTTAACTCTATTTAGCAAATGGTTAAAGGCAGTAGCCATTTGTTAACCCTATTTAGCAAACGTTTAAAGTCAGTAGCCATTTGTAAAATAGCAAAAGGTTACCACGAGTAGTAACATGTTAACCATATTTAGCAAATGGTTACAATGAGTAGCCACATGCACATGATGTTAACCCTATTTAGCAAATGGCAAATTTAGCAAGGGTATTTATCGAATTTCTTCAGTTCTAAACTCACCACCTTAAAGTTGATAACGCTTTAGATCAATACGTTTTCCTGTACCCCATTATGAATCAACTTTTCGCTCAACTTTGCTCCTTTCTTTCGTCTTCTTCTTCGTGTCGAGTAGATGGTTTCTTGCTAAAGAACGCAACAAAAGAAAACTGCTAAAGAACGCAACAGAAGCTGTTTTAGCCTGCCTGCAAAATAATAACAGCCAATGTCGGCGGTTTTCATTCGTTTGCCGCGGTAAATCGCAACCACTGTTATGGAACAACAACAAAGTACGTCTTGTACAAAATGACGAATACAAAACGCTTTGCAAACAGACCGTTTAGAAACATATTGGATGAATAATTATGTTAACTGCTGTTTAATATTCTAAAATCTAAAAGAACCTATATCCTTTAGATGCGTTAAAATGTTTATGTATTAGTGAAAAAAAAGAAATGAAGCGTATTCCTTTATATGCATAGGCTTTGTGGTGCAGTATTGTGTGAGATATGGCAACGAAATATGTGTATTTTATAGCAATTAAATGTCAATGTTTATCGAGATAGTATGTGTAAATAGGATTTATTCATGTAAATATTTTGTATTTCATGTAAATTCAATCCCGAAGCGTGGATTTCCCACATTGAACATAAATTTTCCCTTTATCGAATCACTTCAAAAACTAATCGTCACTTGTTAGCGGTAGAGGCAATTCCGGCGACAGACCTCGGGCTACTTTGTTTACCTTCTGCGTAGGCTCATACCTGTTACGACATAATAATCAATGAAATCTTGAAAAACTTTGATAAACGTGAGGACTGAGGATCATTTAGAGTTTTTGTTGGCTGATCTGACACTTCATGTTCTATCTTCCAAAGATTTAATGCGCGAATTAATGAGTGCAGTAGGTCAAGAGAATCTTACTCCACCAGTTAATAAACGAATTCGTGCTAAATTTCTTAAGTGGTCACCACCAGACGTCGCACTTTCTTACCCACTACAGCCACAAATACAACAAATTCAAGTGTCTAAACCACCTCATTACCCACGATCTAACGCTAACAATGGAACAAAGAGTTCCGGACAAACAAATACTAATTTCACAAATCATAAATTCACCAAACCAACGCGATTAATTTAACTAAACATGGCAACAACGATCACCACACACAAACATTGGCCAGTTTCACAAATAATACAGCAAGTGGTAATTTATGACACAGTGATAATTTATCATATTCATCACCCACATTTCAGAAACCAGGCCATCAACGCAGCAATTACCCTTGCGCAAAATCATTCGCGAGCAACAAAAAACATTCGGCGATCTACCCGGTTAGCCCCGTCGATAGCACCTACTTCCAAAAGAGACTGTCCCTTGTTAATTGTTTATGATCACGCCAATTGAATTCTTTTTTATGTAGATAGCGCTGCAGCAACTTCTCTTTTGTCGGCTAGTTTAGCTCACATATCAAACCGCAAATGTTTGTTTATGCTTCAGTTAAGTCATTGTATAAAATCACATTTATCATGAGTTTTATTTGATGAGTTCAATGGTTGTGAGAAATGAGAATAATGAGAACGATGGTTTGATTTATTGCTTTTGATTGAATGAGGTCATACCCAGCTTTTGTTTCGTTAAAGCACTTGGAAATTTCCATTCAATTTAATTTCTCGAATTCGTTTCAAAGACCCTGACTCTCTGTGGGAAGCCTTTCCGCTTGATTAAATAGCTCTCAATGTGCCAAAGTTTATTAGTTTATAATTATAATTAATTATAATAGGCCTACCATTTGTCCTCTTTTAGGAGGAATTGACCTTTTTTAGTTAGTTATTTCGAGTTAGTTGTTTATACTTTCGACAAAACTTATAGGAGAGAAGTTGTATTTATTTCCAAAAAATTACTGTAGTTATGAAACATCCTGAATTGCCGATTTAAAAAGGGTTTTCTAACCACTTGCCCTACCAGCCCTACATACCTTTTTGAACGCTGACCACGTGTTTCTTCAATTCCGTACCAGCCCTTGGTGGTTTTACATGCGCGCAATCCGCGCATATTGACTTAAGTTCGAGGTTGGGGTCTGTTAAGTTCAAACGTGCGCCAGAAAGATTGCAACTGAACCGCACATGTAAAAAGACCAATTATTATCAAAGCAAAGGTGCGAGTTTTGCAGGCCTAGCCTTCTATTTTTAATTTTGTGGATAGTAAAGAAACACATTGCAATAATTTTGATTAAAAAAGTATTTTAGGTAAAAACCGCAAGATGAAGCCAGACAAGTCTATTTTTTGAATTTCGATTCATCTGCGTCAAGTGGTGAAAGCGTTTTATTGCAGTAAAATATTGTGTTTGCTGTTTGAAATTTGAGAAAATTTGAAACGTTGGAAACATTTTGTCATATTTGGCCTTTTTTTGCCTCAAACTGAAAGCAATCTGTCACACAGGTCATCGTTTGATGACGACGTGGACACGATCATCAGTCCTACAAAGCTGATAAAAAGGGTGCGTAGCTTTGCGTTTTGTAAATTCTGTTGATTTACAAGTTATAAATTGTTGTTTTTTATTTTGCATCTTATTAAAAGAAAAAAAAAAGAAAATTCCGAAGAACTTTAAGGATGCAAAATAACAACTTGCATAAACAACAACTGGCCATACAACTGGCCAGTGGTTAGTGAATTCAAACCATAGGTATTAATTGGGTCGTCGTGAGGCAAGTTAAACAGAAATCTTTGAAAAGTGGAGACATGTACATAATGCAGGGGTTCTTAAACTTTTTGGCACACGCCCCCCTTGACGGTACCTAAAAATTTCGCGCCCCACCTCATTGCAAAATAAAAAACACTGCACACAAATTTTCAATCGTTAATGACTCGAAAACTATACGTCGTAAACTGATCGGATATTTACAGGTTAGTAGCAAAAACATCTGGCTTCCTGTATACATAATAATTGTAAAACTAAAGAAAATGCATTTAGTGTAAATTTAGTATTTCTACAAGTGATACATTTGTAAAAGTTTTTCTTGTTACGCCGCCCCCCGCTGTGAGAAAAAACAGGTCACCGCAAAAAGAGAACACAAAAGAACAACTAGTCGAGCTAGGAGTGCGTGAATGAGTAAACGAAAACAATACGCTTCAATGCGGAGAAACACCAAAGATTATGACGTAACAATTGACGTATTTCAGAATCCAAATTTCAAATATACAATTGCCATCGTGACACACTTTAAAATTTTTGTAAAAATGAACCTATAGCGAAAGTCAAGAAAGCATGTTTAGACATAGCTCATATAATAGACAGTTTGTCATCTCTCGCGCCCCCCTTGTGAATGTCACACGCCCCCCAAGGGGGGCGCGCCCACCAGTTTAAGAACCACTGACATAATGGGTTCGCTTATGCTCCAGTTAAGTCATTGTATAAAATTACATTTCTCATGACTTTTATTTGATGATCAATATTTGTGAGAAATGAGAATAATGAGAACGATGGTCTGATTTATTGCTTTTGACTGAGTGAGGTCATACCCAGCTTTTGTTTCGTTATAAAACTTGGACATTTTGATTCAATTTAATTAGTCAAACTCATTTCAAAGACCCTGACTCTCTGTGGGAAACCTTTCCGTTTGACTAAAGGGCTCACAATGTAGCAAAGTTCATTAGTTTAATCTAGTTTTTATCTACCACAGGGTTCGATTTCCGCGGTGCAACGTAATTGTGCAAACGTAACTGTAACTAAATTACACCCATAAGTCCAGTGTTTGTGACTTTTCTGAAAACTCCCTTAGTCAAATATTAAAATTTTGTCCCATCTCGCTGTGTGAAGAAAATTTGAATAAGGGCCAATTCTTTGTATTGGCGTATAATTTTGCGAATGTTTGTTAATTTCGACAAGACGTGTTGGCTTTTCAATGTGTGCTTTACCCTTGACAAGCATAAAAATTTCATTACATTGTTTCTATAAGGCAACATGCGTTTGTGACATTGTAGCCTGTGTTGAGTAACAGTTTTATTTTTTTAAACGATATTAAAAGTCGAACATAAGAGAAAAAATACATTTTAGGGGTTATACACAGAAAATAAGTAAAATTCGGTAGTTTTAAGTAAGCGATGTTTGTTTCAGTGGTGTAGGCATTGTTAAATTAATCGTAATAGACAAAAATACACAAATATTTATTTTGAATTATATGATGATTACGTAAAGTTTAGGATTTAAGCTTTTTTCAGATTTGGGGAATCCCAAAATCCAGCTAAAGTGATCTTCTGAAGTCAAAGGCAGTATATATATAAATTACACATTTTATGAGTAAGTTTAATCTGGATTAAACTGGATTTAAAATTTAATCTGGAAGTAGCCAAATGTAATCTATAAATAGCAAAATGTTACCGTGGGTATCCAAATACTAATCCTATTTAGCAAATATTGTTACACGCAGTAGCCATTTCTTAACTCTGTGTGGCAATTGGTAATTGGAAATAGCAAAAGGTTACCATGGGTAGCAAAATAATAATTCTATTTAGCAAAATGTTACACTCAGTAGCCATCTGTTAACTCCATTTAGCAAATGGTAACTGGAAGTATGGCAAGGCAAATGTAAACCCTAATTAGCAAAAGATTACAATTGGTAGCCAAATGCTAATCCTTTTATTGCCGGCACAACAAATACACTTATTATTGGTTTTCAAGTATTTGCCTTTAAAAATACAGAATTCGTGACAGGTTTAAATCTCCGGGTCGTGGTTAGTACTTTTTGATGCCAATTGCCAATTGTAAAGTATGTCCATAGTGATTTAATCATTCAACTAAATGCAACTTGAAAATTATATCGTAACTTAACATACCTAATTCGCACAATGAAATGGCCGATAATTTATAATCGATTATAAAGACAATGTCAATTTTACTGGCAAAAATAAAACATAACGGTTTAGCTGTGACAAATGAGAATAATAAAAACGATTGTTTGATTTATTGTTTTTGACTGTGTGAGGTCATACCCAGCTTTTGTTTCGTTTTAGCACTTGGACATTTCGATTCAATTTAATTCTTCCAATTCATTTAAAATGCCCTTACTCTCTATGGGAAGCCTTTCCGCTTGACTAAAGAGCTCACAATGTGGCAAAGTTGTTTAGTTTATAATTATATTTAATTATAATAGGCCTAGTTTATGTCTTTGTTTAGGAGGTATTATCTATTTTTCAGAAAATTGAAAGGTCTTTCAAAGACGCTAAAATAAACCGAAATATCCACTTTTGTCGTATTTTGAGTTGGTTGTTTAAACTTTCGATAAAACTTATAGGCGAGACGCTGTACACTGCAGTGGCTACAAGGAGAAAAGAACCAAGCGGAAAATTATTTTCTGATTTCTCTTATCAGTTCAGTGAACACTGAACAGGTTGTCACCTCCCAAAGTCATTGATCACTCGGCCGGTAAATCGAATGTCAGTTAAACAAGGAACGGATAATGTATGATTTTGATGAACTGTATGATTTTGCAAATCAGGCGACTGACATAGTTGATCAGAGAATGAGTACAAACACCACAAAGATTATAAGAAGTTGTTGGTATTTTTGGTTGGGTTTTGGCAATGAGTTTAATAAAACTATACATGTAAAGATAGGGGTGAGTTTGGATTACATATTGCATGTGACTAGCTATTATGCTACGAAAAAGGGGGTAATGAATGTTAACGGAATAGGGGGGTAATGAATTTTGAAGTTTCACTGTTTCCGGATGATAGGTTAGTTTTTCCGAAAGAACCTTCAAAGGATTTCGAAACGGTCCACGATATTTTAACCAATTTTCAAAAGTCTGTAGCGGCCTGGGTGATGTTTTTAATACCATTACATCATTTTTGAAAAAAGTTTTCGCAGTTATTGATTGAAGTTTTTTTTTATGGATAACTATTCAATTGCCGCTTGATATTTGGAAACTTGCTCTAAATAACTTCATGTAAAAAATCATTTTAGTACTTTAACTCTACCAGGTTGTTTCAAAACGCGCCTGTTTTAACTGAATTTAATCCCCATTGCCAACGCAATGCAATGCGTGGACCAAGTTAACATCAACTAACAACTTATAGGGCTACCTATTCAACTAGTTGGGTTACATCAACAAAAAACTTACTAATAAGAGTAAACTTATTGAGCGATGAAGAATAATTAATTAATCTACTGTATATAGTTTATAAAAAAAATAAGCGGAATCTCTGCTGTCATTTAGAAGCTATGATTCTGCTACGATTCTGCCAGAATGACGGTGGTTGTGGTACTGTGGCTTAACTTTGCCAGACACAAAATTAAATTTTCGTGGTGTCGTTGTGTTTCAAAGTCTCGGAATTAAGCGGAGTTGACTGTATCCCCGAAACTTAAGTCATGGGCAAGTAAGATGATATATCAAATCAGCTTGCCAGGCAGCTGAATAAACACACGTGGCTTGGACCATTAAGACCATTAAGACCATTAAGATCATTAAGATCATTAAGACCAAATTAAAAAGATGTTAATTTATTTTATCCTTTTTTTGTTTATGCTTTTCCACAAGAAACAAAAGAGGAAATGATACAATTAATAAAGGCATACCAAGTTTCAACTTTTTTCATAGGTTTTGTCCCATTTCGATTTTTGTAAACTCTTATCGACTCGTTGTAGTCGAGGAGATCATTCAAGACAAACCTTCACGACAACGGTCTGTTCGTTTCTGACCATAGCATACACGGTTTGTTGGTTTCCCCCAATACGCTTTTTTGACGCTTATTAACTCTGTAGGGTTAGCAAACAGTACGCGGGTTACTCATTGCACAATCGGGAAGAAACGGCGAGATTACCAAAAAAAAACAAAACTGCGCTCAACGTAACAAAAGCGATGCATTAGAATCCAAACATGTGAGTTTTGTTCCTTGCCGTGAGATACAGACCATCATATCAATTGATAAAACGGAGCGAGCATAAGAGATGTTTAGAAATAGCGTGATGGTGGGTATGGTATACCGCTGTAGTGGCTTGGGAGCCACATCCAATACCATTATATCAATTGTGGAAACGTATGCGCCATTTAATTATTGAAATATTGTTCATTGATAAAACTGCAGCTAGCATTTAATATTTGGCAGCCGCTGCAACTTGATAAAACCACAATTATTGTCGTTTAATATTTAGAAACTTGCCCTAAATGCCTTTATGTGAAAACGCCATTTAGTGCGTTACCAGGTGATTTCATAACATGCTAGTGTTAACTGAATGTAATTCCCATTGCCAACGCTTTGCTTTTATCGTTCACACATTCTGAAATGTTGGTGTATATTGTGTTGAATATTTCCGTTCACATCGCTCCGCTTTATAAACTCGAATTAATACGCGAGTATCGGCGCAGACAGAGATACCGAATCGTACGTACGTATTACGTTAGTCGTGTTAAATTTAATTCGTCAGTGTTGTTGAATTGGTGAATGCTAAGTTTGTGGTTGTATCATATTCGGAACCTGTACAGATGATGCCGTAATATGTGAAGAAGTTTACGAAACAAACAAGTTGAAAAAGACGACAATAATAAAGAAAGCTCTGCTGACGCAATCGCTGTGACAACACCAAAAAAATAAAGAAGTTCTGCATGCACTTCATACAATTCGCCAACGACTACATTTTGAAGGGGCGAACATGGCCACATTTGTGCGCTTAAAAACACAAATGCAAGAAAGCATGTTTTCATCTTTTGCGTGCTTGAATGAATGAATGATCGCTACACACAATAAAAGTTAGTGTTTTGCCTGTTGACGTCTTTACACGTGACCATCGTCGCACGTCAAGTAAGAAAATTAGTGGAATTTGCACTTTCTCATAAACGCATAATTCGTTTAGCACGCTTTTTATTCAGCGAAAAGTCTGCTTTGACACTCGAATGCAAACTTCTGTCGGGATAACACCGCTACGGTTCTCGTCATGACTCTTGCCGGTATTGTTGAAAATTTTATTTGTTATACCAGTGGTGACGAACCCGTTCGCTGTCGCGGGCCACTTCATTAGTTACAGCTGAGTAAGCGGGCCGCACAACTTTTAAGTCATATGACTATGTAGTTTTTTTATAAACGATTAGAAATAGTTTATCAACAATAAGGAACAACAAACAAAAGTAATAAAAATCCCATGCGAATCATACAGTTGAAGCTATTTTATGTAGTATTGAAACATAAAATAACAAAAAATAAAAAGATAGATTTAATAAAGTTTTTTGCTTAGTGAGATTTTTGGAATTTTTTTCTCTTGACTAAGCGTTCAATATTAGGTCGAGCCGACGATGTAGCAACTCTCAACTGCATACTAAGATTTTCGTCTGTTAACCTCGACCTGTAACGACTTTTTGTAATGTTCAGTTTAGAAAAGAACTGTTCGTATAGGTACGTGCTGCCGAAAACAGATAAACATTTGAGAGCGAAAGCTGCTGCCGCTTACCAGATAGAAAATCGAGTCATTTGATGAAAATGTGCTGCTCTAGGCCTGCCCACCGAATGCAGCACCCAGCCACCCACACTCCATACCGGTACTGCTTTTCAGTTATCATGAACTTTCGTGCCGCACTTAGCCTAAGTTGCGTGATATTGCACTTAATGACTTGGACAGAACTTCTGTGCACTCAATTATCAATTGATTTAAATTTTAAAGTTTAGGTCTAACATACAAGTGTATGACCAGATGATGTCACGATATGAGTAGTTGGAGTCTAGTAAGCAAAAGCATCCTGTGATGCACTTGTATACTAACCTATAAAGTTTGAATAAATCAAACTGTGTACATTCCTGTGTAATTACGCACCTAAGTGCACACTTTCTTTGTGTCTGAGAATTTTTGTGCACTGCACTTGCCTGTGCACCCAAGATTTTGCTGAAAATCTTCATATCCTGCAGTCAGTCCTTGCCTGCCCTACTGCTCTACGGGAAGTCTATTATAAGCCAGAGATTTCTGCGTGGCGAAGAGGCAAATTACTGTTATGCCACTGTCGTAAATATCAGCTTTGACCATCCTAACGTGGTATCACAAAATTTTGCAAGAAACACAAACATTACAAATGCAATTTAAAATTCCTCCCGGACGCAAAATTTAACCCTAAATTCCGGACATGTGCGGAATTTTCCGGACGGTATGGCAACCCTTCCTATAAGTCCTATATGCCTTGCATGTATGGGCGTTTGTCAAATCGTTTGGTGGGCCGCACAAAATTGTTTGGCGGGCCGCAGGTTCGTCACCTCTGTGTTATACTGTCGCCAATATCAATACGGACAATACTTTAAAACTTTTTAAATTTTTTTTATTTCTCGGGCGCTTTCGTAGAGTCACCGTATAACAAAAATGCAATGCAATGCAAAATATAACAAGAAAATGAAAAAATACGACACGACGACGACGAGTGAACGAGAACCGTACTAGTGCAATTCCGACAGAAGTCTACATTTGTTCATATCAAAACCTGGAAAGAGACATTGATGCAATGACCGCGAAACTGCTCTGCAGACCTGTCATGTCAACCAATACAAAGTGTAATTGTTGTGCCGGCGATTGGCATTTGGCACACACCTGGCAGCAGCCTTTCGATTGCGATAAAGGTCTGTATCGATTTATATCAGTACAAATAGAACATTGAAGCCGCTTCTTCTTTTGAGGTGGTTTTAGGCCAGATGTGGTTGGTTCATTGTCATCAACAGACGATGGTTTTTGATAGTTTTTTGGAGAATAATTTCCATCCTTTGTATAACAGGGTATGAAAGAGGGGCAAGAGGTCGTCGTTCAACGTATGGTTTAATTAGACCCATTACCAAATCCCTTCCAAAAGATTTAGAGTTTTCTTCTCTTAGGTTTTTGTCTTTATTCATCGCATAAATGGTGGATGAAATTACTCTGGCTGTGTCTAGGACATTAGTGAAGGCAACAGATGTCCAACGCCTTGTTTTAAATTTTGCGGAGTAAGATCCTATTCTCTGATCCATCGCATCGGTGCCCCCTTTTGTAAAGTCATACAATTTATAAATTGCTGGTTTAGAACGACTGTCATTTTTTAGCGTACCCACTAACGGTACCCACTGGCACTGGCGTTGGACATCTGGCACTGGCTGTAAACATAATTAATCATTCTTGTAGCCGTTAACACTTTGTTCATAAACGTGATGTGAAAATTAAATCCAGTGCCATCCGGAGTCGTTTATGAGGTTTATAAAGAAAGTTTCGATTAAAATTTGTAAATTTCTGCGATGTTTTCTTATTGTGCTGAAGTGATGTTTGTGACACTTCTATTGTTAAATTGTCTTAATTGCTTCCTATTTTGCGATCAACAAATACCGTTTGACTGACAATAAAATTGATCCACTTGTACGACAAAGTACTTGAATAGGTTTAATTACTTTTTGTAAAGTTTGTCACAAATATTTATGTACATTTCTGTTTTGCACTTGTAGTATTTTTTGTGCTTTGTGGGCTATTTATGATATTTTTGAATCATACAACGTCACTCTTTTTTGAAGAGTTTTCTATTTGTCTGCAGAAAAAGGTTAAAAAAAAGTTTAACCTTTTAAAAAGTGGTTCTTGTTTCATGACAACTTTAAAGTATGATAGCACAGTTTAGTGTTTGACCTTTTTAATTAGAAAATTTTGTTCCTGCTGCTCAGTGGCGTTTTTTTCGGAGAAAGTTATTGCACGGATAGACCGTGCGTTGGAAAAAAGAACAATCAGTTATCAAAAATTCTTTGAAATCAATTTTGTATTGGTGTGGTTTTTGAAATAAACAAACATGAAAAAATATTTCCATGCAAACAGTAAAATGTATTCTAAATTTCCGTACAATGTCTTATTTTGGCTTGGGTGACCATCATTTCATCTATTGTTGGGAGCCGTTCTTGCTTTTAAAAACATTAACAATAAGTACAGCGTTACTTGGGCTTATTATTCGTTGAAAATAAGTCCACATTGCAATAAATAGCAAGCCAATACTCTGATTCGCAGAACTGCCAACAAACGCGGTTGTTGGTCATAATGAGCAGAGAAGTGGATTTTCTTACCTGCGTAGGGGCCATTCCGAGACCAGACGCTGATGCGGCGAGCAACTGAGAGTAGGGATCTGCAAGACAATGCAAGGCGGTTCAAAGTTTACATTCATAGTATAGTGACACAACCTAATTCGCGTCACGTTGTAAACGATGCTTCATATACTGTACGTAAAATATATGTTGCATGGTGGTGAAGATGTTGCAAGATCTAATTATAAACCTGAATATTAAAAATATTTCTAATTCCAAAACAGCTTTCCGCTTTCGAACACAAGGGTAGGCAGGTCTGCAACAGTAAAACTTTGTTACATCAACTTTGATCTTAACAAACTTGAGGCAATAAACAATATACTGGCAAAATTATGTCAACAAACGTGCAATTATAATTAATACCTTTTCGTAGGATGATGACAGGACACAGCACAGTCAATGCAATATAGTTATGCAACCTAGTACTGTTTGCAGCCTATAGCGGTAAAGTAGTTTCACCAGTAACAATAACAGTACGTTCTACATGTAACACGAAATTGTTTCTGACAATATGCTTTTCCTGTGAAACGTAAATGGTATTTTTGTATTATAAGAACCTGTTTCCGAAGTCGCTTTCGAGAATTCGTATTCATAACAACGTCCATTGCCTGGCTGCAGTAATTCGTCGTTGTCTAAACAATTTTCTTTGGAACCACTAAAAACATCATTAAATATCGTTGTAATAAAATTTTTATTTTAATTCGGAACGCAAATCCAGTAGTGGGTAAACTGAAGAAATTTGCGTAAACAAGACAACTAAAACATCAGAATAAAACACAACAATGCTTACCAGAGATCTGCATTGCTGTGGGTAATCGCTCTAGAATTGTTGCGATTCGATTGCAGCACTAATTGAAAAAAGTCGAATTAACTTGGCAGAACAAACAAGTTGCATCAGTATTATGTTGTAAATACGTTGCGAAATGAAAATTGTAACAATGACACAACTAACCGTTCAGCATTGTACTTTCATATAAAACTAAGCTTTGAGCGCAGACAATGGCTAACTCCGACAGCAGAGCCGCAAACGTCAGTTTGAAAGGAAGTGATCACAAATCTCTCGCGACATTTCGCATGATCTATTCCAGTATTTATCGCTTCGTCCCTGACTTGTGGTAATCAGAAGGTTCGGCAGACCAGATGTACAATGCTTTCACAAAACAAAACGTATACCGAGCTGCCGTTTTCCCATTACTGTAAAACTACTCAAAACCCTCTGGGATCCCAACAACAATAGCTGGTGTAAAAGCAGTATTTTAAGTAGCTATAAAACACGATACACCCATCGTTTCAATACAAATGTCATTTACACAGTGGATTAAAATCGGATTTAGCCAAACGATTTATCGAAAATTAAGTTAGACAACCAAATGCATATATATTGCACTAATATAAGTATTTTTGTTTCTCGTACGCGTATTTCCTAGTTTTAGACAACAATGAGTGGAAAGCGAAAACAATACGTCCACTGATAAACCCAAACCCAGGCGCCATATGAACTGAAATGGTACCAAGCGCACAAACATTTGTTATTGTTGCTAGCTGTAACCAAAGACTTAACGCCGTTTTGTAACAAAGCGTAAACCAGTAAGTAGGCCATCTCAATACAAGGTTCTGCTTTGCACATTAGCAGAACGCCAGCAGTTTTTCGGTGTCTACAAAGACTTTGGTGAATTATGTGGAAGTTCAGCCGATATCGAATCAAAACAGTTAAAACTAAAACTAGCAGTTAAAACGAAAACTGATACGCCGCATATTTTCGACGGAATATTTACCAAAGGTTGGTTTTCCTGCATAATCTAGTATGTCTAGTTTATACGCCGTTACAGGACATGAAACAATAGTCACTTCAATAGTTATCAAAATATTACAAAGATATTTCGGTTATCGGGTGGGTAGGTTACATGGCAACAACGATCACCACACACAAACATTGGCCAGTTTCACAAATCATACAGCAAGTGGTAATTTATGACACAGTGATAATTTATCATATTCATCACCCACCTTTCAGAAACCAGATTATCAACGTAGCAATAAAGCAAATAATACCCTTGGGCAAAATCATTCACAGGCAACAAAAAACATTCGATGATCGACGCTAGATTAACCCGGTTAGCCCCGTCGATAGCACCTACTTCCAAAACATACTGCCCTTTGTTAACTGTTTATGATCACGCCAATTGCAATATTTTTTATGTAGATAGCGCTGCAGCAACTTCTCTTTTGTCGGCTAGTTTAGCTCACATATCAAGCCGCAAACTCCGCTTATCTTTGAAAAGCGCAGACATGTACATAATGGGTTTGTTTATGCTCCAGTTAAGTAATTGTATAAAATTACATTTATCATGATTTTTATTTGTAAATCAATGGTTGTGAGAAATGAGATTAATGAGAACGATGGTCTGATTTATTGCTTTTGACTGAGTGAGGTCATACCCAGTTTTTGTTTCGTTATAGCACTTGGACATTTCGATTCAATTTAATTTCTCGAATTCGTTTCAAAGACCCTGACTCTCTGTGGGAAGCTTTTCCGCTTGACTAAAGAGCTCTCAATGTGCCAAAGTTTATTAGTTTATAAATGACATACTCTCTGACAAGATTGGGCTATGGGAGGAAGTGACGAAGAAGACCCAAAATAGAGGCCTGAGATCATTAGGTTTTATAACAAGACAAAGATTGGTTTTGACTTGGTTGACCAAGTGGTTCAAACATATACTTGCAAACGACAAACCCGCCTGATTGAAAAATACCCTTCCGAGAAAATTGAACATTGTAATGTGGTTTTTATGCAAGAGGTATATCATCATTTTTGAAAAAATACGAAGCAAATTTAAAATACATTACAATTGGCAATTGGCATCAAAAAGTCTTAACCCTAACCCAGAATAAGGCGTCCAAATATATCACATTTATTTTGCACATACACACTTAATTATTATCATTCAAAGAACGCCGAATCAGTTGCCGGACTTTGTCCTGCAACTGTTTCGGCGTTTTGGAAAATTCCTTGCATTTGGGGAGGTTTCCATCTGCAAGAGCCGTTTTAGCATAATGCGTTGTTATTCCCTTCTTCGTACCAATATACCATGAGAAAAATTGTTTAACTTCAAGCGATTCATCCGCAGAAAACTGTCGCCGAGATTTCTGTTAAAAACAGTAAGTTTTAGAAATTAATAATAAAATCATTGAAAATAGATTACCGTATACATAATTAAATTATACAAGGCACATGCATTTTTTACGTTTTACATTGGCGATACAAATGAAAAATAAACTTAACTAAGACCTACCACAACATTAACTTTTTTTTCTTCCTTCTCTAATTTCGACAATCGATGTGGATTTAATGGCTAAATTTATCAAAATGCAGTTAAATTTATAAAAAAGTACTTAATAAAACCTAAAATTGTGAGCTTTTCCCCTGGCTTCGGCTTGAGGAATTATATAACACATGAAAAAATAGATATTAAATATGTAAACTTATATGCAATATAATACAATAAACGAAAATTGTTAAAATACTACTTACCGAGAAACTATAACGATCGAAAGTAGCTTTCCTCTTTCTAGATGGTTTTGTAGCTGAGCTGGGGCTCTCCTATGTTATTAAAAGAACTTTGGTATATCAAGAAAACTGTACAGTGTTTTTGCGCTATTAAATATGTGTGTACAGTATGCATACTTTTTATAACCGCATGGTTCAGTCATATATGCATTGGTCACATAACGTTTGTGGAGTGATACAAACATTATCGGTCAAGTATATCAGGAAACACCTTCCCGTATTCCAATCTCCCGATATATACTAAAATGCTTAGAATGCTATTTACCACGACATTAAAATCTCTGGAATTGCTTTTCTTTTTCCTCTTTCTGGAGGGTGATGCAGATGTGCTGGGGCTTTCCTAAATCATTAAAATAAATTTTGGTAATTCAAGCAAATTTCTGTTTTTAATTTAAATATGTGTGACTAGTACATATATAATTTATAAATTTCTTGATTGATGCACGCATTGGACACGTAAAGCATGTGGGGTGACAAGAAATAATATCAATAAAACCCTAGTTTCACTGTAAAGTCGTAATTAAATTTTAACTTACCGGCAGCTTCGAAGCACCTGCCACATTAGAGATGTCGATCTATAAACCAAAAAATGCAAAATTACCACGATTGATTTTAAGAGATTTTTCAGAGAATTTACCTGCTGCAGAACAACACGAGGCTCAACTATTTTATCCCGGACCGCCTTTTGTTGGCCACCGTCTTTGTTTCGGCGAATTTGTAATGACTCGTCTTCTTCAGCAAATGTGCTTCTTTCAGTTGACAAACTTTCTTCTGAAGAAACGTCAGCAGCTGGTTCTACTCGTTCAGAATATGGGCTTCTATCATCTGACAAACCTTTCTCTATAAATGAAACCTCAACAGCTGATGCGATTCTTTCAGCAGACGGGCTTCTTTGAGCTGATGCGCCTTTTGTTTCGGTGCGACCAGCCGAACTGCACGACTGCGATTAAAAAACATAATTCAATTTTTTACTGACAACCATTTGCTGGAAGGACAAACTTGCCATCGACAAGAAATTGTTTCGTTGCCAAGAATAGAATTTATTCGCGAATCAGACTTGTAATGCACACAAAAAAGTTAAAACTTTTATACTTATTCCGAGGAATCCAATAGAATTCTTTAAACCATTTAAGTTGATTTGAACAACTTACCCTTATTTCTTTCATGACTTCATAGGCTTCTTCAGCCTCTATATTCTGCAGGTCGTTCGCGTAATATCTCTCTTGTGTGCTAGAGCTATGGGCCATATGCTTGGCCACCAAAAGGCGGCGGTCCGGTCTCTTAGATCTAACCTAATATGAAATTTTAAATTTATATACGTCACTGGTTGACTTTCATATAAATTCTGCTGCAGAATATTTTCATTATTAGCGATATATCGTTATTTATATTGCTAGGTCTAATTACAGTAAAGATCAATTACTTGTGTGGCCGAATACTTCCGGTTTGAGGTTGCTGTAAATTTTCCGCGACCTCCGGCCAACTTCCAAACCCGCTGTATTGCTTTAGCTGCAGAGGAACTTGTAAGATTGTTTCCCTTATGGGGAAAAACAATCTTACACTCTTCTTCGTTGAATGTGACAAGGTTATCCAGCCCTTCCTTCAACCATTCTGGCATTACAATATTTGCATGCCCATATGTTGAAAATGTTTTGTGATCGCGCACCTGCATTAAAAACATCCTTTTTTAATAGAGTTCTACATGAAAGGAGAATGTGGTGACTTACACGAACAATCCATCGTTTTTTCTCGGTCGGGTAGCCAAACATAAGCTCTTCAACGAGCATATTGCGCACCGCACTTGTCCGTTGCGAGTTTTCAATTATCAGATACGCCATGAGGACTTCCCCATGGGCTCTTCTCACCTCGGCTCCGGGGTCTCTTCTCCATACTGCATTTTTTTATATAGTGAGTTACACATTCAACGAGAATTAAAATAATGTAAAAATATAAAACAACTGTAACTGTCATTTACGTTTTGTGGTCAGCGCAGTATTACGAAAAAGTGGATTTGTCATAACTTTGTTCACTTCTGCCGGGTCCAACGCATTTCTGCGATCCGTCTCCTTAATAACTTGCCTCCTAGAAAACGCAACACTTTAGGTAATAAAGAGTGGTTAGCAAACGCATATTTTTTAACACGGAAGTTTTAATTGCAATAACAAAACTAGTTTTCAGATACCAACACGAGTAAATCATCCAAGAGTGGAAAGGCTACATGTAGGCAGCGCTTGTAATCACCTTCTTTTTAGAAATTTTCTGTAGGATGCCCTTCGATTCTTGAGGTTAATAAGGGCTTCCCCCACGTTGAAGGTCAATGGAAGCTTCTTCAATAATGAAAAGCTGAGGAAGCTCGTCATGGCATTCGAGTGGGATATGAATGTCGAAGGAGTTTTATTTTCATTTTGTAATTTCTAAAATAAAGAAAGATGGTTTTTGTTTATTTTTAAATACAACTATTTTTCCTAAGACTTTGCATATATACATAATCATCTTCCATTCGAATGTTGTTCAGGCCTAGTCTTCATCCCGAAACATATTCAGGGTCGACCAGTTGCCTGCAACGACGCCGACACTTTCCCCTGTCGATGGCATCCTCGATCTTCAAACCTTTCCTTCTCTTGTCATCCTTCACCGTCTCTTCCCATGTTTTCTTTGATCTTCCCGTTTTCACCTTTACTGCAATCATCTTATGTTGTACTCTTCTTATTAAGCTCTACTTATTCATTCGCTCAACGTTCCACAACCATCTCAGACGATGTCCTCTTAGATGTTCTTCAATATCTTCCACACATGTCCACCTTCTTATCACATCATTGGTAATGCCATCTCGTAGTGTCTTACCACACATCATTCGAATAATCCTCATTTCTGTCATCTGCATTCGCCTGACATCAGCCTTCTTCATCGCTTAACATTCAGCTACGTAGCACATCACACTTCTTACACATGCTTTACACAGCCTTTCTTTTAGGTTTGTATAGAGTAGTCTGCCCTAGAGTGTATCAGACAATTCCTTAAAATTTTTCCAACTAGCGCGTATTCTTACCGTCACTGCCCTGCCAGTACTGTAATTTTTCCCTATCATATCCCCTAAATAACGAAACTCCTTAACAAGCTCGATCTCATTATTTCCCAAGTTCACATGTCCTTCCACTCGTCAGCCTTCCATTGATAGGCCTACCTGAACATCTCTTATGCACTCAATACAGTACTTTCACTTTCTGCATTGAATGGAATTTCTCCCTACTCTCTTCCCACAAATTCCGCATGGATCAACAGTACCGACTACTCCCTTCAACGATTTTCTACCAATTCTCATCGCTTTGGTTTTATTGATGTTCACCTTCAAACCTTTGCTTTCCAGTGCGCTTTTACTTTGCTGATATACATTCTATGAATATATTACATAGTAGATTCTACCTGTAGTATATCCAAAAAATCTTGTATGTAACTAATCAAAATTAATATAACGTCCTAACCTGCACATGTTTCTCTTTATATGTGTCCAGGTCAATGGACTCCAACGTTTTGAAATCACAGTCTTTTATTATATTTTGCAAAAGTAATACTTTATCTTTGGCTACCCGTTCTTCGTGTGCCCCCCCATCGTGGCCCATTAAAAAGCTTTTGAAGTTGTTTAAAACTTTATTCCAGTTGATGCAGTTAGTTTGTTGCTGTAAAATGTAGCGAGGAATTGTGTTAATCATTGCATGAGTGTTTTCTACTGCACAGTCATTTCGTACTGTGTGTATTTACCAAAACTTACGATTGGGACGTTTTTCCGGCGGCGGTCCATAGAATCAGCCATTTCCATTGCCTTGGGTTGATCAGCGTGAAGCTTGCCACGTAGGTGTCTCACGAGGCCATTCCAAGAAGTCAGGAACTTTTTGCAAAGTTCGCACTTGAAATCACCTTTCCCATTATTTTTTTTATCGTGCACGACTTTGCAATGGCGCGATATGTTCAAATTCATGACACCACAGTATCTAGAACAATTACTAACACCATTATGTCATTATTCTCGGACATGTTTGGCTTTTGTTTTCTTTTACACATAGAAATCAAAAACAGCATTGAGAAGCTGAAGGTATTTTAAATTATCTTCTATTCATACTTAAAAGCTGGTCGAAATTATAGTAGAACTTACGGACACTTTTTCTTCTTATTTAATGCAGTATTAGAAGATCCCAATTTTGTTATTTCCGACTGCGCTTGTCCATAATCCTTATTCATGAACCCGTCATTTTGTTCTGTTGCTGGGTCACTTTTATCATCTCCCTGCTGTTATAAAAAGAAAATTTGCTGTTGTTCAATTTCATTTAAATTTAGATGGTTCAAGTGTCTATATACCTGTGGCATCGTAACGATGACAAAAAGTGCACAAACAAAGGTGCTGTAATAGGCAAAATATCGGAGACCCACATTTAAGGGCTTTAATTAACTAAAAAAAAGGATAAAAATCAAAAAAGAACCAAAAATTTAAACAGCTACGTTACACAACACGCCTTAATGTGATGTATAATTTAGGTCACCCTAAACTCATTCCTTCGTTATCCACCCTGGAAATGTTTTATTTTTCCCCGGGCCTGCCAGCATTGGCTCTTATGTGACAACCCCCAGGTACAGCAACTGTTTGTTGTTGCCGTCACTGCGCGCGCCATACGTTTTATGAGTCGAACTGAACTCGATGTTATCGGCCAGTTAATTGCGCGAATTAGGTTGGTGAAATTACTCCATAAGTTTCAAGTTGCAAAGACTTAAAGAATTAAATCACTACAGACATAGCAAAACCGGATTGCCAGATGAATACCTTCCATAACGCAAAACGCCTTCCGAAACCATCAAGAAGTTACAAGAAAAAATCTGTCAACGTATTTCGTTTTTACGGATTTCGATAAATGAATTATTTATCGGTCTAATCGAACTCGCCATTATTACGTAATTAGTGAACCCGGGTCTCCGTTATATTCAGCAATTCATTTGATCAATGATGAACATCACAACATCATATCATGACTTGAAAGACTAAATCACTCCGGACATACATTACAATTGGCAATTAACCCGGAGAGTGAAACTTTTCACGAAATCATAATTATTTTTAAAGGTAAAGATGTGAAAACCAATACAAAGTGTAATTGTTGCAGCGGCAATAAAAGGATTGCCATTTGGCTACCATATGTAATCTTTTGCTATTTAGGGTTTATATTTGCCATAATTTCAGTTACCATTCGCTACGTAGAGTAAACAGATGGCTACTGAGTGTAGCGATTTGCTAAATAGGATTAGTTTTTGGCTACCCATGGTAACCTTTGCTATTTCCAACTACCAATTGCCACGCAGAGTTAACAGATTTACAGAATAACATTTGACTACTGTACTTCCAGATACCATTTCCTAGTCTTTTTGAATTGAGCGAGAATTCGCGCAAATTTAACGGCAAAGTTTGGAACAAACTAGACGGGGTTGTAGAATGGGGTTTGTAGCCAACATTTATTTTCTTATTAAGCAATACTTTGATCAATGATGAACATCACATATTCTCATTTCATCTATCAAGTCATTAGCTGTGAACGGAAAAGACAGAGCTATTCAAAACTGATGCAGCAAGAAAGCTTTGTTCTCACCCAAACGTTCGCAAAATTGTCGGAAAGTAGAAAGAATTGACCTTAATTCAAATATTTTCCCACAGCGATGTGGTAAAAAATATTAATATATGACTAAGAGAGTTTTAAGAAAAGTCACAAACACTGGATTTTTAGGTGTAATTTAGTTGCAGTTACGTTTGCACAATTACGTTAATCACAATCACATGTTCGTATCCAGCAGAAACATTTGCTGCCGTTTTGTTTGATTGAAATTGATAGATAGAGCTCAAAGACCTGTAGAGTATAATGTTTTTCCCTAATACGATAACACTTTTCATTCCGACGAAGTGACTGGGCGTGACAATTTTGGGACATATTCATTTGTTTCTTACATGATAATAAGTTCTATTACATGTCATTACGTCACATAGAGGTCGGGTTTACTTTAGAAAAATGCTTATTGTTGCGTGAAAGCTAAAACAACGACAAGTAACAAGTAAGAAATGCAAGTCTTGCGCAAACGCAGGTTGACCATACAGGGCATCCGGCAATGGGCGCCATTGCCTAACTTGGTGCAGTTGAGACGAAAGTTTATTTGCTATATTTATCGCGAATGTAAACAGGGGTTGGTGAAGCCGAAGCCGCAACGAGTCGCTTTGGACTGCAGACCACGTCATAACATCTTGTCCGACATACCGCCATCATTGTGGGAACTGTAGTCTGACAACAATGGATGAAAACCTGGTCAGCTGGCTATCCAACACATGCTATACAACAGGGGTGGGCAAACTACGGCCCGCGGGCCGCATGCGGCCCGCGGTCCCATTTTATGCGGCCCGCCGGCACTTGCAGAAACTCCTACTCATCACTTATTGTTTTAATTAAACAGGTTACATGACAAAATATTATTCCCTTTACGAGTGTGTTTTTCTCTTCACTTTCAGTGCGTAAACACACACACGTCAGTCGCGCATGTATTGCAACATGCTTTCAGCAACTAGCCGTACACTTCTCACGCATTGTTTGATTCAATTGTTTGATCATAAAATACAAATACGGTAGCGGCTACCGTAGGCCTTTGTGATGAAGATTGCGTAGCTTTAAACGTAACTGAGTATGAAATACAAAAATTATGTTTAATATGAATATGCGTTTATTTACACTCCGGGTAAATTTTCCTACTTTGTAATGAGAGTGTGCGGCCCGCCGGCTGCAACATTTTTTCTAATACGGCCCTCAGTACAAAAAGTTTGCCCACCCCTGCTATACAATATGATGTATTTTGCTCACTCTCTCAAGAAACCATCTACTCGACACGAAGAAGAAGAAGAAAGAAAGGAGCAAAGTTGAGCGAAAAGTTGATTCATAATGGGGTACAGGAAAACGTACTGATCTAAAACGTTATCAACTTTAAAGTGGTGAGTTTAGAACTGAAGAAATTCGATAAATACCCTTGCTAAATTTGCCATTTGCTAAATAGGGTTAACAAATTGCTACTGATTGTAAACATTTGCTAAATAGGGTTAACATCATGTGCATGTGGCTACTCATTGTAACCATTAGCGAAAGAGGGTTAACATGTTACTACTTATGGTAACCTTTTGCTATTTTACAAAAAGCTACTGACTTTAAACGTTTGCTAAATAGGGATAACAAATGGCTACTGCCTTTAACCATTTGCTAAATAGAGTTAACAAATTGCTAAAGTGTGAAATAATTTGCTAAATAGGGTTAACATGTGGCTACTCATGGTAACTTTTTGCTATTTTAAAAATGGCTACTGACTATAATCGTTTGCTAAATAGAGTTAACAAATTCCTACTAAGTGAAACCATTTGCTAAATAGGGTTAAAAATGGCTACTATATGTAACCATTTGCTAAATAAGGTTAACAAATTGCTACTGAGTTTACCCTTTTTCTAAAAAGGGTTTGCAAATGGCTGCTGATTGTAACCATTTGCTAAATAGGGTTAACAAATGCCTACTGAGTGCAACCATTTTATAAATGAAGTTAGGGTTAGTTATAATTAGCACGGGTACAAACGTAAGTTTTGTAAGTTATCATTCGCAGGGGTACAAATATGCACGAAGTTACTATTACCAAATGTATCTCCCAATGTATACGGGTATCAAATTGCACGAAGTAAAAATTACCAAATGTATCTCGCAACGTATACGGGCATTAAATTGCACGAAGTAAAAATTACCAAATGTATCTCGCAACTTATACGAGTGAAAAATTGCACGAAGTAACTATTACCAAATGTATTTCGCAACGTTGCAGGTATCAAATTGCACGAAATAAAAATTACCAAATGTAACACGCAATGTATACGGATATCAATATGCCAAAAAGTATGATATCTGGAAAATGGTTATGCATTTTGTAGACATTTTCAGATTAACTTGCAAAGCACTACTCCAAGTTAGAAATTAAACTGGGCAACTCGCAAAAGTCTATTGTATTGCACAGCGTTTAACTTTTGCAATTTTAGTATTTTCGATAGTAAAGAAACGTATTGCAATAATTTTGATTAAAAAAGTGTTTTAGGTAAAGAACCGCAAGATGAAGCCAGACTAGTCTATTTTTGAAATTTCGACTCATCTGCGTCAAGTGGTGAAAGCGTTTTATTGCAGTAAAATATTGTGTTTGCTCTTTCAAATTTGAGAAAATTAAGCCTTTTCTCAAACGCGTAAAAACGCTGTGTGTTAGTGATGTTTGGCAGGCCCAACGTCGAATCGTGTAAGATTATAGTTAGCGCGCCAACCTAGGTCCGACGAAGATTTTTTGTTGCAATTTGATACCCGTATACGTTGCGAGATACATTTGGTAACTTTAATTTCTTGCAATTTGATAACCGTGCAAGTTGCAAGATACATTTGGTAATTTTTACTTCGTGCAATTTGATACCCGTATACGTTTCGTTATACCTTTGGTAATTTTTACTTCGTGCAATTTGATACCCGTATAAGTTGCGAAATACATTTGGTAATTTTTACTTCGTGCAATTTGTCACCCGTATAAGTTGCGAGATACATTTGGTTACGTTAATCACAATCACGTTAATCACAGTCACGTGTGGGGATATCCAGGAGAAACATATGCTGCCGTTTTGTTTGATTGAAATTGAGGTATGTTATTTTACCCGCTGAGATCTATATAACAAATTACTTCAGGTCAAGTTTCCAAGTCTAAACCTATGGAATCAATTTGCGCGGAAATACTCGTAAGAATTAGTGGTAACAACTTGAAGACTATCAAAATAAAAACGTATGTCGGAAGCCGTCTTACTTCAGAAGATCCCAATGTGTTGTGTTTTGATCCGGCTGGTCCATTCCCCGTGCCCACGACGCTATCATCGTCATAATTTTCTTCCTTTTTATTTTCATCACCTTCCTGTTCCTCCTGCAGAAAACGGATTAAACCGGTAAGTTTTATTTTTGCCAGTAAAATTGACATTGTCTTTATTATTTTATCGATAAATGCAACCAACACGATGTTTCCTCAAACGGAGGTCAAAATGCTTTTGGTCCTCAGCTACTTTGCGCTTCTTTCCCGCACAATTTTCTTCCCCTACAAACGAATAGCAAATTATTTAATTCACGTAACTGGTTACATAAGTAACTGGTTACATAGGTTCGCACTCATTTACACAAGCTAGTGTACAATACCTGATGTCACAAAGTCAACCATCTCGATGTCAGTCATTTGGTTCATATTCAATGTCGTTAATTTGTTTACTGATATCACCTGTACAAATTAATTTATAAATTTTCTTTGGCCACTTTTTAGCGATTTGGGAAACAATATACTGTACTCTAACTGTTTTTGAGCTTTATCTGATCAACGACTATGGCTAACTTGAAAATAGTTAAAAAACTGTAAAACCTTCGGTCCAAGTCAAGTGTGTCCTTTTAGCTGTCTGGCAAACTGAACAGCAGTACATGTAAATTTTCTTTCACTCTTTCAGCAAAAAGGGATGCGTTATATAGTCAGTTCCCATTTGACAATACCCTACACGAAATTAGAAAAAATTGACCTAATATTGGCAAATACAAAAGAAATGAGCGAAACAGAGCGTGATGTTAATTGACCGTGGGATAGAGAAGACGCTATGATCGAAAACGTTATAAATTATACCATGGTGAGTTAAGAACTGAAGAAACAAAGATCGGCGGCCTAGAAGGTTAATGATGCATACTTGCTGTATTGTCAAGAAAACGTTCCTCAATGAGCTTGATTGAGGCGCGAGTACCAGGATGCGCGTTATTACTTAAGAGTTCAAATATAGTGCGATGCGCGATATTACCTAAGAGTCAAATACGAGTTTCTCCTTTTTGAAAGTGCAACTGATCCACGTAATGCGACCGTGGCCAATCAAGCCTTCCCCGGTCAATATAACTGCAACTGTCATGCGTGATGCCGCACAATGGAGTTGGCGACATGTGACGACCTCACGACCTCAGTGCAATTGGAAAGTAACAAGTCAATAGTTACCTTTATACCGTTTCCAGAATGGACGCGAAGCTACAGAATCAATGGAAACATCCGAATCGGCAACGGCTGCATTATGGGTCCGCGAAGGTTTCCCCTTCGCGCGTTTCCAGATTTCTGTCGAATTTTCCCACCATACACGCGACCGATCGTTTTCGCGCGTCTTGTGGTAAAAATAGATGCCAGTTCCCATTTGACAATAAACTGGGGGGAAAAAATGACGACCAATAAACCAATGTCTAGAAATAGGTTACTAGGTTTGATAAAACCATAAATTTTAGAAAATAAATGAGAAAAATAGGGCGTAAAGTTATTTCACCGTGGGTTACAGACCTATCGATCAAAAACGTTATCAATCATACCATGGTGAGTTTAGAACTAAAGAAACTAAGAAAGGTGCCCTAGAAAGGGAATGATGCAAAGCCTTATACAACTGACACAACTGGAAAGCTTTGTTTAACTTTTCACCCAATTTTACAAAAGGCATTTGGTAAAACGCCAGTCAACACAGTCACAGGCTAATATGCCACAAACGCATGTTATGCATGAGACAAACTTGGCATTGATAAGGTCGGGATAGGTAGGTAGGTTATGGATAACATTTTAAATGCCGTTTGATATTTGGAAACTTGCTCTATATAACTTCATGTAAAAACTCATTTTTGTACATCAGACTTATCTTCGCTCGAATCTGACGATTCAGATTCACTTGCCTGCTGAACACTGGCTATTGCAGAATTTACTGTTGCGTCGATTTCAATGTCAGAATCCTCGTCATCAGAGCAGTCTGACAGAAGATTTTGCAACATTTCTAATCCACGCATTGCTGTAAATCTTTGCCTAGACATTTTGTAAATGTTTTTGTTTTCAGAAGTAGCCTACTATGATACTGACTCCGATGAAAAACTCAAGAAAATTCAGATAAACATCAAACACTTCCCTTTAGTAAAGTTACTACTACACTACCACAATAGATAAGGGTAAGCTAAGGTTTTCACAACATTTACCTTGAACTAGTTTACCAAGGCAAGAGCTCAATGTAATTGCATCCCATTTACATTTGGTAATAGTTACTTCGTGCAATTTTTCACTCGTATAAGTTGCGAGATACATTCGGTAATTTCTACATCGTGCAATTTGATATCCGTATACGTTGCGAGATACATTTGGTAATTTTTACTTCGTGCAATTTGATACCCGTATACGTTGCGAGATACATTTGGTAATTTTTTACTTCGTGCAATTTGATACCCGTATACGTTGCGAGATACATTTGGTAATAGTAACTTCGTGCATATTTGTACCCCTGCAAATGATAACTTACAAAACTTACGTTTGTACCCGTGCTAATTATAACTAACCCTAACCTCATTTATAAAATGGTTGCACTCAGTAGGCATTTGTTAACCCTATTTAGCAAATGGTTACAATCAGCAGCCATTTGCTAACCCTATTTAGAAAAAGGTTAAACTCAGTAGCAATATGTTAACGCTATTTAGTAAATGGTTACATACAGTAGCCATTTTTAACCCTATTTAGCAAATGGTTTCACTCAGTAGGAATTTGTTAACTCTATTTAGCAAATGTTTAAAGTCAGTAGCCATTTGTTAACCCTATTTAGCAAACGGTTTTAGTCAGTAGCCATTTGTAAAATAGCAAAAGGTTACCATGAGTAGCCACATGTTAACCCTATTTAGCAAATGGTTTCACTCAGTAGCAATTTGTTAACTCTATTTAGCAAATGGTTAAAGGCAGTAGCCATTTGTTAACCCTATTTAGCAAACGTTTAAAGTCAGTAGCCATTTGTAAAATAGCAAAAGGTTACCACGAGTAGTAACATGTTAACCATATTTAGCAAATGGTTACAATGAGTAGCCACATGCACATGATGTTAACCCTATTTAGCAAATGGCAAATTTAGCAAGGGTATTTATCGAATTTCTTCAGTTCTAAACTCACCACCTTAAAGTTGATAACGCTTTAGATCAATACGTTTTCCTGTACCCCATTATGAATCAACTTTTCGCTCAACTTTGCTCCTTTCTTTCGTCTTCTTCTTCGTGTCGAGTAGATGGTTTCTTGCTAAAGAACGCAACAAAAGAAAACTGCTAAAGAACGCAACAGAAGCTGTTTTAGCCTGCCTGCAAAATAATAACAGCGAATGTCGGCGGTTTTCATTCGTTTGCCGCGGTAAATCGCAACCACTGTTTTGGAACAACAACAAAGTACGTCTTGTACAAAATGACGAATACAAAACGCTTTGCAAACAGACCGTTTAGAAACATATTGGATGAATAATTATGTTAACTGCTGTTTAATATTCTAAAATCTAAAAGAACCTATATCCTTTAGATGCGTTAAAATGTTTATGTATTAGTGAAAAAAAAAGAAATGAAGTTTATTCCTTTATATGCATAGGCTTTGTGGTGCAGTATTGTGTGAGATATGGCAACGAACTATGTGTATTTTATAGCAATTAAATGTCAATGTTTATCGAGATAGTATGTGTAAATAGGATTTATTCATGTAAATATTTTGTATTTCATGTAAATCATGTAAATTCAATCCCGAAGCGTGGATTTCCCACATTGAACATAAATTTTCCCTTTATCGAATCACTTCAAAAACTAATCGTCACATTTACATTTACATTGTTTTTGAAATAAACAAACATGAAAAAATATTTCCATGCAAACAGTAAAATGTATTCTAAATTTCCGTACAATGTCTTATTTTGGCTTGGGTGACCATCATTTCATCTATTGTTGGGAGCCGTTCTTGCTTTTAAAAACATTAACAATAAGTACAGCGTTACTTGGGCTTATTATTCGTTGAAAATAAGTCCACATTGCAATAAATAGCAAGCCAATACTCTGATTCGCAGAACTGCCAACAAACGCGGTTGTTGGTCATATTGAGCAGAGAAGTGGATTTTCTTACCTGCGTAGGGGCCATTCCGAGACCAGACGCTGATGCGGCGAGCAACTGAGAGTAGGGATCTGCAAGACAATGCAAGGCGGTTCAAAGTTTACATTCATAGTATAGTGACACAACCTAATTCGCGTCACGTTGTAAACGATGCTTCATATACTGTACGTAAAATATATGTTGCATGGTGGTGAAGATGTTGCAAGATCTAATTATAAACCTGAATATTAAAAATATTTCTAATTCCAAAACAGCTTTCCGCTTTCGAACACAAGGGTAGGCAGGTCTGCAACAGTAAAACTTTGTTACATCAACTTTGATCTTAACAAACTTGAGGCAATAAACAATATACTGGCAAAATTATGTCAACAAACGTGCAATTATAATTAATACCTTTTCGTAGGATGATGACAGGACACAGCACAGTCAATGCAATATAGTTATGCAACCTAGTACTGTTTGCAGCCTATAGCGGTAAAGTAGTTTCACCAGTAACAATAACAGTACGTTCTACATGTAACACGAAATTGTTTCTGACAATATGCTTTTCCTGTGAAACGTAAATGGTATTTTTGTATTATAAGAACCTGTTTCCGAAGTCGCTTTCGAGAATTCGTATTCATAACAACGTCCATTGCCTGGCTGCAGTAATTCGTCGTTGTCTAAACAATTTTCTTTGGAACCACTAAAAACATCATTAAATATCGTTGTAATAAAATTTTTATTTTAATTCGGAACGCAAATCCAGTAGTGGGTAAACTGAAGAAATTTGCGTAAACAAGACAACTAAAACATCAGAATAAAACACAACAATGCTTACCAGAGATCTGCATTGCTGTGGGTAATCGCTCTAGAATTGTTGCGATTCGATTGCAGCACTAATTGAAAAAAGTCGAATTAACTTGGCAGAACAAACAAGTTGCATCAGTATTATGTTGTAAATACGTTGCGAAATGAAAATTGTAACAATGACACAACTAACCGTTCAGCATTGTACTTTCATATAAAACTAAGCTTTGAGCGCAGACAATGGCTAACTCCGACAGCAGAGCCGCAAACGTCAGTTTGAAAGGAAGTGATCACAAATCTCTCGCGACATTTCGCATGATCTATTCCAGTATTTATCGCTTCGTCCCTGACTTGTGGTAATCAGAAGGTTCGGCAGACCAGATGTACAATGCTTTCACAAAACAAAACGTATACCGAGCTGCCGTTTTCCCATTACTGTAAAACTACTCAAAACCCTCTGGGATCCCAACAACAATAGCTGGTGTAAAAGCAGTATTTTAAGTAGCTATAAAACACGATACACCCATCGTTTCAATACAAATGTCATTTACACAGTGGATTAAAATCGGATTTAGCCAAACGATTTATCGAAAATTAAGTTAGACAACCAAATGCATATATATTGCACTAATATAAGTATTTTTGTTTCTCGTACGCGTATTTCCTAGTTTTAGACAACAATGAGTGGAAAGCGAAAACAATACGTCCACTGATAAACCCAAACCCAGGCGCCATATGAACTGAAATGGTACCAAGCGCACAAACATTTGTTATTGTTGCTAGCTGTAACCAAAGACTTAACGCCGTTTTGTAACAAAGCGTAAACCAGTAAGTAGGCCATCTCAATACAAGGTTCTGCTTTGCACATTAGCAGAACGCCAGCAGTTTTTCGGTGTCTACAAAGACTTTGGTGAATTATGTGGAAGTTCAGCCGATATCGAATCAAAACAGTTAAAACTAAAACTAGCAGTTAAAACGAAAACTGATACGCCGCATATTTTCGACGGAATATTTACCAAAGGTTGGTTTTCCTGCATAATCTAGTATGTCTAGTTTATACGCCGTTACAGGACATGAAACAATAGTCACTTCAATAGTTATCAAAATATTACAAAGATATTTCGGTTATCGGGTGGGTAGGTTACATGGCAACAACGATCACCACACACAAACATTGGCCAGTTTCACAAATCATACAGCAAGTGGTAATTTATGACACAGTGATAATTTATCATATTCATCACCCACCTTTCAGAAACCAGATTATCAACGTAGCAATAAAGCAAATAATACCCTTGGGCAAAATCATTCACAGGCAACAAAAAACATTCGATGATCGACGCTAGATTAACCCGGTTAGCCCCGTCGATAGCACCTACTTCCAAAACATACTGCCCTTTGTTAACTGTTTATGATCACGCCAATTGCAATATTTTTTATGTAGATAGCGCTGCAGCAACTTCTCTTTTGTCGGCTAGTTTAGCTCACATATCAAGCCGCAAACTCCGCTTATCTTTGAAAAGCGCAGACATGTACATAATGGGTTTGTTTATGCTCCAGTTAAGTAATTGTATAAAATTACATTTATCATGATTTTTATTTGTAAATCAATGGTTGTGAGAAATGAGATTAATGAGAACGATGGTCTGATTTATTGCTTTTGACTGAGTGAGGTCATACCCAGTTTTTGTTTCGTTATAGCACTTGGACATTTCGATTCAATTTAATTTCTCGAATTCGTTTCAAAGACCCTGACTCTCTGTGGGAAGCTTTTCCGCTTGACTAAAGAGCTCTCAATGTGCCAAAGTTTATTAGTTTATAAATGACATACTCTCTGACAAGATTGGGCTATGGGAGGAAGTGACGAAGAAGACCCAAAATAGAGGCCTGAGATCATTAGGTTTTATAACAAGACAAAGATTGGTTTTGACTTGGTTGACCAAGTGGTTCAAACATATACTTGCAAACGACAAACCCGCCTGATTGAAAAATACCCTTCCGAGAAAATTGAACATTGTAATGTGGTTTTTATGCAAGAGGTATATCATCATTTTTGAAAAAATACGAAGCAAATTTAAAATACATTACAATTGGCAATTGGCATCAAAAAGTCTTAACCCTAACCCAGAATAAGGCGTCCAAATATATCACATTTATTTTGCACATACACACTTAATTATTATCATTCAAAGAACGCCGAATCAGTTGCCGGACTTTGTCCTGCAACTGTTTCGGCGTTTTGGAAAATTCCTTGCATTTGGGGAGGTTTCCATCTGCAAGAGCCGTTTTAGCATAATGCGTTGTTATTCCCTTCTTCGTACCAATATACCATGAGAAAAATTGTTTAACTTCAAGCGATTCATCCGCAGAAAACTGTCGCCGAGATTTCTGTTAAAAACAGTAAGTTTTAGAAATTAATAATAAAATCATTGAAAATAGATTACCGTATACATAATTAAATTATACAAGGCACATGCATTTTTTACGTTTTACATTGGCGATACAAATGAAAAATAAACTTAACTAAGACCTACCACAACATATTTTCAGTGAGAACTACATTTGTGCATTTAACGACATAATGCTAATGACTCAATGAAGCAAGCGATCAATTAAGCAAACCAGCCAGAATATCAGACCTTGTACATATCTTAAATGAAACACATGTGATGCTGTCTAAAAGCTTCTCCCTTGAAAATTTGGGAAGAAATCATGCAACTGTATTAAAAATACCAATATTCTGTTTCTTAATGGAAGAACAAAATAGATTGTAGCCTGTGATTCTTCGTTTTCGAAAAGGTTTAACTTTTTGAACCCTTCGCCTTATTGATGCATTGTAATTGTAAATCCAGCGCTAAAACACAGCAGTTGTCAAAACGCTAGTAAACAAGCGGCAAAAGTATTTAGTAGTGGCAGTTTAACATACCATCATACAAGAGATCTGAGAAAGGGACAAACTTTAATCATTTTGTAAGATCATGCAATAAACATGCAATAACTACTTTAAGTTGGAGAGTTGTCCCGGACAAGGAACAGAGCTTTTTGTCAGCCAACAAGATTATTTTGGCGAAGACAACTGTTGCAATCTTTGAACTTAAAGTACGTAATGGCATCTTTCAACCAGAGTTCTATCATAATAGCCTACTTCATGCGGAAATTACAGCATAGAGTTACAGTAATGAACTGTAACTTGTTTGTAAAGCAGGGAGTGCAGTTCTACAGCTTGCGGTAATACTGAAAGAGCTGATAACTATAGCAAGTATGAATTATGGCAAATAAAACTTTAATCTACGATGAATAACCTTGATTTGGTTTTTACTTAAACCAGTATTAATGGTTGCTTCATTGAGGTGCTCTGACTTTGCAGTTCTCATACCTTTTGTTTCCCACAAAGATATAAGCATATCCCGCTGGCTTTGTGAAATGTCCTTACTGAACAATGCAAATCAAATCATTAATAAGTGAGACACAAAAATTTTTTTTTTTAAATTGAAAACACAGCTTGTCTGTATCTACACGAAATATCTTACGTCCATCTGGACGGCAATTCAGAATAGCGTTTTATTAACACTTTTAGTGACTTGCATGCAAATAAACAGAGTGACATGAAAAAAATGCCATACTATTACTAACATTTACTTATTTATGACCAAAGATCGAATTAAATATACAACAGATATATACATATAAGTTAGCTATTATACATGAAGAACTAACCGAGATCTTCTAGTGCTTGCCATGTTACTCAGAAAAGAGCAAATAGTACGACAAAATTTTAACAATTTTACAAAAATTAAAACATGCAATAAACTAAACTGTTTGGATAAAAATTAGTTTTGTAAGAAGTAATCACCACTCAATATGAATTAAGAATAGAACATACACACATAAAGATAGTTGTCCTAATAAATAATATAACTTAGGGCACATGTTGCATTAAAAGCAAACGCTCAACACTAAAGTCTTACAGATGTCAAAAATTTACTGTGCACAGATATGACTTTCTTGGTGCTTGGTAATCAACAGTAAGCGCCATGTTCCAACTGCAACTCCTTTTCAAATCATAAAGGCTTCAAAGATTATCAAGAAGTTTGGCCAACCCTTTTATGTATATGGTACACGTAAGTCTTTTCCTACAGCACTATAGTATTACAATATCACAATGTTCTTTAGGCTAATAGCTTATATGCACATACTTTGATGTGAATTAAACACTTAATCTGTGAGGTCATTGTCTGTCTCAGCAAAACCAAGTTATGGGCATTGATGCTATAAAAATGTAAAAATATAAGCGATAGTAGCTGTGACATGAAATGACAAATGTTCCAAATCAATTTACTTGATATTTGTTTGTAATAAGCGATTGTTTTTCGGAGTAAATAGCCATTTATCTGCACAACTTCTTTGACCAGATTTTTGTTTAAATAGGCCATTCTTAAATGCAGTTGAGAATAAATTGCCAGCATTACTGTTCAAAGTGGATGGCTTTTAAGAGGTGGCAAGTTGTTTACAAGCACTTGTTGTTTACAAGCACTTTTAAGAGGATGTTTTAACTAAAATCCATTATATCATATATATTGTAGTAACCGGTGCCCTTCAAAAACTTTGCTAATCGTAACTTTCTTAATTGAAATGTTTGGTCTGAAAAGCATACAAAGTAGGTGGCTTCAGGAAGAAATTGAGTTTTATTTTGAAAACATTACACCAAAATTAAGTGCTGTTTTCAATCCTCGCAGAAAAGCAATCGTTTAGACAACAACAACCTATTATTTGTCGTAATTTTGATGGCAGCCACTTGAGATGGTTGCTTTCGCATGGACTAAGATTCAAATCAAGAGCACTAGAGCCAAAGTACACATTTCAGTAATAACTCTAAACATTCTCTTGGAAAGGTAGAACAAATCTTACTGACACTTTTTAGTCGGAGGTAGTGGTATATTTTGAAATAATTTGAAGAATATGTAAAACAGATAATAAAAAAGTCAAGACAGGCTTCAGAATTTCATGGTCCCAAACTAGGGTAAAGTTGGTACAACAACAACAAAGGTCAGTAAAGGGGTACACATGAAAAAACGTTTCCAAATTAAACAACTTCATGCATTATGTATTTACTTCCAAGTGAAGTTTCTCCCAAAATAACCAAGTTTCAGTCATTCACAATGTGCATCAAACAGAAGATTTCAGCTGGCAAACAATGTTTGGTGGTGGATAATGTTGCATTCCAAACAAATTAAAAAATTTAAATAGTTTTAATTTAAGAATTTAAAATACGAAATCAAATCAAAATATTTTACTGTTGACAATAATTATTACCATCAAAAAAACTCTGCATAATCTAACAAAACCTTCTTTTGTCTTAAGTTAAAAAGCAATGAAGCACATTCAAAAGTAATCAATTTCGCTAAGCGCAGCATCTTACATCGATTAGCAGAAAAATTCTCGGACAGCAGTTTTTGCCACAGCGTGTGCTCTGACTTACTCTGACTGCTGGTTGGTCACTATGTTTTGTTGTCTCTCTTTAAATTATTTTCTCCTAATCTCACTTGATGCCACTACTAACAGCATGATCTGCATATCAACAAGCACTTCCCAGATGTCTGCGTTGATGCCTGTCCTTTTTGGGTACGTTTGAAAACATCCCTGATGTGTAGTGCGGTACGAACTACACAGTATCGCTTAGTGGCTTGTTTACCATAGAAGGTCTTGAAGTATATCAGCATTCTTGCTGTGACTCACATGACTGAGTAAGCGCAAACAATGTCAACAGAGCAAGTTATGTATGCTGAGCGAGTCCCCAGCAGATATGGACCTTGCCTCATGACACATGACTGTGATAATGACAGCATCTTTGCCAATAGACTAATTGTTCTTAATGAATGGAGATAAATAATTTATAATTAATTACCCATCACAGTTGAGCCAAGTGGTGAGTGAACTTAAATAACGACCCACCAAGAGATCGGGTACTCGGCCAAAAATTGGGAAACAGTGAGCTGACCCTTGGCCAATGCATATATCCAAAATTGGAGAATAAAGCTACCAATGAGTGTTAGCATCCATTTACCCTAACACCAAGGTAGCAAAACGTGAGCTTAAAGCTAACATCAACAGCTCACCTTGTGACACCTTGCAGAAAATTTAAATCTTTGGTCAAAAAATGACTAACGGGCATTGGGCACCAAATCTACACTGTTATAGTAAACAGCGTCCTGTGACTGGATGTAGACCTATAGAACCCCACAGCATGACAATTTTTCTGTTTTTGTGAGCATTGAACCTGCTGGGCTTCAGTGCGATAGAGTCACTCTTTACCTTGCACATTATGAAGCGGAGCCACTCTGATTGCTCCTCCCAAAACTATTTGCCTCAGCAAAAAAGCAAGCCGGATAAATAAAATCAAGATACCCATTGCTCACTGGCTCTACACTGCTAAGGATGGCGTGGGGGACTTAATTGCCTGCTATCTGGAGATGGTTGTTTCTGTTCAACCCTGTAAAAATAGGGAATGGCAAACAGTGTAACTTGTGAACGTAGCACAAAGAAGATTGCAAAATAAAGATTACAACATATCCAGCTATTGTATCCCCATGTTCCCCATGGAATACATAGTCATCAATTTTTGGATGGCAGCATTACCCAGTTGTTACTTGACTAGTTGACTCAAGCTCAAACATCTAGTTTGTGTTGCCAAATAACATCTTGCTCAGAGGAAGCAGGCTGATGGTAAAACAGGGATATTTTTACACAAGACATTTATTTTCTAGAGGCCGTTTATTATCATTTTCAATTTGTAATAATCTGCAAACTCATGAATGCATATAATCGACAAATAGCACTCTTTGAGAACGATTGAAACCTTCGTTTATCGAAAGTCAAGACAAATTAAATGATTGCCTTTTGCTTATGATCTGCATATCAGATGGATTTCCTTTTTGAAATACTACAATGTTAAGTTATTCATTCACTCCACTCAGGATTTCGAAGTTCTCTGACAATCACACAAGATCACTGTACTCTGCAAGCTCGTTATGTAAGAAAGCAGCAATGTTGAGTAGTAGCCAGCTTTGTAGCCGAATGGTTAGAGCTGGCAATTAGGCAGTGTTCACTACCCAGTAGCACTACCATTGTTATGCCCTTGGGGTATTACCAATGCTTGCTCCAGTTCAGTGCTTCTGATAAACATACCTAAATTCAAGCAATAAAAAACATATGTGTATCATTCCGAACTTGCTTAAGAGCTAGCCAGATAAGTGGGGCTGGAGCAATTAAAGATTACCACAAAGGTTAATGGAAGCGAACTAAAATGACATATGAAGTTATACTTCTATCCTAGCCGCCAAATAAAGAAAACCATGTTGATTGCTGTGAAACGCTTTGACCTTATGCCACAGCAGTGGTATGCCACCTGTATATAATTGATGCAATCACACCAGCTTGAATGCAAAACTATTTCAACCTGATGCTGAATAAAAGCACCATGCAATTACCAAAATTCAATTTAATACATTGCATGAGCACTGCAAACCCGAAAAAGTGACTTTTGGCTACTAGAGTACCGGTCTATCGTTGGCTGGATTGCCAGTTCAAACACCATTGTGCATTGCACTGTGCAACAATTAAGCAGTCTTTAGAACTTGCTTGGATTCTACATTCAGTAAGTAGAAGCCCGAGGTAGATAACCTATATCTTGTCTACGAAACAGGACCGATTAAGCAGCGTTAATGCCAGACACACCAAACGCATGAAAGAACTGAAATCGAAAACTAGGCTATTTTGTTCATTTCAGCCTTTTCAGATTTTTAGTGAGATCCGTTTATAGTTTGTGCAAGGCATTCCAACATGCATCAATCACTATACAAACCTTATCCATACATACCGGTATAGATCTCAGTAGTCTACAACAGTAGCCTAAGCCATCCAATCGTACCGTACGATGACCAGCCACAGCAGTTCGACTGGATTACTTATTCGACCTATCGCTCGGTTGGATTACTCATTCCAACACGATTAACCTTCCAACAATTATTTTAAGAGATGGAAATATTCTTTTTAGCCCTTACGAATGGGTAATCCGTGCGTTCTTTTTTCCCTTTCCTATGGGCTAATCCTTGACGAAGCGGGTGCCCAGCATCTCATCTACCCCCTCTCGGAAGAGGAAATCTTTTAGTCATTACAGTTTCTCGGTAAGTACTATTCTACATATTTTAGTATATTGTAATATATAGCATATATATATACATATTTAATATTATGTAACATTAACAGTATTTTGATAAATTTAGCCAATAAAACCACATCGATTCTCCCAAACCAAAACAACCAAATCGAAGAGAGAGAAAAAAGCTTCAATTGTGGTGGGTCTTGGTTAAGTTTTTTTACATTTGTATCGCCAAAATAAAACGTGTGCATAGTTTCACAAACATGTGCCTAGTATAGCTGTGTATGCGGTAGTTTGTTTTCAATGACTTGACTATTTATGAAATTGAAAAACTTACTGTTTTTTTAACAGAGATCTCGGCGACAATTTACAGCCGAGGAGTCGCTGGAAATAAATACCTTTTTCGAAAGGTATATAGAAAAAAAGGAAACGATACCCGTACAAAAAGCCAAAAATGCCCTTGCAGATGGGGACCTGCCCAAATGCAAGCAGTCGTCCAAGACGCCGAAGCAGGTGCAGGACAAAGTCCGGCAACTTATTCGGCGTTCGTTGGATGACATTTAACCTAAATTGAGATATGTGTTATTCTGTTATCGTGGTTTTTATTTCGCAAATTTTTGAAAATAAACGCAAGCATAAGTCGGCATTTGCTCAGCAAAGTAAGCTCGTGTGTAACTCTTGTAAGAATTCAATAAGAATGCAACATGGTTAGCGCGGGGAATTTTCATGAGTATAATGTTTGTTCTAGGACAGGGGTTCTTAAACTTTTTGGCACACGCCCCCCTTGACGGTACCTAAAAATTTCGCGCCCCCCTCATTGCAAAATAAAAAAGCATTAAACAAAACAACAATTTATTTTCAATTAACTTTCATTAATGTGAAGGATGTAGTTGTTTTTGGGAAACCAAACGTTTAATTCGAAGCTTTGTAGAAGATAATGCGCATCTTAGGTCGGCTCCACAGTCAAGTTTGTTCCTAGGTTTTGTCTTTATACTCATGAACATGACGCTGCAAACGACTTGGTCTCAAAACGTCGTTGCTTATCTTGTCTAAGCATATCACGCATTGCGGTACGACTCTTTCGTTCACGGTGGTATCTATACAGCCATACGTCAGATAATTTTGGTCATACTTTCTCTTTTTTCCACTCAATACAATTAGTTTAATTACTAAAATATCTGGTTATTAAATCAATACTAAATTTAAGTTTTACTTCATTTTACGGTTTTAATATTGGCTGACGTTGGTTTTACCGTATTTAAACCGGGTGCGCGACATTACTATTTTTATTATGTGTGGCCGACACTGCACACAAGTTTTCAATCGTTAATGACTCGAAAATTATACGTCGTAAACTGATCGGATATTTACAGGTTAGTAGCAAAAACATCTGGCTTCCTGTATACATCATAATTGTAATACTAAAGAAAATGCATTTAGTGTAAATTAAGTATTTCTACAAGTGATACATTTGTAAAAGTTTTTCTTGTTACGCCGCCCCCCGTTGTGAGAAAAACAGGTCGCGCTAAAAGAGAACAGTTAGTCGAGCTAGGATTGCATGAATGAGTAAAGGAAAACAATACGCTTCAACGCGGAGAGACAACAAATATTATGACGTAACAATTGACGTATTTCAGAATCAAATTTCAAAAATACAATTGCCATCGTGACACACTTTAAAATTTTAGTAAAAATGAACCTATAGCGAAAGTCAAGAAAGCATGTTTAGACATAGCTCATATAATAGACAGTTTGTCATCTCTCGCGCCCCCCTTATGAATGTTACACGACCCCCAGTTTAAGAACCACTGCTGTAGCGCTATTAACTCTCTTTTTCCTTTTTCCACAACCGTAAGCACAGCATTGAGTTCCCCTTTTATCCATGTTTTATATAGATTACAAATTGACGAAGAAATCTCACAATTTAACGTTGGACCTAATAGCTTAAAAGCCTTATAAAATCGTATTCAAAGCCCAGTTTGGGTCCCTTGCTGTTCCCGCCAAATCTGTTCAATTGGCTTCATTTTTGGTTGGTCGAAAACAATAAGAAGAGCGATCTAGTGTTTTATAGGATATCTATGGGGTAATGTCATAAAATTTGAGACGATGTGAAAATGTAAACACGCGGGTACTTTGCATCATTAAATGTTGAAACCAAACATAACGCTTTGAGTCCAAACTCCAAACAGTTGTACAGAAGTAAAAGTCTTAGTACCGGTTTTACCAATTAAAAAATTTGTTGTACAAACTATAGGTAACTATAAAAAATCATAATAATTAAGCAAAATTAGTTTACTCCAAGAAATGTTCGCCAATCACTCGCTGGCTTTAGCATGAGAATTTGTTGTACAATTCCATGATATATGAATTATTGTTTAGCTATTATGCAAAGCACCTCAACGCAAAGCAAAAACACGTTCAGTTGAGAATATTTTGCTGGGAAGAAAGTTGCCGGTTCACAAGTGGGCTTGGGTGGCGGGGCAATAGCAGACTTCAGTCTCCATTTCCTGTGGGAAGTTTCTTCCTGGGTATCAGCTCCATTTAGTGGACGTGGGATTGTGATTACGTTTGTGTTGACGTTAGCACCTTTCCGGATCAACATCATCACACAACTGGAAAAATATGTCAAAGAATTCTTTTAGTGCTCATCAGCTTTTACAGACAAACAACAACCATTTCCTCGATTTAAAAGCAAATCTAAACATGAGTTCATAGAGTTCACAATACTTTGATCAGATACGCATGAAGTACATTTCGCTTAAAACAAGACACCCAGTTAAGCGGTGAATGCAAAACAGCAAAGTGAATGATGCGACAACTGACAACCAAATAATTTTCCACAACATGGCACAATTACTTTAAAATATCACGTTTTCAATAGACTTCATAGAAAAAGACCAGTGCTTAAGAACTTAACCTCACCTGTTATGGCCGGCTTTGACAGCGAGGCTCATTGGAGAGTTGCAATCCGAATCTTGTCTGTTGATGTTTGCCCCTCTCTCGACGAGATGCATGCAGCATATCATCGCACCTTGACGAGCAGCTTCGTGAAGAGGAGTTCGACCTGAAGCGTCAGCGGTGTCCACCTCCTCACCGGACATTCCTGAAGTGAGCAGTGTCGTGAGTTCAATGGGATCACACCCTTTCTCCGAAGTAACCAATTCTCTGAGAAATAATAAGCTCAATGGCATAGATGCTTATTGCTGTAAATACATGCGTTGTTATCAACCGTAATACAATAGTTTCTCTTGTTGCTTCATTTAATGTTACACAATGGAGATGTATTTGAATGCGTAACTCTCATGTTTAGCAATAGCATTAATGCATTATACATATGATTTCATCATATCATTATCAACCGGACCTGTACAAATTTATTACTCATGAAAATAAAATGAGATAATGCAAGTGTCTAAAAAGCTAAACTTACTTGCCAATCTTCACGTAAGCGTAATGAAGAGGAACCCGTCCAAATTTATCAGCAACTGTGAGACTGGCGCCTTTCTCCATCAGCAGATCAGGAATGTCAAAGAGGGCAGATGATGGGCCACTTGCATTGACAGCAAGATGAAGAGGTGGCCTGCCCTGGGCATCACATTCTTTCAATGACGCTTGCTCCTCAAGCAAGGCATTCACCAGGTCAATTTCTATAAAAGAAAACTTTGTCGAAGCCTTTGTACAATAATGCTTTTATCGTATGTAAAAGTGGCTATTGACTGGAACAGAAAGATGGAACAGCATAATTATGGTCCTGAATTACGGTTTTATATTCCACAATCTCAGGCAGTTACAGGATTAGGGATTTATGCTCATTGCCCATGCTTAGGTTTACATCAGTTTAACCACCTTCCCCCTTTTCAACCGCAAACATGAGCGCAGTTCTTCCATTCCTGGGATCCGGTGGCACGAGTTTGATGTCTGATATTGTTTGAAGAAGAGCTCGGATAGCCGGAAGCAGGCTTGATCGCCAGGACTGAAATGTTAGAAAAACACATACATCCATGTACTGCGTAATTAATGGCATCCAGGCAGGATAGCGACTGTCAAAACAGCGACTTCATAATAGCGACGTAATCAAGTGAGCGACATTCCAAACAGCGATTGTCTAAATGCCGACCGCATTAAAACAGCGACTGTTATGATAGCGACTTAACTAGGCTTATCATATTTTTTTGATTGAAAAGCGGGACGCTTCAGAACAACAAGCCCTATCAGATAAATGTGGTTTACATTTTACTAGAAGTATGAGACTATTTTGGATTCCTATCGTCAGGGACAACTGAAGTAGTAAGACACCAAGAAAAACTAAAATAATGGATTTTGCTAGGAAACAAAACAATGTTCAAGCATTTGTAAATTTACATAATCGTCCAATCATACTTTTCTGTAGACAATACTTTCTTCCAGAAGTCTATATTCAACTTTATTTTCTCATAAAAACCACAGCAGGAAAAGTCAGTTTTAATTTTGCAGGTGATAAGGGCTTTCACATTCAAATGGTTTTTGCAGAAGAAAATGCAAACAAGTACCGGAACCGTACGAAATAAGTTCTTTCAATAACCCAACTGCAAAAAGATCATCTCCTCCTCCTAGCCTACTATTACTGAACAGTGAACAAGCGAATGCGCTAACAATCAACTCACCACTGGACCAATTACCCGCTACAATGATGTAACAATTACTTTCACATTTAACACAACGAAACAAGAACACGCATCGGGTATTGCTTTTCAGCAAATTGGCTAAACAAACCAATCACATCATGCTATTATTCGTGTAGTGTAGGGCAATGCTGGCTCAGTAAATGCCAAAGCGGGACTTTTAGTTGACTGATCAGGACGCCGGGACAAAGCTTTTAAAAGCGGGACTGTCCCGGCTAAAACGGGACGTATGGTAAGCCTAGACTTAACTCGTGTTCACTGAGTTGAATTCACTGAGTCGAATGAGGCATTTATAAATGGAAGGCAACACTATGACGTGTCACATTAATTTTAAGGTCGTTTGAAAAATTTGCCCCAATGGATTTTATAATTTCAAGAAAAGGAAGTGACATGATAAGTTATGAAGGCTTTTTGTACAGGAAAGACAAAACAAAGTTAAATACAATCAATTGGAGATGTGCTAAAACAGGTTGTAAAGGTCGCCTAACGACAAGCCTTCAGTATCGTGAGCAACAACCCCCCCCAGTGAGCAGTGGCGTCCACAGGCATCCACCAAACCCTACGGAAGTGGCAGCCAGGAGAGTTGAAAACAGTGTAAAAACAGCTGCAGTAAGAGCACGGGATCCACCACGAAGAATCGTGCAGGATGCATTGACCGAAGTTAATGAAGAAGTTGCAGCAGCTGTTGGCTCTTCCACAAATCTGTGTCAAACCATCAGACGGAAAAGGAAAGCAGAAGTAATGCCTCTCGTAAATTACTTCGAAGACCACTACGTGGGCCGAAGAAACAGACGAGGAGACAGACGACAGCCATTGTTTCCCGTACATATGCGGAGTGTGAAAGCCAGACAAGATGCGGGACTGCCACGAACCAACAACCAGCTAGAGAGTTGGCACAATGTGTTTCAGCGATCAACGGAAACTCATCATCCTTCCATCTTTCGATTCATCGAAGCTTTAAGACGGGAGGAAGCCCTTCAAGGGACAAACCGAACCCAGCTACTACAAGGCAGAGACCTGACTCAGCGAATGAAAAGATACGTGACAATGAACACACGAATCACTGTTGTACAGCAAAATCGAGGCCAGTATGATCTGCGGCAGTTCCTTCGAGCCCTTGCTCACAATTTAGAAATAAACGTGGCTTGATTTTTATTGCAAGACTTTTGGTTGTTTTAAAGTCCCTTTTGGTTTCAATCTTTCACTACGCAGTGTTTGCCTGTTTGTGCGTGCATACGTGTGTAGAGAGGTGTGGGGGATGGAAGGTATATGTGGAGGGGGTGAAAGAGTGCGTGTGCGCCTTAGCCTTGGATTTAATAAAAGAAGTGAGGTTGCTGTCGTGTGGTCGCTCTATTGACAGTCGCTGTTCTGACAGTCGCTATTTGGAACCCGAGCCGTAATTAATATATAATACATTAAGAAGTATTTGTGAAGTATTTCGTGCAATACTACTGTTTGTAAGTCGGTAAAAACAGGTCATTACAAAACCAACACAACATACCCATGTCTGGCAACAGCAAGAGTTAAAGGAGCGATAGGATATTTGTGCTTAGGGTTGTTTGAGCAAAAGTTTGGCTGAGCGCCAGCATCCAACAGCATCTGTTCAGCGCGACCGTTTCGATTCAACAGCGCCGTGATTAACGGTGAAGCACCTTGGCTATCCAATAGATCCAACTTTGGCTTGTGGCGAAGAAGACATGCCAGGACTTTGCATTCCTTTGAGAAATTTACTTTTATTAACAGCAAATACCTTTCAAAGCAAATAATTTTCATCTATTAAAGTTGGTGCTAAAAACTTTACTTCTCAGGCAGAAAATGCAGTTCCATTTTCCAAATAACCCTTTAACGTTACAAAAATAGATTGTAGGCACTTACCTTGTCAATGGCTGATTTACTGAGATAATGGGCGGCGGATTTTCCTTCATCATTTGGGTTGCGATAATTTCGACGAGTTTTTCCAACAATCTGGTTTTTCCAACATTGTAACACAATGCACGTACAACGGCTGAAAAGGTGCAACTGCATAGAGCCATAGACATTTCGTACATTTAACATTTATAAAGCTCCTTAAGTACTTCCTTCACAAAATGTCGCAACATTTTTAACTTACCTTGTTAACAAGACCAAATACAATATCGGCCATATTTCCCTGATCCCAGCTACGTGCCAGCATGTGCAGAACATTGTGTGCTGACAAATTTGTGCTTCTCGGGCAGTGTGCTCCTCGTCGGACAAACAGCTCAACCAAAGCCACATTCATCTAAGAATAAAACTGCTGAATCAAAGACCATTGAATTTCAAGGTTAACTGGATCATATTGCCTCATAAAAATAAAGGCATAAAACAACTAAAAATACAAAATAACGACACAAAACTTACATCGTCAACAGCGAAGTAGAGTGGCAAGCGGCCGCTGTAGTCAGCCATGTTTAGTTCAGCGCCTCTATCCAGGAGCATCTTGGCCAAGCAGATGCTGACGGATTGTCGAATCGAGTCAACTTCTCTGTTCTCACCAACTCTAACTGAGTTTGCGGCTAAATTGTGGATCTAATTGAAAAGCAGTATTAAGACGCAACTCGCAATAAAATAAGGAAACACAAAAATACAATAATAATAATCGACATTAAATTCAATAAATTAAAGGTACTCGTAAAATTTACAATTGAAAAGCAAATGTATTTATGGATCAAAAAGTTTCGCACAACTTATTTATTTCGACCAGCTGTTCTTTGGTCAGTCTTACCGGTCCTATGCCTTGTGCATCCTGAGCATTCATGTCTGGCTTGTAAGTATCGATCAAATAAGTCAGCCGATCAAAAAGGCCCCGTGTCAATGGTTCTTCAGCAAGTAGCCTTGCTACTATAGTGCGGCCACGCTCATCACGGAAATTGGCATCGGCGTGATGTTCTGCCAACAAGTGGGCAGTTTCTCTGTGATCTTTCAACAAGGTCACTCCTATTGGGGGCATCTAAAACAATAAAAAATTGTTCTTATTGTTGTGAATATCCAGACTTTTGCCAGTTTATAAAAAATTCTTAACGCACAACTACTGACTGGAATTTGTTGTGTAATATTTGGAGCAGTTAATGAGTGGTAACATGAACAAAACAGCCAACACAGCCTATAAAGCATGACAGCATGCATTCCATTTAACTCTGTGAATACGAACAAAGTGATTTTGGCAAACCTTTCTGTCATTATACACATCTGGGTTGGCAGAAGCTTGTAGAAGTACCAGCACACAGTGGTACCATCCATAAGCTGCTGCATAATGAATGGCAGAATTGTTTGATGAGTCGGCAACATTTGGATCGGCACCTACAACCAAACAACGTAACTGTGTCTGAAATTGAAATCATCAACGTGACTAAAGGCAATATTTGATAACATTAATGATAAGTTATACAAAATTACAAGGTACTGTAGTTTCACTGTGAGATGTAGTACATGATTATAGCAAAACTTTACAACCTAAAGGCATCCTCTTACCTTTATGTAGAAGATAGGTGATTACAGGATAATGTCCATTCATTGCTGCATGAATCAATGCCGTATTTGCAACTCGTCCCTTATTTCTATGAGTGCACCAAACTAGAAAGTAAACAAAGCAAATTTTAAGCATAACAAAAACAGTTCTGCCACCACATGTTAAACAAGGTAAATCTTGTACCTTAAAATGCACATGAAATGCTGCTGTATAACCACTTATAATGTTTACGTTTAACGAGATATTTTGTTTTTAAAGTCCATTATAACGTTCAGGGTAAATCCAAACAACTTTACAACAGTCAACACTGTCATAACACATTTGCTTTAGTTGTGTAATTTCGTTACTCACTTGTTTTAGGTTTTTTGATACGTTAACACTATATTGTGTTGTTGTTAAAGTGGAATTTTGACAGTAGTATTATTTTATGATTTCCAAGGATTATTCTGTCTTGCATTTGGCAAGCTATTGTTGGTTATATATAAATACACACAATCAAATGCACTAATAAATACATCTGAACTGTTCTTAAAAACTAAGCTAAATTTTACATGTCAATACTAGCAGTTTGATTTGCTAAGGTAGTTGTAGTATTGCTTCTAATCAGGAAGAACATCTGAACCAACGTTTAGAACTTATTAATGACCATTTCTATAATATGACCGCATTCTTACAGACTACACATCGTAGGTTTCTATTAATACAGAATAAAAACACTACTAGGATAGAACACAGTGATGTACCTTTGTTGGAACTAGCACTTCTTTTCAGCAAATGCTCCTCAGAGTCAAATGTGCTGTGAAGATGGTTGTTTACTAGCTTCAAAGTGATAAAGAACACGACGATAGCAAAGGAATACCCGATAATAGCAATCCATGTTAATGAGACCGCCTTAAAAATACAATTTTATTTTTTAAGACGTCACATAGAATTGACGTATCTCGGTACTGAACCATTCTGTCCATGACATTCCTTACAACAACAAAGTTAACGAAACTTCGTACCAAGTACAAGATAAAAGGAGCACAAAGTAGGAAAAGCCATGTATAAAGATGAAATATGTTTGTAAAACTGCTGTGTCGTCATAATACCATCCCCCAGTCAACAAAGCCCAAATGCCTTGTTGTAGAAACTTGAGTAGATTTTCCCGCATCGGAATTAAGTGCTCCACGGTTTCAAACAAGAAATCAAGTTACGTTATGCAGTTTAAAACCTTCCCTACATTAATGATCAACAGATACCTGCAAATTGACTTGCAATTGTAAACCATGTTAGAAATTATGAGCAGTTGCAAAATTATAAAAGAAATAGTACAAAAGTAGTTCATCAGTGACGCTATTTTCTTGGATTAAAGATAGGTTCAAATTAAAAGGCAGACTGAGATGTTACAATATTCTCGGAAGTTAAGTTCAAAAAAGTGTCAAAGGATTTGAACACACAATTTTTGATGTAAATAGGCTAGCTCAATATAAAATACTGTGACAACCAAAATGTAAGTGAAACATGTGATGACAATTTTCAGAGAGCATTTACAGGTCGTCAACACTAATCTGCACAAGACAGAAAACTTAGACATAATTTTAAGTCATGGAAAGTGGGAGTTGGGGTTAATGGCTGGAACTGAGAATACACTGCTCTGTAGTGGCCCAAGGCTGCCTGGCGTTTGTGCAAGCAAGGAAGCGGCCCTTTATGCTAAAAATCAGTGTTTGCCGTTTTTTTAAATAGCCTACATCGCTTTCAATCACTAATTTTGTAGCAGAAATCAGAGCAAAAATTAGTGTCTTGACTCTCCCCTTTGTTTATTTTTTTGAAGAAACTGGTTTGTTCTTGGTACTTGCCATACTCCGCAGTCTGATCCAGGCCCCAAATCTGTCTGGCATTTATGGTCGGCGAGTTTCAATAGGGGAAGTGATCCATTTATGACCTGCAAGCCAGGCTTCTAATTCAGAAGCCTGGGTCGGGATTACAGAGGTCATGGGTTCTGTAGATTGAAGCCGGCTCGAGATTACAGAGGTCATGGGTTCTGTAGATTGAAGCTACAGAGGTCATGGGTTCTGTAGATTGAAGCCTGGCTCGAGATTACAGAGGTCATGGCTCCTATAAAATGAAGCCTGGGTCGGGATTACAGAGGTCATGGGTTCTGTAGTTGAAGCCTGGGTCGGGATTACAGAAGTCGTGGGTTCTGTAGATTGAAGCTACAGAAGTCATGGGTTCTGTAGATTGAAGCCTGGGTCGGGATTACAGAGGTCATGGGTTCTGTAGATTGAAGCCTGGGTCGGGATTACAGAGGTCATGGCTCGTATAAAATGAAGCCTGGGTCGGGATTACAGAGGTCATGGGTTCTGTAGATTGAAGCCTGGGTCGGGATTACAGAGGTCATGGCTCGTATAAAATGAAGCCTGGGTCGAGATTACAGAGGTCATGGCTCGTATAAAATGAAGCCTGGGTCGAGATTACAGAGGTCATGGGTTCTGTAGATTGAAGCCTGGGTCGGGATTACAGAGGTCATGGCTCGTATAAAATGAAGCATGGCTCGAGATTACAGAGGTCATGGGTTCTGTAGATTGAAGCCTGGCTCGAGATTACAGAGGTCATGGCTCGTATAAAATGAAGCCTGGGTCGGGATTACAGAGGTCATGGGTTCTGAAGATTGAAGCCTGGGTCGGGATTACAGAAGTCATGGCTCGTATAAAATGAAGCCTGGGACGACATTACAGAAGTCATGGCCGGTATAAATTGAAGCCTGAGTATAGATTGGAAGGGTCATGCTTCGTATGAATCGAAGCCTGGGTCGAGATTACAGAGTTCATGGGTTCTGTAGATTGAAGCCTGGTTCGAGATTGGAAGGGTCATGGCTCATATAAAATGAAGCCTGGGTCGACATTACAGAAGTCATGGGTTAGGCTATGTAGCCTATGACTGGAAAGTTCACAGCTTTTTTTACTAAAGGTTTGATCGACAATAAAGAGGTCATGCCTAAAAAGGCTGGTTTGAAATGAAATAGATCATGTTTTTTAATTAAATCCTGTATCACTAAGTTTGCGTTGTGCAGTAAATTATCATACATTACCTATATTACGGAAATTAAGCCCCACAAATTACACACGAAGTTAAATTGAATGCCACAGGAATGTTGAGTTATGCAAAACCACAAATACATTATGCAAGTACATGATAAAATTATTGTTGAACTGCTTATTTGTGGTGTTTCTGATAAAATGCCTGCTACCAATTACTTTTTTTCTCCTCACATGTTGATTACCCTATTGTCTTTTGTTGTACTTTACAGGTATATAGTGATTTGCTTAGCTATTGAAGAACATAAAAATGGAGTGGTTTGACCATACATTATTACTGCATGTTAGGATTTTTGATGCAGACCATTTCACGTTGCTCCTAGGATTGTGAAATCATTCACGTGACCCACGTTCAATTGGGAAGTCTCCTGACTGCATGAGTTAAAGAAAACACATTTACAGATGAATGTATTTGTAGTGAGGAAATTGTTTAAAAGTACTTTCTTCAACACCTTCCTTTCCGCTGATATGCTTTAATTCAATAAATCATTTACAGTGAACGCTTGCCTGACTTATAATTGTACCACAAACAGATTAAGAACTGGAAAGAATTTTATTACAGTACATGAATTAAATTGTGCAATGTTTGCATAAGAACTGTTCTTTTTCTGCCGGTTCAGGAGAGCAGGATTCGTGTATCCAGCGGCAGCATTGATCACATGCATACTGAAAGAGAAATAGGCAAAGCAGTTTGATATTGCTGTAATAGAAGCCTTAATGTTATGACATTACATTGAACAACTTCAGGCGAAAACTATTTACCCATGCAGTGCTCCTTGATGTTGTTTTCGAACAATGAACACAAAATTCGTCAAGGTTCTCTTCGTCTAAAAACAAAACATGAAGTGAAATAATATTATTTTTCATTGAATTAATGGGACCCCAAATAAATTAAGCATGGACTTACCACAATGTCTAAGCAGCATATTTCCAATTGCAATGCGTATTGCATTACAATCTGTGGAAGCCTCTCTAAATTCTTGAAATTCATTTTTCATGTATTGCTGGGCAGCCTACATAAACATAACGTAGAAGTAGCTTTCAGTGGATAGGCATTTTCAAGTTTACAATATTTTGTCACATATAATCCAGAAAAATGTATAATCTCCCACATATGTCCACAGTCTAAATGTTCTATGAATTGTAAAGTGCACATTAGCACTCAACTAGTAAAAGTCAAGCTCTTCTTCTACAATTATTATGCAATTGTGGTCTTACATACATATTGAACAACAAATATTATAGCTATAAGGCAAACTACCATGTGGCTGCATCGTTAGGGCGTAACAAGATATGAGTTAGGGGGTTAATCTTGTATGATTGAACACTTACCATGAGAGAGAGGGGCCCACAACTGTGGGAATCTTTTTGTACATTGTGGCTGTACATCACCACTTTTGCGTCTTCGTAAGATGAATTTGGTTGATGCAATTTCATGTTATGAAATTTCTGGAAGAATCTATTTACAATTGAAATATATCAGTACAGTATAAATACTTGTAAAGTACCGAACTCGAATTTTAAGCTCATGCGAGCCCAAGTGATAGGTGTGATAATATTACAAACATTGAAATTTGTTTGTGAAAGCACAAAGGTCCTTATTGACTCACTGTTGGGTACATTAAAATCCCATATGTCCACGGTATACCACCTGTGTATTTGTTAATAGTAATAAAACTTTTTTGTCAATCATTGGACAAATTTCATGTACCATTCCATGACAGATTACAAGCCAATGTTTTAATCACAGCTTCAGCTTACGTTAAATTAGTTGTAATGGTTGGAGCGATGGTCTTTTCCCTCCCAAGTGGATCATAAATAAACACTTCAGCGTTAGTAACATCAATTGCCTTCAAATAATGTAACGGTTAGGCAGATAGCTAGTGTTACAAATAATCTCAATACATTGAATTTGAATCTCACCAAAAACACCCAGTGTGCTCCAGTGTTTATCATAGTTACAACTGGTTTCATGAAACGCGCAGTTACCTAAAAACAAACTTCATAAACAACATTTAAAAAGGAGCAAATTATGGCTTGAACATACCCAGTCGTTATTTCTGCTGGTAAATCTTCCTTTGTGAAACCATAAAGTACCATACTGTGCTGAAACATTATTCCAATCCTCGTTCTTTGAAAGAAATTTTCAAACCACATGTGAATTCAAACGTGAAATACATACAATTCCAAAGTAAACCAATAACAACTGTATGGAGGTAGAATACCTTATATAATATATGTTTTACACTACAGCACATTCACTACACTAAATCAAATACAACATGCTAGTTGTGGTGCTAAAATCAAGTTTAAAGTATATTGTTTTTCCTCAATTTTACCTTATTTGTAAGCTGTGAAAGGGAATATTTCCTAATGTGAAGTATAAAAATTATATAAATGAAAATACCAAAGCATACCTCAATACATAAGGCTTCTAGTGCTGCATCAATTACCTAAAGATAAAGAGACATACCTACACTTAGCCTGTTTACATACAACCTATACCATGAAGAAAAATTATTAGATCAGCAGATTATTTCCGTGTGCACATATCATAGGTAGGGTAAGGTTTTTCAAAAATGACTAAGTACTGTTTAGGTTGACATTGTAATATAGCCCCTATGAGTATAATGACTGTAACAACAAGGGCTGCACATGCTCACAATATCATCGAGCCAATTGCTTCCTTGAAGAAGACATAAACTTTTTTTCTTTAAAACAACATTTCCAAAAACTGATTCAACTCTGTCACCATCATGATGAGAACACCAAAGCTCTTCAATATCTAGTAAAGATTATAAAAGCATTGGGCATTCAGTTTCTACATCATGTAAAACAAACAAGCAAAATAAATTGAAATTTAAGCAATACTTAGTCTAATTTGTATGTAAAATTTACCCAGATATTTTCTCGGAATTAATTTTCTAGGTGATGGTTCTTTTTCAAATGATGAACTACTTGCCAAGAGCTCATCTGCAATTTCTGTACTTTCATTTTTCTCAACCGGTATATCAATTGATAAAGAACTGTCAAACACTTCAGCTTTTTGTTGAATCTTTTCTGTAGTTTGCAGTGCTGAATCTGACGCAATACTTCGAGAAAGTAACCTGCGATCTAACAAGCTTTGGTTTCAAATGTAGTCGCAGGATTAGTTTAAGATTATAATGCCATCGCAGTAAATACATGAAGTACCTTTCAAAATTGGAATGGCAAAGCCTTCGGAGTTAATTTTCACATCTCCCCCAGCATGGCGTTTAAGTCTCTTGGTAAAGCGATTATTTGTACTTTCATTTTTTAAATGTAAAGACAATCGAGACATAAAGAGAAAATTAACGGGGTCCATTTCACAGAAGGAATATCTATCGCGTAAGAAATGAATATAGATACTTTAAACCTATTGTTTTATAACAGGCAGGCCCGATGGTTACTACAGATAGAGGTAACATTAGAAAAGCAATTTAATGTTACTTTGGTTCAAGTTGTTGTAAAACTGTTTTAACTCACTACAGTAGAATAAAAGTATTATTCCAGTAATATTCCAGGTTACCATGTAAACAACCCATTTAGCCTCCATACTAAACGATAAGATATTTTCTGCTAAAATAGGATACATACCTGTTGTGGACTATGTAGGGAATTCAGAATATCTTCATGAGTTACACTACAATTTTCATGCTTTCCTTGACTTTCTTTTTCAGACAGAACATGGCCCTTTTTAAATTCTGTATTAAGTAGTGTATCACTTTTTCTTGACTGCAAACCCATCCAAGGAGAGATTTTGTCAAACTTCAAATCAACTTTCCATGGATTATTTGTTGGACCTGAATTGAGTAATATCAACTATCACCCAGTAACAAACGAACTATATACCTTACAAAAAGAATTGATAATATTAGTTAAAAGTTAATCACCAAAGAAACCCCGTCCGAGTATTTCTTTACAATAACTTAACCAAACTTCTTCCGGATTTATATCTTCAACATAACATCTATGTTCATCCCTTTTCAGATCATCAACTAAACCCAAACAAATCAAAAACAGCTAAAAAACCATGTAAACAGAATGGATTCACTTCTAGCAATCTCATACTGGGTATTTGACATGTGTTCTTCCAGTTGCCATCTCCAACTAATATTTTTGGTGAAGTACCACATTTATAGCACACAAAGTCATAGGAATACTCTTGGAGTGCACAAAAATGATAAACCGCATTTCTAAATTTAGAAATAGGTAGTTTGTCCTCCAGTCCATAAAACAGAGTTTTCAAGTTTCTTTCAATGCAAACATGATTCTACAAATCAAAAAAACACTTTTATAAATTATAAACTTCCAGCAACAAATTTCTTCCAACATTAGGTAAGACTGAAATTATTAATAGTAAATTAAGACTTATCAATGACTTCATTTCACTTGAATGAAACATTCAGAAAAAATTGATTAAACTTAAATTGCCTTTGAAATTGACGAAGTTAGGTATTAAATTATATAATTGTTATAATCCTGTAATAAAAGAACAACATGGTAAATTTTGACTAATGAACATCTGCAAAGGACCATTAAAAAGCCGGTAACTGCTATATTACGTAAACTTGGCATAATGGCAATTAAAACAAAGCCAAATTATGTGAATTCTATTGTAACTATACAAAATAATGCTAAAATATCATAATGCTAACTTCAATTCCTCTAATTAAGTATGAACATAGCTTGACTGTCAGCAAGAAGGTGTTGTCAAAATTGTGAAAGCCACTTTGATAATTTTGGAATCGAATTAATCCTTGACAGGACATACACTTCTTTGTCACCAACGTAATATCTACAAATTTTAAATTTTATTTTTACAAATTTTATTTACACATAACACTTGTGTCAACAAGTCAACCAAATTGAAAGGAAATGACATTACAAAAAAAATAACAAAAAGCTAAGCAAAACCATATTACAGCATGCTGTTTCTCTAAAAAAAAGCTCGTACCGTGCCATAGCCTTCCCATTCCATACACGGTAACCTTTTTTGATTTTTCAGTAAATGCAACACCCTTGCAAATGGGACAGTTTTTTTCACTGGGCATTAGGAGCTTTGGTGGAGCAGCATCATCAAGGATATAGTGAGGTAAATTTGTTGGTATGCGTTTTTCTTCCAGAAAGTAAGCCATCATGGCTTCATCAAAAGGTAACAGAGTATTGCGTCTTTGGAAAGCAAAACAAAGTATTACAAGTATATAAGAAACACTGAACAGTACCATGTTGCTCGACAAGGGACTTGATCAAAGTTACCATTTGCAGATTTGATTTGTATTCACACAAACATGTAACTATATTACCCATATTCTAATTTATCCAAATCTTTTTCAATTTGTCACATCCCTCGAAAGTATATACTCATGAAAATGTTGATCCAGTAATTATTAAGCATCATATTAAGGTTTTATAAAAGAAAAAAGAGAAAACAAAGACAGGATAAAATAATATAAAAAAAAAATAACAAGTGAAATTAAAGTAATATTAAAAATAGCTTTTGATCTTCAAGCAGCATTCATAATACCTCACTGGCTCACTTGCCTCCAACCATTCCCGTTGATACTGACACATATACCATTTTGCTATGTTTTGGTGAACACAGAACACATTATCACCTTTTGCTATCGGGCACTGACAAAAAAACTGGCTTTTATCATAATCAAATGTTACTCTCACTCTGCACAGTGGTGAAAAGTAACTTTCTTCTTCACATAACACTGAGAAATATTTCATTCTACCGCTATAGCCTAGTGATTCAAAATCCACATAAACCAGTAAAGGGACATGTGCCTGTAAGCTGGCTTCCTGAAGCTGCAGGCATTTCTGACAGGAATTATCCGATATTGAATTCAATCTTCTCAACTCATTCAGATAAAATTGTTGTAAAAAGACTGTTTCAGCAATCTGGGAATATTGAACTGCCAATAAATGTTGACATTCATAGCCCGGATTCATGATTGATAAATGTTTTATGAGATACATACACTCTTCATTAGTGCAAACAGATGCGCTCTGCAAAACATTCTTCTTAACATGTATTGGAGCCAAAGGTCCCTTGCTAGATATTGCAACCATAAATATTCCATTAACAGCATCAATTGTCACACATGGCAGCATACTTTGAAGAACATCATGTTTCTTTTCCCCATGTCTACGTAAGGCTATCGTGCTTGAAAAACATTGGCTGCAAATTTTACACATAAAACCTTTTCTGTGAACTTCCTGGTTACAAATTCTATCTGTAAAAAGACACCAGGCTCATTAATATTTAAGTCTTTGTACAGAAAAAATATAACGTCTTTTCAATTGTGTATAAATTTTGTGCAGTGTTTGGTGAAATGAATTTTCTCTGTCTCTCTATACACTTGTGTGAGAATTTAATTCATGTTATAACATACTGTATTTGAGGATGTTGATAATTTCAGTATGCATGCATTCTGCATAATTTACTGGCTTTGCAGTGTTTCACAACTAATGCTAAATATTTATCAGATGACGTTGAACAGAAAATAGCTGCCCACCCTTGACCCAGCTATTACTATAATCTATCTGTTCAGCAGTTACAAACTGAAAAGTTATGTTTATAATACAACATAATTAGCCAAAAACATTTATGTACCTGTTGATGTAGATGGCAGTTGTTTGTTGTTTGTTGTTTGATGGCAGTCGCTGGACGACTTTATTGATCCACATTCCCCTGGTATAAAAATAGCTCTTACAGCATGACCACATAAAAACTATCAGTACTGACCAGGCAGCTATATATACTGCACAAGGTATAAGTGCAGTAAAATAGGAAAATATCAGCATTGGTTATATTGACATTTTAGAATCATTTCCAGAGTCCGAGTTACAGTACATCCATTAAAACTGAGCAGTATTTGGTAGACCAGATAATGAAGTTTAAAAATGACTAAATGCAAAAAGCTATCAGGCCATAATTAGTATTCATAAATCTTCATAAACAAAAATATGTTTATACAAAGACTAGATACTAAGTGAGTGCAAAGCAATTAACTTACCATTTTTTGTAACGAGGTGGTGTTTTAGAGGTGTACTCCGACCAAAGACATGAGTACAAAAAGGGCAGTGAAAATGACTCCGTCGAGCCTCAGTTTCACTTTTTCTGTCTAGGCATTCTTGCTTGCGGCAAGGAAGAGAAAAACCTTAACAAATACAAACATATAATTTTATAATCTAACAATGCCCAACTTAACATTATCAACACAATTTGAAATTTAGTAATACTTGAACACTTACCCTTTCTACCTTTTACTTCAAATTCCACCGCGAATTTGAAATGCTTTTTTAGAAAATGATTCGAAATGTTTTCATTGGAAGAATGAAAATTTTCATATATTTCTAGATTGCATAAAAAACAATTTTTTCCATGTGAGCTTTCAATTTTTTCAAAAATCTCTTCTTTCTTGCCCCAAAACACTGAAGAGAAATTCTCTTTTAACTCCATCTATTTAAAATCGGATTGTTTAATAGTTTTGAATTTTATGATAAATATTTGTTTATTTATGTACTGGTATGTACTGGTAGACTACTATACTTTACTTTACCAGTATGTACTGGTAGACTACTATAAGCTACAACCTATAATATTCCTTTTTACGATTGCTTAATAATAAATTTAACCTGATACAGGCCTAGCCTAACTTTCAATGCAGTCAAAACACATGACTTAAAATAATTCAATAGGCCTACACACTGACACAGTAATTTCTTTAACATTAATCAGCTTCCGCATTCTGCTAGCCTAGTTCTAAAAAAAAGCAAAAGAGCTCGACTGGGCTAACCTTCCTGCCTTCTGATTCAACCTATTTACCCTTTTCTGATATCGACCCAGGCTTCAATCTACAGAACCCATGACCTCTGTAATCTCGACCCAGGCTTCAATCTACAGAGCCCATGACCTCTGTAATCCCGACCCAGGCTTCAATCTACAGAAGTGTTAAGTCATGAGATAGATGTGGACCAAGATGAAAAAGGAATTACCTGTTTCTAATCAGAAGATCTAGGATTCTAGGTTATGCCAAAAAGTTTCTTACTCGGTGACCAGGTACAACAAAGGCCAATTGAAAGAATTTCGCCAGTACCTGAAAGGTCGTTACGTTCGAGTCGGACTTCCTGAAAATGCGAAACAGCGTGATCGCAGCACGTTCGCAAAGAAGTTTGCCATCGAGTTCCTGTCAAGGTTGTTTGCAGAGTACAGAGCCAGGATCAAAAAGCACGGGGATGATATTGCAATCATGACAAAACTGCTAAAAAACGCAACAGAAGCTGTTTTAGGCTAGCCTGCCTGTAAAATAATCACAGACAATGTCGGCAGTTTTCATTCGTTTGCCGTGGTAAATCGCAACCACTGTTATGGAACAACAACAAAGTACGTCTTGTACAAAATGAAGAATAAAAAACGCTTTGCAAACAGACCGTTTAGAAACATATTGGATGAATAATTATGTTAACTGCATTTTAATATTCTAAAATCTAAAAGAACCTATATCCTTAAGATGCGTTAAAATGTTTATTTATTAGTGAAAAAAAGCAATGAAGTGTATTCCTTTATATGCATAGGCTTTGTGGTGCAGTATTGTGTGAGATATGGCAACGAGCTATGTGTATTTTATAGCGATTAAATGTCATTGTTTATCGAGATAGTATGTGTAAATAGGATTTAATCATGTAAGTATTTTGTATTTCATGTATAGCATATAAATCAATCCCGAAGCGTGGATTTCCCACCTTGAACATAAATTTTCCCTTTATCAAATCACTTCAAAAACTAATCGTCACATGTTAGCGGTAGAAGCAATTCCAGCGACAGACCTCGGGCTACTTTGTTTACCTTCTGCGTATGCTCATAACTGTTACGACATAATAATCAATGAAATCTTGAAAAATTTTGATAAACGTGAGGACTGAGGATCATTTACAGTTTTTGTTGGCTGATGTGACACTTCATGTTCTATCTTCCAAAGATTTAATGCGCAAATTAATGAGTGCAGTAGGTCAAGAGAATCTTACTCCACCAGTTAATAAACGAATTTGTGCTAAATTTCTTCGAGCGCCATAATTCGTCAGAGTCGGCCCAGCTGAAACAAACAAGACGATTAGAATGTGGGCTCCCAGATTGAGAACAAAAATAACAACACGTGTGGTTATGGTTAATGTGAAAGTAGTTAAACTTGATGTTAATAATAGTCATATAACAAGATAAAGATATAAACAAGACAAAATATAATAATGAAGTTGTTCAACTGGCCAAAACAACGGCGACCGAAACAACCAAAACCATAGCATCTCATAACGAAATCCAATAAATGGCACAAAATGTACATGGCTCTAACATTCCTTACCTTTTCAAGTTTAAATATTTGTCCTGAAATGTTGTACGAATTCGCAATGTGTGCATAACCATGGTTGCTAACTTTTGCTTGCAATCTTGTCAATGAACGATTTATCTTACAAACTATGACAATGCACAAAAATTTATGCTCACAACTATTGGTTGTCCTAATCCCTTAAAAATACGTCACAGGTAAACACAACAGAAAGACGTCAAAAAGTTTCTCTGCTCTAAGAAATACGACTACAAATAAATGTGCCTGACTCTGCAGTTTCTTTGCTTTGTTGACCACAGCTTTTCGTGTTCCCTACTTCTGGTTGTTATTTTACTGCTTTTTAAAGAAAATCACAAAAACACTGCTTTCGATGACCACATTGACGCGGTACTCTTAGAAAACCCATTTAAAAAAACTGCCACTCCACAGCTAATTACCATCTCACACTCTCTCGAATACCTATAAAACGTGGACACGTGGTGGAAACAACAGACCTAGCTCCCCGGGACTCGACACTCGACAGTCCGATGTGGCTACATTGGTATGAAGCCAGCCTGTTGAAGCAAGACCGCCTTTCTTTTTTTTTCAATGCAAATGTCATTTACACAGTGGATTAGAATCGGATTTAGCCAAACGATTTATCGAAAATTAAGTTAGACAACTAAATGCATATATATTGCACTAATATAAGTATTTTTTTTCTCGTACGCGCATTTCCTAGTTTCAGACAAAAATGACAGGAAAGCGAAAACAATACGTCCACTGATAAACTCAAACACAGGCGCCATATGAACTGAAATGGTACCAAGCGCACAAACATTTATTGCTTGCTAGCTGTGACAAATGACTTAATGCCGTTTTGTAACAAAGGGAGTAAAAAGGCGGATGACGGAGCATTGGCGGCGAAAGCGGCGTGAGCTGTCTGAAGATAAACGTTTAGCCAGGACACCACTGTGAATGGGGAAAGCGACCACTTGAGTGTGCTAAGGATTAACAATTCCTGGGATATGATTTCTTCCTCCGTGCAAGCTCCATCGGTGACGTAGGCACAATGATCATCGACCCTTACAGTCTATTTTAAAAAAACCTTTGAGTCAAGCGCCAAAGCGTCTCCAAGCTCTCATTATGCGCCTGAATCGTTACGATATTGTTTTTGAATATGTCCCAGGCACTGCATTAGTAATTGCTGCCACATTAAGTCGAGCCTACCCAGAATTGCTCGATCAACCAAACCGAATTGCACAAGTGGTTACAGAACCAATTCTAGATGAAATTCTTGATGAACGATTAAAAGAAATTAAGGATGCAATACAAAAGAATGAGGAATCTCAACTCCTGCTCGAAGTCATCAAGAATGGGTGGCCAGACAACAAAGAATACGGGTGACAAATTGCACAAAGTAAAAATTACCAAATGTATCTCGCAACTTATACGGGTATCAAATTGCACGAAGTAAAAATTACCAAATGTATCTCGCAACTTATACGGGTATCAAATTGCACGAAGTAAAAATTACCAAATGTATCTCGCAACTTATACGGGTGAAAAATTGCACGAAGTAACAATTACCAAATGTATCTCGCAACTTATACGGGTATCAAATTGCACGAAGTAAAAATTACAAAATGTATCTCGCAACTTATACGGGTGACAAATTGCACGAAGTAACTATTACCAAATGTATCTCGCAACGTTGAAGGTATCAAATTGCACGAAATAAAAATTACCAAATGTAACTCGCAATGTATACGGCTATCAAATTGCCAAAAAGTATGGTATCTGGAAAATGGTTATGCATTTTGTAGACATTTTCAGATTAACTTGCAAATCACTACTCCAAGTTAGAAATTAAACTGGGCAAATCGCAAAAGGCCATTGTATTGCACAGCGTTTAACTTTTGCAATTTTAATTTTTGGGATAGAAAAGAAACGTATTGCAATAATTTTGATTAAAAAAGTGTTTTAGTTAAAGAACCGCAAGATGAAGCCAGACTAGTCTATTTTTTGAATTTCGACTCATCTGCGTCAAGTGGTGAAAGCGTTTTATTGCAGTAAAATATTGTGTTTGCTGTTTCAAATTTGAGAAAATTAAGCCTTTTCTCAAACGCGTAAAAACGCTGTGTGTTAGTGATTTTTGGCAGGCCCAACGTCGAATCGTGCAAGATTATAATTAGCGCGCCAACCTAGGTCCGACGAAGATTATTGTTGCAATTTGATACCCGTATACATTGCGAGATACATTTGGTAACTTTTATTTCTTGCAATGTGATACCCGTGCAAGTTGCAAGATACATTTGGTAATATTTACTTCGTGCAATTTGCTACCCGTATACGCTGCGAGATACATTTGGTAATTGTTACTTCGTGCAATTTGTCACCCGTATAATTTGCGAGATACATTTTGTAATTTTTACTTCGTGCAATTTGATACCCGTATACGTTTCGTTATACCTTTGGTAATTTTTACTTCGTGCAATTTGATACCCGTATGAGTTGCGAGATACATTTGGTAATTTTTACTTCGTGCAATTTGTCACCCGTATAAGTTGCGAGATACATTTGGTAATTTTTATTTCGTGCAATTTGATACCCGTATAAGTTGCGAGATACATTTGGTAATTTTTATTTTGTGCAATTTGATACCCGTATACGTTTCGTTATACCTTTGGTAATTTTTACTTCGTGCAATTTGATACCCGTATAAGTTGCGAGATACATTTGGTAATTGTTACTTCGTGCAATCACCCGTATTCTTTGTTGTCTGGCCACCCATTCTTGATGACTTCGAGCAGGAGTTGAGATTCCTCATTCTTTTGTATTGCATCCTTAATTTCTTTTAATCGTTCATCAAGAATTTCATCTAGAATTGGTTCTGTAACCACTTGTGCAATTCGGTTTGGTTGATCGAGCAATTCTGGGTAGGCTCGACTTAATGTGGCAGCAATTACTAATGCAGTGCCTGGGACATATTCAAAAACAATATCGTAACGATTCAGGCGCATAATGAGAGCTTGGAGAAGCTTTGGCGCTTGACTCAAAGGTTTTTTTAAAATAGACTGTAAGGGTCGATGATCATTGTGCCTACGTCACCGATGGAGCTTGCACGGATGAAGAAATCATATCCCAGGAATTTTTAATCCTTAGCACACTCAAGTGGTCGCTTTCCCCATTCACAGTGGTGTCCTGGCTAAACGTTTATCTTCAGACTGCTCACGCCGCTTTCGCCGCCAATGCTCCGTCATCCGCCTTTTTACTCCTTCATGTGGTTGCGCAGGCTATCCGCTCAATTACAAAGCCTCGTAACATTAATGATCCGTAACAAATGCATCCGTAACATTAATGAAAGTTAATTGAAACTAAATGGTTGTTTTGTTTATTGTTTTCTTATTTTGCAATAAAATGGGGCGCGGATTTTTTAGAAACCGTCAAGGGGGGCTTGAGTCCTGTTCTAAAGTGTCTGGTTATTCCGATTTAAGGCTGGAAGCTACAAAACTTGCACAAACGTGCTCTAAAAACACGCAATCCAACAGCAGGGCTTTGTTTTACTAAACCAAAAGTAATATGATAAACAAACAAAAAATGAAACATTTCTAGACCCGGAACAATTCTTCTTTCCAGGTTGCTTTGCTAGGAAGCAATACAGCAATCTAGGCTAAAAGCATAAAAGCAGTTTTTAACAAGTTTAACATTTCGCCTTGCAATTGCTATAATTTTCCTTTAAACGCAAATTGTCATGTTAAATTGGCTTTCACATGCAACTCTTTATCGCTTTAAGGACAATAATTAGGCATAATGCGTGCGATTGCCGTCATCGATATCCTAAAGGCCTAAAAAGTAGAATCTCCAATGGAAAGGCAAAAAATCGTTTGCCCCTACTGGGTGCCAAAAATCAACTTAATTTTTCTCGTTATACAAAAACACTACGGAAGCGCTTGAGAAACCAAAAAATAAAAAATTTTGGAAGTAACTTCCGTATAGATATTGGCGATTTGGCGAGAGCATAACAAATAAAATTTGCAAGAAGGAACTGTAGCGGTGCGATCCCGACAGAAGTTTGCATTCGATTGTCAAAGCAGAGTTTTCGTTGAAAACACTACGTGCATATCAAAACATGGAAAGAAACAGGGATACACTTTCGCCAGCTAGCACAATGCAAATAAAGTTTTACGTTTAAAGGATGCTGAAAGCTGATGCTGATGTTTAAAAAGTTTAAATGATAGACCTCATGCTGTCGCTGAAAAGTCTCTTTAGGTAGGCCTTATGCCGAAAAGTCTCATAAAATTATATTTGTGTTGAAAATATTAGCAAGAAAACGCAAACTAAAGAGGACATTAGGACATTTTTCAGTATCCTTGGAGGACAATTCATTTTTTTTAGAAAAGAGGCCCTAAGTAACACTAATAGAAGGCTAGGCATAAAAAACTCGCACCTTTGCTTTGATAATAATTGGTCTTTTTACATGTGCGGTTCATTTGCAATCTTTCTGGCGCACGTTTGAACTTAACAGACCCCAACCTCGAAATTAAGTCAATATGCGCGGATTGCGCGCATGTAAAACCACCAAGGGCTGGTACGGAATTGAAGAAACGCGTGGTCAGCGTTCAAAAAGGTATGTAGAGCTGGTAGGGCAAGTGGTTAGAAAACCCTTTTTAAATCGGCAATTCAGGATGTTTCATAACTACAGTAATTTTTTGGAAATAAATACAACTTCTCTCCTACAAGTTTTGTCGAAAGTGTAAACAACTAACTCGAAATAACTAACTAAAAAAGGTCAATTCCTCCTAAAAGAGGACAAATGGTAGGCCTATTATAATTAATTATAATTATAAACTAATAAACTTTGGCACATTGAGACCTATTTAGTCAAGCGGAAAGGCTTCCCACAGAGAGTCAGGGTCTTTGAAACGAATTCGAGAAATTAAATTGAATGGAAATGTCCAAGTGCTTTAACGAAGCAAAAGCTGGGTATGACCTCACTCAATCAAAAGCAATAAATCAGACCATCGTTCTCATTATTCTCATTTCTCACAACCATTGAACTCATCAAATAAAACTCATGATAAATGTGATTTTATACAATGACTTAACTGAAGCATAAACAAACATTTGCGGTTTGCGGTTTGATATGTGAGCTAAACTATCCGACGAAAGAGAAGTTTCTGCAGCGCTATCTACATAAAAAAGAATTCAATTGGCGTGATCATAAACAGTTAACAAGGGACAGTCTCTTTTGGAAGTAGGTGCTATCGACGGGGTTAACCGGGTTAATCTAGCGTAGATCGCCGAAAGTTTTTTGTTGCCCGCGAATGATTTTGCGCAAGGGTAATTGCTGCGTTGATGGACTGGTTTCTGAAAGGTGGGTGATGAATATGATAAATTATCACTGTGTCATAAATTACCACTTGCTGTATTATTTGTGAAACTGGCCAATGTTTGTGTGTGGTGATCGTTGTTGCCATGTTTAGTTAAATTAATCGCGTTGGTTTGGTGAATTTATGATTTGTGAAATTAGTTTTTGTTTGTCCGGAACTCTTTGTTCCATTGTTAGCGTTAGATCGTGGGTAATGAGGTGGTTTAGACACTTAAATTTGTTGTATTTGTGGCTGTAGTGGGTAAGAAAGTGCGACGTCTGGTGGTGACCACTTAACAATTTAGCACGAATTCGTTTATTAACTGGTGGAGTAAGATTCTCTTGACCTATTGCACTCATTAATTCGCGCACTAATTCTTTGGAAGATAGAACATGAAGTGTCAGATCAGCCAACAAAAACTCTAAATGATCCTCAGTCCTCACGTTTATCAAAGTTTTTCAAGATTTCATTGATTATTATGTCGTAACAGGTATGAGCCTACGCAGAAGGTAAACAAAGTAGCCCGAGGTTTGTCGCCGGAATTGCCTCTACCGCTAACAAGTGACGATTAGTTTTTGAAGTGATTTGATAAAGGGAAAATTTATGTTCAAGATGGGAAATCCACGCTTCGGGATTGAACTTACATGATTTACATGAAATACAAAATATTTACATGAATAAATCCTATTTACACATACTATCTCGATAAACATTGACATTTAATCGCTATAAAATACACATAGTTCGTTGCCATATCTCACACAATACTGCACCACAAAGCCTATGCATATAAGGGAATACACTTTATTGCTTTTTTTCACTAATACATAAACATTTTAACGCATCTAAAGGATATAGGTTCTTTTAGATTTTAGAATATTAAACAGCAGTTAACATTATTATTCATCCAATATGTTTCTAAACGGTCTGTTTGCAAAGCGTTTTGTATTCGTCATTTTGTACAAGACGTACTTTGTTGTTGTTCCATAACAGTGGTTGCGATTTACCACGGCAAACGAATGAAAACCTCCGACATTGGCTGTTATTATTTTGCAGGCAGGCTAAAACAGCTTCTGTTGCGTTCTTTAGCAGTTTTCTTCTGTTGCGTTCTTTAGCAAGAAACCATCTACTCGACACGAAGAAGAAGACGAAAGAAAGGAGCAAAGTTGAGCGAAAAGTTTATTCATAATGGGGTACAGGAAAACGTACTGATCTAAAACGTTATCAACTTTAAGGTGGTGAGTTTAGAACTGAAGAAATTCGATAAATACCCTTGCTAAATTTGCCATTTGCTAAATAGGGTTAACAAATTGCTACTGATTGTAAACTTTTGCTAAATAGGGTTAACATCATGTGCATGTGGCTACTCATTGTAACCATTTGCTAAATAGGGTTAACATGTTACTACTCATGGTAACCTTTTGCTATTTTACAAATGGCTACTGACTTTAAACGTTTGCTAAATAGGGTTAACAAATGGCTACTGCTTTTAACCATTTGCTAAATAGAGTTAACAAATTGCTACTGAGTGAAACCATTTGCTAAATAGGGTTAACATGTGGCTACTCATGGTAACCTTTTGCTATTTTACAAATGGCTACTGACTAAAACCGTTTGCTAAATAGGGTTAACAAATGGCTACTGACTTTAAACATTTGCTAAATAGAGTTAACAAATTCCTACTGAGTGAAACCATTTGCTAAATAGGGTTAAAAATGGCTACTGTATTTAACCATTTACTAAATAGCGTTAACATATTGCTACTGAGTTTAACCTTTTTCTAAATAGGGTTAGCAAATGGCTGCTGATTGTAACCATTTGCTAAATAGGGTTAACAAATGCCTACTGAGTGCAACCATTTTATAAATGAGGTTAGGGTTAGTTATAATTAGCACGGGTACAAACGTAAGTTTTGTAAGTTATCATTTGCAGGGGTACAAATATGCACGAAGTTACTATTACCAAATGTATCTCGCAACGTATACGGGTATCAAATTGCACGAAGTAAAAATTACCAAATGTATCTTGCAACGTGTACGGATATCAAATTGCACGAAGTAAAAACTTACCAAATGTATCTCGCAACGTATACGCATATAAAATTGCACGAAGTAAAAATTACCAAATGTATCTCGCAACGTATACGGATATCAAATTGCACGATGTAAAAATTACCGAATGTATCTCGCAACTTATACGAGTGAAAAATTGCACGAAGTAACTATTACCAAATGTAAATGGGATGCAATTACATTGAGCTCTTGCCTTGGTAAACTAGTTCAAGGTAAATGTTGTGAAAACCTTAGCTTACCCTTATCTATTGTGGTAGTGTAGTAGTAACTTTACTAAAGGAAAGTGTTTGATGTTTATCTGAATTTTCTTGAGTTTTTCATCGGAGTCAGTATCATAGTAGGCTACTTCTGAAAACAAAAACATTTACAAAATGTCTAGGCAAAGATTTACAGCAATGCGTGGATTAGAAATTTGCAAAATCTTCTGTCAGACTGCTCTGATGACGAGGATTCTGACATTGAAATCGACGCAACAGTAAATGCTGCAATAGCCAGTGTTCAGCAGGCAAGTGAATCTGAATCGTCAGATTCGAGCGAAGATAAGTCTGATGTACAAAAATGAGTTTTTACATGAAGTTATATAGAGCAAGTTTCCAAATATCAAACGGCATTTAAAATGTTATCCATAACCTACCTACCTATCCCGACCTTATCAATGCCAAGGTTGTCTCATGCATAACATGCGTTTGTGGCATATTAGCCTGTGACTGTGTTGACTGGCGTTTTACCAAATGCCTTTTGTAAAATTGGGTGAAAAGTTAAACAAAGCTTTCGAGTTGTGTCAGTTGTATAAGACTTTGCATCATTCCCTTTCTAGGGCACTTTTCTTAGTTTCTTTACTTCTAAACTCACCATGGTATGATTGATAACGTTTTTGATCGTTAGGTCTATAACCCACGGTGAATTAACTTTACGCCCTATTTTTCTCATTTCTTTTGTAAAATTTATGGTTTTATCAAACCTAGTAACTTATTTCTAGACATTGGTTTATTGGTCGTCATTTTTTCCCCACAGTTCATTGTCAAATGGGAACTGGCATCTATTTTTACCACAAAACGAGCGAAAACGATCGATCGCGTGTTTGGTTGGAAAACTCGACAGAAATCTGGAAACGCGCGAAGGGGAAACCTTCGCGGACCCATAATGCACCCGTTGCCGATTCGGATGTTTCCATTGATTCTGTAGCTTCGCGTCCATTCTGGAAACCGTATAAAGGTAACTATTGACTTGTTACTTTCCAACTGCGCTGAGGTCGTGAGGTCGTTACACGTTGCCAACTCCATTGTGCGGCATCACGCATTACAGACCAAAATGAAGTCACAAAAAAGATGCGAATTTTGCAGTTATATTGACCGGGGAAGGCTTGATTGGCCACGGTCGCATTACGTGGAACAGTTGCACTTTTAAAACGGAGAAACTCGTATTTGACTCTTAGGTAATATCGCGCATCGTACTGTATTTGAACTCTTACGTAATAACGCGCATTTTGGTACTCGCGCCTCAATCAAGCTCATTGAGGAACGTTTTCTTGACAATACAGCAAGTATGCATCATTAACCTTCTAGGCCGCCGATCTTTGTTTCTTCAGTTCTAAACTCACCATGGTGTAATTTATAACGTTTTCGATCATAGCGTCTTCTCTATCCCACGGTCAATTAACATCACGCTCTGTTTCGCTCATTTCTTTTGTATTTGCCAATATTAGGTCAATTTTTTCTAATTTCGTGTAGGGTATTGTCAAATGGGAACTGACTAAATAACGCATCCCTTTTTGCTGGAAGAGTGAAAGAACATTTACATGTACTGCTGTTAAGTTTGCCAGACAGGAACACACTTGGCTTGGACCGAAGGTTTTACAGTTTTTTAACTATTTTCAAGTTAGCCATAGTCGTTGATCAGATAGAGCTAAAAAACAGTTAGAGTACAGTATAATGTTTGCCAAATCGCTAAAAAGTGGCCAAAGAAAATGTATAAATTAATTTGTACAGGTGATATCAGTAAACAAATTAACGACATTCAATATGAACCAAATGACTGACATCGAGATGGTTGAATTTGTGACATCAGGTATTGTACACTAGCTTGTGTAAATGAGTGCGAACTTATGTAACGGGTAAAATAACATACCTCAATTTCAATCAAACAAAACGGCAGCAAATGTGTCTGCTGGATACGAACACGTGATTGTGATTAACGTGATTTTGATTAACGTAACCAAATGTATCTCGCAACTTATACGGGTGACAAATTGCACGAAGTAAAAATTACCAAAGGTATAAAGAAACATATACGGGTATCAAATTGCACGAAGTAAATATTACCAAATGTATCTCGCAACTTATACGGGTATCAAATTGCACGAAGTAAAAATTACCAAAGGTATAAAGAAACATATACGGGTATCAAATTGCACGAAGTAAATATTACCAAATGTATTTGCAACTTGCACGGGTATCAAATTGCAATGTATACGGGTATCAAATTGCAACAAAAAATACTTCGTCGGACCTAGGTTGGCGCGCTAACTATAATCTTACACGATTCGACGTTGGGCCTGCCAAAAATCAGTAACACACAGCGTTTTTACGCGTTTGAGAAAAGGCTTAATTTTCTCAAATTTGAAACAGCAAACACAATATTTTACTGCATTAAAACGCTTTCACCACTTGACGCAGATGAGTCAAAATTCAAAAAATAGACTAGTCTGGCTTCATCTTGCGGTTCTTTAACTAAAACACTTTTTTAATCAAAATTATTGCAATACGTTTCTTTACTATCCCAAAAATTAAAATTGCAAAAGTTAAACGCTGTGCAATACAATAGCCTTTTGCGAGTTGCCCAGTTTAATTTCTAACTTGGAGTAGTGATTTGCAAGTTAATCTGAAAATGTTTACAAAATGCATAACCATTTTCCAGATACCATACTTTTTGTCAATTTGATAGCCGTATACATTGCGAGTTACATTTGGTAATTTTTATTTTGTGCAATTTGATACATGTTGTCAGTTCTTTTAATAAATTGTCGTTCTTTTAACAGTGCATATCGTCAGTTGTTTCAATAAATTGTGGATCTTTTAACCCTATCCCAACCAGGCTCGCGAGTTTACTAAAAAAACTAGGTGTGGCCAACCCCGCACACACATTTGCAATCTGTTAAAAGCACGACAACTGACGAAGTGCACATTTCAATCGCATTCATTTAATTACAAGTTGTGTGCAATTGCTCGAAGATAACTTTTTATGTCCATATTTGTTGAGTCATAATTTTCAACTATGCTCTTCAGCCGTCGGTTGACAGCGTCGTAGCGCTTCTTCCGTTGTGGGCCATCGATTCCAGCAATCAATTGTTCAATTAACATTTCGTTGGAACCTTGTTCCTGCTTAATTTTTTTGACGAGTCTGCGAAGCGTCAGATGGGATATTGAGACACGCTTGCTGAACGTATTGTGCCATATCCTTCAATGCTATTATTCGTTCGTGGAAGGTAATCTTGAACCCGGTGGAAAACATTCACATGTGTACGTGCTACCAAGCATCGAAGCCATTTATTTTGCGCTGTCGGTCAAGCTGGGATAAAGACCACTTTCAAGAAGCTACTTTGTGTAAAAGTCAGACAGCGACATGCCCCTTGCTATTAAATTTTGCCTTCAATTCCTTACTCTTTGTATCTATAATGACTAGTCTAGTCTACTGTACAGACAATCTCGTACTTGATAATTCTCGTGCGTATTCTTGTGATATCTTATTAATATGTAGGCGAGCCGGCCGCCATGCGCAATCAAACACTTTATGATACAAATATAAAATATAGATATAAAATATAAATCGTCAACTTTATGATATATACATCACAATTCATTAATGCACACCATTACAAAGACCGCACATCACAATGGCTCATTGTTTCAATGTTTGAGAAACACGCAAAAATCTTGCTTGAACTGTCGGTTCGATAAAGTGTCGTTCGATCAACTGTCGTTTTGATTAACTGTCGGTTCGATAAAGTGTCGTTCGACCAGCTGTCGTTTCGATAAAGTGTCGTTCGATCAACTGTCGGCTCGATTAACTGTCGTTCGATAAAGTGTCTTTCGATCAGCTGTCGTTTCGATCAGGTGTCGTTCGATAAAGTGTCGTAGTACCGTAATTTCAGTCTTAGTATAAAACCTTTGTTACCTTGCAATGATTGTAGGTATACAGCGTTTTGCATTGAACATAATCACAATAAATGAATTGTACATATTAACATATACATGTACAACATTATTTTGATGTAGTTTTTATCAGCAGTAAAAATTTCTGTACTTAATACTGGGTAAAAATGTTGCAAGCTGATGAAAAAGATGTTTGTGTTGCAAATGAGGTAAGTCAAAAGTCCAGTAGTAAAGCCAGTAATGAATCACCTTAATGAAGAAGTGAATTTTTTAATTTTTTTTTTGTAATATTCATTGTTTAGTGTAGTTTTGCTTTAGTTTTCTTTTTTGATATATTGGTATCATCATCTTTACAGCTGCCAAGCAAAACCCTTATTCATTCTGACATTACAAATGGAAACTCTGCCGGAATCATAAACCGAAAACGGAAACTTAGTGATACAGAAGAAATGGATGAAAAGATATCCAGGAAGGAGGATATGCTTACTGATGACATATCTGAAAAAAAGCCAAAAACGCTCATAGAAAGTAATTTGCCAAGTTGCATAAATTATGACATTCAGAATAGCAATGAATGGAATGCTGTGCAAGATAGAAAAGAATGCAGTTCACCAGCAACCAACCTGAGTCTTGAAACGAATTCAACAGTTACAGATGAAGTCAAACTCACCCAAAGAAAAATTCCTGAAACCTCTGCCACATTAAGTAACACAAAGAAACTAACTGATTCAATTGCTGGAAATTGCGAAAAGAGTGCTGCTAAAAGCTTCAAAGGTGCTGATAAGATAGAAGCGCAAGAAAACTTTAAAGTGACAACTTTAAAGTATGATAGCGTAGTTTAGTGTTTGACCTTTTTAAATAGAAAAAAATTTTCATTCCTGCTGCTCAGTGGCGTTTTTGCGGAGACAGCTATTGCACGGATAGACCATGTGTTGGAAGAAAGAACAATCGGTTATCGAAAAATCTTTGAAATCAATTTTGTATTAGTGTGTTTTTTTAAATATACAAACATGAAAAAATATTTCCATTCAAACAGTAAAATGTATTGTAAATTTCCGTACAATGTCTTATTTTGGCTTAGGTGACCATCATTTACGCATTTCTTAATCAGTTAATTTTAACTCTGCTCCTTATCCTGACAACAATTGGCAGAGTTAAAAACTCGTTAAAATCCCTATAAAATAGAAGCTGAATAATGTGAGGAACAGAGGTATAGAAACAGAAACACAGGGGCTTCAATACTCTGAAGGCAAGGTGACATAAAATAATCTTTTTTCTCGACTTTTAGTATGTTTTGCTGAGACCCTTAAAACAACACTCACAATTCAGTGCGGTATCATTGCCTATATGAATTTATTTTCATAAAAACGCGAAACAACAGTATCATTCAAAAACAAAACGGCTTCATTCCAGAGCGGTGGCTTCGTCTTAGTTCGGTATGAACCTGAAATCAAATAAAATTTTACATAGAGTAACCAGAACTGTATACTTTGTGGCGAAGCAGGTACACACGTTAACCCTATCCTAACCAGACTCGCGAATTTACTAAAAAACTAGGTGTGGCCGACTCCGCACACACCTTTTCAATCGTTAATTACTAGAAAACTATACGTCGTAAACTGATCGGATTTTGACAGGTTAGTAGAAAAATCATCTGGCTTCCTGTATACATCATAATTGTAAAACTAAAGAAAGTGAATTTAGTGTAAATTAAGTATTTCTAAAAGTGACACATTTCTAGAAACTCTTCTTGTTAAGCTGCGTCCACCCGGTGCGGAAAACCAGCTGACCGCGAGAAGAGAACGAAAGAGAATAGTTAGTCGAGTCATGAATGCGTAAATGGGTAATACGCTTCAATGCGGAAAGCAGAGGAGAATTTTGATATATCGCAATATCTTAAAAATTACAAAATCCAACATTAACAAACAACCATGGACAGATAGCTGAATATTTTTTAGGAAAAGTTTTCACCAAATTTCAAATTTTTACAACAAACAATGCAACTGTACGCCACGTTTTGCTATGAAAGTGTTCGGGAGAAGCCAAGCCTAGTTAGAATAGGGTTAAGAGATATTCGCATAAAACCATTTGCTACTGGAAATGACCTTGAGCTGAAATGCGTAGTAAAGATTTAGTTTTTTTCAAATTAACGATCTTAAAAATTCAAAAAACTTCTGTCTAATTGTGCTTTCCAGATTTGACTCATCTTGCTTTGCACAACGTTGCTTTTAAACTCCAAACTTTCACTAATCCATATTCAAAACTATTTGAAAGTAAGGTAAAGTAGCTCTGATCTTCGCATCTCAAAACAGCATACACTAAAACTATCAGAAACGTTTAATATTCTGTCGTTTACCTTTCATTTTAAGGACAAGAAAGGACAAAACTTTCAATGAAAATGCATTTATGATCTCGATTCTGATTTAACATCGGTTGCAAATCACCCCAGCAAAATAAGTAGCAGCAGAAGCACAAGTACAATACACGAGCAACGTGTTGTAGGGCTTATAACATACTGCTCAATTCTGATATAACTTCGCATTACATACATCATGCTTCGTCAAAGATGAACCCATAAGGATATGTCATCTATACATAGCTCACTACGCCCGAAGTGTGCTGATGTCAAGTTGTTAAGAAAATTGATCTTAATGACATAAATAAGGTAGTTTGTTTGCCGTCTTTCTGCCACAAGCACGTTAAAAAAACGGTATAGAAAAATGGTCCGAAGAGCGCCAATGAGAGCTCTGGCTTTTTTGCAGCAAGAAATGATTACGATAATAAACAACAGAATGATTAATAAATAGTTCATGGCTATAGTTCTGCAGCTGAAGTGTTAGCTGGTTAATTGGATTAGGCGTGAGCATGCGCACAACAAGATAACATGTTCGATCAAAAGTCGTCATGCGTTCTTAGCGATAAGCGGCAGTGGTACAGTTTATACACGGCAGTACAAAAATATGTGTTACAATAACAAAGTATAACATAAAAAAACGCAACAAAGAACTATACAGAACTACAAAACGAAACTTTGCTACGGTGTAATAATAATTAAATGACGTAGGAACTAAAACAACGGTTACTTTTAAACGACAGAGTTCATTCTGCTGTAATCAACAGCGACTTGTTCTTGAACTTTTCTTTCCCCATACATGTTGGATACAAGGTGATCTACGCTAGACAGGTCGCGATTGACGGGAAACTATAAAAAAAATAGCAGATAAACTTAACAAAAGGTATGGATACATGTTTTATTAACAATTTAACAGCGGTAAATCAGGGATACCTGGAGATCATTCAAAAATATTCAGTATAGATGATTTTAACATGGTATATTAAAATGGCATTTTGATGTGATCGCCACTGCGTTTGCTATCACGTACGCTTGATGACACAATCGCAAACGATGGGCCTTTGTATAAATTGAAAGCAAAAAATCAGTGACTTTTACTAAAGTGTACGAAATAAGTTTACTTGTGGTGCCCATATGTCATCAAATGATTGCAAGAACAACTGTATGCGAAGGTCGATATTTTCAAATATTTTCAATACCGTTTGGTCTTGTGTGTAGGCTAGGGTTAGGACTAGGAAATATTTTTTTCCTGTAGCAGCAATCAATAAACATTTTGGTATAAATTTAGAAAATTATAATTATTTCGTTCAAATCGTAAAAAATATCCCGCAAAAACTGAATTTAATTTTTGAAATTGGTCCAAATGTAAAAAAAATTTACAATTCTTAACTTATTTTTTGCTACAAATTTAATGTTCAAATATTTGTCCGTTTTGCACTTCTGGTAAAGTTCTTCCATCAATTTTACTCCCCTTTCTGCAATTATGTTAGTGCGTGGCCGTGGGTCATCTACACCGGACGTATCCAAAATCCAATGGGTTTTAAGGCACTTTAAGGCTGCAGGACATTCGAGCTCAAAGATAGCATCAAATAATCTTTGATATATTCCATCTTTAAACCTTTTGTTAGAAAACAAGGCTTCCTGCCACGCATTTGCAATGAATGAGCATGATATCTCCAGAGTTAATCTCCATCTAGGGATGAGGAAGTAGGCAATCATAGCATAAATGGCTTTTGAATTCCATCTAGCATTGTGTACAGATAGAAATTTATGCCATTTCGTCATATGCAATTCTGATATAATTTCGCATTACATACATCATGCTTCGTCAACGATGAAGCCATACGGGAGATAAATTATAACGTACAGGGGAAATAAATCTTATCCCAAGATGGCCCGCTTGAGCATAATAGTCGGCAAAATCACCAGGTGCTCAACTTCTGGCTTTATCTCACTGGATTCACACGCGGTATCGTGACAGAATGGCTTATTCAACATTAAAATTCATGAAGGATTTCGCGTTTTTGACCACACCAGTATTATAATGGGAGATGAAAAACAAGCCTGGTTCTATCTGAGATCCGGCGTTTTATTCCTGACATCAAAATCCGGTTTTAAGTTCACATTCGTGAACTTTTATGCTTTTAATCCGTAATTAATATTTCCGATTAATTAATCACTTTAACTAAACAAATCCTGTCGAAAACAAGCTGCTGACGGTGAATTTCAAATGAAATAATAACAAAAATAATTTGCTCCAGGGACGGAAATATGCATTTTATTTTGTTTAACTAACACTTTGTCCTACCACAACTGTGTTTGTCATTGTCGGTTTAAGATATACGTTTTGCTGATTTTTATTTATGGTTAACAAAAAGGACTTTATGACAAATGGTAGATAATAATTTCTAAATAACCAAGTATAGCCTATAGGCCCTGTAGTATAGGCCTATAATGCAGAGGCAATGACACACTGTATTGTAACGAAAAGTGATGTTATTTATTTAATTTTACCTTTATCGTAGACGTCACTCGAAGGTGACGACATACAGTAAGTTGATGGCTCGATGCTTGACGACGACGCCTTACACATAAGATTAATCGGACGATCCTTGAAAAATAATGAAACAAACAATGTAGTACTGAAGTTGGAACTAAACCAAAATAACTAATAAAGCAAGTGGAAACGGAATTAAAAAAGTCTTAATTAAATGGGCTCCGTTTACAGTGACAACAATCAAAGACGGGAAATTCAGCAATACATAATACCTTGACTCATTAGTATTGTCGACTTCAAGAACGCATGATATCTGCGCAAGCTCGATTACCGTTTGCAAATAAGCTTAGTTTGGATAAATGTCTTAAATGTCCTAGTGATTATGTGTCGGTGATTAAGTGTCACCAAACCGAACCATCCATACATCTGTCGATTCACGTATAAAACTGTGATGTAATTGTGAATGTTGCGAAACCATTTTGAAAATTTCCATATGAATCGTGCAACAGCAATCACAGAAAAGACCGTTTGAATGCCGGTTTTGACGTTTGGCTTGTTGTTTCGTGATTTGATACTTTAAAGTTACGTTTGGAAACCTTGCAATCAAATTATGAAAACAAAACATAAATTGCATACTTGCGATTCAATTTAACTCTTTGCTATTATTGCGGCGTCGGCGTTCCATAGGAAACGTCTAAACACGCCCCAAAACACTGCAATTGTTTCGAGTTGCAAAATTTTGAGTGGCTTCATAAACCGCGGTTCTTCACAGTAAATGCTTCCATTTACACAACTTGATATGGTAAAGTCGATGAATTAAGCAGAAGCAAGCTACAACAATCGCATCGGCACGCAATTACTTGTCACTACGTTATTATTGGGAGCCGTTCTTGCTAATAAAAACATTAACAATAAGTACAGCGTTACTTGGGCTTATATTTCGTTAAAAATAAGTCCACATTGCAATAAATAGCAAGCCAATACTCTGATTAGCAGAACTGCCAACAAACGCGGTTGTTGGTCATATTAAGCAAAGAATTGCATTTTCCTACCTGCATAGACCGAGACCAGACGCTGATGCGGCGAGCAACTGAGAATAAGGATCTGCAAGACAATGCAAGGCGGTTCAAAGTTTACATTCATAGTAGTGACACTTATACGACATATACAACTTATACGAGTGAAATATTGCACGAAGTAACTATTACCAAATGTATCTCGCAACGTTGCAGGTATCAAATTGCACGAAATAAAAATTACCAAATGGAACTCGCAATGTATACGGCTATCAAATTGCCAAAAAGTATGGTATCTGGAAAATGGTTATGCATTTTGTAGCCATTTCCAGATTAACTTACAAATCACTACTCCAAGTTAGAAATTTAACTGGGCAATTCGCAAAAGGCTATTGTATTGCACAGCGTTTAACTTTTCCAATTTTAATTTTGTGTATAGTAAAGAAACGTATTGCAATTATTTTGATTGAAAAAGTGTTTTAGGTAAAGAACCGCAAGATGAAGCCAGACTAGTCTATTTTTGAATTTCGACTCATCTGCGTCATTTTTTGTAATGGTTGAGCGAAACATGACAGATAAGACACACAAGTTTAGCTCAAATTCAGTGTATACAAATTCTTCCTCCCATTCCGTTTTAAAAGTTCTATTCTCCTCTTCATACTTTCTCTTTTTGCAATAATTCCCCAACAACATTTCTTGGATAAACTCCTTTTGCAATTATTGATATAACCGTAACCCACACTGAAAACTAGTTCAGCCCTGACATGCAGCTTAAATCTGACGGTTTACTTAACTACAGTGTACAGGTTAGCACACTTCTTCACAATAATTTTTTCTTCGGAGTGTAGTTTGATTACACTGGACAACAGCAAAATTATTCCTCAAATGAAAATAAACTGCCTAGACTAACTTTGGGACGCTGATTCCAAATCTGAAATCAGAATTGGTCTATCACGTCAGGTTTTCAAGATATGAAAATTCACGAAATTCGGATTTTGCATTGATTGGCACTATATTATAAGGTTCTACAGTACAAGGTATTGTGCAATTTTCTTTCCCAGCGAATTGTTGGTCATATTATGTCACAATGCATGTTATGTAAGATTAATATTGACATTATTTTGTAAATGCAATGTTCTATCTTTTCACAATTAATGCATTCTTGAATGTTCTTGGCCATGACTATAGAGGCGGTGGGGGGTAGGGGTAGGGGGGGAACATATGTGGAGACCTTAAAGTTGTGTCACTTTTGCTCGGATTGCAGTTGGGTTACACCAGGGGTCGGGAACCTTTTTGGGTAAGAGAGCCATGAAAGCCACATATTGTTAATTTTATTTCCGTTAGAGCCATATAATATTTTTCAACACTTAATGCAACTAACGTGTGCATTTTTAAGCAAAACCAACTATTTTAGACAACGGTAAATGTCTGAATTTACTCTTTAATAACATGCTAATTACTGTTAATGCTATTTCTGGTGCTGCATGGTACAGAAATTACAAAACTACAAATAACAGAAAAGTTTAATTCGTAACAATTGTGCTAAGAAATGCCAGCTTAGATTTATCTGCGAGCCAGATGCCGTCATCAAAAGAGCCATATCTGGCTCGCGAGCCATAGGTTCCCGACCTCTGGGTTACACCAAGCATATGTGCTTTCTCTGTTTGTGGGACAGTGGAGACGATGCAAACCACTATGACACAACTGAATGGCCAATGAGAACGGACTACATTGTTGGAAGATATAATGTTAAGTGCCAACCCCTAATTGATCCGAGCAAAGTGTACTTGCCACCACTTCACATTAAACTGGGCCTGATCAAACAATTTGTGAAGGCAATGGATTTCAATGGAGATGGATTTCTGCATATAAAAGAAAAATTTGGTGCAATACCAAGTGATGCTAAACTAAGAGCTGGAATATTTGTTGGCCCCCAAATACGTGATTTGATCCGTGACCCAGTATTTCCATCCAAGCTTAATTCAAATTGAATTAAAAGCCTGGAATGCATTTGTACAGATTGTACAAAATTTTCTTGGGAAGTACAGGGCAGAAAATTACTCGGAACTAGTGGACAATTTGCTGGAATCATACCGCGAAATGGGCTGCAGAATGTCGGTTAAACTGCATTTTCTTCATTCACACTTGGAATTTTTCCCGCCAAACCTGGGTGATGTGAGCGACGAGCATGGGGAAAGATTTCACCAAGACATCTCTGTGATGGAATCGCGGTATAGAGGTCGATTTAACCCAAACATGATGGGGGACTACTGCTGGTTTCTTCAGCGTGAAACTGACACTGAACATACTCGAAAGAGCAAGTGTATAAAGCACTTTTGAGGGAATATAATGTTATTTTTGTCTGATTTAATTATCCTGGGTTGTGTTAAATTGTGCAGTATGATAATGCTGTTATTTTCAATAGAAATTACTGGGTTGATTACATGTAATGTTTTGTTCCGCTCAGCCAAAATTAGCCAAAATCACAGTTATGGGTTGTCGTGAGCATATATCATATCTCAAAAACGTGACGTGTTAGAAAAAATCTAAGACCAGATTTGGATTCAGCATTGCAAAATTAGTCTAGGTAAACTTGAAATGAGCGAGGAATAAAAAATAAGTTGTAAATTGTTGTCCAGTGTTATTACTAACAATCAGTCGACTGTTACTGCTTGTAGTAGAACGCATTGTTTCATAATCTGATCAATTAACTCGTCTAGACCGGAAAAATGGATGTCTAAATCAACAATGCAAATTCATTAAAGAGCCGCAGTTTGGCCACCCCTGCACTAGGCATTGATAACGTTTCTCTTCAGTGTGAGTTATGATATGAATTTTATCATACGAATTTTAGGGCACCTTGCGTTGATTAACTTCCTGAAAAAACAAACTGTTTGCCCAACACAACCATATGGTGCAATTTTATATTTCATAAATACAACAAAGTCATTGATATAACATGTAAAAGTGAACAAATAAAACACAAACAAAAGGATGCAGCATCTGGATGAATGGTTTGTAAATGTTTTTTGATGCTAAGTTTTGTCCAAAGACCACTTCAAAATATTTAGATCTCCTCAATAGGAGGTTTAATATTTGTTTAATGCATCTGTCATTAAACATTGTCAATGTAGTTTTACAGTGTCAATAGTTTCATGACTCCGCAAATTTTTCTTTTGGGAAAAGGAATGTTAACACACTTGGCAATAAAAAGATCAATCTCCATTGTGGATTTTGATATGAGCTTTTAAATGTTGGCTTTGGGTAAATGACTTGACACAAATTTGGCACTGATAAGGTTTATCACCAGTGTGGATTCTCATATGAACTTTTAAATTGTTGCTTGTGGTAAATGACTTGAGGCAAACTTGACAATGATAAGGTCGCTCACCAGTGTGGATTCTCATATGAGCTTTTAAATGGTTGCTTGTGGTAAATGACTTGAGGCAAACTTGACAATGATAAGGTCGCTCACCAGTGTGGATTCTCATATGAGCTTTTAAATTTCCACTTGTGGTAAATGACTTGAGGCAAACTTGACAATGGTAAGGTCGCTCACCAGTGTGGATTCTCATATGAGCTTTTAAATGACTGCCATCTAAAAATGACTTGTAACACACGTGGCATTGATAAGGTCTTTCACCAGTGTGCATTCTCATATGAGTTTTCAAATTTCCACTTCTGGTAAATGACTTGACACAAACTTGGCACTGATAAGGTTTCTCACCAGTGTGCATTCTCATATGACCTTGCAAACTTCCACCTGTGGTAAATGTCTTGAGGCACACCTGGCATTGATATGGTCGTTCACCTGTGTGCATTCGCATATGAGTTTTCAAATTTCCACTTGTGGTAAATGTCTTGAGGCACACGTGGCATTGATATGGTCGTTCACCTGTGTGCATTCGCATATGAGTTTTTAAATGTTGGCTTTGAGTAAATAACTTTTCACAAATGAAATCACATTTCACATCATTTGAAATCACATTTTCAAATTTCACATTTCACAAATCACAGTGATAATTACGCTCTCCAGCATGAGTTTTTACATGAGCTTTCAAACTGCTGCTTTGGGTAAATGACTTGTCGCACACATCGCATTGATAAGGTCGCTCAACTGTGTGAGTTCTTAAATGTTGTTTCAAGTTGCTTTTGCATTTGAATGATTTATCACAAAATTTGCAGGAAAATTTCTTTTCTTGTCCTTCTTTGTTGAAAAAGTCTTGTGAAATCCCATCACTGATTGATTTTAACAAAACGTCAACTGGCATACCAACTACTTGACGATCCATTTCGTTATTACTTGTTATTATACAAACTTATAACCTATTTTCTGAAAAGAACTTAAAATATTTGAAGGTTTTATTGATAGGAGTAAACTCATATAATGGGTAACTCTTTTAATAAAAATATTCACTATCAATAATTGTTTGCAAAATTAATTACAGAGTAAAAAAATCAGTGACTGTCACATATAAAAACGAAAATCAAAAAGGTTCCCTGTAGTTTGCAAACTGCCAATTTGGATAAATGTCGATAAGTTCACTCACCAGTGTGAGTTCTCATATGAGTTTTCAATATTGCTACTAACGCAAAATGCCTTGTGGCACACCTAGCCTACCATTCGTGTTACTTAGGGCTACCATATATCCTCTTTCTCAAGAAAAATGATTTTTGCTCAAAGTAGGCCTACATGCTACTGAAAACGTCAAAATGTCCTCTTTTTTACATTTTTTGCTTTCCTGCTTATATTTTCAACACAATTATATTTTTATGTGACTTTTAGGGTTAAACGACAATTAAACGTGGGAAACTTACCGCGAATAAACTAAACAAACGCGAGGACAACTGTCCGTCACAACTGACCGTGACGTAAATTTACCTAGAACCAACTGACCTTAATTCATATTATTACTTTAATCATATAATTTGAATAAACAACAATGTTAATATGCGTAAAAAATAAAAGCATAGCGTTTGATGGCCAGTTGACCACGACCAATTGTCGCCAGTGATTTTGTTCACGGTCAATTTACGTGATCACGACTTTTTGTCATGAGGCCTAAGTCAAGTGACATTTCGGCGACAGATTGAGGTCTAACCATTTTTGTTATCATTGTTTTGATTTAGACAACCATAAAAGCTAAATAAAGCTAAGCAATAACGCCAAAGAAATATATTGTGTTTTCTGATGAACTGTGGCAAAAGTATCCTTGTTTCAGAAAAGGACGTAATGATTTTGAACCTGAATGCATTACTTGTGCATATGCGTATAGTTATCCAAAAATATGTTATAAATTCTTTAAACGTAAAACTCTATTTGCATTGTAGTAGCTGGCGAAATTGGCCTCTTTTTAGGCGATGAAAATATGGTAGGCCTATATAACATAAGAGGTAGTAACACCAAACAGCCAAAATCATACGTAATAATCTTAATCAGTGATATCACAAAAACCCCTAATCTCAAACAACTTCTGTAATGAAAAAAGTTACTTTCCAGAAGTCAAACTCTTCTAAATAATCGAGAAAATAATATAATTATATTGTATAATAATATATATTATAATATATTGCTTAACCTTAGTCTATTCTAGACACTGTATATTAAGATGGAAAATGAATTGTGGTATCTACAGTATTGTGTAGTAAAGAAGTGACAACATTTAGCCAACATTTTACGGCTTAAAAATCGGTTTTCTGAAAAATGACATGTTAATATTTTACATTCGAAGAATGGATTATTTCACTTTAATTCCTTCAATTTCATTAATTCATGTGAAAAACATTATACAACAAACATATTAAACAAAAGTTTAACAAAACTACCATTAACCTACATGCAGAAAAGTTAGGCTGCAAAACCTGAATGTGCACCTAGTCGCTTGCCTTCAATTCCTTCATTGGCCATCCAGTCTTCCATTCTATCAGAAAAATACGTACACTACATTATTGCACGAAAACAATCACAGTCCTACCAGTTTTGCAAAAAAAAATAAATAAGCAAATAATTGAACATCGTTAAATACAAGAAAGCCAGCAAAACTATTTCTGGAAATGTGCCATCAAATTGTAGTTAGTAGCCTAGTTTTGCCTTTTAATAAAGCCGGATCTCATCGCTTCTCTAAGCTGACTTCGCACGCGTTGCATTTTCATCTGGTTTATGAAATAACGACAACCTAGCACCGACGAAACATTTCCGCTATTTATATTTATGTCTATTTTATGTTAACACCGGCACAAAACCAAGAGAAAGGAAATGCCCAGTGAGGATAAGTCTTGGACAAGTAGATTACATTCTTGCAGTGTAGTAACTAGTGACTGCATTAAAGCACATTGATAAATATTAATTAAATAAAATCCCATAAATTTTAGTGGTGTGCACATTGAAAGTGCACAAAAAAGACACTTTTCTCATTTGTTACACGGCAAGTTTACTTTTAAAAACAAAAATCAAAGAATCATTAAACAAATCAAATCAAATAAGAAATCAAAGATTGAATTATATTTTGCCTACACAAGAACTCCCTTTTAATGCATGAAATAACCTGTAATTTCATCCCATAGAAAGGCATAGATTGAATTGAATTCTTTTACCGTGGTAAAATTATATGTGTAAGATATCAGATACCGGATGTTATTTTGTTTGATGACGATAACAAACAACTGGTACCATACATCAATGCATTTAATTTGGTTAGTGTAATAAATTCAAACAAACATGAATGTTGACGGACTCTTATTTTCATTTTGTATTTTCTAAAATACAGCTAGATGGTCTCTTTTTTATTTTTAAATACAACTAAATTTGCTAAAACTTTGTACATATACATTCTATGAGTATATTTTATAGTAGATTGTATCTGTAGTATGTACAAAAAAAGTTTTATGTCAAAATTAATCACAATTACCAGAACGTCCTAACCTGTAAATGTTTCTCTTTATATGTGTCCAGGTTAATGGACTTTAACGTTTTGAAATCACAAACTTGTGGTAGACCGAGGCAAATCTTGCGTTTCCTCTCATTCTGCAATTCGTGACTACGTGCTTCCATTGATGAGGTGACGTCCTCGAAGAAGAATTCAAAAGCTCCCTGAAAGATTTATTTAATCTACGAACTATATGACTATAGGCCTACTACCTAAATTCTAAAGCCTTATCATGTCAACTTTAACTTAACACACATCTATCACCTTCTGGCAGTATCTTGCTGACCCTCGTTACCTAAAATTGTGTTAAGTCATGAGATAGATGTGGACGAAGATGAAAAAGGAATTACCTGTTTCTAATCAGATGATCTAGGATTCTAGGTTATGCCAAAAAGTTTCTTACTCGAGGACCAGGTACAACAAAGGCCAATTAAAAGAATTGCGCCCGTACCTGAAAGGTCGTTACGTTCGAGTCGGACTTCCTGAAAATGCGAAACAGCGTGATCGAATTAAATACACGCTGTTATGATTACATCCTATTTACACATACTGCCTCGATAAACAATGTCATGTAATCGCTATAAAACACACATAGTTCGTTGCCATATCTCAAACAATACTGCACCACAAAGCCTATGCATATAAAGGAATACACTTCAATGCTTTTTTTTACAGTAATACTTAAACATTTTAACGCATCTAAAGAATATAGGTTCTTTTAGATTTTAGAATATTAAACAGCAGTTAATATAATTATTCATCCAATATGTTTATAATCCTTTTTCTTATTCTCTAACGCTGCGTTCTCTAACAATGCATGAGTTTTTTCTACTGCACAGTCCGTTTGTACTGTGTGTATTTACCAAAACTTACGATTGGGACGTTTTTCCGGCGGCGATCCGTAGAATCAGCCATCTCCATTGCCTTGGGCTGATCAGCGTGAAGCTTGCCACGTAGGTGTCTCACGAGGCCATTCCAAGAAGTCAGGAACTTTTTGCAAAGTTCGCACTTGAAATCACCTTTCCCATTATTTTTTTTATCGTGCACGACTTTGCAGTGGCGCGATATGTTAGAATTCATGACACCACAGTATCTAGAACAATTACTAACACCATTATGTCATTATTCTCGGACATGTTTGGCTTTTGTTTTCTTTTACACATAGAAATCAAAAACAGCATTGAAAAGCTGAAGGTATTTTAAATTATCTTCCATTCATACTTGAAAGCTGGTCGAAATTATAGTAGAACTTACGGACACTTTTTCTTCTTATTTAATCCAGTATTAGAAGATCACGATTTTGTGATTTCCGACTGCGCTTGTCCATAATCCTTATTCTTGAACCCGTCAATTTGTTCTGTTGCTGGGTCACTTTTATCATCTCCCTGCTGTTATAAAAAGAAAATTTGCTGTTGTTCAATTTTATTTAAATTTAGATGGTTTAAGTGTCTATATACCTGTGGCATCGTAACGATGACAAAAAGTGCACAAACAAACGTGCTGTAATAAGCAAAAGATCGGAGACCCACGTTTAAAGGCTTTATTTAACTAAAAAAAGGATAAAAATCTAAAAAGAATCAACAATTTTAACAGCCCCGTTTCGCAACACTCTTTAATGTGATGTATAATTTAGGTCACCCTTAACTCATTCCTTCGTTATCCACCCTGGAAATGTTTTATTTTTCCCCGTTCCCGCCAGCATTGGCTCTTATGTGACAACCCCCAGGTACAGTAACTGTTTGTTGTTGCCGTCACTGCGCGCGCCATACGTTTTATGAGTCGAACTGAACTCGATGTTATCGGCCAGTTAACACTAGAACGGCCGAGGTTTCGAAATCGACACTTTTTGAATTTTGATGTATATTTTTTTTTAGTAAAAGCAGTTGCAACGAAATAAAATTTTCAGTAGCTTCCTAACTTTCTTGAAAGAGTTTGGATAAGTAACATTTACCGAAATTTTATTTTCGATTAAATTTTTATAACCTGTTATACCTTCAACGGCCGAGGTGTCGAAATCGACACCAAGATGATTTTAGAGGTTCAGTAGACTACAACATCTTTTTACTTCGCACGATTGCACTTGCAACTATCATATACTTCAGATTAGCCCAGTTTTTATCTTTTCACGTGATTGTTTATCTCCTTTAGATGCAGCTTTTATGGAGAGTTTATGACATTCTAAACGTACTTTGTCCATGTACATTTGTACAATAAAAACTCGCTTTGCTTTGCAGCGAAGGCGAACTGTAAAATGCACACGACATTTTTTGTGCAACGTATGGATTGTATGCCATACGCTATTAGCAGAGCTAGGCTATAAACTGTACAGTAGGCTAAAACGAAACAAGGTAGGTGTGGACGTTTTCGACCAAACAGCGAGAAAATACACAACTCATGCAGCAAGTAGACGATGACCTTTGGCTGTTTGGACAAAACTACTGGACATAGTAGAGCTAAATTCCTGGATTCTGCACAGAAAATGTTTCGGTAGCAACATCGGCCGACGAAGCTTCAATATCCAGCTTATGGAGGGGTTGAGGGATGCTTACGCGGTGAAGAGAAGTGAGCCCACTTGGTCCAAAGAGAAGTGAACCCAGCGCAGAGAAGACCACCTGGAAAGCGAAGGAAATGTGCGGAAGAAAGTCGTAAAACTATATAGTTACAGTTTGAAGTCACTGCAGCAGGCCAACTTGCGGAGTGTGTTGTAACGGCGACTGAAAACTTACAGAATGCAAAAACTGCAAGACGTAAATAGATCAACATGGGTACTGCTGTAAACTCTAAAGACTTATAAGTTATCATATTGTGTGTAGGAAACATATGAGCTTTTTCTGAAATAGTTAACGTTTTGTTAAGATACCTAGCATTAGAATAATGATTGTTTATGTTTCAACTCATAAAAATTTTTTTTTTTTCGTTTCTTACAAATGTGTGCAACGTCATCAAAGGTCGTATTGCTGTAGGTATGCTAGTTTTTGTTTCTACTAAACAAGCAAAATACATCCTAAATTCATTACGGAAATATTTAGTTTTTCGTTAAATTAATTCAAAAAGTACATTTTTAAGGATGGTGTCGAACAACAAATTAACTCATAAATTTATTTTGGCGTCTTTTTAGCGAATTGGGAAACATTATACTGCACTCTAACTGTTTTTGGTTTCTTACAAGATTATAGGTTCTATTACATGTCATTAAGTCACATAGAGGTCGGGTTTACTTTAGAAAAATGCTTATTGTTGCGTGAAAGCTAAAACAACGACAAGTACCAAGTAAGAAATGCAAGTCTTGCGCAAACGCAGGTTGACCATCCAGGGCATCCGGCAATGGGCGCCATTGCCTAACTTTGTGTAGTTGAGACGAAAGTTTATTTGCTATATTTATCGCGAATGTAAACAGGGGTTGGTGAAGCCGAAGCCGCAACGCGTCGCTTTGGACTGCAGACCAGACTGCAGACCACGTCATAACATCTTGTTAGACATACCGCCATAATTGCGGGAACCGTAGTCTGACAACAATGAATGAAAACCTGGTCAGCTAGCTATCCAACACCTGCCCTACAATATGATGTATTTTGCTCACTCTCTCAAAAAACCATCTACTGGACACGAAGAAGAAAAAAAAGAAACGAGCAAAGTTGATTCATAATGGGGTACAGGAAAACGTACTGATCAAAAACGTTATCAACTTTAAGGTGGTGAGTTTAGAACTGCAGAAATTTGATCAATACCCTTGTTAAATTTGCCATTTGCTAAATAGGGTTAACAAATTGCTACTGATTGTAAACATTTGCTAAATAGGGTTAACATCATGTGGATGTGGCTACTCATTGTAACTATTTGCTAAATAGGGTTAACATGTTACTACTCATGGTAACCTTTTGCTATTTTACAAATGGCTACTGACTTTAAACGTTTGCTAAATAGGGTTAACAAAGGGCTACTGCCTTTAATCATTTGCTAAATAGAATTAACAAATTGCTACTGAGTGAAACCATTTGCTAAATAGGGTTAACATGTGGCTACTCATGTTAACCTTTTGCTATTTTACAAATGGCTACTGACTATAACCGTTTGCTAAATAGGGTTAAAATTGGCTACTGACTTTAACCATTTGCTAAATAGAGTTAACAAACTCCTACTGAGTGAAACCATTTGCTAAACAGGGTTAAAAATGGCCAACTGTATGTAACCATTTGCTAAATAGGGTTAACATATTGCTACTGAGTTTAACCTTTTTTTAAATAGGGTTAGCAAATGGCTGCTGATTGTAACCATTTGCTAAATTGGGTTAACAAATGCCTACTGGTTGCAACCATATTATAAATGAGGATAGGGTTAGTTATAATTAGCACGGGTACAAACGTAAGTTTTGTAAGTTATCATTTGCAGGGATACAAATATGCACGAAGTTACTATTACCAAATGTATCTCGCAATGTATACGGGTATCAAATTGCAAAAAGTAAAAATTACTAAATGTATCTCGCAACGTATACGGGTATCAAATTGCACGAAGTAAAAATTACCAAATGTATCTCGCAACGTATACGGATGTCAAATTGCACGAAGTAAAAATTATCAAATGTATCTCGCAACGTATACGGGTATCAAATTGCACGAAGTAAAAATTACCAAATGAATCTCGCAACGTTTTCGGATATCAAATTGCACGAAGTAAAAATTACCAAATGTATCTCGCAACTTATACCAGTGAAAAATTGCACGAAGTAACTATTACCAAATGTATCTCGCAACGTTGCTATTCTTGCTATTGCTATTCATAACATTGCTATTCTTTCCCGCATAATTTTCTTCCCCTAGATACGAATAGCAAATTACATACATTAACTAGTTACATAAGTTCGCACTTATTTACACAAGCTAGTGTACAAAACCTGATGTCACAAAGTCAACCATCTCGATGTCAGTCATTAGGTTCATATTCAATGTCGTTAATTTGTTTACTTATATCACCTGTACAAATTAATTTATACATTTTCTTTGGCCACTTTTTAGCGATTTGGGAAACATTATACTGTACTCTAACTGTTTTTGAGCTCTATCTGATCAACGATTATGGCTAACTTGAAAATAGATAAAAAACTGTAAAACCTTCGGTCCAAGCCAAGTGTGTCCCTTAAGCTGTCTGGCAAACTGAACAGCAGAACATGTAAATGTTCTTTCACTCTTCCAGCAAAAAGGGATGCGTTATATAGTCAGTTCCCATTTGACAATACCCTACACGAAATTAGAAAAAATTGACCTAATATTGGCAAATACAAAAGAAATGAGCGAAACGTAGCGTGATGTTAATTGACCGTTGGACAGAGAAGACGCTATGATCGAAAACGTTATAAATTATACCATGGTGAGTTTAGAACTGAAGAAACAAAGATCGGCGGCCTAGAAGGTTAATGATGCATACTTGCTGTATTGTCAAGAAAACGTTCCTCAATGAGCTTGATTGAGGCGCGAGTACCAGGATGCGTGTTATTACTTAAGAGTTCAAATATAGTGCGATGCGCAATATTACCTAAGAGTCAAATACGAGTTTCTCCGTTTTGAAAGTGCAAATGTTCCACGTAATGCGACCGTGGCCAATCAAGCCTTCCCCGGTCAATATAACTGCAAATTTCGCGTCTTCTTTGTGACTTCATTGTGGTCTGTAATGCGTGATGCCGCACGATGGAGTTGGCGACGTGTGACGACCTCAGCGCAGTTGGAAAGTAACAAGTCAATAGTTACCTTTATACCGTTTCCAGAATGGACGCGAAGCTACAGAATCAATGGAAACATCCGAATCGGCAACGGCTGCATTATGGGTCCGCGAAGGTTTCCCCTTCGCGCCTTTCCAGATTTCTGTCGAATTTTCCCACCAAACACGCGAGCGATCGTTTTCGCGCGTCTTGTGGTAAAAATAGATGCCAGTTCCCATTTGACAATAAACTGCGGGGAAAAAATGACGACTAATGAACCAATGTCTAGAAATAGGTTACTAGGTTTGATAAAACCATAAATTTTACAAAAGAAATGAGAAAAATAGGGCGTAAAGTTAATTCACCGTGGGTTATAGACCTAACGATCAAAAACGTTATCAATCATACCATGGTGAGTTTAGAACTAAAGAAACTAAGAAAGATGCCCTAGAAAGGGAATGATGCAAAGCCTTATACAACTGACACAATTCTAAAGCTTTGTTTAACTTTTCACCCATATTTACAAAAGGCATTTGGTAAAACGTCAGTCAACACAGTCACAGGCTAATATGCCACAAACGTATGTTATGCATGAGACAAACTTGGCATTGATAAGGTCGGGATAGGTAGGTAGGTTATGGATAACATTTTAAATGCCGTTTGATATTTGGAAACTTGCTCTAAATAACTTCATGTAAAAACTCATTTTAGTACATCAGACTTGTCTTCGCTCTAATCTGACGATTCAGATTCACTTGCCTGCTGAACACTGGCTATTGCAGCATTTACTGTTGCGTCGATTTCAATGTCAGAATCCTCGTCATCAGAGCAGTCTGACAGAAGATTTTGCAACTTTTCTAATCCACGCATTGCTGTAAATCTTTGCCTAGACATTTTGTAAATGTTTTTGTTTTCAGAAGTAGCCTACTAAGATACTGACTCCTATGAAAAACGCAAGAAAATTCAGATAAACATCAAACACTTCCCTTTAGTAAAGTTACTACTACACTACCACAATAGATAAGGGTAAGCTAAGGTTTTTACAACATTTACCTTGAACTAGTTTACCAAGGCAAGAGCTCAATTTAATTGCATCCCATTTACATTTGGTAATAGTTACTTCGTGCAATTTTTCACTCGTATAAGTTGCGAGATACATTCGGTAATTTTTACATCGTGCAATTTGATATCCGTATACGTTGCGAGATACATTTGGTAATTTTTACTTCGTGCAATTTTATATGCGTATACGTTGCGAGATACATTTGGTAAGTTTTTACTTCGTGCAATTTGATATCCGTACACGTTGCAAGATACATTTGGTAATTTTTACTTCGTGCAATTTGATACCCGTATACGTTGCGAGATACATTTGGTAATAGTAACTTCGTGCATATTTGTACCCCTGCAAATGATAACTTACAAAACTTACGTTTGTACCCGTGCTAATTATAACTAACCCTAACCTCTATTGACTTCAGAAGATCACTTTAGCTGGATTTTGGGATTCCCCAAATCTGAAAAAAGGTTAAATCCTAAACTTTACGTAATCATCATATAATTCAAAATAAATATTTGTGTATTTTTGTCTATTACGATTAATTTAACAATGCCTACACCATTGAAACAAACATCGCTGACTTAAAACTACCGAATTTTACTTATTTTCTGTGTATAACCCCTAAAATGTATTTTTTCTCTTATGTTCGACTTTTAATATCGTTTAAAAAAATAAAACTGTTACTCAACACAGGCTACAATGTCACAAACGCATGTTGCCTTATAGAAACAATGTAATGAAATTTTTATGCTTGTCAAGGGTAAAGTACACATTGAAAAGCCAACACGTCTTGTCGAAATTAACAAACTTTCGCAAAATTATACGCCAATACAAAGAATTGGCCCTTATTCAAATTTTCTTCACACAGCGAGATGGGACAAAATTTTAATATTTGACTAAGGGAGTTTTCAGAAAAGTCACAAACACTGGACTTATGGGTGTAATTTAGTTACAGTTTGTTTGCACAATTACGTTGCACCGCGGAAATCGAACCCTGTGGTAGATAAAAACTAGATTAAACTAATGAACTTTGCTACCTTGTGAGCCCTTTAGTCAAACGGAAAGGTTTCCCACAGAGAGTCAGGGTCTTTGAAATGAGTTTGACTAATTAAATTGAATCAAAATGTCCAAGTTTTATAACGAAACAAAAGCTGGGTATGACCTCACTCAGTCAAAAGCAATGAATCAGACCATCGTTCTCATTATTCTCATTTCTCACAAATATTGATCATCAAATAAAAGTCATGAGAAATGTAATTTTATACAATGACTTAACTGGAGCATAAGCGAACCCATTATGTACATGTCTCCACTTTTCAAAGATTTCTGTTTAACTTGCCTCACGACGACCCAATTAATACCTATGGTTTGAATTCACTAACCACTGGCCAGTTGTATGGCCAGTTGTTGTTTATGCAAGTTGTTATTTTGCATCCTTAAAGTTCTTCGGAATTTTCTTTTTTTAAATATACAAACATGAAAAAATATTTCCATTCAAACAGTAAAATGTATTGTAAATTTCCGTACAATGTCTTATTTTGGCTTAGGTGACCATCATTTCATTTATGTATGCAACGAATTGAACATACTCTTAGCCGCGTTAACTAAAATTACACGAAATAATAGATTTAATAAACACTTACACTTAAGAAATATTTTACGCATTTCTTAATCAGTTAATTTTAACTCTGCTCCTTATCCTGACAACAAATGGCAGAGTTAAAAACTCGTTAAAATCCCTATAAAATAGAAGCTGAATAATGTGAGGAACAGAGGTATAGAAACAGAAACACAGGGGCTTCAATACTCTGAGGGCAAGGTGACATAAAATAATCTTTTTTCTCGACTTTTAGTATGTTTTGCTGAGACACTTAAAACAACACTCACAATTCAGTGCGGTATCATTGCCTATATGTATTTATTTTCATAAAAACGCGAAACAACAGTATCATTCAAAAACAAAACGGCTTCATTCCAGAGCGGTGGCTTCGTCTTAGTTCTGTATGAACCTGAAATCAAATAAAATTTTACATAGAGTAACCAGAACTGTATACTTTGTGGCGAAGCAGGTACACACGTTAACCCTATCCTAACCAGACTCGCGAATTTACTAAAAAACTAGGTGTGGCCGACTCCGCACACACCTTTTCAATCGTTAATTACTAGAAAACTATACGTCGTAAACTGATCGGATTTTGACAGGTTAGTAGAAAAATCATCTGGCTTCCTGTATACATCATAATTGTAAAACTAAAGAAAGTGAATTTAGTGTAAATTAAGTATTTCTAAAAGTGACACATTTCTAGAAACTCTTCTTGTTAAGCCGCGTCCACCCGGTGCAGAAAACCAGCTGACCGCGAGAAGAGAACGAAAGAAAATAGTTAGTCGAGTCATGAATGCGTAAATGGGTAATACGCTTCAATGCGGAAAGCAGAGGAGAATTATGATATATCGCAATATCTTAAAAATTACAAAATCCAACTTTATCAAACAAACATTGACAGATAGCTGAATATTTTTTAGGAAAAGTTTTCACCAAATTTCAAATTTTTACAACAAACAATGCAACTGTACGCCACGTTTTGCTATGAAAGTGTTCGGGAGAAGCCAAGCCTAGTTAGAATAGGGTTAAGAGATATTCGCATAAAACCATTTGCTACTGGAAATGACCTTGAGCTGAAATGCGTAGTAAAGATTTAGTTTTTTTCAAATTAACGATCTTAAAAATTCAAAAAACTTCTGTCTAATTGTGCTTTCCAGATTTGACTCATCTTGCTTTGCACAACGTTGCTTTTAAACTCCAAACTTTCACTAACCCATATTCAAAACTATTTGAAAGTAAGGTAAAGTAGCTCTGATCTTCGCATCTCAAAACAGCATACACTAAAACTATCAGAAACGTTTAATATTCTGTCGTTTACCTTTCATTTTAAGGACAATAAAGGACAAAACTTTCAATGAAAATGCATTTATGATCTCGATTCTGATTTAACATCGGTTGCAAATCACCCCAGCAAAATAAGTAGCAGCAGAAGCATAAGTACAATACACGAGCAACGTGTTGTAGGGCTTATAACATACTGCTCAATTCTGATATAACTTCGCATTACATACATCATGCTTCGTCAAAGATGAACCCATAAGGATATGTCATCTATACATAGCTCACTACGCCCGAAGTGTGCTGATGTCAAGTTGTTAAGAAAATTGATCTTAATGACATAAATAAGGTAGTTTGTTTGCCGTCTTTCTGCCACAAGCACGTTAAAAAAACGGTATAGAAAAATGGTCCGCAGCGCGCCAATGAGAGCTCTGGCGTTTTTGCAGCAAGAAATGATTACGATAATAAACAAAAGAATGATTAATAAATAGTTCATGGCTATAGTTCTGCAGCTGAAGTGTTAGCTGGTTAATTGGATTAGGCGTGAGCATGCGCACAACAAGATAACATGTTCGATCAAAAGTCGTCATGCGTTCTTAGCGATAAGCGGCAGTGGTACAGTTTATACACGGCAGTGCAAAAATATGTGTTACAATAACAAAGTATAACATAAAAAAACGCAACACAGAACTATACGGAACTACAAAACGAAACTTTGCTACGGTGTAATAATAATTAAATGACGTAGGAACTAAAACAACGGTTACTTTTAAACGACAGAGTTCATTCTGCTGTAATCAACAGCGACTTGTTCTTGAACTTTTCTTTCCCCATACATGTTGGATACAAGGTGATCCACGCTAGAAAGGTCGCGATTGACGGGAAACTATAAAAAAAATAGCAGATAAACTTAACAAAAGGTATGGATACATGTTTTATTAACAATTTAACAGCGGTAAATCAGGGATACCTGGAGATCATTCAAAAATATTCAGTATAGATGATTTTAACATGGTGTATTAAAATGGCATTTTGATGTGATCGCCACTGCGTTTGCTATCACGTACGCTTGATGACACAATCGCAAACGATGGGCCTTTGTATAAATTGAAAGCAAAAAATCAGTGACTTTTACTAAAGTGTACGAAATAAGTTTAATTGTGGTGCCCATATGTCATCAAATGATTGCAAGAACAACTGTATGCGAAGGTCGATATTTTCAAATATTTTCAATACCGTTTGGTCTTGTGTGTAGGCTAGGGTTATGACTAGGAAATATTTTTTTTTCCTGTAGCAGCAATCAATAAACATTTTGGTATAAATTTAGAAAATTATAATTATTTCGTTCAAATCGTAAAAAATATCCCGAACAAACTGATTTTAATTTTTGAAATTGGTCCAAATGTAAAAAAAATTACAATTCATAACTTATTTTTTGCTACAAATTTAATGTTCAAATATTTGTCCGTTTTGCACTTCTGGTAAAGTTCTTCCATCAATTTTACTCCCCTTTCTGCAATTATGTTAGTGCGTGGCCGTGGGTCATCTACACCGGACGTATCCAAATTCCAATGGGTTTTAAGGCACTTTAAGGCTGCAGGACATTCGAGCTCAAAGATAGCATCAAATATTCTTTGATATATTCCATCTTTAAACCTTTTGTTAGAAAACAAGGCTTCCTGCCACGCATTTGCAATGAATGAGCATGATATCTCCAGAGTTAATCTCCATCTAGGGATGAGGAAGTAGGCAATCATAGCATAAATGGCTTTTGAATTCCATCTAGCATTGTGTACAGATAGAAATTTATGCCATTTCGCCATATGCAATTCTGATATAATTTCGCATTACATACATCATGCTTCGTCAACGATGAAGCCATACGGGAGATAAATTATAACGTACAGGGGAAATAAATCTTATCCCAAGATGGCGCGCTTGAGCATAATAGTCGGCAAAATGACCAGGTGCTCAACTTCTGGCTTTATCTCACTGGATTCACACGCGGTATCGTGACAGAATGGCTTATTCAACATTAAAATTCATGAAGGATTTCGCGTTTTTGACCACACCAGTATTATAATGGGAGATGAAAAACAAGCCTGGTTCTATCTGAGATCCGGCGTTTTATTCCTGACATCAAAATCCGGTTTTAAGTTCACATTCGTGAACTTTTATGCTTTTAATCCGTAATTAATATTTCCGATTAATTAATCACTTTAACTAAACAAATCCTGTCGAAAACAAGCTGCTGACGGTGAATTTCAAATGAAATAATAACAAAAATAATTTGCTCCAGGGACGGAAATATGCATTTTATTTTGTTTAACTAACACTTTGTCCTACCACAACTGTGTTTGTCATTGTCGGTTTAAGATATACGTTTTGCTGATTTTTATTTATGGTTAACAAAAAAGACTTTATGACAAATGGTAGATAATAATTTCTAAATAACCAAGTATAGCCTATAGGCCCTATAGTATAGGCCTATAATGCAGAGGCAATGACACACTGTATTGTAACGAAAAGTGATGTTATTTATTTAATTTTACCTTTATCGTTGACGTCACTCGAAGGTGACGACATACCGTAAGTTGATGGCTCGATGCTTGACGACGACGCCTTACACATAAGATTAATCGGACGATCCTTGAAAAATAATGAAACAAACAATGTAGTACTGAAGTTGGAACTAAACCAAAATAACTAATAAAGCAAGTGGAAACGGAATTAAAAAAGTCTTAATTAAATGGGCTCCGTTTACAGTGACAACAATCAAAGACGGGAAATTCAGCAATATATAATACCTTGACTCATTAGTATTGTCGACTTCAAGAACGCATGATATCTGCGCAAGCTCGATTACCGTTTGCAAATAAGCTTAGTTTGGATAAATGTCTTAAATGTCCTAGTGATTATGTGTCGGTGATTAAGTGTCACCAAACCGAACCATCCATACATATGTCGATTCACGTATAAAACTGCGATGTAATTGTGAATGTTGCGAAACCATTTTGAAAATTTCCATATGAATCGTGCAACAGCAATCACAGAAAAGACCGTTTGAATGCCGGTTTTGACGTTTGGCTTGTTGTTTCGTGATTTGAATCTATAAAGTTACGTTTGGAAACCTTGCAATCAAATTATGAAAACAAAACATAAATTGCATACTTGCGATTCAATTTAACTCTTTGCTATTTTTGCGGCGTTGGCGTTCCATAGGAAACGTCTAAACGCGCCCCAAAACACTGCAATTGTTTCGAGTAGCAAAATTTTGAGTGGCTTCATAAACCGCGGTTCTTCACAGTAAATGCTTCCTTTTACACAACTTGATATGGTAAAGTCGATGAATTAAGCAGAAGCAAGCTACAACAATCGCATCGAAATTGATCGCAGGTTTTTTTTTTTTTTTGGTTATCCCGCCGTTTCTTCCCGATTGTGCAATGAGTAACCAGCGTACTGTTTGCTAATCTTACAGAGTTAATAAGCGTCAAATAAGCGTATTGTGGGAAACCAACAAACCGTGTATGCTATGGTCAGAAACGAACAGACCGTTGTCGTGAAGGGTTATCTTGAATGATCTCCTCGACTACAACGAGTCGATAAGAGTTTACAAAAATCGAAAGGGGACAAAACCTATGAAAAAAGTTGAAACTTGGCATGACTTTATTAATTGTATCGTTTCTACTTTTGTTTCTTGTGGAAAAGCATAAACTAAAAAAGGATAAAATAAATTAACATCTTTTTAATTTGGTCTTAATGATTGGCTATATTTCTAAGGACTACGGTTATTATTACTTTTAATAGTTTTTGAGAATAGGATGTTTTTGGGACGAGTTTCACCATAAACTTACTTCGACAAAAAACGTTTATGTACATTTTATAAAAAGTTTCATGCAAAAACGTTTACCAATATTTATTTTCATTTGCTAGAATTTACTGAAATTTAGACACGGTATAATAAATTAATAATACTGTTGTAAAAACTATTCCCGAATACAGTGAATAATAACATTATATATCAACGATATTCCTTTCATTGTTTTCGCCGAATTTACTTCGTGTATGGACCTATAGCTATTTAAGTAAAGTTCAGTTTTAGAGTTCTTGCTATACGCGAGGTAACTTGCACTACGCGATAGCTATCATACATATTTCACCAAAAGTAGGTCACCCGAATCGCGGTCGAAAGATGGTTAATAACGCAAGTTAAGATTAACTTTGTATATGACACGACACGACAATGTTGGGTAGTTAGAAAATGACGGAAATCGATATATTTATTTAATAAACAAAATAACTGAAGCACAGTCCGAAACGAGACAACTATGTCATATAAGATAACATTGTGACCAAAGCTGACAGTCTGCTGAAAAAACATAAATTTAGCAAAAATATATTAGTTATTTTGTGTTGTCGATATTAATACCATGTGTAAAATGCTGTGTCAGTGTGAGTAGCCTATATATGAGTAGGCCCACGCAATTTGATTCCATTGATTTAGACTTGGCTACTTGACCTGAAGTATTATGTTGTATATATCTCAGCGAGGAAAATAACATACCTGTGCCGAATGTAATGCTGCGTCAGTTGCGTAATGCAGTTCATTTTACTTTCCCAGCTAATTATTCAATATTTACCCAAAAATTTAGCGTTACAAGCCATTGGCAAGTAAGATTATACTTTATATCAAAATCAACTAATATCGAATGAGGCAAAAACTTGATAAAAAATTATCCCTTTCAAAGTAAAACATAGGAGGTCACGCCATATTGTATTTAAAATGACGTTATGACAACGCAAATTAAATTGTTTTGCCTTTTAATAAGTTGTCCATAATGATAGGAATGCGAATTTTAAAAGCTTTACTTTGAAGTTTTTCTTTACCACCGGGTTCGATTTCCGCGGCGCAACATAATTGTGCAAACGTTACTGTGTACCTAAACTACACCCATAAATCCAGTGTTTGTGACTTTTAATAAAACTCCCTTAGTCATAGAATAATGTTTTCTTTCACCTCGCTGTGTGAAAAACTTGAATTAGGGCCAATTTTTTGTATTCTTTGTGCGCTTTGTTTATTCCAAGGTTTTTGAGATTGTCAAATTCCACTCTGGCAAACGCAATTGCGTCGTCTGGTAACTTATAAAAAATGTATATGCTTATTATTAATAAATGCTTAGTATTTTTGACTGTTTTTGGAAATTATTTGAGAGGCCGCACTGGGATTTGCTGTCAACTTTCGCGAAACCTTGGCTACTAAGTTTCGAATCACAAATTCTCCTGTAGCGGCCGTTGGATACTTACTGGTTTGTCGCTGGTTGGCGCCCTCGTGATGTTCCCAGCACGTGTGTATTTTCGCATTGCTCGTTCACTTTACCTGCCCATTCGGTTTTGCACTGCCTGCGCGCAGGACATCAGTTTGAGTAAAGTCTAAAATTAAGATTGCCGTGTGCTTTTCTTTTAATATATGAGTGAAGGTATCAACCAACTGAGATAGCAACCTTCTGAGTAAAGGATTCAGCATCGTAACAACGCAGCATCTCGCAACATCGCAACAACAACCTACCTTCGCCATATATTCTGGTGACCTCCGACTACAACTCTGAAGACATGTCTTACCTACAACCCATGCAAGGTTTGTTCATCGATCTTTTAACTGCAAGCCACCGCGGAACGATATGGTGTTGTTGAAACTTTGTTTGACCCCGGATGCGAGGGTGGCGGAGAAACAGCATGCTGAACAGTGCACGACGCGTGGAAGGTCATTCGAGAGTCCTGCGCGGTGTTCCAACACTCAGTGGTGAATCTGTGTTTGCGTTTTGTTTATTTATTTAAGCTTTATTTAAGCGTTTCCATTTGTTGTGTATTTTTTTACGCCTACCAAGGGTAACTTGAGTATTACACCAAAGATTATTGCCCAGTTGTCATTTTGTCGTGCTTATCAAGGGCTTATTATAACCTTTGATACGATCTGGTGTTACGTATAATAGCGTTCTATTGCCGATTGTGTTATCACACTAACCTTAATGGCCCTAATTGCCATGCTTTTAACGGCACTAATTGCCATGATTTTACCGGGCTTAATTGCCATGCTCTCTGACGGCGAACTCCTGTCGTGGAGAATTATTCCTTTGCGTTCTTTTGTTATGTTGTACACTGTACACATAGTGGCTGTTTTTGGGAAGGTGACGACCTTCCCGCTGCTGGCGCTACTTCCATACTCACAATTGTTTCTTTTGCACGATAGGTTGACACAGTGGCGCTGAGATAATCACAAATTTGTAAAATATGAGTTGTGCTTGTTAGATCTCAGTTTTGTTTTATTAGTTCGCATTATGTTTTATCCTCATCGCTTTCCGTCCTCTTATTTTCTTGCCGGGAAGGAAAGATGTATGTAGCGGCCGTTGGATACTTACTGGTTTGTCGCTGGTTGGCGCCCTCGTGATGTTCCCAGCACGTGTGTATTTTCGCATTGCTCGTTCACTTTACCTGCCCATTCGGTTTTGCATTGCCTGCGCGCAGGACATCAGTTTGAGTAAAGTCTTAAATTAAGATTGCCGTGTGCTTTTCTTTTAATATATGAGTGAAGGTATCAACCAACTGAGATAGCAACCTTCTGAGCAAAGGAGTCAGCATCGTAACAGCAACGACAACCTACCTTCGCCATACTCCAACTGTTCAATAGAAAAGTCAAGTGCATAAGATGCTAGACGGTCTTATTTCGTTAGACTGGTTTGTTCACCTTGTACTATCCCATATAAGCCTTTTCCAAAATTTTCCGCGTAAAGGAAATGAACGTAAAGTTCGTACGAAACAAACAATGCTACATGCGGGTAGAAACATTCCAAAAATACTTTTGATACAGATGCCAGCACATATGTTCATATCTATTGCTAGACCTTCAGAAACTATTCAAGTATTGCACAAGAAAACACAGCAACTACTTACTCTCTCAAGAGATGGTTGCCTGAAAGAATTACTTTCTTTACTCTGTACATTGGATATCGAGAGTTTTCAGTTTCCATCCGGTTTCTTGGCTGTGTCCGCCTTGTACCATTTTTCATCGCAGGAGCTCGCCACCCAAGTTTCAGGCTTTCAGTTCAAAGACATCGCCGCTGTAAGTGATTCTATAAGCACTGGGATAATTCTAGTATAAGAGTTTTATAGAAGTTAGGTAATACTAGAAGTGTTATCAGCAATGTCTAATGTATTTACGGAATATTACCTAATCTGAAAGACTATCCAGTACCTAAAATCTTGCTTAAGTTGGAGTGTTGCATGTCTGGAAAGGCTTGAAGTGTTTCCCGTCGTTCGTCTTTCGCCCAAACCATGAATGCATTCATCGGCCTTTTGATGTGATCGCCACTGCGTTTGCTATCACGTACGCTTGATGACACAATTGCAAAGGATTGGCCTTGGTCTAAATTTCAAGCAAAAATCAGTGACTTTTACAAAAGTGTACGAAATAAGTTTACTTGTGGTGCCCGTATGTCATCAAATGATTGCAATAACAACTGTATTTTCAATACAATTTGGTTTTGTGTGTTGGCTAGGGTTATGACTAGGAAATTTTTGATTTGCCTTTAGCAGGAATCAATGAAAATTTTGGTGTAAATTTAGAAAATTAAATTTATTTTGTTCAAATCTTAAAAAATATCCCGCACAAACTGACTTTAATTTTTGACATTGGTTCAAACGTAAAAAAAATTTACAATTCAAAACTTATTTTTTGCTACAAATTTAATGTTCAAATATTTGTCCTTTTTGCACTTCTGGTAAATTTTTTTCAACAATTTGATTCCCCTCTCTGCAATTATGTTAGTACGTGGCCGTGGGTCATCTACAACGAGCGTATCCCAATTCCAATGGGTTTTAAGGCACTTTAAAGCTGCAGGACATTCAAGCTCAAAGATAGCATCAAATAATCTTTGGTATATTCCATGTTTAAAACTTTTGTTAGAAAACAAAGCTTCCTGTCACGCATTTGCAATAAATGAGCATGACATCTCCTGAGTTAATCTCCATCTAGGGATGAGGAAGTAGGCAATCATAGCATAAATTGCTCTTGAATTCCATTTTGCTTTGTGTAGAGATGGAAAATTATGCCATTTCATTAGTGGAAATCTACCATTTTATTTGAAGAAGCGGAATGCTTTGCACAACTCAGAGAGAAACTTAATATCATCGCCCATCCTGGGTTTTCAACCATTTCCATCCAAATTTCTGGCCTGTAGGATTGCTGCAAGTTTTCGTAGTGTTTCACCACATCATCTACAAATTTGTAGTTGGGAGTTGGTTTTGTTGAAAACGTTGGATTGAAGAACTATAATGCATGTTTTAAGATTCTATCAAGAATATGATGTTGGCAACCAATATACTGTGGTTTATGAAAACTCTTGCTGATCATTGCATTTTGGAGTTTCACAACAACGCCATTCAGCCGTCCAGTATTAACAGAAGTTGTGTCACATATGATCAGTTTTGAAAATTTTCCATGCATCATATTCATATTCATCTAGTAGGTTTTCTAGGCTGCTGAAAATATCTTGAGCCGTTCCACTTTCGCATTTTAGAACACCCAGTTTGATTTATCTTGATGGACTTTTCAAGCATACTACCTGATACTCATGTTTGCCAATCCTTTTTCCATCAAAGTGTAATCAGAAATTATTCTCCTCTTTCATAATTGATTTTAATTTTAGCTTTTCATTGTCGCGTCTCTTATAACTGCTCACACAATTTACCAAAGTAAAATTTCAAATTTCTGCAATTGAAAATGTGTCGGTCAAATTCAAATTAGTCAATATATATATATATATATATATATATATACATATTACATTGAAAATTGGAAAAATTTGGTGCGGGAGTTTTTTGTTTAAACAGTCTTAACTTTTGTGAGTTTTTAAATCAGGACAAAAAATTTCATCATTTGTAACTACAGGACATACAAAATTTAAATTTTTTTTAAAGTTACAGTATAACTCATAACCCTGGTGTAGGCGATACGTTTTGTTACTTACTGTTGTTAACGGAGTGCTTTGAATGGCGTTCATCTCACAGGTAACTTCGTTTGCTTTCTACTGCTTCAGTCTGTAAAGATGAGATGGAGTTTAAAGTCAGCTACACATAATTTTGAGACAGAGTTAACATAACTTTATAGTTAAAGATGGCATTACCAACATGCTTTGTGGACATTTTAATTAATATACCTCGTCAGTAGAAGCTCGTCGTTTCATTGAACACAGTGATAGGTGGGACCCATCTGAAAAATTTAAAAAGTCAGCTCGTTAAATTGCAATACAGTACAAAGTGAAGCAAAGTGCTGTTACTTAAAACATATATAATGCTTCAAATGCCAATGAAACGAAAAAGGGAAACGGACGTTCACCTTTTTGTGCTTATACGGGAGATAAATTATAACGTAGAGGGGAAATAAATTTAATCCTAAGATGGCGTGCTTGAGCATAATAGTCGGCAAAATGACCAGGTGCTCAACTTCTGGCTTTATCTCACTGGATTCACACGCGGTATCGTGACAGAATGGCTTATTCAACATTAAATGTCATGAAGGTTTTCGCGTTTTTAACCTCATTAGTATTATAATGGGAGATGAAAAACAAGCCTGGTTCTATCTGAGATCCGGCGTTTTATTCCTGACATCAAAATCCGGTTTTAAGTTCACATTCGTGAACTTTTATGCTTTTAATCCGTAATTTATATTTCCGATTAATTAATCACTTTAACTAAACAAATCCTGTCGAAAACAAGCTGCTGACGGTTAATTTCAAATGAAATAATAACAAAAATAGTTTGCTCCAGGGACGGAAATATGCATTTTTTTTTGTTTAACTAATACTTTGTCCTACCACAACAGTGTGTGTCATTGTCGGTTTAAGATATATGTTTTGCTTATTTTTATTTATGGTTAGCAATAAGGACTTTATGACAAACGATAGATTTTAATTTCTAAATAACCAAGTATAGCTTATAAGGCATAGGCAATGACACACTGTATTGTAACGAAAAGTGATGTTATTCATTTAATTTTACCTTTATCGTTGACGTCACTCGAAGGTGACGACATACCGTAAGTTGATGGCTCGATGCTTGACGACGACGCCTTACACGTAAGATTAATCGGAAGATCCTTGAAAAGTAATGAAACAAACAATGTAATATTGAAGTTGGAAGTTGGAACTAAACCAAAATAACTAATAAAGCAAGTGGAAACGGGATTAAGAATGTCTTAATTAAATGGGCTCCGTTTGCAGTGACAAGAATCAGTAACTTCACTGCAATAAGATGGTCACGAATTATGACAATGTGGGGCGTAACTTGATGTTCTGCTGTATTATATAATATGGATCAAGCCTACAAGTAATCGCAAACAACGTAACTTACAGATTAGTCTTTGGGATCACTTGTTATTAATTCACTGGTCAACAAATTTTTTTTTATTTTTTGTTGCATGAGATTTTTCAACTGATTCTACACAATCTTGGGATGCTGATTTCAAATCTGCAATCAGTTTTTTTATGAATGCTCTAGTTTTCATCCAATCGAAAATTTAAATTTTTTCGTTTCTGGCTCATATTTACTGTGCGCAGTCTGTATGGTACAGTACCAGTGTTTCAGATAAAAACTTTCAGCTCTTTTAAGTAAGTTGTAGCCTACTGCTGTTTAAGGGCGTTTTAAGAAGCTAAGCAGTTTTATTATAGTGAGGTATTGCGGATAGATGCTGTAGGATAGGTTATAAGCTCTATTTTACACTCGTAAATGCAAAAATAAACCTGATTCTTTTTGTTATATGAGTGGGGTGTACACGCTTTTTTCGTCAAAGATGAAATATAACATCGTTCGTGAAGCCTGCCTACAGAGCTTACATCTTGGCGATCAAGATAAGAAATGGTCTCCACATATTGTGTGCCATAACTGCGAAGAAATGCTCAGAGACTGAACGGAAAAGGAAAGCGGAAGGGTCTGCCTTTTTGCATTCCAATGGTGTGGCGTGAACCCCAAGATCACACGACTGACTGCTACTTTTGCATGGTAAATATGAAAGGAATTGGCAGGAAGAGCCGACTAATGCTTTCTTATCCAAGTATACCATCAGCTGTACGACCTGTTCCGCACTCTGATAGATTCCGTCCTCCAGTCTTTAGTGGTTTTACATTTTCTGAAGGTGAGGAAACTGAATCGGAAAGGGAAAAGGTTATGGAAATGGAGTATAAAAGATTAGATACAGAATCTGAACATTCTTTTGTTGAAACCAGAGTAGCTATTCAGCAGTTTAATCAATCAGAACTGAATGACTTATTACGTGATTTAGATTTGTCCAAGCAAGAAGCTCAGCTCTTAGCCTCCAAACTCAAGAAAAAAACGGTTCTAGATCAATATGTAAAGGTTTCTTTTTTCGAAAAAGAGAAGAAATCTTTCTTCCCTATTTTTCAGAGGAAAATATGCTGGTATATTGCAATGATATACCTGGTCTTCTCGAACAACTGGGTATCTCCTCGTATGATCCAGAACGATGGCGATTGTTTTTGGCCAGTTCCAAGCGGAGCCTCAAGTGTGTCTTTTTACACAATGGAAATGTTTATGAAGCTGTTCCAGTTGGTCACTCCACTGTCTTAAAGGAATGGCATGATCACATCAGAATTGTTATGGATTTGCTCAGATAACATGAGCACAACTGGATCATTTGTGTTAACCTCAAAATGGTTAGTTTTCTGCTAGGTCAGCAAAAAGGATACAATAAATTTCTATGTTATATATGCATGTTGGATAGCAGAGCACGTGAAAAACATTGGACACAGAAGGAGCGGCCCTTACGTGAAACATTTCAAATTGGCATGCCTAATGTAACACTCAATCCAATCGTAAGCAGAGACAAAATTGTTTTTCCGCCCCTGCACATCAAACGGTCTCATAACACCGTTTGTTAAAGCTCTAAATCCTGACAATGAATCCTTTCATCATCTTCTTTACACTTTCCCTGCTTTGTCATATGATAAAATTAAAGCAACAAACTCAAAAAGCGTACAAACGAAGAAGTTATTCAGTTATTGGATTTCCTTCATTCTTTTCAATGTCATTTTGCAAAAAAATTGCTTATTATATGTATTTTACCAGCAAAAATGATTTTTGTTACATTTTATCAAACATTTGGTGCCTAATTGTCCGTAAATACAAATGCTAGTGGTAACACAATAATTTCTAGGAACCTATTTTTGTTTTGAGGTTGGTTATTCGACTATAAGCAAGAACGTCATCTGCCAAATCATGTAATTTTCAGAAAGTTTGAATTTAGTAAAGAAAAAATAAAAAATCTCATTTTGCAAAAAATATACACCTTGCAGAAAAAAACTAAGGTCAGATTCGGATTCAGCGCCCCCAAATTAAGTAAGAACAATTGTTGGTAGAAATGAAACAAAATTTTTGTTGACCAGTGTAATGTAAGCTATTTTTGTCCAAGGTAAGCTCTCGCGGGAGCTGTTTGAAAAGTCAAAAGCAAACCATATTAAAAAATTGTGATACATCACAATTAAAAAACAACTGCACGAATTACCTCTGAAGACGACTTTCTTTCTTCAACGTTTGTCAGAGAAGTGCGCCGAAGTTGGACGCTGCCATCAGCTCTATCACATAGTTTGCCGTATCCTTTTTTGTGGCATTGGCGGTTGTACGATTTGTTTGATCTAACCAAGCTGTTGGATTGTGGCTCCATTTTGCGTTCGCAGAGATATTCGCCTGCTGCTTGAATGATATAACGGTACATCAATGTAAACTTTGTAAACGTCGAGCAGCAAATGAAAAAAAAAACAAGCCACATTGTTCCTGCCTGGTGGTTTTTATTTATTTACTTACGTATAGACAGGCTTAAATTTGAAACTTTATGTTGGGCAATGATGTTGAAACTAACCTTGCACGAAAGACTCAGTCTTGGTGCAAATCCTGAATTCTGGTTTCCATTTCTCGTGCGTGATAAATAAGCACTTGTTACCTGCATTATTGTATCGAAAAGCAATGGGGTGTCATTTTCTATATATTGTGCTCGTCACAACGAAATTAGATGCGCACAATTTAAGGACAAGAAACGCCCGAAGACGTTTTTGCAATCGTGTGACCTAAAAAGAATCCCTATTGTGTCCCGAAGAATCTTTTGATTTTTAGAACAACAGCTTCTTCTGTCCCGTTTGAAAACGTCTAAATGCGCCCCAAAACACTGAAATTGTTTCGAGTAGCAAAATTCTGAGTGGCTCTATAAACCGCGGTTCGTCACAGTAAATGTTTCCTTTATCGCAACTTGATTTGGTAAAGTCGATGAATTTCGCAGAAGCAAGCTACAACAAACGCATCGGTACGTGATTACTTGTCACTACGCTATTGTTGGGAGCTGTTCTTGCTATCAAAAACATTAACAATAAGTACAGCGTTACTCGGGTTTATATTTCGTTAAAAATAAGTCCACATTGTAATAAATAGCAAGCCAATACTCTGATTAGCAGAACTTCAAAAAACGCGGTTGTTGGTCAGATTGAGCAGAGAAGTGCATTTTCTTACCTGCGTAGGGGCCATTCGGAGACCAGACGCTGATGCGGCGAGCAACTGAGAATAGGGATCTGCAAAACAATGCAAGGCGGTTCAAAGTTTACATTCATAGTATAGTGACACAACATAATTCGCGTCACGTTGTAAACGATGTTTCAAATACTGTAGGTAAAATATATGTTGCATGGTGGTGAAGATGTTGGAAGATCTAACTATAAATCTGAATTTTAAAAATATTTTTAATTCTAAAACAGCTTTCCGCTTTTAATATATTTTTTGTGCTACAGTATTGTAGGCTATAAGTGTTTATTGAAACTGGAGTTAATTTGAATAAGACTAATGATGCCTATAACTGTATAGGCGAAATATATTTCTGTTGAAACTCGTGCAAACCGACCCTGGTTTCTTTCAGTTTTTACATTTAGCAGTGTTACATTACATAGGATCCGATTGTGTTTATATCGATGTTAATCTCTGTAGTAATGTAACCAACTAAGTCTTCATAGTACATATATGTTCGTTAGTATTAAAGACACAACTTACCAAATAATCCCTTGTAGTGGTTGAACGGGTTCAACATGGAACTATGAGGAAGCGCACTTTTTGGCGAAATTGCCGACTCGGAATTGACCGGCATAATCGGATAAAATGAGTTGACAATTGTCTCTTGCCTTTGTCTTACAGTAATATTCTGGGAATTTAAAACAAAAAAACGGCTTTAGACAGTTACACCACAGTCACTTTCATTGTGAACCAGACCAGTGATTTGCGTTTTAACATCCCCAGTCGTTTGACAGCGTAAACAACTATCCTGTAACACAATAGAATTAGTCATGTAGGGATACATTCATGTAACATGTTTTACTAAACCAAAAGTAATATGATAAACAAACAAAAAATGAAACATTTCTAGACACGGAACAATTCTTCTTTCCAGGTTGCTTTGCTAGGAAGCAATACAGCAATCTAGGCTAAATACTTAAAAGCAGTTTTTAACAAGTTTAACATTTCTCCTTGCAATTGCTATAATTTTCCTTTAAACGCAAATTGTCATGTTGACTTGGCTTTCACATGCAACTCTTTATCGCTTTAAGGACAATAAATAGGCATAATGCGTGCGATTGCCGTCATCGATATCCTAAAGGCCTAAAAAGTAGAATCTCCAATGGAAACGCAAAAAATCGTTTGCCCCTACTGGGTGCCAAAAATCAACTTATTTTTTCTCGTTATACAGGGACACTACGGAAGCGCTTGAGAAACCAAAAAAGAAAAAATTTTGGAAGTAACTTCCGTATAGATATTGGCGATTTGGCGACAGCATAACAAATAAAATTTGCAAGAAAGAACTGTAGCGATGCGATCCCGACAGAAGTTTGCATTCGATTGTCAAAGCAGAGTTTTCGTTGAAAACAATACGTGCATATCAAAACATGGAAAGAAACAGGGATACACTTTCGCCAGCTAGCACAATGCAAATAAAGTTTTACGTTTAAAGGATGCTGAAAGCTGATGCTGATGTTTAAAAAGTTTAAATGATAGACCTCATGCTGTCGCTGAAAAGTCTCTTTAGGTAGGCCTTATGCCGAAAAGTCTCATAAAATTATATTTGTGTTGAAAATATTAGCAAGAAAACGCAAACTAAAGAGGACATTAGGACATTTTTCAGTATCCTTGGAGGACAATTCATTTTTTTAGAAAAGAGGCCCTAAGTAACACTAATAGAAGGCTAGGCATACAAAACTCGCACCTTTGCTTTGATAATAATTGGTCTTTTTACATGTGCGGTTCATTTGCAATCTTTCTGGCGCACGTTTGAACTTAACAGACCCCAACCTCGAAATTAAGTCAATATGCGCGGATTGCGCGCATGTAAAACCACCAAGGGCTGGTACGGAATTGAAGAAACGCGTGGTCAGCGTTCAAAAAGGTATGTAGAGCTGGTAGGGCAAGTGGTTAGAAAACCCTTTTTAAATCGGCAATTCAGGATGTTTCATAACTACAGTAATTTTTTGGAAATAAATACAACTTCTCTCCTATAAGTTTTGTCGAAAGTGTAAACAACTAACTCGAAATAACTAACTAAAAAAGGTCAATTCCTCCTAAAAGAGGACAAATGGTAGGCCTATTATAATTAATTATAATTATAAACTAATAAACTTTGGCACATTGAGAGCTATTTAGTCAAGCGGAAAGGCTTCCCACAGAGAGTCAGGGACTTTGAAACGAATTCGAGAAATTAAATTGAATGGAAATGTCCAAGTGCTTTAACGAAACAAAAGCTGGGTATGACCTCACTCAATCAAAAGCAATAAATCAGACCATCGTTCTCATTATTCTCATTTCTCACAACCATTGAACTCATCAAATAAAACTCATGATAAATGTGATTTTATACAATGACTTAACTGAAGCATAAACAAACATTTGCGGTTTGCGGTTTGATATGTGAGCTAAACTAGCCGACGAAAGAGAAGTTTCTGCAGCGCTATCTACCAGAGTTGGATCAATTGTAATTTTTAATTGAGCTGAATGTAATTAATTACATTTTTCATGTAATTGTAATTGTAATTGTAATTGAAGCATTTTTATTTTGTGTAATTGTAATTGTAATTGTAATTTGATAAAATTTTTGCCTAATTACCATTTCAATTACATTGTTATTGAGACCTGATAAGCACAGCATAAAATAATTAAGCCTATTTAACATTGGTGTGCTATGCGTGCCTCGTTAACTAGATAATTCAGCCATGCTAAACTGTTTCCCATACTTCAGCAGTAACAGAAAACTTAGTAAATTACAATATAGTCTAAATCTTAATATTTTAAAAATGGATGAACAGCAAATAAACTCTTCCGAAACCTGTGCTGAACCCTTTCCTACGCCACTGTCAGAGTTTTTTAAATCTTTGACCAGTACTGAGGCTTGCTGCAACAATTGCAAAAAGAAATTCAAGTTTTCAACCAAGGCTTCATCAAACTTGATCACGCATTTGAAGAGATGTTCTCCCAATCTTTATCCTAAATATATAAACCTCAAAAGAAAACACCAGGAAAACACGAAGAAGACAGAAAGAAGAAGGTAGATCAGAGTCAACCACCAATCAAGTCATTTTTTCAAACTTCTTCTTCCCAGCGATTTGCTTCATATGATGCCACTCAAAAAGCATTAACAAAAGCTCTACTCAAATCAATAGCTTGTGATCAGTTACCATTAAGTATTGTAGATAGTCAAACATTCAGAAATCTGTTGATGACTGCTGAACCAAGATATGTAATACCAAGCCGCTCCACATTTAGAAATTCCCTTATACCAACGGTTATTCAGCAAATGGAAGAAGAGATGAGACGTGAAATTGCACGTGTGTCAAATGTTTACTTGACAATTGATCTCTGGACTAACCGCAACATGACAAGTTTCTTGGACATCACTATGCATTTTGTTGATGCAGAATGGAAGCTACGCAGCTTTGTCCTGGCAGTGGACTCATTTTTAGGGCGGCATACAGCTGAAAACATTGCTGAGGCTTATGACAACGTAATAGAAAAGTTTAGACTTACAACAAAAGTAAAAAAGGTTGTGTCAGACAATGCTTCCTCCATGATAAAAGCATTTCAGGTTTCCCTTCCTGAGTTCACACTGCATAAAACTGGTGAAGAAATCAATGAGGACAATGAGAAACAGTTGAATCCTGATCCTGAACAAGAAATGTCCGAGGAGGGTGCTGATTTACATGCTCTTCTCACTTACTTACCAGAAAGAGTAAGCTGTTTTTCTCATACACAACAACTTTGTATTAAGGATTGTCTGCAACATTCGGAGTTTGCTAAGTCTTACATTGGGAAGCAGCTGGGAAAGGTGGCCAAAATTGTAAATTCAGTAAGAAAATCTGTAAATGCTACCTTTTATTTGCAACGTAAAAAAATAACGTTAAGAGCGCAGAATGTGACAAGATGGAATTCGCAGCTTGTTATGTTGCAAAGTGTCTTAAAGGATCACGAAGAAGTTAACGTGGCCCTCACCTTGATCCAGTCACGGGAAAAAATAACATATCAAGATTATTTGGCATGGAGTGAGCTCGTGAGTGTGCTACTGCCTTTCAAAGAAGCAATGCAGCAAGTTGAAGGAGAAAATATTGTAACATCCTCTTGCATTTGTCCGGTAGTGCTTGGCTTACTGAAAGCAATGGAACTACTAAACATCTCAAATCTCCACTATAGCCAGAAACTGGCAGCTAATCTTAAAGACTCTGTTTCTAAAAGGTTGTTGCCATATATAAATTCTCTGGACAACAGACTTGCATCTCTTCCTGATCCACGATTTAAAAACAGCTGGATTGAAGATGACGTTGAAAATGAAGAAGCAATACGTTTGCTAAAAACTCATGTGGCAAGTAGACTTGGCAAGGAAGACGAAGAGAGTTGTAGCACAGAGGATGAAAACCCTGCAAAAAGCCAAAGCTATTTAACTTTATGGCAAAAGGCTTAAAAAAGAAAAGACCAAGAAATTCAATAAGTGAAGTCGACAGCTATTTGGGGGTAGAAACCATGCATTTCGATGAAGACCCACTAATGTATTGGAAGAAGAAGTCAGAAGAACTTCCCACGCTTTCTACTTTAGCCAAGGATTATTTGGGACTAACAGCAACATCAGCCCCGTCAGAAAGAATATTTTCAATTGCGGGTAACTTTTATATGGCAAGAAGAAATTTACTGGGGCCAGAAACTTTTCGCACCCTAATGTTCATCAAATGCAATCCAACAGTTTTTGAGCAAGTGAAAATGCAAATGCGAACCAAAATTTTGTAATTTGTAGTTATCAGGAGCTTCTTTTCTTTTGCATTTATTTTAATTTTACACACCTTATCGCTGGCGCCTTACCGCTATCAGCTTTGTGTATTCGTTTGATTACATTTCATTGCCTGTCTTGTAGCCTATTCGTTGTTAGTCGTTGCCAGTCGCTCAAACTTTTGGTTGTTAACAGTCGCTTAAAAAATTTTTCTGTGTTTGTATTTTTCAGTACTCATGATTAGGAGTAGTTGAAATATTCGAAAACGTTCGAGTTTTCTTTTAATTAAATGTTATTCTACGTATCATGAATGAAACATGAATAGTTTGTCATTGTTGCTAATTACGTCGCTACGGTTTTCAAAGAGCACCTCTCTACCGAAGTTGAATTTATGATTAATCAACTACATGTTTAATAGTAATTATAATTGTAATTGTAATTGTAATTGTAATTTGATATTTTTAGCACGGAGTAATTGTAACTGTAATGTAATTGAAACATGTAAGAGAGTAATTGTAATTGTAATTGTAATTGAACTGAAATAATGTAATTGATCCAACTCTGCTGTTTACATTCGCGATAAAATTTGCAAATAAACTTTCGTCTCAACTACACAAAGTTAGGCAATGGCGCCCATCGCCGGATGCCCTGGATGGTCAACCTGCGTTTGCGCAAGACTTGCATCTCTTACTTGGTACTTGTCGTTGTTTTAGTTTTCACGCAACAATAAGCATTTTTCTAAAGTAAACCCGACCTCTATGTGACGTAATGACATGTAATAGAACCTATTATCATGTAAGAAACAAATGAATATGTCCCAAACTTGTCACGCCCAGTCACTTTGTCGGAATGAAAAGTGTTATCGTATTAGGGAAAAACATTATACTCTACATGTCTTTGAGCTCTATCTATCAATTTCAATCAAACAAAACGGCAGCAAATGTTTCTGCTGGAGACGAACATGTGATTGTGATTAACGTAATTGTGCAAACGTAACTGCAACTAAATTACACCCAAAAATCCTGTGTTTGTGACTTTTTTTGAAACTCTCTTAGTCATATATTAATATTTTCTACCACCTCGCTGTGGGAAAATATTTGAATTAAGGCCAATTCTTTGTATTTTCCAACAATTTTGCGTACGTTTGGATGAGAACAAAGCTTTCTTGCTGCATCTGTTTTGAATAGCTCTGTCTTTTCCGTTCACAGCTAATGACTTGATAGATGAAATGATGATATGTGATGTTCATCATTGATCAAAGTATTGCTTAATAAGAAAATAAATGTTGGCTACAAACCCCATTTTACAACCCCGTCTTGTTGGTTCGAAACTTTGCAGTTAAATTTGCGTGAATTCTCGCTCAATTCAAAAAGACTAGCAAATGGTATCTGGAAGTACAGTACTGAAATGTTATTCTGTAATTCTGTTAACTCTGTGTGGCAATTGGTAGTTGGAAATAGCAAAGGTTACCATGGGTAGCAAAATACTAATCCTATTTAGCAAATTGCTACACTCAGTAGCCATCTGTTAACTCTATGTAGCAAATGGTAACTGAAATTATGGCAAATATAAACCCTAAATAGCAAAAGATTACATATGGTAGCCAAATGGCAATCCTTTCATTGACGCCGCAACAATTACACTTTGTATTGGTTTTAACGTCTTTACCTTTAAAAATAATTATGATTTCGTGAAAAGTTTAACTCTCCGGGTTAATTGCCAATTGTAATGTATGTCCGGAGTGATTTAGTCTTTCAAGTCATGATATGATGTTGTGATGTTCATCATTGATCAAATGAATGAATTTAACGGAGACCCAGGTTCACTTATTACGTAATAATGCCGAGTTCGAATAGACCGATAATTTAATTAATTTATCGAAATCCGTAAAACGAAATACGTTGACAGATTTTGTCTTGTAACTTCTTTATGGTTTTGGAAGGCGTTTTGCGTTATGGAAGGTACTCATCTGGCAATCCGGTTTTCCTATGTCCGTAGTGATTTAATTCTTTAAGTCTTTGCAACTTGAAACTTATGGAGTAATTTCACCAACCTAATTCGCGCAATTAACTGGCCGATAACATCACTGGCCGATAACATCGAGTTCAGTTCGACTCATAAAACGTATGGCGCGCGCAGTGACGGCAACAACAAACAGTTGCTGTACCTGGGGGTTGTCACATAAGAGCCAATGCTGGCGGGAACGGGGAAAAATAAAACATTTCCAGGATGGATAACGAAGGAATGAGTTAAGGGTGACCTAAATTATACATCACATTAAAGAGTGTTGCGAAACGGGGCTGTTAAAATTGTTGAATCTTTTTAGATCTTTATCCTTTTTTTAGTTAAATAAAGCCTTTAAACGTGGGTCTCCGATCTTTTGCTTATTACAGCACGTTTGTTTGTGCACTTTTTGTCATCGTTACGATGCCACAGGTATATAGACACTTAAACCATCTAAATTTAAATAAAATTGAACAACAGCAACTTTTCTTTTTATAACAGCAGGGAGATGATAAAAGTGACCCAGCAACAGAACAAATTGACGGGTTCAAGAATAAGGATTATGGACAAGCGCAGTCGGAAATCACAAAATCGTGATCTTCTAATACTGGATTAAATAAGAAGAAAAAGTGTCCGTAAGTTCTACTATAATTTCGACCAGCTTTCAAGTATGAATGGAAGATAATTTAAAATACCTTCAGCTTTTCAATGCTGTTTTTGATTTCTATGTGTAAAAGAAAACAAAAGCCAAACATGTCCGAGAATAATGACATAATGGTGTTAGTAATTGTTCTAGATACTGTGGTGTCATGAATTCTAACATATCGCGCCACTGCAAAGTCGTGAACGATAAAAAAAATAATGGGAAAGGTGATTTCAAGTGCGAACTTTGCAAAAAGTTCCTGACTTCTTGGAATGGCCTCGTGAGACACCTACGTGGCAAGCTTCACGCTGATCAGCCCAAGGCAATGGAGATGGCTGATTCTACGGATCGCCGCCGGAAAAACGTCCCAATCGTAAGTTTTGGTAAATACACACAGTACAAACGGACTGTGCAGTAGAAAAAACTCATGCATTGTTAGAGAACGCAGCGTTAGAGAATAAGAAAAAGGATTATAAACATATTGGATGAATATTTATATTAACTGCTGTTTAATATTCTAAAATCTAAAAGAACCTATATTCTTTAGATGCGTTAAAATGTTTAAGTATTACTGTAAAAAAAAGCATTGAAGTGTATTCCTTTATATGCATAGGCTTTGTGGTGCAGTATTGTTTGAGATATGGCAACGAACTATGTGTGTTTTATAGCGATTACATGACATTGTTTATCGAGGCAGTATGTGTAAATAGGATGTAATCATAACAGCGTGTATTTAATTCGATCACGGTGTTTCGCATTTTCAGGTAGTAGGGCTCGAACGTAACGACCTTTCAGGTACTGGCGCAAGTCTTTTAATTGGCCTTTGTTGTACCTGGTCACCGAGTAAGAAACTTTTTGGCATAACCTAGAATCCTAGATCATCTGATTAGAAACAGGTAATTCCTTTTTCATCTTCGTCCACATCTATCTCATGACTTAACACAATTTTAGGTAACGAGGGTCAGCAAGATACTGCCAGAAGATGATAGGTGTGTGTTAAGTTAAAGTTGACATGATAAGGCTTTAGAATTTAGGTAGTAGGCCTATAGTCATATAGTTCGTAGATTAAATAAATCTTTCAGGGAGCGTTTGAATTCTTCTTCGAAGACGTCACCTCATCAATGGAAGCACGTATTCACGAATTGCAGAATGAGAGGAAACGCAAGATTTGCCTCGGTCTACCACAAGTTTGTGATTTCAAAACGTTGGAGTCCATTAACCTGGAGACATATAAAGAGAAACATTTACAGGTTAGGACGTTCTGGTAATTGTGATTAATTTTGACATAAAACTTTTTTTGTACATACTACAGATACAATCTACTATAAAATATACTCATAGAATGTATATGTACAAAGTCTTAGCAAATTTAGTTGTATTTAAAAATAAAAAAGAGACCATCTAGCTGTATTTAAAAAAATACAAAATGAAAATAAGAGTCCGTCAACATTCATATTTTTTTGAATTTATTACACTAACCAAATTAAATGCATTGATGTATGGTACCAGTTGTTTGTTATCGTCATCAAACAAAATAACATCCGGTATCTGATATCTTACACATATAATTTTTCCACGGTAAAAGAATTCAATTCAATCTATGCCTTTCTATGGGATGAAATTACAGGTTATTTCATGCATTAAAAGGGAGTTCTTGTGTAGGCAAAATATAATTCAATCTTTGATTTCTTATTTGATTTGATTTGTTTAATGATTCTTTGATTTTTGTTTTTAAAAGTAAACTTGCCGTGTAACAAATGAGAAAAGTGTCTTTTTTGTGCACTTTCAATGTGCACACCACTAAAATTTATGGGATTTTATTTAATTATTATTTATCAATGTGCTTTAATGCAGTCACTAGTTACTACACTGCTAGAATGTAATCCACTTGTCCAAGACTTATCCTCACTGGGCATTTCCTTTCTCTTGGTTTTGTGCCGGTGTTAACATAAAATAGACATAAATATAAATAGCGGAAATGTTTCGTCGGTGCTAGGTTGTCGTTATTTCATAAACCAGATGAAAATGCAACGCGTGCGAAGTCAGCTTAGAGAAGCGATGAGATCCGGCTTTATTAAAAGGCTAAGCTAGGCTACTAACTACAATTTGATGGCACTATTCCAGAAATAGTTTTGCTGGCTTTCTTGTATTTAACGATGTTCAATTATTTGCTTATTTTTTTTTTTTGCAAAACTGGTAGGACTGTGATTGTTTTCGTGCAATAATGAAGTGTACGTATTTTTCTGATAGAATGGAAGACTGGATGGCCAATGAAGGAATTGAAGGCAAGCGACTAGGTGCACATTCAGGTTTTGCAGCCTAACTTTTCTGCATGTAGGTTAATGGTAGTTTTGTTAAACTTTTGTATAATATGTTTGTTGTATAATGTTTTTCACATGAATTAATGAAATTGAAGGAATTAAAGTGAAATAATCCATTCTTCGATTGTAAAATATTAACATGTCATTTTTCAGAAAACCGATTTTTAAGCCGTAAAATGTTGGCTAAATGTTGTCACTTCTTTACTACATAATACTGTAGATACCACAATTCATTTTCCATCTTAATATACAGTGTCTAGAATAGACTAAGGTTAAGCAATATATTATAATATATATTATTATACAATATAATTATATTATTTTCTCGATTATTTAGAAGAGTTTGACTTCTGGAAAATAACTTTTTTCATTACAGAAGTTGTTTGAGATTAGGGGTTTTTGTGATATCACTGATTAAGATTATTACGTATGATTTTGGCTGTTTGGTGTTACTACCTCTTATGTTATATAGGCCTACCATATTTTCATCGCCTAAAAAGAGGCCAATTTCGCCAGCTACTACAATGCAAATAGAGTTTTACGTTTAAAGAATTTATAACATGTTTTTGGATAACTATACGCATATGCACAAGTAATGCATTCAGGTTAAAAATCATTACGTCCTTTTCTGAAACAAGGATACTTTTGCCACAGTTCATCAGAAAACACAATATATTTCTTTGGCGTTATTGCTTAGCTTTATTTAGCTTTTATGGTTGTCTAAATCAAAACAATGATAACAAAAATGGTTAGACCTCAATCTGTCGCCGAAATGTCACTTGACTTAGGCCTCATGCCAAAAAGTCGGGATCACGTAAATTGACCGTGAAAAAAATCACTGGCGACAATTGGTCGTGGTCAACTGGCTATCAAACGCTATGCTTTTATTTTTTACGCATATTAACATTGTTGTTTATTCAAATTATATGATTAAAGTAATAATATGAATTAAGGTCAGTTGGTTCTAGGTAAATTTACGTCACGGTCAGTTGTGACGGACAGTTGTCCTCGCGTTTGTTTAGTTTATTCGCGGTAAATTTCCCACGTTTAATTGTCGTTTAACCCTAAAAGTCACATAAAAATATAATTGTGTTGAAAATATAAGCAGGAAAGCAAAAAATGTAAAAAAGAGGACATTTTGACGTTTTCAGTAGCATGTAGGCCTACTTTGAGCAAAAATCATTTTTCTTGAGAAAGAGGATATATGGTAGCCCTAAGTAACACGAATGGTAGGCTAGGTGTGCCACAAGGCATTTTGCGTTAGTAGCAATATTGAAAACTCATATGAGAACTCACACTGGTGAGTGAACTTATCGACATTTATCCAAATTGGCAGTTTGCAAACTACAGGGAACATTTTTGATTTTCGTTTTTATTTGTGACAGTCACTGCTTTTTTTACTCTGTAATTAATTTTGCAAACAATTATTGATAGTGAATATTTTTATTAAAAGAGTTACCCATTATATGAGTTTACTCCTATCAATAAAACCTTCAAATATTTTAAGTTCTTTTCAGAAAATAGGTTATAAGTTTGTATAATAACAAGTAATAACGCAATGGATCGTCAAGTAGTTGGTATGCCAGTTGACGTTTTGTTAAAATCAATCAGTGATGGGATTTCAAAAGACTTTTTCAACAAAGAAGGACAAGAAAAGAAATTTTCCTGCAAATTTTGTGATAAATCATTCAAATGCAAAAGCAACTTGAAACAACATTTAAGAACTCACACAGGTGAGCGACCTTATCAATGCGATGTGTGCGACAAGTCATTTACCCAAAGCAGCAGTTTGAAAGCTCATGTAAGAACTCATGCTGGAGAGCGTAATTATCACTGCAAGTTTTGTGAAAAGTTATTTACTCAAAGCCAACATTTAAAAACTCATATGCGAATGCACACAGGTGAACGACCATATCAATGCCAGGTGTGCCTCAAGACATTTACCACAGGTGGAAGTTTGCAAGCTCATATGAGAATGCACACTGGTGAGAAACCTTATCAGTGCCAAGTTTGTGTCAAGTCATTTACCAGAAGTGGAAATTTGAAAACTCATATGCGAATGCACACTGGTGAACGACCTTATCAATGCCACGTGTGTTACAAGTCATTTTTAGATGGTAGTCATTTAAAAGCTCATATGAGAATCCACACTGGTGAGCGACCTTATCATTGTCAGGTTTGCCTCAAGTCATTTACCACAAGCAACCATTTAAAAGCTCATATGAGAATCCACACTGGTGAGAAACCTTATCATTGTCAAGTTTGTCTCAAGTCATTTACAAGCAACATTTTAAAAGCTCATATGAGAATCCACACTGGTGAGCGACCTTATCATTGTCAAGTTTGCCTCAAGTCATTTACCACAAGCAACAATTTAAAAGCTCATATGAGAATCCACACTGGTGAGCGACCTTATAATTGTCAAGTTTGCCTCAAGTCATTTACCACAAGCAACCATTTAAAAGCTCATATGAGAATCCACACTGGTGAGCGACCTTATCATTGTCAAGTTTGCCTCAAGTCATTTACAAGCAACAATTTAAAAGCTCATATGAGAATCCACACTGGTGAGCGACCTTATCATTGTCAAGTTTGCCTCAAGTCATTTACCACAAGCAACAATTTAAAAGTTCATATGAGAATCCACACTGGTGATAAACCTTATCAGTGCCAAATTTGTGTCAAGTCATTTAACCAAAGCCAACATTTAAAAGCTCATATCAAAATCCACAATGGAGATTGATCTTTTTATTGCCAAGTGTGTCAACATTCCTTTTCCTAAAAGAAAAATTTGCGGAGTCATGAAACTATTGACACTGTAAAACTACATTGACAATGTTTAATGACAGATGCATTAAACAAATATTAAACCTCCTATTGAGGAGATCTAAATATTTTGAAGTGGTCTTTGGACAAAACTTAGCATCAAAAAACATTTACAAACCATTCATCCAGATGCTGCATCCTTTTGTTTGTGTTTTATTTGTTCACTTTTACATGTTATATCAATGACTCTGTTGTATTTATGAAATATAAAATTGCACCATATGGTTGTGTTGGGCAAACAGCTTGTTTTTTCAGGAAGTTTATCAACGCAAGGTGCCCTAAAATTCGTATGATAAAATTCATATCATAACTCACACTGAAGAGAAACGTTATCAATGCCTAGTGCAGGGGTGGCCAAACTGCGGCTCTTTAATGAATTTGCATTGTTGATTTAGACATCCATTTTTCCGGTCTAGACGAGTTAATTGATCAGATTATGAAACAATGCGTTCTACCACAAGCAGTAACAGTCGACTGATTGTTAGTAATAATCAAACTACACTCCGAAGAAAAAATTATTGTGATGAAGTGTGCTAACCTGTACACTGTAGTTAAGTAAACCGTCAGATTTAAGCTGCATGTCAGGGCTGAACTAGTTTTCAGTGTGGGTTACGGTTATATCAATAATTGCAAAAGGAGTTTATCCAAGAAATGTTGTTGGGGAATTATTGCAAAAAGAGAAAGTTTGAAGAGGAGAATAGAACTTTTAAAACGGAATGGGAGGAAGAATTTGTATACACTGAATTTGAGCTAAACTTGTGTGTCTTATCTATCATGCTTCGCTCAACCATTACAAAAAATGACGCAGATGAGTCGAAATTCAAAAAATAGACTAGTCTGGCTTCATCTTGCGGTTCTTTACCTAAAACACTTTTTTAATCAAAATAATTGCAATACGTTTCTTTACTATACACATAATTAAAATTGCAAAAGTTAAACGCTGTGCAATACAATAGCCTTTTGCGAGTTGCCCAGTTAAATTTCTAACTTGGAGTAGTGATTTGTAAGTTAATCTGAAAATGTCTAAAAAATGCATAACCATTTTCCAGATACCATACTTTTTGGCAATTTGATAGCCGTATACATTGCGAGTTACAATTGGTAATTTTTATTTCGTGCAATTTGATACCTGCAACGTTGCGAGATACATTTGGTAATAGTTACTTCGTGCAATTTTTCACTCGTATAAGTTGTATATGTCGTATAAGTGTCACTACTATGAATGTAACTTTGAACCGCCTTGCATTGTCTTGCAGATCCTTATTCTCAGTTGCTCGCCGCATCAGCGTCTGGTCTCGGAATGGCCCCTATGCAGATAGGAAAATGCAATTCTTTGCTTAATATGACCAACAACCGCGTTTGTTGGCAGTTCTGCTAATCAGAGTATTGGCTTGCTATTTATTGCAATGTGGACTTATTTTTAACGAAATATAAGCCCAAGTAACGCTGTACTTATTGTTAATGTTTTTATTAGCAAGAACGGCTCCCAACAATAACGTAGTGACAAGTAATTGCGTGCCGATGCGATTGTTGTAGCTTGCTTCTGCTTAATTCATCGACTTTACCATATCAAGTTGTGTAAAAGGAAGCATTTACTGTGAAGAACCGCGGTTTATGAAGCCACTCAAAATTTTGCTACTCGAAACAATTGCAGTGTTTTGGGGCGCGTTTAGACGTTTCCTATGGAACGCCAACGCCGCAAAAATAGCAAAGAGTTAAATTGAATCGCAAGTATGCAATTTATGTTTTGTTTTCATAATTTGATTGCAAGGTTTCCAAACGTAACTTTATAGATTCAAATCACGAAACAACAAGCCAAACGTCAAAACCGGCATTCAAACGGTCTTTTCTGTGATTGCTGTTGCACGATTCATATGGAAATTTTCAAAATGGTTTCGCAACTATCACAATTACATCGCAGTTTTATACGTGAATCGACAAATGTATGGATGGTTCGGTTTGGTGACACTTAATCACCGACACATAATCACTAGGACATTTAAGACATTTATCCAAAATAAGCTTATTTGCAAACGGTAATCGAGCTTGCGCAGATATCATGCGTTCTTGAAGTCGACAATACTAATGAGTCAAGGTATTATATATTGCTGAATTTCCCGTCTTTGATTGTTGTCACTGTAAACGGAGCCCATTTAATTAAGACTTTTTTAATTCCGTTTCCACTTGGTTTATTAGTTATTTTGGTTTAGTTCCAACTTCAGTACTACATTGTTTGTTTCATTATTTTTCAAGGATCGTCCGATTAATCTTATGTGTAAGGCGTCGTCGTCAAGCATCGAGCCATCAACTTACGGTATGTCGTCACCTTCGAGTGACGTCAACGATAAAGGTAAAATTAAATAAATAACATCACTTTTCGTTACAATACAGTGTGTCATTGCCTCTGCATTATAGGCCTATACTATAGGGCCTATAGGCTATACTTGGTTATTTAGAAATTATTATCTACCATTTGTCATAAAGTCTTGTTTGTTAACCATAAATAAAAATCAGCAAAACGTATATCTTAAACCGACAATGACAAACACAGTTGTGGTAGGACAAAGTGTTAGTTAAACAAAATAAAATGCATATTTCCGTCCCTGGAGCAAATTATTTTTGTTATTATTTCATTTGAAATTCACCGTCAGCAGCTTGTTTTCGACAGGATTTGTTTAGTTAAAGTGATGAATTAATCGGAAATATTAATTACGGATTAAAAGCATAAAAGTTCACGAATGTGAACTTAAAACCGGATTTTGATGTCAGGAATAAAACGCCGGATCTCAGATAGAACCAGGCTTGTTTTTCATCTCCCATTATAATACTGGTGTGGTCAAAAACGCGAAATCCTTCATGAATTTTAATGTTGAATAAGCCATTCTGTCACGATACCGCGTGTGAATCCAGTGAGATAAAGCCAGAAGTTGAGCACCTGGTCATTTTGCCGACTATTATGCTCAAGCGCGCCATCTTGGGATAAGATTTATTTCCCCTGTACGTTATAATTTATCTCCCGTATGGCTTCATCGTTGACGAAGCATGATGTATGTAATGCGAAATTATATCAGAATTGCATATGGCGAAATGGCATAAATTTCTATCTGTACACAATGCTAGATGGAATTCAAAAGCCATTTATGCTATGATTGCCTACTTCCTCATCCCTAGATGGAGATTAACTCTGGAGATATCATGCTCATTCATTGCAAATGCGTGGCAGGAAGCCTTGTTTTCTAACAAAAGGTTTAAAGATGGAATATATCGAAGAATATTTGATGCTATCTTTGAGCTCGAATGTCCTGCAGCCTTAAAGTGCCTTAAAACCCATTGGAATTTGGATACGTCCGGTGTAGATGACCCACGGCCACGCACTAACATAATTGCAGAAAGGGGAGTAAAATTGATGGAAGAACTTTACCAGAAGTGCAAAAAGGACAAATATTTGAACATTAAATTTGTAGCAAAAAATAAGTTATGAATTGTAATTTTTTTTTACATTTGGACCAATTTCAAAAATTAAAATCAGTTTGTTCGGGATATTTTTTACGATTTGAACGAAATAATTATAATTTTCTAAATTTATACCAAAATGTTTATTGATTGCTGCTACAGGAAAAAAAAATATTTCCTAGTCATAACCCTAGCCTACACACAAGACCAAACGGTATTGAAAATATTTGAAAATATCGACCTTCGCATACAGTTGTTCTTGCAATCATTTGATGACATATGGGCACCACAATTAAACTTATTTCGTACACTTTAGTAAAAGTCACCGATTTTTTGCTTTCAATTTATACAAAGGCCCATCGTTTGCGATTGTGTCATCAAGCGTACGTGATAGCAAACGCAGTGGCGATCACATCAAAATGCCATTTTAATACACCATGTTAAAATCATCTATACTGAATATTTTTGAATGATCTCCAGGTATCCCTGATTTACCGCTGTTAAATTGTTAATAAAACATGTATCCATACCTTTTGTTAAGTTTATCTGCTATTTTTTTTATAGTTTCCCGTCAATCGCGACCTTTCTAGCGTGGATCACCTTGTATCCAACATGTATGGGGAAAGAAAAGTTCAAGAACAAGTCGCTGTTGATTACAGCAGAGTGAACTCTGTCGTTTAAAAGTAACCGTTGTTTTAGTTCCTACGTCATTTAATTATTATTACACCGTAGCAAAGTTTCGTTTTGTAGATCCGTATAGTTCTGTGTTGCGTTTTTTTATGTTATACTTTGTTATTGTAACACATATTTTTGTACTGCCGTGTATAAACTGTACCACTGCCGCTTATCGCTAAGAACGCATGACGACTTTTGATCGAACATGTTATCTTGTTGTGCGCATGCTCACGCCTAATCCAATTAACCAGCTAACACTTCAGCTGCAGAACTATAGCCATGAACTATTGATTAATCATTCTTTTGTTTATTATCGTAATCATTTCTTGCTGCAAAAACGCCAGAGCTCTCATTGGCGCGCTGCGGACCATTTTTCTATACCGTTTTTTTAACGTGCTTGTGGCAGAAAGACGGCAAACAAACTACCTTATTTATGTCATTAAGATCAATTTTCTTAACAACTTGACATCAGCACACTTCGGGCGTAGTGAGCTATGTATAGATGACATATCCTTATGGGTTCATCTTTGACGAAGCATGATGTATGTAATGCGAAGTTATATCAGAATTGAGCAGTATGTTATAAGCCCTACAACACGTTGCTCGTGTATTGTACTTATGCTTCTGCTGCTACTTATTTTGCTGGGGTGATTTGCAACCGATGTTAAATCAGAATCGAGATCATAAATGCATTTTCATTGAAAGTTTTGTCCTTTATTGTCCTTAAAATGAAAGGTAAACGACAGAATATTAAACGTTTCTGATAGTTTTAGTGTATGCTGTTTTGAGATGCGAAGATCAGAGCTACTTTACCTTACTTTCAAATAGTTTTGAATATGGGTTAGTGAAAGTTTGGAGTTTAAAAGCAACGTTGTGCAAAGCAAGATGAGTCAAATCTGGAAAGCACAATTAGACAGAAGTTTTTTGAATTTTTAAGATCGTTAATTTGAAAAAAACTAAATCTTTACTACGCATTTCAGCTCAAGGTCATTTCCAGTAGCAAATGGTTTTATGCGAATATCTCTTAACCCTATTCTAACTAGGCTTGGCTTCTCCCGAACACTTTCATAGCAAAACGTGGCGTACAGTTGCATTGTTTGTTGTAAAAATTTGAAATTTGGTGAAAACTTTTCCTAAAAAATATTCAGCTATCTGTCAACGTTTGTTTGATAAAGTTGGATTTTGTAATTTTTAAGATATTGCGATATATCATAATTCTCCTCTGCTTTCCGCATTGAAGCATATTACCCATTTACGCATTCATGACTCGACTAACTATTTTCTTTCGTTCTCTTCTCGCGGTCAGCTGGTTTTCTGCACCGGGTGGACGCGGCTTAACAAGAAGAGTTTCTAGAAATGTGTCACTTTTAGAAATACTTAATTTACACTAAATTCACTTTCTTTAGTTTTACAATTATGATGTATACAGGAAGCCAGATGATTTTTCTACTAACCTGTCAAAATCCGATCAGTTTACGACGTATAGTTTTCTAGTAATTAACGATTGAAAAGGTGTGTGCGGAGTCGGCCACACCTAGTTTTTTAGTAAATTCGCGAGTCTGGTTAGGATAGGGTTAACGTGTGTACCTGCTTCGCCACAAAGTATACAGTTCTGGTTACTCTATGTAAAATTTTATTTGATTTCAGGTTCATACAGAACTAAGACGAAGCCACCGCTCTGGAATGAAGCCGTTTTGTTTTTGAATGATACTGTTGTTTCGCGTTTTTATGAAAATAAATACATATAGGCAATGATACCGCACTGAATTGTGAGTGTTGTTTTAAGTGTCTCAGCAAAACATACTAAAAGTCGAGAAAAAAGATTATTTTATGTCATCTTGCCCTCAGAGTATTGAAGCCCCTGTGTTTCTGTTTCTATACCTCTGTTCCTCACATTATTCAGCTTCTATTTTATAGGGATTTTAACGAGTTTTTAACTCTGCCATTTGTTGTCAGGATAAGGAGCAGAGTTAAAATTAACTGATTAAGAAATGCGTAAAATATTTCTTAAGTGTAAGTGTTTATTAAATCTATTATTTCGTGTAATTTTAGTTAACGCGGCTAAGAGTATGTTCAATTCGTTGCATACATAAATGAAATGATGGTCACCTAAGCCAAAATAAGACATTGTACGGAAATTTACAATACATTTTACTGTTTGAATGGAAATATTTTTTCATGTTTGTATATTTAAAAAAAGAAAATTCCGAAGAACTTTAAGGATGCAAAATAACAACTTGCATAAACAACAACTGGCCATACAACTGGCCAGTGGTTAGTGAATTCAAACCATAGGTATTAATTGGGTCGTCGTGAGGCAAGTTAAACAGAAATCTTTGAAAAGTGGAGACATGTACATAATGGGTTCGCTTATGCTCCAGTTAAGTCATTGTATAAAATTACATTTCTCATGACTTTTATTTGATGATCAATATTTGTGAGAAATGAGAATAATGAGAACGATGGTCTGATTCATTGCTTTTGACTGAGTGAGGTCATACCCAGCTTTTGTTTCGTTATAAAACTTGGACATTTTGATTCAATTTAATTAGTCAAACTCATTTCAAAGACCCTGACTCTCTGTGGGAAACCTTTCCGTTTGACTAAAGGGCTCACAAGGTAGCAAAGTTCATTAGTTTAATCTAGTTTTTATCTACCACAGGGTTCGATTTCCGCGGTGCAACGTAATTGTGCAAACAAACTGTAACTAAATTACACCCATAAGTCCAGTGTTTGTGACTTTTCTGAAAACTCCCTTAGTCAAATATTAAAATTTTGTCCCATCTCGCTGTGTGAAGAAAATTTGAATAAGGGCCAATTCTTTGTATTGGCGTATAATTTTGCGAAAGTTTGTTAATTTCGACAAGACGTGTTGGCTTTTCAATGTGTGCTTTACCCTTGACAAGCATAAAAATTTCATTACATTGTTTCTATAAGGCAACATGCGTTTGTGACATTGTAGCCTGTGTTGAGTAACAGTTTTATTTTTTTAAACGATATTAAAAGTCGAACATAAGAGAAAAAATACATTTTAGGGGTTATACACAGAAAATAAGTAAAATTCGGTAGTTTTAAGTCAGCGATGTTTGTTTCAATGGTGTAGGCATTGTTAAATTAATCGTAATAGACAAAAATACACAAATATTTATTTTGAATTATATGATGATTACGTAAAGTTTAGGATTTAACCTTTTTTCAGATTTGGGGAATCCCAAAATCCAGCTAAAGTGATCTTCTGAAGTCAAAGGCAGTATATATATAAATTACACATTTTATGAGTAAGTTTAATCTGGATTAAACTGGATTTAAAATTTAATCTGGAAGTAGCCAAATGTAATCTATAAATAGCAAAATGTTACCGTGGGTATCCAAATACTAATCCTATTTAGCAAATATTGTTACTCGCAGACTATATGGTTTAATGACGTCGCTGCCTTTACTTTTGCATACTGGGGGGGGGGGGGGGGGGAGACTTGTTCTGATAAGAGCTGTTTTCCTCCACAATTGACCAAACTTCAGACCATTCATCAAACATGGGTGGCAAATGCCCTAATGCCGGTAAGTTAAGTTTGATAAACAAAGCACAAATGATACTCCTTCTACTTTGCGTCTTATTGGCATATTTTCAAAGTAAGCACACCAGCCAAGCGGTGGAATAATTTCACGCGATGAAAATAAACTGTGAGGCTACAACAGAAAAGAAAATGTTTACACAGTTAAGAAAATATAAATACCGAGCTAGTAAGACACATTTGGTGAAAAAAGTTATTCTGATGCCTTGTATATTTCTTCTAAGCGACCCCGAAAATGTTAATGCTTTGTAATTGTAGAGTCATGGCCTAAACGCTCAACTGTTGTCAAATGTATCGAAAACTACAATCGAAAATGGTAATAACAATACAAAATTACATTTTACTTAAAATTACGCCTTGACTTCATTGTAAGAGTTGAAAGAGGAGAAAGTAGATTTAGGAGAAGATTTTGGAAATACAGTACAGTACATACACTTGACGCTAGGACACGGGAGAGTATTCACAAAAACCAAATGTAGACTTTTCTGTTTAAAGTCGGCTGAACGAAAGAAAACGTTGCAAACAAAAACATATCAAAACGAACGAGGTGCGATTATTTTCGAAAACAAAATCATCTCTAAACAATGTACTGTATTCCAGTCGAGCACGCGTTCGCGCACACAAACAAACAAACAAACGAAAAATTTTCTAACAAGTAAATAATCTCTTCATAGGAGCATGCATGAGGTTTTCACGGCTCAGTACCGAAGCTGATGCACCCTTATCCCCATACCTGGGTGGGAGTCGGTGATGGGTGGGGGGCATCTAAAATTTTTTTCATGCGTTAAAAAACATAGCAGCATGGAGTATTGGGTGGCTCTTAAAAGGTAGGAACAAATTATTATCTATAACGATTTAACGAAAAATACAGACACAGAAAGAAAATGAAAAGAAATATCTGTAAAACGAATGCCGCGATTTGGGTAGAAACGCATTTAAGACCGACGCACAGCCGAAGGACTTTCTCAAAGGACGTTCAGAATAGAGCCGTATTAAGGTTTTATCGTAACTGTAAAACGGAAATTCATTTTGAATGACCACACGATTTATATGTACAAAAGGGATAAAATTTCGGAAATTTATTTCAAAACAACCACGCAGTCTTATTAACTAAAGCAAGCAAAAATTCATAAGCAAAAAAGGAAGAAAACAGATAGAGATATATTTATAACCATAAAACGTTTAATGGACGTATTCCGTGTAAATGTAGCTTACTTCTAAACCCTCATATTTGAGGCTGCCGTTGCTAGACGGACTGTAAGATACAGTGTTTAAAAGCTGCATACTATGTAACAACTCTCGGCAACGTTGCTGTAATGCTAACTGTCTCTGTTGCTCCGTCACTTTCTCCAACTGGTTATTTGCTGCCTCTCCCTGTAACTTGAGGATGTGCTGGCGAGCCATGTTCAAGATGACGACTTTGGTAGCCCGTTCTTGGTGCATGAGGTCAGGTACGCTATTCTGTAGCCCGAGGACGGAAGTGCGCAATCTTTCTCTCCTCTGCTTCTCTTTGAAGTTTTGAACTGCTCTGTTTGTTTTTTCGTCTGAGGCAGAGGACGTACTCGACTCTCCACTCAAGGCTCTCTTCTTCGGAGATGGGGCGTCGCCATTTAATCTTCCCGGACTACTGGTTGGAGTCTCATAGGCGGCGAGAACAGAAGCAATCTTCGATTTACTTATCTTCTCTGAAGCTTTCCTCTTTTCGATAAACGAGGAGTTACTGCCCTTCGTCAACTGAATAATCTCAAGCAATTTAACATCTCCCAGTTCAGGTTTGATCACTTCGCGATTTTGTTTGATTCCAGTGTTGTTTACCATGGAAACCCCTTCCAGTGAAAGGCATCTTCTCTTTGCTCCAACTGTGACAGCTTTAGCTCCGTTTGGAGTCGTGTTATCTTTTTTGCTCCCGGATGTCGTGATGCTCATTAGGCTGGAAGGAGCTGCTAATTTAATGAGATGAGCGACGTTGTTGGCAGAAATCTCATCTTTTACTATGTTCTTCTCTGCCGGGCTTGTCCACCTTGGTTTCAATGTTTCATCGTTCTTCTTTAGCGATTGCGTCTGGATTAGGTTGGTCGTAAAAAGCTCTAACTGCCTCTGGCCGCCGCTTTCCCTGGGACACGATCGTTCAGGCCATAGTTTCCGTCCTAGAAAGAAAACGCCGTGGGTCGTAGGGATGTTCGGTGTCGATTTTGGGGTATTTTTCTTTTCCACCGTGACTACGTCGATTTCTTGCTCTGTAATTTGAAAAAATGAAAAAGTTAAAAAGTGTAATGTCCTCATTAAAATTTTACCGCAACTAATACGTATAGCAGCGCACAACAATTGGTAAATGTGCGCTAAATTCGCTGTTAAGGAAGGTCAAGCGACTGCAATGCTGACCACAAGACCGATATTTTCACTCGGTCATGTTGACAGTTAACACTTGTTTATTCCTTGCGAATTATCATAGTTTGCCGTTGGTTTTTATGGTGCTACTGTGGACCGTTAAAAGTTTAGAGCGCTGCACCTACGAAGTGACAGTGCAAGTCAATCGACTTCACTTTAGACCGCACAGGTATAAATACATAAAATCTTTATCGCATTCATTATGGTGTTGTATTTCTTGTCTTCCGCAAACTAGAACACCGAGTGCGCCAGGGTTAGTTGGACACCTTATGGCAAGCGGGGCATTACACGGTTGCAAGTCCAGTTAATCAATAAATTACATTGTCTTATTCCGACTGGTAGTATACGTGTTATGTGGACGGATTTTGGTCGAGGCGTCGCACAGATATTTCGGTGGTATTTGGTACTGGTGTACGCGAAACCTGGTGTCGTGTCTGCACGTGTCCCCAACCCATCGGTGAAACGATATGCATAAACCTAACAAGCGTACAGCGCAAGTATGCGAGTATTATATATTATATATTACTTTATATTACTATTATATTACTATATTACAAGTATGCTCTATATTCGTGCGAAACGTCGAACAGGCTGCTTAGGTAATTTGTCCGCAAACGGTTAACCCTTTTCCGACTATGCTTTAGGTGGCATTCCGATTGACATCGACATACTGCGAACGCATAGGCGAAAATTGCCTGAGCGTAAGAACGCAATTCTAAACGAATTACGATGACGTAAGACGACTCACGGCGGCAATCGAACGCTTAATGCTTATTTACTGTCCTTAAAGCGAAAAAGAGTTCCACGTGAAAGCCAAGTCAACTTGATAATTTGCGTTTAAAGGAAAATTATAGCAATTGCAAGGAGAAATGTTAAACTTGTTAAAAACTGCTTTTATGCTTTTAGCCTAGCTTGCTGTATTGCTTCCTATTATATTACTTTTGGTTTGGTAAAACAAAGCCCTGCCCTGTTGGATTGAGCAAACAAGCAACCTGGTCGTACTCATAGATATAGATGTCTAAAACGTTATATCTGCACACTTCTCGCGCAGAAGTTCGAGCTTGTAAAACATGATGCGACGTGGCGGAAATATACGACAAAAAAGGCATGAAAATTTCAAAGCGTGTCAGTGTGACTGTGAACGAGAAAAACAGTACGTTTGCAATGAAAATTACATTCCGTTAAAGGTGATATGATTTCTTCCTCCGTGCAAGCTCCATCGGTGACGTAGGCAAAGTCTGTTAACTTCGTGGGATAGATTTCCTGTAGAGACACAAAAGTTTAGCAAAGACCAATATTTAGAAATCATTTCTCCTAAATACTGGTTACCTGCGTGAATATAGGTTCTTCAAATAAATTTTATTCAAAAAAATGACAAACTTACTTCTAATTTCGCGGCGATAAATAAGGCAGTGACACCGACAAGCTGTAACCTCGTTTTGTGAATGTTAGTTATGTTGTAAAGATATCGATCAATGTAGTCGATCGCTAAATAAAACGTCTCCCGGTGTAAAGTATGCACCTCTGATACCTGCAGAGAGACACACCAGTGTTAGGCAAGATACTTTCCATTATCTGGCTTTGCCCTTAGAGTTTAGAAGTTGAGTTGCTACCTCCATTAACCAATCTAGCAGGATGGTGCGCATTAGAGGTTGCAGACAACGGCGACCGAAACAACCAAAACCATAGCATCTCATAACGAAATCCAATAAATGTCACAAAATGTACATGGCTCTAACATTCCTTACCTTTTCAAGTTTAAATATTTGTCCTGAAATGTTGTACGAATTCGCAATGTGTGCATAACCATGGTTGCTAACTTTTGCTTGCAATCTTGTCAATGAACGATTTATCTTACAAACTATTACACAGCACAAAAATTTATGCTCGCAACTATTGGTTGTCCTAATCCCTTAAAAATACGTCACAGGTAAACACAACAGAAAGACGTCAAAAAGTTTCTTTGCTCTAAAAAATACGACTACAAATAAATGTGCCTGACTCTGCAGTTTCTTTGCTTTGTTGACCACAGCTTTTCGTGTTCCCTACTTCTGGTTGTTATTTTACTGCTTTTTAAAGAAAATCACAAAAACACTGCTTTCGATGACCACATTGACGCGGTACTCTTAGAAAACCCATTTAAAAAAACTGCCACTCCACAGCTAATTACCATCTCACAGTCTCTCGAATACCTATAAAACGTGGAAACGTGGTGGATACAACAGACCTAGCTCCCCGGGACTCGACACTCGACAGTCCGATGTGGCTACGTTGGTATGAAGCCAGCCTGTTGAAGCAAGACCGCCTTTCTTTTTTTTCAATGCAAATGTCATTTACACAGTGGATTAGAATCGGATTTAGCCAAACGATTTATCGAAAATTAAGTTAGACAACTAAATGCATATATATTGCACTAATATAAGTATTTTTTTTCTCGTACGCGCATTTCCTAGTTTCAGACAAAAATGACAGGAAAGCGAAAACAATACGTCCACTGATAAACCCAAACACAGGCGCCATATGAACTGAAATGGTACCAAGCGCACAAACATTTATTGCTTGCTAGCTATGACAAATGACTTAACGCCGTTTTGTAACAAAGGGTAAACCAGTAAGTAGGCCGTCCCAATGCAAGGTTCTGCTTTGCGCATTAGCAGAACGCCAGCAGTTTTTCGGTGTCTACAAAGACCTTGATGAAATATGTGGAAGTTCAGCCATTGTGGAATCAAAACAGTTAAAACTACAACTAGCAGTTAAAACGAAAACTAATACGCCGTATATTTTCGACGGCATATTTGCCAAAGGCCGGTTTTCCCGCATAGTCTAGTACAGTTTTGTTCAAATGATTTCTGCCATGATCCACCATAACCAAACCTGACAACATGATGATCCACTAAATATGAATAGAAATTATATTGGACATGCTTTAATTTTTATGGTGCTTTATTCATGAAAATGTACCCTACAACATATTAATAACTTTGTAATAGTCAAAAGTAAAAGGTGCTACAGCTGCAAGATTATTTCAGTGAGAAAAATAATGAGTTGGTTTAGATCCCACAATAGCATCGAATCGGGGCTTTGTGTCACCTACTGATATCCTCATAAGCTCATGAAGATGAGCATTTGTGAGCCTCGTTCTATGCTTGTTTTTTACAAAATTCATTGACGAAAACAACGACTCACAAAGGTACGTGGAAGCGAAGCAAGTAAGGATCCTTTAACCAGCCTTGTTATAACTGGGTACCTTTCCAAGGTTACAAGTGATAACCAAAACACATTTGGATTTGCGATACAAATCTCATTTTTACTGCTTCAACAATGCATTCTTTAACGACTTCAGCATCAGTGTATGTCATCATCCGCTTGCCCAGAATGTGACTGATGCTGAGTGTTGCTTCTGTGGCTTTTGATTGCTCAGACACAAATGTTGAGAGGCATTGTTTCTGAGAGCTGGCAGACTCATCTAAACAAGCAACTTTTGTTTTCTGGCCAATGAGCGAGGCTTGTATTTCTTATTAAAATGTTTATGATGAGTAAAGAAATGTCGTTTGATGTTTTGACTCTTTATCATGCTTAGAGTGCAGTCACACAATAAACATTTAGGTTTATTGCTTGGGTTGAGCACAAACAAGTAATCTTCAGTCCATTCACTATTGAATTGTCTGTTTTCTGAATCAATTTTGCGCTTCTTACTGGCCATGTGGATAATAGCTCTGATGATGCGAGAAAGAGAACAGAATGGCAGCCGACCAGAATCAGAATAGAACCAGAATAAACGCAATTCTGCATTTGCACAGACCACATTGCACACGTAATAGTTTCGTCACAGACACCATTAAGTTCGCACACCAGCATTGTATTAATAACAATGACAGCAGCGAGCAAGATCGACAAAAGTAGCTTACTGAGTGCAGAGAATTTAGTACGGAAAGAAATAAAAAGGTTCCAGGTCAATTCAGCCCACGGAAGATCCAACCCCGGACGATTCAACCCACGGAAGATTCATCACAGGACGATTCAACTCCGGACGATTCAACCCACGGACGATTCAACCCGCGGACATTTCAACCCGCGGACGATTAACCCACGGACCTTTCAACCGACAGACGATTCAACCCACGGACGATTCAACCCGCGGACGATTCAACCCACGGACCTTTCAACCCACGGACGATTCAACCAAGGACTATTCAACCCGCCGACGATTCAACCCACGGACGATTCAACCCCGGACGATTCAACACAGGATGATTCAACCCACGAACCTTTCAACCCACGGACGATTCAACACACGGACGATTCAACCCCGGACGATTCAACCCAGGACGATTCACGGCAAGGAACAAAACTTCCATGTTTGGATTCAAATGCCTCGCTTTTGTTACGTTGATCGCAGGTTTTTTTTTTTTTTGGTAATCCCGCCGTTTCTTCCCGATTGTGCAATGAGTAACCAGCGTACTGTTTGCTAATCTTACAGAGTTAATAAGCGTCAAATAAGCGTATTGTGGGAAACCAACAAACCGTGTATGCTATGGTCAGAAACGAACAGACCGTTGTCGTGAAGGGTTATCTTGAATGATCTCCTCGACTACAACGAGTCGATAAGAGTTTACAAAAATCGAAAGGGGACAAAACCTATGAAAAAAGTTGAAACTTGGCATGACTTTATTAATTGTATCGTTTCTACTTTTGTTTCTTGTGGAAAAGCATAAACTAAAAAAGGATAAAATAAATTAACATCTTTTTAATTTGGTCTTAATGATTGGCTATATTTCTAAGGACTACGGTTATTATTACTTTTAATAGTTTTTGAGAATAGGATGTTTTTGGGACGAGTTTCACCATAAACTTACTTCGACAAAAAACGTTTATGTACATTTTATAAAAAGTTTCATGCAAAAACGTTTACAAATATTTATTTTCATTTGCTAGAATTTACTGAAATTTAGACACGGTATAATAAATTAATAATACTGTTGTAAAAACTATTCCCGAATACAGTGAATAATAACATTATATATCAACGATATTCCTTTCATTGTTTTCGCCGAATTTACTTCGTGTATGGACCTATAGCTATTTAAGTAAAGTTCAGTTTTAAAGTTCTTGCTATACGCGAGGTAACTTGCACTACGCGATAGCTATCATACATATTTCACCAAAAGTAGGTCACCCGAATCGTGGTCGAAAGATGGTTAATAACGCAAGTTAAGATTAACTTTGTATATGACACGACACGACAATGTTGGGTAGTTAGAAAATGACGGAAATCGATATATTTATTTAATAAACAAAATAACTGAAGCACAGTCCGAAACGAGACAACTATGTCATATAAGATAACATTGTGACCAAAGCTGACAGTCTGCTGAAAAAACATAAATTTAGCAAAAATATATTAGTTATTTTGTGTTGTCGATATTAATACCATGTGTAAAATGCTGTGTCAGTGTGAGTAGCCTATATATGAGTAGGCCCACGCAATTTGATTCCATTGATTTAGACTTGGCTACTTGACCTGAAGTATTATGTTGTATATATCTCAGCGAGGAAAATAACATACCTGTGCCGAATGTAATGCTGCGTCAGTTGCGTAATGCAGTTCATTTTACTTTCCCAGCTAATTATTCAATATTTACCAAAAAAATTAGCGTTACAAGCCATTGGCAAGTAAGATTATACTTTATATCAAAATCAACTAATATCGAATGAGGCAAAAACTTGATAAAAAATTATCCCTTTCAAAGTAAAACATAGGAGGTCACGCCATATTGTATTTAAAATGACGTTATGACAACGCAAATTAAATTGTTTTGCCTTTTAATAAGTTGTCCATAATGATAGGAATGCGAATTTTAAAAGCTTTACTTTGAAGTTTTTCTTTACCACCGGGTTCGATTTCCGCGGCGCAACATAATTGTGCAAACGTTACTGTGTACCTAAACTACACCCATAAATCCAGTGTTTGTGACTTTTAATAAAACTCCCTTAGTCATAGAATAATGTTTTCTTTCACCTCGCTGTGTGAAAAACTTGAATTAGGGCCAATTTTTTGTATTCTTTGTGCGCTTTGTTTATTCCAAGGTTTTTGAGATTGTCAAATTCCACTCTGGCAAACGCAATTGCGTCGTCTGGTAACTTATAAAAAATGTATATGCTTATTATTAATAAATGCTTAGTATTTTTGACTGTTTTTGGAAATTATTTGAGAGGCCGCACTGGGATTTGCTGTCAACTTTCGCGAAACCTTGGCTACTAAGTTTCGAATCACAAATTCTCCTGTAGCGGCCGTTGGATACTTACTGGTTTGTCGCTGGTTGGCGCCCTCGTGATGTTCCCAGCACGTGTGTATTTTCGCATTGCTCGTTCACTTTACCTGCCCATTCGGTTTTGCACTGCCTGCGCGCAGGACATCAGTTTGAGTAAAGTCTAAAATTAAGATTGCCGTGTGCTTTTCTTTTAATATATGAGTGAAGGTATCAACCAACTGAGATAGCAACCTTCTGAGTAAAGGATTCAGCATCGTAACAACGCAGCATCTCGCAACATCGCAACAACAACCTACCTTCGCCATATATTCTGGTGACCTCCGACTACAACTCTGAAGACATGTCTTACCTACAACCCATGCAAGGTTTGTTCATCGATCTTTTAACTGCAAGCCACCGCGGAACGATATGGTGTTGTTGAAACTTTGTTTGACCCCGGATGCGAGGGTGGCGGAGAAACAGCATGCTGAACAGTGCACGACGCGTGGAAGGTCATTCGAGAGTCCTGCGCGGTGTTCCAACACTCAGTGGTGAATCTGTGTTTGCGTTTTGTTTATTTATTTAAGCTTTATTTAAGCGTTTCCATTTGTTGTGTATTTTTTTACGCCTACCAAGGGTAACTTGAGTATTACACCAAAGATTATTGCCCAGTTGTCATTTTGTCGTGCTTATCAAGGGCTTATTATAACCTTTGATACGATCTGGTGTTACGTATAATAGCGTTCTATTGCCGATTGTGTTATCATACTAACCTTAATGGCCCTAATTGCCATGCTTTTAACGGCACTAATTGCCATGATTTTACCGGGCTTAATTGCCATGCTCTCTGACGGCGAACTCCTGTCGTGGAGAATTATTCCTTTGCGTTCTTTTGTTATGGTGTACACTGTACACATAGTGGCTGTTTTTGGGAAGGTGACGACCTTCCCGCTGCTGGCGCCACTGCCATACTCACAATTGTTCCTTTTGCACGATAGGTTGACACAGTGGCGCTGAGATAATCCCAAATTTGTAAAATATGAGTTGTGCTTGTTAGATCTCAGTTTTGTTTTATTAGTTCGCATTATGTTTTATCCTCATCGCTTTCCGTCTTCTTATTTTCTTGCCGGGAAGGAAAGATGTATGTAGCGGCCGTTGGATACTTACTGGTTTGTCGCTGGTTGGCGCTCTCGTGATGTTCCCAGCACGTGTGTATTTTCGCATTGCTCGTTCACTTTACCTGCCCATTCGGTTTTGCATTGCCTGCGCGCAGGACATCAGTTTGAGTAAAGTCTTAAATTAAGATTGCCGTGTGCTTTTCTTTTAATATATGAGTGAAGGTATCAACCAACTGAGATAGCAACCTTCTGAGCAAAGGAGTCAGCATCGTAACAGCAACGACAACCTACCTTCGCCATACTCCAACTGTTCAATAGAAAAGTCAAGTGCATTAGATGCTAGACGGTCTTATTTCGTTAGACTGGTTTGTTCACCTTGTACTATCCCATATAAGCCTTTTCCAAAATTTTCCGCGTAAAGGAAATGAACGTAAAGTTCGTACGAAACAAACAATGCTACATGCGGGTAGAAACATTCCAAAAATACTTTTGATACAGATGCCAGCACATATGTTCATATCTATTGCTAGACCTTCAGAAACTATTCAAGTGTTGCACAAGAAAACACAGCAACTACTTACTCTCTCAAGAGATGGTTGCCTGAAAGAATTACTTTCTTTACTCTGTACATTGGATAACGAGAGTTTTCAGTTTCCATCCGGTTTCTTGGCTGTGTCCTCCTTGTACCATTTTTCATCGCAGGAGCTCGCCACCCAAGTTTCAGGCTTTCAGTTCAAAGACATCGCCGCTGTAAGTGATTCTATAAGCCTTGGGATAATTCTAGTATAAGAGTTTTATAGAAGTTAGGTAATACTAGAAGTGTTATCAGCAATGTCTAATGTATTTACGGAATTTTACCTAATTTTGAGTTTATTGCTTTAAACTTCGGTTTTCCGGTGTTTGTCGGATTATTTATATCATTTATTTTTAAGGCATTAGGTGCGCTATATAGTTGTTTCTGTTAATATTGCCTGATTTTTGCGTGTTTTTATTTGAACCGTTTATGCGTTTAGTGTGTCAACTGGATGGCGCCGTTTGCGATAACAGTCCGACACATCGGTCTTCAACCTATGAAACAATTCCGCAGGGTGGCAGCAAGTGACGTACACAATATTCAAACTCACGCGAATAACATTGACACCTTGGTAAGTTAGCGGTAAACAATTCGGCTGATTTTGAACTGCTTTTACTAAATGTATGTTTTGCTTGTATGGCTCATCGTGGTTAAAGTTGGAATTGAATTTGTAGGATATTGCCATGGAAAATCGCAGCCGTGTCCAGACACAATTGGCTACCTGCCAATCCCCGACTGAAGTGGGTGGTTTCATGACACCTCCTAAGAGCAGTCAGAAACAGTCCATAGCGACGACGCCGCTGCCGGGACTCTGCAGCACTTAAAGACAATGGAATGCGCACAAGCATAGTCGTATTTGTAAACCTCAAATAGCACCACGCGTGAGCAGTTTGTTTTTCTCCTTTTCGTCACTCGGTGCCGCTGCTGAGAGAAGGCACATATACGAAGACGGCGGATCGAAAACACTTAGGCGTGTCTTAAAGTTTTTAGATACGGCGTTACACGTTGCAATATAGGACAATTACTCTCTGTGACGCAATAATAATCCTACGATTATCTCCACTGTGATGTAATATACCGTGCTTGTTAGACAACATAATAATTAGCGCAATGCACGATATTTTTCCAATTTTTATTTCCTTTTTGCCCATTTTATTCTATTACCTTTGCCATCTAGGGCTGGTGCCTTCATCTTTTTGGTGCATGGGTGAAATATTTTAAAATCAAATCGAAAATTTTTTTTTGAGTCGAAAGAAATGCTTTTTTTATAAGTTTTTGGTGAGGAAGTTTCTCGCAAGGTGCCAAACTCCCTTATTATCTAGAGCGGGAGTGTTCAAATGGCGGATCTCGATACGGATCCGGATCTTTTAAACTTTTTGTGTGGATCTTCCAATTAAGTCTTGAAACAATCTTACAGCTGTAGCACACTTCACTTTTGACTTTTACAAAGTTATAAATAAGTTGTAAGCCCTACAATGTAGGGTACATTTACATAAATAAAGCACCATGATCAAAATTAAAGTCTAATATGTTTACTATTCGTATTTAGAGGGTCATCATGTTGCCAGGTTTGACTGTGGTGGATCATGGCAGAAATCATTTGAACACCCCTGAATTCCAGAGTCTAGACTCTAGCACTAGAAGGACTGGACGCGTCATTTGACCCATTTTCAACATTTGTGCGTCCTTAACTTTTACCAACTGCACAGTACAGCGGCAATATTTTGTGACTTTTCCTACAATAGTGTTATGTAAGTAACTTATGAATTTCAAGTTTCTATTTTATTTATATACAAAATTACAGTGATCACTACCTAGAAGGACCACAAGCGTCAATTGACGCTTTATGACAATTCTGTACTTAAACAAGTAAATTGAAATGTCACAACGCGTCAATTATTAATTATCAGCCAATTGTTATTCCTTCAATTGACTCATTGTGACTTCTTATTGGGTTTGAAGACAAAATGCAACACACGAATATCACCTTGGATTTCTAGAGTCAGTAAAGGAAATACACTATAGCATTGAGTTTTTGCCTTGGTAAACTAGTTCAAGGTAAATGTTGTGAAAACCTTAGCTTACCCTTATCTATTGTGGTAGTTTAGTAGTAACTTTACTAAAGGGAAGTGTTTGATGTTTATCTAAATTTTCTTGAGTTTTTCATCGGAGTCAGTATCATAGTAGGCTACTTCTGAAAACAAAAACATTTACAAAATGTCTAGGCAAAGATTTACAGCAATGCGTGGATTAGAAAAGTTGCAAAATCTTCTGTCAGACTGCTCTGATGACGAGGATTCTGACATTGAAATCGACGCAACAGTAAATGCTGCAATAGCCAGTGTTCAGCAGGCAAGTGAATCTGAATCGTCAGATTAGAGCGAAGACAAGTCTGATGTACTAAAATGAGTTTTTACATGAAGTTATTTAGAGCAAGTTTCCAAATATCAAACGGCATTTAAAATGTTATCCATAACCTACCTACCTATCCCGACCTTATCAATGCCAAGTTTGTCTCATGCATAACATGCGTTTGTGGCATATTAGCCTGTGACTGTGTTGACTCACGTTTTACCAAATGCCTTTTGTAAAATTGGGTGAAAAGTTAAACAAAGCTTTCGAATTGTGTCAGTTGTATAAGGCTTTGCATCATTCCCTTTCTAGGGCACCTTTCTTAGTTTCTTTAGTTCTAAACTCACCATGGTATGATTGATAACGTTTTTGATCGTTAGGTGTATAACCCACGGTGAATTAATTTTACGCCCTATTTTTCTCATTTCTTTTGTAAAATTTATGGTTTTATCAAACCTAGTAACCTATTTCTAGACATTGATTCATTGGTCGTCATTTTTTCCCCGCTATTTATTGTCAAATGGGAACTGGCATCTATTTTTACCACAAGACGCGCGAAAACGATCGCTCGCGTGTTTGGTGGGAAAATTCGACAGAAATCTGGAAAGGCGCGAAGGGGAAACCTTCGCGGAACCATAATGCAGCCGTTGCCGATTCGGATGTTTCCATTGATTCTGTAGCTTCGCGTCCATTCTGGAAACGGTATAAAGTTAACTATTTACTTGTTACTTTCCAACTGCGCTGAGGTCGTGAAGTCGTTACACGTCGCCAACTCCATTGTGCGGCATCACGCATTACAGACCACAATGAAGTCACAAAGAAGACGCGAAATTTGCAGTTATATTGACCGGGGAAGGCTTGATTGGCCACGGTCGCATTACGTGGAACATTTGCACTTTCAAAACGGAGAAACTCGTATTTGACTCTTAGGTAATATCGTGCATCGCACTGTATTTGAACTCTTAAGTAATAACGCGCATCCTGGTACTTGCGCATCAATCAAGCTCATTGAGGAACGTTTTATTGACAATACAGCAAGTATGCATCATTAACCTTCTAGGCCGCCGATCTTTGTTTCTTCAGTTCTAAACTCACCATGGTATAATTTATAACGTTTTCGATCATAGCGTCTTCTCTGTCCCACGGTCAATTAACATCACGCTACGTTTCGCTCATTTCTTTTGTATTTTCCAATATTAGGTCAATTTTTTCTAATTTCGTGTAGGGTATTGTCAAATGGGAACTGACTATATAACGCATCTCTTTTTGCTGGAAGAGTGAAAGAACATTTACATGTTCTGCTGTTCAGTTTGCCAGACAGCTTAAGGGACACACTTGGCTTGGACCGAAGGTTTTACAGTTTTTTATCTATTTTCAAGTTAGCCATAATCGTTGATCAGATAGAGCTCAAAAACAGTTAGAGTACAGTATAATGTTTCCCAAATCGCTAAAAAGTGGCCAAAGAAAATGTATAAATTAATTTGTACAGGTGATATAAGTAAACAAATTAACGACATTGAATATGAACCTAATGACTGACATCGAGATGGTTGACTTTGTGACATCAGGTTTTGTACACTAGCTTGTGTAAATGAGTGCGAACTTATGTAACTAGTTACGTGAATTAAATAATTTGCTATTCGTATCTAGGGGAAGAAAATTGTGCGGGAAAGAATAGCAATGTTATGAATAGCAATAGCAAGAATAGCAACGTTGCGAGATACATTTGGTAATAGTTACTTCGTGCAATTTTTCACTGGTATAAGTTGCGAGATACATTTGGTAATTTTTACTTCGTGCAATTTGATATCCGTATACGTTGCGAGATTCATTTGGTAATTTTTACTTCGTGCAATTTGATACCCGTATACGTTGCGAGATACATTTGATAATTTTTACTTCGTGCAATTTGACATCCGTATACGTTGCGAGATACATTTGGTAATTTTTACTTCGTGCAATTTGATACCCGTATACGTTGCGAGATACATTTAGTAATTTTTACTTCTTGCAATTTGATACCCGTATACATTGCGAGATACATTTGGTAATAGTAACTTCGTGCATATTTGTATCCCTGCAAATGATAACTTACAAAACTTACGTTTGTACCCGTGCTAATTATAACTAACCCTATCCTCATTTATAAAATGGTTGCACTCAGTAGGCATTTGTTAACCCAATTTAGCAAATGGTTACAATCAGCAGCCATTTGCTAACCTTATTTAAAAAAAGGTTAAACTCAGTAGCAATATGTTAACCCTATTTAGCAAATGGTTACATGCAGTTGCCATTTTTAACCCTGTTTAGCAAATGGTTTCACTCAGTAGGAGTTTGTTAACTCTATTTAGCAAATGGTTAAAGTCAGTAGCCAATTTTAACCCTATTTAGCAAACGGTTATAGTCAGTAGCCATTTGTAAAATAGCAAAAGGTTAACACGAGTAGCCACATGTTAACCCTATTTAGCAAATGGTTTCTCTCAGTAGCAATTTGTTAATTCTATTTAGCAAATGATTAAAGGCAGTAGCCCTTTGTTAACCCTATTTAGCAAACGTTTAAAGTCAGTAGCCATTTGTAAAATAGCAAAAGGTTACCATGAGTAGTAACATGTTAACCCTATTTAGCAAATAGTTACAATGAGTAGCCACATGCACATGATGTTAACCCTATTTAGCAAATGTTTACAATCAGTAGCAATTTGTTAACCCTATTTAGCAAATGGCAAATTTAGCAAGGGTATTTATCAAATTTCTGCAGTTCTAAACTCACCGCCTTAAAGTTGATAACGTTTTTGATCAGTACGTTTTCCTGTACCCCATTATGAATCAACTTTGCTCCTTTCTTTTTTTTCTTCTTCGTGTCCAGTAGATGGTTTCTTGAGAGAGTGAGCAAAATACATCATATTGTAGGGCAGGTGTTGGATAGCCAGCTGACCAGGTTTTCATCCATTGTTGTTAGACTACGGTTCCCACAGAGATGGCGGTATATCGGACAACATGTTATGACGTGGTCTGCAGTCCAAAGCGACGCGTTGCGGCTTCGGCTTCACCAACCCCTGTTTACATTCGCGATTAAATTTGCAAATAAACTTTCGTCTCAACTGCACCAAGTTAGGCAATGGCGCCCATCGCCGGATGCCCTGGATGGTCAACCTGCGTTTGCGCAAGACTTGCATTTATTACTTGGTACTTGTCGTTGTTTTAGCTTTCACGCAACAATAAGCATTTTTCTAAAGTAAACCCGACCTCTATGTGACGTAATGACATGTAATAGAACCTATAATCATGTAAGAAACCAAAAACAGTTAGAGTACAGTATAATGTTTCCCAATTCGCTAAAAAGACGCCAAAATAAATTTATGAGTTAATTTGTACAGGTGATATCACTAAGCAAATTAACGACTTTGAATATGAACCAAATGTGTTAAATATAAAATATTTATTTTGTATTTTATACCTTTATTGCAATTGTTATTTTATTTTTATTTTATACATATTTTATTAGAAATTTGCAGGTATAACGGGTATAAAAATATATTATGAATACATAAAGGAAATATTTTAAGTCTACATCTTATGTTATTGATATTTTGACAATGGACGAAAAACCATGTTCGTCAAAAAACTTCAGGTTTTGCAGCCTAATTTTTATAGCTAACTTATCTGCATGTAGGTTAATGGTTTTTTTGTTAAAGTTAGGATAAAATGTTTGTTGTATAATGTTTTTTACATAAATCACAGTGAAATAATCCGTTCTTAGTATAACGTATCACTTTTTGCAGGAAGAACAATTACATGTACTGCTGTTTAGTTTGCCAGGCAGCTCAAGGAACACAAGTGGCTTCGACCGAAAGTTTTATCGTTTTTTAACTATTTTCAAGTTAGCCATAGTCGTTGATTAGATAGAGCTCAAAAACAGTGTACAGTACAGTACAGTGCAGTATAATGTTTCCAAAATCGCTAAAAAGTGGCCAAAGAAAATGTATAAATTAATTTGTACAGGTGATATCAGTAAACAAATTAACGACATTGAATATGAACCAAATGACTGACATCAAGATGGCTGACTTTGTGACATCAGGTATTGTACACTAGCTTGTGTAAATGACTGCGCACTTATGTAACCAGGTACGTGAATTAAATAATTTGTTATTCGTTTCTAGGGGAAGAGAATTTTGCGGGAAAGAATCGCAAAGAAGAGGACCAAAAGCAGTCTGACCTCTGTTTGAGGAAACATCGTGTTGGTTGCATTTATCGATAAAATAATAAAGACAATCTCAATTTTACTGGCAAAAATAAAACTTACCGGTTTAATCCTTTCTCTGCAGGAGGAACAAGAAGGTGATGAAAATAAAAAGGAAGAAAATTACGACGATGATATCGTCGTGGGCACGGGGAATGGACATGCGTTGTCGGAAAACGCTACATTGGATTGTTCTGAAGTAAGCTGGCTTTGGACATAAGTCTGCATTTTGAAATTTTTCATGTTGTTACGACTAATTATTATGAGTAGGCGAAATTTTCTTCCATATGTTTAAACCTGGCAACTTTTCTTTCAGTGCTTTGGTGTATATATCTCAGCGGGTAAAATAACATACCTGTGCCGAACGTAATGCTGCGTCAGCAAGGTGACCATGGTAGCCAAATAATAATCCTGTTTAGCAAATTGTTACACTCCGTAGCCTTCTGTTAACTTTGTGTGGCAATTGGTAACTGGAAAAAGCAAAATGAGTGATTTAGTCTTTTAAGTCACGATATGATGTTGTGATGCTCATCATTGATCAAATGTATTGCTGAATATAACGGAGACCCAGGTTCACTAATTACGTAATAATGCCGAGTTCGAAAAGACCGATAATTAACTTATTGATATCCTAAAAAACGAAATACGTTGACAGATTTTTTCTTGTAACTCCTTCAGGGTTTTGGAAGGCGTCTTACTTTATGGTAGGTACTCATCTGGCAAACCGGTTTTGCTATGTCTGTAGTGATTTAATTCTTTAACTCTGTGCAACTTGAAACTTATGGAGTAATTTCACCAACCTAATTCGCGTATCACTTTTTGCTGGAAGAACAATTACATGTACTGCTGTTTAGTTTGCCAGGCAGCTGAAGGAACACAAGTGGCTTCGACCGAAAGTTTTATCGTTTTTTAACTGTTTTCAAGTTAGCCATAGTCGTTGATTAGATAGAGCTCAAAAACAGTGTACAGTACAGTACAGTATAATGTTTCCAAAATCGCTAAAAAGTAGCCAAAGAAAATGTATAAATTAATTTGTACAGGTGATATCAGTAAACAAAATAACGACATTGAATATGAATCGAATGACTGACATCGAGATGGCTGACTTTGTGAGATCAGGTATTGTACACTAGCTTGTGTAAATGACTGCGCACTTATGTAACCAGTTACGTGAATTAAATAATATGCTATTTGTTTCTAGGGGAAGAGAATTTTGCGGGAAAGAATCGCAAAGAAGAGGACCAAAAGCAGTCTGACCTCCGTTTGAGGAAACATCGTGTTGGTTGCATTTATCGATAAAATAATAAAGACAATGTCAATTTTACTGGCAAAAATAAAACTTGCTGGTTGAATCCTTTCTCTGCAGGAGGAACAAGAAGGTAATAAAAATAAAAAAGAAGAAAATTACGACAGTGACAGCGTCGTGGGCACGGGGAATGGACATGCGTTGTCGGAAAACGCTACATTGGATTGTTCTGAAGTAAGCTGGCTTTGGACATAAGTCTGCATTTTGACATTTTTCCTGTTGTTGCGACTAATTATTATGAGTAGGCGAAATTTTCTTCTATAAGTTTAAACCTGGCAACTTTTCTTTCAGTGCTTTGGTGTATATATCTCAGCGGGTAAAATAACATACCTGTGCCGAACGTAATGCTGCGTCAGCAAGGTGACCATGGTAGCCAAATAATAATCCTGTTTACCAAATTGTTACGCTCCGTAGCCTTCTGTTAACTTTGTGTGGCAATTAGTAACTGGAAAAAGCAAAATGAGTGATTTAGTCTTTTAAGTCACGTTATGATGTTGTGATGCTCATCATTGATCAAATGTATTGCTGTATATAACGGAGACCCAGGTTCACTAATTACGTAATAATGCCGAGTTCGAAAAGACCGATAATTAATTTATCGATATCCTAAAAAACGAAATACGTTGACAGATTTTTTCTTGTAACTCCTTCAGGGTTTTGGAAGGCGTCTCACGTTATGGAAGGTACTCATCTGGCAAACCGGTTTTGCTATGTCCGTAGTGATTTAATTCTTTAAGTCTGTGCAACTTGAAACTTATGGAGTAATTTCACCAGCCTAATTCGCGCAATTAATTGACCGATAACGTCGGGTTCAGTTCGACTCATAAAACGTATGGCGCGTACAGTTACGGCAACAACAAACAGTTGTTGTACATGGGAGTTGTCACATAGGAGCCAATGCTTACGGGCCCGGGCAAAAATAAAACATTTCCAGGGTGGATAACGATTGATGGAGTTAAGGGTGACCTAAACTATACATCATATTAAAGAGTGTTGTGAAACGTGGCTGTTAAATTTTTTGATTCTTTTTAGATTTTTATCCTCATTTTTATCCACAATATGTCATAGGTATATAGAAACTTAAACCATCTAAATTTAAATGAAATTTAACAACAGCAAATTTTCGTTTTATAACAGCAGGGAGATTATAAAAGTGACCCAGCAACAGAACAAAATGACGGGTTCATGAATAAAGATTATGGACAAGCGCAGCCGGAAACAACAAAATCAAGATCTTCTAATACTGGATTAAATAAGAAGAAAAAGTGTCCGTAAGTTCTACTATTATTTCGGCCTGGCTTTCAAGTATATGAATGGAAGAGAATTTTAAAAACTTTCAGCTTTTTAATGCTGTGTTTGATTTATATGCGTAAAAGAAAACAAAAGCCAAAAATGTCCCAGAATAATGACATAATGGTGTTGGTAATTGTTCTAGATACTGTGGTGTCATGAATTCCAACATATCGCGCCACTGTAAAGTCGTGCACAAGAAAAAAAATAATGGGGAAGGTGATTTCGAGTGCAAACTTTGCGAAAAGACGCTGACTTCTTGGAATGGCCTCGTGAGACACCTACGTGGCAAGCTTCACGCTGATCAAGCCAAGGCAAAGGAGATGGCTGATTCTCTGGACCGCCGACGAAATAACATCCCAATCGTAAGTTTTGGTAAATACATACAGTACAAAATGACTGTGCAGTAGAAAAAACTCATGCAATGATTAACACAATTCCTAGCTACATTTTACAGCAAGAAACTAACTGCATCAACTGGAGTAAAGTTGTAAACAACTTCAAACGCTTTTTAATGGGCTACGATGAGGTGGCACACGAAGAACGGGTAGCCAAAGAGAAAGTATTACTTTTGCAAAATATAATAAAAGATTGCAATTTCAAAACGTTGGAGTCTATTGACCTGGACACATATAAAGAGAAACATGTGCAGGTTAGGACGTTATAATAATTTTTATTAGTTACATACAATATTATTTGGATATACTACAGGTAGAATCTACTATGTAATATATTCATAGAATGTATATAAGCATAGTAAAAGCGCACTGGAAAGCAAAGGTTTGAAGGTGAACATCAATAAAACCAAAGCGATGAGAATTGGTAGAAAATCGTTGAAGGGAGTAGTCGGTACTGTTGATCCATGCGGAATTTGTGGGAAGAGAGTAGGGAGAAATTCCACTCAATGCAGAAAGTGCAAGTATTGGGTGCATAAAAGAAGTTCAGGTATCAATGGAAGGCTGACGAGTGGAAGGACATGTGAACTTGGGAAGTGATGAGATCGAGCTTATTAAGGAGTTTTGTTATTTAGGGGATACGATAGGGGAAAATTACAGTACCGGACATCTGCCTTTTGTTGGCCAAGCATGTGGACCATAGCTCGAGCACACAAGAGAGCTATTACACGAACGAGCTGCAGAATATAGAGGCTGAAGAAGCCTATGAAGTCATGAATAAAATCAACTTAAATGGTTTAAAGAATTCTGTTGGATTCCTCGCAATAAGTATAAAAGTTTTAAACTTTCTGTGTGCATTGCAAGTCTGACTCGCAAGTAAATTCTATTCTTAGCAACAAAAAAATTTCTTGTTGATGACGGGTTTGTTGTGAACACACTCTTCCTTCCAGCAAATGGTTGTATGTAAAAAATTGAATAACTTTTTTTAATCACAGTCGTGCAGCTCGGCTCACGGCACCGAAACAAAAGGCGCATCAGCTGAAAGAAGCCCATCTGCTGAAAGAGTAGAACCAGATGCTGACGTTTCATCAGAAGAAGGTTCGTCAACTGAAAGAATCACATTTGCTGAAGAAGACGAGTCATTACAAATTCGCCGAAGCAAAGACAGTGGCCAACAAAAGGCGGTCCGGGAAAAAATAGTTGAGCCTCGTGTTGTTCTGCAGCAGGTAAATTTCCTTAAAAAGTCTCTTAAAATCAATCGTGGTAATTTTGCATTTTTTGGTTTATAGATCGATATCTCTAATGTGGCAGGTGCTTCGAAGCTGTCGGTAAGTTAAAATTTAATTACGACTTCAGAGTGAAACTATGGTTTTATTGATATTATTTCCTGTCACTCCACATGCTTTACGTGTCCAATGCGTGCATCAATCAAGAAGTTTATAAATTGTATATGTACTAGTCACACATATTTAAATTAAAATCAGAAATTTGCTTGAAATACCAAAATTTATTTTAATGATATAGGAAAGACCCAGCACATCTGCATCACCCTCTAGAAAGAGGAAAAAGAAAAGCAATTCCAGAATTTTTAATGTTGTGGTAAATACCATTCCTAGCATTTTATTATATATCGGGAGATTGATATACTTGACCGACAACGTTTATATCATTCCACAAACGTTACGTGACCAATGCATATATGACTGAACCATGCGGTCATAAAAAGGAATGCATACTGTACGCACATGTTTAATGGCGCAAAAACACTGTACAGTTTTCTTGATATACCAAAGTACTTTTAATAATTTAGGAAAGCCCCAGCTCAGCTACAAAACCCTCTAGAAAGAGGAAAGGAAAAGCTACTTTCGATCGTTATAGTTTCTCGGTAAGTAGTATTCTAACAATTTTCGTTTATTGTATTACATTGCATATAACTTTACATATTTTATATCTATTTTTACATGTTTCATATAATTCCACAAGCCGAAGCCAGGGGATAAGCTCACAATTTTAAGTTTTATTAAGTGCTTTTTTATAAATTTAACTGCATTTTGATAAATTTAGCCATTAAATCCACATCGATTGTCGAAATTAGAGAAGGAAGAAAAAAAAGTTAATGTTGTGGTAGGTCTTAGTTAAGTTTATTTTTCATTTGTATCGCCAATGTAAAACGTAAAAATTGCATGTGCCTTGTATAATTATATATACGGTAAGCTATTTTCAATGATTTTATTATTAATTTCTAAAACTTACTGTTTTTAACAGAAATCTCGGCGACAGTTTTCTGCAGATGAATCGTTTGAAGTTAAACAATTTTTCTCATGGTATATTGGTACGAAGAATGGAATAACAACGGATGATGCTAAAACGGCTCTTGCAGATGGGAACCTCCCCAAATGCAAAGAATATTCCAAAACGCCAAAACAGTTGCAGGACAAAGTCCGGCAACTGAATCGGCGTTCTTTGAATGATAATTAAGTGTGGATGCCCAGTCAAACATTATGTAGGTTTTATCTATGGGCCTTACATGGCTACGAAGTAGCATGTATGGCTTTTGTGTGGGCTTACTGAGGAATGGCCAAATCATTAAATGCCAAACAAGGGCCATACATGGATTTTGTCTGTGAAAATGCAACAACATTTTCATTTCACCATATCTACTTCATCGTGATAACAATTGTAGTTTTTGTTGCATTTCATTCTCGTATAGTATAGTTCAATATTTCTGTATGAATTTTTTTAAAACCTTTGCCTATCTTTGTGTGCGACAAATGCTGCATTTTGTAGTTTTTAAAAGCTGAAATAGAAGCAAACAGTGTATTATTATTGTTTTAAAAAGCATTGAAAGATATCGTTTATTTCAATTTAAAACGCATACACATTTACGGTTACGAAATTGCTGTTTTGATGATAACGTTTAAGAAAAATTATTGTTGTTTAAAAAGTTATTGTTTAAATTAAGAAACTATTTATAAGATCTTTATAGTTTTCGCACTCACCTGTCATGCTAAATTGAACCATCAAAAACGAACCAATCAGAAAGTAGTGTTGACACAACCCTTCGACTTGTTCAACTTGCGCCATTTTTCGATTTAATAACCATATCGATGTTTGGTACAAAATCGTTTTAATAGTGCATGTTGCAAAACAGGATTCTCTTAGCAGTAGGCGAGATTTTTGTAGTTTTGTTACTGCAAAGCTCCTTAAGCGCTTGATCAATGCTTTTAAGGTTTGCCAAGTAACTGGATAATGTGTGTGAGTTTTTCACTGAAAGTAGGTTATGCTGGCTGTTGTTAAACATAGCCTATAGCGGTTAGGTTAGAGAATGGGTATGCAAAAAGTTGATCCTAGCTATTTTCGGTTTAACTGGAGTTAGATTTAGATTACAAGGTGTATTTAGGTTTTAAAGTTTAGGTTACTCTGTTATAACATTTAAGTTAGGTTGACAAGAAACTAGCTTTGGTAATAGCTTGAAAAATAGCACTCCAGGTCAAGTAGCCAAGTCTAAATCAATGGAATCGAATTGCGCGGGCCTACTCATATATAGGCTAATAAATACACTGACACAGAATTTTACACATGGTATTAATATCAAATACCACAAAATAACTAATATATGTTTGCTAAATTCATGTTTTTTCAGCCGACAGTCAGATTTGGTCACAATGTTATCTCAAAAATCGAGCAAACTTAACCACAAAATATGTAAAATATAACCTCTTGACAAGCAGCGTGCTATTATTAAAAATCAAAGCTTGCCTTTGATTGAAAATAATTAATATATTGCTTAACCTTAGTCTATTCTAGAGTCTAGACACTGTATATTAAGCTGTAAAATAAATTGTGGTATCTACAGTATTATGTGGTGAAGAAATGAAAACATTTACACAACATTTTATGGCCTAAAATCAGTTTTCTGAAATTTGACGTGCTTGTATTTCACATTCTAAGAAGGGATTATTTCACTGTAATTTTTTACGCTTTGACGGATATCTATCACGTCGAGAACTTCATTAAACCTCGGACTTTTTCTGTTTTATTTTTGACTGAATTTTGAACTGAATAACCTAAATGTTTAATAGTTTTGAAACGTCTTGCGAGCATCTCGAAAGAATTTCGACTGTTTAGCCTTGATGTAGATTTACTTGTTCAATACACACTACAACAACTTACGGACTAAGAACAGATTTTATGAATGCCAATGCGGTCTTTCCTGTGTTAAACGACGTTCAGAAATAGCGTGGTTTGGCGGGTAACTGCGATTGAAAGTGGTTATTTAAATTTTAAAATGACAAATTTAAAGCCGGCTGGCGCATGACTTGGGAAAACGATACCTTACGATACAAGTTAATGAAAGGATTCTTAATGTACAAGGATATGCTAGATAAAAAATACATTTAAGCAGCACAGTTGTGGTTTATAGTATCTTAACTTTTATAATGCGTTGTACGTCGTATGGAGTTAAAAAGATTCAATGGTAATAAAACTAATACCTAATAACGCAAAATGCCTTGTGGCACACATCGCATTGATAAGGTCGCTCTCCTCTGTGAGTTCTCATATGAGTTTGCAAACTGCCATTTTGGATAATAGAGTTAAGAGTTATGACAAACTTCTAAAGACTTCTGCGTAGTTTCAAGATGCAAAACACACAAAATCATTTTAAAGAAATGAATGTATTAAAATGAAATTACATACAATAAACCGTGCTCAGTTCACTTAAAAATCTTAGAGCAACACATTTAGCAAATTTTGAAAATTTGAAAAATTCGAGCAGAGTGTAGTAACGGAGACTTATAAAAATTACTCACGCAATTATCCTGTGAAGTAGAGTTTAAGGTGAAATCATTCATGTTTTACACTTGTCATGGCCAGTGTTTTTTTTAAGGTGTTTTGGGGGACCGAAACGGTGCCCCAAATTTCTCCAGCGGTTTCCCAAAATTTGGACTTGCAACTAGGCTACACTACTACAGTAAATGAAACACTTGCGGTCTCTTAAAATTACTTAGCGGTCACCCAAACCAAACCTTAAAAAAAACACCTGGTCATGGTCAATGCAAAACTAGTTTTATAAGCAGCATTTTCTTGCTTTGTTAATTTCGGCTGGCTTCAAACATAAATGATGTGAGTCGAAAGACGGTTATGGCACGGGTGACTTACGTGAAGTTTTCCGGTAAGAGGAATGGGCGACTGATTCACCAGTAGCATACTAGCAAGCCTGTTTGCGCCATATCGCCTACCGCCAAAATTCATGCATTCGTAGCCATCACCGGTTATCGCCCCAATCCAGCAAAGAAAACAAGCGTTTCGAGCTATTCGAACTTTCTTAAATCTTAAATTTTCAATTTCGTTTTCCATTACCTGAATCGTACATTAAAATAAAGAGTTACTTGTTTGAAAGTGTCTGGTTATTCAAATTTACAGCTGTGTGCTCCAAAACTTTTCCAAAACTGCTGTAAAATAAGCAGTATAAACTGCTGTATAAGCACTCAATGCAACAACAAGGCTTTTTTTACGTAAACCAAAAGTAATATAATAAACAAACAAAAAATTAAACATTTCTAGACACGGAACACTTCTTTTTTCCAGGTTGTTTTGCTAGAAAGCAATACAGCAAGGTAGGCTAAAAGCAGAAATACAGTTTGAACAAGTTTAACATTTCGCCTTGCATTTGCTACAGTTTTCCTTTCAAGACAAATTGTCAACTTGACTTGGCTATCACGTACAACTCTTTTTCGCTTTAAGGACAGTAAATAGGCATTGAATAAGTTTGGTAAGCTGTGTGGCATACGTGCTTAATGTTCATATCATATATTGATAAGCGTTATATTTTTTTAAATTTTAATTTTGTAGACAGTAAAGAAACATATTGCAATTAATTTGATTACAAAAATTATTTAGATAAAGAACGGAAATATGAAGACAGACAAGTCTATTTTATGAATTTCGATTCATCGGTGTCAATTGATGATAGCGATGCTTTGCAGTAAATTGTTGTGTTTGCTGTTTCAAGATTGAAAAAATATACTTTTGAAAATATAATAAGATTTGAAAAAAAAAACTCAAATGCATAAAATACTGCGTGTTAGTGATTGTTGGTAGACCCAACGTCGGCTCGTGGGAGATCGTAGCTAGCGCGCCAACCTAGGTCCGAAGAAGATTTTGTAGCCCCCTACCCGACGTAAGCCCGCTTGACAAAAAGGCGTTGGCGCTTCAGCGATTATCGTTGGTGGTGGCCGATTTTTTACTTCGTGCAATTTGTCACCCGTATAAGTTGCGAGATACATTTGCTTACGTTAATCAAAATCACGTGTTCGTATCCAGCAGAAACATTTGCTGCCATTTTGTTTGATTGAAATTGAGGTATGTTATTTTACCCGCTGAGATAGTGTTCCACATGAAAGGTAAATGTGGTAACTTACACGAATAACCCATCGTTTTTTCTCGGTCGGGTAGCCATGCATAAGCTCTTCAACGAGCATGTTGCGCACCGCATTTGTCCGTTGGGAGTTTTCGATTATCAGATACGCCATGAGGATTTCCCCATGGGCTCTTCTCACCTCGGCTCCGGGGTCTCTTCTCCATACTGCATTTTTTTATATAGTGAGTTACACATTCCGCGAGAAATAAAATAATGTAAAAATATAAAACAACTGTAACTGTCATTTACGTTTTGTGGTCAGCGCAGTATTTTGAAAAAGTGGATTTGTCATAACTTTGTTCACTTCTGCCGGGTCCAACGCATTTCTGCGATCACTCTCCTTAATAAATCGCCTCCTAGAAAACGCAACACTTTAGGTAATAAAGAGTGGTTAGCAAACGCAAATTTATTAACATGAAAGTTTGAATTGCAATAACAAATCTAGTTTTAGATACCAACACGAGTAAATCATCCAAGAATGGAATGGCTACATGTAGGCAGCGCTTGTAATCACCTTCTTTTTAGAAATTTTCTGTTGGATGCCCTTCGATTCTTGAGGTTAATAAGGGCCTCCCCCACGTTGAAGGTCAATGGAAGCTTCTTCAGTAATGAAAAGCTGAGGAAGCTTGTCATGGCATTAGAGTGGGATATGAATGTCGAAGGAGTTTTGTTTTCATTTTGTAATTTCTAAAATGAAGAAAGATTGTATTTGTTTTTTTTTTTAAATACAACTATTTTTGCTAAGACTTTGCATATAAACATAATCATCTTCCATTCGAATGTTGTTCAGGCCTGGTCTTCATCCCGAAACAAATTCAGGGTCGACCAGTTGTCTGCAACGACGCCTCCACTTTCCCCTGTCGCTGGCATCCTCGATCTTCAAACCTTTCTTCGCATGTCATCCTTCACCGTCTCATCCCAATGTTTACTTTGATCTTCCCGTTTTCACCTTTCCTGCAATCATCTTATGTTGTACTCTTCTTATTAAGCTCTACTTACTTATTAATTCGCTCAACGTTCTCCAACCATCTCAGACGATGTCCTTTTAGACGTTCTTCAATATCTTCCACACATGTCCACCTTCTTATCACATCATTGGTAATGCCATCTCGTAGTGTCTTACCACACATCATTCGAATATTCCTCATTTCTGTCATCTGCATTCGCCTGACATCAGCCTTCTTCATCGCCTAACATTCAGCTCCGTAGCACATCAAACTTCTTACACATGCTTTACACAGCCTTCCTTTTAGGTTGGTACAGAGTAGTCTGTCCCAGAGTGTACCAGACAATTCCTTAAAATGTTTCGAACTAGCGCGTATTCTTGCCGTCACTGCCCTGCCAGTACTGTAATTCTCCCTTATCATATCCAATAAATAACGAAACTCCTTAACTGGCTAGATCTCATCACTTCCCAAGATCACATGTCCTTCCACTCGTCAGCCTTCCATTGATAGGCCTACCTGAACTTCTCTTATGCACCCAATACAGTACTTGCACTTTCTGCATTGAATGGAATTTCTCCCTACTCTCTTCCCACAAATTTTGCATGGATCAACAGTACCGACTACTCCCTTCAACGATTTTCTGCCAATTCTCATCGCTTTGGTTTTATTGATGTTCACCTTCAAACCTTTGCTTTCCAGTGCGCTTTTAATTTGCTGATATACATTCTATGAATATATTACTTAGTAGATTCTACCTGTAGTATAACCAAAGAATATTGTATGTAACTACTCAAAATTAATATAACGTCCTAACCTGCACATGTTTCTCTTTATATGTGACCAGGTCAATGGACTCCAACGTCATTCACGTCACTCAATCATTGCATGAGTTTTTTCTACTGCACAAACAGTTTGTACTGTCTGTACAGTATTTACCAAAACTTACGATTGGGGCGTTTTTCCGGCGGCGGTCCATAGAACCAGCCATCTCCATTGCCTTGGGTTGATCAGCGTGAAGCTTGCCACGTAGGTGTCTCACGAGGCCATTCCAAGAAGTCAGCAACTTTTTGCAAAGTTCGCACTTGAAATCACCTTACCCATTATTTTTTTTATCGTGCACGACTTTGCAGTTGCGCGAGATGTTCAAATTCATGACACCACAGTATCTAGAACAATTACTAACACCAACTTACGGACACTTTTTCTTCTTATTTAATCCAGTATTAGAAGATCTCGATTTTGTTATTTCCGACTTCGCTTGTCCATAATCCTTGTTCATGAACCGGTCATTTTGTTCTGTTGCTGGGTCACTTTTATCATCTCCCTGCTGTTATAAAAAGAAAACTTGCTGTTGTTCAAATTCATTTAAATTTAGATGGTTTAAGTGTCTATATACCTGTGGCATCGTAATGATGACAAAAAGTGCACAAACAAAGGTGCTGTAATAGGCAAAATATCGGAAACTCACATTTAAGGGCTTTAAGGGTCTGTAGGTTCATCTGAAGCCCTATCTAAAACAATGCAAAGTACAATTTTTCAATTTGAATTTGCTTCTAAACAAGCCCGGTCACCTTGCTGAGTTTTTGTATCCACCGAGATGTAGGTCAAAAGGACTTAATGCGGTATTTTGAGAAAATTCTCGTATCTGGAATTCTCGCACCAAATGCTTCAACTTTTTAACAACTTTTTTCCTTACATTTCTCCAAAAAAATCAGCCAAAAAGCCTTAACTTTGAACCAACACAAAACGTTAACCTTAGCCTGAACCTACACTCCGCAGACGCCATAACAACAGCAAACCTCCATAGATTAAGGTCACATGCGCACTGGACCGGAACCATTGATACTTTTTCTATAGTGACGTCTTGATTGCGACCTTCGTAACAATCGCCGGGTTGCCGTTTTAAAACTACTGAAAATCTTACTACACCCCCTTCAAAGGCAAATTGTCAAGTTGACTTGGCTATCACGTACAACTCTTTTTCGCTTTAAAGACAGTAAATAGGCATTATGCGTGCGATTGCCGTCATCGTTGTCCCCAAGATCAGAATCTCCAATCGAAACGCAAAAAAATCGTTTGCCGCTAGATGGCGCAAAAATCAACTTATTTTATCACGTTATACAGGGACTCTGCGAATGCGCTCAAGAAACCGAAAGTTAAAACAATTTGAAAGCAACTTCCGCAGAGATGTTGGCGACAGTCTAACAAAGAAATATCGCAAGAAAACCGGCATGAGACAAACGCCAGCGAAGAAATCTTTTGTTCTTTCTTCGCAACCTTGCGTTTTCGGCAGGATAGGAAATTACGCTAATCGCAAAAGATACAACCTCACGTAAGGCTGGTAATAACCTGGACAAAGGCATTGCTGCAGACATCGACTACGCACCAGCTGATAGCCAGTGAAGCAAATACAAGCAATTATCCCCATGGGACCAGAAAATAACAACGACAAAACAACCATTTCGCACAAAATGTTTTTATATCAAAATTTCACTTACAAGCGAGGGTCAAAATGCCATTTCGGAAACATCCTAAGCAACATAGGTTCTCCAAGTGTCACCGCTTTTATGAAAGAAAGGAGTCAGTTCCACGTAGCTCAGCTGAGTCGAAACTGAAATGGAAAAGGCCATCAGGTAAGAAAGTCTGTAATAAAATGGTATTATGAATATTGCTGCTGCTGTAGTTGTATTAATTAAAGCAGTTTGGTATACCAAATGAGCTTTGACCCTACCAAATTTGAATCCAAAAAGTAGCAAAACCTGTTTTTTTTTATAACGTTTAAGTGCGTTTAAACTAAAGAAATATCCAAAATGCTAGATTCAGAGATGATCTCGCTGAAACATCCTAACACGGGTGACATTTTGGGTCACCATCTTCTACGACCTCTAGTCAAGGAGGAAAGTCTGATAGAGCAGTTGGCGGATGCAAACGAAGGAACAGAGAGCTTCGTTGGAAATCGAATATTGAGTTGCGCACGTTTGGAAGAGATTCTTTCAGACATCTGCAACGGACACAATTGTCAATCGCCTTTTTGCGAAGCAAAATTCAAAGGGGACTGGGAGGAAATTCGTGGTTGTGGTTCGATTGTTAAATTTAAATACCTTTGTTGTGACTTTGTTAGTTAGAGTTTCGCCACTTTTGATAAAGTCTCTGGACAGGAAAATCGTAGTATGTGGCAAAGCAATAGCAAAGTAAACCTTCAGTTGGCCTGTGGAATCATGCTTAGCGGTCTAAGCCAGCGATCCGCGCAAGCTTTTTTAAGCTGCCTTGATCTTCTTTCACCAAATTTGAAGCGGCTGTCACGGTACTGCAAGAAAACTTCAGACTTGGTCTCGAAGTGCAACGAAGACGACATGAGAGACAGGCGTATTAGTCTGAAGGAGCGGAACTTGCGCGTTGGACTTCCTTCAAAGGCAAAAGTGTCGGTGGAAGCTGATTCACGGTAAGAAAAACAAACTGTTATGACACTAAAATCTATCAAACATTTTATTAGCATCCTGTGAGCTGGTGCTTTTCTTCCTATTGAAATTGAACTAACCATCACACCTTACCGTTTTAGTAAGTAAAACCTACTTTGTATATGGTACATCAGTTTTACGTCATCTTAATATAGATTTAACGTGGGTCTTGCGGCAGCTCCTAAGCAACCAACCCAACCCGCAACACAGGTTGTAAGTGTTATGGCGGAAAATGTAACACCAAAAAAGAGCATTATTGCAATTGGCATGAAAACAAAGGAGAGAGCAGGACCAAAATCGACTGATGTGAGGTCAAATGACCAATTCCCTATAGGGGTTCCGCCAGGTTAGCAATTTAATTTAAGTTTAATGTGAGTTACTTACTTCTCAATCGCAAATAACTGCAACACTTTCCGGTCTGTAAGCTTTCATCAACAGCTAATGTACCTTTACTTATACGAATGTCGTATACGTGTTACAGGAAACATGGAACGTACCTTGGGTGAACAACTGGCAAAGGACCTGCAGCGGGACGCGATCGATGTCGACGTTTTAACGACCGACAACGATTCCAAGTTCTTCGAAGGTTTTTCAAAGCAAATGGAAAATAGCCAAAAAGAGCAGGTCACCCGGCAGATGTGCTGTGTGCACACATTTCGTTCACTTGGTCGGCGCATGAAACAACTAAAACTGGGCACGCTTTTTCCAGCAAGAAACACGAACAGAACCGTAGCGGCGCGATCCCAAAAAAAGTTTGCATTGGAGTGCCAAAGCAGACTTTTCGCTGAATATAAAGTCTGCATATTAAAATACGGAAATAACATTGATAAAATGGCCGCAAAACTTCTCGGCGCAGCTGACGCCATGTTAGGCTGCCTACAAGGTGACCATAGCGACTGCAAGCTGTTGTCCTTTGTCTGTCGCGGTAGAGAAAAGCCAGTAACTTGGGACAGCCGCAGGGTGCGACTTGTGCTTGACGAGCACGCGAAACTAACTTGCAAGCGGTCAATAGCAAAATATTTCAACAAAACAATTCTGTCAAGAATACGTCTTGGCAGAAACACAAATAAGGTTGAAAGTGTTAACGCTACACTGGCAAAGACTTTACCAAAAGGTCGAAAGTACACAAAGTGATATCTTTCCTTTCACGAGTAAAGTTAATGTGAGCGGCAAATGCTGAAAATAACTCAGTCTCCGTTAAACCTACTGGCAACTTTTTAACTAAGGTCAATATGTATCATAGCCTACTGTAGTTCTTTGCAAAAAACTTTAAAACCAAAATGTTTCAGACATAACCTTCTTACTTCGCCTTCCCTCAGAAAACACATTGACACAGTGACACGACTGGTTGCTGTATATGTTGGCAGAAAAGTAGAAAACAGACCTAAATCGATGCGATAAAGCAATAAGATTGCAATAAATAAGTGAGAACATTAACGTGAGAGTCAAAGGAAAACAGTTTGATGTAGATAAGAAGGAAATCTGCTAACATTGAACAATGACAATCGATGTAAGCTGGACTTCTAATCGCTTGTTTTGGACTGTGTAAGCCATTTTTAAAGTTCATTCGCAAAAAGAAGCTGCTTTCATGTAGTTGTTTACGGAGATCTTAAACAAGGTACTTAAAATCGCACATTTGGAGAGTTTTCGACACCTTAAGCAACCTTCGTAAAATTCTTATTCGTCTGAACAAAATATAATATTATTGGCAAAAAAATCAAATATTAACAACGAAATTTAAGAAATACCTTTGCAGTGTTTGTAAATGTAGATAAAGCTTTTTGTTTTGAAACGCGGAAGGTTGAAGGGCTTTAACTTATTACATCCCAGCTAAACTTTTATCAGGGGAAGTCCTAGTGCAGAATTTCATCGTTCAAAATATTTTCAACGCTTTAGTATTTCGGGAAAATTCAATCATTGGAGGAGTCACGCTGCATTTTTATGGCTATTGTTTCTACTATAAGGAAAAAGGTCTTGATCCTTTCTGCATATGGCACCGCACCTGAGCAATTTGCTGCAACTTTCAACATTTAAAGCAGAAACTGGCAGATTATACACATCTATAATGAACGACAGAGATTATTCAATCAACATTTTTCATCATTTATTACTTTTTAAGAAATTAGCGTCATGTGCCCGGCTATAGTCGTATGTTCTCTAGAAACCAGTATAATTCCAACCGCAATAGATGAATGTCTAAGCCGAAATCGAGTTAAATACACGCTGTTATGATTACATCCTATTTACACACACTACCTCGATAAACAATGTCATGTAATCGCTATAAAATACACATAGTTCGTTGCCATATCTCAAACAATACTGCACCACAAAGCCTATATATATAAAGGAATACACTTCATTGCTTTTTTTTTACACTAATAATTAAACATTTTAACGCATCTAAAGGATATAGGTTCTTTTAGATTTTAGTATAATAAACAGCAGTTAATATAATTATTCATCCAATATGTTTGTAAACCGTTTTCTTATTCTCAAACGCTTCGTTTTTTTTCAACAGCGAGTATGATTTTTTCATCTGTAATATCTTTTTCAAATGCTGAAACATCATTTTCTATATGGGTACGTGTAGCATACAGTAAACTGTTTTCTAAACGACTCGTATTTACAAGTTCTGGTCGAATTGTATGCGCATACGACCTCTCTCTATCCATATGCGATGCATAAGCGCTGTGTAAACTGCGGTTGATGCTCCTATTTTCTTACATTTATTTTACCAAGAAAATTTTTCCGATTCCAATTACTAAAATCTTTACTGCTAGATGGAATATCTAAGCATTACCTTCATTATAACGCGCAATGTTTTGTCGCAATGTTAACCTCTAATTTTAGTTTTCCCAAACACAACCTCCAATTTTCTCCACATACGAGTTTAAACTTGCCATGAAATTAGCCAATATTTTCTCCTTTTGACCTTGCAATTCGTAATCAGGTTAGGTTACTTTTTTTTATGCTGTGTTTCAGCGCTCACTTGAACCGCAAAAAACCTTTCAGAGCGTTTTGGCAATAGCTATATTGTTCCTTTCCCTTTATACAGGCAGTCTAATTGAATAAGTGTCTTCGCTTCACCCGGCTAGATTCTGAAAACAAACCAACGACGACTGACGCGAATTTTTTGATGCGACCTATTGGTATGACCTTCCATAAAAACTGAGAATGTTTACATAGTCCATTATTCCATTGTTCTATGTTGCGAGTTTATCGCTATGCGCTCTGCATGACTTCGTTCAGAAGCAAACTGTTTTAATTATTTCTCTCACGGAAATTTAACGGACGGTAAGGGTAACTGTCTAATCTTCATTGTTTATTTAATTGTCATTGTAATTTCTAAGGGAATGCGAAGTAAGAAGGTTATGTATGAAAAATTTTAGCTTGTGTGTTGCAAAGTACCTTAAACAAAATATGGCTAAAAAAGTTTGATTGATGTAAACAACATAACGTATCAATATCTACAAAGAATAAATAACCAGTTCTCACTTGGGGTGACCTGTGTTTAGTGAAAAGTTGTTCTTGTCTGAAACAGTTTTGACATAAGATGGCCTAAGGCATGATCTGCTTGAGTGTTTCATCCATGTTAGGTCTACAACTTCCGGTTTATCTTCTGTTGCCGGCAAACGTAAGGTACTCTGCAAGAAAACGGTCTAATTAATAAAAAAAAGCTCCAAAATGTCAACCACTTTGAATGATTAAGGTGCACTTTTCACAATGACGTTATATTACTAAACAACGATTGGGATACATTAGATACTACACAATAACAAGAAATGATTTCTTTTCTTACCTCTACCGACTCCAATTCTTCATCTGAGGTACCTTCATCCAACTTACTCTAGTGAAAGTTAGAATCAATATCAAACACTGACGCGGGTAGAGTTTGTGAAGAACTTTCGATCCATTCAAAGTTGGACGATGGCATTTTACCAGCTAGAAATACAATAATAATGATATATTTTTTACGAAAAACAGCAAAGTTTATTCTATTTTTAATAACTGTATATTGATTTGTAAATGGACATACGTTAAAATGTGCAGCAGGTTAATACACATGCGTCTTATACGCTTCTTCAGCAAATGTGCTTCTTTCAGCTGACAAACCTTCTTCTGATGAAACGTCAGCAGCTGGTTCTACTCGTTCAGAATATGGGCTTCTATCATCTGACGAACCTTTTTTTATAAATGAAACCTCAACAGCTGATGCAATTCTTTCAGCAGACGGGTTTCTTTGAGCTGATGCGCCTTTTGTTTCGGTGCCACCAGCCGAGCTGCACGACTGTGATTAAAAAAAGTTATTCAATTTTTTACTGACAATCATTTTCTGGAAGGAAGCGTGTGTTCACAACAAACTTGCCATCGACAAGAAATTGCACGACTGTGATTAAAAAACATAATTCAATTTTCAACTAAACCGCTGTACTTGTTGTAGGACCCATGCCGGTTGCCATCACGCGGTCGTACTCGATCGAGAAGCAAGGGAAGAGTCGCCTCTTCCAATCCGCGAAGGAGATCACGACAGCCACTATGTTGATCAGCAGGTTGGTCGTGTAGATGTTCGCCCAGAAGAATATGGGGGATGTCCCGTCGTGGAGAAAGATGAGCCAAGCGGAGGAGACGAGATCGGAAAGGACGCAGACCAAGGTGCAGACGCAGAGGCGGATAATCATCTTCTTCACGTTCTCCTGCTTGGGCGGCATCTCGAACCTGCAGCAGCAGATGTTGAGGCGGTAGTGTTTCGCCAGCAGATAGACGAGCAAGGCGAGGAGACAAGATTGGAATACGAACGATATAGCAAAGAGCAAATAGCCGGGAACACTGGATGGAACGCCGTTGGGGAAGCTGAGATCATAGACGCATTCCACCGGGGAACTGATCATGGTTAACGTGCTCAGGTAACTGGCCGCGGATGCTATGGACGTTCCGAGGATGCCGAAGAGTGCGAGGACGCTGATCGCACGCAAGAAAGGTGATCCTAAGTGACGAAGAGCGCGGTGCCGGTACATCTTCAACTGCCGCGTCCATAGAATGAGGTAGAGGGAGGTAAGGGCGAGATGGAAGACTTCGACGAGCTGATGTAAGTACATGAGACACGCGAGGTCCGATTTTCTACCGAGACGGAGCTCTATCTGTTCGCATAGACATCTTATGAAAGCGAAATTAACGGCGACCAGACATAGCGACCCTTTTTACGAGAATTCAAGCAACTTCTGCCTGAATCCTTTCTTTTTCCCTTGATCCACTTTCCTCCTGGAGCGAACTTCGAAAATGGAGAGAGCAAGAACGAGGTAGAACGCGATCACGGTCAAAATCGCTGCAAAGAGCTCATCTCTCAGCCAAAGCCTTTTATAAAACAAATAAACCGAGTAATTCCGTCCGCTCGTGTTCATGGTCAGGCTACACAGAGAACCTAAGCCGCTGCCTGCCGCTGTAAAACAAAGCAAAGATCAAGAATCGTTGCTATCTTGTTCTATTCAATCTATTGTTGCGACGGAGCGGGGAAAGTTTTCGCTGTGGTATCGGTTAATAAGCGGCCTTTCATCTGTAACAATCCACAGGAGCGCGGCATCCGGTTATAAAAAAGAAAAAACTTGGAAAATATTGAAGGAAATTAAACTTTTAATCTAAAGATTATGATATCTATGAAAAGCTTCCACTATTTATTCAAATATCGGTCTCGAAACCAGTTGCAGCCTTGTTCGAAACAGCAACCACTTTCCCTCTGACAGCTTATCTCCCTGCAGCGCCATTAAAAGCTTGCTTTGCAGGGCCACCTTACTGATTTTACTGAGCCTGGACAGCGTTTAAAGTGAGTATAAATCGCTTTGTCACGTAAAACTTGCACCTAGTTACCATTATTGGATGATCGACGAATGATCCTTTTTTGTTAAAATAACGTCGATAAAAAGCGCCCCAAGCCAGGTTTGGGCGGTCATTTTTTCAAAAATTGTCAAATAGTTTTAGCAAAATGACAAAAAAATAAATGTAATTGCAACGAAATTGAATTAAACTTAATGCATTGTGGCATCGACAAATACATTGACCATTTATTCTGCAAAAATCTACATTCTAGAAATTGAAATTTGAACAAACTCTTTTTCAACCTGGACATACGTCACAATGTTCTTAAAATGTCGATGTGACGTCAATAATTACTTTGAAGAAACAACAATTGTGTTGTCTCTAAAAAACGAATAAAATTCGTGGAATAATTACGAGCGCCTCAGGATAATGATGACAAATTGGTCACGAACTTGCAGGATACCACATCGTCCAAGCGACCACATAAAAAGTATTACGTCATCAAAATCGCGCTGCAATTGGCGTCGTTATGAAGACAAGATCCGAAAAAATTCTTAAGAAACCTTTTCTAATTGCTGAAAAGTGATGACGCTCAAGCCGTAAGCTACGCTTGATATGAAATGCTAATGCTAAGTCTATTTTTTATACTTCAAGCAATTATGAAATTAAGTATGATCTCTGCAATTAACTTTGAACCAACACAAAACGTTAACCTTAGCCTGAACCTACACTCCGCACACGCCATAACAACAGCAAACCTCCACAGATTAAGGTCACATTAGCACTGGACCGGAACCATTGACAATTTTCTATAGTGACGTCTTGGATGCGACCTTCGTAACAATCGCCGGGTTGCCGTTTTAAAACTACTGAAAATCGTACAACAACCACTTCAAAGGCAAATTGTCAAGTTGACTTTAATAATAATTAATAATCTTGCTGGTAATAACCTGGACAAAGGCATTGCTGCAGACATCGACTACGCACCAGCTGATAGCCAGTGAAGCAAATACAAGCATTTATCCCCATGGGACCAGAAAACAACAACGACAAAACAACCATTTCGCACAAAATGTTTTTATATCAAAATTTCACTTACAAGCGAGGGTCAAAATGCCATTTCGGAAACATCCTAAGCGACATAGGTTCTCCAAGGGTCACCGCTTTTATGAAAGAAAGGAGTCAGTTCCACGTAGCTCAGCTGAGTCGAAACTGAAATGGAAAAGGCCATCAGGTAAGAAAGTCTGTAATAAAATGGTATTATGAATATTGCTGCTGCTGTAGTTGTATTAATTAAAGCAGTTTGGTATACCAAATGAGCTTTGACCCTACCAAATTTGAATCCAAAAAGTAGCAAAACCTGTTTTTTTTATAACGTTTAAGTGCGTTTAAACTAAAGAAATATCCAAAATGCTAGATTCAGAGATGATCTCGCTGAAACATCCTAATACGGGTGACATTTTGGGTCACCATCTTCTACGACCTCTAGTCAAGGAGGAAAGTCTGATAGAGCAGTTGGCGGATGCAAACGAAGGAACAGAGAGCTTCGTTGGAAATCGAATATTGAGTTGCACACGTTTGGAAGAGATTCTTTCAGACATCTGCAACTGACACAATTGTCAGTCGCCTTTTTGCGAAGCAAAATTCAAAGGGGACCGGGAGGAAATTCGTGGTTGTGGTTCGATTGTGAAATTTAAATGCCTTTGTTGTGACTTTGTTAGTCAGAGTTTCGCCACTTTTGATAAAGTCTCTGGGCAGGAAAATCGTAGTATGTGGCAAAGCAATAGCAAAGTAAACCTTCAGTTGGCCTGTGGAATCATGCTTAGCGGTCTAAGCCAGCGATCCGCGCAAGCCTTTCTAAGCTGCCTTGATCTTCCTTCACCAAATTTGAAGCGGCTGTCACGGTACTGCAAGAAAACTTCAGACTTGGTCTCGAAGTGCAACGAAGACGACATGAGAGACAGGCGTATTAGTCTGAAGGAGCGGAACTTGCGCGTTGGACTTCCTTCAAAGGCAAAAGTGTCGGTGGAAGCTGATTCACGGTAAGAAAAACAAACTGTTATGACACTAAAATCTATCAAACATTTTATTAGCATCCTGTGAGCTGGTGCTTTTCTTCCTATTGAAATTGAACTAACCATCACACCTTACCGTTTTAGTAAGTAAAACCTACTTTGTATATGGTACATCAGTTTTACGTCATCTTAATATAGATTTAACGTGGGTCTTGCGGCAGCTCCTAAGCAACCAACCCAACCCGCAACACAGGTTGTAAGTGTTATGGCGGAAAATGTAACACAAAAAAAGAGCATTATTGCAATTGGCATGAAAACAAAGGAGAGAGCAGGACCAAAATCGACTGATGTGAGGTCAAATGACCAATTCCCTATAGGGGTTCCGCCAGGTTAGCAATTTAATTTAAGTTTAATGTGAGTTACTTACTTCTCAATCGCAAATAACTGCAACACTTTCCGGTCTGCAAGCTTTCATCAACAACTAATGTACCTTTACTTATACGAATGTCGTATACGTGTTACAGGAAACATGGAACGTACCTTGGGTGAACAACTGGCAAAGGACCTTCAGCGGGACGCGATCGATGTCGACGTTTTAACGACCGACAACGATTCCAAGTTCTTCGAAGGTTTTTCAAAGCAAATGGAAAATAGCCAAAAAGAGCAGGTCACCCGGCAGATGTGCTGTGTGCACACATTTCGTTCACTTGGTCGGCGCATGAAACAACTAAAACTGAGCACGCTTTTTCCAGCAAGAGACACGAACAGAACCGTAGCTTGTGGCTCTCTGGAGTTGAGGAATTTTCTGTCTTGTCATCATGTGGGGCAAAATGAGGCAGTTAGCAAGATCTGTTATGAAACCTCGTCGCTTTGAACCTTGTCCACTCTGATAATCAGGATATACTTGTCTGAATATGGTAGATGCATTTAGAGCTGCTATATCGAGCAGATTGTAAAAGAGAACTAGAGGCCATCGGCGGGTTTGTCGTTTGCAAGTATATGTTTGAACCATTTGGTCAACCAAGTCAAAACCAATTTTGTCTTGTTATAAAACCTGATGATCTCAGGCCTCTTTTTTGGGTCTTCTTCGTCAATGCTTATATCGTGATGCATGTTGCGGCTCTTCATAGTAGTGACACTTATACGACATATACAACTTATACGAGTGAAAACTTGCACGAAGTAACTATTACCAAATGTATCTCGCAACGTCGCAGGTATCAAATTGCACGAAATAAAAATTACCAAATGTAATTCGCAATGTATACGGCTATCAAATTGCCAAAAAGTGTGGTATCTGGAAAATGGTTATGCATTTTGTAGACATTTTCAGATTAACTTACAAATCACTACTCCAAGTTAGAAATTTAACTGGGCAACTCGCAAAAGGCTATTGTATCGCACAGCTTTTAACTTTTGCAATTTATTAATTTTGTGTATAGTAAAGAAACGTATTGCAATAATTTTTGTATAATAATAATTTTTGAATTTCGACTCATCTGCGTCAAGTTTTGTAATGGTTGAGCGAAGCATGACAGACAAGACACACAGGTTTACCTCCACTATCAGTGAATACAAACTCTTCCTCCCATTTCGTTTTAAAAGTTCTATTCTCCTCTTCATACTTTCTCTTTTGGCAATAATTCCTCAACAACATTTCTTGGATAAACTCCTTTTGCAATTATTGATATAACCGTAACCCAAACTGGAAACTAGGTCAGCCCTGACGTCCTGCTTAAATCTGACGGTTTACTTAACTACAGTGTACAGTTTAGCACACTTCTTCACAATATTTTAATCTTCGGAGTGTAGTTTGATTATTACTAACAATCAGTCGACTGTTACTGCTTGTGATAGAACGCATTGTTTCGTAATCTGATCAATTAACTCGTCTAGACCGGAAAAATGGATGTCTAATTCAACAATGCAAATTCATTAAAGAGCCGCAGTTTGGCCACCCCTGCACTAGGCATTGATAACGTTTCTCTTCAGTGTGAGTTATCATATGAATTTTATCATACAAATTTTAGAGCAGCTTGCGTTGATAAACGTCCTGAAAAAACAAGCTGTTTGCCCAACACAACCATATGGTGCAATTTTATATTTCATAAATACAACAAAGTCATTGATATAACATGTAAAAGTGAACAAATAAAACACAAACAAATGGATGCAACATCTGGATGAATGGTTTGTAAATGTCTTTTGATGCTAATTTTTGTCCAAAGACCCCTTCAAAATATTTAGATTTCCTCAATAGGAGGTTTAAAATTTGTTTAATGCATCAGTCATTAAACATTGTCAATGCCGTTTTACAGTGTCAATAGTTTCATGACTCCGCAAATTGTTATTTTGGGAAAAGGAATGTTGACACACTTGGCAATAATAAGATCAATCTCCATTGTGGATTTTGATATGAGCTTTGAAATGGTGGCTTCGGGTAAATGACTTGAGGCAAACTTGACAATGATAAGGTCGCTCACCAGTGTGGATTCTCATATGAGCTTTGAAATGGTGGCTTCGGGTAAATGACTTGAGGCAAACTTGACAATGATAAGGTTGCTCACCAGTGTGGATTCTCATATGAGTTTTCAAATTTCCACTTCTGGTAAATGACTTGAAACAAAGTTGGCACTGATAAGGTTTCTCACCAGTGTGCATTCTCATATGAGCTTGCAAACTTCCACCTGCGGTAAATGATTTGAGGCACACCTGGCATTGATATGGTCGTTCACCTGTGTGCATTCGCATATGAGTTTTCAAATTTCCACTTCTGGTATATGACTTGAAACAAACTTGGCACTGATAAGGTTTATCACCAGTGTGCATTCTCATATGACCTTGCAAACTTCCACTTGCGGTAAATGTCTTGAGGCACACCTGGCATTGATATGGTCGTTCACCAGTGTGCATTCTCATATGAGTTTTTAAATGTTGGCTTTGAGTAAATAACTTTTCACAAAACTTGCAGTGATAATTACGCTCTCCAGTATGAGTTATTACATGACCTTTCAAACTGCCGCTTTGGGTAAATGACTTGTCGCACACATCGCATTGATAAGGTCGCTCACCTGTGTGAGTTCTTAAATGTTGTTTCAAGTTGCTTTTGCATTTGAATGATTTATCACAAAATTTGCAGGAAAATTTCTTTTCTTGTCCTTCTTTGTTGAAAAAGTCTTGTGAAATCCCATCACTGATTGATTTTAACAAAACGTCAACTTGCATTCCAACCACTTGACGATCCATTGCGTTATTACTTATTATTATACAAACTTATAACCTATTTTCTGAAAAGAACTTAAAATATTTGAAGGTTTTATTGATAGGAGTAAACTCATATAATGGGTAACTGTTTTAATAAAAATAATCAATATCAATAATTGTTTGCAAAATTAATTACAGAGTAAAAAAAGCAGTGACTGTCACATATAAAAACGAAAATCAAAAAGGTTTCCTGTAGTTTGCAAACTGCCAATTTGGATAAATTTCGATAAGTTCACTCACCAGTGTGAGTTCTCATATGAGTGTTCAATATTGCTTCTAACGCAAAATGCCTTGTGGCACACCTAGCCTACCATTCGTGTTACTTAGGGCTACCATATATCCTATTTTCTAAAGAAAAATGAATTGTGCTCAAAGTAGGCCTATAGGCTACTGAAAATGTTAAAATGTCCTCTTTTTTACATTTTTTGCTTTCCTGCTTATATTTACAACACAATTATATTTTTATGTGACTTTTAGGGTTAAACGACAATTAACCGTGGGAAATTTACCGCGAATAGACTAAACAAACGCGAGGACAACTGTCCATCACAACTGACCGTGACGTAAATTTACCTAAAACCAACTGACCTTAATTCATATTATTATTTTAATCATATAATATGAATAAACAACAATGTTAATATGCGTAAAAAATAAAATGCGTAGCGTTTGATAGCCAGTTGACCACGACCAATTGTCGCCAGTGATTTTGTTCACGGTCAATTTACGTGATCCCGACTTTTTGGCAGGATGCCTAAGTCAAGTGACATTTCGGCGACAGATTGAGGTCTAACCATTTTTGTTATCATTGTTTTGATTTAGACAACCATAAAAGCAAAATAAAGCTAAGCAATAACGCCAAAGAAATATATTGTGTTTTCTGATGAACTGTGGCAAAAGTATCCTTGTTTCAGAAAAGAATGTAATGATTTTTAAACTGAATGCATTACTTGTGCATATGCGTATAGTTATCCAAAAACATGTGATAAATTCTTTAAACGTAAAACTCTATTTGCATTGTACTAGCTGGCGAAATTGGCCTTTTTTTAGGCGATGAAAATATGGTAGGCCAATATAACATAAGAGGTAGTATCACCAAACATCTAAAATCATACGTAATAATCTTAATCAGTGATATTAAAAAAAATCCTAATCTCAAACAACTTCTGTAATGAAAAAAGTTACTTTCCAGAAGTCAAACTCTTCTAAATAATCGAGAAAATAATTTAATTATATTGTATAATAATATATATTATAATATATTGCTTAACCTTAGTCTATTCTAGACACTGTATATTAAGATGGAAAATGAATTGCGGTATCTACAGTATTATGTAGTAAAGAAGTGACAACATTTAGCCAACATTTTACGGCTTAAAATCGGTTTTCTGAAAAATGACATGCTAATTTTTTACATTCGAAGAATGGATTATTTCACGTTAACTGCTTCAATTTCATTAATTCATGTGAAAAACATTATGCAACAAACATATTATACAAAAGTTTAACAAAACTACCATTAACCTACATGCAGATAAGTTAGCTATAAAAGTAAGGCTGCAAAACCTGAAGGTGCACCTAGTCGCTTGCCTTCAATTCCTTCATTGTCCATCCATTCTTCCATTCTATCAGAAAAATACGTACACTTCATTATTGCACGAAAACATTCACTGTCCTACCAGTTTTGCAAATAAAATAAATAAGCAAATATTTGAACATCGTTAAATACAGGAAAGCCAGCAAAACTATTTCTGGAAAATGTGCCATCAAATTGTAGTTAGTAGCCTAGCTTAGCCTTTTAACAAAGCGGGATCTCATCGCTTATCTAATCTGACTTCGCACGCCTTGCATTTCCATCTGGTTTATGAAATAACGCCAACCTAGCTCCGACGAAACATTTCCGCTATTTATATTTATTTCTATTTTATTCTATTATATGTCTATTTTATTTTATTTCTATTGAATTGAATTCTTTTACCCTGTAAAAATTATATGTGTAAGATATCAGATACCGGATGTTATTTTGTTTGATGACGATAACAAACAACTGGTACCATACAGTACATTAATGCATTTAATGTGGTTAGTGTAATAAATTCAAACAAATATGAATGTTGACGGACTCTTATTTTCATTTTGTAATTTCTAAAATACAGCTAGATGGTCTCTTTTTTATTTTTAAATACAACTAAATTTGCTAAGACTTTGTACATATACATTCTATGAGTATATTATATAGTAGATTGTATCTGTAGTATGTACAAAGAAAGTTTTATGTCAAAATTAATCAAAATTACCAGAACGTCCTAACCTGCAAATGTTTCTCTTTATATGTCTCCAGGTTAATGGACTCCAACGTTTTGAAATCACAACCTTGTGGTAGACCGAGGCAAATCCTGCGTTTCCTCTCATTCTGCAATTCGTGAATACGTGCTTCCATTGATGAGGTGACGTCTTCGAAGAAGAATTCAAAAGCTCCCTGAAAGATTTATTTAATCTACGAACTATATGACTATAGGCCTACTACCTAAATTCTAAAGCCTTATCATGTCAACTTTAACTTAACACACATCTATAACCTTCTGGCAGTATCTTGCTGACCCTCGTTACCTAAAATTGTGTTAAGTCATGAGATAGATGTGGACGAAGATAAAAAAGGAATTACTTGTTTCTAATCAGATGATCTAGGTTATGCCAAAAAGTTTCTTACTCGGTGACCAGGTACAACAAAGGCCAATTGAAAGACTTGCGCCAGTAACTGAAAGGTCGTTACGTTCGAGTCGGACTTCCTGAAAATGCGAAACAGCGTGATCGAATTAAATCCACGCTGTTATGATTACATCCTATTTACACATACTGCCTCGATAAACAATGTCATGTAATCGCTATAAAATACATATAGTTCGTTGCCATATCTCAAACAATACTGCACCACAAAGCCTATGCATATAAAGGAATACACTTCATTGCTTTTTTTACACTAATACATAAACATTTTAACGCATCTAAAGAATATAGATTCTTTTAGATTTTAGAATATTAAACAGCAGTTAATATAATTATTCATCCAATATGTTTCTAAACCGTTTTTTTTAATTTCTAACGCTGCGATCTCTAATAATGCATGAGTTTTTTCTACTGCACAGTCAGTTTATACTGTGTGTATTTACCAAAACTTACGATTGGGAAGTTTTTTCGGTGGCGGTCCATAGAATCAGCCATCTCCATTGCCTTGGGTTGATCAGCGTGAAGCTTGCCGCGTAGGTGTCTCACGAGGCCATTCCAAGAAGTCAGGAACTTTTTGCAAAGTTCGCACTTGAAATCACATTTCCCATTAATTTTTTTATCGTTCACGACTTTGCAGTGGCGCGATATGTTCGCATTCATGACACCACAGTATCTAGAACAATTACTAACACCATTATGTCATTATTCTCGGACATGTTTGGCTTTTGTTTTCTTTTACACATAGAAATCAAAAACAGCATTGAAAAGCTGAAGGTATTTTAAATTATCTTCAATTCATACTTGAAAGCTGTTCGAAATTATAGTAGAACTTACGGACACTTTTTCTTCTTATTTAATCCAGTATTAGAAGATCCCGATTTTGTTATTTCCGACTGCGCTTGTCCATAATCCTTATTCATGAACCGGTCATTTTGTTCTGTTGCTGGGTCAGTTTTATCATCTCCCTGCTGTTATAAAAAGAAAATTTGCTGTTGTTCAAATTCATTTAAATTTAGATGGTTTAAGTGTCTATATACCTGTGGCATCGTAATGATGACAAAAAGTGCACAAACAAAGGTGCTGTAATAGGCAAAATATCGGAGACCCACGTTTAAGGGCTTTAAGGGTCTGTAGGTCCATCTGAAGCCCTATCTAAAACAATGCAAAGTACAATTTTTCAATTTGAATTTGCTTCTAAACAAGCCCGGTCACCTTGCTGAGTTTTTGTATCCGCCGAGATGTAGGTCAAAAGGACTTAATGCGGTATTTTGAGAAAATTCTCGTATCTGGAATTCTCGCACCAAATGTTTCAACTTTTTAACAACTTTTTTCCTTACATTTCTCCAAAAAATCAGCCAAAAAGCCTTAACTTTGAACCAACACAAAACGTTAACCTTAGCCTGAACCTACACTCCGCACACGCCATAACAACAGCAAACCTCCACAGATTAAGGTCAAATGCGCACCGGACCGGAACCATTGATACTTTTTCTATAGTGACGTCTTGGATGTGACCTTCGTAACAATCGCCGAGTTGCCGTTTTAAAACTACTGAAAATCGTACTACACCCCCTTCATACACTAAAAAAAGTATAACAATCTAAAAAGAATCAAACATTTTAACAGCTACGTTACACAACACGCCTTAATGTGATGTATAATTTAGGTCACCCTTAACTCATTCCTTCGTTATTCACCATGGAAATGTTTTATTTTTCCCCGGGCCCGCCAGCATTGGCTCTTATGTGACAACCCTCAGGTACAGCAACTGTTTGTTGTTGCCGTCACTGCGCGCGCCATACGTTTTATGAGTCGAACTGAACCCGACGTTATCGGCCAGTTAATTGCGCGAATTAGGTTGGTGAAATTACTCCATAAGTTTCAAGTTGCCAGATTAATACCTTCCATAACGCAAAACGCCTTCCAAAACCATAAAGCAGTTACAAGACAAACTCTGTCAACGTATTTCGTTTTTACGGATTTCGATAAATTAATTATCGGTCTTTTCGAACTCGGCATTATTACGTAATTAGTGAACCTGGGTCTCCGTTATATTCAGCAATACATTTGATCAATGATGAACATCACAACATCATATCATGACTTGAAAGACTAAATCACTCCGGACATACATTACCATTGGCAATTAACCCGGAGAGTTAAACTTTTCACGAAATCATAATTATTTTTAAAGGTAAAGATGTGAAAACCAGTACAAAGTGTAGTTGTTGCGGCTGCAATGAAAGGATTGCCATTTGGCTACCATATGTAATATCTTGCTATTTAGGGTTTATATTTGCCATAATTTCAGTTACCATTTGCTACATAGAGTTAACAGATGGCTACTGAGTGTAGCACTTTGCTAAATAGGATTAGTATTTGGCTACCCGTGGTAACCTTTGCTATTTCCAATTACCAATTATCCACACAGAGTTAACAGAATTACAGAATAACATTTGACTACCGTACTTCCAGATACCATTTGCTAGTCTTTTTGAATTGAGCGAGAATTCGCGCAAATTTAACGGCAAAGTTTCGAACAAACTAGACGGGGTTGTAGAATGGGATTTGTAGCCAACATTTATTTTCTTATTAAGCAATACTTTGATCAATGATGAACATCACATATCATCATTTCATCTATCAAGTCATTAGCTGTGAACGGAAAAGATAGAGCTATTCAAAACTTATGCAGCAAAAAAGCTTTGTTCTCACCCAAACGTTCCCAAAATTGTTGGAAAATAGAAAGAATTGGCCTTATTTCAAATATTTTCCCACAGCGAGGTTGTAGAAAATATTAATATATGACTAAGAGAGTTTTAAGAAAAGTCACAAACACTGGATTTTTGGGTGTAATTTAGTTGCAGTTACGTTCGCACAATTACGTTAATCACAATCACGTGTTCGTATCCAGCAGAAACATTTGCTGCCGTTTTGTTTGATTGAAATTGATAGATAGAACTCAAAGACATGTAGAGTATAATGTTTTTCCCTAATACGATAACACTTTTCATTCCGACGAAGTGACTGGGCGTGACAAGTTTCGGACATATTCATTGGTTTCTTACATGATAATAGGTTCTATTAAATGTCATTACCTGACATAGAGGTCGGGTTTACTTTTGAAAAATGCTTAGTGTTGCGTAAAAGCTAAAACAACGACAAGTACCAAGTAAGAAATGCAAGTCTTGCGCAAACGCAGGTTGACCATCCAGGGCATCGGGCAATGGGCCCCATTGCCTAACTCGGTGCAGTTGAGACGAAAGTTTATTTGCAAATTTTATCTCGAATGTAAACAGGGGTTGGTGAAGCCGAAGCCGCAACGCGTCGCTTTGGACTGCAGACCAGACTGCAGACCTCGTCATAACATCTTGTCCGACATACCGCTATCATTGTGGGAACCGTAGTCTGACAACAATGGATGAAAACCTGTTCAGCTGGCTATCCAACACCTGCCCTACAATATGATGTATTTTGCTCACTCTCTCAAGAAACCATCGACTCCACACGAAGAAGAAGAAGAAAGAAAGAAGCAAACTTGAACGAAAAGTTGATTCATAATTGGGTACAGGAAAACGTACTGATCTAAAACGTTATCAACTTTAAGGTGGTGAGTTTAGAACTGAAGGAATTCGATAAATACCCTTGCTAAATTTGCCACTTGCTAAATAGGGTTAACAAATTGCTACTGATTGTAAACATTTGCTAAATAGGGTGAACATGTTACTACTCATGGTAACCTTTAGCTATTTTACAAATGGTTACAGACTTTAAACGCTTGCTAAATAGGGTTAACAAATGGCTACTGACTTTAACCATTTGCTATATTGAGTTAACAAATTGCTACTGAGTGACTGAACCGCAAGATGAAGCCAGACTAGTCTATTTTTTGAATTTCGACTCATCTGCGTCAAGTGGTGAAAGCGTTTTATTGCAGTAAAATATTGTGTTTGCTTTTTCAAATTTGAGAAAATTAAGCCTTTTCTCAAACGCGTAAAAACGCTGTGTGTTAGTGATTTTTGGCAGGCCCAACGTCGAATCGTGTAAGATTATAGTTAGCGCGCCAACCTATGTCCGACGAAGATTTTTTGTTGCAATTTGATACCCGTGTACATTGCGAGATACATTTGGTAACATTTATTTCTTGCAAATTGATACCCGTGCAAGTTGCAAGATACATTTGGTAATATTTACTTTGTACAATTTGATAGCCGTATACGCTGCGCGATACATTTGGTAATTGTTACTTCGTGCAATTTGTTACCCGTATAAGTTGCGAGATACATTTGGTAATACTTACTTCGTGCAATTTGATACCCGTATACGCTGTGAGATACATTTGGTAATAGTTACTTCGTGCAATTTGATACCCGTGTACATTGCGAGATACATTTGGTAATTTTTACTTCGTGCAATTGGTCACCCGTATAACTTGCGAGATACATTTGGTTACGTTAATCACAATTACGTGTTCGTATCCAGCAGAAAATTTTCTGCCGTTTTGTTTGATTGAAATTGAGGTATTTTATTTTACCCGCTGAGATCTATATAACAAATTACTTCAGGTCAAGTTACCAAGTCTAAACCTATGGAATCAATTTTCGCGGAGATACTCGTAAGAATTAGTGGTAACAACTTGAAGACTATCAAAATAAAAACGTGTGTCGGAAGCCGTCTTACTTAAGAAGATTCCAATGTGGTTTGTTTTGATCCGGCTGGTCCATTCCCCGTACCCACGACGCTATCATCGTCGTAATTTTGTTCCTTTTTATTTTCATCACCTTCTTGTTCCTCCTGCAGAAAAAGAATTAAACCGGTAAGTTTTATTTTTGCCAGTAAAATTGACATTGTCTTTATTATTTTATCGATAAATGCAACCAACACGATGTTTCCTCAAACGGAGGTCAGACTTCTTTTGGTCCTCTATTTTGCGGTTCTTTCCCGCACAATTCTCTTCCCCTAGAAAAGAATAGCAAATTATTTCATTCACGTAACTGGTTACATAAGTGCGCACTCATTTGCACAAGCTAGTGTACAATACCTGATGACACAAAGTCAACCATCTCGATGTCGGTCATTTGGTTCATATTCAATGTCGTTAATTTGTTTACTGATATCACCTGTACAAATTAATTTATACATTTTCTTTGGCCACTTTTAAGCGATTTGGGAAACATTATACTGTACTCAAACTGTTTTTGAGCTCTATGTGATCAACGACTATGGCTAACCTGAAAATAGTTAAAAAACTGTAAAACCTTTGGTCCAAGCCAAGTGTGTCCCTTAAGCTGTCTGGCAAACTGAACAGCAGTACATGTAAATGTTCTTTCAGTCTTCCAGCAAAAAGGGATGCTTTATATAGTCAGTTCCCATTTGACAATACCCTACACGAAATTAGAAAAAAATGACCTAATATTGGCAAATACAAAAGAAATGAGCGAAATGGAGCGTGATGTTAATTGTCTGTGGGATACTAGAAGACGCTTTGATGGAAAACGTTATAAATTATACCATGGGGAGTTTAGAACTGAAAAAACAAAGATATGCGCCCTAGAAAGTTAATGATGCAAAGCCTTATACAACTGATACAACTCGACTTGCTGTATTGTGAAGAAAACGTTCCTCAATGAGCTTGATTGAGGCGCGAGAACCAGGATGCGCGATATTACGTAAGAGTTCAAATACAGTGCGATGCGCCGCGATTCCCCGGTCAATATAACTGCATAATTCACGTCTTCTTTGTGACTTCTTTGTGGTCTGTCATGCGTGATGCCGCACAATGGAGTTGGCGACGTGTGACGACCTCACGACCTCAGTGCAGTTGGAAAGTAACAAGTCAATAGTTACCTTTATACTGTTTCCGGAATGGAAGCGAAGATACAGAATCAATGGAGACATCCGAATCGGCAACGGCTGCATTATGGGTCCGCAAAGGTTTCCCCTTCGCGCGTTTCCAGATTTCTGTCGAATTTTCCCACCAAACACGCGACCGATCGTTTTCGCGCGTCTTGTGGTAAAAATAGATGCCAGGTCCTATTTGACAATAAACTGCGGGGAAAAAATGACGACCAATAAACCAATGTCTAGAAATAGGTTACTAGGTTTGATAAAACCATAAATTTTAGAAAATAAATTTGAAAAATAGGGCGTAAAGTTAATTCACCGTGGGTTATAGATCTAACGATCAAAAACGTTATCAATCATACCATGGTGAGTTTAGAACTAAAGAAACTAAGAAAGGTGCCCTAGAAATGGAATGATGCAAAGCCTAATACAACTGACACAACTCGAAAGCTTTGTTTAACTTTTCACCCAATTTTACAAAAGGCATTTGGTAAAACGTCAGTCAACACAGTCACAGGCTAATATGCCACAAACGCATGTTATGCATGAGACAAACTTGGCATTGATAAGGTCGGGATAGGTAGGTAGGTTATGGATAACATTTTAAATGCCGTTTGATATTTGAAAAGTTAAAGGCAGTAGCTATTTGTTAACCCTATTTAGCAAACATTTAAAGTCAGTAGCCATTTGTAAAATAGCTAAAGGTTATCATGAGTAGTAACATGTTAACCCTATTTAGCAAATGGTTACAATGAGTAGCCACATGCGCATGATGTTAACCCTATTTAGCAAATGTTTACAATCAGTAGCAATTTGTTAACCCTATTTCGCAAACGGCAAATTTAGCAAGGGTATTTATCGAATTTCTTCAGTTCTAAACTCACCACCTTAAAGTTGATAACGTTTTAGATCAGTACGTTTTCCTGTACCCCATTATGAATCAACTTTTCGCTCAACTTTGCTCCTTTCTTTCGTCTTCTTCTTCGTGTCGAGTAGATGGTTTCTTGCTAAAGAACGCAACAGAAGAAAACTGCTAAAGAACGCAACAGAAGCTGTTTTAGCCTGCCTGCAAAATAATAACAGCCAATGTCGGCGGTTTTCATTCGTTTGCCGTGGTAAATCGCAACCACTGTTATGGAACAACAACAAAGTACGTCTTGTACAAAATGACGAATAAAAAACGCTTTTCAAACAGACCGTTAAGAAACATATTGGATGAATAATTATGTTAATTGCTGTTTAATATTCTAAAATCTAAAAGAACCTATATCCTTTAGTTGCGTTAAAATGTTTATGTATTAGTGAAAAAAAAGCATTGAAGTGTATTCCTTTATATGCATAGGCTTTGTGGTGCAGTATTGTGTGAGATATGGCAACGAACTATGTGTATTTTATAGCGATTAAATGTCAATGTTTATCGAGATAGTATGTGTAAATAGGATTAATTCTTGTAAATATTTTGTATTTCATGTAAATCATGTAAATTCAATCCCGAAGCGTGGATTTCCCACCTTGAACATAAACTTTCCCTCTATCAAATCATTTCAAAAACTAATCGTCACTTGTTAGCGGTAGAGGCAATTCCGGCGACAGATCTCGGGCTACTTTGTTTACCTACTGCGTAGGCTCATACCTGTTACGACATAATAATCGATGAAATCTTGAAAAACTTTGATAAACGTGAGGACTGTGGATCATTTAGAGTTTTTGTTGGCTGATCTGACACTTCATGTTCTATCTTCCAAAGATTTAATGCGCGAATTAATGAGTGCAGTAGGTCAAGAGAATCTTACTCCACCAGTTAATAAACGAATTCGTGCTAAATTTCTTAAGTGGTCATCACCAGACGTCGCAATTGAGAACACTGTTTCCACTTCTGCAACGTGTTTCCTGTTTGCAGGGATGTACTTGGAAAAGCTAAGCCGCATCTCACCATAGCCTCTCTTGCGGCTCTGTGGAGTTGAGGAATTTTCTGTCTTGTCATCATGTGGGGCAAAATGAGGCAGTTAGCAAGATCTGTTATGAAACCTCGTCGCTTTGAACCTTGTCCACTCTGATAATCAGGATATACTTGTCTGAATATGGTATATGCATTTAGAGCTGCGATGTCGAGCAGATTGTAAAAGAGGACTAGAGGCCATCGGCGGGTTTGTCGTTTGCAAGTATATGTTTGAACCATTTGGTCAACCAAGTCAAAACCAATCTTTGTCTTGTTATAAAACCTGATGATCTCAGGCCTCTTTTTGGGGTCTTCTTCGTCAATGCTTATATCGTGATGCATGCTGCGGGTCAAAATGACCCCTGTTATGCATTCTAGGGGTATTTAATGAAACATGCATTTTTCTTGTCAAAGGTAAAATTTTACAGAACAACCGTTTTCTCATCATGTATAAGTATAAAAGGCTAACAAATTCAAGAAAATCCAGAAGGTATTTCGCAATATGTGTTAAGCAGTTATGATGAATAGCACCGTTTGGGTCATTTTGACCCCTGTTATACATTCTAGGGTTAAACAACTTCATCCGGCTGACAACATTTCATTTAACCGCCCAAATCATCACTTTGGCATCATTAAAAGGTTCATATTTAATATTTAAGCTTAATTTTTACCGTTTTTTTATCAAATGGGAACTTTCCATATGTATGAATCCATTTAAAAGTTAAACTTGCTAATATTTCTGTTATTTTCGAAAATTTTTGAAATGCAATTCATATTTAATGTTTTAGCTAGATTTTTAACCTTAGTTAGCAAATGGGCACACTCAGTCGCCATTTTAGCAAATGGCTACAATCAGTCAATATTCAGTTAGAATTTTAGCTTATTTTTTAAAATATATTACAATCAGTCAATATTCAGTTAATATTTTAGCTTATATTTTAACTTTATTTAGCAAATGGGTATTGGTATTGGTATTGGTATCGCCCAGGTATTCGGTCAGTCGCCATTTGTAAACCTGTTTAGCAAATGTTTAGCAAATGCCTTTCTCTAAAATAATATCGTGCTAAAGCTATGAATTTTCAAAGTATACGGTAGTCCAGGCTACATACGGCATCGGCGTATCCTACGATGTATAAAGAGTCCTAGCCCGTATAAGTTCTGTATAACGTTAGAACTAGGCTATTTTTACAAATATACCGTACTGGAAATAAGACAATTGTCGATACAACTCCACCACAATTCAGCACCTCTGTTGCGACTGACTGACTGGGTCCCTTAATGGCGGATTCGCAAAGTTTCACTTTGGCTTCAATTCCAAAGGCGAGTTGAGCGATCTAGGGTGGGATGCACCACAACAGATCAACTTGATCAAGGATTAAGGATTAAACCAAGATCATATGATCCAGGTTTTAAGTGGATCCTTAATTGTCATGCACCAAGTCCGATCTGTTCAAGATCATGTGATCGACGCATGATCTTGATCAACGTTAAAAGCCTAATGATTTGGAACCGAGATTATATGCAGACTGCATGACATCCCATTAATGAAGACAGCAATCAAAGCATAAGTTAATACAGAGACAGATAGGCCAAGAACTTACTGACAGATTTATAAGCAATGAACATCATTAGTTTGTTGATTGGCATTAGGCATCATTAGCCTGGGTGTCTATTTATTTATGAGATCCTAACCCAGATGTTGCCCTAGGGCCTAGGCTATCAGGGATATATCAGGCAAGCTCAGGCTTTGGTATTATAGATAGGCTACCATAAAGTTCGTAATATTTTAAAATTGTAACTAGGCTAGGCTGCCGATAGACTGTTTAAATTGTACACGTACAGGTAAATTTGAACGGAAGAAAGTTCTGAATGGTTCTACAATTCTATACATTGTGTTGCTGAATTTATAATATGTTTGTGTATAAACCTAGACTTAATTTTGAAAAGTTTTGTGCGGTTCAGGTGGTGTAATTTTCATCATGGGAAGGAGAGTAAAATTTACAGTTACGGAAAAAAACATTTTTATTGACTTAATGAATAAGCCTAATTACATTAGTGTAATTGAACGCAAAAAAAAACTGATAGTAAATCTTAGGAATCCAAGTCCACTGCTTGGAAGGAACTCTGTGCAGAATTCAATTCAGCATCAAGTTATTGTTTCCGATCAGTTGAACAACTGCAATTGCTCTGGAAAAATGATAAAGCTCGCACTAAGAAAAGAGCTGCGGTTATACGCGGTGCGGTGACTGCTTGAACATTGATCGAGAAATAACCTTTGCGGTTGCGATAAAGATCTCCATTGTATCCACTTGGCCTTTTAATGGGAATATGACTGCAGTCAATTGCTCCTAGCACACCTGGAAACTGAGCAATATTTTTAAAATGAAACTTCACGTTGTTCAAATCCTGATTGCTTGGAAATCTTATGAACTGCTCGTGTCTGGTGGCAATTGCCCGTGTTACTCTATGAATAACCCGGCAAGCACTGGATTGGTCAATGCCGATTAAGTCACCATCTGTCCGCTGAAAATGTCCAGCGGCATAAAACCGTAAAGTAGTGACAAGTTGAAGAATTGGTGGTATGCAGTGATTACGATTTGTGCCATGCTCTAAATCAGAGGAAATCATCCCCAAAAGTTGAAGAACTGAATCCTTTCTAAAGCGAAAACGTTCGCGAAATTGCTCTTCTGTAAAATTTTCAAATCGGTTTAGTCTGTCTTTTATGTTTCTTCTCGGTGGTGTCTCAATAAAATGCTCAATAAATTCAATACAATCCGTTATAATATTTGCAACGTTTTATTGCTAAATCTGACAGAAAATGACACAATAAACAAGGTAACATAAGGTAAGGTAACTAATATATGTTAACAAAGGTTAACCGATGCTTGGTCTCATAGTTTTATTTGTATTCCATAAAAAATCTAGATAACGCTTAATCTCTCTGCTATGTAGGTTGCAATTAATAATATAATGAAATAAAGCAACGCAAGCCTCTGCTACCTGCCATATAAGTTCAACGGTTGATAGGCCTACCCTTCTGTAGTACTGTGTTACTGCCATTGCATATAATATTGGCTCAAAGGCTAGTAGCACTTCCAATACACAACCTATAGCACTCTCCAATACTTCCATAAACTTGCTTTTCATCAATTATTCACATTGATCTAGACTTAAACCTCCTCGTCAGTAGGATTAAATTCAAGGATTAAATGCCTTATTTTAATCCTGGATTATCTCTGATCGTCGCTGGTGCATACCGTTAGTAAAGATCAACAGTAGTTAATCGCGGATCAAAATTAATCTGTACTTGATCGGGTTTGGTGCATCCCACCCCTAGTGTTTTATAGGATATCTATGCACTTGACACAGTCGGAGTTACCGGCTTAATAGTTGCTGTTACCGCGATAAGCACCACATTAATATTTAGATGGTGACATTTCGTCACTGTTTAAAGCCTTTCTTATCCCTGCAATGCCATAATTTCATGAGTTTTTTACTAAATGCAAGGTTGTAAAAGGACGAAGGGACTTAAAAGTTTTCCCACGTAAGTGCAGCAGGCCAAGATTTTTTACAAACTTCATTACCCAAATTTCTTTCCTCAAATGGTAAAGGCGTTTTTTTAATAATCCGGAAATGTCAACGCACACAAGTGCTACGAATACTTTATTCACTTTTCACAAAGAAATACGACATCTATGCTAACAATCACAACAAATATGTTCAAGCCTTTAAGGTAGGTTTGCCTTGTTTGTGTTTTGGTGTTGAGGTAAAACAAGTTTGATGCCATTTTGAGTTTGGGGTAGGGTCAATTACATAAACATAATCTCTGGGTTGAGGTTGTTTGCACCCAGACTTACTTTCCTTGGAAAATTTTTATATTTTTATTTCTATTCCAAATTTGCCAATGTATGTAGCTTATTAACCATTGCAGTGTGATTGTGCGTTTAGCGAATTTCGGCTGCATTAAAATTTCATAGTTGGTTACCAGTAATATTTCAAAGACCGTATACAGTGGGACCTCGTTAATCCGTACCCCGGACAACCGGAATCCCCGCTATCCGACACAAAACTGCCATATCCATAGAATTAGTAGCAGCAGCAGATGGATGGATAGCAGCAACATTAATGCATTAAGATTTAGATTTTAGAAGGCTCAAAATGGTCATTTTATGGTCGGGCATGCCCACTAAAATGTATTTTATTATTAAACCAAAAGTATTACATCTCAGGATTTTTTATATGTTGTAGGTAACATCTTGGCTCTTGGGGTATAATTTGCACTTAATTTAATTTCAAGGTCACGTGATCCACAAGGTCAAATTCAAGGTCAAACAATAGGTCAAAAGGTCACACGCATTTAACTTGCTCTTATCAGGAAAAGAAAATGACAGATTTGGATTCCTTGTGAAGTTACCTTTCCAATGACACCAGTTTCATCAAAATTGGTCTACCGGTTACCAAAATATAAGGGCCGAAAATTTGGCGGCCGCGTCCGTTTTTGCAAAAATTCGAAAATTCGAAGGCCTATATCTCTAAAACCACTGGTCCGATTGAGCTAATATTTTAGATTTGTGCTAATTATGCTTCAGGACGTGTTGGAAAGGAATGCAGCCGGGATGGAGGAGTGCAAACTCCACGCCACAGACCTGGGAGGTTCGTTACGTCAATTATAATTTAATCAATCATCGCACGCAGAAATTGAAAAGTGAAAATTAACTTTTTTACGTGCAGCGCCCTTTAATGGTGCCACACTCCCTTCCTTTGAAAATGATGAAGTGGTACCCGCTGTAAATGACACGTCATACAATGTCACTATTGCTCCGGTTACGTTGCATGACGTGTCAGGCACGACTACGTGACAGCTCAGGACTGGGATCGTTTTTCTATTGGTCGCTTTTGTCGTTCTCTGTGTGTGCTTGTGCGTCGTCCGGCCGCCACAAGAGATATTGCGGCGCGAAGTTGTCCAAGAAGGATTACGTCATCCTGGTGAACATCTGCGTCATTAATTTAGTGTAGTGTTGGGTCTCATCGTTATAAGCTCATGTGATCATGTCGACCTACTCGTGATCTCTCATTTCATACATCTCGACGTGATCGGTATGTGATTGTTATCTCTTTATTCAGACGACCTTGCCCAACGGAAATGACGTCAGGAGTTCTTCGTACCAATCTAACGGGGGAAACGCATCAATATCGCGGCAACGAAGCAGCGATGCAAGGTAGCTTTATTACGTCATAATATTTGCTTTTCTAGATTGCGCATCTTTGTATTCCATGTGAGGTGACATTGTAATGATCTCTGGTGATAGGAATCGAACTTCAATCCACAAAGAATCGGGTAGAACGCGACGAGACATGGAAACGAGTGCGCTGAGTGGTGCACAAGTGGGAACATTCCTCCTAAATGATGTGATCCTCCCCCCAACGCTCCCTTAGATTATAAAATCCCACACCGAAGAAGTAAGAAAGTAGATGAAACAAGAGAAGTTTATCGATACATACCTGGAGATCAGAACATAACTGCAGATCTCTTGTCACGTTCGCCCACGAATAATCCAGCTCAAGATCCCTCCCCTGTTTCAGATGACAAACTTAACGAATAACCTGACATTCAATATTGTTGGTTGAAAATAAATTGTTGCTGGGATTGTCGAAGATTCTCCAACGCTTGGTTTTAAGCGAATGGCGACTGAACAATTTACAGACCCGACATTATCATTTCTGATGCAGATGTCTTTTTCGACAGATTTCAATTTACAGACCACACATTACAGAATTTATTTCAGGCGACACGTCACTACAGCTTCGCCAGATAAACATAACTAATCAAAACATTTCCATCTTGTGTGACGTCAGTAAAGGTCAACCAAGATCTCTTGTGCCACAGTGGTTTCGTCGACAAATTTTCGATAAAATACACGGACTTTCTCATGGTGGTATCAAAGCAACGCAAAAATTGATGTCAAAACGGTACGTATGGCCTAAACTTCTTTTGGATTGTAGAGATTGGGTTCGAAGATGCATAGCTTGTCAACAATCTAAAATACATAGACATGCCATACCCCCTTGCAGAAATTCAAGAAACTAGATGGTAGATTTCCCCATATTCATGTTGATATATTTGGCCCTTTACCGCCCAGTAACGGTTACTCTTAAAGTATATTTTTCTCGTACGCGCATTTCCTGATTTCAGACAACACAGACAACAATGATAGTAAAGCTAAAACAATACGTTTACTGATAAACCCAAACACAGGCGTCATATGAACTGAATTGGTACCAAGCGCACAAACATTTGTTATTGTTGCTAGCTGTAACAAATGACTTAACGCCATTTTGTAACTAATCGTAAACCATTAAGTAGGCCGTCTCGATGCAATAAGCAATAAATCAAACAATCGTTCTCATTATTCTTATTTCTCACAACTATTGATCATCAAATAAAAATCATGATGAATGTAATTTTATACAATGACATAACTGGAGCATAAAAAAACCATTATTTACATGTTTGCCCTTTTTGAAGATAAGTGGAGTTTGCGGTTTGATATGTCAGCTAAACTAGCCGACAAAAGAGAAGTTGTTGCAGCGCTATCTACATAAAAATGAATACAATTGGCGTAATCATAAACAGTTCACAAGGGGCAGTCTGTTTTGGAAGTAGGTGCGGTTGGCAGGGCTAATCGGGTTAATGTAGCGTGGATCTATGGAACGCCAAAGCCGCAAAAATAGCAAAGTGTTAAATTGAATGGGAACTTTGCAATTTATATATTGTTTTCATAATTTGATTGGAAGGTTTTCAAACGTAGCTTTATAGATTCAGATCACGAAACAACAAGCCAAACGCCACAACCGGCATTCAAATGGTCTTTTCTGTGATTACTGTTGCACGATTCAAATGGCAATTTTCAAAATAGTTTCGCAACATTTACAATTACACCACAGTTTTATAAACTTGATTTTTTAAATCTAACCACGACATTTTGAGTCAGATTAAACAACTGCAAAGCAAACTTGTTATTGGCAAGTTACAATGCCTAATGGCAAATATTTTTTTCTTTAATCGGATTGCAGTTTTGTTAATCACATGTCGGTTTTTTGAATCATGTAACTTATACCATGAATTATAAAATAGCCAAATTATTAGAAATTGGTCTTCGTGAATTGAAACTGGGCGAACTAATTTGCAAAATACATGCATTCCTAAAAGCACTAAATGATTCTATAAAAGTACGTATGAATCGCATAACGTCTTCATGAATTGCCAAGTAAAGATGGATCGGCAAATGTATAGAATTGTTTAGATGATTCGCCAAAAGTGCATGAATCGCCAAATGTCCATGATTCGGTAAATGCATGCATGTTAAGCAGGACACAACCTCTTCACTTAATGATATAGGGTTTTAATTATGCCTTGCCCGCCCCCATTAGGCCCACTATTTTCTGGATGGCAATGCTACATCAAATTTGCTGAAAAACAAACAACTTGCCGAAATTGCAACTTTTGAATTGTTTTCGGTAAACTGGGGTGATTTTATTCTATCTGATTGGTCTGGCTGTTTTCATCCACTTCACATGTGGTACAGTGCAGCTGTGTTGTAAAGCACAAACCACAAATGCATTGTTCCATATGTGAACTGGTACAAAATATGACCCTGTCTGAAACAAAACGGCTTCACTACTTTTCATCGATTAAAGTATTATCGCTATAACTAGCACAGTAGTATAGTGTTGCCACACCAGGAGTCCCCCCACCACGCCACCACCGCGCCACCGCAACCACCACCACCACCACCACCACCACCACGCCACCATGCGCCTCCAACTGTGAAGTAGGTCACTCCAAAATTAGTCCGTTCAAGTAATTAGGTCATATGTATAAAGAGATAAGAAAAGTGACGTCATAATTTTGGTTCCACACATAAAGAAAAAAGATGTTAGAAAAGTACAAGTGTAAAAGTGACGTCATAGTTTTCATTCCATAGCGCCAACGTGTGGTAAACATGTTCTAGGTTTCTAGATAAAAGGGTGTAACAAAAGAGAAAAAACATCTTGGGTTTGTGGATATTCGATATCAGTTACATCATAGTTTCAGCGTAAAGTATACAGAACGATGAACCGTATGCATTGCCACCTGGAATCATATGGAGAAAAGCCTAGAGTAAGAATGCGTTAATCGTATTTGTACTCGCTAACGTGACCTGGTTATGAATTCCAGCTTGGGTTGAAATAAGCCAGACTTTAGAAACAAAGCATTGGAATGTATTACAACCAATCCATTCGATTCCAGATGTAAGAGAAGAATAAATAATAGCTGGCACGGAGATGTGATTTGTTTTGACCCGATTATGAAGGCAAGTCCAAACCTGTCTGGGGAATCAGTTACATCATAGTTTCAGCGTAAAGTATACAGAACTATGAACCGTATGCATTGCCAGCTGGAATCATATGGAGAAAAGCCTAGAGTAAGAACGCGTTAATCGTATTTGCACACGCTAACGTGACCTGGTTATGAATTCCAGCTTGGGTTGAAATAAGCCAGACTTTAGAAACAAAGCATAAATTACCTATGTTATTTGAATCCAGATGTAATAGAAGAATATATAAAAACTAGCACCCAGCTGTGCGTTTGTGTGACCAGATTACGGATTTCCTATGTTTACGAACATATCAATACCAAATACAATCACAGCTGTGTTTTTCATAGGTCAAAAGGGAACAGAGCGATTGTTTGTTTGTGAATAAGTAGTCTATATATACATTATGTCATATTTTCCAAAGCAGGTAGGTTATATGGAAAAGCAGCAAAACAGGCAAGCAAGTGTGACTCTTGTTGTTACATACAATGTGAACATTGACGTTTGTACATTATGATGTTATAATCTTATGGTGTAATCAGTTGACTCGTGAATGTTTATAGTAGGGGTAGGCAAACTTTTTTTTTTTTAACATCGATAATGAACATTATTGGATATTACTATTCAGCTAGAGCAGTCATCTTTGTTAAAAAACTATACTTGCTATGCATTAGATATAATCGTTTAGAGGAGGTAAACTTGTTTCGCATTGATAATTAATGAATAATATTGGATATTACTATTCAACAAATCTTACTGTTTTAGTAATAAATTAGTATTTTTACAGTACCAAGAAGATTAAACTTCAACAAAAAACACATCAGAAGGAATAGGAAACGCTGTAAATTTTGTGCGCGGACATTTACGAAGTGAGTACACAATAAACTTTATGGATGAAATATCATTTTCAATATATACTGTATATTAGTTTAAGAGATTTGAAAAAACATATGAGACGCTCACACCGACCGCGTGTAGTACCAAGACCCCAGATTCCACGCCCTAGAACGATTGTGGTGGATGGCGATACAATCCCAGAGGATATTCCTAAAGATTACAGGTAAAAATAAAACATGATTGATATCAAATAACAATTCATGAAAGGAGTTTATTTAATTTTTGAAGGGGTATCTATCAAAGCAATTGGCGAGCAATACGAACTCATTTTCATATCGGTAATACGGTTCAAGAGCGTTACACGTTTCGTATCCCTGACCAAAGCATGATCGATCAAGGTCTCGAATCATTATGGCCATACTTTTGTGAAAATATTTTCCAGAGACAACGACAACCGTTCAAAATCCGTGTCGCATTTGGATTTATTTTACGACATGAAGGAAATGAAGAAGACTTACCAGTAGTATATCGTTACTTTCATCCGGACAATCACTCCGATTATTTGTATTTAGGCCCTGAAACCATCTGCGATCGAACCGAATTCGATCAATTCCTTATCGATATTCAACGGAAGAATATCAGACAATGGTCGGATAGATTAAAATCCGAAAGTGCTTGGGTTGTGGAATCTATCTGTAATGTTGAATTTTACATCAATCCACTTCGGTATATACCGATTGGTATACCAGAAGCATTACCTGAATTTATTATTTCAAATAAAGATCGATTTGTATGAAGAAAATACGTGTGATTTCGTATCTCCCCATCCAGATACATATGATGAAATATAGCCTACAGTAACGCCTACACAAAACAATTTATAGTGATCAACCACTTCATACAGGAAAAAAATTTTAAAACAACTTTAAGTTGTCAACGTTTTATTCCATTATCCAACTTTTAACCTAAGAATAGAGTTTGAGATATAAATTTATACTGAACTATAGCTCGTGTAATTGGGTAATGTGAAGAAGTCTTAAGTACATAGCCCCGAAAAACATAGCTTTAGGCTATTCGCTTTTCAAAGGAATACGATCATCACTAAAAATACATCGATCGACGGGTGAAATAAAACTAAGACCGCGTTTCGTTAGGTATAGAAAAACTACAAAATTTTCTTGCTTTGGTTGAATTATTCAAGCCATTTAAACTTATTCCGCTGATCATATTCATACATACTCGACTTTCTTAAGGAAAGAACGCATGCAAACCGAAAGAAATGATTCCAACACCACAAAATTGGAAAATAAATATGCGGTTAAAAGCAATTATAAACTGTTTTTGATTGATTCTTCCTAAGCCAACTTAACTTATAAGTTATGATTTAACAAAATGCATTAAAATAAGCATATTTCTTCCTAAACACTGTTTGGTACGATGCATTTTATAATCTTTGTGTTATATATGTAACAATTTAAAAGTTAAAACCATAAGGAAAAATTGTAGAACCGACATAAATTAATATGAAATGTGTCACGGTTTATCGTGTTTACACCATAAAATGTTAAAATTTTGTCAAAATTAACAAATTCTATCACCAAAGTACAAAATTGAAACACTTCAATATGTTAAAACTCATTAAAAATAAACATATTTTTCCTAAACACTATTTGGTTATGATACATTTTATAATCGTTGTGTTCTATGTTTAATAATTTAAACGTTAAATCCAAGGAAAAAAGTGTAGAATAGACATAAATCAACATGAAGCGTATTACGGTTTATCGTGTTTACACCATAAAGTATTAAAATTTTGTCAAATCGATTCCAATTAAATTGATATAAATCTATTTGGATTTAATTTTTTTTTTGTACAATTTTCTTTCAAATTAAGGGTTTAAAGCAGGTAGAAAGTAATTATACGAGTAAGCCATGTGAATAAGTAACCTCAGAAGTAATCAGGGTACCGGTAACCAGCTTCACACCAGTCAAACAGATAACCTATAAAGAAAACTTTAACAAAAGTGATAGTTGTGAACTGTTTTATCACTTTCTTATCAAATTTTCTCTCGATATACACTGATCTTAATCTGTAAGCAATAAAACTCATTGATAAATTTCAACAAAGCAGAAACCGGTTTATCTATAGGCCGTTTTACAATGCAAATTGAACCATGAAATAATTATGTTAGCTTTTTGTTATTGTCCTTGATACCACTTCGAGGTAAACTTTTCACTATACGAAGACAACAAATCATTATAAAGTAAAGGTTTTTAATCAGTAACAAAAGAATAAGTGAGTTGACACCCGCAAAGTAAATAACGTGAGCAAAACGTTGTGTACAACCCACACATTTGAAAACACCTATATACGCAATCACTTGGTAAGGAAAACATTACAACTTCTGAAACATGTAAAACTTACTTTAAAAATATTCCATTTTCTTCCTAACTATATACAAAATATATTATAAAATTAATGTATATAAAATCAAGAACACAAAGCTCACTCAAAAAATGCAATACGAAAGGATTTTGATGTGTTTATAAAGGTCTATATCCTTTACACAAAATGGTTTGGTATGGGATCTGGTATGGACAGGATTATCCAGGGGAAACGTTTTCTTTTCCATGATCATATTATTGTAGTTTGTATACCTACCCAATTTCGTTTTTGTTACGTGACGTCAATAATAATAAATATTCTTATACATGTGAATCAAAATGCAAATGTAACATAGCAAAGTTTTCTAATTCAAATGTGTTATTATGTAAAAAAACGAACTATCCAGCATGGAACATGGCACAAATCACACGTTGAAATTCCTTGGATAACCCTGTGTATCAAAGTATTTACCTTTGGACTGATGCTTCTTCAGTCCTCAACGCTGAAGCTCGTTTCATCGAAAAATTTGTTGCAATGTTATTCCACTAATACCTCTGTATTGGATTTCTTGAACTATTATTATTATGGTATTGCACGACATGGAAACTGTCTATTCGAATCAATAAATAGGAAGAAACGTCGTTAATATCTTGCCCAAGAGCATTACATGGTTTCATGGCTGACGTTTTTAACCCTGACTACACTTCATTTCTTTTGACTGTTTGTTTTATAAAGTCATGTATAATCAAGTATACTGCATTTCACATAAGTAATATTTTTTTACAAAAATAGCTATAGATGATAAAACATCCACTTATGAACTGAAGAGTTACCTAATAAGTAATAACCTATATCAATATCAATCATAGTTTTCGAATTGATACATTTTTATGTCAACTATGATTATCACAAAATATGGAAGAGATAAAGGTACCATTTGACACTGTATCTTTTCCTATATCACATCCGTGATCATAAAACTATAGAAAATTTCTCGTATAGAAAAAAATCATTTGAAAACTTTAGTCATGTGCTTGAAAAAATTTTATTTTATCAGATACTTGTTACAAGAAAGGATGCACATGCATGACCCATGTATTATTATTGCTGTTATGGTATACTTACCTTGACTTTATAGTTTACAATTGCATCTATCAAGTTATACAGAAATAGCATTAGGGCATTTACCATCTCAAGATTTAGCGCGATAACATATTCCCAAATGTTATGGGACATATGATTCATGAGCTTCTGAACACGTAAATACATAATACACAATAAATGAATAACATGAAAAATTTTTTACAGCAAGTTATACTCTTCTAGTTTCTTGACAGTGATTCAGCGATATTTTGATGCTTCCAGTAGTTATGTTACTTAATTTCTGACTTAAGTTGCTTCATATTATTTTTTAGATTACGCACAACACAAAACTTGTTGTGTTTATTGCTTCGATTTCTAGTGATTCTCATCTTCAGATTCGTAAAGAACGTTTTCATTACACTGAAATAGGTATTTTTATTTGGTATCACTTTAATTGTATCGTATAGTTTTGTATTGTTTTACAAATTGTTTTATCGTAGTATTTATTTTTCGTTTGCAGTTTTTATTTGTACTGTGTTATTTTGCTTCCACTCTTTCCATTTGTTTGGGCCTAAGCCTTTTCCCCTTCATTCCACTTTATTCCATTCCCCCGCTGATCCATAATTGATTTTGTGTTTCACGGAGTGACGTATTAATTGCGGAGTATATGGCGAGTTTATTGTTTGAGGTACGGTTCATTCTATATACTTGGCCGGGTGAGGAACAATTTTTTTATCTTTTGACTGAAAAATAAGTACTTTTAGTGAACCCCTGGCTAGTTTTGATTTTGTTTATATTTTACTGCTTTTCAATATATAAAACATGCGGATAGTTTGTGCGAGTCACGGAATTGCAGTCATAATTTAGTCAACCATTGTCTCTAGAGCCAGGTAATAGCTGACAAACTTATTTGTATCACTTATAAAAAAAACTACATTTCAATGTGAATGATTTTAGAAGATATTCATTTTATTTTATTTGAATTAATGATTCTATAAAACTGGAGGATAAATTTATTCAGATACGTCAGAAAACTTGCCTTGTAGTATTTTCTGGAATTTTCCAAAGGTTCTTCTCATGTTTTAAGCATGTATTCACATTGCTATCAAATTATAATTCCTACCATAACCATTTATTTTATCACCATTGCGCAATATGCGTTTCGCGATCGTCATACCCTGAAATATTTTGCCTCTGGCTACTCTCCAAGCTTTCAAGGAAAAGTATGAAACGAAAACTTATATTCACAATCGATCAGCATGATGATAGTATAATAAATAGACATTCATTTCTATTGGAACTATTCTCACAAATATATCAAATTGAAACGTTGAGGTATGTTGAGGTAACGTAACGTAACGTTAGGTAACGTTGAGGTAACGTTGAGGTACACATCCAGTATGCTTGTGCTTTTTTAACAAGTTTAGTGATAATGATAATTAATACAACACGCTGATTTGGATATTTTACTATAGTGCTCCCACCCCAGGAGTCCCGCCGCCATTCCGCCGTCGGCGCCATCCGCCAACCGTGAGTAAGCAAGTGACGTCATAGCCATTAACCGCCACCGCCAACCGCCGAGTGTCATTCTCACTTTTCTTGTACATTGCCTCATGCGTAGTGGCGCTATGGAGCAAAAAAATACTATGACGTCATTTGTTTAACATATATGCCTCATGTGTGGTGGTGCTATAGAACAAAAACTCGAGTCGGCGGTTGGCGGTGACGGTTAATGGCTATGACGTCACTTGCACACTTGCACAGAACAGTGTATATCGAGAGAAAATTTGATAAGAAAGTGATAAAACAGTTCACAACTATCACTTTTGTTAAATTTTTCTTTATAGGTTATCTGTTTGACTGGTGTGAAGCTGGTTACCGGTACCCTGATTACTTCTGAGGTTACTTATTCACATGGCTTACTCATATAATTACTTTCTACCTGCTTTAAACCCTTAATTTGAAAGAAAATTGTACAAAAAAAAAATTAAATCCAAATAGATTTATATCAATTTAATTGGAATCGATTTGACAAAATTTTAATACTTTATGCCTTTATGGTGTAAACACGATAAACCGTAATACGCTTCATGTTGATTTATGTCTATTCTACACTTTTTTCCTTGGATTTAACGTTTAAATTATTAAACATAGAACACAACGATTATAAAATGTATCATAACCAAATAGTGTTTAGGAAAAATATGTTTATTTTTAATGAGTTTTAACATATTGAAGTGTTTCATTTTTGTACTTTGGTGATAGAATTTGTTAATTTTGACAAAATTTTAACATTTTATGGTGTAAACACGATAAACCGTGACACATTTCATATTAATTTATGTCGGTTCTACAATTTTTCCTTATGGTTTTAACTTTTAAATTGTTACATATATAACACAAAGATTATAAAATGCATCGTACCAAACAGTGTTTAGGAAGAAATATGCTTATTTTAATGCATTTTGTTAAATCATAACTTATAAGTTAAGTTGGCTTAGGAAGAATCAATCAAAAACAGTTTATAATTGCTTTTAACCGCATATTTATTTTCCAATTTTGTGGTGTTGGAATCATTTCTTTCGGTTTGCATGCGTTCTTTCCTTAAGAAAGTCGAGTATGTATGAATATGATCAGCGGAATAAGTTTAAATGGCTTGAATAATTCAACCAAAGCAAGAAAATTTTGTAGTTTTTCTATACCTAACGAAACGCGGTCTTAGTTTTATTTCACCCGTCGATCGATGTATTTTTAGTGATGATCGTATTCCTTTGAAAAGCGAATAGCCTAAAGCTATGTTTTTCGGGGCTATGTACTTAAGACTTCTTCACATTACCCAATTACACGAGCTATAGTTCAGTATAAATTTATATCTCAAACTCTATTCTTAGGTTAAAAGTTGGATAATGGAATAAAACGTTGACAACTTAAAGTTGTTTTAAAATTTTTTTCCTGTATGAAGTGGTTGATCACTATAAATTGTTTTGTGTAGGCGTTACTGTAGGCTATATTTCATCATATGTATCTGGATGGGGAGATACGAAATCACACGTATTTTCTTCATTGTCGCCTCATACAAATCGATCTTTATTTGAAATAATAAATTCAGGTAATGCTTCTGGTATACCAATCGGTATATACCGAAGTGGATTGATGTAAAATTCAACATTACAGATAGATTCTACAACCCAAGCACTTTCGGATTTTAATCTATCCGACCATTGTCTGATATTCTTCCGTTGAATATCGATAAGGAATTGATCGAATTCGGTTCGATCGCGGATGGTTTCAGGGCCTAAATACAAATAATCGGAGTGATTGTCCGGATGAAAGTAACGATATACTACTGGTAAGTCTTCTTCATTTCCTTCATGTCGTAAAATAAATCCAAATGCGACACGGATTTTGAACGGTTGTCGTTGTCTCTGGAAAATATTTTCACAAAAGTATGGCCATAATGATTCGAGACCTTGATCGATCATGCTTTGGTCAGGGATACGAAACGTGTAACGCTCTTGAACCGTATTACCGATATGAAAATGAGTTCGTATTGCTCGCCAATTGCTTTGATAGATACCCCTTCAAAAATTAAATAAACTCCTTTCATGAATTGTTATTTGATATCAATCATGTTTTATTTTTACCTGTAATCTTTAGGAATATCCTCTGGGATTGTATCGCCATCCACCACAATCGTTCTAGGGCGTGGAATCTGGGGTCTTGGTACTACACGCGGTCGGTGTGAGCGTCTCATATGTTTTTTCAAATCTCTTAAACTAATATACAGTATATATTGAAAATGATATTTCATCCATAAAGTTTATTGTGTACTCACTTCGTAAATGTCCGCGCACAAAATTTACAGCGTTTCCTATTCCTTCTGATGTGTTTTTTGTTGAAGTTTAATCTTCTTGGTACTGTAAAAATACTAATTTATTACTAAAACAGTAAGATTTGTTGAATAGTAATATCCAATATTATTCATTAATTATCAATGCGAAACAAGTTTACCTCCTCTAAACGATTATATCTAATGCTAGCAAGTATAGTTTTTTAACAAAGATGGTGGTGGCGGTGGTGGTGGCGTGGTGGTGGCGTGGTGGGGGGACTCCTGGGGTGGCAACACTATACTACTTAGTACTGTATGTACAAAGTCTTAGCAAATTTAGTTGTATTTAAAAATAAAGAAGAGACCATCTAGCTGTATTTTAGAAATTACAAAATGAAAATAGGAGTCCGTAAACATTCATATTTGTTTGAATTTATTACACTAAACACAATAAATGCATTGATGTATGGTAGCAGTTGTTTGTTATCGTCATCAAACAAAATAACATCCTGCATCTGATATCTTCCACATATAATTTTTACAAGGTAAAAGAATTCAATTCAACCTATGGGATGCAATTACAGGTTATTTCATGCATTAAAAGGGGGTTCTTGTGTAGGCAAAATAAAATTCATTTTTTGATTTCTTATTTGATTTGATTTGTATAATGATTCTTTGATTTTTGTTTTTAAAAGTAAACTTGCCGTGTAACAAAAGAGAAAAGTGTTTTTTTATTGTGCACTTTCAATGTGCACACCACTAACGTTTATGGGATTTTATTTAATTATTATTTATCAAAGTGCTTTAATGCAGTCACTAGTCACTACACTGCTAGAATGTAATCCACTTGTCCAAGACTTTTCCTACCAGGGCATATCCTTTCTCTTCGTTTTGTGCCGGTGTTAACATAAAATAGAAATAAATATAAATAGCGGAAATGTTTCGTCGGTGCTAGGTTGTCGTTATCTCATAAACCAGGTGGAAATGCAACGCGTGCGAAGTCAGCTTGGGTAAGCGATGAGATCCGGCTTTGTTAAAAGGCTAGGCTAGGCTACTAACTACGTATAAGTTGCGAGATACATTTGGTAATTTTTACTTCGTGCAATTTAATACCCGTGTACGTTCCGAGATACATTTGGCAATAGTAACTTCGTGCATATTTGTACCCCTGCGAATGATAACTTACACAACTTACGTTTCTACCCGTGCTAATTATAACTAACCCTAACCTCATTTATAAAATGGTTGCACTCAGTAGACATTTGTTAACCCTATTTAGCAAATGGTTACAATCAGCAGCCATTTTTAACCCTATTTAGCAAATGGTTTTACTCAGTAGGAATTTGTTAACTCTATTTAGCAAATGTTTAAAGTCAGTAGCCATTTGTGAACCCTTTTTAACAAACGGTTATACTCAGTAGCCATTCGTAAAATAGCAAAAGGTTACCTTGAGTAGCCACATGTTAACCCTATTTAGCAAATGGTTTTTACTCAGTAGCAATTTGTTAACTCTATTTAGCAAACGTTTAAAGTCAGTAGCCATTTGTAAAATAGCAAAAGGTTACAATGAGTAGTAACATGTTAACCCTATTAATCAAATGGTTACAATGAATAGCCACATGCACATGATGTTAACCCTATTTAGCAAATGTTTACAATCAGTAGCAATTTGTTAACCCTATTTCGCAAATGGCAAATTTAGCAAGGGTATTTATCGAATTTCTTCAGTTCTAAACTCACCACCTTAAAGTTAATACCGCTTTAGATCAGTACGTTTTCCTGTACCCCATTTTGAATCAACTTTTCGCTCAACTTTGCTCCTTTTTTTCTTCTTCTTCTTCTTCGTGTCGAGTAGATGGTTTCTTGAGAGAGTGAGCAAAATACATCATATTGTAAGGCAGGTATTGGATAGCCAGCTGACCATCCATTGTTGTCAGACTACGGTTGCCACAATGATGACGGTATGTCGGACATGATGTTATGACGTGGTCTGCAGTCTGGTCTGCAGTCCAAAGCGACGCGTTGCTGCTTCGGCTTCACCAACCCCTGTTTACATTCTCGATAAATATAGCAAATAAACTTTCGTCTCAACTGCACCAAGTTAGGCAATGGCGCCCATTGCCGGATGCCCTGGATGGTCAACCTGCGTTTGCGCAAGACTTGCATTTCTTACTTGGTACTTGTCGTTGTTTTAGCTTTCACGCAACAATAAGCATTTTTCTAAAGTAGACCCGCCCTCTTTGTGACGTAATGACATGTAATAGAACCTATTATCATGTAAGAATGAAATGAATATGTCCCAAACTTGTCACGCCCAGTCACTTCTTCGGAATGAAAAGTGTTATCGTATTAGGGAAAAACATTATACTCTACAATCTACATGTCTTTGAGCTCTATCTATCAGTTTCAATCTAACAAAACGGCAGCAAATGTTTCTGCTGGATACGAACACGTGATTGTGATTAACGTAAATGTGCAAACGTAACTGCAACTAAATTACACTCAAAAATCAAGTGTTTGTGACTTTTTTTAAAACTCTCTTAGTCATATATTAATATTTGCTACCAACTGTGAGAAAATATTTGAATTAAGGCCATATCTTTCTATTTTTGAACAATTTTGCGAACTTATACCCTCGATTAGTTTTTTTACCCTCTAATCAGTCTAATGTATGGATAATTTTTATCGTCACTAATGATCGTTGTTTTCTATAGATTTATGGAGAAGGTTACAAGGACAAAGACTGGAAACCAGATCCTTTACTGAACAAACCTTTAACGAATGAACAACGTGCTCTAATGGAATACCAATTGAAAGACTTTGCAAGAGAGATGAACATCCTCGTTTGAATTTGGATCCGAAAATTATTTTGTTTCATTTTAATAAGAAATTTAAAGGCAAATGTGCAACCACCCCACACACTTGTAAGACGTGTTGTTATAGCTTTTTATGTAACGAATTTTTACTTCGCTTTCTGCCGTTGTATCAATCACTGAGCATTTATTTAGTATCTCACTCTATTGTTGCGTGCGGTTAAAATTCTCTAAAATTTGGACAGCGGAAAGTTCTTATTATATTATACAAAGTACAGTTTACCAGAAAAGGCTTTCATTGTATAGGTGTCGTACACTTTATCGATATTACGCATAACCAGAAACATAATAATGTAATGTAGTTGTAATAGTTTGGTAGAAACTGGAAATTGAACAAAACCAAAACTGTAGTGTTTATTTCTATACTCTAGTTTACATGTTTTAGGAGTTCGTTGCCATTGCCTTGGCATGTACGTTTGAAGATATTTGTAACTTCTGCCATTGAAATCCATAGGACGTAGGCCGATGCATCAGCGACTGGAGTCAAACGTAATCAAGAGCAATTTACCTGTCCAACTGTTGCATAAAGAAGATGATGGTCGCAGTAAAGAAGAACCCGTTAGACTCGTCGTCGGGTTCGAATGCTAAACAAGGTAGGACTTCACTGCAAAACTTCTTTTGTATGTCGCCTCCCTCCCCTCCGTCCACGCCACCCGAACTAAACTGCTCTTTGTATGGTGGAATCGAAGTAGATGTTGAAGGCGAAAATGTGGATAACTGCAAGACTTTGGGCATGAACAATCAAAGCTGTGAAGTTAAAAAATTCGACGATGAGTCAACAAACGATTCGTTTGATGAAGCTACTTTAACGGGAAAAGAACGCAGAACAAACGGTGGTAATTGTTCTTTCCTCGCTGTAACCTACCCACCCGATAGCCGAAATATCTTTGTAATATTTTGATAACCATTGAAGTGACTATTGTTTCATGTTCTTAACAACGTATAAAGTAGACATACTAGACTATGCGGGAAAACCGGCTTTGGTAAATATGCCGTCGAAAATACGCGGCGTATTAATTTTCGTTTTAACTGCTAGTTTTAGTTTTAACTGTTTTGATTCCACAATGGCTGAACTTGCACATATTTCATCAAGGTTTTTGTAGACACCGAAAAACTGCTGGCGTTCTGCTAATGCGCAAAGCAGAACCTTGCATTGGGACGACCTACTGACTGGTTTACCCTTTGTTACAAAACGGCGTTAAGTCATTTTTTACAGCTAGCAAGCAATAAATGTTTGTGCGCTTGGTACCATTTCAGTTCATATGGCGCCTGTGTTTGGGTTTATCACTGGACGTATTGTTTTTGCTTTCCTGTCATTGTTGTCTGTAACTTGGAAATGCGCGTACAAGAAAAAAAATACTTATATTAGTGCAATATATATGCATTTCGTTGTCTAACTTAATTTTCGATAAATCGTTTGGCTAAATCTGATTTTAATCCACTGGGTAAATGACATTTGCATTGAACCGATGGGTGTATCGTGTTTAATAGCTACTTCTTCGTCTTTGTATGACAGTACAATGCTGAACGGTCGTTTGCGTCATTGTTACAAATTTCATTTCGCAACGTATTTACAACATATTACTGATGCAACTTGTTTGTTCTGCCAAGTTAATTCGACTTTTTTCAATTAGTGCTACAATCGAATCGCGACAATTCTAGAGCGATTACCCACAGCGATGCAGATCTCTGGTAAGCATTGTTGGGTTTTATTCTGATGTTTTAGTTGTCTTGTTTACGCAATTTTCTTCAGTTTACCCACTACTGGATTTGCGTTCCGAATTGAAATTATATTTTATTACAACGATATTTAATGATGTTTTCAGTGGTTCCGAAGACCATTGTTTAGACAACGACGAATTATTGCAGCCAGGCAATGGACGTTGTTATGAATACGAATTCTCAAAAGCAACTTCGGAAACAGGTTCTTTATAATTCAAAATACCATTTTCGTTTCACAGGAAAAGCATATTGTCAGAGACAATTTCGTGTTACATGTAGAATGTACTGGTATTGTTACTGGTCAAACTACTGTACCGCTATAGGCTGCAAACAATACTAGGTTGCATAACTATATTGCATTGAGTGTGTTGTGTCCTGTCATCACCCTACGGAAAGATATTAATTATAATTGCACGTTTGTTGACATACTTTCTACAGTATATTGTTTATTGCCTCAAGTTTGTTAAGATCAAACTTGATGTAACAATTGCTGTTTTACTGTTGCAGACCTGCCTACTTTTGTGGTGGAAAAAGAAAGAAAACTCTCGCAGATGATAGGACAACTCAATACGCTGCGAAAGCAGTTAATGTTTTCGAAGGCAAGTGCACTGCAGTTTTACAAACTTTCATAATTTCACGGAAAAATTTCTATTTTCACCGGTTCCTTGTTAACCTATCTTCAAAGGTATATCATGGTAGCCTAATCTTAATCTAACTTCAATTTAATCCTAATTAAATAAAATCAATTTTTTTACATTTCCTTTCCCCTAACATAACTGTCTTGTCAACACCACTCTATTTTTAACAATGGGCCGTGTGACCTAATATTAACCAAACGCTCACCTTTATTTACATTTTTACAGTATATAAGCTGTAGAAAATGTAAAGAGTGGGGTACTATAAATTTCGGTAAAATTAATGTGACCGTTGATATTATCGACTGAAACGAATGATGTTAACAAAGTTTTATTACTACTTCTACAGAAAGAAGAAGAAAATATTGCGGCACACAACCTTATTAAGCAAAAACTTTAGCTCAAATTACAAAGAAAATAATAGGAACAAGTAAGAAACTAGAAACTACCCAGCGATGCAATTTAGTTTGTTCTGGTCACCTTCACCCAGGCGTAGGTGTAACGTGTGCCAGGACTTTGTCAATGTTGCCCGCATCTGGGTGTTTTTACAACAATACATTTTCATGAAAAAATTATTGAAATGTGTTGTGCTTTGGTAGACGAGCGAACCGTGACTTACCGTATATGAATAGGGACCTAAACCTACAGTTAGATTTGTCCTTGTCAAACGAAATGCTTCTAAACTTACAACAATAAGTATGCAAAACTGGTTGGCCATTTAATATACAATTTATACATAGCCCCGCCCAAATGGCTAACCATCATAAACATAGTTGTTGTTTTCCTTAGAACGACTTGAATACAGAACGAGTTCTATTTCCACAAGTAAAAGCGAACCGTTTTAAGATCAATTGTTTGTCATAATCTACAAGTGAACCCTAATGGTTCAGATGGTTCATGTAAATTTCCTATTATGAAGCCATTATACAGAGTACCAGTTTCTCGTTGTCGTTTGTGCATAATGTTAACGATTGTCACGCAATGATAGGAATCTTCTTCCCGCTGAACAAGAGCGATCACAATAAAAGCAACATTCTCACGGAAGGTGATTCTCCATAGAGTATAAAGAGCATGTGTTCTGTCTCTGACCGTGTTATGAACTACAACTTTCAATAACTTTCATTTTAAACCTTTATTGTATTCGGCATGCTATTCTTCCAATCAAAAACTTGAAATCAATGATTTTATAGTAGGGTTCGTTTTTCCCTTTTAAAAGCTTTGTCCGTTTTGCGCATAAACACGGAAGTGCACTGTTTATTCTTATCATATCTTTGTGAAACAATGTTACCATTGTTAAGCCATTTATCTTTTATGTTCGCAGTCTTCTAGTTTTTAGTGAAATGTTCATTAGCTAAGAGACAAGTAGTAGGTTTTAGGTCATAATAAGATAGCTGGCGGCTTATATTATTTCCCAAAGGAATACATGTCACAATGGTTAACCCGAACAATGCAGACAGTGAGTCATATTAAAAAAAGTAAGAAATTTTCCGGTCCAATGCGCATGTGACGTAGTTACAGGATGAATATCAGGGCCGATAGAAATGGATTCGTAAATTGCGACAGTGCGAGGAGTAACGTTTGTTTTGCGGCATGCGCGAATGTATCTGCGACGTAGGATCCGTTGATCATAGTTTCATCAGTAGTGGTAAGACTTGTCATGACATGTCGCATTTGTTCCTTGAGAAGGTTGGCTTCAGACAAAGAGCTGAACAGCGATTTAAAATCAGTAAACGAGTCAGAGTCAGGTAGCTCGTAGAGGATTTTCTCGCAATCGGGTGCCTTTGTAGCTGACGTGTATAAGCGACAAAAGTAAGTTGAGTTGGTGCACCTGCACATGTTCCTGCGACAAGGTGTAGTTGTGATAAAGGGACAGTATGTCCCAGAACTCGGAAAACAAAACTTCCTACTGGTTGATACGATTCTAGCAGATGTACTCCTGGTAAAACAATGTTGTCTGAAATGAGTTAGCCGTATTGACTGTGGCCGTTTTGATCGCGATACAGGATGAGAGAACGTTGGCTAAATGCCAGGGTTGCTTTCACGTTGGCCTGTCGAGTGGTTGATGTTAGGCGTGAGTTTCTGGCCCCTCTGAAATGAGATATCTTTTAAAGCTTTTGTTGTGCCACTTGCATTAAGAGGTTCCAGCTGGTCTTTTGCAGGAGAAAGTGTGAAACCGGGCCGAGTTTAGTTCTTTGTCTTCAATTTATGTTTGCTAATTGTGTTTGGCACCAACCTGCAAATTGATCGTGCGAAAAACATCATTGCTGTAATTTTCATTTTGCGACACTGAGTGCATTTCCGGGTATTAAACGCCTAATTGTCTTTTGCGTGCTGTAGTTGGGTTCAATGTCGCCAACAAGAAACTAGCGAAGAAAAACTCATTAATCCCTAAAGACATGCGTTAAGATGGTTGTAAATATGTCGCAGTCGCCAAACCGACGGATTTTTATATTTTAGAGCCAGAACCCGTGGAAAATTCCCTTCTGAACACGTTTTGGATAAAACGTTGTAATGGGGTTTGTAGCATACAAGTATTTTTTTTAATTATGAGATACTTTGAAGCAAATTAAAAATGAATTACTGTACTATCTGCAATTTGCAACAGAAAAGTCCTAACCATTTCATCACCCCGAAAGTAAAATTTGCCACAAAATGTTTAATTGTTGACATAATGACGTAATAATTGTTACAAAGCGTTATTGTTGTGCCTGCAATGTCGATGGAATTTTTTGTTTCGATAGACTTTAACATAAAATAAACGAATCATTGCAGATTTGCAGTATATGTTGGCCATGGTTTCATTTCGATAAACCACAGGTTTTTCGTATAGCGGACCTTGAGATGTCAAACGTATACGAAATTTTTAAAAGTAGACATTTAGGTACTAGAGTTATTGCAATCGAATGGTTTTAACATAAAAATTAAACCCAATTAAAAACCTTAAAAAGAGTTAGATTCTCACAATGTTATCCACGTCAATTCCAATCATTAATCATTAAAGTCGAAGTCAATGAAATACGACTCATTTTATGGTATAGCCATAGCGGTAAAATGTTCATTCCTCATAGAAAATTAGAAATTCTAAATCATCACGATATCTAATTAAGCCTAACCGCGTGATCGACCGATCGATCGATCGCGAGATCTTGGGCTTAACTTTTTTCCCATACAGCTGCATGACGCCACATAATGTTATAAATTGGATGAAATCAAATGAATCATGTTCAATATATGACTTTGAGTTCTGGTCGTTTATCAAGAGAACGTGTTTTAAAACTTAACTTCAGATAGCACAGCGGAAACATTTCCCGATTTTGCTGTAGGCGGCGCCTTATTTTTTTATGTTCGGTCAGTCCTCAAATCGCTACCATTAAAATTAAAGTAAAGCACTACAATAGCCACTTTAAAATTGATAACGTTCTGGATCGTTGCTTTTGCCGTCACCCACTGCGGTTTTAATGATTGTTCACTATTTATTAATTACTTCTGTCACTCGAATTTCTGTTATAAATCCTCCCTGCCAAAGTTTTCTCCTCTATTGACTCGTATAATTTGTTAATTGTATGCGTTTGTCCAACCGTGTAACATTTTTGAGGTCATTAGGTCATGGTTTCTTTGCACATGCTTCAGTTGTTATTGATAAATAAGCCGCCCAGCCAATTTTTTATTATTTCAAGTCAGAAACCTTTAATTTGCGTTAGATGTTTCCGGTGGTAGCTGTAGAGTCAGGTGAACATGTTATTTAGTTTATGTCTATATTTATAAATAGGCGCAGCCGCTGATCAATAACCGCATCATAACGTAGTGGTCCGAGTGTTTAACCGAGTACATTTACTTGTGTTCCCAGCTATATGTGCTAAATAATCTGATATTCATTTCAAGGAAAAAAAATTATGATGCTGAGCAGGAAACATCAGCAACATCATCACGAAATTTTGAGTAAAAGTAAAGAAAATTATACTTTTAATATCAAAACAAGAAAAGAAAGACGATGAAAAAAAGGGAATGATCTTGATAAAAAGCTACCATAGACAAACAGTTAAAACTTTTCCCTTTGAATTAACAAAGTGTAAATTTAACAATGCAACCGGACCACGATTATTTATACAGGCGATATAATTAAAGTGCGGACACAGGGTGTGCAGAAAGACTTATCAATGCCAAGTTTCTCACAAGCTAGTTATCCAAATTGACAGTTTTCAAACTACAGGGAACCTTTTTGATTTTAGTTTTTATATTTGAAAAACACTGCTGTTTTTTACTTTGTAATTAATTTAAAAAAAAATTCTTTAGATTGATTATTTTTATCACAAAATTTTTGGTTACACATTAGATGAGTTTCCTGCTATCTATAAAACTTTCAAATATTTTAAGTACTTTTCAGCAAATAGGTTATAAGGTTGTATAATAATCACGCAATGGATCATCAAGTAGTTGTAATGCAAGTTGATGTTTGTTAAAAGCAGTCAGTGGAGTTATTTCACAAGAATTTAAATCAATACGACAAGATATGAAAAAGAAATTTGTAAAATTGCAAGAGAGCATGGAAGATGTGGTTTCAAAGGTAAACAAAACTGAAGCCACGAACAATGCAATGCCAGTTGAAGAAACTACACAAACAACAGTAGTAAAATCCGATAACAGCCTTAATGTTGAGGAAGTTTATTCCGAGAAGGCACTTGCGTTTCCTGTTTTTAAAGCTATCGAAGAAAAACCTTTGCTGTTGGAGGTTTCACAGACTGAGGTTAATGACCCAAATATATCCATGGTAAATATTGCCACAGTCAAAATTGTTAAACCACAAAGCTGTGTTGCAAGAAACTCAGATGAAGAATGCAGCGATTCAGTGGGGTTGTTTCTCAATAAATAAACTGCAATTGAAGAAATTGATGCTGAGTTGCTTGTTGGAAATAACAAAGAAAAGTATTTTTCTTGCAAATTTTGTGATAAAGCATTCAAACGCAAAAGCAACTTGAAAAGTCATTTAAGAACTCACACAGGTGAGCGACCTTATCAATGCGATGTGTGTCAAGTCATTTACACAAAGCTGCAATTTGAATACTCATGTGAGGACTCATACTGGAGAGCGACCTTATGAATGCCAAGTTTGTCTCAAATCATTTACCACAAGCAGTAATTTGCAAACTCATATGAGAACCCACACTGGAAAACGACCTTATCAATGCCAGGTGTGCCACATGTCATTTACCCAAAACTTCCATTTAAGGGCTCATATGAGAACCCACATTGGAGAAAGACCTTTTTCATGCAATATGTGCCTCAAGTCATTTTCCGTTAGCGGTACTTTGAGAAATCATATAAAAATTCACAATGCTGAGCGACCTTATCAATGACAAGTTTGTCTCAAGTTATATTCCCAACGCAGCAGTTTGAGAAATCAAATAAAAAATCACACAGCTGAGCGACCTTATCAATGACAAGTTTGTCACATTTTAACTTGACATGAATGTCTGCTATTGTGAATTGCATTTCAAAAATTTTCGAAAGTGACAGAATCATAACACTTAGTGAGGTAATCGATTGCTTCTCTGTTATTGTGCGTGCATTACGAATTATCACTATAAGTCGTCACTTAACAGTCTACTAAGTTAACCCGAGAAAGTTGTCGACTTTATGATGTAGCTGTCACAATGTTCTATCTTGATGTATTCGTTCAAAGAAGCTTCAAATATAATCAGATTATACAGTAGTCAATAGTCATTCCTGTGTCATTATTGCTGAAGTCTATCAAAGTTCACTGTTAGATATACACAAGTAAACAGACTTTGTAAGGAAGTGGCCAAACCTTACAGGTTAAGGTACCATATACAACTTTTCATTATAAGATTATTGCATATATCTTTAATCAAATGCAATTTTGGTACTTGTCTTTGCTTCATTTGAATAAAGCTATGCTTTCATCTTTTGCTTTGATAGGCCATAAAATAAACGATTTTTTACAGATAATGTTGGCGATGCATTTATTTCCATTTAGCCAGCGACAAGTTTCTTGTATAGCGGCCTTGGGATGCAAAACGAATAGGAAATCTTGAAAATCCATATTTAGGTGCTAGAGTTGCTGCAATCGAATGGACTTTGCAAAAATATTAAATCCATTGAAAATTAGTCCCATTACGAACAGGAAACGAAAATTATACAGAATTAAGTTAATTTTGGTGAAGTCACAGTTCGAATTTTGTCAACTAGCAAGTATTCGACGTACTTAAAATGATCGCAATACCACTGATTTCATTGTAAATATTTTGGTAATTTCTTGCACGAGATCATTAACATTTGGCAAGCGATTGGATACTTCATCCTTCCACTCATCTTTGTTATTAAAGCAAAGTATTTTTGCATTGAGCGAAAACCCGAGAAAAATGAATTGGAAACTTTTCAAACAAACTAGGTCATTCCAGCTACCAAACCAGCACTTAGGCTTGCAGCAATCGCAAAACTTACCAAGTAAACCTTTTTATTTTGCTCTAGTTTATTCTGTTAAACCATTATTGGCCGAAATATTAAATTATTTCTAATTGACTTTTCCGGCAAAATTGATTGAAAAATACCCTTCCTATAAAATTAAACATTGTAATGTGGTTTTTATCCAACAGGTATATTATCATTTTTGAAAAAATCTGAAACAAATTTAAAATACATTACAATTGGCAATTGGCATCAAAAAGTCTTAACCCTAACCCAGAATAAGGCGTCAAAATATACCACATTTATTTCGCACATCCACACTTAGTTATCATTCAAAGAACGCCGAATCAGTTGCCGGACTTTGTCCTGCAACTGTTTCGGCGTTTTGAAATATTCCTTGCATTTGGGGAGGTTTCCATCTGGAAAGCATCATCACCGTTTTAGGCAAACGGTACTTGTTATAATATAATAAGAACGTTCGACTGTCAGAAAGGTTAGAGAATTCTAACCGCACGCAACAATAGAAATGTCGGCCATATTAATTAGCAACCTCGCGCACTTTTCGTACAATGTATAGAATAGACGTATTACCGGTCTGGCATCCCTTTGAAAATCCACCTTGATGGTTAAATTTAAATTGATGTAAAATAAATTTAATTGAAATTTCATTGAATTTTCCATTAGGCGACATGTTCTTGTGACATATTAGCTTGTGTTGAGTTACATTTAATCCTATGCGTTTTGAAACATTGGGTCAGAACAAATTTTTCTGATATCGCAACGAAGTAAAAAGTATAAATTTTTTACTTTCTTTATAATTGTCTGTTTATAAAGCTTCATATCAAGCAATTGTTTACATTTTATTTACTTAAACATCTTGCCAAGTTATTGTTGTGACTATGAAACATTTTGTGTCCTTGTCAAGAGTAACGAGACCACAAAACCTTCAACTAAAACTTCGTCTATTACATTTTTTGCAATTAATTTGTGTCTATACACTTTCCATTTCCTCATTGTAGGCTATTTTAGGGCATGTTATACCGTAGTAGGCCTCATTTTATTATTGATTTCATTACGGCATACTGACAACAATGCGGTTAAATAATGCCTTTATGTCCCACACTGCTACGAAGATCAACAAAACCAGTCATCGTGCCAGACGCAAAGATTATTTAATTGATTAAAGTTATTAAACAATTCACCTTTTCATGAATTTTGACGTAGTTGGTATGTTTTTCATCGCCTGTTTAATAGTAACCCATGTTGGACTGAGAATAATTGTGGGAGCGCTTTTTTATTGCAAACGTCTCCTAACTTGCTTACAAATATGCTCAGTGTATGTCGTGTTCCCAGTCAGTGGAGTCCAGTTATGTATACGATGGGACTAATGTATATCTTTCAATTCAAAATAATATTAACAGCTGCTTTGATATTCTTTTGTGGCTATTTTAAGTTTCGTATTACGAGTATTGTGTGTTGATTTGATATCTGACGTTTAATTGCGACCAGTGATCCACCAATGGAGGACTAAACCTTATTTTCACTGGATTTCAACATAAAGCTTCATTAATTTTGACACAATGCGTGTTTCTACTGCACTGATCGTTGTGAATATCATCTTCTGTCTGATCCAGTCATGCATAGGAAGAATCCCTACAGATAAAGAACCAATCAACGTTTATAAGTTGGAAGGTTTGTACCGTCATATATACGTCATAATGTAGGTAGATTGCTTGCCAGGTTTCCAACATTATGTGTTTGTTTAAATAAATCGGAGTGACGTCACTTCATATGACGCCAATTTCCCATATTATGATATTATTTCTACTTTAAGGCGTAATCAAGGATTATGAGTAAGGCCCGGAAAAGTCAAAAAAGTCAAAAATTTTTAGGGACCTCGTCTGACCACGAATCAAAGAATAAAGTTGTTTTCAGCACCTAGTCCTAGAGGATTGTTTCTAAGACGTTTATAGGTCAAAATAAAGTCAAAATTGTGAATAAAGTCAAAATTTGTCAAAATATGGCTTTTTACAAAGTTTTTGTGTTTCTTGAGAGTAATTGTTGTAAAAATCCTCGTAGAAGCATTGTAAATCAGGAATTGTGACACAATTAAACCATATTAACCCATAAAAGCAGGAAATAAGTCAAAATGCCCACTTGGATCAGCAGTAATTTTTATCACAATATGTTCATTGTTTATTCCTTGTTACGTATTTGAATAATTCTTATAAGGCACTTTCTTTTCATGGACGTGGTATTTTTAAAGATCAACAGTTTCCATTTTAGACACTTTGCAATACATAAACGCCTAAGCAAGCTAAATCGGCTTCAGCAAAAGTTAGACAGATTTGTCGAGATTTTTTCAGATGAATTTAATGCAACTCCCTGGAGTGATTTAAGGTGCAATTTTCGCGAGGTTATAGTGAAGTGCGATAAACAGTATTATGTTGAAAGCCGCAGGAAAAGTAAATGCCATTAAGCTGGATTGGAGCAACAACAAGCATTCCCTGTTTAATTTGCTGTTTATTAGAATTTACCATGATCAGGCAAAGTGCCCTTTTCACAAGGACAAAATAAAAAATAACTACCTAAATCTATAGCCAAAAAACATGACGCACTTTTTATAATCCATAAAACACCTTGACTTTTCGACAAAATGTTACGTTTGGGTAACTGGAGGAAGAACTCTGGCCACTACAAATAGGCAATTTCGTTAGGTCAAAATAAAGGCAAACTTTGATAAAAATAAAGTCAAAAAAATTGTTTTTAGGTCAAAATATAAAATAGCCCTAATGATGAGGATTACAATAAACACTTCGCCCTCTGTCTACTAAATAAACTCTGCTTTACGGGTTTATGACGAAATTGATACATTTCATGACGTCAAAGGAAACAACTTGTTCGAGTTCAGTGCAGATTTCAGGTCTCCCACAACTAGTTAGTTGAACTCATGTTGAAATTTTCCTTAAAACCGAGTTTGTCACATTTCGCTTTCAACGCCGCATTAATTCTAGTCAATCGCTCATCTTTGTAAATCGGAGGAAAATTCTCCAAATTTAACGATTAGTTTTCGACTTTCAAACTTTCTGCAAGAAGCTCTTTTAGAAGACTGGTGTAATAACAATATTTAGATAAATCATAAGTTTGACCACAGTCTTCTGAATATGAAAACGTATTTTTCCAGATTCTACGTGGCTTCAAGTGTTTCGTGGTAGCAAAAAAAACAGGTCAGTCTACCAAAATCCTCCCATTGTTGAAGAATTTTGAAGGCATGACCAGCATTGGCGGATATCACTACATTTACGCCAGGTCAGTGGCATTTGTACTTTATGACTTTGAAGATTTTGGAGTTCTCAGCTCATATTGGAAAAACCTGCGAGGTGTGGAGGCTTAAATCGTTGAATCACTTTCCACAAGGTTCGATATAAGTGGGGGGGAAGACAAATACTTTCGTTTGTTCTAATGAAGATCTTTACCTCTGCTATATTTCATATTAATGCTTTGTACTTTTACGATTTCTTGCCAACATAAGGAGCTTGTGTTTAACGATTAACCGAGGTACATGTTCTCCGAGACATCTTTGCGTTTGCCTTCAACATACATCTGCCCTGGGTCATCAAAACCAGCTATCACTAAAACTGAATGTGTTTGTTGTGTCCAAGAGGTTTATGACGCATTGTTGTCTTTGTCGGTCATAAAATAATACAATTTTTTACACGTAAGAAAGCGTCTATTGTGGGGTAACAATGCTACACAAAGTGGTCTCTTCGTATGAAGCACTCCGAAGTGATGAATGTGGTTCTTTTTTCTGCAGATAATTGGCCGCACTATGTTCGAGCGCCAACAAGAGTCGTTTAAGTTTAACCAAATATCTATTTGTACTGGCAATTATTACGTTGAAAAAATATTCCTTAATATTGTGGTTGAAGCTGCTATTTTTGTCAACGATGCCTTAGATCAATAAATAATTGTAATTCAAGCCCGGCCTTTTACCACACAGCACACCGCATAAGCACAGCAACAGATTAACTATTTTAATGTAGCGATTGCATCTGAATTGCATCACAACTCATTCGTTGTCATGCTTGAATAATTTTAACCGTCATGCAACGGTTTTGTGTTTATTTCAATTTTTATTTTCTGCGCAGGGATAATATTTTTGTCCTGGATTTGAAGAATCAGTCAAGCGGAACCGGCGAAGTCACTTACAAGCAGGTGACGCATTTGACTTTAATCAGCTAAGCATGATTGGCGTTGTAATGATTTCGGTGATACTTGAATATGGATTGCCCACACTATTCACACCGACCTGAATTTATGATTTCAGAAGAAGTAAGACAAAATAAACATCATTATTGAACAAACAATGCACATATTTAGCATCATGCGCCAAACACGTTTATAATGTTTTCAAAAAAAAAACTTAATTACAAACTTCATGAATCTCTTTCAAACTTCTTTAGTGACGTAATAACAAATTCAGAATCTCAAGTTGTCACGTGATGAAAATGTCTTAGATATAACGTGGCGAGCTTCGAGGCGCATATTTTATTTTATACGTTGTAGGCGATGACGTGGAAGTCTGATGACGCAAGCATCCAGTTGTGCCAGAATAAGGGACAGACCAGCAAAAAACGCCAAAATTTCATCAAAATTTTCAAGCAGCTCCACGGCGGGGAATCCCCCAACCGAAGAGTAATTGTCTGCTCGACCAATCTTTCAGTCCCACTTGTAGATATTATGAGGTAACAATTTTGGATTATTGTGATATCACAATATTTTGGATATGCAGCAAGTTTTTTAACAACCGGGTGGTTTTTACTGTAAACTTAAAAATGATTCTTTCAGCTGACAGAGGGCGGGAAATTGTCTTATTTGAATCAGGAGTTTGAAGGGAGGCTGAGCTGTCCCTATGACCCATATTATGACGTAGCAAGCCTTGTGTCAGGTTCGTTCGATATGTAGAATATATTTGAAGATGAAACGTGACACCGTTTTATTTATGATTTGCGAATCCAATTAAAACTCGACATTTCGCGCGAGTTTGTCGCGAAAATAATGAAAATAGAGCGATCAGTTCAGGCTAAGAATTGAGCGAAATCTCAAGCTGTTTCGAGGAATAATCTTCTTTGCATATTCTATGCAGGCGACAACCTGTACACGGCGACCCGGGCGGGCTTCCGCGGGGACGATCCCCTCATTCACCGGTCATCAGTCGTCCGAAATGTTCACACCAGAAGGTGGGTCACAAGTTTGCAGCAGCAGCAAGGCACTGCGCGTTGGCTTAACTCGCGGAATGACACCCTTGTCGTGCTGGTAGAAACCATTTTTATTTATTTATTTAACATCTGAATCTGAACCATGCTCGTGTGCAATGATCCGTAACCGTGATCACTGAAGCGTGGTTGCCGTCGTCATTATACATGACGCCAGATAATCCGGGCGGAGAGCGTCGAGTCAAACCCAGTTATTTTCAGCCGCAACACTGTGCTCGCTGGAGCGTGCAGAATGCATATAGTAGCCTCCTTTATTTGACTCAGTTTCTTTGTTTGTCTTGCGATTATGACGAGATAAAGCCTCTTGTTGAGTTTTGCTTCGCATCTAATGTCAGTCGTCTTATTCCGATAAGATCCTTATTTTGAAGAGGTAGAGTTGTATTTATTCCGCCACTCATGGATTACGTCGGCCGTGATTTTGATTCCTGTTGATTTTTATAAATCATTTTCTGACCAGCCCAAAGATCCTGTCACTATACTCCCACCTCCATTTGTTGCGTAAAGAACACGCGACACTCGTGCGTTGTCATGGTAACTTCAAAGCTCAGAGTTATGTTGGCGACAGATTTAGACGATTCAGCAAAAATCGAATAAAGGTGAACGTCAAGCTTTCTTCAAACTGATTATCGCGATCTTTCCTGGATTCGATGAGTGAAACCGTTTTTTCTTTCTTCTGTTCGCTTACAACGAGATTGTGATCTCATAATAACTTGTCACTGTCACACCAAGTCTTCTTGGTTGAACTTCGTCGACATGAAAACTGTTATCGTCTAAAAGTTATTAAAATTTTAATGCTTGTTGTTCGTTAATAAATAGTTACTAATTGCCAGTCAATGACCATAACATATGGTTGTTATGTTTCAGCCCCCCATTTCGTTAAATTCGTCGACGGCGGCATGTCTTTGAACAAAGTTTATTCGTTTTTTACCGAGATCTCCGTCGAGGGTAAATCAGAGGTACGCTGACGTTCTGCTAATGCGCAAAGCAGAACCTTGCATTGGGACGGCCTACTTACTGGTTTACCTTTTGTTACAAAACGGCGTTAAGTCATTTGTCACAGCTAGCAAGCAATAAATGTTTATGAACTTGGTACCATTTCAGTTCATATGGCGCCTGTGGTTGGGTTTATCAGTGGACGTATTGTTTTCGCTTTCCTGTCATTTTTGTCTGAAACTAGGAAATGCGCGTACGAGAAAAAAAAATACTTATATTAGTGCAATATATATGCATTTGGTTGTCTAACTTAATTTTCGATAAATCGTTTGGCTAAATCTGATTCTAATCCACTGTGTAAAAGACATTTGCATTGAAAAAAAAAAAAACATACCAACGTAGCCACATCGGACTGTGGAGTGTCGAGTCCCGGTGAGCTAGGTCTGTTGTTTCCACCACGTGTCCACGTTTTATAGGTATTCGAGAGACTGTGAGATGGTAATTAGCTGTGGAGTGGCAGTTTTTTAAATGGATTTTCTAAGATTACCGCGTCAATGTGGTCATCTAAAGCAGTGTTTTTGTGATTTTCTTTAAAAAGCAGTAAAATAACAACCAGAAGTAGGGAACACGAAAAGCCGTGGTCAACAAAGCAAAGAAACTGCAGAGTCAGGCACATTTATTTGTAGTCGTATTTCTTAGAGCAAAGAAACTTTTTGACGTCTTTGTGTTGTGTTTACCTGTGACGTATTTTTAAGGGATTAAGACAACCAATAATTGCGAGCATAAATTTTTGTGATGTGTCAAAGTTTGTAAGATAAATCGTTCTTTGACAAGATTGCGAGCAAAAGTTAGCAACCATGGTTATGCACACATTATGAATTCGTACAACATTTCAGGACAAATATTTAAACTTGAAAAGATAAGGAATGTTAGAGCCATGTACATTTTGTGACATTTATTGGATTTCGTTATGAGATGCTATGGTTTTGGTTGTTGTGGTCGCCGTTGTTTTGGCCAGTTGAACAACTTCATTATTATATTTTGTCTTGTTTATATCTTTATCTTGTTACATGACTATTATTAACATCAATTTTAACTTTCACATTAACCATAACCACACGTGTTGTTATTTTTGTTCTCAATCTGGGAGCCCACATTCTAATCGTCTTGTTTGTTTCAGCTGGGCCTACTCTGACGAATTATGGCGCTCGATGGTCGACAAAGAATCGATTTATTACTGAAACAGCGCTTACTTGTCGAGACACGAAGATCTGCAACCTCTAATGCGCTCCATCCTGCTAGACTGGTTAATGGAGGTAGCAACTCAACTTCTAAACTCTAAGGGCAAAGCCAGATAATGGAAAGTATCTTGTCTAACGCTGGTGTGTCTCTATGCAGGTATCAGAGGTGTAAACCTTACACCGGGATCCGCAAGAAACGTTTGTCCATATATCACAGGTGGGAATAAGTTTGCAGTCAGTTCTTGTGTGAAAGGTAACGGTCCTAAAATTTGATGAAACAACGTCTCAGATGCATCTAGTGCTTAAAATGTCACTAGCGTCTTGGTCCGGTTTTGTTCGTAAATTTTGCTATATTTTTTCTTTTATGTCGTCTTCCTAATCTAGAATATGTGAATATTTCGACTGTAAGTTGCCGCCGATTTATTGACCCACTTTGCTTGTGTTTAACATTCATGCAGTTATTAGCAATTAGCAAACAAAATAACTAATATCAGGACTTTCCGCGTACAGCTAACTCACATCTTCACTTGCTGGATATTTAACGTGCGGTTTCAGAAACTGCGTCAAGTGTCGGGTAATCTTAGCAGTTCTTATTTACATTCTAGTTGATCGACCTCTGTACATTGGATATCGAGAGTTTTCAGTTTCCATCCGGTTTCTTGGCTGTGTCCGCCTTGTACCATTTTTCATCGCGGGAGCTCGCCACCCAAGTTTCAGGCTTTCAATTCAAAGACATCGCCGCTGTAAGTAATTCTACTGTATAAGCACTGGGATAATTCTAGTATAAAAGTGATATAAAAGTTAGATAATACTAGGAGTGTTTTTAGCAATGTCTAATGTATTTACGGCATTTTACCTAATTTTTAGTTTATTGCTTTAAACTTCGGTTTTCCCGTGTTTTTCGGTTTATTTATATCATTTATTTTTAAGGCATTAGGTTCGCTATATAGTTGGTTCTGTTATTATTGCCTGATTTTGCGTGTTTTTATTTGAACCGTTTATGCGTTTAGTGCGTCAACTGGATGGCGCCGTTTGCGATAACAGTCTGACACAGCGGTCTTCAACCTATGAAACAATTCCGCAGGGTGGCAGCAAGTGACGTACACAATATTCAAACTCACGCGAATAACATTGACACCTTGGTAAGTTAGCGGTAAACAATTCGGCTGATTTTGAACTGCTTTTATTAAATGTATGTTTTGCTTGTATGGCTCATCGTGGTTAAAGTTGGAATTGAATTTGTAGGATATTGCCATGGAAAATCGCAGCCGTGTCCAGACACAATTGGCTACCTGCCAATCCCCGACTGAAGTGGGTGGTTTCATGACACCTCCTAAGAGCAGTCAGAAACAGTCCATAGCGACGACGCCGCTGCCGGGACTCTGCAGCACTTAAAGACAATGGAATGCGCACAAGCATGGTCGTATTTGTAAACGGCAAATAGCACCACGCATGAGCAGTTTGTTTTCTCCTTTTCGTCAATCGGTGCCGCTGCTGAGAGAAGGAACATATACGAAGACGGCGGATCGAAAACACTTAGGCGTGTCTTAAAGTTTTTATATACGGCGTTACACGTTGCAATATAGGACAATTATTCCCTGTGACGCAATAATAATCCTACGATTATCTCCACTGTGATGTTATATACCGTGCTTGTTAGACAACATAATAATTAGCGCCATGCACGATATTTTTCCAGTTTTTGTGTTCTTTTTGCCCATTTTATTCCATTACCTTTGCCATCTAGGGCTGGTGCCTTCATCTTTTTGGTGCATGGATGAAATATTTTCAAATCAAATCGAAAATGTTTTTTGAGTCGAAACAGTCGCATTTTTTATAAGTTTTTGGTGAGGAATTTTCTCGCAAGGTGCCAAACTCCCTTATAAGCTATTCTAGACTCTAGAATCTAGCACTAGAAGGACTGGACGCGTCAGTTGACCCATTTTCAACATTTGTGCGTCCTTAACTTTTACGCACTGCACAGTACAGCGGCGATATTTTGTGACTTTTCTTATAATAGTGTTATGTAAGTAACTTATGAATGTCAAGTTTCTATTGTATTTATATAAAAAATTACAGTGATCACTACCTAGAAGGACCGCAAGCGTCAATTGACGCTTTATGACATTTCTCTAGTTAAACAAGTAAAATGAAATGTCACAGCGCGTCAATTATTAATTATATCAGCCAATTGTTATTCCTTCAGTTGACTCATTGTGACTTCTTGTTAGGTTTGTAGACAAAATGCAAACACGAATATCACGTTGGATTTCTAGAGTCAGTAAAGGAAATACACTAAAGCATTGAGCTTTTGCCTTGGTAAACTAGTTCAAGGTAAATGTTGTGAAAACCTTAGCTTATTCTTATATATTGTGGTAGTTTAGTAGTAACTTTACTAAAGGGAAGTGTTTGATGTTTGATGCTTGAGTTTTTCATCGGAGTCAGTATCATAGTAGGCTACTTCTGAAAACAAAAACATTTACAAAATGTCTAGGCAAAGATTTACAGCAATGCGTGGATTAGAAATGTTGCAAAATCTTCTGTCAGACTGCTCTGATGACGAGGTTTCTGACATTGAAATCGACGCAACAATAAATGCTGCAATTGCCAGTGTTCAGCAGGCAAGTGAATCTGAATCGTCAGATTCAAGCAAAGACAAGTCTGATGTACTAAAATGAGTTTTTACATGAAGTTATTTAGAGCAAGTTTCCAATTATCAAACGGCATTTAAAATGTTATCCATAACCTACCTACCTATCCCGACCTTATCAATGCCAAGTTTGTCTCATGCATAACATGTGTTTGTGGCATATTAGCCTGTGACTGTGTTGACTGACGTTTTACCAAATGCCTTTTGTAAAATTGGGTGAAAAGTTAAATAAAGCTTTCGAGTTGTGTCAGTTGTATAAGGCTTGGCATCATTTTCTTTCTAGAGAACCTTTCTTAGTTTCTTTAATTCTAAACTCACCATGGAATGATTGATAACGTTTTTGATCGTTACGTCTAAAACCCACGGTGAATTAACTTTACGCCCTATTTTTCTCATTTCTTTTGTAAAATTTATGGTTTTATCAAACCTAGTAACCCATTTCTAGACATTGGTTCATTGGTCGTCATTTTTTCCCCGCAGTTTATTGCTAAATGGGAACTGGCATCTATTTTTACCACAAGACGCGCGAAAACGATCGCTCGCGTGTTTGGTGGGAAAATTCGACAGAAATCTGGAAACGCGCGAAGGGGAAACCTTCGCGGACCCATAATTCAGCCGTTGCCGATTCGGATGTTTCCATTGATTCTGTAGCTTCGCGTCCATTCTAGAAACAGTATAAAGGTAACTATTGACTTGTTACTTTCCAACTGCGCTGAGATCGTCACACGTCGCCAACTCCATTGTGCGGCATCACGCATTAATACAGACCACAATGAAGTCACAAAGTCTCGTATACGTTGGGAGATACATTTGGTAATTTTTACTTCGTGCAATTTGATACACGTATACGTTGCGAGATACATTTGGTAATTTTAACTTCGTGCAATTTGATATCCGTGTATGTTGGGAGATACATTTGGTAATTTTTTCTTCGTGCAATTTGATACCCGTATACATTGCGAGATACATTTGGTTATTTTTACTTCGTGCAATTTGATATCCGTATACGCTGCGAGATACATTTGGTAATTTTTACTTCGTGCAATTTGATATCCGTATTTGTTGCGAGATACATTTGGTAATTTTTTCTTCGTGCAATTTGATACCCGCATACATTGCGAGATACATTTGGTAATAGTAACTTTGTGCATATTTGTACCCCTGCGAATGATAACTTACAAAACTTACGTTTGTTCCCGTGCTAATTATAACTAACCCTAACCTCATTCATAAAATGGTTGCACTCAGGATGCATTTGTTAACCCTATTTAGCAAATGGTTACATACAGTAGCCATTTTTAACACTATTTAGCAAATGGTTTCACTCAGTAGCAATTTGTTAACTCTATTTAGCAAATGTTTAAAGTCAGTAGCCATTTGTTAACCCTATTTAGCAAACGTTTATAGTCAGTAGCCGTTTGTAAAATAGCAAAAGGTTACCATGAGTAGTAACATGTTAACCCTATTTAGCAAATGGTTACAATGAGTAGCCACATGCACATGATGTTAGCCCTATTTAGCAAAAGTTTACAATCAGTAGCAATTCGTTAATCCTATTTAGCAAATGGCAAACTAGCAAGGGTATTTATCGAATTTCTTCAGTTCTAAACTCACCACCTTAAAGTTAATAACGTTTTAGATCAGTACGTTTTTCTGTACCCCATTATGAATCAAATTTTCGCTCAACTTCGCTCCTTTCTTTCTTCTTCTTCTTCGTGTCGAGTAGATGGTTTCTTGAGAGTGTGAGCAAAATACATCATATTGTAGGGCAGGTGTTGCATAGCCAGATGACCAGGTTTTCATCAATTGCTGTCAGACTACGGTTGCCACAATGATGGCGGTATGTCGGACAAGATGTTATGACGTGGTCTGCAGTCCAAAGCGACGCGTTGCGGCTTCGGCTTGACCAACCACTGTTTACATTCGCGATAAATATAGCAAATAAACTTTCGTCTCAACTGCACCAAGTTAGGCAATGGCGCCCATCGCCGGATGCCCTGGATGGTCAACCTGCGTTTGCGCAGGACTTGCATTTCTTACTTGGTACTTGTCGTTGTTTTAGCTTTCACGCAACAATAAGCATTTTTCTAAAGTAAACCCGACCTCTATGTGACGTAATGAAATGTAATAGAACCTATTATCATGTAAGAAACAAATAACTATGTCATAAACTTGTCACGCCGGAATGAAAAGTGTTATCGTATTAGGGAAAAACATTATACTCTACATGTCTTTGGGCTCTATCTATCAATTTCAATCAAACAAAACGGCATCAAATGTTTCTGCTGGATACGAACATGTGATTGTGATTAACGTAATTGTGCAAACGTAACTGCAACTAAATTACACCCAAAAATCCAGTGTTTGTGACTTTTCTTAAAACTCTCTTAGTCATATATTAATATTTTTGACCACTTCGCTGTGGGAAAATATATGAAATAAGGCCAATTCTTTGTATTTTCCGACAATTTTGCGAACTTTTGGGTGAGAACAAAGCTTTCTTGCTGCATCTGTTTTGAATAGCTCTGTCTTTTCCGTTCACAGCTAATGACTTGATAGATGAAATGATGATATGTGATGTTCATCATTGATCAAAGTATTGCTTAATAAGAAAATAAATGTTGGCTACAAACCCCATTCTACAACCCCGTCTAGTTTGTTCGAAACTTTGCAGTTAAATTTCTCAAATTCTAGATCAAATCAAAAAGACTAGCAAATGGTATCTGGAAGTACAGTACTCAAATGTTATTCTGTAATTCTGTTAACTCTGTGTGGCAATTGGTAATTGGAAATAGCAAAGGTTACCATGGGTAGCCAAATACTAATCTTATTTAGCAAATTGCTACACTCAGTAGCCATCTGTTAACTCTATGTAGCAAATGGTAATTGAAATTATGGCAATAATAAACCCTTAATAGCAAAAGATTACATATGGTAGCCAAATGACAATCCTTTCATTGCCGCCGCAACAATTACACTTTGTATTGGTTTTCACGTCATTACCTTTAAAAATATTTATGATTTCGTGAAAAGTTTAACTCTCCGGGTTAATTGCCAATTGTAATGTATGATTGTAATTGTAATGTCCGGAGTGATTTAGTCTTTCAAGTCATGATATGATGTTGTGATGTTCATCATTGATCAAATGAATTGCTGAATATAACAGAGACCCAGGTTCACTAATTACGTAATAATGCCGAGTTCGAATAGACCGATAATTAATTTATCGATATCCGTAAAACGAAATAGTACGTTGACAGATTTTGTCTTGTAACTTCTTTATGGTTTTGGAAGGCGTTTTGCGTTATGGAAGGTACTCATCTGGCAATCCGGTTTTGCTATGTCCGTAGTGATTTAATTCTATTCTTGGCAACGAAATAATTTCTTGTCGATCGCAAGTTTGTTGTGAACACACGCTTCCTTCTGGCAAATGGTTGTCAGTAAAGAATTGAATTATGTTTTTTAATTGCAGTCGTGCAGTTCGGCTGGTCGCACCGAAACAAAAGGCGCATCAGCTCAAGGAAACCCGTCTGCTGAAAGAATTGCATCAGCTGTGGAGGTTTCATTTATAGAAAAAGGTTTGTCAGATGATAGAAGCCCATATTCTGAACGAGTAGAACCAGCTGCTGATGTTTCATCAGAAGAAGGTTTGTCAGCTGAAAGAAGCACATTTGCTGAAGAAGACGAATCATTACAAATTCGCCGAAACAAAGACGGTGGCCAACAAAAGGCGGTTCGAGATAAAATAGTTGAGCCTCGTGTTGTTCTGCAGCAATTAAATTCTCTGAAAAATCTCTTAAAATCAATCGTGGTAATTTTGCATTTTTTGGTTTATAGATCGACATCTCTAATGTGGCAGGTGCTTCGAAGCTGCCGGCAAGTTAAAATTTAATTACGACTTCACAGTGAAACTATGGTTTTATTGATATTATTTCCTGTCACTCCACATGCTTTACGTGTCCAATGCGTGCATCAATCAAGAAGTTTATAAATTTTATATGTACTAGTCACACATATTTAAATTAAAAACAGAAATTTGCTTGAATTACCAAAATTTATTTTAATGATTTAGGAAAGCCCCAGCACATCTGCATCACCCTCCAGAAAGAGGAAAAAGAAAAGCAATTCCAGAGATTTTAATGTCGTGGTAAATAGCATTCTAAGCATTTTAGTATATACTGGGAGATTGGAATAGGGGAAGGTGTTTCCTGATATACTTGACAGATAATGTTTGTATCACTCCACAAACGGTACGTGACCAATGCATATATGACTGAACCATGCGGTTATAAAAAGTATGCATACTGTACACACATATTTAATGGCGCAAAAACACTGAACAGTTTTCTTGATATACCAAAGTTCTTTTAATAATATAGGAGAGCCCCAGCCCAGCTACAAAACCATCTAGAAAGAGGAAAGCTACTTTCGATCGTTATAGTTTCTCGGTAAGTAGTATTTAACAATTTTCGTTTATTGTAGTATATTGCATATAAGTTTAAATATTTAATATCTATTTTTACATGTATTATATAACTCCTCAAGCCGAAGCCAGGGGAAAAGCTCACAATTTTAGGTTTTATTAAGTACTCTTTTATAAATTTAACTGCATTTTGATAAATTTAGCCATTAAATCCACATTGATTGTCGAAATTAGAGAAGGAAGAAAAAAGGTTAATGTTGTGGTTGGTCTTAGTTAAGTTTATTTTTCGTTTGTATCGGCAATGTAAAACGTAAAAAATGCATGTGCCTTGTATAATTATGTATACGGTAATCTATTTTCAATGATTTTATTATTAATTTCTAAAACTTACTGTTTTTAACAGAAATCTCGGCGACAGTTTTCTGCGGATGAATCGTTTGAAGTTAAGCAATTTTTTTCATGGTATATTGGTACGAAGAAGGGAATAACAACGCATTATGCTAAAACGGCTCTTGCAGATGGAAACCTCCCCAAATGCAAGGAATTTTCCAAAACGCCGAAACAGTTGCAGGACAAAGTCCGGCAACTGATTCGGCGTTCTTTGAAGTGTGGATGTGCGAAATAAATGTGGTATATTTGGTCGCCTTATTCTGGGTTAGGGTTAAGACTTTTTGATGCCAATTGCCAATTGTAATGTATTATTCGCCGGGTTGCCGTTTTAAAACTACTGAAAATCGTACTACAGCCCTTTAAGAGGTCACCACCAGAGGACGCAATTGCGTTAGCCAGAGTGGAATTTGACAATCTCCAAAACCTTGCAATAAACAAAGCGCACAAAGAATACAAAGAATTGGCCCTAATTCAAGTTTTTCACACAGCGAGGTAAAAGAAAACATTAATCTATGACTAAGGGAGTTTTAATAAAAGTCACAAACTCTGGATTTATGGGTGTAGTTTATGTACACAGTAACGTTTGCACAATTACGTTGCGCCGCGGAAATCGAACCCGGTGGTAAAGAAAAACTTCAAAGTAAAGCTTTTAAAATTCGCATTCCTATCATTATAGACAACTTATTAAAAGGCAAAACATTTTAATTTGCGTTGTCATAACGTCATTTTAAATACAATTTGGCGTGACCTCCTATGTTTTACTTTGAAAGGGATAATTTTTTATCAAGTTTTTGCCTCATTCGATATTAGTTGATTTTGATATAAAGTATAATCTTACTTGCCAATGGCTTGTAACGCTACATTTTCAGGATAATATTGAATAATTACCTGGGAAAGTAAAATGAACTGCATTACGCAACTGACGCAGCATTACAATCGGCACAGGGAATGTTATTTTACCCGCTGAGATATATACAACATAATACTTCAGGACAAGTAGACAAGTCTAAATCAATGGAATCAAATTGCGTAGGCCTACTCATATATAGGATACTCACACTGACACAGCATTTTACACATGGTATTAATATCGACAACACAAAATAACTAATATATCTTTGCTAAATTTATGTTTTTTTCAGCAGACTGTCAGCTTTGGTCACAATGTTATCTTATATGACATAGTTGTCTCGTTTCGGACTGTGCTTCAGTTATTTTGTTTATTAAATAAATATATCGATTTCCGTCATTTTATATATACATAAAAATAAATATATACCTGTGGCATCGTAATGATGACAAAAAATGTTTTATTTTCCCCGGGCCCGCCAGCATTGGCTCTTATGTGACAACCCGCAAGTACAGAAACTGTTTGTTGTTGCCATCACTGCGCGCGCCATACGTTTTATGAGTCAAACTGAACCCGACGTTATCGGCCAGTTAATTTCGCGAATTAGGTTGGCGAAATTACTCTATAAGTTTCAAGTTGCACAGACTTAAAGAATTAAATCACTACGAACATAGCAAAACCGGTTTGCCAGATGATTACCTTCCATAACGTAAGACGCCTTTCAAAACCCTGAAGGAGTTACAAGAAAAAATCTGTCAACGTATTTCGTTTTTTCGGATTTCGATAAATTAATTATCGGTCTATTCGAACTCGGCATTATTACGTAATTAGTGAACCTGGGTCTCCGTTATATTCAGCAATACATTTGATCAATGATGAACATCACAACATCATATCATGACTTGAAAAACTAAATCACTCCGGACATACATTACAATTGGCAATTAACCTGGAGAGTTAAACTTTTCACGAAATCATAATTATTTTTAAAGTTAAAGACGTGAAAACCAATACAAAGTGTAGTTGTTGCGGTGGCAATGAAAGGATTGCCATTTGGCTACCATATGTATGAGTGTAAGTAAGAGAATGAGAACGATGGTTTGATTTATTGCTTTTGATTGAGTGAGGTCATACCCAGCTTTTGTTTCGTTAAAGCACTTGGACATTTCCATTCAATTTAATTTCTCGAATTCGTTTCAAAGACCCTGACTCTCTGTGGGAAGCCTTTCCGCTTGACTAAATAGCTCTCAATATGCCAAAGTTTATTAGTTTATAATTATAATTAATTATAATAGGCCTACCATTTGTCCTTTTTTAGGAGGAATTGACCTTTTTTAGTTAGTTATTTCGAGTTAGTTGTTTATACTTTCGACAAAAGTTATAGGAGAGAATTTGTATTTATTTCCAAAAAATTACTGTAGTTATGAAACATCTTGAATTGCCGATTTAAAAAGGGTTTTCTAACCACTTGCCCTACCATCCCTACATACCTTTTTGAACGCTGACCACGCGTTTCTTCAATTCCGTACGAGCCCTTGGTGGTTTTACATGCGCGCAATCCGCGCATATTGACTTAAGTTCGAGGTTGAGGTCTGTTAAGTTCAAACGTGCGCCAGAAAGATTGCAACTGAACCGCACATGTAAAAAGACCAATTATTATCAAAGCATAGGTGCGAGTTTTGTTATGTCCCAAACTTGTCACGCCCGTCACCTCTATGTGACGTAATGACATGTAATAGAGCCTATTATCATGCAAGAATACAAACACCACAAAGATTATAAGAATTTGTTGGTATTTTTGGTTGGGAATTAGCAATGAGCTTAATAAAACTATACATGTAAAGATGGGGGTGAATTAGGATTAAATATTGCATGTGACTGCACATTTATAAAAAACTTACATTAAATGGCAGAAAAATCTAGCAAAAAACAGTTAAAAGCCAATGAAAACACCAGCAATGTGTAGTGGATTATCTACAAGTTATACAATTTTATAAATCGCAGGATTCACAGTTGATTAGAGACTGTAGTTGTCAGAAAATGCTTTTGGAAAGACCGAAGCCGAGTCAATACTGGTTAGCAGATGAAATAAACTTCTTTAACGGGTAAAGCCCCAAGGTTAACTTATGAGTTTACACTGTACACATAGACATCGTGCAAAGCAAGAGTCACTGAGCAGGTTGATAAAAAATTCGTGCGTAAGTAGAAAAAAGTACTGAATTACTTGTGATGTGTAAAAAAAATTACGCAACCAAATTTTAAGTTTCGTGCAAGTGTGCAACATTAACGCCAAATTAACTTTTTGTACCCTGGGTCACCTTCCAGTGGTGTTGCACAAAATGGGCAAGCAGCGTTGAAAGCCTGCGATCCATGTGGAACTCCAATTTGGGACCAATACCTGCTAAACAACAAAAACTAAGATTTGGGATATATGCTAGCTTCTAAACACCTAAAATTATTGAAGCAGGCAAAATTAAGTCAAAATTGCAGTATAGTGATATGTAATATACTAATATCATTGGTAATTGAGAGGTCAAGTTTGAAGTCTTTCAAAGGAAACTGAAAACTATTTGCTTACATGGCAGTCTTCGCAGAACATGCATGGCCACAAGGAACAAAACAATGGCTAGGCGGTGCAGTGTCAACATAAAAAGCGGGCTCATTTCCCATCCTTAATAGGACATTCTTTCCAATCTTTTAATAGAAATGAGATATATATTGTGTTCATTATTTGTGAGTAATTTTGTAAAAACAATGATGTGTACTATGAGGTACAATGACCATACACAATAATTAACTGATACAACCGGTACTGCAATCAATTAAAAAAAGGTTTCATATGTGTCGTGATACTGAAAAAAATTTCAAGTAATGCAAGAAAATAGATGGAATAATTTTTTAAACATCAACATGACATTTACAGACTGTTACACTTTTCTACGCATCCCTGCAAGGGAAAAAAAGACAAGGGCATAGGCCATGTGCAAAAATACTATGAAAAGACTTCATAGCCATAGAGCAAGAAAAGCTTACCGATTGGCAAAATGGACAACACGATGTCGCATTGGGATCTGCCCGTTCAATTTCACCTTGAATATGACCACATGTCAAACAAAGAAATGGCTGTTTTTATGTTTGTGTATTGGCTCCGTTTTTCTTTGCAAGAGCAATACCAACAGAACTTGGAGGCGACTCATGCTCTGGATATTGATCAGTTGATTAATATGCCGGGGTGCCTGAGAAAACAAATACATGTCCTGGTGTTGATGCATTAGTACAAAATAAACTTACAAAGCATATTGACTTACAGGCATCGAATCAGCATTCCCACCAGTCCTCCACAAAAGCGTAATCCCACATAAATCAATTAAAGTGCCATTGACTAAAATATTACGTTCATCAGCAATCTGTTGAAGATACAGTACAAAAAAAACTAAACCAAGAATTTTTAAACTTTTTGAAACGTGAGTTGAAATTTTGCATGAGTTTTTGTATTTTCTCCAGTTTAGATAATGTAATGTGTGCAAAGCTGCGTATTTCGTGCTAAGCTCTTATTCAAACAAGGAATTCTAAACCGACATATTTGACGCAGATTGAAGTATTTCAAGTAGCATTGTTTTCATGGCGTAAAGTTTGAAGTGTACTTGATGAAATGTTTGGATGACGTAGATTCGTAGAATAACAGATTTTACGCATATATGTACGTAGCATAATTTGTAGGCATAAAAATACTTACAATATTTCATATTAAAAGTAGTATGGTAGGGTTGGTATGGTGGTGGTGGTGGTGGTATGGTAGTTAGGAAGGGGTTTTGCGAGTTCGAAGTAGTAATTTGCAAGTTAATCTTGCAAATGGCTACAAAATTTGTGCTTCGTGCAATTTTATACCCGTATTTGTTGCGAGATACATTTGGTAATGTTTACTTCGTGCAATTTCATAACCGTATATTTTGCGAGATACATTTGGTAATAGTTACTTCGTGCACATTTGTACCCGTGCGAATTATAACTTGTAAATGGTGACTGATTGTACCCATTTGCTAAAAAACGTTTACAAATGGCGACTGAGTGTACCCATTTGCTAAATAAGGTTAAAAATAAGATAAATATTAGCTGAATATTGACTGATTGTACCCATTTGCTAAACAGGGTTTGCAAATGGCGACTGAGTGTACCCATTTGCTAGATAAGGGTATACCCGTATTTGTTGCGAGATACATTTGGTTATGTTTACTTCGTGCAATTTCATACCCGTAGGTTAAAAATTTAGCTGAAATGTTAAATATGACTTAAATATTAAAATGTTAATATGTTAAATATGAAATGTTAAATATCACTCGACTCCTTACAAAGACTTTTTTACAAACTCTGTTTACTTGTGTATATCTTAACAGTGAATTTTGATAGACTTTAGCAATAATGACACAGGTGTGCCGTTTGTGATAATTTAATAATTGCAATAATTTATACACAATTGGCATTTTGCATGAGTTTTTGTATTTTCTCCAGTTTAGATAATGTAATGTGTGCAAAGCTGCGTATTTCGTGCTAAGCTCTTATTCAAACAAGGAATTCTAAACCGACATATTTGACACAAGTGCACTTTTACTTTGCTGATATACATTCTATAAATATATTACATAGTAGATTCTACCTGTAGTATATCCAAAAAATATTGCATGCAACTAATCAAAATTAATATAACGTCCTAACCTGCACATGTTTCTCTTTATATGTGTCCAGGTCAATGGACTCCAACGTTTTGAAATTACAATCTTTTATTATATTTTGCAAAAGTAATACTTTATCTTGGGCTCAATTACTAACACCATTATGTCATTATTCTCGGACATGTTTGGCTTTTGTTTTCTTTTACACATAGAAATCGAAAACAGCATTGAAAAGCTGAAGGTATTTTAAATTATCTTCCATTCATACTTGAAAGCTGGTCGAATTTATAGTAGAACTTACGGACACTTCTTATTTAATCCAGTATTAGAAGATCTCGATTTTGTTATTTCCGGCTGCGCTTGTCCATAATCCTTATTCATGAACCCGTCATTTTGTCGACCCGTCATTCGGTCATTCGGTCATTCGGGTAGAACAATTACTAACACCATTATGTCTTCTTATTTAATCCAGTATTAGAAGATCACGATTTTGTTATTTCCGACTGCGCTTGTCCATAATCTTTATTCATGAACCGGTCATTTTGTTCTGTTGCTGGGTCACTTTTATCATCTCCCTGCTGTTATAAAAAGAAAATTTGCTGTTGTTCAATTTCATTTAAATTTAGATGGTTTAAGTGTCTATATACCTGTGGCATCGTAATGATGACAAAAAGTGCACAAACAAAGGTGCTGTAATAGTCAAAATATCGGAGACCCACGTTTAAGGGCTTTAATTAACTAAAAAAAGGATAAAAATCTGAAAAGAATCAAAAATTTTAACAGCTACGTTACACAACACGCCTTAATGTTATGTATAATTTAGGTCACTCTTAACTCATTCCTTCGTTATGCACCCTGGAAATGTTTTATTTTCCCCGGGCCCGCCAGCATTGGTTCTTATGTGACAACCCCCAGGTACAGAAACTGTTTGTTGTTGCCATCACTGCGCGCGCCATACGTTTTATGAGTCAAACTGAACCCGACGTTATCGGCCAGTTAATTGCGCAAATTAGGCTGGTGAAATTACTCCATAAGTTTCAAGTTGCACAGACTTAAAGAATTAAATCACTACGGACATAGCAAAACTGGTTTGCCAGATGATTACCTTCCATAACGTAAGACGCCTTCCAAAACCCTGAAGGAGTTACAAGAAAAAATCTGTCAACGTATTTCGTTTTTTCGGATTTCGATAAATTAATTATCGGTCTCTTCGAACTCGGCATTATTACGTAATTAGTGAACTTGGGTCTCCGTTATATTCAGCAATACATTTGATCAATGATGAACATCACAACATCATATCATGACTTGAAAGACTAAATCACTCCGGACATACATTACAATTGGCAATTAACCTGGAGAGTTAAACTTTTCACGCAATCTTTATTATTTTTAAAGGTAAAGACGTGAAAACCAATACAAAGTGCAGTTGTTGTGGCGGCAATGAAAGGATTGCCATTTGGCTACCATATGTAATCTTTTGCTATTTAGGGTTTATATTTGCCATAATTTCAGTTACCATTTGCTACATAGAGTTAACAGATGGCTACTGAGTGTAGCAATATGCTAAATAGGATTAGTATTTGGCTACCCATGGTAACCTTTGCTAATTCCAATTACCAATTGCCACACAGAGTTAACAGCAGCGCGTTAATTATTAATTATCAACCAATTGTTATTCCTTCAATTGACTCATTGTGACTTCTTATTAGGTTTGAAGACAAAATGCAACACCCGAATATCACGTTGGATTTCTAGAGTCAGTAAAGGAAATACACTATAGCATTGAGCTTTTGCCTTGGTAAACTAGTTCAAGGTAAATGTTGTGAAAACCTTAGCTTATCCTTATCTATTGTGGTGGTTTAGTAGTAACTTTATTAAAGGGAAGTGTTTGATGTTTATCTAAATTTTCTTGCGTTTTTCATCGGAGTCAGTATCATAGTAGGCTACTTCTGAAAACAAAAACTTTTACAAAATATCTAGGCAAAGATTTACAGCAATGCGTGGATTAGAAATGTTGCAAAATCTTCTGTCAGACTGCTCTGATTACGAGGATTCTGACATTGAAATGACAGTAAATGCTGCAATAGCCAGTGTTCAGCAGGCAAATGAATCTGAATCGTCAGATTCGAGCGAAGATAAGTTTGATGTACAAAAATGAGTTTTTACATGAAGTTATTTAGAGCAAGTTTCCAAATATCAAACGGCATTTAAAATGTTATCCATAACCTACCTTCCTATCCCGACCTTATCAATGCCAAGTTTGTCTCATGCATAACATGCGTTTGTGGCATATTAGCCTGTGACTGTGTTGACTGACGTTTTACCAAATGCCTTTTGTAAAATTGGGTGAAAAGTTAAACAAAGCTTTCGAGTTGTGTCAGTTGTATAAGGCTTTGCATCATACGCTTTCTAGGGCACCTTTCTTAGTTTCTTTAGTTCTAAACTCACCATGGTATGATTGATAACGTTTTTGATCGTTAGGTCTACAACCCACGGTGCCAATGGATATATGACTGAACCATGCGGTTATAAAAAGTATGCATACTGTACACACATATTTAATTGCGCAAAAACACTGCACAGTTTTCTTGATATACCAAAGTTCTTTTAATAATATAGGAGGCAAATAGCACCACGCGTGAGCAGTTTGTTTTTCTCTTTTTCGTCACTCGGTGCCGCTGCTGGGAGAAGGCACATCTACTAAGACGGCGGATCGAAAATACTTAAGCGTGTCTTAAAGTTTTTAGATACGGCGTTACACGTTGCAAATATAGGACAATTACTCTCTGTGAAGCAATAATAGTCCTACGATTTTCTCCACTGTGATGTCATATACCGTGCTTGTTAGACAACATTATAATTAGCGCCATTCACGATATTTTTCCAGTTTTTGTGTCCTTTTTGCCCATTTTATTCTATTACCTTTGCCATCTAGGGCTGGTGCCTTCATATTTTTGGTGCATGGGCGAAATATTTTAAAATCAAATCGAAAATGTTTATTGAGTCGAAAGAGTCGCATTTTTTATAAGTTTTTGGTGAGGAATTTTCTCGCAAGGTGACATACTCCCTTATAATCTAGATTCTAGAGTCTAGACTCTAGAATCTAGACTCTAGCACTAGAAGGACTGGACGCGTCAGTTGACCCATTTTCAACATTTTGTGCGTCCTTAACTTTTACGCACTGCACAGTACAGCGGCGATAATTTGTGACTTTTCCTATAATAGTGTTACGTAAGTAACTTATGAATTTCAAGTTTCTATTTCATTTATATTAAAAATTACAGTGATCACTACCTAGAAGGACCGCAAGCGTCAATTTACGCTTTATGACATTTCTGTACTTAAACAAGTAAAATGAAATGTCACAGCGCGTCAATTATTAATTATCAGCCAATTGTTATTCCTTCAATTGACTCATTGTGACTTCTTATTAGGTTTGTAGAAAAAATGCAACACACGAATATCACGTTGGATTTCTAGAGTCAGTAAAGGAAATACACTAAAGCATTGAGCTTTTGCCTTGGTAAACTATTTCAAGGTAAATGTCTTGAAAACTTTAGCTTACCCTTATCTATTGTGGAAGTTTAGTAGTAATTTTACTAAAGGGAAGTGTTTGATGTTTATCTAAATTTTCTTGCGTTTTTCATCGGAGTCAGTATCATAGTAGGCTACTTCTGAAAACAAAAGCATTTACAAAATGTCTAGGCAAAGATTTACAGCAAAGCGTGGAATAGAAATTTGTAAAATCTTCTGTCAGACTGCTCTGATGACGAGGATTCTGACATTGAAATCGACGCAACAGTAAATGCTGCAATAGCCAGTCTTCAGCAGACAAGTGAATCTGAATCGTCAGATTAGAGCGAAGATAAGTCTGATGTACTAAAATGAATTTTTACATGAAGTTATTTAGAGCAAGTTTCCAAATATCAAACGGCATTTAAAATGTTATCCATAACCTACCTTCCTATCCCGACCGTATCAATGCCAAGTTTGTCTCATGCATAACATGCGTTTGTGGCATATTAGCCTGTGACTGTGTTGACTGACGTTTTACCAAATGCCTTTTGTAAAATTGGGTGAAAAGTTAAACAAAGCTTTCGAGTTGTGTCAGTTGTATAAGGCTTTGCATCATACGCTTTCTAGGGCACCTTTCTTAGTTTCTTTAGTTCTAAACTCACCATGGTATGATTGATAACGTTTTTGATCGTTAGGTTTATAACCCACGGTGAATTAACTTTACACCCTATTTTTCTCATTTCTTTTGTAAAATTTATGGTTTTATCAAACCTAGTAACCTATTTCTAGACATTGGTTCATTGGTCGTCATTTTTTCCCCGCAATTTATTGTCAAACTAGGAACTGGCATCTATTTTTACCACAAGACGCGCGAAAACGATCGCTCGCGTCAGTCGCGTGTTTAGTGGAAAAATTCGACAGAAATCTGGAAACGCGCGAAGGGGAATCCTTCGCGGACCCATAATGCAGCCGTTGCCGATTCGGATGTTTCCATTGATTCTGTAGCTTCGCGTCCATTCTGGAAACAGTATAAAGGTAACTATTGACTTGTTACTTTCCAACTGCGCTGAAGTCGTGAGGTCGTCACAAGTCGCCAACTCCATTGTGCGGCATCACGCATGACAGACCACAATGAAGTCACAAAGAAGACGCGAATTTTGCAGTTATATTGACCGGGGAAGGCTTGATTGGCCACGGTCGCATTACGTGGAACAGTTGCACTTTCAAAACGGAGAACATCGTATTTGATTATAAGGTAATATCGCGCATCGCTCTGTATTTGAACTCTTACCTATAAATGCGCATCCTGGTACTCGCGTCTCAATTAACCTCATTGAGCAACGTTTTCTTGACAATACAGCAAGTCGAGTGCATCGCTTTGCATCATTAACCTTCTAGGCCGCCGATCTTTGTTTCTTCAGTTCTAAACTCACCATGGTATAATTTATAACGTTTTCGATCATAGCATCTTCTCTATCCCACGGTCACTTCACATCACGCTCTGTTTCGCTCATTTCTTTTGTATTTGCCAATATTAGGTCAATTTTTTCTAATTTCGTGTAGGGTGTTTTCAAATGGGAACTGACAATATAACGCATCCCTTTTTGCTGGAAGAGTGAAAGAATATTTACATGTACTGCTGTTCAGTTTGCCAGCAAGCTTAAGCGACACACTTGGCTTGGACCGAAGGTTTTACAGTTTTTTATCTATTTTCAAGTTAGCAATAGTCGTTCATCAGATAGAGCTCAAAAACAGTTAGAGTACAGTATAATATTTCCCAAATCGCTAAAAAGTGGCCAAAGAAAATGTATAAATTAATTTGTACAGGTGATATCAGTAAACAAATTAAAGACCATGAATATGAACCTAATGAGTGATATCGAAATGGTTGACTTTGTGACATCAGGTATTGTACACTAGCTTGTGTAAATGAGTGCGAAGTTATGTAACTAGTTACGTGAATTAAATAATTTGCTATTCGTATCTAGGGGAAGAAAATTGTGCGGGAAAGAATAGCAATGTTATGAATAGCAATAGCAAGAATAGCAACGTTGCGAGATACATTTGGTAATAGTTACTTCGAGCAATTTTTCACTCGTATAAGTTGCGAGATACATTTGGTAATTTTTACTTCGTGCAATTTGAAATCTGTATACGTTGCGAGAATCATTTGGTAATTTTTACTTCGTGCAATTTGATACCCGTATACATTGCGAGATACATTTGGTAATTGTTACTTCGTGCATATTTGTACCCCTGCGAATGATAACTTACAAAAGTTACGTTTGTACCCGTGCTAATTATTTATAACTAACCCTATCCTCATTTATAAAATGGTTGCACTCAGTAGGCATTTGTTAACCCTATTTAGCAAATGGTTACAATCAGCAGCCATTTGCTAAACCTATTTAGAAAAAGGTTAAACTCAGTAGCAATATGTTAACCCTATTTTGCAAATGGTTACATACAGTTGCCATTTTTAACCCTGTTTAGCAAATGGTTTCACTTAGTAGGAATTTGTTAACTCTATTTAGCAAATGGTTGAAGTCAGTAGCAATTTGTAAAGTAGCAAAAGGTTACCATGAGTAGGCACATGTTAACCCTATTTAGCAAATGGTTTGACTCAGTAGGAATTTGTTAACTCTATTTAGCAAATGGTTAAAGTCAGTAGCCATTTGTAAAATAGCGAAAGGTTACCATGAGTAGCCACATGTTAACCCTATTTAGCAAATGGTTTCACTCAGTAGCAATTTGTTAACTCTATTTAGCAAATGGTTAAAAGCAGTAGCCATTTGTTAACCCTATTTAGCAAACGTTTCAAGTTAGTAGCCATTTGTAAAATAGCTAAAGGTTACCATGAGTAGTAACATGTTAACCCTATTTAGCAAATGGTTTCACTCAGTAGCAATTTGTTAACTCTATTTAGCAAATGGTTAAAAGCAGTAGCCATTTGTTAACCCTATTTAGCAAACGTTTAAAGTTAGTAGCCATTTGTAAAATAGCTAAAGGTTACCATGAGTAGTAACATGTTAACCCTATTTAGCAAATGGTTTCACTCAGTCTGCAGTCCAAAGCGACGCGTTGCGGCTTTGGCTTCACCAACCCCTGTTTACATTCGCGATAAAATTTGCAAATAAACTTTTGTCTCAACTGCACCAAGTTAGGCAATGGCGCCCATTGCCGGATGCCCTGGATGGTCAACCTGCGTTTGCGCCAGACTTCCATTTTTACTTGATACTTGTCGTTGTTTTAGCTTTCACGCAACAATAAGCATTTTTTTAAAATAAAACCGACCTCTCTGTGAAGTAATGACATGTAATAGAACCTATTATCATGTAAGAAACAAATGAATATGTCCAAAACTTGTCACGCCCAGTCACTTCGTCGGAATGAAAAGTGTTATCGTATTAGGGAAAAACATTATACTCTACATGTCTTTGAGCTCTATCTATCAATTTCAATCAAACAATACGGCAGCAAATGTTTCTGCTGGATACGAAGACGTGATTGTGATTAACGTAAATGTGCAAACGTAACTGCAACTAAAATAACACCCAAAAATCCAGTGTTTGTGACTTTTCTTAAAACTCTCTTAGTCATATATTAATATTTTCTTACACCTCGCTGGGTGAAAAACTTGAATAAGGGCCAATTCTTTGTATTCTTTGTGCGCTTTGTTTATTGCTAGGTTTTAGAGATTGTCAAATTCCACTCTGGCTAACGCAATTGCGTCGTCTGGTGGTGACCTCTTAAGGGGCTGTAGTACGATTTTCAGTAGTTTTAAAACGGTAACCCGGCGATTGTTACGAAGGTCACATGCAAGACGTCACTATAGAAAAAGTATCAATGGTTCCGGTCCAGTGCGTATGGGACCTTAATCAGCAATCGCAAAACTTACCAACTAAACCTTTTTATTTTACTCTAGTTTATTCCGTTAAACCATTATTGGCCGAAATATGAAAATATTTCTATTTAACATTTCCGGCAAAATTGATTGAAAAATACACTTCCCAGAAATATGAACATTGTAATGTGGTTTTCATGCAAGAGGTATATCATCATTTTTGAAAAAATCCGAAGCAAATTTAAAATACATTACAATTGGCAATTGGCATCAAAAAATCTTAACCCTAACCCAGAATAAGGCGTCCAAATATACCACATTTATTTCGCACATCCACACTTAATTATATTTCATTCAAAGAACGCCGAATCAGTTGCCGGACTTTGTCCTGCAACTATTTCGGCGTTTTGGAAAATTCCTTGCATTTGGGGAGGTTTCCATCTGCAACAGCCGTTTTAGCATAATGCGTTGTTATTCCCTTCTTCGTACCAATATACCATGAGAAAAATTGTTTAACTTCAAACGATTCATCCGCAGAAAACTGTCGCCGAGATTTCTGTTAAAAACAGTAAGTTTTAGAAATTAATAATAAAATCATTGAAAATAGATTACCGTATACATAATTATACAAGGCACATGCATTTTTTACGTTTTACATTGGCGATACAAATGAAAGATAAACTTAACTAAGACCTACCACAACATTAACTTTTTTTCTTCCTTCCTCTAATTTCGACAATCGATGTGGATTTAATGGCTAAATTTATCAAAATGCAGTTAAATTTATAAAAAAGTACTTAATAAAACCTAAAATTGTGAGCTTTTCCACTGGCTTCGGCTTGAGGAATTATATAAAACATGTAAAAACAGATATCAAATATGTAAACTTATATGAAATATAGTACAATAAACGAAAATTGTTAAAATACTACTTACCAAGAAACTATAACGATCGAAAGTAGCTTTCCTGTTTCTAGATAGTTTTGTAGCTGAGCTGGGACTCTCCTATATTATTAAAAGAACTTTGGTATATCAAGAAAACTGTTCAGTGTTTTTGCGCTATTAAATATGTGTGTACAGTATGCATACTTTTTATAACCGCATGGTTCAGTCACATATGCATTGGTCACGTAACGGTTGTGGAGTGATACCTACATTATCGGTCAAGTATATCAGGAAACACCTTCCCCTATTCCAATCTCCCGATAGGTACTAAAATGCTTAGAATGCTATTTACCACGACATTAAAATCTCTGGAATTGCTTTTCTTTTTCCACTTTCTGGAGGGTGATGCAGATGTGCTGGGGCTTTCCTAAATCAATAAAATAAATTTTGGTAAATCAAGCAAATTTCTGTTTTTAATTTAAATATGTGTGACTAGTACATATATAATTTATAAACTTCTTGATTGATGCACGCATTGGACACGTAAAGCATGTGGAGTGACAGGAAATAATATCAATAAAACCATAGTTTCACTGTGAAGTCGTAATTAAATTTTAACTTACCGGCAGCTTCGAAGCACCTGCCACATTAGAGATGTCGATCTATAAACCAAAAAATGCAAAATTACCACGATTGATTTGAAGAGATTTTTCAGAGAATTTACCTGCTGCAGAACAACACGAGGCTCAACTATTTTATCCCGGACCGCCTTTTGTTGACAACCGTCTTTGTTTCGGCGACTTTGTAATGACTCGTCTTCTTCAGCAAAGGTGCTTCTTTCAGCTGACAAACTTTCTTCTGATGAAACGTCAGCAGCTGGTTCTACTCGTTCAGAATATGGGCTTCTATCATCTGACAAACCTTTTTCTATAAATGAAACCTCCACAGCTGATGCAATTCTTTCAGCAGACGGGTTTCCTTGAGCTGATGCGCCTTTTGTTTCGGTGCGACCAGCCGAACTGCACGACTGCGAATAAAAAGCATAATTCAATTTTTTACTGACAACCATTTACCGGAAGGAAGCGTGTGTTCACAACAAACTTGTCATCGACAAGAAATTGTTTCGCTGCCAAGAATAGAATTTATTCGCGAGTCAGACTTGTAATGCACACAAAAAGGTTAACACTTTTATACTTATTGGGAGGAATCCAACAGAATTCTTTAAACCATTTAAGTTGATTTGAACAACTTACCCTTATTTCTTTTATGACTTCATAGGCTTCTTCAGCCTCTATATTCTGCAGGTCTTTCGCGTAATAGCTCTCTTGTGTGCTCGAGCTATGGGCCATATGCTTGGCCATCAAAAGGCGGCGGTCCGGTCTCTTAGATCTAACCTACTAAGAAATTTTAAATTTTAAATACGTCACTGGTTGACTTTTATATGAATTCTGATGCAGAATATTTTCATTATTAGCGATATTTCGTTATTTATATTGCTAGGTCTATTACAGTAAAGTTCAATTACTTGTGTGGCCGAATACTTCCGGTTTGAGGTTGCTGTAAATTTTCCGCGACCTCCGGCCAACTTCCAAACCCGCTGTATTGCTTTAGCTGCAGAGGAACTTGTAAGATTTTTTACCTTTTGGGGAAAAACAATCTTACACACTTCTCCGTTAAAATTGACAAGGTTATCCAGCCCTTTCTTCAACCATTCTGGCATTACAATAGTTGCACCCCCATATGTTGAGAATGTTTGTGTGATCGCGCACCTGCATTAAAAACATCCTTTTTTAATAGAGTTCTACATGAAAGGAGAATGTGGTGACTTACACGAACAATCCATCGTTTTTTCTCGGTCGGGTAGCCATACATAAGCTCTTCAACGAGCATGTTGTGCACCGCACTTGTCCGTTGCGAGTTTTCGATTATCAGATACGCCATGAGGATTTCCCCATGAGCTCTTCTCACCACGGCTCCGGGGTCTCTTCTTCATACTGCATTTTTTTATTTAGTGAGTTACACATTCAACGAGAAATAAAATAATGTAAAAATATAAAACAACTGTAACTGTCATTTACGTTTTGTGGTCAGCGCAGTATTACTAAAAAGTGGATTTGTCATAACTTTGTTCACTTCTGCCGGGTCCAACGCATTTCTGCGATCCCTCTCCTTAATAACTCGCTTCCTAGAAAACGCAACACTTTAGGTAATAAAGAGTGGTTAGCAAACGCAAATTTATTAACATGGAAGTTTTAATTGCAATAACAAAACTAGTTTTCAGATACCAACACGAGTAAATCATCCAAGAATGGAAAGGCTACATGTAGGCAGCGCTTGTAGTCACCTTCTTTTTAGAAATTTTCTGTTGGATGCCCTTCGATTCTTGAGGTTAATAAGGGCCTCCCCCACGTTGAAGGTCAATGGAAGCTTCTTCAGTAATGAAAAGCTGAGGAAGCTTGTCATGGCATTCGAGTGGGATATGAATGTCGAAGGAGTTTTATTTTCATTTTGTAATTTCTAAAATAAAGAAAGATTGTCTTTGTTTATTTTTAAATACAACTATTATTTCTCAGACTTTGCATATATACATTATCATCTTCCATTCGAATGTTGTTCAGGCCTGGTCTTCATCCCGAAACAAATTCAGGGTCGACCAGTTGTCTGCAACGACGTCTCCACTTTCCCCTGTCGATTGCATCCTCGATCTTCAAACCTTTCCTTCTCATGTCATCCTTCACCGTCTCATCCCATGTTTTCTTTGATCTTCCCGTTTTCACTTTTCCTGCAATCATCTTATGTTGTACTCTTCTTATTAAGCTCTACTTATTCATTCGCTCAACGTTCCCCTATCATCTCATACGATGTCCTCTTAGATCAGGGGTTCCCAACCGGTGGTACGCGTACCACTAGTGGTACGCGGGAGCTTTTCAGGTGGTACGCGAGCAGCTCTCCGTTGCATGCGATATACAGTATAGTAGTATAACAATTTAATTTTGAGTTGCTAAAATATGCGAACAACACTTTTATTTCTTTCCGTACTAAATTCTCTGCACTCAGTAAGCTACTTTTGTCGATCTTGCTCCCTGTTGTCATTGTTATTAATACGATGCTGCTGTGCGAATATTGGATCAAATTCGTTGTTTTGAAAATAGTGGTACGTGTTGACAATCCGTGGTGACTAAGTGGTACGAGAACAAAAAAAAGTTGGGAACCCCTGTCTTAGATGTTCTTCAATATCTTCCACAAATGTCCACCTTCTTATCACATCATTGGTAATGCCATCTCGTTTAGAAACTATCGATTTGAATTACTACTGGAATGTCATATCCTACTGCGATATGTTACGTCATCGCTTTATATTATACCAGCATTTACGATGACCCCATAAAGTTAAAAAACGATTAACGCAGCTCTGTCCTACCTAAACAATATTTCATATTTTGCCTTATTACAAAATCCTAAAAATTTGTTAACCACGTAGGTTGACTTACACTAAACAAAGTTTCGTACAAACGTCTACTTGCCGACTGGATACTGCTTGGACGTTTCTAGGTCCAGTACTTTTGAATTTATTTGTAGTCTAAGTTACAATGGCGAGAAAGCAGCCGACTGGAAAAGGCGATTGTAATTAGAACGCATGGCGCAGAGAAATAGAACAGTAAGCGAGTATAAATCTGCGGAGGTCACTGCTTATCTTAACCTTTAGGTCTTAGTTTACCTGTCGAATTAATGATCTGACTCCGTGGTTGCGTGCGGTTATAAATCTCTAACCTTAACGTGTTACTACTGTTACTAGCCGAAAGCTATTACGATTAACAGATACAGTTTATCAGAAACAATCCTTTATTGTAGGAACTGTACAGGTTCCGATTATTATGACACAAGCACAAACTTAGCATTCACCAATTAAAACAAATCTAACAAATTACATTTTAACACGACTGACGTAATACGTTCGTACGATTCGGTATCTCTATCTGGGCGCTTACACGCACAGAAGTTTAAGCTTATAACAGCGTAGAGCGTTGTGAACGGAAATATTCAACACCAAAATACACGAACATTTCAACGCGCAAACGATAAGCACAAAGCGTTGGCAAGTGGGAATTATTTACAGTTAAACACTCGGATGCTATGAAATCACCTGGTAACGTACTAAACGGCGCTTTCACATAATGTTATTTAGTGCAAGTTTCCAATGTTGCATAATGATTGCAGTTTGTGAATGGTGCGATTGCAGCCGAATTGCATCTGCATTGCAAATATTAAATGCTAGCTGTAGGTTTATCAATGAACAATGTTTAACTGGCGTATATGTTTCCACAATTTATATAATGGTACTGGGTGTGGCTCCCAAGCCACTACAAATCAAGAGGCCTTAGACAATTTTCAACGCTGTTCAGCTGTTGCTGACAAGTGAGGACGACTAGTTTTGTATTAAGCCAGTTTCACTTGTTTGTTTGTTCGCTTAATTTTTGCAATGACGTCACACTTGCTGGGGTTGCACCATTTTGATTATCCTAGAAAGTTATGCGTTGGTGTACTTCTTCGTTTGTGTCATTTGAAAGTTTATGGTATGTTTATTTATATTTAGTTTTTGATTTTAATGTTGATTTTTACCACAGCTTAGTTATTAAGTTTACTTTCTGGCATAACTGTCCGATCGCCGGTTGCTTTCTGCTTGGTGCGTTTGAAGTAACCTACAGAACTTACAGACGGAAGTATGCCAGTAAGGTTTTGTGAAGGTGTATTGCGCTGCTGGAAGTATAACAGTAACATCCATCAGTGTTACAGGTCGGCTAGCGGCTGTCATTCCTCAGTCGAGAAAGGGAAGGTGAAGTTTGTGGTTGTTTCCTGCTATTCCTTGATATTGACAGATGTCATCTCAAGGCGTCAGTAATTGCTGGTTAGTAGTTATCCTAGGAATGACTTGTATGCGTTGAGCTAAACACATATTAAATCCCAGTTGTTTTATTAGTTTAAACGCCTGGGCTAATAACCTGACTTTCTAACGTAGTCACTATTAGTGCTACCTTTGAGTTCTCCCTTAAAAACCTAGGTGTGTCTGATAGAGATACGGTCCTTTTGAAATACATTTGCTGGAGGGTAACTGTAACTATACGATTCGCATCGGTCGCCTTAATTTAATTAAAGCAATGACTGTGACAGTTACGTCACATGCCAACATCTGTGACCTGTGTACGGTATTTTGTTAGCCAGTATACATGCATTAAGCTACCAGCCAAGCTTTTTAGGAGTTATAATAGAAACAAAATTTTGATTTCGATTGACGTCACAGATCTCCTGTTGCTCTTTTTAACAAATGACGGAAGCTTTTTATTTTATGATTTTTATGAGTTTAGATTTCGATAATATTCATGACATCTCGTTTTCTCGTTCCATGATTTTCACGAGTCATCGTAGCGTGTGAAATTTAGCTTGTGACGTACATGGCGAAGACATAAAAGTTGGTGAATTGCAGAACTTTAGGTTTTTTTTAAATCTTGCCAGTCTTCGACAACGGAAAACCTGAAAGGCAATTAACTTCGGCTTCAATTTGGTTTCAGTCACAAACAGACAATAGAAACTACAGAGTAAGCATTACTAAAATATCAGTAACGGTAAATGTTACTATAGGTCAATAGGTTAGGGTCAGAGAGTTATCAGGACAGTCTGACAGCAAGCATTGTTATTGACCTTGCAAGTACGTACAGTGATGTCATAGAAAAGGTTATAAGTGGCTATGAAGTTAGCAATCTCATTCATACTGTGTAGACATCACTTGGAAGTAAGAACTTGTAATAACAATATCTTGTCTTATAGATGATCCATGTACTCTTACGACTTTATTTATTGAAACATATCAAAATTCTCTTAAACTCATGAATGTCCTTACAGTCCTGGCTACACACGCCATAAACGGTTCTACTGCAATGATTTATTTATATCAGTGTAGGGCTGTAGGTGTTATTTATACATATAAGTGATAAATGTAGTAATTATTTCATGACTGTTGCAGCAACTTTGTTGGTGGTTAGTGGTTTTTCAGTTTTACTTTTTAAATGTTTAAGGAGAAGTTTTTTTCCAAATGGTTATCGAACAGATTACATTTGGCAATCTTGAACGATCTTAACAAAAGCGTCTGTTGCGACAAAGGTACTAATTATAGCTTTGTGGAAAGTAAATTAATTACCCAAAACGTTGTGGCTACAAATGAAAATAAAAATTAAATATATCTTTAAAATCACCTTGAAAAACTTCGACTAAAATTATTGAAAAGGCTTCTTCGACGTAAAACTGAATCGACGTTGCGTGCCTCCAGCTGAGAAATAAAGGTCAGTTGCTTTGGAGCATTTTCAATTCTTACATATTTTGTCCCAATTTGATTGTCAATTTTGTTATAATTAAACTTTTTATTTTTGTTACACAAACTTAGTACAATCAAAAATTTGACCGGGTCGGTATATATCTGTTTTCGTTTTTAGGTTTTACAGAAACATAGAAGTTACATTCAGTATTCACATATTAGTTCAACTGATTTTATCTGTAAGTTGAAAATCGTTGCAATGCCCAGACATCTTTCTGCAGAATGCCTTAAGCATTTAGTGCTGGATGAAATTGCCCAAACCGTGAGACAGTTGGCCGGGGAATCAGGAAACAAAAGAAAATGCAGCAACAAAAATTATGAGCTGCTCAAGCAATTTCTGACGCCGTTCAACGCGTACGGCCCCATTATTACAAACAGCATCAGCTTCGCTTTGGTAAAACATTACAATCTTCGTTGGCCGGCAATCAGTTTTTTTGGTTCGTCGATGACTGTATTAAATTTAAATTTTATTCGAAACCAAGAAGATACAATTTTAATTGAACGCAGCATTAAAACTTTTATTCTTGTGAATTGTCCCAGGATTGAAGTTTTGTGTTTAAATTGTTGCACGAAAATTTCTTGCGAAGTGGTCAGACAACTCATAACCGCATATAAAGGCACTCTACGAAGGCTGGAGCTTCAAGGCGTCACTTTGAGCGGAAATATCTTTGAAGCAATCGGAAAATGCGACAAATTATCTTACTTGGACATTTCTCGAGACTTCAAACATTCACAAAAGTTTTCATTTTATAAACTTGCCAAAATGTTTCTGATCTATGGGGAACGAACAGGACTCGCGCGAAATTTGGAAGTTTTACTCATGAGTAACGTCAACTGTGCTTCCAAACAACCATTTCGCTTCTTCGCTCACATGTTTTATTATTGGTGTCCGCAACTTTCAAGATTTACTCATCATTTGCTATTCGAAGCACTTGCTCATCTTTGTAAGCTGAACAAAGGACCAAAACCTCTTTACTTAAAGGGAGGTAAAGACTACCCCGAGAGCAACAGATTATGCGTTTCCTGGTTTGAAGAGCAACATGATGCTTTGCTTCAGTGCGTGCCAAAAATGGAACACTTAAATATAATTTCTGGAAATGAAAAAAAGGCGACCATTGTTTACATTATTCAGAATCAAAGACTACAATTAACAACTTTAGACTTAAGTTGGACTCTCCCTTTTGGCTTTTTAAAATACGTTGGGCTCCTATGTCCTTATTTAGAACATATTACGGTTGACAAAATATTTGTTGAAACTCAAAGCAACCTTGTTCAAGTTGTCAAAGAAGAGTTTGAAAAATTGTCCTTAACTGCTTTGGAAGCTGGATTAGAACCTTTGTCGAAGTTAAAATCGCTGAGTCTGGGTGCTGCACACGGTGATTTTGAAGATGAAGATATCACATCACTGCTCAAATTAATCTGTAAAAACTCATCTGGATCGCTTAAAGAACTGTCTTTAGAGTTTGGAATTCACAGTTGTGCTTATGAAGTTCTAACCGAATTGTTTCAAGATGGCACTTTATCTGGCTTGAAAGATCTTCTTTGTTTAGGAATGGACGTCACTCCAAGTATGATTTGGGACTGTTTAACCTTGGACAACAGCTTACAATATATTGGTGTAATGACGTGTACTGACACATGTCCAGTTGAGTTAGAAATTGAACAATTCTATCGTTACATTGATGAAAAGAACTTAGACATTAATATAGGACTTTGTTAGTAACTTAATACTGCGTGTAGAATATTCTAACCGCATGCCGTGCTTAGTGAGTGCTCAATGTCGGTAGAATTTGTTGTCCGACCGCCGATTGCTTTCTAGTTCGTGCGTCCTTAATCTTTTAATTACTTCAGGTCCCTGCAATTTATTCATTCAATTACACACGAGCCTGTGATAGTAAGATCTTTTCATCAGACTTGTGTTGCATGTATTATTTTTGCAAAGAAGTTGTCAGAAACCGCGAGTTTTAGATTGTTGCAGAAAATAAGAGCGAGGAAACGATCAATTATTATCAATCTCCTGCTTTGAGACCAATTCTATGACTGTTTTCATTTTTTATTATTTGTTTGAGATCATCAGTAAATAATTTAAACCTTTTAAAAATAAATTTTTCTCTGTCTGTAGCCATTAAGTTAACCCTTAAGGGGATTTTCTTGATGTGAGCGAGTTGTGAGCAAAATAAATTACACGCTTGTCAATCCGCGACAAAGCGACGAAATGAAACGAATTTCAAAAAGTTTTGTGTTTGCTTTGAAACAAGATTTGCATCACTAGAAACAAAAATACAATACAATCATGTCTGAACTTTAACAAAACATGTTAAAATTGTATCGATTGTGATTTTCCATTTACTATGTAGTTTACAAGGCCAGTAATTGACCGTAATCTACTGCATGGTATGTACACGTGGTAGCGCCAAAGACATAATACTTTACTTAATTTCATGTCAACAACATATGAGTGGGAGAAATATGAGAAAGTAAGTTGATTGCAATGATTCGAGTCGACTCGAGTCGCATTTCTCATGATTAGATTTGACTCGAATCAGCGACCTAAACTTTACTTGAGTCAGAGTTCAACTGGACCAGTCACGTTTAAACAGAAGCGGCAGCAGAAAGTAGAACCTTAGGAAGTAAAAATGAATAGTTTTATAAACATTTATTTTTCTCTGGAAAGAATTCAACAACGTTCGAAGCAGCCACGACAGTTATGATAACCAACTTCGTGCAATTTATATTGTGGCGTCATAAATGTTTTTGAAATTAAAAGCATTGACGTGACGTGGTCACAATGCTGGTTGCGAGCAACAAAATATATACTTTTGTATTAACACTATTATTTTTGTATTAACATTAGTTATCTTTTTCAAAATTACAATCGCTTTTACAGCACCGCAGACACTTTTTGGTCTTCACTATTGCCATAAGCATCTTGCCAGTGGCCCTACACGCCAGTGCAATACAGAGCTACTTGCTGTCTGTATATTGTGTGTGGTGAGTTTATAACCTGACAGAACATGACAAAGATAAATGAGATTTCAAGACAAGAGCTTTCAATGGATACAACTTTTATTCTGTATTTTCCGCTTAAATATACGCACTCGTGATCTTTTTCTTCTGTAAATGAACTCTTTATGTGTCTTATGATCCTGAAAAATAAAAATAAGAGAAATACTAATAAATGCAGGAGACAAGTTTCAGCTTTAATCCTACTATAACGATCTGTTATAAACTTGTTAACCAAAGATGTACAATTTTTTTAAGTGTGAGAAATGAAATGACAAAGTGTAAGGAAGAATATCAGTACAGAAGCTACAAAAACAAGAAGTCAATTACCATATTCTAGTTCTTCACTACTTGACTGAGAATTCCTTCTTTCATGAGTCTATGAAAGAACCTCCGGCAAGAGCCGGGTAGCTGCTGAATGATCGGACGTAGGCATACACTCGCACTTCGTCGAATCTACGAGGAACGTTTTTCATTGTCAGTTATAGGTTGTTCTGATACACTGCTTCTATTAATCGAATCTTTGAGCAAGGTTTTACTTGAAATAATCGGGATCCTGGCAGTTTGTTCCTTTGATGCCTCTGGCCACATCACATGAAAGTGTAGAAGTTTTAGGCACTGTGACAGTGTAAGTGGCGTATGGAGTTCTACACATTTGACCACCGTAGAATTAATCGGAATTTATCTCAAGTCTGCAAAATTTGTTTCCTCCCTGAAACATAAGTAAAATTCAACTGTATTTCTTACTTAAATATTTAAAATTTGCAATTCAATAAACAAAAGTAAGACGCCATAAAACATGAGTCACAATCTTGTGAACGGATTCAGCAACGCAAAATTATATGTCCAAAAATAGCTTCAAATTACCAAAGGATTATGCAAAATGTCTTTCAATGAATTTTCGTTAGTGGACGTCATCCGATTCTTTCTATCAAACGACATAACGTTGCCGCCGTAAATATTTTGAGGTTCTTGTTGAAGATAAACTGACGTCTTCTTTCCGTCTGAAAGCGGCAGCAGAAAGTATGAGTTGCCCATGTGAGCAACCTTTAAGTAGATGCTGATAAAAACAAATAGGTCAAATACAAATAGAAAGAATACAAATTTTACTTTGCGGTCGTATTTTACCTGGTATAGCAAAAACAAACAATGTTTTTGCTTTACTGTAAGACACTCGTTTATCGATCTCAGCGGAATATGTGTATCATGCACCTGGTGTTCAAGTTGCATGCATTGGTTGGCATTAAAAACAAATGCTGCTTTGCAGTTAGGCCAATGCGCGACAAACTTCCATCTTTTAAACGTCATAAATTACACTTTTTTTCTGAAGTTATATATTTGGCACTTACTTGTCGGGAACACTTGCTGGTTGTTCAGAGCCAGTCAATTCGACGTACATCGATACCAGACGACCGTTGTAACACAAATCACAGCCAATTTTGGTGATGTCCTCCGGATCAAGTTCGATGTTGATCGTAAATCGGCCAGTCTCGTTAAGAGTCTTGAACATACTTGACTGTGTTGCCTGCGTATATACGCAAATCAGTCCAACTTTATTGGTGCATACACAGGATACGTAAACCTAACATGCCGTTATAGTGACAGTTGGCATAGAACTTCTGAGTTAGGAAGGGCGACAGATGTTGATTAAATATTATTGTGTGCAAGTTTGTTTATTCGTTAAGTTTACTTTACTGGTTAAAAACTGTCAATATTTTGCTTGCTATTTCCGGCTTGAGTTTAAATTAATCGCTTACCTTGTTAAATTTCCTCAATAACTTGTAGGAGTTAGAACCGATGCCGGCCGATGTTTCAAGCATTTTGATAAAGTCCTTCCTTTTGTAGTCCAGTTCATTTTTGATTACTTGCATATGAGCAATTCCGGTCAAGGTACCATCAAGGTTGTTTATCATTAACTGCACGTGCATTACGGTGCTCAGGAAAAAGATAATTTCGCTTAAAATCAACTTTCCCATTTATTTTGCATATTTACACATTTTTTTTCATTGGCTTAGTGCATAAGTTACATTTTACAGCGAGTGCTATTTGTTGTGTTGTCAATCCTACCTGTTCGTCCCATTTTCGCAAGAAAAATATTTTACTTTCCTTCAAACTTACCCGGTCTCCATACACATTCATGTAGTTATCTAAAGCGTCAAACTTCCACAGACTCAGGAACTGATAAGCTTTGGCAAGATCGTACAACGACCGCATGATCTCAGCTTCTTGTTGTTGGAACAAGCTGAAACATCAACGACTGGTTTTATAGAGCAAGATAAGCTCGGCAACTATAAGCCTATACTCAACAAGCAAGAAATGCCGTACTTAAAAATCTTGTCCGTGAATGGTACTTTGATGGACATCGGTATGTTGTTGATCGATGAATCAATAATGTGTCAAGCGCCGATTGCACTTCGGCAATCGAAGCGAGCTGGTCCTCGATGGTCTTATAAAAGATCTTGGTGTTTCACCACTTATATGTTCATATAGTTGTGCAAGGATTGTATCACCAGCATGTGTAGAATTTTATACCGTTAGTAGGCATAGACAAAAACAAATACAGAAAGAACGAGTCAAACATAGCATTTTGCAACTTGTGAAATCACCAGACATGTAAATTTACGGGAAGGGCAAGTCAATGAAACTTGAATGTTAAACATTTTTCTTACTGTCAGCTCGTTCAGTTCAGTGGTAAGGTCAAATTTGCTTGGAAACACATCTATTTATTTTTAATTAGTTTTAACTGGTTGTTTTTGCATGATGCCAACGAGATTTTGATCTTTGAAATAGTGAAGTATCTCGGTACGACGTTGCTCCAGTAAACGATATAGTATAGGATTTTAGTTCTAATTCCAACTTACAGTTATTTGGATTTGTATGTTGATTATTTTGTTAATGATGGAAATTCGAAAATCAGCGTCTCCGAAAAAATCTTCAAAAACTCTTTGCAAATGTCCAAACTGCACCAGCAGTTAAAACGGTCACGATTCCTTATTATGGTTACTTACTAGATAGACCTTTTTCATGTATCTGTATGTACCATGTTTTATGTTTTTAAAAGAGTGATAACTTCCATAAAGCTTCATCGTTCATCGATTTTTTTATCTGCATTATTCATTTTGCTTGCATTTATCTTGCATTATTTTGTATCTTCTCATACCTTGTCGCTTTTCTTTGTCGTGTCAAGCAAACAGCTGAACTCACGGAAGAGTTTTCGTTTGTTTCTTGCGAGTTTACTTCGCATAATGATAGGTACGTATAGCTTTGACGTCAATATCAGATAGGTCGAAGTTGCGGTAGTCGACGTTCACCGATTGAAATGCAAACTTTACCCTGAAAAACAAGAGTGACTAAAGGACTTAACTTAAAACATAACTACTAAGCTGAAAAACTATTTTGCAGTGAATCAAAAGCAGCAAAATTTTAAGTTTGTAAAAGCTTGTTTCTACCCGTCTTGCAATGTTGAAGGCCGAAATAGAGGGTGCTCTACAGTCCAGTTCAGCAGAAAATATTTTGGCAATCTACAAAAGCCAGGTGTTTGAGATATTCCATAAAAGGGCAAATTTTAACGCATATCGTGCAACTTACCTTTGTGACACTGCTAATGACTGCGCCGGAACCAGCACCAGCAACACTAACAGTGAAACCAGTAAATGCACTGATCAAAATCTAACAAATCGAAGACCATTTCCTTTTTCTATAAAATAAAACAGCGTGGTCATGAACGTTTTCATAACTTGTAACGAAACGACATTACCTTTTGAAGAATTGCTTCGGGGTGAACTTTCTGATTTCCTGATGTTCATTTCTCATCATTTCTTCAATTTCCTTCAAAGAATTTATGTAGACATGTTTTTGAGAATTTTGTACATCTAGCTCATCTGCGAGTGTTTCCTTGGAACGTTTGTGTCCGATGTTTATTGGCGACTTCAAAGCCCAACACAGTTGTTTCACGTTTAGGCAGATTTACAGCAAAACGTGGATTAGAAATTTGCAAAATTTTCTGTCAGACTGCTCTGATGACGAGGATTCTGACATTGAAATCGACGCAACAGTAAATGCTGCAATAGCCAGTGTTCAGCAGGCAAGTGAATCTGAATCGTCAGATTAGAGCGAAGATAAGTCTGATGTACTAAAATGAGTTTTTACATGAAGTTATTTAGAGCAAGTTTCCAAATATCAAACGGCATTTAAAATGTTATCCATAACCTACCTTCCTATCCCGACCTTATCAATGCCAAGTTTGTCTCATGCATAACATGCGTTTGTGGCATATTAGCCTGTGACTGTGTTGACTGACGTTTTACCAAATGCCTTTTGTAAAATTGGGTGAAAAGTTAAACAAAGCTTTCGAGTTGTTTCAGTTGTATAAGGCTTTGCATCATACGCTTTCTAGGGCACCTTTCTTAGTTTCTTTAGTACTAAACTCACCATGGTATGATTGATAACGTTTTTGATCGTTAGGTTTGTAACCCACGGTGAATTAACTTTACGCCCTATTTTTCTCATTACTTTTGTAAAATTTATGGTTTTATCAAACCTAGTAACCTATTTCTAGACATTGGTTCATTGGTCGTCATTTTTTCCCCGCAATTTATTGTCAAACTAGGAACTGGCATCTATTTTTACCACAAGACACGCGAAAACGATCGCTCGCGTGTATGGTGGGAAAATTCGACAGAAGTCTGGAAACGCGCGAAAGGGAAACCTTCGCGGACCCATAATGCAGCCGTTGCCGATTCGGATGTTTCCATTGATTCTGTAGCTTCGCGTCCATTCTGGAAACAGTATAAAGGTAACTATTGACTTGTTACTTTCCAACTGCGCTGAAGTCGTGAGGTCGTCACAAGTCGCCAACTCCATTGTGCGGCTTCAAGCATGATAGACCACAATGAAGTCACAAAGAAGACACGAATTTTGCAGTTATATTGAGTGGGGAAGGCTTTATTGGCCACAGTCGCATTATGTGGAACAGTTGCACTCTTGGGTAATATCGCGCATCGCACTGTATTTGAACTCTAAGGTAATAACGCGCATCCTGGTACTCATGCCTCAATCAAACTCATTGAGGAACGTTTTCTTGACAATACAGCAAGTCGAGTGCATCGCTTTGCATCATTAACCTTCTAGGCCGCCGATCTTTGTTTCTTCAGTTCTAAACTCACCATGGTATAATTTATAACGTTTTCGATCATAGTGTCTTCTCTATCCCACGGTCAATTAACATCACGCTCCGTTTCGCTCATTTCTTTTGTATTTGCCAATATTAGGTCAATTTTTTCTAATTTCGTGTAGGGTATTGTCAAATGGGAACTGACTATATAACGCATCCTTTTTTCTGGAAGAGTGAAAGAACATTTACATGTACTGCTGTTAAGTTTGCCAGACAGATTAAGGGACACACTTGGCTTGGACCGAAGGTTTTACAGTTTATTAACTATTTTCAAGTTAGCCATAGTCGTTGATCAGATAGATCTCAAAAACAGTTAGAGTACAGTATAATGTTTCCCAAATCGCTAAAAAGTGGCCAAAGAAAATGTAGAAATTAATTTGTACAGGTGATATCAGTAAACAAATTAACGACAATGAATATGAACCTAATGAGTGACATCGAGATGGTTGACTTTGTGACATCAGGTATTGTACACTAGCTTGTATAAATGAGTGCGAAGTTATGTAACTAGTTACGTGAATTAAATAATTTGCTATTCGATTCTAGGGGAAGAAAATTGTGCGGGAAAGAATAGCAATGTTATGAATAGCAATAGCAAGAATAGCAACGTTGCGAGATACATTTGGTAATAGTTACTTCGTGCAATTTTTCACTCGTATAAGTTGCGAGATACATTTGGTAATTTTTACTTCGTGCAATTTGAAATCTGTATACGTTGCGAGAATCATTTGGTAATTTTTACTTCGTGCAAATTGATACCCGTATACATTGCGAGATACATTTGGTAATAGTAACTTCGTGCATATTTGTACCCCTGCGAATGATAACTTACAAAAGTTACGTTTGTACCCGTGCTAATTATAACTAACCCTATCCTCATTTATAAAATGGTTGCACTCAGTAGGCATTTGTTAACCCTATTTAGCAAATGGTTACAATCAGCAGCCATTTGCTAACCCTATTTAGAAAAAGGTTAAGCTTAGTAGCAATATGTTAACCCTATTTAGCAAATGGTTATATACAATTGCCATTTTTAACCCTGTTTAGCAAATGGTTTCACTCAGTAGGAATTTGTTAACTCTATTTCGCAAATGGTTGAAGTCAGTAGCCAATTTTTAAGTTTAACCCCAATTTAGCAAACGGTTATAGTCAGTAGCCATTTGTAAAATAGCAAAAGGATAACATGAGTAGCAACATGTTAACCCTATTTAGCAAATGGTTTCACTCAGTAGGAATTTGTTAACTCTATTTAGCAATTTGTCACCCGTATATGTTGCGAGATACATTTGGTAATTTTTACTTCGTGCAATTTGATACCCGTATACGTTTCGTTATACCTTTGGTAATTTTCCTTCGTGCACTTTGATACCCGTATAAGTTGCGAGATACATTTGGTAATAGTAACTTCGGTAATTTGTTTACTGATATCACCGGTACAAATTAACACATAAATTTATTTTGGCGTCCTTTTAGCGAATTGGGAAACATTATACTGTACTCTAACTGTTTTTGGTTTCTTACATGATTATAAGTTCTATTACATTTCATTACGTCACATAGAGGTCGGGTTTACTTTTGCTTTGGAATGCAGACCAGACTGCAGACCACGTCATAAATCTTGTCCGACATACCGCCATCATTGTGGTAACCGTAGTCTGACAACAATGGATGAAAACCTGGTCAGCTGGCTATCCAACACCTGCCCTACAATATGATGTATTTTGCTCACTCTCTCAAGAAACCATCTACTCGACACGAAGAAGAAAAAAAAAGAAAGGAGTAAAGTTGATTCATAATGGGGTAAAGGGAAAAGGTACTGATCAAAAACGTTATCAACTTTAAGGTGGTGAGTTGAGAACTGAAGAAATTTGATAAATACCATTGCTAAATTTGCCATTTGCTAAATAGGGTTAACAAATTGCTACTTACTTTAAAGTAACAATTACCAAATGTATCTCGCAGCGTATACGGGTATCAAATTGCACGAAGTAAAAATTACAAAATGTATCTTGCAACTTGCACGGGTATCAAACTGCAAGAAATAAAAGTTACCAAATGTATCTCGCAATGTATACGGGTATCAAATTGCAAAAAATAATCTTCGTCGGACCTAGGTTGGCGCGCTAACTATAATCGTACACGATTCGACGTTGGGCCTGCCAAAAATCACTAACACAGAGCGTTTTTACGCGTTTGATAAAAGGCTTAATTTTTTCAATTTTGAAACAGCAAACACAATATTTTACTGCAATAAAACGCTTTCACCACTTGACGCAGATGAGTAAAAATTCAAAAAATAGACTAGTCTGGCTTCATCTTGCGGTTCTTTACCTAAAACACTTTTTTAATCAAAATTATTGCAATACGTTTCTTAACTATCCAAAAAATTAAAATTACAAAAGTTAAACGCTGTACAATACAATAGCCTTTTGCGAGTTGCCCAGTTTAACATCTAAATTGGACTAGTGATTTGCAAGTTAATCTGAAAATGTCTACAAAATGCATATCCATTTTCCAGATACCATACTTTTTGGCAATTTGATAGCCGTATACATTGCGAGTTACATTTGGTAATTTTTATTTCGTGGAATTTGATACCTGCAACGTTGCGAGATACATTTGGTAATAGTTACTTCGTGCAATTTTTCACTCGTATAAGTTGCGAGATACATTTGGTAATTTTTACTTCGTGCAATTTGATATCCGTATACGTTGCAAAATACATTTGGTAATTTTTACTTCGTGCAATTTGATACCCGTATACGTTGCGAGATACATTTGGTAATTTTTACTTCGTGCAATTTAATATCCGTATACGTTGCGAGATTCATTTGGTAATTTTTACTTCGTGCAATTTGATACCCGTATACGTTGCGAGATACATTTGGTAATATTAACTTCGTGCATATTTGCACCCCTGCGAATGATAACTTACAAAACTTACGTTTATACCCGTGCTAATTATAACTAACCCTAACCTTATTTATAAAATGGATGCACTCAGTAGGCATTTGTTAACCCTATTTATCAAATGGTTACAATCAGCAGCCATTTTCTAACCCTATTTAGAAAAAGGTTAAACTCAGTAGCAATATGTTAACACTATTTAGCAAATATTTACATACAGTAGCCATTTTTTAACCCTATTTAGCAAATGGTTTCACTCAGTAGGAATTTTTTAACTCTATTAAGCAAATGGTTACAGTCAATAGCCATTTGTAAAGTAGCAAAAGGTTACCATGAGTAGGCACATGTTAACCCTATTTAGCAAATGGTTTGACTCAGTAGGAATTTGTTAACTCTATTTAGCAAATGGTTAAAGTCAGTAGCAATTTGTTAACCCTATTTAGCAAATGGCAAATTTAGCAAGGGTATTTATCGAATTTCTTCAGTTCTAAACTTACCACCTTAAAGTTGATAACGTTTTAGATCAGTACGTTTTCCTGTACCCCATTATGAATCAACTTTTCGCTCAACTTTGCTCCTTTATTTCTTCTTCTTCGTGTGGAGTAGATGGTTTCTTCAGAGAGGAAGCAAAATACATCATATTGTAGTACAGGTGTTGGATAGCCAGTTGAACAGGTTTTCATCCATTGTTGTCAGACTACGGTTCCCACAATAATGGCGGTATGTCGAACAAGATGTTATGACGTGGTCTGCAGTCCAAAGCGACGCGTTGCGGCTTTGGCTTCACCAACCCCTGTTTACATTCGCGATAAAATTTGCAAATAAACTTTTGTCTCAACTGCACCAAGTTAGGCAATGGCGCCCATTGCCGGATGCCCTGGATGGTCAACCTGCGTTTGCGCCAGACTTGCATTTCTTACTTGATACTTGTCGTTGTTTTAGCTTTCACGCAACAATAAGCATTTTTCTAAAGTAAAACCGACCTCTCTGTGACGTAATGACATGTAATAGAACCTATTATCATGTAAGAAACAAATGAATATGTCCAAAACTTGTCACGCCCAGTCACTTCGTCGGAATGAAAAGTGTTATCGTATTAGGGAAAAACATTATACTCTACATGTCTTTGAGCTCTATCTATCAATTTCAATCAAACAAAACGGCAGCAAATGTTTCAGCTGGATACGAACACGTGATTGTGATTAACGTAAATGTGCAAACGTAACTTCAACTAAATTACACCCAAAAATCCAGTGTTTGTGACTTTTCTTAAAACTCTCTTAGTCATATATTAATATTTTCTTACACCTCGCTGTGTGAAAAACTTGAATAAGGGCCAATTCTTTGTATTCTTTGTGCGCTTTGTTTATTGCAAGGTTTTAGAGATTGTCAAATTCCACTCTGGCTAACGCAATTGCGTCGTCTGGTGGTGACCTCTTAAGGGGCTGTAGTACGATTTTCAATAGTTTTACAACGGCAACCCGGCGATTGTTACGAAGGTCACATGCAAGACGTCACTATAGAAAAAGTATCAATGGTTCCGGTCCAGTGCGTATGTGAACTTAATCAGCAATCGCAAAACTTACCAACTAAACCTTTTTATTTTACTCTAGTTTATTCCGTTAAACCATTATTGGCCGAAATATGAAAATATTTCTATTTAACATTTCCGGCAAAATTGATTGAAAAATACACTTCCCAGAAATATGAACATTGTAATGTGGTTTTCATGCAAGAGGTATATCATCATTTTTGAAAAAATCCGAAGCAAATTTAAAATACATTACAATTGGCAATTGGCATCAAAAAATCTTAACCCTAACTCAGAATAAGGCGTCCAAATATACCACATTTATTTCGCACATCCACACTTAATTATATTTCATTCAAAGAACGCCGAATCAGTTGCCGGACTTTGTCCTGCAACTATTTCGGCGTTTTGGAAAATTCCTTGCATTTGGGGAGGTTTCCATCTGCAACAGCCGTTTTAGCATAATGCGTTGTTATTCCTTTCTTCGTACCAATATACCATGAGAAAAATTTCTTAACTTCAAACGATTCATTCGCAGAAAACTGTCGCCGAGATTTCTGTTTTAAAACAGTAAGTTTTAGAAATTAATAATAAAATCATTGAAAATAGATTACCGTATACATAATTATACAAGGCACATGCATTTTTTACGTTTTACATAGGCGATACAAATGAAAGATAAACTTAACTAAGACCTACCACAACATTAACTTTTTTTTCTTCCTTCTCTAATTTCGACAATCGATGTGGATTTAATGGCTAAATTTATCAAAATGCAAATTTATAAAAAAGTACTTAATAAAACTTAAAATTGTGAGCTTTTCCACTGGCTTCGGCTTGAGGAATTATATAAAACATGTAAAAACAGATATTAAATATGTAAACGTATATGCAATATAGTACAATAAACGAAAATTGTTAAAATACTACTTACCAAGAAACTATAACGATCGAAAGTAGCTTTCCTGTTTCTAGATGGTTTTTTAGCTGAGCTGGGGCTCTCCTATATTATTAAAAAAACTTTGTTATATCAAGAAAACTGTTCAGTGTTTTTGCGCTATTAAATATGTGTGTACAGTATGCATACTTTTTATAACCGCATGGTTCAGTCATATATGCATTGGTCACGTAACGGTTGTGGAGTGATACAAACATTATCGGTCAAGTATATCAAGAAACACCTTCCCCTATTCCAATCTCCCGATAGGTACTAAAATGCTTAGAATGCTATTTACCACGACATTAAAATCTCTGGAATTGCTTTTCTTTTTCCACTTTCTGGAGGGTGATGCAGATGTGCTGGGGCTTTCCTAAATCAATAAAATAAATTTTGGTAAATCAAGCAAATTTCTGTTTTTAATTTAAATATGTGTGACTAGTACATATATAATTTATAAACTTCTTGATTGATGCACGCATTGGACACGTAAAGCATGTGGAGTGACAGGAAATAATATCAATAAAACCATAGTTTCACTGTGAAGTCGTAATTAAATTTTAACTTACCGGCAGCTTCGAAGCACCTGCCACATTAGAGATGTCGATCTATAAACCAAAAAATGCAAAATTACCACGATTAAATTTAAGAGATTTTTCAGAGAATTTACCTGCTGCAGAACAACACGAGGCTCAACTATTTTATCCCGGACCGCCTTTTGTTGATAACCGTCTTTGTTTCGGCGACTTTGTAATGACTCGTCTTCTTCAGCAAAGGTGCTTTATTCAGCTGACAGACTTTCTTCTGATGAAACGTCAGCAGCTGGTTCTACTCGTTCAGAATATGGGCTTCTATCATCTGACAAACTTTTTTGTACAAATGAAACCTCAACAGCTGATGCGATTCTTTCAGCAGACGGGCTTCTTTGAGCTGATGCGCCTTTTGTTTCGGTGCGACCAGCCAAACTGCACGACTGCGAATAAAAAGCATAATTCAATTTTTTACTGACAACCATTTACCGGAAGGAAGCGTGTGTTCACAACAAACTTGTCATCGACAAGAAATTGTTTCGCTGCCAAGAATAGAATTTATTCGCGAGTCAGACTTGTAATGCACACAAAAAGGTTAACACTTTTATACTTATTGGGAGGAATCCAACAGAATTCTTTAAACCATTTAAGTTGATTTGAACAACTTACCCTTATTTCTTTTATGACTTCATAGGCTTCTTCAGCCTCTATATTCTGCAGGTCGTTCGCGTAATAGCTCTCTTGTGTGCTCGAGCTATGGGCCATATGCTTGGCCATCAAAAGGCGGCGGTCCGGTCTCTTAGATCTAACCTAATAAGAAATTTTAAATTTTAAATACGTCACTGGTTGACTTTTATATGAATTCTGATGCAGAATATTTTCATTATTAGCGATATTTCGTTATTTATATTGCTAGGTCTATTACAGTGAAGTTCAATTACTTGTGTGGCCGAATACTTCCGGTTTGAGGTTACTGTAAATTTTCCGCGACCTCCGGCCAACTTCCAAACCCGCTGTATTGCTTTAGCTACAGAGGAACTTGTAAGATTTTTTTCCCTTTTGGGGAAAAACAATCTTACACTCTTCTCCGTTAAATTTGACAAGGTTATCCAGCCCTTTCTTCAACCATTCTGGCATTACAATAGTTGTACCCCCATATGTTGAGAATGTTTGTGTGATCGCGCACCTGCATTAAAAACATCCTTTTTTAATAGAGTTCTACATGAAAGGAGAATGTGGTGACTTACACGAACAATCCATCGTTTTTTCTCGGTCGGGTAGCCATACATAAGCTCTTCAACGAGCATGTTGCGCACCACACTTGTCCGTTGCGAGTTTTCGATTATCAGATACGCCATGAGGATTTCCCCATGGGCTCTTCTCACCACGGCTCCGGGGTCTTTTTTCCATACTGCATTTTTTTATTTAGTGAGTTACACATTCAACGAGAAATAAAATAATGTAAAATTATAAAACAACTGTAACTGTCATTTACGTTTTGTGGTCAGCGCAGTATTACTAAAAAGTGGATTTGTCATAACTTTGTTCACTTCTGCCGGGTCCAACGAAATTCTGCGATCCCTCTCCTTAATAACTCGCCTCCTAGAAAACGCAACACTTTAGGTAATAAAGAGTGGTTAGCAAACGCAAATTTATTAACATGGAAGTTTTAATTGCAATAACAAAACTAGTTTTCAGATACCAACACGAGTAAATCATCCAAGAATGGAAAGGCTACATGTAGGCAGCGCTTGTAATCTACTTTTTTTAGAAATTTTCTGTAGGATGCCCTTCGATTCTAGAGATTAATAAGGGCCTCCCCCACCTTGAAGGTCAATGGAAGCTTCTTCAGTAATGAAAAGCTGAGGAAGCTCGTCTTGGCATTCGAGTGGGATATGAATGTCGAAGGAGTTTTATTTTCATTTTGTAATTTCTAAAATAAAGAAAGATTGTCTTTGTTTATTTTTAAATACAACTATTATTTCTCAGACTTTGCATATATACATTATCATCTTCCATTCGAATGTTGTTCAGGCCTGGTCTTCATCCCGAAACATATTCAGGGTCGACCAGTTGTCTGCAACGATGCCTCCACTTTCCCCTGTCGATTGCATCCTCGATCTTCAAACCTTTCCTTCTCATGTCATCCTTCACCATCTCATCCCATGTTTTCTTTGATCTTCCCGTTTTCACTTTTCCTGCAATCATCTTATGTTGTACTCTTCTTATTAAGCTCTACTTATTCATTCGCTCAACGTTCCCCTATCATCTCATACGATATCCTCTTAGATGTTCTTCAATATCTTCCACAAATGTCCACCTTCTTATCACATCATTGGTAATGCCATCTCGTTTAGAAACTATCGATTTGAATTACTACTGGAATGTCATATCCTACTGCGATATGTTACGTCATCGCTTTATATTATACCAGCATTTACGATGACCCCATAAAGTTAAAAAACGATTAACGCAGCTCTGTCCAACCTAAACAATATTTCATATTTTGCCTTATTACAAAATCCTAAAAATGTGTTAACCACGTAAGTTGACTTACACTAAACAAAGTTTCGTACAAACGTCTACTTGCCGACTGGATACTGCTTGGTCGTTTCTAGGTCCAGTACTTTTGAATTTATTTGTAGTCTAAGTTACAATGGCGAGAAAGCAGCCGACTGGAAAAGGCGATTGTAATTAGAACGCATGGCGCAGAGAAATAGAACAGTAAGCGAGTATAAATCTGCGGAGGTCACTGCTTATCTTAACCTTTAGGTCTTAGTTTACCTGTCGAATTAATGATCTGACTCCGTGGTTGCGTGCGGTTATAAATCTCTAACCTTAACGTGTTACTACTGTTACTAGCCGAAAGCTATTACGATTAACAGATACAGTTTATCAGAAACAATCCTTTATTGTAGGAACTGTACAGGTTCCGATTATTATGACACAAGCACAAACTTAGCATTCACCAATTAAAACAAGTCTAACAAATTACATTTTAACACGACTGACGTAATACGTTCGTACGATTCGGTATCTCTATCTGGGCGCTTACACGCACAGAAGTTTAAGCTTATAACAGCGTAGAGCGTTGTGAACGGAAATATTCAACACCAAAATACACGAACATTTCAACGCGCAAACGATAAGCACAAAGCGTTGGCAAGTGGGAATTATTTACAGTTAAACACTCGGATGCTATGAAATCACCTGGTAACGTACTAAACGGCGCTTTCACATAATGTTATTTAGTGCAAGTTTCCAATGTTACATAATGATTGCAGTTTGTAAATAGTGCGATTGCAGCCGAATTGCATCTGCACTGCAAATATTAAATGCTAGCTGTAGGTTTATCAATGAACAATGTTTAACTGGCGTATATGTTTCCACAATTTATATAATGGTACTGGGTGTGGCTCCCAAGCCACTACAAATCAAGAGGCCTTAGACAATTTTCAACGCTGTTCAGCTGTTGCTGACAAGTGAGGACGACTAGTTTTGTATTAAGCCAGTTTCACTTGTTTGTTTGTTTGCTTAATTTTTGCAATGACGTCACACTTGCTGGGGTTGCACCATTTTGATTATCCTAGAAAGTTATGCGTTGGTGTACTTCTTCGTTTGTGTCATTTGAAAGTTTATGGTATGTTTATTTATATTTAGTTTTTGATTTTAATGTTGATTTTTACCACAGCTTAGTTATTAAGTTTACTTTCTGGCATAACTGTCCGATCGCCGGTTGCTTTCTGCTTGGTGCGTTTGAAGTAACCTACAGAACTTACAGACGGAAGTATGCCAGTAAGGTTTTGTGAAGGTGTATTGCGCTGCTGGAAGAATAACAGTAACATCCATCAGTGTTACAGGTCGGCTAGCGGCTGTCATTCCTCAGTCGAGAAAGGGAAGGTGAAGTTTGTGGTTGTTTCCTGCTATTCCTTGATATTGACAGATGTCATCTCAAGGCGTCAGTAATTGCTGGTTAGTAGTTATCCTAGGAATGACTTGTATGCGTTGAGCTAAACACATATTAAATCCCAGTTGTTTTATTAGTTTAAACGCCTGGGCTAATAACCTGACTTTATAACGTAGTCACTATTAGTGCTACCTTTCAGTTCTCCCTTAAAAACCTAGGTGTGTCTGATAGAGATACGGTCCTTTTGAAATACATTTGCTGGAGGGTAACTGTAACTATACGATTCGCATCGGGCGCCTTAATTAAATTAAAGCAATGACTGTGACAGTTACGTCACATGCCAACATCTGTGACCTGTGTACGGTATTTTGTTAGCCAGTATACTTGCATTAAGCTACCAGCCAAGCTTTTTAGTAGTTATAATAAAAACAAAATTTTGATTTCGATTGACGTCACAGATCTCCTGTTGCTCTTTTTAACAAATGACGGAAGCTTTTTAATTTATGATTTTTATGAGTTTAGATTTCGATAATATTCATGACATCTCGTTTTCTCGTTCCATGATTTTCACGAGTCATCGTAGCGTTTGAAATTTAGCTTGTGACGTACATGGCGAAGACATAAAAGTTGGTGAATTGTAGAAATTTAGGTTTTTTTTTTAATCTTGCCAGTCTTCGACAACGGAAAACCTGAAAGGCAATTAACTTCGGCTTCAATTTGGTTTCAGTCACAAACAGACAATAGAAACTACAGAGTAAGCATTACTAAAATATCAGTAACGGTAAATGTTACTATAGGTCAATAGGTTAGGGTCAGAGAGTTATCAGGACAGTCTGACAGCAAGCATTGTTATTGACCTTGCAAGTACGTATAGTGATGTCATAGAAAAGGTTATAAGTGGCTATGAAGTAAGCAATCTCATTCATACTGTGTAGACATCACTTGGAAGTAAGAACTTGTAATAACAATATCTTGTCTTATAGATGATATATCTACTCTTACGACTTTATTTATTGAAACACATCAAAATTCTCTTAAACTCATGAATGTCCTTACAGTCCTGGCTACACACGCCATAAACGGTTCTAATGCAATGATTTATTTATATCAGTGTAGGGCTGTAGGTGTTATTTATACATATAAGTGATAAATGTAGTAATTATTTCATGACTGTTGCAGCAACTTTGTTGGTGGTTAGTGGTTTTTCAGTTTTACTTTTTAAATGTTTAAGGAGAAGTTTTTTTCCAAATGGTTATCGAACAGATTACATTTGGCAATCTTGAACGATCTTAACAAAAGCGTCTGTTGCGACAAAGGTACTAATTATAGCTTTGTGGAAAGTAAATTAATTACCCAAAAAGTTGTGGCTACAAATGAAAATAAAAATTAAATATATCTTTAAAATCACCTTGAAAAACTTCGACTAAAATTATTGAAAAGGCTTCTTCGACGTAAAACTGAATCGACGTTGCGTGCATCCAGCTGAGAAATAAAGGTCAGTTGCTTTGGAGCATTTTCAATTCTTACATATTTTGTCCCAATTTGATTGTCAATTTTGTTATAATTAAACTTTTTATTTTTGTTACACAAACTTAGTACAATCAAAAATTTGACCGGGTCGGTATATATCTGTTTTCGTTTTTAGGTTTTACAGAAATATAGAAGTTACATTCAGTATTCACATATTAGTTCAACTGATTTTATCTGTAAGTTGAAAATCGTTGCAATGCCAAGACATCTTTCTGCAAAATGCCTTAAGCATTTAGTGCTGGATGAATTTGCCCAAACCGTGAGACAGTTGGCCGGGGAATCAGGAAACAAAAGAAAATGCAGCAACAAAAATTATGAGCTGCTCAAGCAATTTCTGACGCCGTTCAACGCGTTCGGGTCCATTATTACAAACAGCATCAGCTTCGCTTTGTTAAAACATTACAATCTTCGTTGGCCGGCAATCAGTTTTTTTGGTTCGTCGATGACTGTATTAAATTTAAATTTTATTCGAAACCAAGAAGATACAATTTTAATTGAACGCAGCATTAAAACTTTTATTCTTGTGAATTCTCCCAGGATTGAAGTTTTGTGTTTAAATTGTTGCACGAAAATTTCTTGCGAAGTGGTCAGACAACTCATAACCGCATATAAAGACACTCTACGAAGGCTGGAGCTTCAAGGCGTCACTTTGAGCGGAAATATCTTTGAAGCAATCGGAAAATGCGACAAATTATCTTACTTGGACATTTCTCGAGACTTCGAACGTTCACAAAAGTTTTCATTTTATAAACTTGCCAAAATGTTTCTGATCTATGGGGAACGAACAGGACTTGCGCGAAATTTGGAAGTTTTACTCATGAGTAACGTCAACTGTGCTTCCAAACAACCATTTCGCTTCTTCGCTCACATGTTTTATTATTGGTGTCCGCAACTTTCAAGATTTACTCATCATTTGCTATTCGAAGCACTTGCTCATCTTTGTAAACTGAACAAAGGACCAAAACCTCTTTACTTAAAGGGAGGTAAAGACTACCCCGAGAGCAACAGATTATGCGTTTCCTGGTTTGAAGAGCAACATGATGCTTTGCTTCAGTGCGTGCCAAAAATGGAACACTTAAATATAATTTCTGGAAATGAAAAAAAGGCGACCATTGTTTACATTATTCAGAATCAAAGACTACAATTAACAACTTTAGACTTAAGTTGGACTCTCCCTTTTGGCTTTTTAAAATACGTTGGGCTCCTATGTCCTTATTTAGAACATATTACGGTTGACAAAATATTTGTTGAAACTCAAAGCAACCTTGTTCAAGTTGTCAAAGAAGAGTTAAGCATATGGCCCACAGCTCGAGCACACAAGAGAGCTATTACGCGAACGACCTGCAGAATATAGAGGCTGAAGAAGATATATGTTAGAAAGAGCTCAGGAAATTTGACAATGGGCAATGCTTGGGCCAAGTATTGCGACCGATCATAAGCCTTATATAACCATGCAAGAGCCTGAAAAAAATTATCTTATACTTTTCTCTGGACCTAGTCTTTACCTGACATAAAACCCTTTCAGTAACATTACTAATAGCTACGATCATTTGCGGATTAATGCAACCTATACGTTTTAAATGATATTTATTGAAAGTTTTACTTGACAAAAGCAAGAACGCAGGAAATTAGAAAATGAAACGAAGATAAAATAAGAATTCTTTATAGGTGAGTGTGTATTTCTTCCCCACTGCTGCAAGATTCGATCGTCCTCAGACAAAACGTGAAAATGTGACACTCTAATTCGGCTCTTTTGGTCTTTAGGATATTGTCAAAGCTGCAGCCCTCTTTTCCTTCCCACCATCCCAATCTCCGACTCCACTAAATACAAACTGGTGTTAAAAATTGACATTAGGTTTAACATAGACTAAAACATTTCACATTTTCAAACATCTACAATAAACACACACGAACCAAGAATGAATGCCAGCAATTTTCAGCAATGATAACAGTAAATGGAAGAGTATTTACCTTTTATCATCAGTTCGTACAAGACTTGATAGTGATCTTGCATTTTGGTTACATTCCTCAGCATCTGGCTCACTGGTTGAGCACTGCTGCGTAGTATACGCTAATCGGCTGCACTTTTCATACAAACCTAATAAAAATAATGGAACAGGTAAGTCTCGTTAATCTAAATGAGTTTACACAAAAAGGTTTGCTTCGGGTAAAATGATATTTCTGTGATGTTTTGTTTCTCCTGTTAGCGAGTTACATGCTACAAGATTACAAAACCTCACAAAAATGTCTCAGTAATGCCAACTAAACAATATTTGTATTACCTGCGTATAGTCATACACAACAATTAATACTTAGGCCTACGTACTCACTTGACTGATAGGCTACAATACATTGCAGCTAAATAACTTCCAATTTTTTTTCAACTTCCAATTCATACTAAATTGGCTGGGATTAAACTGATGTGCTAGGCTAACACAAAAGAACTAGGCAGGGCTCTCACAAATGAAAACCGTAAAATCCCTAAAGCTATGCCAAAAAATCCCTAGATGGCATGAAAAATCCCTAAACCATAATTAGCGCGTTATACTATTATATATGTTATCACTACGGCGATTATTTTTTGACCTAAAAGTTGAAAATTTTGACAAATTTTTACATTAAAAAGCTTTTATTTGACAAATTTTGACGTATGAAGAACTCAAGTAGTTAAATTACGCATTATTGTACAAAAAGTTAAAATTTATTGTAGTAAAGAAGGTCAAAAATCTGAACACAGACCTAGCCTATTCTGAAAAGGGAAATGAGCTAATTACAAATCACTGCCAAAAAAACTGCAACTAAAACACAACAAAAACTGTTCAATACATTTGTCTAAACACTCTAAACTAAAGATACATGATGTATCTAAAGCAAAACCGAAGCAAGAGCTGATTCACAATAAGTAGACAATGGGCCATTTACAACAGTATAAAGTAGGCTACAAGGTGTACAATGTAAAATGACAAGTTCACCTACAGTGCAACCTCTATGACACCACGACAATGCAGTTTTGAAAAAATTTTGACTTTTTAAACAATTTTGACAATTTTTGACCTAACGCTGTAAATTTGACAAACTTTTGATTCGACAAGTCAAAAAATAATCGCCCTACTTATCACATTACCTCAAAGATGGCTAGTAGGGGTACATATATATATATATATATATATATATACAAATGACAAACAAATTAACCTTGTTTACTTGCTAAAAGCGAAATCTTAATAAGTACTTTAATACCTATCAACAATTTCAAAAATCCCTAGATCATCAAAATCCCTAGACTTGTCCCTAAAAGGGGCTAAAAGTTCCAATTTGGAACTAAATCCCTAAAAGTGAGAGCGCTGGAACTAGGGGTTAACTAACAAGCACTATAGGAATAGCGCTAACTATCACTAGCAAACAAGTCACGTCCTCACGAGCTCATCAGATCTAAGGACAGGAATTCAAGACAAAGAAAAAGAATTCCCATGAGGCTAGATTTCGTAAAAAAAAGCGCGAAATAAATCAATGCCACGCGATTGGTCAAGGGAAAAACCTTATCGGTAGAACTATGGGTAGAGTGATGACGTAGAAACTCTTCGGCGTAAAGAGAACAACTATAAAGGTTTGCGATTTGGTCGCCATGTTGAAAATGAATATTGTGTACGAGCTGTTGAAAGCGTGGCAGTGAGTTAGGTTTTATAACTACAAATGATTCCAAAAGGAACAATTTTGCGTTTTTACATAAAATTTTGAAAATGTACATTCCATCTTATAATAATAATTTATAATTAAGTTAACCGGTTAATTGTTCTACTTGCGCCTTGCATTTTATCGCCACTTATTGTATTATCGAACTACCACAATTATCATTACAATACAGTACCTACTGTGTGATCATTATCATATTATACAATTTTCACACCTACAATGTTGGTAATCATCTATAGTCCATATACAATTAATTGTTTCCAATTACCTGGTAGGCTTTCAGTGACATGCAGAAATAACCTCTTTCAAGTTTGGTGAAAGGATACGTAAATAACAATCCGATATTTTTGATAAAACGTACATAAAAAATTTCGATTTTTATACCAACATTATGCAAGAAATTCTTACTTGAGGCAAGGTTTAGAAAGGTACCATGAACCATCGATGAGATGTTTATGATAAACTACGATATATGTAAGATTATGTAACTCTTTCTTACGAACAAACATATTACATACATAATCTGTTATAATCAGACATAAGTGATCAATTGGCCATACATTATCTGGTATAATTTCCGACTGGGGCTATGAAGTCATGAAAGAAATAAAGGTAAGTTGTTCAAATCAACTTAAATGGTTTAAAGAATTCTGTTGGATTCCTCGCAATAAGTATAAAATTTTTAACCTTTTCGTGTGCATTACAAGTCTGACTCGCGAATAAATTCTATTCTTGGCAACGAAACAATTTTTTGTCAATGGCAAGTTTGTTGTGAACGCAAGCTTCCTTCCGGCAAATGGTTGTCAGTAAAAAATTGGATTATGTTTTTTAATCGCAGTCGTGCAGTTTGGCTGGTCGCACCGAAACAAAAGGCGCATCAGCTCAAAGAAACCCGTCTGCTGAAAGAATCGCATCAGCTGTTGAGGTTTCATTTGTACAAAAAGGTTCGTCAGATGATAGAGGCCCATATTCTGAACGAGTAGAACCAGCTGCTGACGTTTCATCAGAAGAAGGTTTGTCAGCTGAAAGAAGCACATTTGCTGAAGATGACGAGTCATTACAAATTCGCCGAAACAAAAACGGTGGCCAACAAAAGGCGGTCCGGGATAAAATAATTGAGCCTCGTGTTGTTCTGCAGCAGGTAAATTCTCTGAAAAATCTCTTAAAATCAATCGTGGTAATTTTGCATTTATTGGTTTATAGATCGACATCTCTAATATGGCAGATGCTTCGAAGCTGCCGGCAAGTTAAAATTTAATTACGACTTCACAGTGAAACTATGGTTTTATTGATATTATTTCCTGTCACTGCACATGCTTTACGTGTCCAATGCGTGCATCAATCAAAAAGTTTATAAATTATATATGTACTAGTCACACATATTTAAATTAAAAACAGAATTTTGCTTGAATTACCAAAATTTATTTTAATGATTTAGGAAAGCCCCAGCACATCTGCATCACCCTCCAGAAAGAGGAAAAAGAAAAGCAATTCCAGAGATTTTAATGCCGTGGTAAATAGCATTCTAAGCATTGTAGTATATATTGGGAGATTGGAATAGGGGAAGGTGTTTCTTGATATACTTGACCGACAATGTTTGTATCACTCCACAAACGTTACGTGACCAATGCATATATGACTGAACCATGCGGTTATAAAAAGTATGTATACTGTACACACATATTTAATAGCGAAAAAACACTGAACAGTTTTCTTGATATAACAAAGTTCTTTTAATAATATAGGAGAGCCCCAGCCCAGCTACAAAACCATCTAGAAAGAGGAAAGCTACTTTCGATCGTTATAGTTTCTCGGTAAGTAGTATTTTAACAATTTTCGTTTATTGTAATATATTGCATATAAGTTTACATATTTAATATCTATTTTTACATGTTTTATATAATTCCTCAAGCCGAAGCCAGGTCAAAAGCTCACAATTTTAAGTTTTATTAAGTACTTTTTTATAAATTTAACTGCATTTTGATAAATTTAGCCATTACATCCACATCGATTGTCGAAATTAGAGAAGGAAGAAAAAAAAGTTAATGTTGTGGTAGCTCTTAGTTAAGTTTATCTTTCATTTGTATCGCCAATGTAAAACGTAAAAAATGCATGTGCCTTGTATAATTATGTATACGGTAATCTATTTTCAATGATTTTATTATTAATTTCTAAAACTTACTGTTTTTAACAGAAATCTCGGCGACAGTTTTCTGCGGATTAATCGTTCGAAGTTAAGCAATTTTTATCATGGTATATTTGTACGAAGAAGGGAATAACAACGCATTATGCTAAAACGGCTCTTGCAGATGGAAACCTCCCCAAATGCAAGGAATTTTCCAAAACGCCGAAACAGTTGCAGGACAAAGTCCGGCAACTGATTCGGCGTTCTTTGAATGATAATTAAGTGTGGATGTGCGAAATAAATGTGGTATATTTGGTCGCCTTATTCTGGGTTGGGGTTAAGACTTTTTGATGCCAATTGCCAATTGTAATGTATTATTCGCCGGGTTGCCGTTTTAAAAGTACTGAAAATCGAACTACAAACCCTTAAGAGGTCACCACCAGACAACGCAATTGCGTTAGCCAGAGTGGAATTTGACAATCTCCAAAACTTTGCAATAAACAAAGCGCACAAAGAATACAAAGAATTGGCCCTAATTCAAGTTTTTCACACAGCGAGGTAAAAGAAAACATTAATCTATGACTAAGGGAGTTTTAATAAAAGTCACAAACTCTGGATTTATGGGTGTAGTTTATGTACACAGTAACGTTTGCACAATTACGTTGCGCCGCGGAAATCGAACCCGGTGGTAAAGAAAAACTTCAAAGTAAAGCTTTTAAAATTCGCATTCCTATCATTATGGACAACTAATTAAAAGGCAAAATATTTTAATTTGCGTTGTCATAACGTCATTTTAAATACAATGTGGCGTGATCTCCTATGTTTTACTTTGAAAGGGATAATTTTTTATCAAGTTTTTGCCTCATTCGATATTAGTTGATTTTGATATAAAGTATAATCTTACTTGCCAATGCCTTGTAACGCTACATTTTCGGGAAAATATTGAATAATTAGCTGGGAAAGTAAAATGAACTGCATTACGCAACTGACGCAGCATTACATTCGGCACAGGGTATGTTATTTTACCCGCTGAGATATATACAACATAATACTTCAGGTCAAGTAGCCAAGTCTAAATCAATGGAATCAAATTGCGTGGGCCTACTCATATATAGGCTACTCACACTGACACAGCATTTTACACATGGTATTAATATCGAAAACCACAAAATAACTAATCTATGTTTGCTAAATTTATGTTTTTTCAGCAGACTGTCAGCTTTGGTCACAATGTTATCTTATTAGACATAGTTGTCTCGTTTCGGACTGTGCTTCAGTTATTTTTTTGATTAAATAAATATATCGATTTCTGTCATTTTCTAGCTACCCAACATTGTCGTGTCGTGTCATATACAAAGTTAATCTTAACTGTCATTTTCTAGCTACCCAACATTGTCGTGTCGTGTCATATACAAAGTTAATCTTAACTGTCGTTATTAACCATCTTTCGACCGCGATTGGGGTGACCTACTTTTGGTGAAATATGTATGAAGCTATCGCGTAGTGCAAGTTACCTCGCGTACAGCAAGAACTTTAAAACTGAACTTTACTTAAATAGCTATAGCCTAAATAGATCCATGCACGAAGTTAATTCGGCGAAAACAATGAAAGGAATATCGTTGATATATATTAATGTTATTATTCACTGTATTCGGAAATAGTTTTTACAACTGTATTATTAATTTATTATATCGTGTCTAAATTACAGTAAATTCTAGCAAAGGAAAATAAATATTTATAAACGTTTTTGCATGAAACCTTTTATAAAATGTACATAAACGTTTTTGTCGAAGTACGTTTATGGTGAAACTCGTCCCAAAAATATCCTATTCTCAAAAACCATTAAAAATAATAATTACCGTAGTCCTTAGAAATATAGCCAAGCATTAAGACCAAATTAAAAAGATGTTAATTTATTTTATCCTTTTTTTGTTTATGCTTTTCCACAAGAAACAAAAGAGGAAACGATACAATTAATAAAGGCATGCCAAGTTTCAACTTTTATCATAGGTTTTGTCCCCTTTCGAATTTTGTAAACTCTTATCAACTCGGTGTAGTCGAGGAGATCATTCACGATGCATGGACGTTTGCCGTTCATCTATTTATACTACAATTATACCCGTTCGACATTATTTATTCTACTATTCTGCTGTTAAAATAAGAGTCTTAAGGTCGTGATCACTCGTGAGCTCTGGAGGGTTTTATTTATTTAATACATGAGCGAGGATACTAGCAGAAGCTTTTGAAATCAGGAGTCAGATCGACGTCTACTCTCGGATTAACTCAACAACACAGCATCGCCATTTATTACATCTTCGTATGTTCCATATACGTTTATTTGTGTACGGAAGGTTTAAAATTTGTACGTTATTATCTGTGATTTATCATTATCTCTAAACATCTGAAATGACCGTGGCCTGGTGCCACATAACTGTTGACACTCTGTTGGTGACAACAAAAAAGAAATAAATGTGCCTCCCCATCATAATCCTGGAATGCTGGAAGCCGGAATTGCTGCTGCAATACACATTTTCACTGGTTGATCTGTGTCAACAGAGGAAGCTGCAGCAGTAGAGGTTAAGATGGCATATACCTCATCTTCTGTTGGGAAGATGGTCCCAACATCCTCATCCTCAGTTCCAAGAATCACAGCTAGGTTCACCAGCATGGTATCTACATTCAAGCTGTTTACTTAGTAGAGGCTAGGATTTGCCTGGCTGTCGTGTGGATGAATCATCCGTTGGTACTGGATCTCCATGCGGACGATTTTTTTCAGCGTGGATGATGATGCTGTTGGCAGAGCTCGGAGCTCTTCTACTTTTGTAATTGGGCCCCCATGTCCCTTACATTGATCCACCAGGTGGTTGAGGAAATCTCCCTCCTGCTTTTTTTAATGCGTTCCTTCAGTTTAGTTTTCATTGATTCTTTTGTGTCTCTGTCCATGCAATCTCCATTTCATCTAACTTCTTCATCACTTTACAGGATGCTAGCTCACTGTCAATTGGTGCATCTTTAGCAAACATTAGGTCATCTTTTATTCGTTTCGCTTTAAAGTATCTATTTAAATGTCCTGCGGACAGTCCTGCAAGATTTCCGAATCAGGCTAAGTATCTTTCTGCAAGCAAGTTCTCTGTGGGGAGGTTTACCCTCATTTCTTCAGTTAGTGTATGGATCATTGTACTCCTCTCACTATTCTCTGTCTCGTCTTCCCAGTACTCTCTTCCACATTGCATCTTGAGGCCAGCTTGGCCATAGCAGTAACTAAGTAATGGTCGAGGTCTGTTGTGGGGCTGTGTGATTCAGCATTCACATGCTTCCAGGGAACATGGAACTCAGACAGGGTTTCCAGATTAGCCCTCTCAAGATCTTTGTATAGTTTAGGAAGGATCCGGACGAGGTCGGATTGCTGGCAACACTCTACCATGTTGAGGTAAGGCATTGTCACCTTGTGACAGAAGTGAGACAATGCTTTTAGTGATGCCACAATGAACTCATTCTCCAGGTAAAGGGAACAGGCTCTGACAAGGAGGTTATTCTTGCTAGTTCTGGATAGCATCTTCTTGAAATGGAGAACACAGTCAACCAACGCACCAGCAGTGTGATCCAATCTTGTGAATCTGCGGTCTTTATAGAGCGAGAAGGATTTGTGAGTACCACTCTCCTCCAACACCAGGCTAAACTCGTCTGCCATGGAAGTAGTCGTGCCATCACCACCCCTAACCACAAGCTTCACTAGAGCCGGGACTACAATTGAGGCGATAATTGACTTGCCTACACGAAGGTATGACTTCAGTCTCGGCTCTCGTTTCTCTAACATCTGGCATAAACCGATCTGGTCTTCTGCTGATTTTAGGGCATGTAGGCATGACTCATCCAATTTCTCACACACATGTGACTTGCACAGTATGTGTTTAGGAACATGTGTTGCTAACTCAACTTTCTGCTTCTTTTGACACCAAAATCAGGCCAAAAGCTTGACAGGAAGCATATTTATTGCAGATTTGTCAATTTGTATGGCGGCCATCTTGAATTTTTCACATAAAGTCCGGGATCCATCCGGAATTTGCACGAAATCAAAAATTTTTTTTAAACATTCCTAGGTATGTCTATAGGCACCTTTTAAACTCCAGTTCTGTTGTTTTTGAAAAATCACCCCAGTATAGCCCACTCCTACTATAAGTTATGTTTAACAACAGCATGCATAACCTACTTTCAGTAAAAAACTCACACACATTATCCAGTTACTTGGCAAACCTTAAAAGCATTGATCAAGCGTTTAAGGAGCTATGCAGGAACAAAACTACAAAAATCTCGCCTACTGCTAAGAGAATCCTGTTTTGCAACATGCACTATTAAAACGATTTTTACCAAACATCGACATGGTTTATTATAAATCGAAAAATGGCGCAAGTTGAACAAGTCGAAGGGTTGTGTCAACATTACTTTCTGATTGGTTTGTTTTTGATGGCTCAATTTAGCATGACAGGTGAATGCGAAAACTATAAAGATCTTATAAATAGTTTCTTAATTTAAACAATACCTTTAAACAACAATAAATTTTCTTAAACGTTATTATCAAAACAGCAATTTCGTAACCGTAAATGCGTATGCGTTTTAAATTGAAATAAAAGATATCTTTCATTGCTTTTTAAAACAATAATAATACACTGTTTGCTTCTATTTCAGCTTTTAAAAACTACAAACTGCAGCATTTTTCGCACACAAAGATAGGCAAAGGTTTTGAAAAAATTAATACAGAAATATTGAACTATACTATACGAGAATGAAATGCAACAAAAACTACAATTGTTATCACGATGAAGTAGATATAGTGAAATGAAAATGTTGTTGCATTTTCACAGACAAAAGCCATGTATAGCCCTTGTTTGGCATTTAATGATTTGGCCATTCCACAGTAAGCCCACACATAAGCCATACATGCTACTTCGTAGCCATGTAAGGCCCACAGATAAAACCTACATAATGTTTGACTGGGCATCCACACCTAATTATCATTCAAAGAACGCCGAATCAGTTGCCGGACTTTGTCCTGCAACTGTTTCGGAGTTTTGGAATATTCTTTGCATTTGGAGAGGTTTCCATCTGCAAGAGCCGTTTTAGCATAATGCGTTGTTATTCCCTTCTTCGTACCAATATACCATGAGAAAAATTGTTTAACTTCAAACGATTCATCCGCAGAAAACTGTCGCCGAGATTTCTGTTAAAAACAGTAAGTTTTAGAAATTAATAATAAAATCATTGAAAATAGATTACCGCATACATAATTATACAAGGCACATGCATTTTTTACGTTTTACATTGGCGATACAAATGAAAAATAAACTTAACTAAGACCTACCACAACATTAACTTTTTTTTCTTCCTTCTCTAATTTCGACAATCGATGTGGATTTAATGGCTAAATTTATCAAAATGCAGTTAAATTTATAAAAAAGTACTTTATAAAACTTAAAATTGTGAGCTTTTTCCCTGGCATCGGCTTGTGGAATTATATAAAACATGTAAAAACAGATATAAAATATGTAAAGTTATATGTAATGTAATAAAAAAAACGAAAATTGTTAGAATACTACTTACCGAGAAACTATAACGATCGAAAGTAGCTTTCTCTTTTCTCTTTCTAGATGGTCTTGTAGCTGAGCTAGGGCTCTCCTATATAATTAAAAGAACATTGGTATATCAAGAAAACTGTACGGTGTTTTTGCGCTATTAAATATGTGTGTACAGTATACATACTTTTTATGACCGCATGGTTCAGTCATATATGCATTGGTCACGTAACGGTTGTGGATTGATACAAACATTGTCGGTTAAGTATATCAATCACCCGATATATAATAAAATGCTTGGAATGGTATTTACCACAACATTAAAATCTCTGGAATTGCTTTTCTTTTTCCTCTTTCTAGAGGGTGATGCAGATGTGCTGGGGCTTTCCTATATCATTAAAACAAATTTTGGTATTTCAAGCAAAATTCTGTTTTTAATTTAAATATGTGTGACTAGTACATATATAATTTATAAACTTCTTGATTGATGCACGCATTGGACACGTAAAGCATGTGGAGTGACAGGAAATAATATCAATGAAATCATAGTTTCACTGTAAAGTCGTAATTAAATTTTGACTTACCGATAGCTTCGAAGCACCTGCCACATTAGAGATATCGATCTATAAACCAAAAAATGCAAAATTACCACGATTGATTTTAAGAGATTTTTCAGAGAATTTACCTGCTGCAGAACAACACGAGGCTCAATTATTTTATCCCGGACCGCCTTTTGTTGGCCACAGTTTTTGTTTCGGCGAATTTGTAATGACTCGTCTTCTTCAGCAAATGTGCTTCTTTCAGCTGACAAACTTTCTTCTGATGAAACGTCAGCAGCTGGTTCTACTCGTTCAGAATATGGGCTTCTATCATCTGACAAACCTTTTTGTACAAATGAAACCTCAACAGCTGATGCGATTCTTTCAGCAGACGGGTTTCTTTGAGCTGATGCGCGTTTTGTTTCGGTGCGACCAGCCAAACTACACGACTGCGATTAAAAAACATAATCTAATTTTTTACTGACAACCATTTGCCGGAAGGAAGCTTGTGTTCACAACAAACTTGCCATCGACAAGAATTTGTTTCGTTGCCAAGAATAGAATTTATTCGCGAGTCAGACTTGTAATGCACACGAAAAGGTTAAAAATTTTATACTTATTGCGAGGAATCCAACAGAATTCTTTAAACCATTTAAGTTGATTTGAACAACTTACCCTTATTTCTTTCATCACTTCATAGGCTTCTTCAGCCTCTATATTCTGCAGGTCGTTCGCGTAATAGCTCTCTTGTGTGCTCGAGCTATGGGCCATATGCTTGGCCACCAAAAGGCGGCTGTCCGGTCTCTTAGATCTAACCTATTATGAAATGTTAATATTTAAATACGTAACTGGTTGAGTTTTATATACATTCTGCTGCAGAAAATTTTAATTATTAGCGATATTTCGTTATTTATACTGCTAGGTCTAATTACAGTGAAGAAGCGCGTACAGCTAACTCACATCTTCACTTGCTGGATATTTAACGTGCGGTTTCAGAAAATACGTCAAGTTTTGGGTAATCTTTACGGTTCTTATTTCCATTCTAGTTGATCGACCTCTGTACATTGGATATCGAGAGTGTTCAGTTTTCATCCGGTTTCTTGGCTGTGTCTGCCTTGTACCATTTTTCATCGCGGGAGCTCGCCACCCAAGTTTCAGGCTTTCAGTTCAAAGACATCGCCGCATTAAGTAATTCTATAAGCACTGGGATAACTCTAGTATAAGAGTGTTATAAGAGTTAGATAATACTAGGAGTGTTATCATCAATGTCTAATGTATTTACGACATTTTACTTAATTTTGAGTTTACTGCTTTAAACTTCGGTTTTCCGGTGTTTGTCGGATTATTTATATCATTTATTTTTAAGGCATTAGGTGCGCTATATAGTTGGTTCTGTTAATATTGCCTGATTTTTGCGTGTTTTCAATTGAACTGTTTATGCGTTTAGTGTGTCCACTGGATGGTGCCGTTTGCGATAACAGTCCAAGACAGCGGTTTTCAACGCATGAAACAATACCGCAGTGTGGCAGTAAGTGACGTACACACGTTATTATACGTTTCTTGATCAGCGTCTGCGGTTATTTGTAAAATAGATAAAAACTAATCAACGTGTTAACCTCTAGCTACCACTGAAAATATCTAACACAACTTAAAGGTTTTCCATCTTCAAACAGTGAAAACTGAAAACGTTGGCTGCAAAGTCGGTAAATGTTTCGGCTGTGCTATTTGCTATCTGAAGTTATATTTTAAAAACTTTTTCTGTTGATAAACGACCTTTGATTGATCACATTCAGTATGGGAAAAAAGTTAAGCGTAATTGGTCTCGGCCATTTTGGATTTTATAATTCCCTCTGGGGAATAAAGATTTTACTGATGTGGCTATACCAAACAAATAGACACATTTCATAGGTTTCGACTGTAATAATGATAAGATTTTACTTCATTTTGTGTAATATTGTGAGAATCTAAATCTTTTTAAGGTTTGAGATTACAACACCTAGTTATGAACCCTGGTAATAAGTGCGAGGAAAATTAGATTAATACTTCATACTTCGCCACCAAAGGGACAAAGTAAATTTTTCAGTTAATGTGAAATCAGTTGAAATCAGTTAGAATACTCACATGATGGCAGATTACTGCTGGTGCCTAATTCGAAGCTGTCCACAACAAGACTACAGGCGAAAGTCGTACAAGAGGACTTTCCTGCAGATGACTTCAAGTTAATTTGAGTAAATAACTAGAATGCATTTAAGAACTTCACTAATGCACATCCTGATATGGATATATTTCTTTGTAAAGTGTTTTGCTTTGAATACTCGGTGGTAAATGAAAAAAAATTGATTGCTTGTTCATGTCGTCTGTTTTTACAAATTATTGTGGCATTCGGATAGCCCAAACATTGCAATAATTATATATATTGGCATTGCATAAAGTTTTGATTTTTCTCCAGGCAGATAATAATGTTGCAAAGCTTTGTAGCGTGCTGACGTAGATTGAAGTGTTTCAAGTAGCGTCGTATTGATCGTATAGTAGTGTACGTAGCAAATGCATTGTTTCTAAATAGTAGTCAAAAAGTAGTTTCAAACCAACATGTGGCGTAGTTAAGTGTGTCAAGTGGTTTTCTGTATTGAATTCTTTGTGAGAAAAAGGCTTAAATTGGAATTGTTCACGTGATTATGGGCTGATTGGCATAAAGCTGATTGGTCAATATTTTAGTATAAAAACAAATGTTGGATTTAAATCGCTCTCTTACAAATCGCTCTCTTCTATTATTCGGAGAAATTCTGCTTTCGGAATTATTCCTGTAAATTGAAGTAATTGCTAAGATATTGGGAATTGAAATCATGGTGTAAATATTCTAATTCGGACAAGTTATTCGGACAATATAACGATTTGAACTTACGAAGTTGGTGTTGATTTAAGAAGCAGAATAGAGACAGTAAACGCAACGGAGTCAAAGACAATCATTAGCGGAGTCAACAGTCAGACTTGGCTTAGGCCAGTCTAGAAACCAATCCACCACCCCAATTCCCACATTGTCGTCTTTCTTGTGTCGGCTTAGGCATACTTGGTTTGTTATTACCAAATTACTGCTATTTAATGTTCACTTCAAGCAAGTTTTAATGTGGTATTGGAAGCTTAGTCTCACAAATTGCAATATGTTAAGAGAATCTGATTAAATTACGAACAAATGGGGCATTTTTTTGTTGAATATATGGAAAAGAATAGATTTATCCAGCACTTCTTCATTTAGCTAATCTCATTGTGCCTTTAGCTTTTGCTCATTCTTGTGGTTTTAGTGCAGATAGACTCACTACAACATTTAATATTGGCTGTTCCTTAAGATAAAATGCAACCTAGTTTCAAACTTAAAAGGTACCAAAAATATCGAAATTCGCTAATATCTTAAAAAATAGAGCAAATTTGCAAAAACTAATGGCATTTTCGAACTCAGCGCCTCTGATATACTCTAAAATTGTTTTTACCTTCCATGCCAAAATTGTTTTGTTGGCCAGTGTTATTAACCAAACACTCACCTTTATTTATATTTTTACAGTATATAAGCTGTAGAAAATGTAAAGAGTGGGGTACTATAAATTTCGGTAAAATTAATGTGACCGTTGATATTATTGACTTAAAAGTATGATGTTAATAAAGGTTTATTACTACTTCTACAGAAAGAAGAAGAAAAGATTGCGGCACACAACCTTATTAAGCAACAACTTCAGCTCGAATTACAAAGAAAACAACAGGAACAAGTAAGAAACTAGAAACTACCCAGCGATGCAATTTAGTTTGTTCTGGTCACCTTCACCCAGGCGTAGGTGTAAAGTGTGTCAGTACTTTGTCAATGTTGCCCGCATATGGGTGTTTGTACAACAATACATTTTCATGAAAAAATTATTGAAATGTGTTGTGCTTTGGTAGACGAGCGAACCATGGCTTACCGTTAAGCTTATGGCAGAATGGTTAGGCTGACTTTTGAAATTTAAAGCTATTTTAATGCTTGTATGCCATTTGTATGTTGTTTGTCCATATACGTTGTATGTGTCTTATATATCCTTTTGTTTGTAAGTACTTCCATCATGAAAGGCGTACTTTCACTAACCCTTTGAAACTAACTACGCCTACAGTGCAGCATTCCGGCTTAAAGAATTACGGAAATAGAATGGCATTTGTTGATTTTATCTAGACACCTTCTTCGACTTACCGTCAATCATTGTATTCTAGATCGGAAGACAACAGCAACAACTGGTAGAACAACAACAGAAGATAAATTTCCTACAGCAACAAATTCAAGTAATAAAAGTTTATCCTTCCTGTTTTCTATTGTTTACTTGAAATGGCTTTGTGTCGGAGGCCAGTCAAAGCGATTTTGTTTAGTTACAGTATTGTGCGCGCTGCCTTATAGTTTCGGCGGACAAGAGGTCTTTCCAAGCCATTGCATTGTTTGGGTCTGTGCTCCGGCATAATCCTGGCGTGTGAAACGCAGGAACTGCCAACCAATAGCCTTGAAATGAGGAAGGAATAAAAAATAAGTTGTAAAATGTTGTCCAGTGTATAATTCGTTATATGTCTTCCTTCCTAATTTACCATTATCCGTGAATTGTTGCTCTGTTGACAGTTCCACAGCACATAACAAACCAGCCCCAAATAATATGTATAAGAGTGTGATTGTGTGCTGTCAAACTGCTCCACGGCCTATTGTAGAGTTTGTTTTTTTGTTACATGAATGTATCCCTACATGACTAATTCTATTGTGTTACAGGATAGTTGTTTACGCTGTCAAACGACTGGGGATGTTAAAACGCAAATCACTATTCTGGTTAACAGTTAAAGTGACTGGCGTAACACTCAAAAGCTGTTTTTGTGTTTTAAATTCGCAGAGTATTACTGTAAGACAAAGGCAAGAGACAATTGCCAACCCATTTTATCCGATTATGCTGGTCACTTCCGAGTCGGCAATTTCGCCAAAAAGTGCGCTTCCTCATAATTCCATGTTGAACCCGTTCAACCACTACAAGGGATTATTTGGTAAATTGTGTCTTTAATATTAACCTACGTATATGTACTAAAGTGACTTATTTGGTTACATTACTACAGAGATTAACATCGATATAAACACAATCTGATCTTATGTAAAGTAACACTGCTAAATGTAAAAACTGAAAGAAACCAGGGTCGGTCTGCACGAGGATCAACAGAAATATGTTTCGCCTATAGAGCTATAGGCATCATTAGTCTTATTTAAATTAACCCCAGTTTTAATAAACGCTTATACAATACTGTACCACAAATAAAATGTTAAAAGCGGAAAGCTGTTTTGGAATTAAAAATATTTTTAAAATTCAGGTTTATAATTAGATCTTCCAACATCGTCACCACCATGCAACATATATTTTACATACAGTAGGCTAAATGAAACATCGTTTACAACGTGACACGAATTATGTTGTGTCACTACTATGAATGAAATCTTTGAACCGCCTTGCATTGTCTTGCAGATCCTTATTCTCAGTTGCTCGCCGCATCAGCGTCTGGTCTCGGAATGGCCCCTACGCAGGTAAGAAAATGCAATTCTCTGCTCAATATGACCAACAACCGCGTTTGTTGGCAGTTCTGCTAATCAGACTATTGGCTTGCTATTTATTGCAATGTGGACTTATTTTTAACGAATTATAAGCCCAAGTACCGCTGTACTTTTTGTTAATGTTTTTGATAGCAAGAACGGCTCCCAAAAATAGCGTAGACACAATTAATCGCGTGCCGATGCGATTGTTGTAGCTTGCTTCTGCTTAATTCATCGATTTTACCATATCAAGTTGTGTAAAAGGAAGCATTTACTGTGAAGAACCGCAGTTTATGGAGCCAATCAAAATTTTTCTACCTGAAACAATTGCAGTGTTTTGGGGCGAAATAGATTTAATGTAGTCCATGCACGACACGAAAATGCGAAAATTTCGAAACTTTCCATTTTTTTGATGTAAACTGCATCAAACAGTGATGGCTAGTATGAATTTCTAACATTAAGCTGAGCACCCGCGGGCCACTGGTTGCACATGTCTGCTGAATAGCCTATGTTTCAGGCAGGCCAAAAGTTACCGTGTACCGCCATTGCAAAATACTTTGCGATCAGCAATAAGCGTAATCTTAGTTTTGTTCGCAATGTAGAATGGGATGTTTCTTTAGAAGTTATTTCAACACTACACGCGTTAGCTTATGTTCTATTTGAAATGTGATTATTAAGCCAGGCCAGTACTGCAGTGCTGTGGGATTCCTTTCCACTCAGGTCTGCAATTCTGACTGCAAAATGAAATAAACCCAACCAACCTCATGTGCTGCTAAATAAAACGCTAAAAGGCGCTCTTGCAAGACTAACCTGAATAGGATATACCAGCCTACCACAGCACTGCAGTACTGGCCCGGCTTAATAATCACATTTCAAATAGAACATAACCTAACGCGTGTAGTGTTGAAATAACTTCTAAAGAAACACCCCATTCTTCATTGCGAACAAAACTAAGCTTACGCTTATTGCTGATCGCAAAGTATTTTGCACTGACGGTACACGGTAACTTTTGGCTTCTCCGAAACAGGATATTAAGAAAAATTTATCTTCTCTCAAATCCCATTTTCTGCTTGGTATCCCCAAGAGAGATATTTTTTCTCCAATAGAGACCTTTTTACACACTTGGCGCGGCGCACTCTAACAACGAACCATCCATACATTTGTCGATTCATGCATACATTTATCGAATCACGTACATTTGGTGATTCACGCATACATTTGGCGAATCACGTACATTTGGCGATTCACGCATACATTTGTCGAATCATGTACATTTGGCGATTCATGCATGCATTTACCGAATCATGTACATTTAGCGATTCATGCACTTTTGGCAAATCATCTAAACATTTGCCGATCCATCTATACTTGGCAATTCATGAAGACGTTATGCGATTCATACGTACTTTTCTAGAATCATTTAGTGCTTTTAGGAATGCATGTTTGTTTAATCACGTATGTATTTTGCAAATTGGTTCGCCCATTTTTAATTCACGAAGACTAATTTCAAATCATTTGGCCATTTTATAATTTATGGTATAAGTTACATGATTCAAAAAACCGACATGTGATTAATAAAACTGCAATCCGATTGAAGAAAATACCATTTGCCATTAGGCATTGTAACTTGCCAACAACCAGTTTGCTTTGCAGTTGTTATATCTGACTTAAAATGTCGTGGTTTGATTTAAAAAATTAAGTTTATAAAACTGTGGTGTAATTGTAAATGTTACGAAACCATTTTGATAATTGGCATATGAATCGTGCAACAGCAATCACAGAAAAGCCCGTTTGAATTCCGGTTTTGACGTTTGGCTTGTTGTTTCGTGATTTGAATCTATAAAGTTACGTTTGAAAACCTTCCAATCAAATTATGAAAACAACACATAAATTGCATACTTGCGATTCAATTTAACACTTTGCTATTTTTGCGGCGTTGGCGTTCCATATATTAGCCTGGGGACTGTGTTGACTGGCGTTTTACCAAATGCCTTTTGTAAAAATGGGTGAAAAGTTAAACAAAGCTTTCCAGTTGTGTCAGTTGTATAAGGCTTTGCATCATTCGCTTTCTAGGGCATCTTTCTTAGTTTCTTTTGTTCTAAACTCACCATGGTTTGATTGATAACGTTTTTGATCGTTAGGTCTATAACCCACGGTCAATTAACTTTACGCCCTATTTTTCTCATTTCTTTTGTAAAATTTATGGTTTTATCAAACGTAGTAACCCATTTCTAGACATTGGTTCATTGGTCGTCATTTTTTCCCCGCATTTTATTGTCAAATGGGAACTGGCATCTATTTTTACCACAAGACGCGCAAAAACGATCGCTCGCGTGTTTGGTGGAAAAATTCGACAGAAATCTGGAAAGGCGCGAAGGGGAAACCTTCGCGGACCCATAATGCAGCCGTTGCCGATTCGGATGTTTCCATTGATTCTGTAGCTTCGCGTCCATTCTGGAAACAGTATAAAGGTAACTATTGATTTATTACTTTCCAACTGCGCTGAGGTCGTGAGGTCGTCACAAGTCGCCAAATCCATTGTGCGGCATCACGCATGACAGACCACAATGAAGTCACAAAGAAGACGCGAATTTTGCAGTTATATTGATTGGGAAAGGCTTTATTGGCCACAGTCGCATTATGTGGAACAGTTGCACTCTTGGGTAATATCGCGCATCGCACTGTATTTGAACTCTTAGGTAATAACGCGCATCCTGGTACTCATGCCTCAATCAAGCTCATTGAGGAACGTTTTCTTGACAATACAGCAAGTCGAGTGCATCGCTTTGCATCATTAACCTTCTAGGCCGCCGATCTTTGTTTCTTCAGTTCTAAACTCACCATGGTATAATTTATAACGTTTTCGATCATAGTGTCTTCTCTATCCCACGGTCAATTAACATCACGCTCCGTTTCGCTCATTTCTTTTGTATTTGCCAATATTAGGTCAATTTTTTCTAATTTCGTGTAGGGTATTGTCAAATGGGAACTGACTAAATAACGCATCCCTTTTTGCTGGAAGAGTGAAAGAACATTTACATGTACTGCTGTTAAGTTTGCCAGACAGGAACACACTTGGCTTGGACCGAAGGTTTTACAGTTTTTTAACTATTTTCAAGTTAGCCATAGTCGTTGATCAGATAGAGCTCAAACACAGTTATAGTACAGTATAATGTTTCCCAAATCGCTAAAAAGTGGACAAAGAAAATGTATGAATTAATTTGTATAGGTGATATCAGTAAACAAATTAACGACATTGAATATGAATCGAATGACTGACATCGAGATGGCTGACTTTGTGACATCAGGTATTGTACAATAGCTTGTGTGAACGAGTGTGCACTTATGTAACCAGTTACATGAATTAAATAATTTGCTATTCGTTTCTAGGGGAAGAGAATTGTGCGAGAAATAATCGCAAAGAAGAGGACCAAAAGCAGTCTGACAACCGTTTGAGGAAACATCGTGTTGGTTGCATTTATCGATAAAATAATAAAGACAATGTCAATTTTACTGGCAAAAATAAAACTTACCGGTTTAATCCTTTTTCTGCAGGAGGAACAAGAAGGTGATGAAAATAAAAAGGAAGAAAATTACGACGATGTTTGCGTCGTGGCTACGGGGAATGAACAAGCCGGATCAAAACACACCACATTGGGATCTTCTGAAGTAAGACTGCTTCCGACATACGTTTTTATTTTGATAGTCTTCAAGTTGTTAACACTAATTCTTACGCGTACTTCCGCGCAAGTTGATTCCATAGGTTTAGACTTGGTAACTTGACCTGAAGTAATTTGTTGTATAGATCTCAGCGGCTAAAATAACATACCTTAATTTCAATCAAACAAAACGACAGCAAATGTTTCTGCTCGATGCGAACACGTGATTGTGATTAACGTAACCAAATGTATCTCGCAACTTATACGGATGACAAATTGCGCGAAGTAACAATTACCAAAAATGTTATCGTATTAGGGAAAAACATTATACTCTACAGCAGTGGTTCCCAACCGCGGCTCTTAGAGCCGCATGCGGCTCCAGGGTAGCTTTCTTGCGGCTCTCAATGACCCCTGAAAATCCCACAAAAAAATAAAAAATCTATTGGCAACAATTAGGGCGATTATTTTTTGAGTTGTCAAAAAAAGTCAAAAATTGGTCAAAATTTATAGCGTTAGGTCAAAATTGTTTACAAATTTTTCATTTTACATCTTACAGTTACACCTTGTAGCCTACTTTATACTGCTGTGAATGGTCCATTGTCTACTTATTGTGAATCATAAACCGCCTCCTGAATCCTAAACCACAATTGCGCCTCGATTTGACAAAGTTTTTAAAGCTCAAAGTCAATGCCAAGTTGGACATTAAATTGATTTGTGTTATTTTTCTTGTTAGTGTTGCTATTCGTTGGTACATGATTTCATGCTTTAAAATTTTCGTTATAATTACTTGAGTCTTTTTATGCGGCTCCATACGTACTAGGAAGTTTGAAATTCGGCCCCGACACCAAAAAAGGTTGGGAACCACTGCTCTACAGTGTACATGTCTTTGAGCTCTATCTATAAATTTCAATCAAACAAAACGGCAGCAAATGTTTCTGCTGGATACGAACACGTGATTGTGATTAACGCAACCAAATGTATCTCGCAACCCGCAACGTTGCAAGATACATTTGGTAATAGTTAGTTCGTGCAATTTTTCACCCGTATAAGTTGCGAGATACATTTGGTAATTTTTACTTCGTACAATTTGATATCCGTATAAGTTGCGATATACCTTTGGTAATTTTTACTTCGTGCAATTTGATACCCATATACGTTGCAAGATACATTTGGTAATTTTTACTTCGTGCAAATTGATATTACCACGTGTAGTAATAAACCTGCAAATACAAACAAGTTTGTTTAAATGAAGTTGTGGAATCTTTGTAGCAGTAATGTAAACAAAAGATATCAACTTCATTTTCCACATCCAACGTCCCATTACTTTCCAATTTGTAGAACAGCCGGTGAAAGTTTATAGCCTGAAAAGACAAGTTATATCAATATCAGAGTTGAAATACAAACTTACGTTACAATGGGAATTACCGTCTATCAATATTCATTGTTGTGAAAATAGCAGTAATATTCTGGATTCTGGAATAGCCTAAGCCCTACAAATTTACAACACTGCAATAATAGTAAGCATGTAAACCTACTGCTAAAAATCAAAAAAAAACTTTACCGCAAATTCAAAGATATCTTTCCATAAGCGCACATTGCGGGAGTTATGCACACTTTTTCCAGTTAAAAAGCTACCCCTTGACAGACCACGCAACGGATGTTCCAGCATATATCGTGCCACTTCATAATTTTCCATTCCTTTATCGAATCTCACCTATATAAAATGAAAACCAAACATATAGCAATCCGATGATTATTATGATTTTCAAATCGCAATCTTACTCGTGACGGAAAGCCATACGTTTGTACAACATTTTTGAAAAGCTTGACAACTGTTGCTGCCCTATTGTGGTCCTGGCTGCTAAGATAAACCATCAACCTGGAAAAGCCGTCAATGGAGCCATGTAAAACAAAACGCCATCTACAAAAGAAATAGTTGCAAATGCAACTTCGCAAACAGTAACCAGATTAACAACATTACACAAATTGTTTACAGAAACATGTCGTTCCAAATGTTCTATCTGCCTGTACCTTATCAGCTTGTGGTGTGAGTCAATATGCCACAAAGCTAGCGGTGATCTTACACTAGACTATACACACGTCGTTGTATACATTTTACTTTTCCCCGTTCCACTCCAGTGGGATCAACCTTTTTCACAGATTTTCTCAAACGACCACGTTGCACACAAACACCTTGACTCTTTAAGTCCGTATAAGTTATAACCTTTGTGATCAGAAAGGTATAGTGCTCCGATGAGAACAGAAATCAAGTACACACATGTAATAAACATAATACAATTTACAGCATATACTGTAGCATAGTTGCAGTGAAAACTTACCAACTCAAGTTTTAAAATAACTGAAAAGCAACTTCACGGCTTGCCGCAAAATAACCCTACGAAAAAGCATGTGAATAACCAAAGATAACTTCATAACTCGAAGAAATTTAATCGGTTTGTGATAAATATATCGATTAATGTAACATAAAATTGTGTACTACATAGAATTCTCATCTATGGAATCAGTGAATCATAACAATGCGTGACGTAATCAACTGCTTCCGCTGTGCGTGCATTTTAATTTATTCATTCTTTTTGGCTTTTACGTTCAACGCCACAACTTGTTTTCGTGCTGTTGCTGTCACAATGTTCTATCTTGATGTATTCGTTCAAAGAAGCTTCAAATATAATCACATTATACAGTAGTCATTCCTGTGTCATTATTGCTGAAGTCTATCAAAGTTCACTGTTAAGATATACACAAGTAAACAGACTTTGTAAGGAAGTGGGCAAACCTTACAGGTTAAGTTTTTCAGTCAGACTAGCCTATACTACAACCCTGCACTCTTGCAATTGTTAATTACTTTCCATTCAGGTCTTGAATTCTGACTGCAAACTGAAATAAAACCTCATGTCCATTCACAATCCATTGCATACGGAATGGGTGATTGATTCACCGTGCATATCAAAACATGGAAAGAGACATGGATGTAATGGCCGCAAAACTGCTTGGCGCAGCTGGTATGTTTTATAACATAAGAGGTAGTAACAGTAACAATAAACAGCCAAAATCATACATAAAAAACTTAATCAGTGATATCACAAAAACCCCTAATCTCAAACAACTTCTGTAATTAAAAAGGTTACTTTCCAGAAGTCAAACTCTTCTAAAAAATCGAGCAAATTTAACCACAAAATATGTAGCCTACAATATTGTCTCTTGAGTCTTGACAAGCAGCATGCTATTATTAAAAATCAAAGCGTGCCTTAGTCTATTCTAGACACCGTATATTAAGTTTTAAAATAAATTGGGGTGTCTATTATGTGCTAAAGAAGTGACAACATTTTATTGCCTAAAAATCGGTTTTCTGAAAAATGACATGCTGATTTTTTACATTCTGAGAATGGACTATTTCACTGTAATTTTTTCAACTTCATTGATTCATGTGAAAAACATTATTCAACAAACATATTATATTAAAGTTTAACAAAACAACCATTAACCTACATGCAGATAAGTTAGCTATAAAAGTTAGGCTGCAAAACCTGAATTTTTTTGACGAACGTGGTTTTTCTTCCATTGTTAAAATATTAACAACAAAACATGTGGACTTAAAATATTTCCTTTATGTATTCATAATATATTATTATACCAGTTATACCTGCAACTTTCAAATAAAATAAATACCATAAACAATTCACCCGAAACTTTGGGTGCTCAACCAGTTCCATTATTTTTGTCAGAAGAGTGATTGTTCTTGAAACTAGGCCTAATGGACGAACAGAGTGAAGTACAATTTTCTGGATGAAACAACAACTTTCTCCTCGTCATCTCAAAGCTGTCCGTCCTAGTCATAACAACTAGTCGTTTGTGAAAGATTTTATTCGACACGAAATAATAGATTCGAAAAGTTTGAAAAGGAAAATATTTTAAAGAAGCGTGTACAATGACGTCACAGGAGGTCTCGGGGCAGTCGGTTGCTTGAGGATAGATTTCTATGGAAGCAAAGACATTTCATTGCGTAAGCTGCGTTTTGGATCACAACTGTGTTAGACATCATTAAAAGCTTAAAACTGACAAGGGTCCCCAGGGCATAGAAATAAACCAACAAGCTAGACTTAGCAGGGCAAGCTGGTGACTAGAACAAACTTTCTGATAAGACATGAATTTATCCTTGAGCATTATGGTGCTTCGATTCTGGAATCGATATTGGTCGCAAATCATCGCCCAACATCCCTTGCCGTACCTTCGGACTCCTTTGATCAAGTTCTCCTCTTCCCAGTCCGTCCAGGGCTGAAAAAAATTTTGAGAAAATTTTATTTACATGCTGCTTCGTTTAAGATTATAAAATTTCCACAAAAAAACTTATTGCTCACTTTCCTCGTGCGAGTCTTCGACCGGCTCGAAGCGAACAGAGGAGTCGGCTCTTCTTCGTCCCACTTCAGGACTTCCCCAGAGCCATCCCATATTCTTCGTTTTCTCACTTGAAACATAGGTGGTTAATAATTCCAATTGTTGATTCATTGCATGTCATTTTACTTTAGGGGCACTGGCAGCGATTCAATATTCGTACCGAGCTTCACCAGTGGTCCAGGACCCATGGGCTGGATATGTATTCTACTAACACTGGTCATGTGCGAAATAAATGTAATTTTTTATTCGCTCGACTGGCTACCACATACTTACCTTTCTTCCCCAATTTGACAGGACTTAAAGTTTTTCCCCTATTAACCGGACTCATGTCAGCTTCATTGTCAACGAGCACGGTCTCCTTGGGGTCGGAATTATTTGGCAAACTGTTGCCACTTTCACCAAGATCTTGAAACATTTTTTTGACCAACTCAAACTTTGAGTTATTCTCAGCACAATATCTCAGTTACATTGACACTAACAAATGGCAATTCCTTACCGGGTCGATTGTCTTCATTTACGCTTGTATTTTCCTCTAGAAATTTGTCGTTCCTGGGCAATAGACATCTTACATCACATCTTTTTTCTTATTAATGCATTTGATTAGATACGCACTTTACTGAAAAATGTCAGTTTGTCAATTTTATAGGATATAGATAGAACAAGAAACCGACATACTTGTTGATATCCTTCAAGCAAATTACGGGAGTGCCTAAATAACAATTAGAGAACATTGTGATTCAAGTAAAGTGACAAGTTTTGAAAATAAATCTGACTCACTTGACGTAGAAGCAAAGGCATCATTGCCGCGGGATAAAGTAATTGATGAGCTGGATTGTTCCAACCTATCGTCAAAATAGATGAAAGTAACATCGCATTAATGAGGTTAAGAAAATAATTTTTACCGAAACTTATGAAACCGCAAAAAATGGATAAATAAAACTTGAGTTTAATTTAGAATTAATGTCATAGCTCACACATCAGAACCTGCACCTTGACCGTTGGTTGAAATGTCCTAATCATCACCAAACATACCTGATGCTGCTAATTTGTTGTTATTTGTTATTCTTACTTGACTTGACTCGAGTCTGGTTGAAATTCAAGACGGCAAAAATTTTATTTTCAATATTTTACATTTTTAGGTAAAAAATATTTTGTTACATAGTTAGGTAACAAAATATCTAAATAAGTTTAGGTAACAAATAATTAATCAGATATTTTTCTAAGAAATTACTCTTTTCCAAAAAAGTATCAACCAGATTAATTTCGAAACAGCCATGACGTTTTGATAACCGGTTTAACGTAAGGAATAGTATGACGTCAAGAAAATCTTCAAGTCTTGAGTCACAATTTGAATAGACTCGATGACATTCAAGTCGTAAAAAAGACTTGATCACAGTACACTTCCGCATCAGTTACACGCGTGATAATAATAATAATTAATCATTGTAATGAGTGATTTGATGTCAAGAAAAAGTCACATCAACACCAAATTTAAAAAGTGCCAACTGGTAATTACAACTAAATAAACACAGAAAATTATTAAGCAACCGGGAAGTGCAATAAAAGTGACCTGTCTTTGAGATGAGCTGGTTTCCGATACGGCGGGAAGTCGACATGATCGAATATCTTCTTCCATTTGCTTTGACCGAACCTCTTTACTCCATTGATGAGTTTTGCATCCGATGTTGGAGAAAACACCTGAACGAGAGCAAATTAACGATAAGAAGAAGGTTGGTCACGTCCGTGTGCTTTGTCTCCTCAACTCACATGTTTTTTTCTTTTCTTTGCAATGACGTAAAATTTTGGACTCGACTTATCAGCAGGTCTGTATGAGAAATAGTTGAATAACGTCACGATAACGAGTAGTAGATAAAAACTCACTACAAGCAAATTACTTCTCGTTCGTGTCACTGTCTATATTCTCAGCGTCATCTTTCGACTCAGCGATTTCGTTTTCCTTGTGAGGTGAATCAGCATCTTCATCTCGTGCTTTGTTTGATGATGTCACAACAGTTTGGTGATCTCTGTGATTAAAAATGCTTCATTACGAAAGTATAACAGAAAATCAATCTGTACAAGCGAGTAGCACGTGGGTTGAATACTTTGTTATTTCTTTGTTGGAATCCTCAAGCACCGATGCGTGGCGATTGGTTGACTCTGCTTCTGGCCGGACAGGACTGGGACTGCAAAAATCGGTGATATTTTTTTCTGTGGCCAAAGAGAATTCAAACATAAAAGGCAGCACCCAGTGACTGGGATTGCTCTGCATCCTCACGTCTCTTCCACTTGCTGTGAAGGCGGCACACAGACCGGGGAAGTCGGACTGATAGAAGATTGCTCCTCATCACTGATTGACTCGTTCCTCGTCGCTCGAGTAGCGTCCAACTCTGATGCAACATTTTTCATGATTTCTATGTTATCTTGATATCAACAACCGAAGCATTTTGAACAAACGATAAGATTTGGTATTTTGGATACCTTTCAACATTAAAGCTAAGACTTCCGACGAATTGCATATAAGCCTGGATGAGAAAGAGAGTTTAAAAATTTTGTATGGAAGGGTAGAAAGCAGAACGAGAACGAGAACAAGCGAGAACGAGCAGAAAAATATAATAGGATGATGACTTGACTTCGGAAATATATATGATATTTTGACAAGCCTAATGTTATTAGGATTGGATGAAATATTTTCTAATCTATACAGGAAAAATTGCCATTGTCAATGACTGCCTTGTGAAGGTTACTGAAGTCAATTAAAAATGCAGGAGATGTGGCCAGCTATCCGGGAGGTCTTTGGTCGAAGTTTAAGTTTACAAAATATAGAATTTATAAAAACAGATTGTCTGTGTAATGTGTTTTGCTTAAAATGACTCAGCTTTAAGGCTTTTAACAACATATTTAATTAGAAAGTGAAAAGAGAACACACGTCCGAAACAGATAATCTGGAATAATGCGTATCGGCATGATAGTCACATTGAGAAGTAAGCTGAGGCATTGTAGGTACAAATTACACCACTGTTGGCGCTATTTACAATTAGCAACAACATAACAATAAGCTTCTTAAAACATTTGTTTCAGTTTGGGTATTAATTTGCTAACATTTGCACCATGTTTGCATCATTTCTAGCACAGAATTAATTAGTTATCTTTAAGTGTTTTAGAACTGTGTTTCCCAACCTTTTATGCTGCTCGTACCCCTTTTTCAGGTCAAAGCATTCTTCGTACCTCCAAAAAAATTCTGATGGAATTTTTCACATATCTATTGAAACATTCCATCATTTTCATATATATATTGCTCTGTTGGCCAAGGATCTTCGTACCCCTTGATGTTCAATCTCGTACCCTTAGTTGGGAACCGCCGTCTTAGAATATAATCAGCAACATTTTGCGTGAAATTTGTCTCAAAGCAGCCACTTTTTCATTTATTAGCCTATACAAAATTTTAGTTTAAAGCAGTCCAAAATTTTTTCACGATGGGCGAACAACCCTTAAAAGGGAGCGCCACTTTTTACCCTAATGTTAAAAGGTAGAGTACAATAACCGCATCTTTTCAATAAAATTATTTTTGCTTGGTTTTTCTTTCGTGTTTTTCATGAAGCATAGTGATTTTATAGTTTAATATGTCACTTTCAATCTTTATTCATGTTGTTTCCGTGTGTGTTTTGTAATCGTTTTATTCTGCAGAAAGTCAACTTTCTATTTTACAATTGCTAGCATTCACAATTCTCGCAATTGCTAGCATTCACAGTAATATAGCTTAAAAATGCACTTTATAACATTGTTTCAGAAAATGATATTTCACTTTACTTGTGTAGTAGTGTTTAGACTTGGTTTTGTTTTTATATGGCTTTGTTTATATATGGTTTTGTTATTATTTTCCAGCGAAATATTTGTTGAGTGTCTTTACTCTTCACCTTAGTTGGAGAGGGAAGAGTGCGACACGTGTTTTGCCATAGTGATTCATTATATTTCCCTTGCGGCCGATTGTGCTGTTTTGTGCTTGATTACGCGATCTTTACACCTCTATCTGTGCCAGACCAAATTCGTTCTTGTAAGTTTTACTTTGGAGGTTTTGAGTACGAGTTCCGTGAAAGATGAAGCTAGATGCTAAAAGGTAATGCAAGGCTTAGCCATTCCTGTGTGGAAAAGGTAATATTTTAATCTCTCGTGGTAATCATATGTCGAATAGGTAATCCACATTTCAGGATTATGGCTGGCAAGCAGCAGCGACAAAATACACGCTTGACGAATCGGGTTATGCCACAGGATATGCCTGTAGGCCTATATATACGTACTGAAGACTAAAAAACGTAACACAATTAACTATATTAAACCGTTCTGAAACCTATTTTAGAATTGCTTGATTACTTGCATATCTGTGATTAATTTCGTTTAAATTAGCACAACATTATTCGAAATCGTACATAACTGATAATAATATAGTTATTGTTATAATGGATAATAACGAAGCAATGTTCATAAACCGTATTATTGTTTTTATACCATTGAATAGCGCAGAATTCGCATTTGTGGGTCCTTTTGGAGTAGTAGCGGGAAGCGAGTCATTAATATAAGAGCTTCGTGAAATTATAGCTTATTTCTGATTATAGTTTCTATAATTCCTGAAAGAAAGTTAAACCACTTCCAGCTCTGATTAAGACAACATAAGCTGTAGCATACAGCTACAGTCTTTACAATATCTTTGAAATGCTGCACAGAATTTCTTATAGGCATGATAGTAGTAGGCATATACTGTAAAAGTTGTCGTAGTTAAAGCATGGTGAATGCTATTTTCATGTTAATTCGAACCTAATGCAACAGTTTTATGAGTTGTTTTGGAGTTAGAAATACCGCTTTGATTATTTGATTAATGTTCCAGTAGTAATCATCCAAGGGTCTGGTCTGGATTCTAGAATGTGTACGAAGTTAAAAAGTAATCCATTTATTCGCCCAAACAATCTCAACTCGGCTTGTGGCGTCTTTTTTGTTGTTGAAATCGTTATTGGCGCTAACTTTGTACCGTAGAGTCTACAGTATAGACTAATATATTTATATCTTATCTGATTCAGTTGCTTTCCATTTGGCAGTCATTTGACGACAAAACTTAACTAAAGTAGTTAACAATAGGCCAGTGTTTTATGTTGGCTGCTTCTTTATTGTCGAACTTACGCTGTTCTAAATTGGTGCATATGGTTGATTTGTTTTATCAAAATTGTAGTCATTCGAACACAATAGATATTTCTTATTTGTTTGTCATCTTGCCAGTTTACCAGGTTTACTAAAAAGTATATTACTATACTACAAGTATACTTTAATACGCTATGTAAGTAGGTAATATTAGTATAGGCCTACATTGGTTTTTGAGAATATTTTATTTCTGCTGCAATTAGTTGTTGAGAGGAACGTTTTCCAGTTTTGAATTCACACTTAACTTTGCTTTTTGAAGTCTGTTTTCGCTAAAATTGAGTGAGAAACTCAATTTTAAAAGTATTTGTATCAATTTTGTTTTCAGGCAGCTGCGTTGTTAATAATTCTCGAAATTCGTTGTTTTCTCTTGTGATTTTTTTGGCATAGCTTTCCAGTCAATCTTAAATCCTGAATGCCTTTTTCCTGTTGAACTTTAAATCAGTGTTTCCCAAACTTTTTTCTGATAGCGCCCTCTTGGACAACTCACTGATTATTATTAAATGCCAATTCAACAAAAAAGTAAAAATGAGTTTATCATCCATTCGAGAAGTATGAAAAAAGCACCTGAACGCTTGCAAAACCAGCACTAAAATTAGCCAGAAAAACTTTTTGCAATTACACAACATACGATTGGACAATTTCGACAACTAAAACATTTCTGACACGGCAACACATTTCTATAACAGTGTAATCCCTTTTTTTGTAACTACATCGATATATGAATCAGTCAAATAATTACAAGCCTTAGTTGATAAAACTATAGGTTACTTAGCAGGTGAGTGTTACCAAGTTATAGCCCACTGCCATTATTCTGAGGGCTTTTGGTCGACTAGGATCCTAAAGAGGCGTATGCCTACGTAAGAGTATAATAAATGAATCTTGATAATGACCCTTTTTCAGATAGGTTCCTTTCCAGGCCGCATTAGTTAGGGTCCACAAAGAATAAAACACAGAACGTAAAGTAGACCCTGTATAATCGCGAGTGTACCTGAAACAAACAAAACCGTCTCCGACGGTGTCAGGAGTGGAATCTTAATAAGATTTACGGCAGCCCAGCAAATAACGCACAACAACTATGATAAAATAAAAATCCTAGCTAAATCGTTTTAACACTTCTTTGTGAGCATGTGAGCATGTATTGCATCTAATAAATTATTTAGCAATTATTTATAATTATTATTAGTAATAATGCCACAATTCGATCTTCGTACGTTTTTGCAGAATTTAAATAGACAACATGGAACAAACAACGCCTTATTTCATAAAGCTGTGAAAAATTTAACCTCCATTAAGCAGATGAGAAATGTATGACAGTTGAATTATTATCGTTAACGAAAAGTTATACACCAAAAAAGTCCAAAAAAATGAATTAGCATCTGTCTGCTGTGCCATGCTGTGGAATCAAAGCGATGAGTAGCATATATTGCGCAAAAAGCGTTCCTTTTTTAGCTTCGGTACAAGACAGCACTCATATTTACACATCTCGGAATTTTGGGCAAAGCATTACCATTTATCCTACTAACACCGGCCGAAGGCAGAAACGCAAGGCACAAACACGTCAACCGAGCATAAAACACGTAACACTCGTCCCCCTCCAATAAATTTCTCTTCGACATTAACAAAACTGGCTATAAGCTAATATATGGAAAATAAAACGACAAATTGCAATATAATCACGAAGCTTCATCTGTAATATCTTTTTCAAATGCCGATTCCAATTACTAAAATCTTTACTGCTAGATGGAATATCTAAGCATTACCTTCATTATAACGCGCAATGTTTTGTCGCAATGTTAACCTTTAATTTTAGTTGTCCCAAACACAACCTCCAATTATCTCCATATTCGAGTTTAAACTTGGCATGAAATTAGCCAATATTTTCTCCTTTTGACCTTGCAACTCGTAATCAGGTTACCAGTCCCCATACTTTTTTTACGCTGTGTTTCAGCGCTGACTTGAACCGCAATAAACCTTTCAGAGCGTTTTGGTAATAGCTATATTGTTCCTTTCCCTTTATACAGGCAGTCTAATTGAGTAATTGTCTTCGCTTTACCCCACTAGAATCTGAAAACAAACCAACGACGACTGACGCGAATTTTTTGATGCGACCTATTGGTATGACCTTCCATAAAAACGGGGAACGTTTACATAGTCCATTATTCCATTGTTCTATTTTGCGAGTTTATCGCTATGCGCTCTGCATGACTTAGTTCAGAAGCAAACTGTTTTAATTTTTTCTCTCACGGAAATTTAACGGACGGTAAGGGTAACTGTCAAATCTTCATTGTTTATTTCATTGTCATTGTGTTTTCTAAGGGAATGCGAAGTAAGAAGGTTATGTATGAAAAATTTTAGCTTTAAGTGTGTTGCAAAGTACCTTAAACAAAATATAGCTAATAAAGTTTGATTGATGAAAACAACATAACGTATCAATATCTACAATGAATAAATAACCAGTTATCACATGGGGTGACCAGTGTTTAGTGAAAAGACGTTCTTGCCTGAAGCAGATTTGACATAAGCTGGCCTAAGGCATGTTCTGCTTGAGTGTTTCATCCATGCTAGGTCTCCAACTTCCGGTTGATTTTCTGTTGCAGGAAACCTAAGATAATCTGCAAGCAAACGGTCTAATTAATCAAAACAAGGTCCAAAATGTCAACCACTTTGAATGATTAAGGTGCACTTTTCACAATGACGTTGAATTATTACTAAACAAAGATTGCGATACATTAGATACTACACAATAACAAGAAATGATTTCTTTTCTTACCTCTACCGACTCCAATTCTTCATCTGAGGTATCTTCATCCAACTTACTCTGGTGAGTGTTAGAATCAATATCAAACACTGACCGGGTAGAGTTTGTGAAGAACTTTCGATCCCTTCAAAGTTGGACGATGGCATTTTACCAGCTGGAAATACAATAATAATGATATATTTTTTACGAAAAACAGCAAAGTTTATTCTATTTTTAATAACTGTACATTGATTTGTAAATGTACATACGTTCAAATGTGCAGCAGGTTAATACATATGCGTGTTACATGACATAAAATACAGATTATTATGGAAGAAACCCATAAAGCATTAATTTTAAGCAGTAGATTTTTTATTGTAAAAACTAAACAAAATATGCTCGTACCTTGATTATGTTGCCATATGATAGAGTTTATGAGTAAATCATCATCTTCAAGATCAGGCAAAGGGGAAATTTTTCGTCGCTTTCTATTGGTAACGTCGTTCTTCATGTAATCGCAATGAATACGCTTTTCCATTGCAACAGTCCCGTTGAGAGATTCAGTAAATTTATGCAAAAATCTATAGAAACAAAAAAATTATCTTTAAAAACTATTGCAAAATTATAAACCATTAAAACTATTTAAACTAAAGCTTGCTCTGACGCACCGAGCTCGTCAAAGTTCGAAGCCTAGCGATAGAGTAATTGTACAATATGAGTAACAGTTGCAATGTGAATAAGGTTCTACTATCATTGCAATGATGGAGGTAGAACGTATTCAACAGCTATCTATAGCCTAACTTTCCGGGTATCGTTTTTTTTTTCAATTTTAAAAACAAAACTAAATCTATAACACTTCATTTATTATGTAAGAAATATATGCCAGCAATACGGCAATAATAGCCAAACACAGCGCATGGCATGAGACCTCGCTACACAAAGTGATATATTTCCTTTCACGAGTAAAGTTAATGTGAGCGGCAAATGCTGAAAATAACTCAGTCTCCGGTAAACCTACTGGCAACGTTTTAACTAAGGTCAATATGTACTATAGCCTACTGTAGTTCTTTGCAAAAAACTTTAAAACCAAAATGTTTCAGACATAACCTTCTTACTTCGCCTTCCCTCAGAAAACACACTGACACCCCCAATGACACACTGACGCAAATGGTTACTGTATATGTTGGCAGAAAAGTAGAAAACAGACCTAAAACGATGCGATAAAGCAATAAGATTGCGATAAATAAGTGAGAACATTAACGTGAGAGTCAAGGGAAAACAGTTTGATGTAGATAAGAAGGAAATCTGCTAACATTGAACAATGACAATCGATATAAGCTGGACTTCTAATCGCTTGTTTTGGACTGTGTAAGCCATTTTTAAAGTTCACTCGCAAAAAGAAGCTGCTTTCATGTAGTTGTTTACGGAGATCTTGAACAAGGTACTTAAAATCGCACATTTAGAAAGTTTTCGACACCTTAAGCAACCTTCGTAAAATTCTTATTCGTCTGAACAAAATATAATATTATTGGCAAAAAAATTAAATATTAACAACGCAATTTCAGAAATACCTTTGCTGTGTTTGTAAATGTAGATAAAGCTTTTTGTTTTGAAACGGGAAAGGTTGAAGGGCTTTAACTTATTACATCCCAGCTAAACTTTTATCAGGGGAAGTCCTAGTGCAGAATTTCATCGTTCAAAATATTTTCAACGCTTTAGTATTTCGGAAAAATTCAATCATTGGAGGAGTCACGCTGCATTTTTATGGCTATTGTTTCTACTACAAGGAGAAAGGTCCTGATCCTTTCTGCATATGGCACCGCACCTGAACCATTTGCTGCAACTTTTAACATTTAACGCAGAAACTTGCTGATTATACACATCTATAATGAACGACAGAGATTATTCAATCAACATTTTTCATCATTTATTACTTTTTAAGAAATTAGCGTCATGTGCCCGGCTATAGTCGTATGTTCTCTAGAAACCAGTATAATTCCAACCGCAATAGATGAATGTCTAAGCCGAAATCGAGTTAAATACACGCTGTTATGATTACATCCTATTTACACATACTACCTCGATAAACAATGTCATGTAATCGCTATAAAATACACATAGTTCGTTGCCATATCTCAAACAATACTGCACCACAAAGCCTATATATATAAAGGAATACACTTCATTGCTTTTTTTTACACTAATAATTAAAAATTTTAACGCATCTAAAGGATATAGGTTCTTTTAGATTTTAGTATATTAAACAGCAGTTAATATAATTATTCATCCAATATGTTTCTAAACCGTTTTCTTATTCTCTAACGCTTCGTTTTTTTCAACAGCGAGTATGATTTTTTCATCTGTAATATCTTTTTCAAATGCTGAAACATCATTTTCTATATGGCTTCATGGCAACAATAATTGTTATTGGCGACCAAAAGAATCTGATGTGCAGTTGTTAGCGAAACAGAAAGCTGATGCCAAACCAGAGTGGCCACTATTTTTCTGCGGAATATTGTGTCAGTCAAGTAAGTTTATGGTTTTTTTTATTGTTTGCCAAGTAAAAAGTATTTTTAACATAAATTACATAAAAGATTATATTAACCAGCATATATGTTTTTTTTTTCAAAAAACATATGAAGGTTGTTTACAAAAATCTTATTCAAGTGGTCATGTTACATCAAGTCAAAGTGATTCCGATGGAAACACAGCTGAGACCAGCAACCGAGAATTCAACAATAGACAAGTACAAACGCAAACATTTAATTTGAACCATCGGAGTGCTCCCAAAAGGTATATACCACTGATTTTTTTGTATGTGCAAACAGGTGGCATAAGCTAAGCTGAACTTGTCCTTTGCTTGCACCATTATTAATTACAGTAGGACAATTGTATTATTTTGGTTCAGTCTGTAAGTTTTGTGCAAATCATGCATTGTTGTATATATACTTATTATTTTAAACAACTGAAATAAGCCAGTCAAGGTTTTTTTGAAGAAAGGTTACAAAAAGAGCATGTTGGTGAAGATGAGCAGCACTGGTACTATAATTATATATATATATTTATATTACAATACTGCGGTACTTTTTCAGCACCGATGCCAGTACCATAAATACTTTTCTAAAAAAGTGCGGAATCCCGTACCAAGTAACTTTTCTGTAGAATGTTTTTTCAATTTCAGTACCTGGTACTTTTAAGGTGATTATTTTAAGGTTTAGAAAGAAATGTTTTTGAAATGTTCATTTTAATTAAATTATAAGTCTAAATATTATATTGTTAACAGTAAGGTATAAATAAATGATCAAATATATATAATTTAAATTACATCAACTGCAACTGTGGTTGGTGTAATTTGTTCATGATGCAATAGTACACAACTAGATTTTGAATATCCAGGTTGAGCAAAATCAAAATGTCTGTTAACAACTGAGTTTATTCTGCCTAACATTTGCTGCACCTCTAGGTTTAATCTAGCTTTTAATAATTGGCTCTGAATACTTGTGTCACCTAAAATTGCTGATTAATTGTAAAATTTGCCTTGCGTATGTTGCAATGTTAATATATGTATAAGTGTTTACTTGTTTTGTAAGGTTGGCTCAGAAGCTTGGACCCTTGAGGGCTCACTTCCCAATATAAAGACAATTTTGAGCCGGCAACACAGTGATTATTACGTGTTCGTACTCAATGCGTCATATTAAAAAAAGTAAGACATTTTATTGTGTTTGGTATTCGACCAGGTATTGTGTTTTCAAAATGGCTGCCTATCGGCAGCGTTTTCGAAAATGTATCGTTTACACTTTTGCATTTTTTGGTGGTTTTACCTCAACATATTACACCCAAAATTCATTGATTGAAGTATTTGGCAACGGTCTGTTTGCAAAGCAATTATGATTTGTCATTTAGTACAAGACGTATTTTGTTGTTGTTCCATAACAGTGGTCGCGATTTACCACGGCAAACGAAAGAAAACCGTCGACATTTATTCGCTGTGATCATCTTGCAGGCCGGCTAAAACAGCTTCTGTTGCGTTGTTTAGCAGACTTGTCACAGTTTGAAGAACCTTTTCAAGAGATTTTCGATGCAGGCTTCGTACTGAGCAAACAACCTCGACTGAAAATGGATGGCAAACTTTTTTCGCGAACGTGCTTTCATCGCGCTGCTAGTGTCTTCTCTTGTAAAGAACTTACCTATGCAAAGCTTTCGAAAACGCCGACCAAGGAATTGAAAGGTAAGGACACAGCTTGTCTCACGTGTTACTGGTTGTTCTTGAGTTGATTGCATTTGCTTGGAAAATCCGTTAAAAACCTTTAAATCGTTGTCAGTTGTGAGAACGTTAACGACCAAGCCATCCCTTGCAAATCTTTGGCAAGCTTCTACCCTAGGGCCTAGGTCGCGCTCCATGTTGATTTACAAAACGGAAATAAATACGATCGCAGTTTTTATGTTATCAGTAGGTGTGTCTTGTCTATATTACTGCTAGACGTCGTCTACCTACGACTTTCCTGCGAGCGCTCCTAAGATAATTTGGCAACACATAAAATCGCCTTTTTGCCAGATCCTGCTTGCGTATTGTTGAATTATAATCTTGTTCCAGGCTTCCTGCGTTTCGCCATGTCGTACACAACGCATAGATTTTCAATGGGACTAAATTACTTGTGGCTGATTCAGAATTTTAACCTTAATTGATGTCTTTTGACCAATTAAGGATGTCTGTGCTCTAATCGCCATCTAGCGGATAGTGTAAATTTTCTCTATTTGATAAACGTTCAAGCTCTTTTCAATAGAGATGACCAATCTTTCGCGCACGTTGGACTTTCAGTTGGTATGTTCTAATGCAAGCGTCTTTAACCTTAGACAGTCGGATTAAAAAAATCCCTATAAGGGCTCACTTCCCAATATAAAGACAATTTTGAGCGGGCAACACAGTGATTATTACGTGTTCGTACTCAATGCGTCATATTAAAAAAAGTAAGAAATTTTCCGGTCCAATGCGCATGTGACGTCGATGTGAACTAGTTTTGTTGTTGTTTTGGCGACAGCTGGTTCCGAGTTTAGGCTAAATTGTACATTTTTTGAGGGTTTGATTTTTCGGTTTTTAGGAGTATTTGTGCTAAATTTTTAAGTTTAAAACTTGCTGTAAAGTTTAGGTAGCTGTTATAGAAAACTGAGTACATGGATTTTGTCCAAATTAAGACTGCAGACAGTCCTGACCTAGATGTGGTTGCAAGCCAAAATTCAGTATAGGTTTATGATGTGAATTTGCGACAGTAGCGTCTTGATTTAATGTACTTTGCATTGAAAAGCCTATTTCATTCAGTTGGGTCATGACTCCTAGAGCTATGAACCACCACTTTAAAAGCGAAACATGCCTCAGGTTGTGTCATATTCAAATGAAATTTCACTTATAAAAGCTGATATTTCCTTGCTACTTCGGAAAGTTTCCGGGATTGAGGATAAGCTGGACTCCTTAATGTCACTTTCTTTGTTACAAAAGATTTAAAAACCACCAATATTTTCACCAGCAGAAACTGAAGAAGAACTTCAGGAATTAATTGAGCAAGTAAAGGTGATAATTTGGGTTAATTTACTGTAATCGTTGTACGTAAGACTGGCAGCAACTTCCAGGAATGCAATTTCAGTTAACTGAGACATTATGTAATGTGAATAGGATGTCAAGGAAATTGCCACGCGAGTGGAACATGCTGACGTGGTGGCAACGGTAAGGATTTTTATGAAGCTGTTCATGAAACGGAAAGTGGCAATGACTTACTCTCTGACAGGATTAGGTCATGGGAGGAAGAAAGTGAAAAAGTCATTTGTAGAGAGCAAGTTATATCAACTTCTTCTCAGTAAGTCATTGTTAAAAGTTGTCATACGGTTATCGAAGGTTTTTCAACTTTATTAACGTTTCCCATTTTTTTGGATTTTGGATGCTTGTGTCCCAACTTTTTGTTACACAATGTCACAGGTTAATGAACTGATTATATAAATTAATTGAATTAATTTCAAAGTTGTCAGTTTTATTATTTGTTTACTTTACTTTACTGATCTTATTTTATGCGATTGAGAGAAACGTGTTGTATTTTTTTGAATGCTACTTTCATAATTTGGATATTGTTTTGCTTTCATTCCATTTGGTTCTAAAATTTAAAATTTATGTGTATCTTTTTTAGGTATTTTTCAGCACACTGTACATAAACACACTGGCTCAGCTTCTATTGCAAGAGCCGTTTCTCAAGCTTTGGCCGGCAGTAGAGACTGGGAAGGGGGAAGAAATGAAAGACGCAATAAATCCAGTGATTCTGGTGAAAGCACTGAACCTGTGTCTTCAGAGTCTTCCCCAGAAGATACCACTCGGTTGGACACAGCCTGATAAGACTGGTTTTAGGAACAATTCTGTGCATGCTATCTTTATCTCACATTCCATGACATTTTCATTTGAATAAACGCTTTATTTTGATCTTTAAACGCAGTGCTGTTTTGAATAAGCAAATTTGACAGGTGTAATCTGGTTTGACCTGTCGCCATACGCCGGGTAATTATCAAGGGTGTTTCATTGGTGATTATCTTAGGGCCAGCTTAAAAACTTCTTGGGCATCTATATCTGGCCGGTCAACTTTGCAAACAAACGCCAGATATATATCATGGGCGTTTCATGGGCGATTATCTTAGGGCCTAACTTGGACCCATGATAAATTATCTCTGGCAAACGAAAATTTTTCTGTCTGGGAAATAGCAAAGATCAACTTTTTGCATACCCATGCAGAATTCTCTAACCTAACCGCCATGTTTAACAACAGCCTGCATAATCTACTTTCAGTGAAATATGCCTACTACTAATACATTATCCAGTTACTCGGCAGATCTTAAAAACATTGATCAAGCACTTAAGGAACTTTGCAGGATAAAAACTACAAAAATCTCGCCTACTGCTAAGAGAATCCATTTTTGTAACAGGCACTATCAAAACGATTTATAACAAATATCGGCATGGCTGGTAAATCTCAAAATGGCGCCATTTGAACGAGACAAAGGGTAGTGTCCACACTGTTTTCTGATTGGTTCGTTTTTGATGTCTCAATTTAACATGACAGGTGAGCACGAAACCTATAGGCTAAAGATCTTATAAACAATTTCTTAATTTAAACAATGCCTTTATAATATAAAATTAGTGTATATTGTATATATATTGTGTTATAAAGGCATTGATTTAAACGTATCAATAGACTGATTGCGAATAACATCTCATTATTGGCGTTTTTAAACGTTCAATAAATTGCTATGACGTATAAATTTACTATTTTGCCCATAAAGTTAGGCAAAGGTTTTGAGAAAAATTATATGGAAATATTGAACTATACGATAATGAAATGCAACAAACACTGCAATTGTTATCACGATAAAGTAAATACAGTCAAACAAAAATGACTTTGTAAAATCACAGACAAAAGCCATGTATGGCCCTTGTTTGGCGCTTAATGATTTCATTGATTTGGCAATTCTTAAGAAAGCCCACACGTAAGCCATACATGCTACGTCGTAGCCATGTAAGGCCCATAGATAAAACCTACATAATTTTTAACTGGGAACATACCTCAATTTCAATCAAACAAAACGGCAGCAAATATGTCTGCTGGATACGAACACGTGATTGTGATTAACGGAATTGTGCAAACGTAACTGCAACTGAATTACACCCATAAATCTAGTGTTTGGGACTTTTCTTAAAACTCCCTTAGTCATATATTAATATTTTCTCCCACCCGATCGCTGTGTGATAAATTTTTATTTAGGGCCAATTAAAATTATTTGTATTTGCCGATATAATTTAGCGAACGTTTGTTGATTTCGTCGAGACGTATGTAGAAGGTATGATATTGTTATTCCTTTTTTTAAATGTAGAGCCATATGTCAAGTTTTATAGTTTACGGCTCACCTCTATACGTTGAGGAACCTGGAGCCTGAGGCTGATCCGAAAACCGATTCTAACTTCAAAATTCATTAACCGATTCTTGTAGCAAGTCTAGGAGCTTTCATCATCCTCATCCTTGTAATCTTCTTCTTTGGTTGCTACCAAAACAAGAGGAAACTGAAGCAAGCGGATAACCGCAGCGTTGGAAGTCGGGGTGACGCCGAATACGTAACCGGTAAAACGGCGGACCAAGAAATTGTGCCCATGGTGACCCACCAAAGGCAGCAATACCAGCTTCAGACCAACGTAGACCTGTTGGGGCTAAACGGTGATCACGCACCCACGCACAGTTACCCTTTGAATGGCGCTTCTCCTCAATGCGTGGGTACCCCGGTACACCAAACAAAACGGGGTCATTGGGAAAGAATAGAAACTCCGGCGTGTTTCATTCCCAGTAAGAAATTTTTCTTTGGCCTAACTATGTGATATCTACTGCACGTGTTAAGAACAAAGTTGGCCCAAGGTATGTCCGCCATTCAACAGCCACAGATATATGTTAGAAAGAGGTCAGGAAATTTGACAATGGGCAATGCTTGGCCCGAGTATGGCGACCAATCATAAGCCTTACATAACCATGCAAGAGCCTGAGAAAAATTATCTTATATTTTTCTCCGGGCCTAGTCTTTACCTGACATAAAACCCTTTCAGTAACATTACTAATAGCTACGATCATTTGCGGCTTAATGCAACGTATACGTTTTAAATGACATTTATTGAAAGTTTTACTTGACAAAAGCAAGAACGCAGGAAATTAGAAAATGAAACGAAGATAAAATACGAAGTAAAATAGGAATTCTTTATAGGTATTTCTTCCCCACTGCTGCAAGACTCGTCCTCTGGCAAAACGACAGAAATGTTACACTCTAATGCGGCTCTTTTGGTCGTTAGGATATTGTCACAGCAGTCTACTGCAGCCCTCTTTGCCCTCAAACCATCCCAATCTCCGACTCCACTAAATACAAACTGGTGTTAAACATTGACATTAGATTTAGCATAGACTAAAAAATTACACATTTTCAAACATCTACAATAAACACACACGAACCAAGAATGAATGCCAGCAATTTTCAGCAATGATAACAGTAAATGGAAAAGTATTTACCTTTCATCATCAGTTCGTACAAGACTTACACTAATAGTGATCTTGTATTTTGGTTACATTCCTCATCCGGCTCACTGGACAGCACACTGGTTGAGCACTGCTCCGTAGTATACGTAAATCGGAAGCACTTTTCATACAAACCTAATAAAAATAATGGAACAGGTAGTCTAAGTCTCGTTAATCTAAAAGAGTTTACACAAAAAGGTTTGCTTCGGGTAAAATGATAATTTTGTGATGTTTTGTTTCTCCTGTTAGCGAGTTACATGCTACAAGATTACAAAACCTCACAAAAATTTCAATTTTTTTTTAACCTGCCCAGAATGCTATCACAAAAGAAATTTCATACTTGTGCGACGTGCAGTATAGAAGTTCTTAGGCCAATATAAAGTCAAAATGTTACCTTAGGTCAAGATACGGTCAATTGTTTCTTTTAGGTCAAAATGTATTAAACTTGTAATTTTGTAATATTATTCTTCCGTTTTTCTCTTTTCTTGTACCGCAAACAATTCCAGTGCCCCAAATTAGAGGTCTACTTAGAACCAAAGCCACCAAGAGAGGGAAGGCCTTTCAGCGCGTCTGGTGACGTCACGATGTGAAGGCATTGCATTTGAAACTGCAAGTTGTCAATCAATCTTGGTGATAACCTAAGGTCCTAAGCCAATAGTACGTGAAAGGTCCGTGGGTTGAATCGTCCTGGGTTGAACCGTCCGTGGGTTGAATCGTCCTGGGTTGAATCGTCCGTGGGTTGAATCGTCCGCGGGTTGAATCGTCCGCAGGTTGAATGGTCCGCGGGTTGAATCGTCCGCGGGGTGAACCGTCCGTGGGTTGAATCGTCCTGGGTTGAATGGTCCTGGGCTGAATCGTCCGTGGGTTGAATCGTCCGGGGTTGAATCGTCCGTGGGTTGAATCGACCTGGAACCCGTATGCGACTTGTCCACGAAGTCGTGAAAGGAGACTCGACCAACGTCGGTAATCCATGAAAGAACGTTACGACAAGTCGGTATCGAGATAAGTGGAATTTCAAGTAGGAGATAAGGTCATGCTGCGAAACAATGTCATATAAAAAGATGAAAAGCGAAAGTTTCACCTCCCTTATTCAGGCCCTTACGAAGTTAATCAAGTTAAGAGTACATTTTAAGAGTACATTTAAGAGTACATTTTAACAGGCTGAAGCTAAGCAGAGGAGACTTATTACTACAGCGATAACTTCCTATAATCAAGCTAGTTGCCCAGAAGATGTCCCCCAGCAACTAGACATGCCCTTGACTGGAGCTTACTTTTTTAATAGGCCGATCAAATGCAAATCGTCACGAGAGTAACAATGTTAATAACGTTTGCAACTCCCGAAATAACGGTCGACTTCGCCGAAGCCCACGTCGCACTATTCGTTACCCAGACGTCGAAACGTATTAAATGTTTATTGTGTGATGCTTCATACTATGTTGTTGACTAATTTCCTATGAGGAAATTTTTTTCCCAGTTGAACAACTTGCACAGCGAGGCGATATCTAAAACAGTCTTGCCACAGACACAAGGTATACGACATTTTCAAACTAACTCGATACTAACTATAAACTTAATATTTTAAGCTGTGAACCCTTCCCATTAAACTGCAGTGCTATATATCAAAAAGACATCAATCTAATGATTCACAAAATTATCACACGATTCTATGACGTCACAAAGTAACATACGATCTGTAGGTATTATCACTGATATTTCTGTGTCATCTTAAGCTCCATAAATCATTGCTCGAAACGATAACAACGAAAAGAAGCAAACAAAATAATTGTGAGGAGGATTTATGCCACTTCAGGCAAGCATGTCCGACAGACATTTTACGACCTGTAAGTACGCATAGATTGTTCAATTTTGGCTCTGCATATCGGACACTCTCTGAGAGCTTTTGCACACTCGGTGCAGCTACAGAGGTGCCTGCATGGTACAAACACTACCTCAGCAGGTTGATCGAGGCAAATCTTGCATATCTTCTCTTCCTGCAATTCGCGAATACGTGCTTCCATTGATTGGGTGTCGTCTACGAAGAAGAATTGAATAGCTCCGTGAAAGATTTATTAAACCGACATACTTGTTGATATCTTACAAGCAAATTATGGGAGTGCCCAAATAACAATTAGAGAACATTGTGATTCAAGTAAAGTGACAAGTTTTAAAAAGAAATCTGACTCACTTGACGTAGAAGCAAAGGCATCATTGCCGCGGGATAAAGTGATTGGTGAGCTGGATTGTTCCAACCTATCGTCAAAATAGATGAAAATAACATTGCATTAATGAGGTTAAGAAAATAATTTTTACCGAAACTTACGAAAACCGCAAAAAATGGATAAATAAAAACTTGAGTTTAATTTAGAATTAATGTCGTAGCTCACACATCATAACCTGCGCCTTTCAGATGACTTTGACTGCTTTCCTGCACAGAAAGGAACACATGACACAGAATATACTGTATAACGATTAGGCAGGAAAATACTTCACTGGCAATAACATATTCATTGGTTCTAGGCAGATTCAAGCCACAAACTATTAAACTAAGAATGAATTTAGGACTACCCAACCAACGACCATGGGTAGAAATGTCCTAATCCTCACCAAACATACCTGATGCTGCCAATTTGTTGAAGGCATTTCTTTGCACTGTCCCTTGAATCACAACTGATCCGCAGGATACTAAAACATCGCCTTTTTCTTGAAGAGTTCTCCATCTAAACATATATACATAGCATTGATAGCAACATGAGTATGCTCTGTATAAGTCATGTACGATACCAGTGTTGTATTGGCTTCAGTCATCTTTAGTCACATTCTCACTTGATTTCACTCGAGTCTGGTTGAAAGTCAAGACGGCGAAAAATTTTAAGCAACAAAATCAAATATTTCACATTTTTATGTAAAAAATATTTTTTTACATTTTTAGGTAACAAAATATCTAAATAAGCTTAGGTACAAATAGGTAATCAGATATTTCTATAAGAAATTACTCTTCTCCAAAAAATATCAACCAGATTAATTTGGAAAGAGCCATGACGCTTTGATAACTGGTTTAATGCAAGGTATGATATCAGGAAAATCTTCAAGTATTGAGTTACAATTTGAATGGACTCGATATCGCTCAAGTTGTAAAAAAGACTCGGTCACAAAACTGATGTATACTTCCACATCAGTTACACGTGTGATAATAAATGCAGCAATAATAATAATTAATCATTGTAATGAGTGAATTGATGTCAAGAAAAAGCCACATCAACACCAAATTAAAAAAGTGCCAACTGGTAATTACAACTAAATAAACACAGAAAATTATTCAACAACCGGGAAGTGCAATAAAAGTGACCTGTCTTTGAGATGAGCTGGTTTCCGATACGGCGGGAAGTCGACATGATCGAATATCTTCTTCCATTTGCTTTGACCGAACCTCTTTACTCCATTGATGAGTTTTGCATCCCACGTTGGAGAAAACACCTGCACGAGAGCAAATTAACGACACCAAGAAGGTTGGTCACGTCCGTGTGCTTTGTCTCCTCAACTCACATGTTTTGTTCTTTTCTTAACCGCGATGTAAAATATTGGATTCAATTTATCAGCAGGTCTGTATGAGAAATATTTGAATGACGTCACGATAACGAGTAGTAGATAAAAATTCACTACAAGCAAATTACTTATTGTTCCTGTCATTGTCTATGATTTCAGCGTCATCTACCAACTCAGCGATTTCGTTTTCCTTGTGAGGTGACTCAGCATCTTCATCTCGTGCTTTGTTTGATGATGTCACAATAGTTTGGTGATCTCTGTGATTAAACAAAAAATGCTTCATTACGAAACTATAACAGAAAACCAATCTGTACAAGCGAGTAGCACGTGTGGTGAATACTTTGTTATTTCTTTGTTGGATCTCTCAAGCACCGATGCGTGGCGATTGGTTGACTCTGCTTCTGACCGGACAGGACTGGGACTGCAAAAATCGGCGATATTTTTTTCTGTGGCCAAAGAGAATTCAAACATAAAAGGCAGCACCCAGTGACTGGGGTTGCTCAACATCCTCACGTCTCTTCCACTTGCTGTGAAGGCGGCACACAGACCGGGGAAGTCGGACTCATTGAAGGTTGCTCCTCATCACTGATTGACTCGTTCCTCGTCGCTCGAGTAGCTTCCATTTCTGATGCAACATTTTTGTGATTTCTATGTTATCTTGCTAATAACAACCAAAACATTTTGAATAAACGAAAAGATTTGGATTTTTGGATACCTTTCACTTCGATTCTTCTTTCTTAATCTTCAACAAACTGAAAGCAAAGACACTCTTTAATATGCAGTGTGGAAATATATTATTCATTACTAATTACAACTGTTAAAAATTTATTATTAATAAAATGAACTAACTCTGCTTATACAAGTTGGAGTGAGAGTTTCCAGGGCTTGTTCGACAAACTGAGCAGTCTGATTCATAAATCGATTGATCACTAGAAATTTGCTTTTGCTTTCAATGGTGCTATTGGCGAATTGGGAAATATTATACTGTACTCTGACTGTTTTTAGCTCTATCTGATCAACGATTAATGCTAAATTAAAAATAGTTACAAAACTGTAAAAAATTCGGTCCAAGCCAAGTGTGTCCCTTAAGCTGGCTGGCAAACTGAACAGCAGTACATGTAAATAGTCTTCCACTATTCCAGCAAAAAGGGATGCGTTATATAGTCAGTTCCCATTTGACAATACCCTACACGAAATTAGAAAAAATTGACCTAATATTGGCAAATACAAAAGAAATGAGCGAAACAGAGCGTGATGTTAAGTGACCGTGGGATAGAGAAGACGCTATGATCGAAAACGTTATAAATTATACCATGGTTAGTTTAAAACTGAAGAAACAAAGATCGGCGGCCTAGAAGGTTAATGATGCAAAGCGATGCACTCGACTTGCTGTATTGTCAAGAAAACGTTCCTCAATGAGCTTGATTGAGGCATGAGTACCAGGATGCGCGTTATTACGTAAGAGTTCAAATACAGTGCGATGCGCGATATTACCCAAGAGTCAAATACGAGTTTCTCCGTTTAAAGTGCAACTGTTCCACATAATGCGACCGTGGCCAATCAAGCATTCCCCGGTCAATATAACTGCAAAATTCGGGTCTTCTTTGTGACTTCATTGTGGTCTGTCATGCGTGATGCCGCACATTGGAGTTGGCAAGGTGTGATGACCTCACGTTGCACTGTGGTTTTGAGGAATTTTCTGTCTTGTCATCATGTGGGGCAAAATGAGGCAGTTAGCAAGATCTGTTATGAAACCTCGTCGCTTTGAACCTTGTCCACTCTGATAATCAGGATATACTTGTCTGAATATGGTATATGCATTTAGAGCTGCGATGTCGAGCAGATTGTAAAAGAGAACTAGAGGCCATCGGCGGGTTTGTCGTTTGCAAGTATATGTTTGAACCATTTGGTCAACCAAGTGAACACCAATCTTTGTCTTGTTATAAAACCTGATGATCTCAGGCCTCTTTTTTGGGTCTTCTTCGTCAATGCATTTTTCTTGTCAAAGGTAAAATTTTACAGAACTACCGTTTTCTAATCTTGTATAAGTATAAAAGGCTAACAAAGTCAAGAAAATCCAGGAGTTATTTCGCAATATGTGTTAAGCAGTTATGATGATTAGCGTTGTCTGGTCATTTTGACCTCTGTTATGCATTCAAGGGTTAACTACTTTAGCCTGCTTACAACAGTTCATTTAACCGCCCAAAATAATCACTTTGGCTTCATTAAAAGGTTCATATATAATATTTAAGCTTAATTTTTACCATGTTTTTAGCAAATTGGAAGTTTCCTTTCGTATTAATCCATTTAAAAGTTAAACTTGCATATATTTCTGTTACTTTGGAAAATTGTTGAAATGCAATTCATATTTAAATATTTCGCTAGATTTTTAACCTTATTTATCAAATGGGCACACTCAGTCGCCATTTGCAAACCCTGTTTAGCAAATGGGTACAATCAGTCAATATTCAGTTACGATTTTAGCTTATTTTTTAACCTTATTTAGCAAATGGGTACACTCAGTCGCCATTTGTAAACCCTGTTTAGCAAATGGGTACAATCAGTCAATATTCAGTTAATATTTTAGCTTATTTTTTAACCTTATTTAGCAAATGGGTACACTCAGTCGCCATTTGTAAACCCTGTTTAGCAAATGGTTACAATTAGTAAGTTATAATTCGCACGGGTACAAATGTGCACGAAGTAACTATTACCAAATGTATCTCGAAAAATATACGGGTATGAAATTGCACGAAGTAAAAATTACCAAATGGATCACGCAACAAATACGGGTATCAAATTGCACGAAGCAAAAATTTTGTAGCCATTTGCCAGATTAACTTGCAAATCACTACTCCAAATTAGAAATTTGACCCTGTAAATCGCTAAAACCTACCTAACTGACAATAAAGTACTGTAGCAGATTGTCAAAGATTTGTTACGTCGGTAGATAGCAGTTTCCGTGGAAACGGTATCTTTTCTGAGGAATCTATTTGGAATTCCGAATTGAGAACACCGCTTCCACTTCTGCAACGTGTTTGCTGTTTGCAGGGATGTACTTGGAAAAGCTAAGCCGCATCTCACCATAGCCTCTCTTGTGGCTCTGTGGAGTTGAGGAATTTTCTGTCTTGTCATCATGTGGGGCAAAATGAGGCAGTTAGCAAGATCTGTTATGAAACCTCGTCGCTTTGAACCAGGTTTCATAACAATTACTTCAAACATATACTTGCAAACGAAAAACCCGCCGATGGCCTCTAGTTCTCTTTTACAATCTGCTCGACATCGCAGCTCTAAATGCATATACCATATTCAGACAAGTATATCCTGATTATCAGAGTGGACAAGGTTCAAAGCGGTGGACTATTGCACGAAAACAATCACAGTCCTACCAGTTTTGCAAACAAAATAAATAAACAAAGAATTGAACATCGTTAAATACAAGAAAGCCAGCAAAACTTTTTCTGGAAAATGTGCCATTAAATTGTAGTTAGTAGCCTAGCCTAGCCTTTTAACAAAGCCGGATCTCATCGCTTCTCTAAACTGACTTCGCACGCGTTGCATTTCCATCTGGTTTATGAAATAACGACAACCTAGCACCGACGAAACATTTCCGCTATTTATTTTTATGTCTATTTGATGTTAACACCGGTACAAAACCAAGAGAAAGGAAATGCCCATTGAGGATAAGTCTTGCACAAGTGGATTACATTCTAGCAGTGTAGTGACTAGTGACTGCATTAAAGCACATTGATAAATAATAATTAAATAAAATCTAATAAATTTTAGTGGTGTGCACATTCAAAGTGCACAAAAAAGACACTTTTCTCATTTGTTACACGGCAAGTTTACTTTTAAAAACAAAAATCAAAGAATCATTATACAAATCAAATCAAATAAGAAATCAAAGATTGAATTTTATTTGGCCTACACAAGAACTCCCTTTTAATGCATGAAATGACCTGTAATTGCATCCCATAGAAAGGCATAGATTGAATTGAATTCTTTTACCTTGTTAGAATTATATGTGTAAGATATCAGATACCGGATGTTATTTTGTTTGATAACGATAACAAACAGCTGGTACCATACATCAATGCATTTAATGTGGTTAGTGTAATAAATTCAAACAAATATGAATGTTGACGGACTCTTATTTTTATTTTGTAATTTCTAAAATACAGATAGATGGTCTCTTTTTTATTCTTAAATACAACTAAATTTGCTAAGACTTCGTACATATACATTCTATGAGTATATTTTATAGTAGATTGTATCTGTAGTATGTCCAAAGAAAGTTTCATGTCAAAATTAAAAACAATTACCAGAACGTCCTAACCTGCAAACGTTTCTCTTTATATGTGTCCAGGTTAATGGACTCCAACGTTTTGAAATATCAAACTTGTGGTAGACCGATGCAAATCTTGCGTTTCCTCTCATTCTGCAATTCGTGAATACGTGCTTCCATTGATGAGATGACGTCTTCGAAGAAGAATTCAAAAGCTCCCTGAAAGATTTATTTAATCTACAAACTATTTGACTACAGGCCTACTACCTAAATTCTAAAGCCTTATCATGTCAACTTTAACTTAACACACATCTCTCACCTTCTGGCAGTATCTTGCTGACCCTCGTTACCTAAAAGTGTGTTAAGTCATGAGATAGATGTGGACGAAGATGAAAAAGGAATTACCTGCTTCTAATCAGATGATCTAGGATTCTAGGTTATGCCAAAAAGTTTCTTACTCGGTGACCAGGTACAACAAACGCCAATTGAAAGACTTGCGCCTATACCTGAAAGGTCTTAACGTTCGAGTCGTACTTCCTGAAAATGCAAAACAGCGTGATCGCAGCACGTTCGCGAAAGAAGTTTGCCATCGAGTACCAGTCTAGGTTGTTTGCAGAGTACAAAGCCAGTATCGAAAAGCACTGGGATGATATTGCAACTATGACAAAACTGCTAAAGAACGCAACAGAAGTTGTTTTAGCCTGCCTGCAAAATATTCACAGACAATGTCGGCGGTTTTCATTCGTTTGCCGTGGTAAATCGCAACCACTGTTATGAAACAACAACAAAGTACGTCTTGTACAAAATGAAGAATAAAAAACGATTTGCAAACAGACCGTTTAGAAACATATTGGATGAATAATTATGTTAACTGCTGTTTAATATTCTAAAATCTAAAAGAACCTATATCTTTTAGATGCGTTAAAATGTTTATGTATTAGTGAAAAAAAGCAATGAAGTGTATTCCTTTATATGCATAGGCTTTGTGGTGCAGTATTGTGTGAGATATGGCAACGAACTATGTGTATTTTATAGCGATTAAATGTCATTTTTTATCGAGATAGTATGTGTAAATAGGATTTAATCATGTAAATATTTTGTATTTCATGTAAATCATGTAAATTCAATCCTGAAGCGTGGATTTCCCACCTTAAACATAAATTTTCCCTTTATCAAATCACTTCAAAAACTAATCGTCACTTGTTAGCGGTAGAGGCAATTCCGGCGACAGACCTCGGGCTACTTTGTTTACCTTCTGCGTAGGCTCATAACTGTTACGACTTAATAATCAATGAAATCTTGAAAAACTTTGATAAACGTGAGGACTGAGGATCATTTAGGGTTTTTTGTTGGCTGATCTGACACTTCATGTTCTATCTTCCAAAGATTTAATGCGCGAATTAATGAGTGCAGTAGGTGAGTAGGTCAAGAGAATCTTACTCCACCAGTTAATAAACGAATTCGTGCTAAATTTCTTAAGTGGTCACCACCAGACGTCGCAATTTCTTACCCACTACAGCCACAAATACAACAAATTCAAGTGTCTAAACCACCTCATTATGAACGGTTTAACGCTAACAATGGAACAAAGAGTTCCGGACAAACAAATACTAATTTCACAAATCATAATTCACCAAACCAACTCGATTAATTTAACTAAACATGGCAACAACGATTACCACACACAAACATTGGCCAGTTTCACAAATCATACAGCAAGTGGTAATTTATTACACAGTGATAATTTATTATATTCATCACCCACCTTTCAGAAACCAGGCTATCAACGCAGCAATTTCCCTTGCGCAAAATCATTCGCGGGCAACAAAAAACATTCTGCGATCTACGCTAGATTAACCCGGGTAGCCCCGTCGATAGCACCTACTTCCAAAAGAGACTGTCCCTTGTAAACTGTTTATGATCACGCCAATTGTATTCTTTTTTATGTAGATAGCGCTGCAGCAACTTCTCTTTTGTCGGCTAGTTTAGCTCACATATCAAACCGCAAATGTTTGTTTATGCTTCAGTTAAGTCATTGTATAAAATCACATTTATCAGGAGATTTATTTGATGAGTTCAATGGTTGTGAGAAATGAGAATAATGAGAATGATGGTTTGATTTATTGCTTTTGACTGAGTGAGTTCATACCGAGCTTTTGTTTCGTTAAAGCACTTGGACATTTCCATTCAATTTAATTTCTCGAATTCGTTTCAAAGACCCTGACTCTCTGTGGGAAGCCTTTTCGCTTGACTAAAGAGCTCTCAATGTGCCAAAGTTTATTAGTAGGACAACCAAAAGTCAATATGGTCAATTTTTTTTACCTGCTCAGAATGCTATGAAACAAGCACAAAACAAGTTTCAGCTTTGTACGACGTGTGGTATAGAAGTTATTAGGTCAGATAAAGTCAAAATGTTACATTAGGTCAAAATACGGTCAAATTGTTTCGTTAGGTCTTTTTTTTAGGTCAAAATCTATTAAAATTGTAATTTTGTAACCAGTTTGTAATATTATTCTTCCGTTTTTCTCTTTTCTTGTACCGCAAACAATTTCAGTCCCGCAAATTTTACTTGGAATCAAAGCCACAAAGAGAGGGAAGGCTTTTCAGCGCGTTTGGTGACGTCACGATGTGACGGCATTGCGTTTGAAACTGCAAGTTGTCAATCTTAATGCGCAAAAACGAAAAAAAAGTCAACACTAGAAAAGCATTTTGTCATTTTTAAATGCAGCTTTAGACTAGAAGTTGCTGTAGATAGTATAGAGACTATCAGTATAGCGTTTTTCAAAATGAGATCAAAATTTAAACGTTTTAGGGCAAAATAAGGACAAAATGTAAACTTTTTAGGTCAAAAAACTGGTTGCCCTATTTATTAGTTTATAATTATAATTCATTATAATAAGCCTACCATTTGTCCTCTTTTAGGAGGAATTGACCTTTTTTAGTTAGTAATTTCGAGTTAGTAGTTTATACTTTCGACAAAACTTATAGGAGAGACGTTGTATTTATTTCCAAAAAATTACTTTAGTTATGAAACTTACTGAATAGACGATTTAAAAAGGGTTTTTCTAACCAATTGCCCTACCAGCCCTACATACCTTTTTGTACGCTGACCACGCGTTTATTCAATTCCGTACCAGCCCTTGGTGGTTTTACATGCGCGAAATCCGCGCATATTGAGTTAAGTTCGAAGTTGGGGACTCTTAAGTTCAAACGTGCGCCAGAAAGATTGCAATTGAACCGCACATGTAAAAAGGCCAATTATTATTAAAGCAAAGGTGCGAGTTTTGTAGGCCTAGCCTTCTTTTAGTGTTACTTCGGGCTACTTTTCTAAAAAAAATGAATTGTCCTCCAAGGATACTTAAAAATGTCCAAATATCCTCTTTATTTTGCGTTTTCTTGCTAATATTTTCAACACAAATATAATTTTATGAGACTTTTCCTCATAAGGCCTACCTCAAGAGACTTTTCGGCGACAGCATGAGGTCTATCAGCGAAAAATCTGCTTTTACAATCGAATGCAAATTGCAAACTTCTGTCGGGATCGCACCGCTACAGTTCTTTCTTGCAAATTTTATTTGTTATGCTGTCGTCAAATCGCCAATATCTATACGGAAGTTACTTCCAAAATTTTTTATTTTTTGGTTTCTCAAGCGCTTCCGTAGTGTCCCTGTATAACGAGAAAAAATAAGTTGATTTTTGGCGCCCAGTAGGGGCAAACGATTTTTTGCGTTTCGATTGGAGATCTTTCTTTTTAGGGCATCGAATATCGATGACGGAAATCGCACGCATAATGCCTACTTATTGTCCTTAAAGCGATAAAGAGTTGCACGTGAAAGCCAAGTCAACATGACAATTTGCGTTTAAAGTAAAATTATAGCAATTGCAAGAAGAAAGTTAAACTTTAAAGTTAGAGAAATGTTAAACTTGTTCAAAACTGCTTTTATGCTTTTAGCCTAGCTTGCTGTATTGCTTCCTAGCAAAGCAACCTGGAAAGAAGAAATGTTCCGTGTCTAGAAATGTTTCAGTTTTTGTTTGTTTATTTTATTATTTTTGGTTTAGCAAAACAGAGCCCTGCTCTTGGAATGCGTGTTTTTAGAGCACGTTTGTGCAAGTTTTGTAGAGTCCAGCTTTAAATCTGAATAACCAGACACGGGGCTCAAGCCCCCTAGACGGTTTCTAAAAATCTGCGCCCCATCTTATTGCAAAATTAGAAAGCATTAAACAAAACAACCATTTAGTTTCAATTAACTTTCATTAATGTTACGGATGCAGTTGTTACGGATCATTAATGTTACGAGGCTTTGTAATTGAGCGGATAGCCTGCGCAACCACATGAAGGAGTGACATGTTCTGTGGTGGAAGTTGTGTGAGATGACTGAAAAACAGATAATAACAAAGCAGTTGTAATAGTTTGGTAAAAACTGGAAATTGAATAAAATCAAAGCTATAGTGTTTGTTTTTATACTCTAGTTTACATGTTTTAGGAGTTCGTTGCCATTGCTTTGGCATGAACGTTTGAAGATATTAATAACTTCTGCCATTGAAAACCATAGGACGTAGGCCTATGTATCAGCGACTGGAGTCAAACTTAATCAAGAGCAATTTACTTGTCCAACTGTTGCAGAAAAAAGAACATGGTCACAATAAAGAAGACCCGTTAGACTCGTCGTCGGGTTCGAATGCTAACCAAGGTAGGACTTCTCCGCAAAACTTCTTTTGTATGTCGCCTCCCTCCCCGCCGTCCACGCATTCCGAACTAAACTGCAGTTTGTATGGTGGAATCGAAGTAGATGTTGAAGGCAAAAATGTGGATAACTGCAAGACTTTGAGCATGAACAATCAATGCTATGATGTTAAAAAAATCGACGATGAATCAACAAACGATTCGTTTGATGAAGCTACTTTAACGGGAAAAGAACGCAGAACAAACGGTGGTAAGTGTTCTTTCTTCGCTGTAACCTACCCACCCGATAACCTAAAAAACTTTGTAATATTTTGATAACCATTGAAGTGACTATTGTTTCATGTCCTGTAACGGCGAATAAAGCAGACATACTAGACTATGCGGGAAAACCGGCCTTTGGCAAATATGCCGTCGAAAATATGCGGCGTATTAGTTTTCGTTTTAACTGCTAGTTGTAGTTTTAACTGTTTTGATTCTACAATGGCTGAACTTCCACATATTTCATCAAGGTCTTTGTAGACACCGAAAAACTGCTGGCGTTCTGCTAATGCGCAAAGCAGAACCTTGCATTGGGACGGCCTACTTACTGGTTTACCCTTTGTTACAAAACGGCGTTAAGTCATTTGTCATAGCTAGCAAGCAATAAATGTTTGTGCGCTTGGTACCATTTCAGTTCATATGGCGCCTGTGTTTGGGTTTATCAGTGGACGTATTGTTTTCGCTTTCCTGTCATTTTTGTCTGAAACTAGGAAATGCGCGTACGAGAAAAAAAAATACTTATATTAGTGCAATATATATGCATTTGGTTGTCTAACTTAATTTTCGATAAATCGTTTGGCTAAACCTGATTTTAATCCACTGGGTAAATGACATTTGCATTGAACCGATGGGTGTATCGTGTTTAGCTACTTGACATACTGCTTTTACACCAGCTATTGTTTTTCGGATCCCAGAGGGTTTTATGTAGTTTTACAGTAATGGGAAAACGGCAGCTCGGTATACGTTTTGTTTTGTGAAAGCATTGTACATCTGGTTTGCCAGGCCTTCTGATTACCACAAGTCAGGGACGAAATGATAATTACTGGAACAGATCACGCAAAATGTCGCGAGAGATTTGTGATCACTTCCTTTCAAACTGACGTTTCCGGCTCTGCTGTGTAAGTTAGCCATTGTCTGCGCTCAAAGCTTCGTCTTTGTATGACAGTACAATGCTGAACGGTCAGTTGGGTCATTGTTACAAGTTTCATTTCTCAACGTATTTGCAACATAATGCTGATGCAACTTGTTTGTTCTGCCAAGTTAATTCTACTTTTTTCAATTAGTGCTACAATCAAATCGCGACAATTCTAGAGCAATTACCCACAGCGATGCAGATCTCTGGTAAGCATTATTGTGTTTTATTCTGATGTTTTAGTTGTCTTGTTTACGCAATTTTCTTCAGTTTACCCACTACTGGATTTGCGTTCAGAATTGAAATTGAAATCTTATTACAACGATATTTAATGATGTTTTCAGTGGTTCCAAAGACCATTGTTTAGACAACGACAAATTATTGCAGCCAGGCAATGGACGTTGTTATGAATACGAATTCTCGAAAGCGACTTCGGAAACAGGTTCTTTATAATACAAAAATACCATTTCTGTTTCACAGGAAAAGCATATTGTCAGAGACAATTTCGTGTTACATGTATAACGTGCTGTTATTGTTACTGGTCAAACTTCTGTGCCGCTATAGGCTGCAAACAGTACTAGTGATTATCTTAACCTTTAGGTCTTAGTTTACCTGCCGAATTAATGATTTGACTCCGTGGTTGCGTGCGGTTATAAATCTCTAACCTTAACGTGTTACTACTGTTACTAGCCGAAAGCTATTACGATTAACAGATACAGTTTATCAGAAACAATCCTTTATTGTAGGAACTGTACAGGTTCCGATTATTATGACACAAGCACAAACTTAGCATTCACCAATTTAAAACAAGTCTAACAAATTACATTTTAACACGACTGACGTAATACGTTTGTACGATTCGGTATCTCTGTCTGGGCGCTTACACGCACAGAAGTTTAAGCTTATAACAGCGTAGAGCACTGTGAACGGAAATATTCAACACCAAAATACACGAACATTTCAACGCACAAACGATAAGCACAAAGCGTTGGCAAGTGGGAATTATTTACAGTTAACACTCGGATGCTAGGAAATCACCTGGCAACGTACTAAACGGCGCTTTCACATAATGTTATTTAGTGCAAGTTTCCATTGTTGCATAATGATTGCAGTTTGTAAATGATGCGATTGCAGCCGAATTGCATCTGCATTGCAAATATTAAATGCTAGCTGTAGGTTTATCAATGAACAATGTTTAACTGGCGCATATGTTTCCACAATTGATATAATGGTACTGGGTGTGGCTCCCAAGCCACTACAGTTGCATAACTATATTGCATTGAGTGTGTTGTGTCCTTTCATCACCCTACGGAAAGGTATTAATTATAATTGCACGTTTGTTGACATACTTTCTACAGTATATTGTTTATTGCCTCAAGTTTGTTAAGATCAAAGTTGATGTAACAATTGCTGTTTTACTGTTGCAGACCTGCCTGCTTTTGTGGTCGAAAAAGAAAGAAAACTCTTGCAGATGATAGGACGACTCAATACGCTGCGAGAGCAGTTAATGTTTTCGAAGGCAAGTGCACTGCAGTTTTACAGACTTTCATAATTTTACGGAAAAATTTCTGTTTTCTCCGGTTCCTTGTTAACCTATCTTCAAAGGTATTTCATGGTAGCCTAATCTATAAATATACAATAAATTTCTATAAATTTATGGGTATTATGGGGGTACTATAAGTTTCGGTAAAATTCATGTGACTGTTGATATTATCGACTTAAACAAATGATGTTAATAAAGGTTTATTACTACTTCTACAGAAAGAAGAAGAAAAGATTGCGGCACACAACCTTATTAAGCAACAACTTCAGCTCAAATTACAAAGAAAACAACAGGAACAAGTAAGAAACTAGAAACTACCCAGCGATGCAATTTAGTTTGTTCTGGTCACCTTCACCCAGGCGTAGGTGTAACGTGTGTCAGGACTTTGTCAATGTTGCCCGCATATGGGTGTTTGTACAACAATACATTTTCATGAAAAAATTATTGAAATGTGTTGTGCTTTGGTAGACGAGCGAACCATGACTTACCGTTTATGAATAGGGACCTAAACCCACAGTTAGTTTTGTCCTTGTCAAACGAAATTCTCCTAAACTTACAACAATAAGTATGCAAAACTGGTTGGCCATTTAATATACCTAGCCCCGCCCAAATGGCTAACCATCATAAACATAGTTGTTGTTCTCCTTAGAACGACTTGATTACAAAACGAGTTCTATTTCCACAAGTAAAAGCGAACCGTTTTAAGATCAATTGTTTGTCATAATCTACAAGTGAAACCTAATGGTTCAGATGGTTCAAGTAAATTTCCTATTATGAAGCCATTATACAGAGTACCAGTTTCTCGTTGTCGTTTGTGCATAATTTCAACGATTGTCACGCAATGATAGGAATCTTCTTCCCGCTATTCAAGAGCGATCACATTAAAAGCAACATTCTCACGGAAGGTTATTCTCCATAGATAATAAATAGCATTTGTTCTGTCTCTTCCCGGTGAACTATAACTTTCAATAACTTTCATTTTAAACCTTTATTGTATTCGGCATGCTATGCTTCCACTCAAAAACTTGAAATCAATGATTTTATAGTAGGGTTCGTTTTTCCCTTTTAAAAGCTTTGTCCGTTTTGCGCATAAACACGGAAGTGCAGTGTTTATTCTTATCATATCTTTGGGAAACAATGTTACCATTGTTAAAGCAATTTATCTTTTATGGTCGCAGTCTTTTAGTTTTCAGTGAAATGTTCATTAGCTAAAAGACAAGTAGTAGGGTTTAGGTCATATTAGGATAGCTGGAGGCTTATATTATTTCCCAAAGGAATACATGTCACATTGGTCAACCCGAACAATGCAGACATTAAGTCATTGTTCGAGAAGACTAATGCGCTCCGTATTCCTTGTGGTGCGCGCCGGATATGCGCGGCAGTTTTTTCTCAAACTTTTTTCAAGTGACCGTTGTTAAGCTTATGGCAGAATGGTTGGGCTGACTTTTGAAATTTAAAGTGATTTTAAAGCTTATATGCCATTTGTATGTTGTTTGTCCACATACGTTGTATGTGTCTTATATATCCATTTGTTTGTAAGTACTTCCAACATGAAAGGCGTACTTTCACTAACCACTTGAAACTAACTACGCCTATGGTGCAGCATTCCGGCTTAAAGAAATACGGAAATAGAATGGAAAGTGTTGATTTCATCTAGATATCTACTTCGACTTACAGTCAATCATTGTATTCTAGATCGGAAGACAACAGCAACAACTGGTAGAACAACAACAGAAGATAAATATCTTACAGCAACAAATTCAAGTAATAAAACTTTATCCTTACTGTTTTCTATTGTTTACTTGAAATGACTTTGTGTGGGAGGTTAGTCAAAGCGACTTTGTTTAGTTACAGTATTGTGCGCGCTGCCGTATAGTTTCGGCAGACAAGAAGTTTTTCCAAGCCATTGCATTATTTGGGTCTGTGCTCCGGCATAATCCTGGCGTGTGAAACGCAGGAACTGCCAACCAATAGCCCTGAAATAAGGAAGGAATAAAAAATAAGTTGTAAAATGCTGTCCAGTGTATAATTCGTTATCTGTCTTCCTTCCTAATGTACCATTGTCCGTCAATTGTTGCTCTGTTGACAGTTCCACAGCACAAGACAAACCAGCCCCAAATAATATGTATAAGAGCGTGATTGTGTGCTGTCAAACTGCTCCACGGCCTATTGTAGAATTTGTTTTTGTTACATGAATGTATCCCTACATGACTAATTCTATTGTGTTGCAGGATAGTTGTTTACGCTGTCAAACGACTGGGGATGTTAAAACGAAAATCACTAGTCTGGTTCACAATGAAAGTGACTGTGGTGTAACTGTCTAAAGCCGTTTTTTTGTTTTAAATTCCCAGAATATTACTGTAAGACAAAGGCAAGAGACAATTGCCAACTCATTTTATCCGATTATGCTGGTCAATTCCGAGTCGGCAATTTCGCCAAAAAGTGCGCTTCCTCATAGTTCCATGTTGAACCCGTTCAACCACTACAAGGGATTATTTGGTAAGTTGTGTCTTTAATACTAACGAACATATATGTACTAAGATGGCTTAGTTCGTTACATTACTACAGAGATTAACATCGATATAAACACAATCTGATCCTATGTAATGTAATACTGCTACATGTAAAAGCTGAAAGAAACCAGGGTCGGTTTGCACGAGTTTCAACAGAAATATATTTCGCCTATACAGTTATAGGCATCATTAGTCTTATTCAAATTAACCCCAGTTTCAATAAACACTTATAGCCTACAATACTGTAGCACAAATAAAATATTAAAAGCTGAAAGCTGTTTTAGAATTTAAAATATTTATAAAATTCAGATTTATAGTTAGATCTTCCAACATCTTCACCACCATACAACATATATTTTACCTACAGTATTTGAAACATCGTTTACAACGTGACACGAATTATGTTGTGTCACTATACTATGAATGTAAACTTTGATCCGCCTTGCATTGTCTTGCAGATCCCTATTCTCAGTTGCTCGCCGCATCAGCGTCTGGTCTCCGAATGACCCCTACGCAGGTAAGAAAATGCACTTCTCTGCTCAATATGACAAGCCATTGCGTTTTTTGAAGTTCCGCTATTCAGAGTATTGGCTTGCTATTTATTGCAATGTGGACTTATTATTAACGAAATATAAACCCGAGTAACGCTGTACTTTTAATGTTTTTGATAGCAAGAACAGCTCCCAACAATAGCGTAGTGACAAGTAATTACGTGCCGATGCGTTTGTTGTAGCTTGCTTCTGCGAAATTCATCGACTTTACCAAATCAAGTTGCGATAAAGGAAACATTTACTGTGACGAACCGCGGTTTATGAAGCCACTCAAAATTTTGCTACTCGAAACAATTGCAGTGTTTTGGGGCGCATTTAGACGTTGTCAAACGGGACAGAAGAAGCTGTTGTTCTAAAAATCAAAAGATTCTTCCGAACACAATAGGGATTCTTTTTAGGTCACACGATTGCAAAAAGGTCTTCGGTCGTTTCTTGTCCTTAAATTGCGCGCATCTAATTTCATTGTGACGAGCACAATATATAGAAAATGACACCCCATTGCTTTTCGATACAATAATGCAGGTAACAAGTGCTTATTTATCACGCACGAGAAATGGAAACCAGAATTCATTAGGGTGTTTCCTGCTATTTTGATGAAATTTGTTTTTGTTTTCTACATTTAGCCCCCGCTATTACCGACGCCAGTCAATAGCATTCCCTCGAAAATTTTGAACAATCTTTCTCCACCCGATCAGCGCCGGTATCGTCCAGGGATTCGCACCAAGACTGAGTCTTCCGTGCAAAGTTAGTTTCAACATCATTGCCCAACATAAAGTTTCAAATTTAAACCTGTCTATACGTAAGTAAATAAATAAAATTCACCAGGCAGGAACAATGTGGCTTGTTTTTCTTTCATTTGCTGCTAGACGTTTACAACGTTTACATTGATGTACCGTTATATCATTCAAGCAGCAGGCGAATATCTCTGCGAACGCATAATGGAGCCACAATCCAACAGCTTGGTTAGATCAAACAAATCGTACAACCGCCAATGCCACAAAAAAGGATACGGCAAACTATGTGATAGAGCTGATGGCAGCGTCCAACTTCGGCGCACTTCTCTGACAAACGTTGAAGAAAGAAAGTCGTCTTCAGAGGTAATTCGTGCAGTTGTTATTTAATTGTGATGTATCACAATTTTCTAATATGGTTTTGCTTTTGACTTTTCAAACAGCTCCCGCGAGAGCTTAGCTTGCATTACACTGGTCAACAAAAATTTTGCTGCATTTCTACCAACACTTGTTCTTACTTAATTTGGGGGCGCTGAATCCGAATCTGACCTTAGTTTTTTTCTGCAATGTGTATATTTTTTGCAAAATGAGATTTTTTATTTTTTATTTACTAAATTCAAACTTTCTGAAAATTACAAGATTTGGCAGATGACGTTCTTGCTTATAGTCGAATAACCAAACTCAAAACAAAAATAGGTTCCTAGAAATTATTGTGTTACCACTAGCATTTGTATTTACGGACAATTAGGCACCAAATGTTTGATAAAATGTAACAAAGATCATTTTTGCTGGTAAAATACATATAATAAGCAACTTTTTTGCAAAATAACATTGAAAAGAATGATGGAAATCCAATAACTGAATAACTTCTTCGTTTGTACGCTTTTTGAGTTTGCTGCTTTAATTTTATCATATGAAAAAGCAGGGAAAGTGTAAAGAAGATGATGAAAGGATTCATTGTCAGGATTTAGAGCTTTAACAAACGGTGTTATGAGACCGTTTGATGTGCAGGGGCGGAAAAACAATTTTGTCTCTGCTTACGATTGGATTGAGTGTTACATTAGGCATGCCAACTTGAAATGTTTCACGTAAGGGCCGCTCCTTCTGTGTCTTCACGTGCTCTGCTATCCACCATGCATATATAACATAGAAATTTATTGTATCCTTTTTGCTGACCTAGCAGAAAACTAACCATTTTGAGGTTAACACAAATGATCCAGTTGTGCTCATGTTATCTGAGCAAATCCATAACAATTCTGATGTCATCATGCCATTCGTTTAAAACAGTGGAGTGACCAACTGGAACAGCTTCATAAACATTTCCATTGTGTAAAAAGACACACTTGAGGCTCCGCTTGGAACTGGCCAAAAACAATCGCCATCGTTCTGGATCATACGAGGAGATACCCAGTTGTTCGAGAAGACCAGGTATATCGTTGCAATATACCAGCATGTTTTCCTCTGAAAAATAGGGAAGAAAGAGTTCTTCTCTTTTTCGAAAAAGGAAACCTTTACATATTGATCTAGAACCGTTTTTTTCTTGAGTCTGGAGACTAAGAGCTGAGCTTCTTGCTTGGACAAATCTAAATCACGTAATAAGTCATTCAGTTCTGATTGATTAAACTGCTGAATAGCTACTCTGGTTTCAACAAAAGTAGCAGTCAGTCGTGTGATCTTGGGGTTCACGCCACACCATTGGAATGCAAAAAGGCAGACTCTTCCGCTCCTTTTGTTCAGTCTCTGAGCATTTCTTCGCAGTTATGGCACACAATATGTGGAGACCATTTCTTATCTTGATCGCCAAGATGTAAGCTTTGAAGGCAGGCTTCACGAACGATGTTATATTTCATCTTTGACGAAAAAAGCGTGTACAACCCACTCATATAACAAAATGAATCAGGTTTATTTTTTCATTTACGAGTGTAAAATAGAGCTTATAACCTATCCTACAGCATCTATCCGCAATAACTCACTATAATAAAACTGCTTAGCTTCTTAAAACGCACTTAAACAGCAGTAGGCTACAACTTAAAAGAGCTGAAAGTTTTTATCTGAAACACTGGTACTGTACCATACAGACTGCGCACACTAAATATGTGCCAGAAACGAAAAAATTTAAATTTTCGATTGCATAAAAACTAGAGCATTCATAAAAAAACTGATTGCAGATTTGAAATCAGCATCCCAAGATTGTGTAGAATCAGTTGAAAAATCTCATGCAACAAAAAATTAAAAAACATTTGTTGACCAGTGAATTAATAACAAGTGATCCCAAAGACTAATCTGTAAGTTTCGTTGTTTGCGATTACTTGTAGGCTTGATCCATACTATATAATACAGCAGAACATCAAGTTACGCCCCACATTGTCATAATTTGTGACCATCTTATTGCAGTGAAGTTACTGATTCTTGTCACTGCAAACGGAGCCCATTTAATTAAGACATTCTTAATCCCGTTTCCACTTGCTTTATTAGCTATTTTGGTTTAGTTCCAACTTCAGTACTACATTGTTTGTTTCATTATTTTTCAAGGATGTTCCGATTAATCTTACGCGTAAGGCATCGTCGTCAAGCATCGAGCCATCAACTTACGGTATGTCGTCACCTTCGAGTGACGTCAACGATAAAGGTAAAATTAAATGAATAACATCACTTTTCGTTACAATAAAGTGTTTCATTGCCTATGCCTTATAAGCTATACTTGGTTATTTAGAAATTAAAATCTATCGTTTGTCATAAAGTCCTTTTTGCCAACCATAAATAAAAATCAGCAAAACATATATCTTAAACCGACAATGACACACACTGTTATGGTAGGACAAAGTATTAGTTAACCAACAAAAATGCATATTTCCGTCCCTGGAGCAAATTATTTTTGTTATTATTTCATTTGAAATTCACCGTCAGCAGCTTTTTTTGGACAGGATTTGTTTACTTAAAGTAATTAATTAATCGGAAATATTAATTACGGATTAAAAGCATAAAAGTTCACGAATGTGAACTTAAAACCAGATTTTGATGTCAGGAATAAAACGCCGGATCTCAGATAGAACCAGGCTTGACTGTTTTTCATCTCCCATTATAATACTGGTGTTGTCAAAAACGCGAAGTCCGTGATGACTTTTAATGTTGAATAAGCCATTCTGTCACGATACCGCGTGTGAAATGTGAATCCAGTGAGACAAAGCCAGAAGTTGAGCACCTGGTCATTTTGCCGACTATTATGCTCAAGCACGCCATCTTGGGATTAGATTTATTTCCCCTCTACGTTATAATTTATTTCCCGTAGCCTATAAGCACAAAAAAGGTGAACATCCGTTACTTTTTTTCGTGTCATTGGCATTTGAAGCATTATTTATGTTTTAAGCAACAGCACTTTGCTTCACTTTGTACTGTATTGCAATTTAACGAGCTGACTTTTTGAATTTTTCAGATGGGTCGCACCTATCACTGTGTTCTATGAAACGACGAGCTTCTACTGACGAGGTATATTAATTAACATGTCCACAAAGCACGTTCGTAATGCCATCTTTAACTATAAAGTTATGTTAACTCTGTCTCAAAATTATGTGTAGCTGACTTTAAACTCCATCTCATCTTTACAGACTGAAGCAGTAGAAAGCAAACGAAGTTACCTGGGAGATAAACACCATTCAAAGCACTCCGTTAACAACAGTACGTAACAGAACGTATTGCAGGGCCTACACCAGGGTTATGAGTTATAACTTTTAAAAAAATTTAAATTTTGTATGTCCTGTAGTTACAAATGATGAAATGTTATGTCTTGATTTAAAAACTCACAAAAGTTAAGACTGTTTAAACAAAAAACTCCCGCACCAAATTTTTCCATTTTCAATGTAATATGTATATATATATATATATATATTGACTAATTTGAATTTGACCGACACATTTTCAATTGCGTAAATTTGAAATTTTACTTTGGTAAATTGTGTGAGCAGTTATAAGAGATGCGACAATGAAAAGCTAAAATTAAAATCAATTATGAAAGAGGAGAATAATTTCTGTTTACACTTTGATGGAAAAATGATTGGCAAACATAAGTATCAGGTAGTATGCTAGAAAAGTCCATCAAGATAAATCAAACTGGGTGTTCTAAAATGCGAAAGTGGAACAGCTCAAGATATTTTCAGCAGCCTAGAAAACCTTCTAGATGAATATGAATATGATGCATCGAAAATTTTCAAAACTGATCATATGTGACACAACATCTGTTAATAACTGGACGGCTGAATGGCGTTGTTGTGAAACTCCAAAATGCAATGATCAGCAAGAGTTTTGATAAACCACAGTATATTGGTTGCCAACATCATATTCTTGATAGAATCTTAAAACATGCATTATAGTTCTTCAATCCAACGTCTTCAACAAAACCAACTCCCAACTACAAATTTGTAGATGATGTGGTGAAACACTACGAAAACTTGCAGCAATCCTACAGGCCAGAAATTTGGATGGAAATGGTTGAAAACCCAAGATGGGCGATGATATTAAGTTTCTCTCTGAGTTGTGCAAAGCATTCCGCTTCTTCAAATAAAATGGTAGATTTCCACTAATGAAATGGCATAAATTTCCATCTCTACACAAAGCAAAATGGAATTCAAGAGCAATTTATGCTATGATTGTGTTCTTCCTCATCCCTAGATGGAGATTAACTCTGGAGATGTCATGCTCATTCATTGCAAATGCGTGACAGGAAGCTTTGTTTTCTAACAAAAGTTTTAAACATGGAATATACCAAAGATTATTTGATGCTATCTTTGAGCTTGAATGTCCTGCAGCTTTAAAGTGCCTTAAAACCCATTGGAATTGGGATACGCTCGTTGTAGATGACCCACGGCCACGTACTAACATAATTGCAGAGAGGGGAGTCAAATTGTTGAAAGAAATTTACCAGAAGTGCAAAAGGACAAATATTTGAACATTAAATTTGTAGCAAAAAATAAGTTTTGAATTGTAAATTTTTTTTACGTTTGAACCAATGTCAAAAATTAAAGTCAGTTTGTGCGGGATATTTTTTACGATTTGAACAAAATAATATTAATTTTCTAAATTTACACCAAAATTTTCATTGATTCCACCTACAGGCAAATCAAAAATTTCCTAGTCATAAACTCATAACTCTAGCCAACACACAAAATCAAACTGTATTGAAAATATCGACCTTCTCATACAGTTGTTCTTGCAATCATTTGATGACATACGGGCACCACAAGTAAACTTATTTCGTACACTTTTGTAAAAGTCACTGATTTTTGCTTGAAATTTAGACCACGGCCAATTATTTGCAATTGTGTCATCAAGCGTACGTGATAGCAAAAGCAGTGGCGATCACATCAAAAGGCCGATGAATGCATTCATGGTTTGGGCGAAAGACGAACGACGGGAAACACTTCAAGCCTTTCCAGACATGCAAAACTCCAACATAAGCAAGATTTTAGGTACTGGATAGTCTTTCAGGTTTCAAAGGCTTTAAACTTGTTCTTTTAAAGTCAGGCAAAGCTTCGATTACCCACGTAAAACTACAGCATTACTTATCCTCAGGTGCAAAATGGAAAGAAATGTCGAATGGTGAAAAGCAGCCATATTACGAAGAGCAAGCTAGGCTAAGCAAGCTACATTTCGAGAAGTATCCTGACTATAAGTATAAACCGCGACCAAAACGCACATGCATGGTAGATGGAAAGAAATTGGACATATCTGAATACAAGGTATGTATGGTATGGAGAATATAATTTTTGTTGTCTACTAAAGGAAATCATTTGCAAGTAATATCATAATGCGTATTTATATAATATTGAAATACACATGAGTCTAAGAAAATTTGCAGTTTTAAAATTTGTTTCTCAAGCACATTATCTGTTTAAAGAACATCATGCGCATGCGCAGAAACAATACAGAAGGTTACAGCTCTTCGAAATCACGAAGTGAATCTCCTCCACGCAGATTTCCGTCTCCTCCTAGTATGTGACTTCGTCTGACATCTATCATGGATCAACAAAAATAAGACCAGAAGTAGTTTCATTTTAATACACCATGTTAAAATCATCTATACTGAATATTTTCATTATGAATGGTCTCCAGGTATCCGTAATTAACCGCTGTTAAATTGTTAATAAAATATGTATCCATACCTTTTGTTAAAATTATCTGCAATTTTTTTATAGTTCCCCGTCAATCGCGCACTGTCTAGCGTGTACCACCTTGTATTAATGTATCCAATAAGTATTGGGAAAGAAAAGTTCAAAAAAAGTCGCGGTTGATTACAGCAGAGTGAACTATGTTTAAAAATAACCGTTGTATAACCTGTATGACTGCTGCTTATCGCTAAGAACGCATGACGACTTTTGATCGAACATGTTATCTTATTGTGTGCAAGCTCACGCCTAATCTCCAGCTAACACTTCAGCTGCAGAAATATAGCCATGAACTATTTATTAACCATTTATTTGTTTATTATCGTAATCATTTCTCGCTGCAAACCTTTCACAATTAGGTATCTCAAAGTTTTCCCGTTTTGAAATATTATTGAAACTAGCGTAGGAATATTTAGCCCATATCTATACCAATCATATTTCCGTTTGTAGGTGCCATATCATGATGGAGTGCAAAAGCCAGAGACCTCATTGGCGCGCTGCGCGACCTTTTTTCTATACTGTTTTTTTAATGTGCTTGTGGCGGCAAGATGGCAAACAAACTACCTTATTTATGTCATTGAGATCAATTTTCTTAACAATTTGATATCAGCCCATTTCTGGTGTATAGTGAGCCATGTATAGATAACATATCCTTATGGCTTCAACGTTGACGAATCATGATGTATGTAATGCGATGATATATCAGAATTGAGCAGTATGTTAACCAGGTAATTCGCTTTGTAAGTCCTACAACACGTTACACAAATAATTTTGAATATGAGTTAGTGAAAGTTTAAAGTTTAAAAGCAACTTTGTGCTAAGCAAGATGATTCAAATCTGAAAAGGGCAATTAGACAGAAGTTTTTTGAATTTTTAAAATCGTTAATTTGAAAAAAACTAAATCTTTACTACGCATTTCAGCTCAAGGTCATTTCCAGTAGCAAATGGTTTTATGTGAATATCTCTGAACTTGTATACCTGCTGCGCCACAAAGTGTATATATATATACAAAGTAGTTCTGGTTACTCTATGTAAAATTTATTTGATTTCAGGGTTATACAGAAATAAGACGAAGACACCGCCCTGAAATGAAGCCGTTTTGTTTTTGAATGATATTGTTTTTTTCGCATTTTTATGAAAATAAATGCATTATTGGGATGTTAACGAGTTTTTAACTTTTCCAGTTGTTGTCAAGATAAGGAGCATAGATAAAATTAATTCAATAAGAACTTTCTGAGTAGCGTTTTTTTTCACTATATCTTAACAGTGAATTTTGATAGACTTTAGCAATAATGACACAGGTGTGCCGTTTGTGATAATTTAATAATTGCAATAATTTATACACAATTGGCATTTTGCATGAGTTTTTGTATTTTCTCCAGTTTAGATAATGTAATGTGTGCAAAGCTGCGTATTTCGTGCTAAGCTCTTATTCAAACAAGGAATTCTAAACCGACATATTTGACACAGATTGAAGTATTTCAGGTAGCATTGTTTTCACTGCGTAAAGTTTGAAGTGTACTTGACGAAATGTTTGGTAACCGTAATTTCATACCCGTAGGTTAAAAATTTAGCTGAAATGTTAAATATGTATTGCATTTCAAAAATTTTCGAAAGTAACAGAAATATATGCAAGTTTAGCTTTTAAAAGGATTCATACATACGGAAAGTTCCTAAAATATTAAATGGAATATTAAATGAAAAACTAAATATTTCCAGAATGGACGCGAAGCTACAGAATCACTGGAAACATCCGAATCGTCAACGGCTGCATTATGGGTCCGCGAAGGTTTCCCCTTCGCGCGTTTCCAGATTTCTGTCGAATTTTCCCACCAAACACGCGAGCGATCGTTTTCGCGCGTCTTATGGTAAAAATAGATGCCAGTTCCCATTTGACAATAAACTGCGGGGAAAAAATGACGACCAATAAACCAATGTCTAGAAATAGGTTACTAGGTTTGATAAAACCATAAATTTTACAAAAGAAATGACAAAAATAGGGCGTAAAGTTAATTCACCGTGGGTTATAAACCTAACGATCAAAAACGTTATCAATCATACCATGGTGAGTTTAGAACTAAAGAAACTAAGAAAGGCGCCCTAGAAAGCGATTGATGCCAAGCCTTATACAACTGACACAACTCGAAAGCTTTGTTTAACTTTTCACCCAATTTTACAAAAGGCATTTGGTAAAACGCCAGTCAACACAGTCACAGGCTAATATGCCACAAACGCATGTTATGCATGAGACAAACTTGGCATTGATAAGGTCGGGATAGGTAGATAGGTTATGGATAACATTTTAAATGCCGTTTGATATTTGGAAACTTGCTCTAAATAACTTCATGTAAAAACTCATTTTTGTACATCAGACTTATCTTCGCTCGAAACTGACGATTCAGATTCACTTGCCTGCTGAACACTGGCTATTGCAGCATTTACTGTTGCGTTGATTTCAATGTCAGAATCCTCGTCATCAGAGCAGTCTGACAGAAGATTTTACAAATTTCTAATCCACGTTTTGCTGTAAATCTGCCTAAACGTGAAACAACTGAGTTGGGCTTTGAAGTCGCCAATAAACATCGGACACAAACGTTCCAAGGAAACACTCGCAGATGAGCTAGATGTACAAAATTCTCAAAAACATGTCTACATAAATTCTTTGAAGGAAATTGAAGAAATGATGAGAAATGAACATCAGGAAATCAGAAAGTTCACCCCGAAGCAATTCTTCAAAAGGTAATGTCGTTTCGTTACAAGTTATGAAAACGTTCATGACCACGCTGTTTTATTTTATAGAAAAAGGAAATGGTCTTCGATTTGTTAGATTTTGATCAGTGCATTTACTGGTTTCACTGTTAGTGTTGCTGGTGCTGGTTCCGGCGCAGTCATTAGCAGTGTCACAAAGGTAAGTTGCACGATATGCGTTAAAATTTGCCCTTTTATGGAATATCTCAAACACCTGGCTTTTGTAGATTGCCAAAATATTTTCTGCTGAACCGGACTGTAGAGCACCCTCTATTTCGGCCTTCAACATTGCAAGACGGGTAGAAACAAGCTTTTACAAACTTAAAATTTTGCTGCTTTTGATTCACTGCAAAATAGTTTTTCAGCTTAGTAGTTATGTTTTAAGTTAAGTCCTTTAGTCACTCTTGTTTTTGAGGGTAAAGTTTGCATTTCAATCGGTGAACGTCGACTACCGCAACTTCGACCTATCTGATATTGACGTCAAAGCCATACGTACCTATCATTATGCGAAGTAAACTCGCAAGAAACAAACGAAAACTCTTCCATGAGTTCAGCTGTTTGCTTGACACGACAAAGAAAAGCGACAAGGTATGAGAAGATACAAAATAATGCAAGATAAATGCAAGCAAAATGAATAATGCAGATAAAAAAATCGATGAACGATGAAGTTTTATGGAAGTTATCACTCTTTTAAACACATAAAACATGGTACATACAGATACATGAAAAAGGTCTATCTAGTAAGTAACCATAATAAGGAATCGTGACCGTTTTAACTGCTGGTGCAGTTTGGACATTTGCAAAGAGTTTTTGAAGATTTTTTCGGAGACGCTGATTTTCGAATTTCCATCATTAACAAAATAATCAACATACAAATCCAGATAACTGTAAGTCGGAATTAGAACTAAAATCCTATACTATATCGTTTACTGAAGCAACGTTAACGTACCGAGATACTTCACTATTTCAAAGATCAAAATCTCGTTGGCATCATGCAAAAACAACCAGTTAAAACTAATTAAAAATAAATAGATGTGTTTCCAAGCAAATTTGACCTTACCACTGAACTGAACGAGCTGACAGTAAGAAAAATGTTTAACATTCAAGTTTCATTGACTTGCCCTTCCCGTAAATTTACATGTCTGGTGATTTCACAAGTTGCAAAATGCATTGTTTGACTCGTTCTTTCTGTATTTGTTTTTGTCTATGCCTACTAACGGTATAAAATTCTACACATGCTGGTGATACAATCCTTGCACAACTATATGAACATATAAGTGGTGAAACACCAAAATCTTTTATAAGACCATCGAGGACCAGCTCGCTTCGATTGCCGAAGTGCAATCGGCGCTTGACACAATTATTGATTCATCGATCAACAACATACCGATGTCCATCAAAGTACCATTCACGGACAAGATTTTTAAGTACGGCATTTCTTGCTTGTTGAGTATAGGCTTATAGTTGCCGAGCTTATGTTGCTCTATAAAACCAGTCGTTGATGTTTCAGCTTGTACCAACAACAAGAAGCTGAGATCATGCGGTCGTTGTACGATCTTGCCAAAGCTTATCAGTTCCTGAGTCTGTGGAAGTTTGACGCTTTAGATAACTACATGAATGTGTATGGAGACCGGGTAAGTTTGAAGGAAAGTAAAATATTTTTCTTGCGAAAATGGGACGAACAGGTAGGATTGACAACACAACAAATAGCACTCGCTGTAAAATGTAACTTATGCACTAAGCCAATGAAAAAAAAATGTGTAAATATGCAAAATAAATGGGAAAGTTGATTTTAAGCAAAATTATTTTTTTTCTGGGCACCGTAATGCACGCGCAGTTAATGATAAACAACCTTGATGGTACCTTGACCGGAATTGATCATCTGCAATCAATCAAAAATGAACTGGACTACAAAAGGAAGGACTTTATCAAAATGCTTGAAACATCGGCCGGCATCGGTTCTAACTCCTACAAGTTATTGAGGAAATTTAACAAGGTAAGCGATTAATTTAAACTCAAGCCGGAAATAGCAAGCAAAATATTGAAAGTTTTTAACCAGTAAAGTAAGCTTAACAAATAAACAAACTTGCACACAATAATATTTAATCAACATCTGTGGCCCTTCCTAACTCAGAAGTTCTATGCCAACTGTCACTATAACGGCATGTTAGGTTTACGTATCCTGTGTATGCACCAATAAAGTTGGAATGATTTGCGTATATACACAGGCAACACAGTCGAGTATGTTCAAGACTCTTAACGAGACTGGCCGATTTACGATCAACATCGAACTTGATCCGGAGGACATCACCAAAATTGGTTGCGATTCTTGTTACAACGGTCGTCTGGTATCGATGTACGTCGAATTGACTGGCTCTGAACAACCAGCAAGTGTTCCCGAAAAGTAAGTGCCAAATATATAACTTCAGAAAAAAAAGTGTAATTTATGACGTTTAAAGGATGGAAGTTTGTCGCGCATTGGCCTAACTGCAAAGCAGCATTTGTTTTTAATGCCAACCAATGCATGCAACTTGAACACCAGGTGCATGATACACATATTCCGCTAAGATCGATAAACGAGTGTCTTACAGTAAAGCAAAAACATTGTTTGTTTTTGCTATACCAGGTAAAATACGACCGCAAAGTAAAATTTGTATTCTTTCTATTTGTATTTGACCTATTTGTTTTTATCAGCATCTACTTAAAGGTTGCTCACATGGGCAACTCATACTTTCTGCAGCCGCTTTCAGACGGAAAGAAGACGTCAGTTTATCTTCAACAAGAACCTCAAAATATTTACGGCGGCAACGTTATGTCGTTTGATAGAAAGAATCTGATGACGTCCACTAACGAAGATTCATTGAAAGACATTTTGCATAATCCTTTGGTAATTTGAAGCTATTTTTGGACATATAATTTTGCGTTGCTGAATCCGTTCACAAGATTGTGAATTTGTGACTCATGTTTTATGGCGTCTTACTTTTGTTTATTGAATTGCAAATTTTAAATATTCAAGTAAGAAATACAAACGTGCTGGCACGTATTGCTGGTGAGTTGAATTTTACTTATGTTTCAGGGAGGAAACAAATTTTGCAGTCTTGAAATAAATTCTTATAAATTCTACGGTGGTCAAATGTGTAGAAGTCCATACGCCACTTACACTGTCACAGTGCCTAAAACTTCTACACTTTCATGTGGTGTGGCCAGAGGCATCACAGGAACAAACTGCAAGGATCTCGATTATTTCAAGTAAAACCTTGCTCAAAGATTCGATTAATAGAAGCAGTGTATCAGAACAACCTATAACTGACAATGAAAAACGTTCCTCGTAGATTCGACGAAGTGCGAGTGTATGCCTACGTCCGATCATTCAGCAGCTACCTGGCACTTGCCGGAGGTTCTTTCATAGACTCATGAAAGAAGGAATTCTCAGTCAAGTAGTGAAGAACTAGAATAAGGTAATTGACTTCTTGTTTTTGTAGCTTCTGTACTGATATTCTTCCTTACACTTTGTCATTTCATTTCTCACACTTAAAAAAATTGTACATCTTTGGTTAACAAGTTTATAACAGATCATTATAGTAGGATTAAAGCTGAAACTTGTCTCCTGCATTTATTAGTATTTCTCTTATTTGTATTTTTCAGGATCATAAGACACATAAGAGTTCATTTACAGAAGAAAAAGATCACGAGTGCGTATATTTAAGCGGAAAATACAGAATAAAAGTTGTCTCCATTGAAAGCTCTTGTCTTGAAATCTCATTTATCTTTGTCATGTTCTGTCAGGTTATAAACTCACCACACACAATATACAGACAGCAAGTAGCTCTGTATTGCACTGGCGTGTAGGGCCACTGGCAAGATGCTTATGGCAATAGTGAAGACCAAAAAGTGTCTGCGGTGCTGTAAAAGCGATTGTAATTTTGAAAAAGATAACTAATGTTAATACAAAAATAATAGTGTTAATACAAAGTATATATTTTGTTGCTCGCAACCAGCATTGTGACCACGTCACATCAATGCTTTTAATTTCAAAAACATTTATGACGCCACAATATAAATTGCACGAAGTTGGTTATCATAACTGTCGTGGCTGCTTCGAACGTTGTTGAGTTCTTTCCAGAGAAAAGTAAACGTTTATAAAACTATTCATTTTTACTTCCTAAGGTTCTACTTTCTGCTGCCGCGGCTGTTTAAACGTGACTGGTCCAAATGAACTATGACTCAAGTAAAGTTTAGGTCGCTGATTCGAGTCAAATCTAATCATGAGAAATGCGACTCGAGTCGACTCGAATCATTGCAATCAACTTACTATCTCATATTTCTCCCACTCATATGTTGTTGACATGAAATTAAGTAAAGCATTATGTCTTTGGCGCTACCACGTGTACATACCATGCAGTAGATTACGGTCAATTACTGGCCTTGTAAACTACATAGTAAAAGGAAAATCACAATCGATACAATTTTAACATGTTTTGTTAAAGTTCAGACATGATTGTATTGTAATTTTGTTTCTAATGATGCAAATCTTGTTTGAAAGCAAACACAAAACTTTTTAAAATTCCTTTCATTTCGTCGCTTTGTCGCGGATTGACAAGCGTGTAATTTATTTTGCTCACAACTCGTTCACATGAAGAAAATACCCTTGAGGGTTAACTTAATGGCTACAGACAGAGAAGAATTTATTTTTAAAAGGTTTAAATTATTTACTGATGATCTCAAACAAATAATAAAAAATGAAAACAGTCATAGAATTGGTCTCAAAGCAGGAGATTGATAATAATTGATCGTTTCCTCGCTCTTATTTTCTGCAACAATCTAAAACTCGCGGTTTCTGACAACTTCTTTGCAAAAATAATACATGCAACACAAGTCTGAAGAAAAAAAAGATCACACTATCACAGGCTCGTGTGTAATTGAATGAATAAATTGCAGGGACCTGAAGTAATTAAAAGATTAAGGACGCACGAACTAGAAAGCAATCGGCGGTCGGACAACAAATTCTACCAACATTGAGCACTCACTAAGCACGGCATGCAGTTAGAATATTCTACACGCAGTATTAAGTTACTAAGAAAAGTCCTATATTAATGTCTAAGTTCTTTTCATCAATGTAACGATCGAATTGTTCAATTTCTAACTCAACTGGACATGTGTCAGTACACGTCATTACACCAATATATTTTAAGCTGTTGTCAAAGGTTAACCAGTCCCAAATCATACTTGGAGTGACGTCCGTTCCTAAACAAAGAAGATCTTTCAAGCCAGATAAAGTGCCATCTTGAAACAATTCGGTTAGAACGTCATAAGCACAACTGTGAATTCCAAAGTCTAAAGACAGTTCTTTAAGCGATCCAGATGAGTTTTTACAGATTAATTTGAGCAGTGATGTGATATCTTCATCTTCAAAATCACCGTGTGCAGCACCCAGAGTCAGCGATTTTAACTTCGACCAAGGTTCTAATCCAGCTTCCAAAGCAGTTAAGGACAATTTTTCAAACTCTTCTTTGACAACTTGAACAAGGTTGCTTTGAGTTTCAACAAATATTTTGTCAACCGTAATATGTTCTAAATAAGGACATAGGAGCCCAACGTATTTTAAAAAGCCAAAAGGGAGAGTCCAACTTAAGTCTAAAGTTGTTAATTGTAATCTTTGATTCTGAATAATGTAAACAATGGTCGCCTTTTTTTCATTTCCAGAAATTATATTTAAGTGTTCCATTTTTGGCACGCACTGAAGCAAAGCATCATGTTGCTCTTCAAACCAGGAAACGCATAATCTGTTGTTCTCGGGGTAGTCTTTACCTCCCTTTAAGTAAAGAGGTTTTGGTCCTTTGTTCAGCTTACAAAGATGAGCAAGTGCTTCGAATAGCAAATGATGAGTAAATCTTGAAAGTTGCGGACACCAATAATAAAACATGTGAGCGAAGAAGCGAAATGGTTGTTTGGAAGCACAGTTGACGTTACTCATGAGTAAAACTTCCAAATTTCGCGCAAGTCCTGTTCGTTCCCCATAGATCAGAAACATTTTGGCAAGTTTATAAAATGAAAACTTTTGTGAACGTTCGAAGTCTCGAGAAATGTCCAAGTACGATAATTTGTCGCATTTTCCGATTGCTTCAAAGATATTTCCGCTCAAAGTGACGTCTTGAAGCTCCAGCCTTCGTAGAGTGTCTTTATATGCGGTTATGAGTTGTCTGACCACTTCGCAAGAAATTTTCGTGCAACAATTTAAACACAAAACTTCAATCCTGGGACAATTCACAAGAATAAAAGTTTTAATGCTGCGTTCAATTAAAATTGTATCTTCTTGGTTTCGAATAAAATTTAAATTTAATACAGTCATCGACGAACCAAAAAAACTGATTGCCGGCCAACGAAGATTGTAATGTTTTACCAAAGCGAAGCTGATTCTGTTTGTAATAATGGACCCGTACGCGTTGAACGGCGTCAGAAATTGCTTGAGCAGCTCATAATTTTTGTTGCTGCAATTTCTTCTGTTTCCTGATTCCCCGGCCAACTGTCTCACGGTTCGGGCAATTTCATCCAGCACTAAATGCTTAAGGCATTTTGCAGAAAGATGTCTGGGCATTGCAACGATTTTCAACTTACAGATAAAATCAGTTGAACTAATATGTGAATACTGAATGTAACTTCTATGTTTCTGTAAAACCTAAAAACGAAAACAGATATATACCGACCCGGTCAAATTTTTGATTGTACTAAGTTTGTGTAACAAAAATAAAAAGTTTAATTATAACAAAATTGACAATCAAATTGGGACAAAATAAGAATTGAAAATGCTCTAAAGCAACTGGCCTATATTTCTCAGCTGGATGCACGCAACGTCGATTCAGTTTTACGTCGATGAAGCGTTTTCAATAATTTTAGTCGAAGTTTTTCAAGGTGATTTTAAAGATATATTTAATTTTTATTTTCATTTGTAGCCACAACTTTTTGGGTAATTAATTTACTTTCCACAAAGCTATAATTAGTACCTTTGTCGCAACAGACGCTTTTGTTAAGATCGTTCAAAATTGCCAAATGTAATCTGTTCGATAACCATTTGGAAAAAAACTTCTCCTTGAACATTTAAAAAGTAAAACTGAAAAACCACTGACCACCAACAAAGTTGCTGCAACAGTCATGATAAATTTACTACATTTATCACTTATATGTATAAATAACACCTACAGACCTACACTTATATAAATAAATCATTGCAGTAGAACCGTTTATGGCGTGTGTAGCCAGGACTGTAAGGACATTCATGATTTTAAGAGAATTTTGATATGTTTCAATAAATAAAGTCGTAAGAGTACATGGATCATCTATAAGACAAGATATTGTTATTACAAGTTTTTACTTCCAAGTGATGTCTACACAGTATGAATGAGATTAAAAAGCTTGGCTGGTAGCTTAATGCATGTATACTGGCTAACAAAATACCGTACACAGGTCACAGATGTTGGCATGTGACGTAACTGTCACAGTCATTGCTTTAATTAAATTAAGGCGCCCGATGCGAACCGTATAGTTACAGTTACCCTCCAGCAAATGTATTTCAAAAGGACCGTATCTCTATCAGACACACCTAGGTTTTTAAGGGAGAACTCAAAGGTAGCACTAATAGTGACTACGTTAGAAAGTCAGGTTATTAGCCCAGGCGTTTAAACTAATAAAACAACTGGGATTTAATATGTGTTTAGATCAACGCATACAAGTCATTCTTAGGATAACTACTAACCAGCAATTACTGACGCCTTGAGATGAGATCTGTCAATATCAAGGAATAGCAGGAAACAACCACAAACTTCACCTTCCCTTTCTCGACTGAGGAATGACAGCCGCTAGCCGACATGAAACACTGATGGATGTTACTGTTATACTTCCAGCAGCGCAATACACCTTCACAAAACCTTACTGGCATACTTCCGTCTGTAAGTTCTGTAGGTTACTTCAAACGCACCAAGCAGAAAGCAACCGGCGATCGGGCAGTTATGCCAGAAAGTAAACTTAATAACTAAGCTGTGGTAAAAATCAACATTAAAATCAAAAACTAAATATAAATCAACTCACCATAAACTTTCAAATGACACAAACGAAGAAGTACACCAACGCATAACTTTCTAGGATAATCAAAATGGTGCAACCCCAGCAAGTGTGACGTCATTGCAAAAATTAAGCGAACAAACAAACAAGTGAAACTGGCTTAATACAAAACTAGTCGTCCTCACTTGTCAGCAACAGCTGAACAGCGTTGAAAATTGTCTAAGGCCTCTTGATTTATACTCGCTTACTGTTCTATTTCTCTGCGCCATGCGTTCTAATTACAATCGCCTTTTCCAGTCGGCTGCTTTCTCGCCATTGTAACTTAGACTACAAATACATTCAAAAGTACTGGACCTAGAAACGACCAAGCAGTATCCAGTCGGTAAATAGACGTTTGTACGAAACTTTTTTTAGTGTAAGTCAACCTACGTGGTTAACACATTTTTAGGATTTTGTAATAAGGCAAAATATGAAATATTGTTTAGGTTGGACAGAGCTGCGTTAATCGTTTATTAACTTTATGGGGTCATCGTAAATGCTGGTATAATATAAAGCGATGACGTAACATATCGCAGTAGGATATGACATTCCAGTAGTAATTCAAATCGATAGTTTCTAAACGAGATGGCATTACCAATGATGTGATAAGAAGGTGGACATTTGTGGAAGATATTGAAGAACATCTAAGAGGACATCGTCTGAGATGTTTGGGGAACGTTGAGCGAATGAATAAGTAGAGCTTAATAAGAAGAGTACAACATAAGATGATTGCAGGAAAAGTGAAAACGGGAAGATCAAAGAAAACATGGGAAGAGACGGTGAAGGATGACATGAGAAGGAAAGGTTTGAAGATCGAGGATGCAATCGACAGGGGAAAGTGGAGGCGTCGTTGCAGACAACTGGTCGACCCTGAATTTGTTTCGGGATGAAGACCAGGCCTGAACAACATTCGAATGGAAGATGATAATGTATATATGCAAAGTCTGAGAAAAAATAGTTGTATTTAAAAATAAACAAAGACAATCTTTCTTTATTTTAGAAATTACAAAATGAAAATAAAACTCCTTCGACATTCATATCCCACTCGAATGCCAAGACGAGCTTCCTCAGCTTTTCATTACTGAAGAAGCTTCCATTGACCTTCAATGTGGGGGAGGCCCTTATTAATCTCAAGAATCGAAGGGCATCCTACAGAAAATTTCTAAAAAAAGGTAATTACAAGCGCTGCCTACATGTAGCCTTTCCATTCTTGGATGATTTACTCGTGTTGGTATCTGAAAACTAGTTTTGTTATTGCAATTAAAACTTCCATGTTAATAAATATGCGTTTGCTAACCACTCTTTATTAACTAAAGTGTTGCGTTTTCTAGGAGGCGATTTATTAAGTAGAGGGATCGCAGAAATGCGTTGGACCCGGCAGAAGTGAACAAAGTTATGACAAATCCACTTTTTCGTAATACTGCGCTGACCACAAAACGTAAATGACAGTTACAGTTGTTTTATATTTTTACATTATTTTATTTCTCGTTGAATGTGTAACTCACTAAATAAAAAAATGCAGTATGGAGAAGAGACCCCGGAGCCGAGGTGAGAAGAGCTCATGGGGAAATCCTCATGGCGTATCTGATAATCGAAAACTCGCAACGGACAAGTGCGGTGCACAACATGCTCGTTGAAGAGCTTATCAATGGCTACCCGACCGAGAAAAAACGATGGATTGTTCGTGTAAGTCACCAAATTCTCCTTTCATGTAGAACTCTATTAAAAAAGGATGTTTTTAATGCAGGTGCGCGATCACAAAACATTCTCAACATTTGGAGATGCAACTATTGTAATGCCAGAATGGTTGAAGAAAGGGCTGGACAACCTTGTCAGATTCAACGGAGAAGAGTGTAAGATTGTTTTTCCCCAAAAGGGAAAAAATCTTACAAGTTCCTCTGCAGCTAAAGCAATACAGCGGGTTTGGAAGTTGGCCGGAGGTCGCGGAAAATTTACAGCAACCTAAAACCGGAAGTATTCGGCCACACAAGTAATTGATCTTCACTGTAATTAGACCTAGCAATATAAATAACGAAATATCGCAAATAATTAAAATATTCTGCAGCAGAATTTATATAAAAGTCAACCAGTGACGTATTTAAAATTTCATAATAGGTTAGATCTAAGAGACCGGACAGCCGCCTTTTGGTGGCCAAGCATATGGCCCATAGCTCGAGCACACAAGAGAGCTATTACGCGAACGACCTGCAGAATATAGAGGCTGAAGAAGCCTATGAAGTCATGAAAGAAATAAGGGAAAGTTGTTCAAATCAACTTAAATGGTTTAAAGAATTCTGTTGGATTCCTCACAATAAGTATAAAATTTTTAACCTTTTCGTGTGCATTACAAGTCTGACTCGCGAATAAATTCTATTCTTGGCAGCGAAACAATTTCTTGTCGATGGCAAGTTTGTTGTGAACACACGCTTCCTTCCGGTAAATGGTTATCAGTAAAAAATTGAATTATGTTTTTTATTCGCAGTCGTGCAGTTCGGCTGGTCGCACCGAAACAAAGCCGCATCAGCTCAAAGAAGCCCGTCTGCTGAAAGAATCACATCAGCTGTTGAGGTTTCATTTATAGAAAAAGGTTTGTCAGATGATAGAAGCCCATATTCTGAACGAGTAGAACCAGCTGCTGACGTTTCATCAGAAGAAAGTTTGTCAGCTGAAAGAAGCACCTTTGCTGAAGAAGACGAGTCATTACAAATACGCCGAAACAAAGACGGTTGTCAACAAAAGGCGGTCCGGGATAAAATAGTTGAGCCTCGTGTTGTTCTGCAGCAGGTAAATTCTCTGAAAAATCTCTTAAATTCAATCGTGGTAATTTTGCATTTTTTGGTTTATAGATCGACATCTCTAATATGGCAGGTGCTTCGAAGCTGCCGGCAAGTTAAAATTTAATTACGACTTCACAGTGAAACTGTGGTTGTAATGATATTATTTCCTGTCACTCCACATGCTTTACGTGTCCAATGCGTGCATCAATCAAGAAGTTTATAAATTATATACAGTATGTACTAGTCACACATATTTAAATTAAAAACAGAATTTTGCTTGAATTACCAAAATTTATTTTAATGATTTAGGAAAGCCCCAGCACATCTGCATCACCCTCCAGAAAGAGGAAAAAGAAAAGCAATTCTAGAGATTTTAATGTCGTGGTAAATAGCATTCTAAGCATTTTAGTACATATTTGGAGATTGGAATAGGGGAAGGTGTTTCCTGATATACTTGACCGATAATGTTTGTATCACTCCACAAACTTTACGTGACCAATGCATATATGACTGAACCATGCGGTTATAAAAAGTATGCATACTGTACACACATATTTAATGGCGCAAAAACACTGCACAGTTTTCTTGATATACCAAAGTTCTTTTAATAATATAGGAGAACTCCAGCTCAGCTACAAAACCATCTAGAAAGAGGAAAGCTACTTTCAATCGTTATAGTTTCTCGGTAAGTAGTATTTTAACAATTTTCGTTTATTGTACTATATTGCATATAAGTTTACATATTTAATATCTGTTTTTACATGTTTTATATAATTCCTCAAGCCAAAGCCAGTGGAAAAGCTCACAATTTTAGGTTTTATTAAGTACTTTTTAATAAATTTAACTGCATTTTGATAAATTTAGCCATTAAATCCACATCGATTGTCGAAATTAGAGAAGGAAGAAAAAAAGTTAATGTTGTGGTAGGTCTTAGTTAAGTTTATTTTTCATTTGTATCGCCAATGTAAAACGTAAAAAATGCATGTGCCTTGTATAATGATGTATACGGTAATCTATTTTCAATGATTTTATTATTAATTTCTAAAACTTACTGTTTTTAACAGAAATCTCGGCGACAGTTTTCTGCGGATGAATCGTTTGAAGTTAAACAATTTTTCTCATGGTATATTGGTACGAAGAAAGGAATAACAACGCATTATGCTAAAACGGCTCTTGTAGATAGAAACCTCCCCAAATGCAAGGAATTTTCCAAAACGCCGAAATAGTTGCAGGACAAAGTCCGGCAACTGATTCGGCGTTCTTTGAATGATATATAATTAAGTGTGGATGTGCGAAATAAATGTGGTATATTTGGACGCCTTATTCTGGGTTAGGGTTAAGATTTTTTGATGCCAATTGCCAATTGTAATGTATTTTAAATTTGCTTCGGATTTTTTCAAAAATGATGATATACCTGTAGGTTAAAACCACATTACAATGTTCAATTTTCTCGGAAGGGTATTTTTCAATCAATTTTGCCGGAAAATTTAAATAGAAATATTTTCATATTTCGGCCAATAATGGTTTAACGGAATAAACTAGAGTAAAATAAAAAGGTTTAGTTGGTAAGTTTTGCGATTGCTGATTAAGGTCACATACGCACTGGACCGGAACCATTGATACTTTTTCTATAGTGACGTCTTGCATGTGACCTTCGTAACAATCGCCGGGTTGCCGTTGTAAAACTACTGAAAATCGTACTACAGCCCCTTAAGAGGTCACCAACAGACGACGCAATTGCGTTAGCCAGAGTGGAATTTGACAATCTCCAAAACCTTGCAATCAACAAAGCGCACAAAGAATACAAAGAATTGGCCCTAATTCAAGTTTTTCACACAGCGAGGTGAAAGAAAATATTAATATATGACTAAGAGAGTTTCAAGGAAAGTCACAAACACTGGATTTTTGAGTGTAATTTAGTTGAAGTTACGTTTGCACATTTACGTTAATCACAATCACGTGTTCGTATCCAGCAGAAACATTTGCTGCCGTTTTGTTTGATTGAAATTGATAGATAGAGCTCAAAGACATGTAGAGTATAATGTTTTTCCCTAATACGATAACATTTTTCATTCCGACGAAGTGACTGGGCGTGACAAGTTTTGGACATATTCATTTGTTTCTTACATGATAATAGGTTCTATTACATGTCTTTACGTCACATAGAGGTCGGGTTTACTTTCGCTTTGGAATGCAGACCAGACTGCAGATCACGTCATAACATCTTGTCCGACATACCGCCATCATTGTGGGAACCGTAATCTGACAACAATGGATGAAAACCTGGTCAGCTGGCTATCCAACACCTGTCCTACAATATGATGTATTTTGCTCACTCTCTCAAGAAACCATCTACTCGACACGAAGAAGAAAAAAAAAGAAAGGAGTAAAGTTGATTCATAATGGGGTACAGGAAAAAGTACTGATCTAAAACGTTGTCAACTTTAAGGTGGTGAGTTTAGAACTGAAGAAATTCGATAAATACCCTTGCTAAATTTGTCATTTGCAAAATAGGGTTAACAAATTGCTACTTACTTTAAACTTTTGCTAAACAGGGTTAACAAATGGCTACTGCCTTTACCCTTTGCAAAACAGAGTTAACAAATTCCTACTGAGTGAAACCATTTGCTAAATAGGGTTAACATGTGGCGACTCATGTTATCCTTTTGCTATTTTACAAATGGCTACTGACTATAACCGTTTGCTAAATAGGGTTAAAAATTGGCTACTGACTTTAACCATTTGCTAAATAGACTTAACAAATTCCTACTGAGTGAAACCATTTGCTAAACAGGGTTAAAAATGGCAACTGTATGTAACCATTTGCTAAATAGGGTTAACATATTGCTACTGAGTTTAACCTTTTTCTAAATAGGGTTAGCAAATGGCTGCTGATTGTAACCATTTACTAAATAGGGTTAACAAATGCCTACTGAGTGCAACCATTTTATAAATGAGGATAGGGTTAGTTATAATTAGCACGGGTACAAACGTAAGTTTTGTAAGTTGTCATTCGCAGGGGTACAAATATGCACGAAGTTACTATTACCAAATGTATCTCGCAATGTTTACGGGTATCAAATTGCACGAAGTAAAAATTACCAAATGAATCTCGCAACGTATACAGATATCAAATTGCACGAAGTAAAAATTACCAAATGTATCTCGCAACTTATACGAGTGAAAAATTGCACGAAGTAACTATTACCAAATGTATCTCGCAACGTTGCTTTTCTTGCTATTGCTATTCATAACATTGCTATTCTTTCCCGCACAATTTTCTTCCCCTAGAAACGAATAGCAAATTATTTAATTTACGTAACTAGTTACATAAGTTCGCACTCATTTACACAAGCTAGTGTACAATACCTGATGTCACAAAGTCAACCACTTCGATGTCAGTCATTAGGTTCAAATTCAATGTCGTTAATTTGTTTACTGATATCACCTGTACAAGTTAATTTATACATTTTCTTTGGCCACTTTTTAGCGATTTGGGAAACATTATACTGTACTCTAACTGTTTTTGAGCTCTAACTGATCAACGACTATGGCTAACTTGAAAATAGTTAAAAAACTGTAAAACCTTCGGTCCAAGCCTAGTGTGTCCCTTAAGCTGTCTGGCAAACTGAACAGCAGTACATGTAAATGTCTTTCACTCTTCCAGCAAAAAGGGATGCGTTATATAGTCAGTTCCCATTTGACAATACCCTACACGAAATTAGAAAAAATTGACCTAATATTGGCAAATACAAAAGAAATGAGCGAAACAGAGCGTGATGTTAAGTGACCATGGGATAGAGAAGACGCTTTGATCGAAAACGTTATAAATTATACCATGGTGAGTTTAGAACTGAAGAAACAAAGATCGGTGGCCTAGAAGGTTAATGATGCAAAGCGATGCACTCGACTTGCTGTATTGTCAAGAAAACGTTCCTCAATGAGGTTGATTGAGGCGCAAGTACCAGGATGCGCGTTATTACGTAAGAGTTCAATTACAGTGCGATGCGCGATATTACCTAAGAGTCAAATACGAGTTTCTCCGTTTTGAAAGTGCAACTGATCCACATAATGCGACCGTGGCCAATCAAGCCTTCCCCACTCAATATAACTGCAAAATTCGCGTCTTCTTTGTGACTTCAATGTGGTCTGTCATGCGTGATGCCGCACAATGGAGTTGGCGACGTGTGACGACCTCACGACCTCAGCGCAGTTGGAAAGTAACAAGTCAATAGTTACCTTTATACTGTTTCCAGAATGGACGCGAAGCTACAGAATCAATGGAAAAATCCGAATCGGCAACGGCTGCAATATGGGTCCGCGAAGGTTTCTCCCTCGCGCGTTTCCAGATTTCTGTCGAATTTTTCCACCAAACACGCGAGCGATCGTTTTCGCGCGTCTTGTGGTAAAAATAGATGCCAGTTCCCATTTGACAATAAACTGCGGGGAAAAAATGACTACCAATAAACCAATGTCTAGAAATAGGTTACTAGGTTTGATAAAACCATAAATTTTACAAAACAAATGAGAAAAATAGGGCGAAAAGTTAATTCACTGTGGGTTGTAGACCTAACGATCAAAAAGGTTATCAATCATACCATGGTGAGTTTAGAACTAAAGAAACTAAGAAAGGTGCCCTAGAAAGAGAATGATGCAAAGCCTTATACAACTGACACAACTCGAAAGCTTTGTTTAACTTTTCACCCAATTTTACAAAAGGCATTTGGTAAAACGTCAGTCAATACAGTCACAGGCTAATATGCCACAAACGCATGTTATGCATGAGACAAACTTGGCATTGATAAGGTCGGGATAGGAAGGTAGGTTATGGATAACATTTTAAATGCCGTTTGATATTTGGAAACTTGCTCTAAATAACTTCATGTAAAAACTCATTTTTGTACATCAGACTTATCTTCGCTCGAATCTGACGATTCAGATTCACTTGTCCTCTGAAGACTGGCTATTGCAGCATTTACTGTTGCGTCGATTTCAATGTCAGAATCCTCGTCATCAGAGCAGTCTGACAGAAGATTTTGCAACATTTCTAATCCACGCATTGCTGTAAATCTTTGCCTAGACATTTTGTAAAAGTTTTTGTTTTCAGAAGTAGCCTACTATGATACTGACTCCGATGAAAAACTCAAGAAAATTTAGATAAACATCAAACACTTCCCTTTAGTAAAGTTAATACTAAACCACCACAATAGATAAGGGTAAGCAAAGGTTTTCACAACATTTACCTTGAACTAGTTTACCAAGGCAAGAGCTCAATGTAATTGCATCCCATTTACATTTGGTAATAGTTACTTCGTGCAATTTTTCACTCGTATAAGTTGCGAAATACATTCGGTAACTTTTACTTCGTGCAATTTGATATCCGTATACGTTGCGAGATACATTTGGTAATTTTTACTTCGTGCAATTTGATACCCGTATACGTTGCGAGATACATTTGGTAATTTTTACTTCGTGCAATTTGATATCCGTACACGTTGCAAGATACATTTGGTAATTTTTACTTCGTGCAATTTGATACCCGTATACGTTGCGAGATACATTTGGTAATAGTAACTTCGTGCATATTTGTACACCTGCAAATGATAACTTACAAAACTTACGTTCGTACCCGTGCTAATTATAACTAAATCTAACCTCATTTATAAAATGGCTGCACTCAGTAGGCATTTGTTAACCCTATTTAGCAAATGGTTACAATCAGCAGCCATTTGCTAACCCTATTTAGAAAAAGGTTAAACTCAGTAGCAATATGTTAACGCTATTTAGTAAATGGTTACATACAGTAGCCATTTTTAACCCTATTTAGCAAATGGTTTCACTCAGTAGGATTTTGTTAACTCTATTTAGCAAATGTTTAAAGTCAGTAGCCATTTGTTAACCCTGTTTAGCAAACGGTTTTAGTCACTAGCCATTTGTAAAATAGCAAAAGGTTACCATGAGTAGCCAGATGTTAACCCTATTTAGCAAATGGTTTCACTCAGTAGCAATTTGTTAACTTTATTTAGCAAATGGTTAAAGGCAGTAGCCATTCGCCAGTAGCCTTTGCTATTTCCAATTACCAATTGCCACACAGAGTTAACAGAATTTACAAACAAGACGGGGTTGTAGAATGGGGTTTGTAGCCAACATTTATTTTCTTATTAAGCAATACTTTGATCAATGATGAAAATCACATATCATCATTTCATCTATCAAGTCATTATCTATGAACGGAAAAGACAGAGCTATTCAAAACTGATGCAGCAAGAAAGCTTTGTTCTCACCCAAACGTTCGCAAAATTGTCGGAAAATTGAAAGAATTGGCCTTAATTCAAATATTTTCCCACTACGAGGTGGTAGAAAATATTAATATATGACTAAGAGCGTTTTAAGAAAAGTCACAAACACTGGATTTTTGGGTGTAATTTAGTTGAAGTTACGTTTGCACATTTACGTTAATCACAATCACGTGTTCGTATCGAGCTGAAACATTTGCTGCAGTTTTGTTTGATTGAAAATGATAGATAGAGCTCAAAGACATGTAGAGTATAATGTTTTTCCCTAATACGATAACACTTTTCATTCCGACGAAGTGACTGGGCGTGACAAGTTTGGGACATATTCATCTGTTTCTTGCATGATAATAGGCTCTATTACATGTCATTACGTCACATAGAGGTGACGGGCGTGACAAGTTTGGGACATAACAAAACTCGCACCTTTGCTTTGATAATAATTGGTTTTTTTACATGTGCGGTTCAGTTGCAATCTTTCTGGCGCACGTTTGAACTTAACAGACCTCAACCTCGAACTTAAGTCAATATGCGCGGATTGCGCGCATGTAAAACCACCAAGGGCTGGTACGGAATTGAAGAAACGCGTGGTCAGCGTTCAAAAAGGTATGTAGGGCTGGTAGGGCAAGTGGTTAGAAAACCCTTTTTAAATCGGCAATTCAGGATGTTTCATAACTACAGTATTTTTTTGGAAATAAATACAAATTCTCTCCTATAAGTTTTGTCGAAAGTATAAACAACTAACTCGAAATAACTAACTAAAAAAGGTCAATTCCTCCTAATAAAGGACAAATGGCCTATTATAATTAATTATAATTATAAACTAATAAACTTTGGCACATTGAGAGCTATTTAGTCAAGCAGAAAGGCTTCCCACAGAGAGTCAGGGTCTTTGAAACGAATTCGAGAAATTAAATTGAATGGAAATGTCCAAGTGATTTAACGAAACAAAAGCTGGGTATGACCTTACTCAATCAAAAGCAATAAATCAAACCATCGTTCTCATTATTTTCATTTCTCACAACCATTGAACTCATCAAATAAAACTCATGATAAATGTGATTTTATACAATGACTTAACTGAAGCATAAACAAACATTTGCGGTTTTCGGTTTGATATGTGAGCTAAACTAGCCGACGAAAGAGAAGTTGCTGCAGCGCTATCTACATAAAAAAGAATTCAATTGGCGTGATCATAAACAATTAACAAGGGACAGTCTCTTTTGTAAGTAGGTGCTGTCGACGGGGCTAACCGGGTTAATCTAGCGTAGATCGCCGAATGTTTTTTGTTGCCCACGAATGATTTTGCGCAAGGGTAATTGCTGCGTTGATGGCCTGGTTTCTGAAAGGTGGGTGATGAATATGATAAATTATCACTGTGTCATAAATTACCACTTGCTGTATGATTTGTGAAACTGGCCAATGTTTGTGTGTGGTGATCGTTGTTGCCATGTTTAGTTAAATCAATCTCGTTGGTTTGGTGAATTATGATTTGTGAAATTAGTATTTGTTTGTCCGGAATGCTTTGTTCCATTGTTAGCGTTAGATCGTGGGTAATGAAGTGGTTTAGACACTTGAATTTGTTGTATTTGTGGCTGTAGTGGGTAAGAAATTGCGACGTCTGACGACCACTTAACAAATTTAGCACGAATTCGTTTATTAACTGGTGGAGTAAAATTTTCTTGACCTACTGCACTCATTAATTCGCGCATTAAATCTTTGGAAGATAGAACATGAAGTGTCAGATCAGTCAACAAAAACTCTAAATGATCCTCAGTCCTCACGTTTATCAAAACTTTTTCAAGATTTCATTGATTATTATGTCGTAACAGGTATGAACCTACGCAGAAGGTAAACAAAGTAGCCCGAGGTCTGTCGCCGGAATTGCCTCTACCGCTAACAAGTGACGATTTGTTTTTGAAGTGATTTGATAAAGGGAAAATTTATGTTCAAGGTGGGAAATCCACGCGTTGGGATTGAATTTACATGAAATACAAAATGTTTACATGAACAAATCCTATTTACACATACTGTCTCATATCTCGATAAACATTGACATTTAATTGCTATAAAAAACACATAGTTCGTTGCCATATCTCACACAATACTGCACCACAAAGCCGATGCATATAAAGGAATACACTTCATTTCTTTTTTTTCACTAATACATAAACATTTTAACGCATCTAAAGGATATAGGTTATTTTAGATTTTAGAATATTAAACAGCAGTTAACATAATTATTCATCCAAAATGTTTGTAAACGGTCTGTTTGCCAAGCGTTTTGTATTCGTCATTTTGTACAAGACGTACTTTGTTGTTTTTCCATAACAGTGGTTGCGATTTACCACGGCAAACGAATGAAAACCGCCGACGTTGGCTGTTATTATTTTGCAGGCAGGCTAAAACAGCTTCTGTTGCGTTCTTTAGCAGTTTTCTTCTGTTGCGTTCTTTAGCAAGAAACCATCTACTCGACACGAAGAAGAAGACGAAGGAAAGGAGCAAAGTTGAGCGAAAAGTTGATTCATAATGGGGTACAGGAAAACGTACTGATCTAAAACGTTATCAACTTTAAGGTGGTGAGTTTAGAACTGAAGAAATTCGATAAATACCCTTGCTAAATTTGCCATTTGCTAAATAGGGTTAACAAATTGCTACTGATTGTAAACATTTGCTAAATATGGTTAACATCATGTGCATGTGGCTAATCATTGTAACCATTTGCTAAATAGGGTTAACATGTTACTACTCATGGTAACCTTTTGCTATTTTACAAATAGCTACTGACTTTAAACGTTTGCTAAATAGGGTTAACGAATGGCTACTGCCTTTAACCATTTGCTAAATAAAGTTAACAAATTGCTACTGAGTGAAACCATTTGCTAAATAGGGTTAACATGTGGCTACTCATGGTAACCTTTTGCTATTTTACAAATGGCTAGTGACTAAAACCGTTTGCTAAACAGGATTAACAAATGGCTACTGACTTTAAACATTTGCTAAATAGAGTTAACAAATTCCTACTGAGTGAAACCATTTGCTAAATAGGGTTAAAAATGGCTACTGTATGTAACCATTTACTAAATAGCGTTAACATATTGCTACTGAGTTTAACCTTTTTCTAAATAGGGTTAGCAAATGGCTGCTGATTGTAACCATTTGCTAAATAGGGTTAACAAATGCCTACTGAGTGCAACCATTTTATAAATGAGGTTAGATTTAGTTATAATTAGCACGGGTACGAACGTAAGTTTTGTAAGTTATCATTTGCAGGGGTACAAAATTACAAATACGCACGAAGTTACTATTACCAAATGTATCTCGCAACGTATACGGGTATCAAATTGCACGAAGTAAAAATTACCAAATGTATCTTGCAACGTGTACGGATATCAAATTGCACGAAGTAAAAATTACCAAATGTATCTCGCAACGTATACGGGTATCAAATTGCACGAAGTAAAAATTACCAAATGTATCTCACAACGTATACGGATATCAAATTGCACGAAGTAAAAATTACCGAATGTATCTCGCAACTTATACGAGTGAAAAATTGCACGAAGTAACTATTACCAAATGTAAATGGGATGCAATTACATTGAGCTCTTGCCTTGGTAAACTAGTTCAAGGTAAATGTTGTGAAAACCTTTGCTTACCCTTATCTATTGTGGTAGTTTAGTAGTAACTTTACTAAAGGGAAGTGTTTGATGTTTATCTGAATTTTCTGGAGTTTTTCATTGGAGTCAGTATCATAGTAGCCTACTTCTGAAAACAAAAGCATTTACAAAATGTCTAGGCAAAGATTTACAGCAAAGCGTGGATTAGACATTTGTAAAATCTTCTGTCAGACTGCTCTGATGACGAGGATTCTGACATTGAAATCGACGCAACAGTAAATGCTGCAATAGCCAGTCTTCAGCAGACAAGTGAATCTGAATCGTCAGATTCGAGCGAAGATAAGTCTGATGTACAAAAATGAGTTTTTACATGAAGTTATTTAGAGCAAGTTTCCAAATATCAAACGGCATTTAAAATGTTATCCATAACCTATCTACCTATCCCGACCTTATCAATGCCAAGTTTGTCTCATGCATAACATGCGTTTGTGGCATATTAGCCTGTGACTGTATTGACTGGCGTAGACAGGGTAGATACAGGATACAGATTAGAAGTTGAAAATTACAATCACAATTCTTTCTATTACCGCATAAACAACGCAATTAAAAAGATATGCAAAAAATCAAACAATCATATGTGCAGAAAAATGTTATCAATGATAGCTATGCCCTTGAATATCTAACGGTTGATTTAATAAGTTTACGCAAAATTACCGTTTAAATCGATTGATAACTTTCGAATTAGTTATTTGTGTTTCCTAATTCCCGCTGTGTCTTCGTTATATGTGTTCTACTTACTTTTTGTGCTGTCTGAATGGGCATATTCGCTGAGCATAGCTGGCCAAAACGCATTACATGCTTAGTAATTAGTAAAGGGTAACAGCATGTCACAGAGTGCTATAAGCAGAAATGCCAACATAAGTTAGTTAGCGTGCTAGCAACATACTGGTATATGGCCAATATAGCACTTTTAAATATGTCAGTATTGTTTTATTTCTAAGGATTATTTTTTGAAAATCTGCATTTTCAAAGTCATATCAGTGCAAAATATGTCAAATTTAGAAAATGAGGAAAGTATATATGATTTTCCTCTTAGTGACGATTCTGATGGTGATGATGAATTTTTTTAAAGTTTGACAAAGACAACCTCTAATCGATCACTTCGACAGTATACATGCGGTCAGCAAGTAAGTTTGCATCATTGAAAAGCTTTGTATGGCATTTTGGCTTGGAAAAATTTTGGTTACTTATGAAGTGTGTTAAACTTTTTCGCATATAATACTTAACTCCTACAATTTTTCTTTACTGAATAGTTGAAATAGGTTTGAATCTAACGTAATCAAGCAAAATATTTTCTACGGCTACGCGATATATTTTGCGTTAATGCGGTATTATATATGGTGAAAACATAAACAACGCTACTTCGACTGAATGTACCGCTACGGTACTTAAAAATTTCGCGCCCCACGTCATTGCAAAATAAAAAGGCATTAAACAAAACAATAATTTATTTTCAATTAATTTTCAATTAATTTTTTTTTATTTTTTGTTGCATGAGATTTTTTAACTGATTCTACACAATCTTGGGATGCTGATTTCAAATCTGCAATCAGTTTCTTTATGCATGCTCTAGTTTTTATGCAATCAAAAATTCAAATTCTTTTCGTTTCTGGCTCATATTTAGTGTGCGCTGTCTGTATGGTACAGTACCAGTGTTTCAGATAGGAGCTTTCAGATCTTTTAAGTTGTAGCCTACTGCTGTTTAAGGGCGTTTGAAGAAGCTAAGCAGTTTGATTATAGTGAGGTATTGCGGACAGATGCTGTAGGATAGGTTATAAGCTCTATTTTACACTCGTAAATGCAAAAATAAACCTGATTCATTTTGTTATATCAGTGTTCTGTACACGCTTTTTTTGTCAAAGATGAAATATAACATCGCTCGTGAAGCCTACCTACAGACCTTACTTTGGCATCCATCTTGGCGATCAAGATAAGAAATGGTCTCCACATATTGTGTGCCATAACTGCGAAGAAATACTCAGAGACTGAACAAAAGGAAAGCGGAAGAGTCTGCCTTTTTGCATTCCAATGGTGTGGCGTGAACCCCAAGATCACACGACTGACTGCTACTTTTGCATGGTAAATATAAAATGTGTTGGCAGGAAGAGCCGACAAATGCTTTCTTATCCAGGCATACCATCAGCTTTACGACCTGTTCCGAACTCTGATAGATTCCCTCCTCCAGTCTTTAGTGGTTTTACATTTTCTGAAGATGAGGAAACTGAATCGGAAAGGGAAGAGGTTATGGAAATGGAGTATAAAAGAACAGATACAGAATCTAAACACTCTTCTGCTGAAACGCAGATTACGAAAAGTATTACGATTCAGCCCAGTATTACGAAAAAGTGGATTTGTCATAACTTTGTTCATTTCTGCCGGTTCCAAAGCATTTCTGCGATCCCTCTCCTTAATAACTCGCCTCCAAGAAAACGCAACACTTTAGGTAATAAAGAGTGGTTAGCAAACGCATATTTATTAACATGGAAGTTTTAATTGCAATAAAAAAACTAGTTTTCAGATACCAACACGAGTAAATCATCCAAGAGTGGAAAGGCTACATTTAGGCAGCGCTTGTAGTCACCTTCTTTTTAGAAATTTTCTGTAGGATGCCCTTCGATTCTTAAGGTTAATAAGCGCCTCCTCCACGTTGAAGGTCAATGGAAGCTTCTTCAGTAATGAAAAGCTGAGGAAGCTTGTCATGGCCTTCGAGTGGGATATGAATGTCGAAGGAGTTTTATTTTCATTTTGTAATTTCTAAAATAAAGAATGATTGTCTTTGTTTATTTTTAAATACAACTATTTTTGCTAAGACTTTGCATATATACATAATCATCTTCCATTCGAATGTTGTTCAGGCCTGGTCTTCATCCCGAAACAAATTCAGGGTCGATCAGTTGTCTGCAACGACGCCTCCACTTTCCCCTGTCGATGGCATCCTCGATCTTCAAACCTTTCCTTCTCATGTCATCCTTCACCGTCTCATTCCATGTTTTCTTTGGTCTTCCCGTTTTCACCTTTACTGCAATCATCTTATGTTGTACTCTTCTTATTAAGCTCTACTTATTCATTCGCTCAACGTTCCCCAACCATCTCATACGATGTCCTCTTAGATGTTCTTCAATATCTTCCACACATGTCCACCTTCTTATCACATTATTGGTAATGCCATCTCGTAGTGTCTTACCACACATCATTCGAATATTCCTCATTTCTGTCATCTGCATTCGCCTGACATCAGCCTTCTTCATCGCTTAACATTCAGCTACGTAGCACATCACACTTCTTACACATGCTTTACACAGACTTCCTTTTAGGTTTGTATAGAGTAGTCTGCCCCAGAGTGTACCAGACAATTCCTTAAAAATTTTCCAACTAGCGCGTATTCTTGCCGTCACTGCCCTGCCAGTACTGTAATTTTCCCCAATCATATACCCTAAATAACGAAACTCCTTAACAAGCTCCATCTCATCACTTCCCAAGTTCACATGTCCTTCCACTCGTCAGCTTTCCATTGATAGGCCTACCTGAACTTCTCTTATGCACCCAATACAGTACATGCACTTTCTGCATTGAATGGAATTTCTCCCTGTTCTCTTCCCCCAAATTCCGCATGGATCAACAGTACCGACTACTCCCTTCAACGATTTTCTACCAATTCTCATCGCTTTGGTTTTATTGATGTTCACCTTCAAACCTTTGCTTTCAAGTGCACTTTTACTTTGCTGATATACATTCTATAAATATATTACATAGTAGATTCTACCTGTAGTATATCCAAAAAATATTGCATGTAACTAATCAAAATTAATATAACGTCCTAACCTGCACATGTTTCTCTTTATATGTGTCCAGGTCAATGGACTCCAACGTTTTGAGATCAGAATCTTTTATTATATTTTGCAAAAGTAATACTTTATCTTGGGCTACCCGTTCTTCGTGTGCCCCCCAATCGTGGCCCATTAAAAAGCTTTTGAAGTTGTTTAAAACTTTATTCCAGTTGATGCAGTTAGTTTGTTGCTGTAAAATGTAGCGAGGAATTGTGTTAATCATTGCATGAGTGTTTTCTACTGCACAGTCAGTTTGTACTGTGTGTATTTACCAAAACTTATGATTGGGACGTTTTTCCGGCGGCGGTCCATAGAATTAGCCATCTCCATTGCCTTGGGTTGATCAGCGTGAAGTTTGCCACGTAGGTGTCTCACGAGGCCATTCCAAGAAGTCAGGAACTTTTTGCAAAGTTCGCACTTGAAATCACCTTTCCCATTATTTTTTTTATCGTGCACGACTTTGCAGTGGCGCGATATGTTCGAATTCATGACACCACAGTATCTAGAACAATTACTAACACCATTATGTCTTCTTATTTAATCCAGTATTAGAAGATCACGATTTTGTTATTTCCGACTGCGCTTGTCCATAATCCTTATTCATGAACCCGTCATTTTGTTCTGTTGCTGGGTCACTTTTATCATCTCCCTGCTGTTATAAAAAGAAAATTTGCTGTTATTCAACTTTATTAAAATTTAGATGGTTTAAGTGTCTATATACCTGTGGCATCGTAATGATGACAAAAAGTGCACAAACAATGGTGCTGTAATAGGCAAAATATCGGAGACCCACGTTTAAGGGCTTTAATTAACTAAAAAAAGGATAAAAATCTAAAAAGGAATCAAAAATTTTAACAGCTACGTTACACAACACGCCTTGATGTGATGTATAATTTAGGTCACCCTTAACTCATTCCTTCGTTATCCACCCTGGAAATGTTTTAATTTTCCCCGGTCCCGCCAGTATTGGCTCTTATGTGACAACTCCCAGGTACAACAACTGTTTGTTGTTGCCATCACTGCGCGCGCCATACGTTTTATGAGTCAAACTGAACTCGATGTTATCGGCCAGTTAATTGCGCGAATTAGGTTGGTGAAATTACTCCATAAGTTTCAAGTTGCAAAGACTTAAAGAATTAAATCACTACGGACATAGCAAAACCGGATTTCCAGATGAGTACTTTCCATAACGCAAAACGCCTTCCAAAACCATAAAGAAGTTACAAGACAAAATCTGTCAACGTATTTCGTTTTACGGATTTCGATAAATTAATTATCGGTCTATTCGAACTCGGCATTATTACGTAATAAGTGAACCTGGGTCTCCGTTATATTCATTCATTTGATCAATGATGAACATCACAACATCATATCATGACTTGAAAGACTAAATCACTCCGGACATACATTACAATTGGCAATTAACCCGGAGAGTTAAACTTTTCACGAAATCATAATTATTTTTAAAGGTAAAGACGTGAAAACCAATACAAAGTGTAGTTGTTGCGGCGGCAATGATAGGATTGCCATTTGGCTACCATATGTAATCTTTTGCTATTTAGGGTTTATATTTGCCATAATTTCAGTTACCATTTGCAACATAGAGTTAACAGATGGCTACTGAGTGTAGCAATTTGCTGAATAGGATTACTATTTTGCTACCCATGGTAACCTTTGCTATTTCCAATTACCAATTGCCACACAGAGTTAGCAGAATTACAGAATAACATTTGAGTACTGTACTTCCAGATACCATTTGCTAGTCTTTTCGAATTGAGCGAGAATTCGCGCAAATTTAACGGCAAAGTTTCGAACAAACAAGACGGGGTTGTAGAATGGGGTTTGTAGTCAACATTTATTTTCTTATTAAGCAATACTTTGATCAATGATGAACATCACATATCATCATTTCATCTATCAAGTCATTAGCTGTGAACGGAAAAGACAGAGCTATTCAAAACTGATGCAGCAAGAAAGCTTTGTTCTCACCCAAACGTTCGCAAAATTTCGCCAAACTAGTTTACCAAGGCAAGAGCTCAATGGTATAGTGTATTTCCTTTACTGACTCTAGAAATCCAACGTGATATTCGTGTGTTGCATTTTGTCTTCAAACCTAATAAGAAGTCACAATGAGTCAATTGAAGGAATAACAATTGGTTGATAATTAATAATTAACGCGCTGTAACATTTCATTTTACTTGTTTAAGTACAGAAATGTCATAAAGCGTCAATTGACGCTTGTGGTCCTTCTAGGTAGTAATCACTGTAATTTTGTATATAAATAAAATAGAAACTTGAAATTCATAAGTTACTTACATAACACTATTATAGGAAAAGTCACAAAATATCGCGGCTGTACTGTGCAGTTGGTAAACGTTAAGGACGCACAAATGTTGAAAATGGGTCAACTGACGCGTCCAGTACTTCTAGTGCTAGAGTCTAGACTCTAGAATAATCTAGATAATAAGGGAGTTTGGCACCTTGCGAGAAAATTCCTCACCAAAAACTTATAAAAAAAGCATTTCTTTCGACTCAAAAAAACATTTTCGATTTGATTTTAAAATATTTCACCCATGCACCAAAAAGATGAATGCACCAGACCTTGATGGCAAAGGTAATAGAATAAAATGGGCAAAAAGGACACAAAAAATGGAAAAATATCGTGCATGGCGCTAATTATTATGTTGTCTAACAAGCACGGTTTATGACATCACACTGGAGATAATCGTAGGATTATTATTGCGTCACAGAGAGTAATTGTGTTTATTGCAACGTGTAACGCCGTATCTAAAAATTTTAAGACACGCCTAAGTGTTTTCGATCCGCCGTCTTCGTAGATGTGCCTTCTCTCAGCAGCGGCACCGAGTGACGAAAAGGAGAAAAACAAACTGCTCACGCGTGGTGCTATTTGCCGTTTACAAATACGACCATGCTAGTGCGCATTCCATTGTCTTTAAGGGGGTGTAGTACGATTTTCAGTAGTTTTAAAACGGCAACCCGGCGAATGTTACGAAGGTCGCATCCAAGACGTCACTATAGAAAAAGTGTCAATGGTTCCGGTTCAGTGCGCATGTGACCTTAACCTGTGGAGGTTTGCTGTTGTTATGGCGTGTGCGCAGTGTAGGTTCAGGCTAAAGTTAACGTTTTGTGTTCGTTCAAAGTTAATGCTTTTTGGCTGATTTTTTGGAGTAATGTAAGGGAAAAAGTTGTTAAAACGTTGAAGCATTTGGTGCGAGAATTCCAGATACGTCCAGTCGAAAAGCAAAAAATTGTTTGCCCCTACTGGGCGCAAAAAATCAACTTATTTTTTCTCGTTATACAGGGACACTACGGAAGTGCCTGAGAAACCAAAAAAAAAAATTTTGGAAGTAACTTCCGTATAGATATTAGCGATTTGGCGACAGCATAACAAATAAAATTTGCAAGAAAGAACTGTAGCGGTGCGATCCCGAGCATTCTCCAGAGGAATTAGAATAGATTACTACAATCGTTTCTTGCATTTTCACTTGACTGTAGTGATTTTCACTCAGCGGGCATTGATGATGACCTCACGCAAGTGACGTTCTCTACAAAATTTGACATCACATTAAGTTATGTTTGTTTTTTAACTCCACTCGTCATCCTTTTACTTAATTCAAACCGTTTAGTACTAGAGCTGGCCATTGAGAGTATTCGCAAAAGTTTGCATTAACTATATTTTTATGACACGTAAAATTTTGGCATTGGTTTTATTTTCACCACAAGACGCGCGAAAACGATCGCTCGCGTGTTTTGTGGGAAAATTCGACAGAAATCTGGAAACGCGCGAAGGGGAAACCTTCGTGGACCCATAATGCAGCCGTTGCCGATTCGGATGTTTCCATTGATTCTGTAGATTCGCGTCCATTCTGGAAACAGTATAAAGGTAACTATTGATTTGTTACTTTCCAACTGCGCTGAGGTCGTGAGGTCGTCACACGTCGCCAACTCCATTGTGCGGCATGAAGCATGACAGACCACAATGAAGTCACAAAGAAGACGCGAATTTTGCAGTTATATTGACCGGGGAAGGCTTGATTGACCACGGTCGCATTACGTGGAACAGTTGCACTTTCAAAACGGAGAAACTCGTATTTGACTCTTAGGTAATATCGCGCATCGCACTGTATTTGAACTATTACGTAATATCGCGCATCCTGGTACTTGCGCCTCAATCAAGCTCATTGAGGAACGTTTTCTTGACAATACAGCAAGTCGAGTGCATCGCTTTGCATCATTAACTTTCTAGGCCGCCGATCTTTGTTTCTTCAGTTCTAAACTCACCATGGTATAATTTATAACGTTTTCGATCAAAGCGTCTTCTCTATCCCACGGTCAATTAACATCACGCTCTATTTCGCTCATTTCTTTTGTATTTGCCAATATTAGGTCAATTTTTTCTAATTTCGTGTAGGGTATTGTCAAATGGGAACTGACAATATAACGCATCCCTTTTTGCTGGAAGAGTCGAAGACCATTTACATGTACTGCTGTTCAGTTTGCCAGACAGTTTAAGGGACACACTTGGCTTGGACAGAAGATTTTACAGTTTTTTAACTATTTTCAAGTTAGACATAGTCGTTGATCAGATAGAGCTCAAAAACAGTTAGAGTACAGTATAATGTTTCCCAAATCGCTAAAAAGTGGCCAAATAAAATGTATAAATTAATTTGTACAGGTGATATCAGTAAACAAATTAACGACATTGAATATGAACCTAATGAATGACAATTGACATCGAGATGGTTGACTTTGTGACATCAGGTATTGTACACTAGCTTGTGTAAACGAGCGCGCACTTATGTAACCAGTTACGTGAATTAAATAATTTGCTATTCGTATCTAGGGGAAGAGATTTGTTCGGGAAAGAATCGCAAAGAAGAGGACCAAAAGCAGTCTGACAACCGTTTGATGAAACATCGCGTTGGTTGCATTTATCGATAAAATAACAAAGAAAATGTCAATTTTACTGGCAACAATTAAATATAACGGTTTTATCCTTTCTCTGCAGGAGAAACAAGAAGGTGATGAAAATGAAAAGGAAGAAAATTACGACGATGATCGCGTCGTGGGTACGGGGATTGGACCAGCCGGATCAAAACACACCACATTGGGATCTTCTGAAGTAAGACGGCTTCCGACATACGTTTTTATTTTGATAGTCTTCAAGTTGTTACCACTAATTCTTACGAGTATTTCCGCGAAAATTGACTCCATAGGTTTAGACTTGGTAACTTGACCTGAAGTAATTTGTTATATAGATCTCAGCGGGTAAAATAAAATACCTCAATTTCAATCAAACAAAACGGCAGAAAATGTTTCAGCTGGATACGAACACGTGATTGTGATTAACGTAACCAAATGTATCTCGCAACTTATACGGGTGACAAATTGCACGAAGTAAAAATTACCAAATGTATCTCGCAATTTATATACGGGTATCAAATTGCACGATGTAAAAATTACCAAATGTATACCGAAACGTATACGGATATCAAATTGCACGAAGTAACAATTAGCAAATGTATCTTTCAACTTATACCGGTATCCAATTGCACGAAGTAAAAATTACAAAAAGGTATATCGAAACGTATACCGGTATCAAGTTGCACGAAGTAAAAATTACCAAATGTATCTCGCAACGTATACCGGTGACAAATTGCACGAAGTAAATATTACCAAATATATCTTGCAACTTGCACGGGTGTCAAATTGCAAGAAATAAAATTTACCAAATGTATCTCGCAATGTATATGGGTATAAAATTGCAACCAGCCGCGTTTGAGAAAAGGTTAATTTTCTCAAATTTGAAACAGCAAACACAATATTTTACTGCAATAAAACGCTTTCACCATTTGACACAGATGACGCAGTAGGCATTTGTTAACCCTATTTAGCAAATGGTTACAATCAGCAGCCATTTGCTAACCCTATTTAGAAAAAGGTTAAACTCTGTTGCAATATGTTAATCCTATTTAGCAAATGGTTACAATCAGCAGCCATTTGCTTACCCTATTTAGAAAAAGGTTAAAGTAAGTAGCAATATGTTAACCCTATTTAGCAAATGGTTACATACAGTAGCCATTTTTAACCGCCTTTAGCAAATGTTTAATGTCTACAGCCACTTTCAACCCTATTTAGAAAATGGTTTCACTCAGTAGGAATTTGTTAACTGTATTTAGCAAATGGTTAAAGTCAGTAGCCATTTGTTAACCCTATTTAGCAATCTCTGGTCATGAAGAAATGTTCTTATACTGAGCATAACTAGGAGATATGCGTTGATTTGAAAATGATCAATTTTCTCTTAGGACAACAAGGCGGCTACACCAATTATCCCTGCTTCATTTGTTACTGAGATAATCGGGTCACTGATCAACACTGGATTAATAAGGAATGGCCCATACGTGAACAGCTTGTGCACGAACATAAAAACATTGTAAATGAACCTTTGGTCAGTCGTGATCGTGATCACATCATTTTACCCCAATTGAACATCAAATTGGGTTTGATGAAACAATTTTTCAAGGCCTTAGATAAATATGGTGCTTGTTTTGATTACCTGTGCACAGTATTTCCAGGTCGTAGTATTGAAAAGCTGATAGCAGGAATTTTTGATGGGCCACAAATAGGAAAATTAATTAAAGATCATGTTCTTCCACCACATATTAGGCTACTGAAGTTGTGAAGGCAGCCTGGCATTCTTTCGTTGCAGTTGTAAAAGGATTTCTCGGAAACGCAAAAGCAAGCAACTACGTGGATCACGTAGAAGTGATGCTTACGAACTTTCAAGCTCTTGAATCAAGGATGAGCATAAAAGTTCACTATCTATTCAGTCACTCGGATCGCTTCTCTGAAAACCTCGGAAATATGAGTGAGGAACAAGGTGAAAGATTTCACCAAGATATCAAATTAATGGAAGAGAGATATCAAGGTAGATGGAATACTCACATGATGGCAGATTACTGCTGGTGCCTAATTCGAAGCTGTCCACGACAAGACTACAGGCGAAAGTCGTACAAGAGGACTTTCCTGCAGATGACTTCAAGCTAATTTGAGTAAATAACTAGAATGCATTTAAGAACTTCACTAATGCACATCCTGATATGGATATATTTCTTTGTAAAGTGTTTTGCTTTGAATACTCGGTGGTAAATGAAAAAAAATTGATTGCTTGTTCATGTCGTCTGTTTTTACAAATTGTCGTCTTTCTTGTGTCGGCTTAGGCATACTTGGTTTGTTATTACCAAATTACTGCTATTTATTTTTCACTTCAAGCAAGTTTTAATGTGGTATTGGAAGCTTGGTCTCACAAATTGCAATATGTTAAGAGAATCTGATTAAAATACGAACAAATGGGGCATTTTTTTGTTGAATATATGGAAAAAAATAGATTTATGCAGCACTTCTTCATTTAGCTCATCTCATTGTACCTTTAGCTTTTGCTCATTCTTGTGGTTGTAACGCAGATAGACTTACAACAACATTTAATATTGGCTGTTCCTTAAGATAAAATGCAACCTAGTTTCAAACTTAAAAGGTACCAAAAATATCGAAATTCGCTAATATCTTAAAAAATAGAGGAAATTTGCAAAAACTAATGGCATTTTCGAGCTAAGCGCCCCTGATATACTCTAAAATCGTTCTTACCTTCCATGCCAAAATTTTTTTGTTGGCCAGTGTTATTAACCAAACACTCACCTTTATTTACATTTTTACAGTATATAAGCTGTAGAAAATGTAAAGAGTGGGGTACTATAAATTTCGGTAAAATTAATGTGACCGTTGATATTATTGACTTAAAAGTATGATGTTAATAAAGGTTTATTACTACTTCTACAGAATAAAAAAGAAAAGATTGCGGCACACAACCTCATTAAGCAACAACTTCAGCTCGAATTACAAAGAAAACAACAGGAACAAGTAAGAAACTAGAAACTACCCAGCTATGCAATTTAGTTTGTTCTGGTCACCTTCACCCAGGCGTAGGTGTAACGTGTGCCAGTACTTTGTCAATGTTGCCCGCATCTGGGTGTTTGTACAACAATACATTTTCATGAAAATTTATTGAAATGTGTTGTGCTTTGGTAGACGAGCGAACCATGACTTACCGTTTATGAATAGGGACCTAAACACACAGTTAGTTTTGTCCTTATCAAACGAAATGCTCCTAAACTTACAACAATAAGTATGCAAAACTGGTTGGCCATTTAATATGCCTAGACCCGCCCAAATGGCTAACCATCATAAACATAGTTGTTGTTCTCCTTAGAACGACTTGAATACAAAACGAGTTCTATTTCCACAAGTAAAAGCGAACCGTTTTAAGATCAATTGTTTGTCATAATCTAGAAATGAAACCTAATGGTTCAGATGGTTCAAGTAAATTTCCTATTATGAAGCCATTATACAGAGCGCCAGTTTCTCGTTGTCGTTTGTGCATAATTTCAACGATTGTCACGCAATGATAGGAATCTTCTTCCCGCTGATCAAGAGCGATCACAATAAAAGCAACATTCTCACGGAAGGTGATTCTCCATAGAGTATAAAGAGCACGTGTACTGTCTCTGACCGTGTTATGAAGTCTTTCCCGGTGAACTACAACTTTCAATAACTTTCATTTTAAACCTTTATTGTATTCGGCGTGCTATGCTTCCACTCAAAAACTTTAAATCAATGATTTCATAGTAGGGTTCATTTTTCCATTTTAAAAGCTTTGTCTGTCTTGTGCATAAACACGGAAGTGCACTGTTTATTCTTATCATATCTTTGGGAAACAATGTTACCATTGTTAAGCCATTTATCTTTTATGTTCGCAGTCTTCTAGTTTTCAGTGAAATGTTTATTAGCTAAGAGACAAGTAGTAGGTTTTAGGTCATAATAAGATACCCGGCGGCTTATATTATTTCCCAAAGGAATACATGTCACAATGGTCAACCCGAACAATGCAGACAGAAAGTCATTGTTCGAGAAGAATAATGCGCTCCATATTCCCTGTGGTGCGCGCCGGATATGCGCGGAATTTGTTTCTCAAACTTTTTTCAAGTGACCGTTGTTAAGCTTATGGCAGAATGGTTAGGCTGACTTTTGAAATTTAAAACTATTTTAATGCTTATATGCCATTTTTATGTGGTTTGTCCATATACGTTGTATGTGTCTTATATATCCATTTGTTTGTAAGTACTTCCATCATGAAAGGCGTACTTTCACTAACCCCTTGAAACTAACTACGCCTACAGTGCAGCATTCCGGCTTAAAGAATTACGGAAATAGAATGGCAAGTGTTGATTTTATCTAGACACCTACTTCGACTTAACGTCAATCATTGTATTCTAGATCGGAAGACAACAGCAACAACTGGTAGAACAACAACAGAAGATAAATTTCCTGCAGCAACAAATTCAAGTAATAAAAGTTTATCCTTCCTGTTTTCTATTGTTTACTTGAAATGGCTTTGTGTCGGAGGCCAGTCAAAGCGATTTTGTTTAGTTACAGTATTGTGCGCGCTGCCGTATAGTTTCGGCGGACAAGAGGTCTTTCCAAGCTATTGCATTATTTGGGTCTGTGCTCCGGCATAATCCTGGCGTGTGAAACGCAGGAACTGCCAACCAATAGCCTTCAAATGAGGAAGGAATAAAAAATAAGTTGTAAAATGTTGTCCAGTGTATAATTCGTTATATGTCTTCCTTCCTAATATACCATTATCCGTGAATTGTTGCTCTGTTGACAGTTCCACAGCACATAACAAACAAGCCCCAAATAATATGCATAAGAGTGTGGTTGTGTGCTGTCAAACTGCTTCACGGCCTATTGTAGAGTTTGTTTTTGTTACATGAGTGTACCCCACATGACTAATTCTATTGTGTCGCAGGATAGTTGTTTACGCTGTCAAACGACTGGGGATGTTAAAACGCAAAGCACTGGTCTGGTTAACAGTTAAAGTGACTGGCGTAACACTCTAAAGCTGTTTTTGTGTTTTAAATTCGCAGAGTATTACTGTAAGACAAAGGCAAGAGACAATTGCCAAGTCATTTTATCCGATTATGCTGGTCACTTCCGAGTCGGCAATTTCGCCAAAAAGTGCGCTTCCTCATAATTCCATTTTGAACCCGTTCAACCACTACAAGGGAATATTTGGTAAATTGTGTCTTTAATATTAACCTACGTATATGTACTAAGGTGACTTATTTGGTTACATTACTATAGAGATTAACATCGATATAAACACAATCTGATCTTATGTAATATAACACTGCTAAATGTAAAAACTGAAAGAAACCAGGGTCGGTCTGCACGGGGATCAACAGAAATATGTTTCGCTTATAGAGCTATAGGCATCATTAGTCTTATTTAAATTAACCCCAGTTTTAATAAACGCTTATACAATACTGTACCACAAATAAAATGTTAAAAGAGGAAAGCTGTTTTGGAATTAAAAATATTTTTAAAATTCAGGTTTATAATTAGATCTTCCAACATCGTCACCACCATGCAACATATATTTTACATACAGTAGGCTAAATGAAACATCGTTTACAACGTGACAAGAATTATGTTGTGTCACTACTATGAATGAAATCTTTGAACCGCCTTGCATTGTCTTGCAGATCCTTATTCTCAGTTGCTCGCCGCATCAGCGTCTGGTCTCGGAATGGCCCCTACGCAGGTAAGAAAATGCAATTCTCTGCTCAATATGACCAACAACCGCGTTTGTTGGCAGTTCTGCTAATCAGACTATTGGCTTGCTATTTATTGTAATGTGGACTTATTTTTAACGAATTATAAGCCCAAGTACCGCTGTACTTTTTGTTAATGTTTTTGATAGCAAGAACGGCTCCCAAAAATAGCGTAGACACAATTAATCGCGTGCCGATGCGATTGTTGTAGCTTGCTTCTGCTTAATTCATCGACTTTACCATATCAAGTTGCGTAAAAGGAAGCATTTAATGTGAAGAACCGCGGTTTATTGAGCCACTCAAAATTTTGCTACTCGAAACAATTGCAGTGTTTTGGGGCGAAATAGATTTAATGTAGTCCATGCACGACACAAAAATGCGAAAATTTCGAAACTTTCCATTGCTTTGATATAAACTGCATCAAACAGTGATGGCTACTATGAACTTCTAACATTAAGCTGAGCACCCGCGGGCCACTGGTTGCACATGTCTGCTGAATAGCCTATGTTTCGGGCAGGCCAAAAGTTACGGTGTACTGCCATTGCAAAATACTTTGCGATCAGCAATAAGCGTAAGCTTAGTTTTGTTCGCAATGTAGAATGGGATGTTTCTTTAGAAGTTGTTTCAACACTACACGCGTTAGGTTATGTTCTATTTGAAATGTGATTATTAAGCCGGGCCAGTACTGCAGTGCTGTGGTATTCCTTTCCACTCAGGTCTGCAATTCTGACTGCAAAATGAAATAAACCCAACCAACCTCATGTGCTGCTAAATAAAACGCTAAAAGGCGCTCTTGAAAGACTAACCCGAATAGGATATACCAGCCTACCACAGCACTGCAGTACTGGCCCGGCTTAATAATCACATTTCAAATAGAACATAACCTAACGCGTGTAGTGTTGAAATAACTTCTAAAGAAACACCCCATTCTTCATTGCGAACAAAACTAAGCTCACGCTTATTGCTGATCGCAAAGTATTTTGCACTGAAGGTACACGGTGACTTTTGGCCTCCGCGAAACAGGATATTCAGAAAAATTTATCTTCTCTCAAATCCCATTTTCTTCTTGGTATCCCCAAGAGAGACATTTTTTCCCCAATAGAGACCTTTTTACACACTTGGCGCGGCGCACTCTAACAACGAACCATCCATACATTTGTCGATTCATGCATACATTCATCGAATCACGTACATTTGGTGATTCACGCATACATTTGGCGAATCACGTACATTTGGCGATTCATGCATGCATTTACCGAATCATGTACATTTGGCGATTCATGCATACATTTGTCGAATCATGTACATTTGGCGATTCATGCATGCATTTACCGAATCATGTACATTTGGCGATTCATGCATGCATTTACCGAATCATGTACATTTAGCGATTCATGCACTTTTGGCAAATCATCTATACATTTGTCGATCCATCTATACTTGGCAATTCATGAAGACGTTCTGCGATTCATACGTACTTTTATAGAATCATTTAGTGCTTTTAGGAATGCATGTTTGTTTAATCACGTATGTATTTTGCAAATTGGTTCGCCCATTTTTAATTCACGAAGACTAATTTCCAATCATTTGATCATTTTATAATTCATGGTATAAGTTAGATGATTCAAAAAACCGACATGTGATTAAAAAAACTGCAATCCGATTAAAGAAAATACCATTTGCCATTAGGCATTGTAACTTGCCAACAGCCAGTTTGCTTTGCAGTTGTTATATCTGACTTCAAATGTCGTGCTTTGATTTAAAAAGTCAACTTTATAAAACCGTGGTGTAATTGTAAATGTTGCGAAACCATTTTGAAAATTGCCATATGAATCGTGCAACAGCAATCACAGAAAAGCCCTTTTGAATTCCGGTTGTGGCGTTTGGCTTGTTGTTTCGTGATTTGAATCTATAAAGTTACGTTTGAAAACCTTCCAATCAAATTATGAAAACAAATCCCAATTTGAAAAGTTCCCATTCAATTTAACATTTTGCTATTTTCGCGGCGTTGGCTTTCTGTACGAGGAAACAGAGATTCGATTCACTTGCCTATCTCCCCATACAAAGAGCACTTTTGATAGGTCTTAATGTTATTGTCGATGTCGCGAATCCGGACAGGTTATGTTTGAGATCATGTAATCGAAATTTATGGGACATATTGGTAAATACGTTTCCTTGTCAATAGACGGAAGTGAAAACAAGTCACACCATTCCAATCAAATCTTTCTTATCGCATGAACGTTCCTTTCAAAGGATTTGTTTCAAGATATAAATATCCCAGTTACGTGTAATCTTATATATGAGTATTGAGTAATGAGTACACCGATCGGCATATAAGGGTATTTGCCGTTAATTTTTTCCTGCATTCATGGAGGATATTCCCTGCCTTATTGTATGGGCCATCATTTCTTTGCCAGGCCATCTGTCGTCATAGGACGTAGCGAAAGTAATGACTTTAAATTAAAAGAAATTTTGCGATGGAGGCAATTTACTTCAGTGACTAAGAAGTACAAACAGAAATCAGTAATTAACTGTTCAATTTTTGCAAATTGTGGATTGAAACGAACATTATCGCCACGTCCACTGCTTTGCTCTAACGGCTCTCCCGCCTAATGTTTATAATTTCCATTTCCAATTGCCATAGTTATGTGCAAATATTAACAAATAAATGGCCTTAAATTCCTTATTGAACTTTGTTGCTGTAATATGTTCCGCAGGTTTTTTGATTTTTTGTGTCTTAACATATTTTTGACTTGTCTCAGAGACATACGAGTACAAGTGACCAATAATTAATAACACGTGATCTCAAAGACTAATCTGTAAGTTACGTTGTTTGCGATTACTTGTAGGCTTGATAAATACTATATAATACAGCAGAACATCAAGTACCCAAACTGTCATAATTCGTAACCATCTTAATGCAGTGAAGTTACTGATATAGAGCTACAACCGATAAAAAAATACAAATTGCGCACAATTTATTTGCCACTCGAGATGTTCAGATCAGATTTATAAATAACATTTGCCTTCTTACACCGTTACAGGCCGCTGACGACAATACCTTAACAATGCAAACAATCTTGTAATCTTAATGTTCATGCAATGTTCATAATGAAAAATTTCCCATCTTTTTTATCGTGCTGTGATAATTATGAAACTAACCAGGACAGTTTTTCTGTAACCGCCCTCCAGACAACAAAGCCATTTAAGACATTTATCCAAACTAAGCTTATTTGCAAACGGTAATCGAGCTTGCGCAGATATCATGCGTTCTTGAAGTCGACAATACTAATGAGTCAAGGTATTATATATTGCTGAATTTCCCGTCTTTGATTGTTGTCAATGCAAACGGAGCCCATTTAATTAAGACATTTTTAATCCCGTTTCCACTTGCTTTATTAGTTATTTTGGTTTAGTTCCAACTTCAGTACTACATTGTTTGTTTCATTATTTTTCAAGGATCGTCCGATTATTCTTACGCGTAAGGCGTCGTCGTCATGCATCGAGCCATCAACTTACGGTATGTCGTCAACTTCGAGTGATGTCAACGATAAAGGTAAAATTAAATGAATAACATCACTTTTCGTTACAATACAGTGTGTCATTGCATCTGCATTATAGGCCTACACTACAGGGCCTATAGGCTATACTTGGTTATTTAGAAATTAATATATACTATTTGTCATAAATTCCTCTTTGCTAACCATAAATGAAAATCAGCAAAACGTATATCTTAAACCGACAATGACACACACTGTTGTGGTAGGACAAAGTATTAGTTAAACAAAATAAAATGCATATTTCCGTCCCTGGAGCAAATAATTTTTGTAATTATTTCATTTTAAATTCACCGTCAGCAGCTTGTTTTCGACAGAATTTGTTTAGTTAAAGTGAATAATTAATCGGAAATATTAATTACGGATTAAAAGCATAAAAGTTCACGAATGTGAACTTAAAACCAGATTTTGATGTCAGGAATGAAACGTCGGATCTCAGATAGAACCAGGCTTACTTGACTGTTTTTCATCTCCAATTATAATACCTGTGTTGTCAAAAACGATAAGTCCTTCATGACTTTTAATGTTGAATAAGCCATTCTGTCACGAAACCGCGTGTGAATCTAGTGAGATAAAGCCAGAAGTTGAGCACTTGGTCATTTTGCCGACTATAATGCTCAAGCACGCCATCTTGGGATTTGATTTATTTCCCCTCTACGTTATAATTTATCTCCCGTATAAGCACAAAAGGTAAACGTCTGTTTCCCTGTTTCGTGTCATTGGCATTTGAAGCATTAATTAATTATTTACATTTTAAGCAATAGTACTTTGCTTCACTGGACGGACTTTATTGCAATTTAACGAGCTGAATTTTTGAATTTTTCAGACGAGCCCCACCCATCACTGTGTTCTAAGAAGCGACGAGCTTCTACTGATGAGGTATGTTAATTAACATGTCCACAAAGCACGTTGGTATTGCCATATTTAGCTATAAAGTTATGTTAACTCTATCTCAAAATGCTCTATAGCTGACTTTAAATTCCGTCTCATCTTTACAGACTGAAGCAGTAGAAAGCAAACGAAGTTACCTGGGAGATAAACGCCATTCAAAGCACTCCGTTAACAACGGTAAATTACGGAACGTATTGCAGGGCCTACATTAGGATTATGAGTTATGACTTAAAAATATTTTTTAATTTTGTGTGTCCTGTATTTGCAAAAGATGAACTTCGATGTCCTGATTTGAAAACTCACAAAAGTTAAGACTGTTTTAACAAAAATCTCCAGCACCAAATTTTTCCAGTTTTCAATGTAATATGTATATATATATATATATATCGACTAATTTGCATTTGACTGACACAATTTCAATTGCGAAGATTTGAAATTATATTTTGGTGAATTGTGATTTCACATATTAAATTATTCATATCATGTTCTTGTTTACAGTCAAAGATTAATATAAGTATAAATGATTAATAATTTCTTTTGTAGATATACAGTATACTATATATATCGAGTAATTTGAATTTGCCTGACATAATTTCAATTGCGAAGATTTGAAATTTTATTTTGGTAAATTGTGTGAGCAGTTATAAGAAATGACAACAATGCAAAGCTAAAATTAAAATCAATTATGAACGAGGAGAATAATTTCTGTTTACACTTTGATGGAAAAATGATTGGCAAACATGAATATCATGTAGTATGCTTGAAAAGTTCAGCAAGCGTTTTGATAAACAACAGTATATTGGTTTCCAACATCATATTCTTTATAGAGTCTTAAAGCATGTAGTATAGTTCTTCAATCCAACGTCTTCAACAAAACCAACTCCCAACTACAGATTTGTAGACGATGTGGTGAAACACTACGAAAACTTGCAGCAATCCTACGAGCCAGAAATTGAGATGGAAATGGTTAAAAACCAAAAATGGAGCATGATTTTAAGTTTCTCTTTGAGTTGTGCAGAGCATTCCGCTTATTCAAAGAAAATGGTATATTTCCACTATTCAAATGGCATTAATTTCTATCTCTACACAATGCTAGATGGAATTCAAGAGCCGTTTATGCTATGATTGCCTACTTCCTCATCCCTAGATGGAGATTAACTCTGGTGATATCATGCTCATTCATTGCAAATGCGTGACAGGAAGCCTTGTTTTCTAACAAAAGGTTTAAAGATGGAATATACCAAAGATTATTTGATGCTATCTTTGAGCTCGAATGTCCTGCAGCCTTAAAGTGCCTTAAATACCATTGGAATTTGGATAAGTACGGTGTAGATGACCCACGGCCAAGCACTAACATAATTGCAGAAAGGGGAGTAAAATTGTTGGAAGAACTTTACCAGAAGTGCAAAAAGGACAAATATTTGAACATTAAATTTGTAGCAAAAAATAAGTTTTGAATTGTAATTTTTTTTTTATTGGACCAATGTCAAAAATTAAATTCAGTTTGTGGGGAATATTTTTTACGATTTGAACGAAATAATTATAATTTTCTAAATTTATACCAAAATGTTCATTGATTGCTGCTACAGGAAAAAATTATTTCCTATTCATAACCCTAGGCTACACACAAGACCAAACGGTATTGAAAATATCGACCTCCGCATACAGTTGATCTTGCAATCATTTGATGACATACGGGCACCACAATTAAACTTATTTTGTACACTTTAGTAAAAGTCATTGATTTTTTGCTTGAAATTTAGACAAAGGCCCATCGTTTGCGATTGTGTCATCAAGCGTACGTGATAGCATACGCAGTGGCGATCATATCAAAAGGCCGATGAATGCATTCATAGTTTGGGCGAAAGATGAACGACGGAAAACACTTCAAGCCTTTCCAGACATGCATATCTCCAACATAAGCAAGATGTTAGGTACTGGATAGTCTTTCAAGTTTAAAAGGCTTTAAACTTGTTCTTTTAAAGTCAGCAGGCAAAGCTTTGATTACCCGCGTAAAACTACAGCATTACTTATCCTCAGGTGCAAAATGGAAGGAAATGTCGAATGGTGAAAAGCAGCCATATTACGAAGAGCAGGCTAGGCTAAGCAAGCTACATTTCGAGAAGTATCCTGACTATAAGTATAAACCGCGACCAAAACACACATGCATCGTAGATGGAAAGAAATTGGGCATATCTGAATACAAGGTATAATTATTAACAAAACAGAGAGCAAATTGGAAATAGAGAATATCATTGTTGTTGTCTACTAAAGGAAATCATATGCAAGTAATATCATAAAGCGTATGTATATGATATTGAAATACACATGAGTGTAACATATTTCGAAGTTAAAAAATTTCTTTCTCAAGCACATTATCTCTTTACAGAACCTCATGCGCATGCGCAAAAACAGTACAAGAGATTACAACTCTTCGGAATCACGAAGCGAATCTCCTCCACGCAGATTTCCATCTCCTCCTAGTATGTGACTTCGTCTTACAGCTATCATGGATCAACAAAAGTAAGACCTGAAGTAGTGCCATTTTAATACACCATGTTAAAATCATCTATACTGAATGTTTTCATTATGAATGATCTCCAGGTATCCGTGATTGACCGCTGTTAAATTGTTAATAAAACATGTATCCATACCTTTTGTTAAAATTATCTGCAATTTTTTTTAAAGTTCCCCGTCAATCGCGCACTGTCTAGCGTGGATCACCTTGTATCTAACATGTATGGGGAAAGAAAAGCTCAAGAACAAGTTGCTGTTGATTACAGCAGAGTGAACTCTGTCGTTTAAAAGTAACCGTTGTTTTTGTTCCTACGTCATTTAATTATTATTACACCGTAGCAAAGTCTCGTTTTGTAGTTCCTTATAGTGCTGTGTTGCGTTTTTTTATGTTATACTTTGTCATTGTAACACATATTTTTGTACTGCCGTGTATAAACTGTACAACTGCCGCTTATCGCTAAGAACGCATGACGACTTTTGATCGAACATGTTATCTTGTTGTGCGCATGCTCACGCCTAATCCAATTAACCATCTAACACTTCAGCTGCAGAACTATAGCCATGAACTATTTATTAATCATTTTTTTGTTTATTATCGTAATCATTTCTTGCTGCAAAAAGCCAGAGTCCTCATTGGCGCGCTGCGCGACCATTTTTCGATAACTGTTTTTTTAACGTGCTTGTGGCAGAAAGACGGCAAACAAACTACCTTATTTATGTCATTAAGATCAATTTTCTTAACAACTTGACATCAGACCATTTCGGGCGTAGTGAGCTATGTATAGATAACATATCCTTATGGGTTCATCTTTGACGAAGCAAGATGTATTTAACGCGAAGTTATATCAGAATTGAGCAGAATGTTATGTAAGCCATACAACACGTTGTTCGTGTATTTTACTTGTGCTTCTGCTGCTACTTATTTTGCTGCTGTGATTTGCAACCGATGTTAAATCAGAATCGAGATGATAAATGCATTTTCATTTAAAGTTTTGTCCTTTCTTGTCCTTAAAATGAAAGGTAAACAAAGAATATTGAACGTTTCTGATAGTTTTAGTGTATGCTGTTTTGAAATGCGAAGATCAGAGCTACCTTATCTTACTTTCAAATAATTTTGAATATGGGTTACTGAAAGTTTGGAGTTTAAAAGCAGAGTTGTGCAAAGCAAGATGTGTCAAATCTGGAAAGCGCAATTAGACAGAAGTTTTTTGAATTTTTAAGATCGTTAATTTGAAAAAACTAAATCTTTACCACGTGTTTCAGCTCAAGATCATTTCCAGTAGCAAATGGTTTTATGCGAATATCTGTTAACCCTATTCTAACTAGGCTTGGCTACTCCCGAAAACTTTCATAGCAAAACGCGGCGTACAGTTGCATTGCTTGCTGTAGAAATTTGAAATTTTATGACTTTTCCTAAAAATGTTCAGCTATCTGTCCATGTTTGTTTGATAAAGTTTGATGTTGTAATTTTTAAGATATTGCAATATTTTCATAATTCTCCTCTGCTTTGTTCTGCTCTCCGCTTTGAAGCCTATTACCCATTTACGCATCCATAACTCGACTAACTATTCTCATTCGTTCTCTTCTCGCGGTCAGCTTGTTTTCCGCACAGCGGGGCTCGGCGTAACACGAAGAATTTCTAGAAATGTGTCAATTTTAGAAATACTTAATTTACACTAAATTCACTTTCTTTAATTTTACAATTATAATGTATACAGGAAGCCAGATAATTTTTCTAATAACCTGTCAAAATCCGATCAGTTTACGACGTATATTTTTCTAGTAATTAACGATTGAAAATGTGTGTGCGCGGTCTGCCACACCTAGTTTTTTAGTAAACTCGCGAGCCTGGTTAGGATAGGATTAACGTGTGTACCTGCTGCGCCACAAAGTATATAGTTCTGTTTATTCTATGTAAAAGTTTATTAGATTTCAGGTTTATACAGAAAGAAGACGAAGCCACCGCTTTGAAATGAAGCCGTTTTGTTTTTGAATGATACTGTTGTTTCGCGTTTTTGACACAAGAATTAAGCTAAACTGCAACACAACAGCAAGTAAAATTAAAAAAAAGCATAAAAAGGAAACTGGTAATCTTAAAATGGTGAATCGTAGTCACGCAATTGAAAAGAACTGAGATACTGAACTGAGAGCTTCATTGGCGTGATTATGAGGTATGCGACGAAGCTACAAGAATAATTTTTGAAATGCTATTCATATTTAATATTTAAGCTTAATTTTTACCCTTTTTTAGCAAATGGGAACTTTCCATATGTATGAATACATTTAAAAGTTAAACTTTCATATATTTCTGTTACTTTCGAAAATTTTGAAATGCACTTCATATTTAATATTTTAGCTAAATTTTTAACCTTATTTAGCAAATGGGTACACTCAGTCGCCTTTTGCAAACCCTGTTTAGCAAATGGGTACAATCAGTCAATATTCTCAGACTTAAACAAATATTTATTGATTAATTCAGTCCGCTTAATATAGAATTACATCACCAATTTTTCTACAACTTTAACGTATTTAGCAATGCAAGAAAATCCGTCTATGGTTGGTAACGATGAAAAAACGTTAACCCACTAATACCATATACAAACTTAGAAATTATTTTGCAACAATTTCGTTTCGATTTCCACGCCGCAACGTAATTGTGGGAAAGTAACTTTAACTGAATTACACCCATAAAACAAGTCTTTGTGACTTTCATTAAAACTCCCTTAGTCATATATTAATATTTTCTCCAACTCGCTGTGTGAAAAATTTGAATTATTTGTATTGGCCGATAATTTACATTGTTCCATTTAGGCAACATGCGTTTGTGGCATATTAGCCTGTGACTGACTGTAAGAATTACGAAATGTATCTCGCAATGTATACGGGTATCAAATTGCACGAAGTAAAAATTACCAAATGTATACCGAAACGTATACGGATATCAAATTGCACGAAGTAAAAATTACAAAAATGTATCTCGCAACTTATACGGGTATCAAATTGCACGAAGTAAAAATTACCAAATATATCTCGCAACTTATACCGGTATCAAATTGCACGAAGTAAAAATTACCAAATGTATCTCGCAACGTATACGGGTGACAAATTGCACGAAGTAAATATTACCAAATGTATCTTGCAACTTTCACGGGTATCAAATTGCAAGAAATAAAATTTACCAAATGTATCTCGCAATGTATATGGGTATCAAATTGCAACAAAAAATCTTCGTCGGACCTAGGTTGGCGCGCTAACTACAATCGTACACGATTCTACGTTGGGCCTGCCAACAATCACTAACACACAGCGTTTTTATGCGTTTGAGAAAAAGTTAATTTTCTCAAATTTGAAACAGCAAACACAATATTTTACTGCAATAAAACGCTTTCACCAATTGACACAGATGACGCAGTAGGCATTTGTTAACCATATTTAGCAAATGGTTACAATCAGCAGACATTTGCTAACCCTATTAAGAAAAAGGTTAAAGTAAGTAGCAATATGTTAACCCTATTTAGCAAATGGTTACAATCAGCAGCCATTTGCAAATTCTATTTATAAAAAGGTTAAACTCAGTAGCAATATGTTAACCCTATTTAGCAAATGGTTACATACAGTAGCCATTTTTTAACCGCCTTTGTCAAATGTTTAATGTCTAGTGTCTACAGCCAGTTTTAACCCTATTTAGCAAATGGTTTCACTCAGTAGGAATTTGTTAACTGTATTTAGCAAATGGTTAAAGTCAGTAGCCATTTGTTAACCCTATTTAGCAAACGGTTATAGTCAGTAACCATTTGTAAAATAGCAAAAGGTTACCATGAGTAGCCATATGTTAACCTTATTTAGCAAATGGTTTCATTCAGTAGCAATTTGTTAACTCTATTTAGCAAATGGTTAAAGTCAGTAACCATTTGTAAAATAGCAAAAGCTTACCATGAGTAACCACATGTCAACCCTATTTAGCAAATGGATATAATCAGTTGCCATATGCACATGATGTTCACCCTATTTAGCAAATGTTTACAATCAGTAGCAATTTGTTAACCCTATTTAGCAAATGGCAAATTTAGCAAGGGTATTTATCGAATTTCTTCAGTTCTAAACTCACCACCTTAAAGTTGATAACGTTTTAGATCAGTACGTTTTCCTGTACCCCATTATGAATTAACTTTTCGCTCAACACACAGTGATGGCGGTATGTCGGAAAAGATGTTATGACTTGGATTGCAGTCTAGTCTGCAGTCCAAATCGACGCATTGCGGCTTCTGCTTCATCAACCCCTGTTTGCATTCGCGATAAAAATTGAAAAATAAACTTTCGTCTCAACTGCACCAAGTTAGGCAATGGCGCACATTGCCGGATGCCCTGGATGGTCAACCTGCGTTTGCGCAAGACTTGCATTTCTTACTTGGTACTTGTCGTTGTTTTAGCTTTCACGCAACAATAAGCATTTTTCTAAAGTAACCCCGACCTCTATGTGACGTAATGACATGTAATAGAACCTATTATCATGCTATTATCGTCGGAATGAAAAGTGTTATCGTATTAGGGAAAAACATTATACTCTACATGTCTTTAAGCTCTATCTATCAATTTCAATCAAACAAAACTGCAGCAAATGTTTCAGCTGGATACAAACACGTGATTGTGATTAACGTAAATGTGCAAACGTAACTTCAACTAAATTACACCCAAAAATCCAGTGTTTGTGACTTTTCTTAAAATGCTCTTAGTCATATATTAATATTTTCTACCACCTCGTAGTGGGAAAATATTTGAATTAAGGCCAATTCTTTCAATTTTCCGACAATTTTGCGAACGTTTGGGTGAGAACAAACTGTCGCCGAGATTTCTGTTAAAAACAGTAAGTTTTAGAAATTAATAATAAAATCATTGAAAATAGATTACCGCATACATAATTATACAAGGCACATGCATTTTTTACGTTTTACATTGGCGATACAAATGAAAAATAAACTTAACTAAGACCTACCACAACATTAACTTTTTTTTCTTCCTTCTCTAATTTCGACAATCGATGTGGATTTAATGGCTAAATTTATCAAAATGCAGTGAAATTTATAACAAAGTACTTAATAAAACTTAAAATTGTGAGCTTTTCCCCTGGCTTCGGCTTGAGGAATTATATAAAACATGTAAAAATAGATATTAAATATGTAAACTTATATGCAATATAATACAATAAACGAAAATTGTTAAAATACTACTTACCGAGAAACTATAACGATCGAAAGTAGCTTTCCTCTTTCTAGATGGTTTTGTAGCTGAGCTGGAGCTCTCCTATATTATTAAAAGAACTTTGGTATATCAAGAAAACTGTGCAGTGTTTTTGCGCCATTAAATATGTGTGTACAGTATGCATACTTTTTATAACCGCATGGTTCAGTCATATATGCATTGGTCACGTAACGTTTGTGGAGTGATACCTACATTATCGGTCAAGTATATCAGGAAACACCTTCCCCTATTCCAATCTCCCAATATATACTACAATGCTTAGAATGCTATTTACCACGACATTAAAATCTCTGGAATTGCTTTTCTTTTTCCTCTTTCTGGAGGGTGATGCAGATGTGCTGGGGCTTTCCTAAATCATTAAAATAAATTTTGGTAAATCAAGCAAAATTCTGTTTTTAATTTAAATATGTGTGACTAGTACATATATAATTTATAAACTTCTTGATTGATGCACGCATTGGACACGTAAAGCATGTGGAATGACAGGAAATAATATCAATAAAACCATAGTTTCACTGTGAAGTCGTAATTAAATTTTAACTTGCCGGCAGCTTCGAAGCACCTGCCATATTAGAGATGTCGATCTATAAACCAAAAAATGCAAAATTACCACGACTGATTTTAAGAGATTTTTCAGAGTATTTACCTGCTGCAGAACAACACGAGGCTCAATTATTTTATCCCGGACCGCCTTTTGTTGACCACCGTCTTTGTTTCGGCGAATTTGTAATGACTTGTCTTCATCAGCAATTGTGCTACTTTCAGCTGACAAACTTTCTTCTGATGAAACGTCAGCAGCTGGTTCTACTCGTTCAGAATATGGGCTTCCATCATCTGACAAACCTTTTTGTACAAATGACACAAATGCTAAATAGGGTTAACATGTGGCTACTCATGGTAACCTTTTGCTATTTTACAAATGGCTAGTGACTAAAACCGTTTGCTAAACAGGGTTAACAAATGGCTACTGACTTTAAACATTTGCTAAATAGAGTTAACAAATTCCTACTGAGTGAAACCATTTGCTAAATAGGGTTAAAAATGGCTACTGTTTGTAACCATTTACTAAATAGCGTTAACATATTGCTACTGAGTTTAACCTTTTTCTAAATAGGGTTAGCAAATGGCTGCTGATTGTAACCATTTGCTAAATAGGGTTAACAAAAGCCTACTGAGTGCAACCATTTTATAAATGAGGTTAGATTTAGTTATAATTAGCACGGGTACGAACGTAAGTTTTGTAAGTTATCATTTGCAGGGGTACAAATATGCACGAAGTTACTATTACCAAATGTATCTCGCAACGTATACGGGTATCAAATTGCACGAAGTAAAAATTACCAAATGTATCTCGCCACGTATACGGGTATAAAATTGCACGAAGTAAAAATTACCAAATGTATATCGCAACGTATACGGATATCAAATTGCACGAAGTAAAAATTACCGAATGTATCTCGCAACTTATACGAGTGAAAAATTGCACAAATTAACTATTACCAAATGTAAATGGGATGCAATTACATTGAGCTCTTGCCTTGGTAAACTAGTTCAAGGTAAATGTTGTGAAAACCTTTGCTTATTCTTATCTATTGTGGTAGTTTAGTAGTAACTTTACTAAAGGGAAGTGTTTGATGTTTATCTGAATTTTCTGGAGTTTTTCATCGGAGTCAGTATCATAGTAGCCTACTTCTGAAAACAAAAGCATTTACAAAATGTCTAGGCAAAGATTTACAGCAAAGCGTGGATTAGACATTTGTAAAATCTTCTGTCAGACTGCTCTGATGACGAGGATTCTGACATTGAAATCGACGCAACAGTAAATGCTGCAATAGCCAGTCTTCAGCAGACAAATGAATCTGAATCGTCAGATTCGAGCGAAGATAAGTCTGATGTACAAAAATGAGTTTTTACATGAAGTTATTCAGAGCAAGTTTCCAAATATCAAACGGCATTTAAAATGTTATCCATAACCTATCTACCTATCCCGACCTTATCAATGCCAAGTTTGTCTCATGCATAACATGCGTTTGTGGCATATTAGCCTGTGACTGTGTTGACTGGCGTTTTACCAAATGCCTTTTGTAAAATTGGGTGAAAAGTTAAACAAAGCTTTCGAGTTGTGTCAGTTGTATAAGGCTTTGCATCATACGCTTTCTAGGGCACCTTTCTTAGTTTCTTTAGTTCTAAACTCACCATGGTATGATTGATAACGTTTTTGATGGTTAGGTTTATAACCCACGGTGAATTAACTTTTCGCCCTATTTTTCTCATTTGTTTTGTAAAATTTATGGTTTTATCAAACCTAGTAACATATTTCTAGACATTGGTTCATTGGTCGTCATTTTTTCCCCGCAGTTTATTGTCAAATGGGAACTGACATCTATTTTTACTTAAACAAGTAAAATGAAATGTCACAGTGAGTCAATTATTAATTATCAGTATCAATCATCAATATCAGTATCATCAATAATTATTAATTATAATATCAATATCAATATCAATATCAATATCAATATCAATATCAATATCAATATCAATATCAATACCAATACCAATACCAATACCAATACCAATATCAATATCAATATCAATATCAATATCCATAATCATTATAATTATTAATTATCAGTATCAATCATCAGTATCAGTATCAAAATCGCAGTTTATTGTCAAATGGAAACTGGCATCTATTTGTACCACAAGAAGCGCGAATACGATCGCTCGCGTGTTTGGTGTGGAAAAATTTGACAGAAACCTAGAAACGCGCGAAGGGGAAACCTTCGCGGACCCATAATGCAGCCGTTGCCGATTCGGATGTTTCCATTGATTCTGTAGCTTCGCGTCCATTGTGGAAACAGTATAAAGGTAACTATTGACTAGTTACTTTCCAACTGCGCTGAGGTCGTGAGGTCGTCACAAGTCGCCAACTCCATTGTGCGGCATCACGCATGACAGACCACAATGAAGTCACAAAGAAGACGCGAATTTTGCAGTTATATTGACCGAAGAAGGCTTGATTGGCCACGGTCGCATTATGTGGAACAGTTGCACTTTAAACGGAGAAACTCGTATTTGACTCTTGCGTAATATCGTGCATCGCACTGTATTTGAACTCTTAGGTAATAACGCGCATCCTGTTACTCATGCCTCAATCAAGCTCATTGAGGAACGTTTTCTTGACAATATAGCAAGTTTGCATCATTAACCTTCTAGGCCGCCGATCTTTGTTTCTTCAGTTCCAAACTCACCATGGTATAATTTATAACGTTTTCGATCAAAGCGTCTTCTCTATCCCACGGTCAATTAACATCACGCTCTATTTCGCTCATTTCTTTTGTATTTGCCAATATTAGGTCAATTTTTTCTAATTTCGTGTAGGGTATTGTCAAATGGGAACTGACTATATAACGCATCCCTTTTTGCTGGAAGAGTCGAAGACCATTTACATGTACTGCTGTTCAGTTTGCCAGCCAGCTTAAGGGACACACTTGGCTTGGACTGAATTTTTTACAGTTTTGTAACTATTTTTAATTTAGCCTTAGTCGTTGATCAGATAGAGCTAAAAAAATGTCAGAGTACATTATAATATTTCCCAATTCGCCAATAGCACCATTGAAAGCAAAAGCAAATTTCGAGTGATCGATCGATTTATGAATCAGACTGCTCAGTTTGTCGAACAAGCCCTGGAAACTCTCACTCCAACTTGTATAAGCAGAGTTAGTTCATTTTATTAATAATAAATTTTTAACAGTTGTAATTAGTAATGAATAATATATTGCCACACTGCATATTAAAGAGTATCTTTGCTTTCAGTTTGTTGAAGATTAAGAAAGAAGAATCGAAGTGAAAGGTATCCAAAATTGCAAATCTTTTCGTTTATTCAAAATGTTTTGGTTGATATTAGCCAGATAACATAGAAATCACAAAAATGTTGCATCAGAAATGGATGCTACTCGCGCGACGAAGAACGAGTCAATCAGTGATGAGGAGCAACCTTCAATGAGTCCGACTTCCCCGGTCAGTGTGCCGCCTTCACAGCAAGTGGAAGAGACGTGAGGATGCAGAGCAATCCCAGTCACTGGGTGCTGCCTTTTATGTTTGAATTCTATTTGGCCACAGAAAAAAGTTCTCTCCGATTTTTGCAGTCCCAGTCCTGTCCGGTCAGAGGCAGAGTCAACCAATCGCCACGCATCGGTGCTTGAGGATTCCAACAAAGAAATAACAAAGTATTCACCCCACGTGCTACTCGCTTGTACAGATTGATTTTCTGTTATAGTTTCGTAATGAAGCATTTTTTGTTTAATCACAGAGATCACCAAACTGTTGTGACATCATCAAACAAAGCACGAGATGAAGATGCTGATTCACCTCACAAGGAAAACGAAATCGCTGAGTCGAAAGATGACGCTGAGAATATAGACAGTGACACGAACGAGAAGTAATTTGCTTGTAGTGAGTTTTTATCTACTACTCGTTATCGTGACGTTATTCAACTATTTCTCATACAGACCTGCTGATAAGTCGAGTCCAAAATTTTACGTCATTGCAAAGAAAAGAAAAAAACATGTGAGTTGAGGATACGAAGCACACGGACGTGACCAACCTTCTTCGTATCGTTAATTTGCTCTCGTTCAGGTGTTTTCTCCAACATCGGATGCAAAACTCATCAATGGAGTGAAGAGGTTCGGTCAAAGCAAATGGAAGAAGATATTCGATCATGTCGACTTCCCGCCGTATCGGAAACCAGCTCATCTCAAAGACAGGTCACTTTTATTGCACTTCCCGGTTGCTGAATATTTTTCTGTGTTTATTTAGTTGTAATTACCAGTTGGCACTTTTTTAATTTGGTGTTAATGTGGCTTTTTCTTGACATCAATTCACTCATTACAATGATTAATTATTATTATTGCTGCATTTATTATCACACGTGTAACTGATGTGGAATTATACATCAGTTTTGTGACCGAGTCTTTTTTACGACTTGAGCGACATCGAGTCCATTCAAATTGTAACTCAATACTTGAAGATTTTCCTGATATCATACCTTGCATTAAACCGGTTATCAAAGCGTCATGGCTCTTTCCAAATTAATCTGGTTGATATTTTTTGGAGAAGAGTAATTTCTTATAGAAATATCTGATTACCTATTTGTACCTAAGCTTATTTAGATATTTTGTTACCTAAAAATGTAAAAAAATATTTTTTACATAAAAATGTGAAATATTTGATTTTGTTGCTTAAAATTTTTCGCCGTCTTGACTTTCAACTAGACTCGAGTGAAATCAAGTGAGAATGTGACTAAAGATGACTGAAGCCAATACAACACTGGTATCGTACATGACTTACACAGAGCATACTCATGTTGCTATCAATGCTATGTATATATGTTTAGATGGAGAACTCTTCAAGAAAAAGGCGATGTTTTAGTATCCTGCGGATCAGTTGTGATTCAAGGGACAGTGCAAAGAAATGCCTTCAACAAATTGGCAGCATCAGGTATGTTTGGTGATGATTAGGACATTTCTACCCATGGTCGTTGGTTGGGTCGTCCTAAAGTCATTCTTAGTTTAATAGTTTGTGGCTTGAATCGGCCTGGAACCAATGAATATGTTATTGCCAGTGAAGTATTTTCCTGCCTAATCGTTATACAGGATATTCTGTGTCATGTGTTCCTTTCTGTGCAGGAAAGCAGTCAAAGTCATCTGAAAGGCGCAGGTTATGATGTGTGAGCTACGACATTAATTCTAAATTAAACTAAAGTTTTTATTTATCCATTTTTTGCGGTTTCATAAGTTTCGGTAAAAATTATTTTCTTAACCTCATAAATGCGATGTTATTTTCATCTATTTTGACGATAGGTTGGAACAATCCAGCTCATCAATCACTTTATTCCCCGGCAATGATGCCTTTGCTTCTACGTCAAGTGAGTCAGATTTCTTTTCAAAACTTGTCACTTTACTTGAATCACAATGTTCTCTAAAGGTTACTTGGGCACTCCCACAATTTGCTTGAAAGATATCAACAAGTATGTCGGTTTAATAAATCTTTCACGGAGCTTTTCAATTCTTCTTCGTAGACGACACCCCATCAATGGAAGCACGTATTCGCGAATTGCAGGAAGAGAAGAGATGCAAGATTTGCCTCGATCAACCTGCTGAGGAAGTGTTTGTACCATGCAGGCACCTCTGTAGCTGTACCGAGTGCGTAAAAGCTCTCAGAGAGTGTCCGATATGCAGAGCCAAAATTGAACAATCAATGCATACTTACAGGTCGTAACATGTCTGTCGGACATGCTTGCCTGAAGTGGCATAAATCCTCCTCACAATTATTTTGTTTGCTTCTTTTCGTTGTTATCATTTCGAGCAATGATTTATGGAGCTTACGATGACACAGAAATATCAGTGAGAATACCTACAGATCGTATGTTACTTTGTGACGTCATAGAATCGTGTGATAATTTCGTGAATCATTAGATTGATGTCTTTTTGATATATAGCACTGCAGTTTAATGGGAAGGGTTCACAGCTTAAAATATTAAGTTTATAGTTAGAATCGAGTTAGTTTGAAAATGTCGTATGACTTGTGTCTGTGGCAAGACTGTTTTAGATATCGCCTCGCTTTGCAAGTTGTTCAACTGGGAAAAAAAATTACCTCATAGGAAATTAGTCAACAGCATAGTATGAAGCATCACACAATAAACAATTAATACGTTTCGACGTCTGGGTAAGGAATAGTGCGACGTGGGCTTCGGCGACCGTTATTTCGGGAGTTGCAAACGTTATTAACATTGTTACTCTCGTAACGATTTGCATTTTATCGGACTATTAAACAAGTAAGCTCCAGTCAAGGGCATGTCTAGTTTAGGGTTAGTTCGGATATCAATAATTTTTACTATCCGGATAACGGATATATCCTAATATTTGAAATTTATCTAACCGGTTAACCGACAGACTGACAATCTATACCTGAGAAAAAGATCAAACATTTTTCTTGTGGCTTCAAGTGATCTGCATCGATCTGCATTCGGGCCAAAAATATTAAGAATTATAGATATGCCATCTATACTAAACGTTGTCAACAACTCAGATGCATTTGGTTTGGTGGCGAAAATGTTAATAAAGTAATCAATGGCTTCTGTCGTCAAATCATCTGGTGATTCACATACCTCAACTCACATACTTTTAATTTTTTGCAAGAACACTTCTCAGAGGAAAGGCCTTAAAAAATGTTAGCTTGTGAAAAATCCTGTATTTGGCATACACGCAAATTTAACCTGCTAAACATGTAAACTTACAAAAATATACAAAACCTTAAGGCAGCAGGACTTACCAAAATAACCACGATGCTTGACCTTTTGATGAACTTCAAAACCTCGCTGACTTTTAAATTTTTCATCACAGTATTTACACCTAACCAGTAACATGCAAAAGTAAACTCATTAAATGCATCCAACCTTCTATTTTTCTGGTGTGAGAGAGAGTTTCTAAATCATATAAAGCCATAAGCACCATATACTTAAAAGGTCTCTGCTTGTGGCCTCAGCCTATCGTAATTCTTAACTTACTGAAAGAGATCATTAGCTTGCAAAGCAGAAGATGATACAGGCTTGATTCTACACTCTTCATCGTCGACAACGATTTCAATTAAATATTCTGCAGTAAGTGCTGGTGCAGACGAAATGTTGGCAACTGATAGGTTACACACGTTTGAATCGTCAAAAACAACGTAAACAGCAACCTCACTTCTCAGTAATCGATAAATGAACTATGCAAATGCGTATAACTTTTCGCCACGACTGGCGTAGTGTGAGTGTGTATGTATCTGCAACCATGCGTGACGCGGGCGAAACAAAACCTTCTCTTCTTATAAAAAAGAAACAAACGAGGAGGGGGTAGTTTCCCATCATGTTCTTTATATCGTTGGTGAAACAATCGATTTCACGAGGTTTGCATGAAAAATGGATTGTAAAATCATTACACAGTTTTATTGCAGATCTACGAACACGCGCAGTACGAGCGAATACGAGAAAAATCACGCAAATTTAATGTTCACTGCTTCTGCAACGCCCTGCTTATAAAGCACAATGCATCATTCAATCATTCATTATGCTTTCTTTGTGACGTGATAGTAAATTTCACTCGTGCATTTTACGAGTACCGTAGTTGAAAGTATAAGACAGGGGTGGGCAAACTGCGGCTCTCCGGCAAGTTTTTTGTGGCTTTTCTAGTCGAATCGTAAAATTTCAAAGAAATTGTATAGGCTACCAAGACTACCATTTATAAACGTTTCTCTCTTTTTCTTTTCCTTATTTAGGCCAGCATTCATTACAAGTTGTTAATTATTCAAATTTAATGATATTTTTCGATTGACGAATGCAGATATGGAAAAATTAAACGATATAACTATTTATGACGTCATAAGTTCTTATGACTTGGCTCCTCAGTAAACATTTAACAACCAAAGCGGCTCTCGGGTTCAAAAAGGTTGCCCACCCCTGGTATAAGACAATAGAAGTGTGAACAAAGATTTACTGTAATTGCGCTCAGCAGGAGTCAACCTCTACGTAACAAAGAATGTTCAAACTTATTAAAAAGTGTAAAACGCATTAGCAACGATACTCTTTTAACCGGTTAACCGGCAGATTTATATCCGGATATCAGATAGAAAAAAACCCTGCGGTTAACCGGTTATAACCGGTTATAACACTATCCGGATAATCCAACCCTAGTCTAGTTGCTGGGGGACATCTTTTGGACAACTAGCTTGATTATATGAAGGTATCGATGTAGTAATAAGTCTCCTCTGCTTAGTTTTTAGCCAGTTAAAATGTACTCTTAAATGTACTCTTAAAATGTACTCTTAACGTGATTAACTTCGTAAGGGCCTGAATAAGGGAGGTGAAACTTTCGCTTTTCATCTTTTGATATGACAGTGTTTCGCAGCATGACCTTATCTCCTACTTGAAATTCCACTTGTCTCGATACCGACTTGTCGTAACGTTCTTTCATGGATTACCGACGTTGGTCGAGTCTCCTTTCACGACTTCGTGGACAAGTCGCATACGGGTTCCAGGTCGATTCAACCCACGGACGATTCAAATTCAACCCCGGACGATTCAACCCACGGACGATTCAACCCAGGACCATTCAACCCAGGTCCATTCAACCCACGAACGATTCAACCCCGGACTATTCAACCCCCGGAGGATTCAACTCACGGACGGTTCAACCCAGGACGATTCAACCCACGGACCTTTCACGTACTATTGGCTTAGGACCTTATGTTATCACTAAGATTGATTGACAACTTGCAGTTTCAAATGCAAAGCCTTCACATCGTGACGTCACCAGACGCGCTGAAAGGCCTTCCCTCTCTTGGTGGCTTTGGTTCTAAGTAGACCTCTAATTTGGGGCACCGGAATTGTTTGCGGTACAAGAAAAGAGAAAAACGGAAGAATAATATTACAAAATTACAAGTTTAATACATTTTGACCTAAAAGAAACAATTGACCGTATCTTGACCTAAGGTAACATTTTGACTTTATATTGGCCTAATAACTTCTATACTGCACGTCGCACAAGTCTGAAATTTCTTTTGTGATAGCATTCTGAGCAGGTTGAAAAAAAATTGAAATTTTTTGAGGTTTTGTAATCTTGTAGCATGTAACTCGCTAACAGGAGAAACAAAACATCACAAAATTATCATTTTACCCGAAGCAAACCTTTTTGTGTAAACTCATTTAGATTAACGAGACTTAGACTACCTGTTCCATTATTTTTATTAGGTTTGTATGAAAAGTGCTGCCGATTAACGTATACTACGCATCAGTGCTCAACCAGTGTGCTGTCCAGTGAGACGGATGAGGAATGTAACCAAAATACAAGATCACTATTAGTCTAAGTCTTGTACGAACTGATGATGAAAGGTACATACTTTTCCATTTACTGTTAACATTGCTGAAAATTGCATTGGCATGGCAATGCAAAATTGCATGGCATTCATTCTTGGTTCGTGTGTGTTTTTTGTAGATGTTTGAAAATGTGTAATTTTTTAGTCTATGCTAAACCTAATGTCAATGTATTTAGTGGAGTCGGAGATTGGGATGGTTTGAGGGCAAAGAGGGCTGCAGTAGACTGCTGTGACAATATCCTAACGACCAAAAGAGCCGCATTAGAGTGTAACATTTCTGACGTTTTTCCAGAGGACGAGTCTTGCAGCAGTGGAGAAGAAATACCTATAAAGAATTCCTATTTTACTTCGTATTTTATCTTCGTTTCATTTTCTAATTTCCTGCGTTCTTGCTTTTGTCAAGTAAAACTTTCAATAAATGTCATTTAAAACGTATACATTGCATTAAGCTGCAAATGATCGTAGCTATTAGTAATGTTACTGAAAGGGTTTTATGTCAGGTAAAGACTAGGCCCGGAGAAAAATATAAGATAATTTTTCTCAGGCTCTTGCAAGGTTATGTAAGGCTTATGATTGGTCGCCATAATTGGGCCAAGCATTGCCCATTGTCAAATTTCCTGACCTCTTTCTAACATATATCTGTGGCTGTTAAAGTTGGAATTGATCCTTAAAGAGGACAAATGGTAGGCCTATTATAATTAATTATAATTATAAACTAATAAACTTTGGCACATTGAGAGCTCTTTAGTCAAGCAGAAAGGCTTCCCATGGAGAGTCAGGGTCTTTGAAACGAATTCGAGATATTAAATTGAATGGAAATGTCCAAGTGCTTTAACGAAACAAAAGCTGGGTATGACCTCACTCAGTCAAAAGCATTAAATCAAACAATCGTTCTCATTATTCTCAATTCTCACAACTAAACATATCAAATAAAACTCATGATAAATGTGATTTTATACAATGACTTAACTGAAGCATAAACAAACATTTGCGGTTCGCGGTTTGTGAGCTAAACTAGCCGACGAAAGAGAAGTTGCTGCAGCGCTGTCTACATAAAATAGAATACAATTGGCGTGATCATGAACAGTCAACAAGGGACAGTCTCTTTTGTAAGTAGGTGCTATCGATAGGGCTAACCGGGTTAATCTAGCGTAGATCGCTGAATGTTTTTTGTTGCCCGCGAATGATTTTGCGCAAGGGTAATTGCTGCGTTGATAGTCTGGTTCCTGAAAGGTGGGTGATGAATGTGATAAGTTATCACTGTGTCAAAAATTACCACTTGCTGTATGATTTGTGAAACTGGCCAATGTTTGTGTGTGGTGATCGTTGTTGCCATGTTTAGTTAAATTAATCGCGTTGGTTTGGTGAATTTTGATTTGTGAAATTAGTATTTGTTTGCCCGGAACTCTTTGTTCCATTGTTAGCGTTAGATCGTGGGTAATGAGGTGGTTTAGACACTTGAATTTGTTGTATTTGTGGCTGTAGTGGGTAAGAAATTGCGACGTCTGGTGGTGACCACTTAAGAAATTTAGCCCGATTTCGTTTATTATCTGGTGGAGTAAGATTCTCTTGACCTACTGCACTCATTAATTCGCGCATTAAATCTTTGGAAGATAGAACATGAAGTGTCAGATCAGCCAACAAAAACGCTAAATGATCCTAACGTTTATCAAAGTTTTTCAAGATTTTATTGATTATTATGTCGTAACAGTTATGAGCCTACGCAGAAGGTAAAGAAAGTAGCCCGAGGTCTTCCGCCGGAATTGCCTCTACCGCTAACAAGTGACGATTAGTTTTTGAACTGATTTGATAAAGGGAAAATTTATGTTCAAGGTGGGAAATCCACGCTTCGGGATTGAATTTACATGATTAACATGAAATACAAAATATTTACATGATTAAATTCTAATTACACATACTATCTCGATAAAAATTGACATGTTATCGTTATAAAATACACATAGTTCGTTGCCATATCTCACACAATACTGCACCGCAAAGCCTGTGCATATAAAGGTATACACTTCATTGCTTTTTTGTGACTAATACATAAACATTTTAACGCATCTAAAGGATATAGGTTCTTTTAGATTTTAGAATATTAAACAGCAGTTAACATAATTATTCATCCAATATGTTTCTAAACGGTCTGTTTGCAAAGCGTTTTTTATTCTTCATTTAGTACAAGACGTACTTTGTTGTTGTTCCATAACAGTGGTTGCGATTTACCACGGCAAACGAATGAAAACCGCCGACATTGGCTGTGATTATTTTGCAGGCAGGCTAAAACAGCTTCTGTTGCGTTCTTTAGCAGTTTTGTCATAGTTGCAATATCATCCCCGTGCTTTTCGATACTGGTTTGTACTCTGCAAACAACTATGGGATTTGGTGGTGGATGATTGGTTTCTAGACCGGCCTAAACCAAGTCTGACTGTTTGACTCCGCTAATTGTATATGAATCCGTTGTTTACTGTCTCTATAATGTTTCTTCAAATCAAAACCAACTTCATAAAGTCTAATTGTTATATTGTCCGAATAAGTTGTATCGAAATAGAATATTTACACCATGATTCCACTTTCATAATAATTCAGTAATACCTTCAATTCAGCAGAACAAGAGAAAATCTCAGAGAAGAGAGAATTTCCAAGAGAGAGGTCAGAGCGCGATTTAAATCCAACATTTGGTTTTATACTAAAATATTGACTAATCAGCGAATGCCAAATTAACTTCTCTCACACGTGTACATGTGTCCATGTTATTCTAAGCTTTTCATCACAAAGAATTCAAATCGATTTACACCGGTACAGAAAACCACTTGACACACTTACTACATCACATGTTGGTTTGAAACTACGATTTGATTAAGGATACTAGAACAATACCTGCTACCATAAAACCACGTGTCGCATATATTGTACGTTATCTGAACGTTTCATCAAGTACACTCAAACTTTACGCCGTGAATTGGTACATTACAATTGGTAATTTACAAGGTACTTGAAATACTTCAATCTACGTCAAATATGTCGGTTAGAATTCCTTGTTTGCATAAGAGCTTAGCACGAAATACGAAACTTTTGCAAACATTACATTATCTAAACTGGAAAAAAATACAAAAACTCATGCAAAATGCCAATTTGTATAAATTTTTGCAATTATAAGGATATCACGAACGCTAAACAACCTTGACTGGTACTCGATGGCAAACTTCTTTCGCGAACGTGCTGCGATCACGCTGTTTCGCATTTTTAGGAAGTCCGACTCGAACGTTACGACCTTTCAGGTACTGGCGCAAGTCTTTCAATTGGACTTTGTTGTACCTGGTCACCGAGTAAGAAACTTTTTGGCATAACCTAGATCATCTGATTAGAAACAGGTAATTCCTTTTTCATCTTCGTCCACATCTATCTCATGACTTAACACAATTTTAGGTAACGAGCGTCAGCAAGATACTGCCAGAAGGTGATAGGTGTGTGTTAAGTTAAAGTTGACATGATAAGGCTTTAGAATTTAGGTAGTAGGCCTATAGTCATACAGTTCATAGATTAAATAAATCTTTCAGGGAGCGTTTGAATTCTTCTTCGAAGACGTCACCTCATCAATGGAAGCACGTACTCACGAATTGCAGAATGAGAGGAAACGCAAAATTTGCCTCGGTCTACCACAAGTTTGTGATTTCAAAACGTTGGAGTCCATTAACCTGGACACATATAAAGAGAAACATTTGCAGGTTAGGACGTTCTGGTAATTGTGATTAATTTTGACATAAAACTTTCTTTGGACATACTACAGATACAATCTACAATATAATACACTCATAGAATGTATATGTACAAAGAATTAGCAAATTTAGTTGTATTTAAAAATAAAAAAGAGACCATCTAGCTGTATTTTAGAAATTACAAAATGAAAATAAGAGACCGTCAACATTCATATTTGTGTGAATTTATTACACTAACCACATTAAATGCATTGATGTATGGTACCAGTTGTTTGTTATCGTCATCAAACAAAATAACATCCGGTATCTGATATTTTACACATATAATTTTTACAAGGTAAAAGAATTCAATTCAATCTATGGGATGCAATTACAGGTTATTTCATGCATTAAAAGGGAGTTTTTTTGTAGGAAAAATATAATTCAATCTTTGATTTCTTATTTGATTTGATTTGTATAGTGATTCTTTGATTTTTGTTTTTAAAAGTAAACTTGCCGTGTAACAAATGAGAAAAGTGTCTTTTTTGTGCACACCACTAACATTTATGTGATTTTATTTAATTATTATTTATCAAAGTGCTTTAATGCAGTCACTAGTCACTACACTGCTAGAATGTAATCCACATGTCCAAGACTTATCCTCACAGGGCATTTCCTTTCTCTTGGTTTTGTGCCAGTCTTAACATAAAATAGACATAAATATAAATAGCGGAAATGTTTCGTCGGTGCTAGGTTGTCGTTATTTCACAAACCAGGTGAAAATGCAATGTGTGCGAAGTCAGTTTGGGGGAAGCGATGAGTTCCGGCTTTGTTAAAAGGCTAGGCTAAGCTACTAACTACGTATACGTTGCGAGATACATTTGGAAATTTTTTCTTCGCGCAATTTGATACCCCTTGTACGTTGCGAGATACATTTGGTAACAGTAACTTCCTGCACATTTGTACCCCTGCGAATGATAACTTACAAAATTTACGTTTGTTCCCGTGCTAATTATAACTAACCCTAACCTCATTTATAAAATGGTTGAACTCAGTAGGCATTTGTTAACCCTATTTAGCAAATGGTTACAATCAGCAGCCAATTCTAAACTCTATTTTGAAAAAGGTTAAACTCAGTAGCAATATGTTAACACTATTTAGCAAATGGTTACATTCAGCAGGCATTTTTAACCCTATTTAGCAAATGGTTTCACTCAGTAGGAATATGTTAACCCTATTTAGCAAATGGTTACATACAGTTGCCATTTTCAACTCTATTTAGCAAATGGTTTTACTCAGTAGGAATTTGTTAACTCTATTTAGCAAATGGTTAAAGTCAGTAGTCATTTGTGAACCCTATTTAGCAAACGGTTGTAGTCAGTATCCATTTGTAAAATAGCAAAAGGTTACCATGAGTAGTAATATGTTAACCCTATTTAGCAAATAGTTACAATGAGTAGCAATTTGTTAACCCTATTTCGCAAATGGCAAATTTAGCAAGGGTACTAATCCAAGGGTATAAAATGTATTACAGTATTAGGGAAGAACATTATATTCTACATGTCTTTGAGCTCTATCTATCAATTTCAATCAAACAGCGGGTTTGGAAGTTGGCCGGAGGTCGCGGAAAATTTACAGCAACCTCAAACCGGAAGTATTCGGCAACACAAGTAGTAACACAAGGGTAGCAAATGGCTGCTGATTGTAACCATTTGCTAAATAAGGTTAACAAATGCCTACTGAGTGCAACCATTTTATAAATAAGGTTAGGGTTAGTTATAATTAGCACGGGTACAAACGTAAGTTTTGTAAGTTATCATTCGCAGGGGTACAAATATGCACGAAGTTACTATTACCAAATGTATCTCGCAATGTATACGTGTATCAAATTTCACGAAGTAAAAATTACCAAATGTATCTCGCAACGTATACGGGTATCAAATTGCACGAAGTAAAAATTACCAAATGTATCTCGCAACGTATACGGATATCAAATTGCACGAAGTAAAAATTACCAAATGTATCTCGCAACGCAAACGGGTATCAAATTGCATGAAGTAAAAATTACCAAATGTATCTCGCAACGTATACGGGTATCAAATTGCACGAAGTAAAAATTACCAAATGTATCTCGCAACGTATATGGATATCAAATTGCACGAAGTAAAAATTACCAAATGTATCTCGCAACTTATACGAGTGAAAAATTGCACGAAGTAACTATTAGAAAATGTATCTCGCAACGTTGCAGGTATCAAATTGCACGAAATAAAAATTACCAAATGTGGCTCGCAATGTATACGGCTATCAAATTGCCAAAAAGTATGGTATCTGGAAAATGGTTATGCATTTTGTAGACATTTTCAGATTAACTTGCAAATCACTACTCCAAGTTAGAAATTAAATTGGGCAACTCGCAAAAGGCTATTGTATTGTACAGCGTTTAACTTTTGCAATTTCAATTTTGTGGATAGTAAAGAAACGTATTGCAATAATTTTGATTAAAAAAGTGTTTTAGTTAAAGAACCGCAAGATGAAGCCCGACTAATATCCAGCAGAAACATTTGCTGCCGTTTTGTTTGATTGAAATTGAGGTATGTTATTTTACCCGTTGAGATCTTAATAACAAATTACTTCAGGTAAAGTTACCAAATCTAAACCTATGGAATCAATTTGCGCGGAAATATCAAGATAAAAACGTATGTAGGAAGCCGTATTACTTCAGAAGATCCCAATGTGGTGTGTTCTGTAACTATATAGCTCTACGACTTTCTTCCGCACATTTCCTTCGCTTTCCAGATGGTCTTCTCTGCGCTGGGTTCACTTCTCTTTGGACCACCTGCTTCCGCTTCACCGTGTAAGCATCCCTCAACCACTGGAGTATGAAGCTTCGTCGGCCGATTTTGCTACCGAAACATTTTATGTGCAGAATCCAGAAATTTAGCTCTACTATGTCCAGTAGTTTTGTCCAAACAGCCAAAGGTCATCATCTACTTGCTGCTACATTTTCTCGCCGTTTGGTCGAAAACGTCCACGCCTACCTTGTTTTTTTTTGGCCTACTGTACAGTTTTTAGCCTGGCTCTGCTAATAGCGTATGGCATACAATCCATACGTTATACAAAAACTGTCGTGTGCCTTTTACAGTTCGCCTTCGCAGCAAAGCAAAGCGAGTTTGTATTGTACAAATGTACATGGACAATTCTATTCGACCTATTCGAATGACCTTCCATAAAAACGGGGAATGTTTACATAGTCCATTATTCCATGGTTCTATGTTGCGAGATTATCGCTATGCGATCTGCATGACTTCGTTCCGAAGCCAACTGTTTAAATTTTTTCTCTCACTGAAATCTAACCGACGGTAAGGGTATATTCTGAAATGAACAACAAATGTCGGAATTGTCAATGGTTCGGGCAAAACCGCGGCGGCATTAACTTTTATTGCTGGAGTTGAAAACGATGACATGTAATATTATAATGACAACTGTATGTAAAACATCGGCAAAAACGTTAATAGCTCGTTTTATAAGTAAAAAAAAGCTAAACCACAAATATATTTATATATGAACATGATGAAGAGAGGTTGTTAATTGTTATGACAAAAAGCCGAAGTTTAAACAAAACTAACTTCTTTAAAATAAGCTAAGTACTGTACGGAAAGTCAATGTTTACGTTTAATCCAGTTACCTTTAAGGAGGCGTCAAACACCAAAAAATGCCTTAAAATCTTTGTTTCTTTTATTATACAGTAAATTTACTAAAAGGCTTATAATTCGAAAAATCCTGCATGGGACTCTCTGAAAGTTTGCATGTCAATTTAGTATGCTTTTAACTACCATTCAATAAAAGGCCATCAAAAAACCATTATTCGACTTTTTTTTTACAGAGGCGCAAAATAAAAACTATAATTTTTGGTCTAAAAAAACAATTTTAGCTACTTTCATGCTAATTTTTACCATATTTCTGCACCCGACCTGGGACGTTAAAGCGCGCCAACTGCTAGGGTATATCCCAGGATTATATATCACGAAAGTAGCGATATTAACACTAGGCATTGATAAGGTTTCTTATCAGTGTGAGTTATCATATGAATTTTATCACACGAATTTTAGAGCACCTTGCATTGATAAACTTCCTGAAAAAACAAGCTGTTTGCCCAACAAAACTATATGGTGCAATTTTATGTTTCATAAATACAACAAAGTCATTGATAAAAACTGAAAAAGTGAACAAATAAAACACAAAAAAATGGATGCAGCATCTGGATAAATGGTTTGTAAATATTTTTCGATGCTAAGTTTTGTCCAACTACCACTTCAAAATATTTAGATCTCCTCCAGAGGAGGTTTAATATTTGTTTAATGCATCTGTCATTAAACATTGTCAATGTAGTTTTACAGTGTCAACAGTTTCATGACTCCGCAAATTGTTCTTTTGGGAAAAGGAATGTTGACACACTTGGCAATAATAAGATCAATCTCCATTGTGGATTCTCATATGAGATTTTAAATTGTTGCTTCTGGTAAATGACTTGACACAAATTTGGCACTGATAAGGTTTCTCACCAGTGTGCATTCTCATATGAGCTTGCAAATTTCCACTTGTGGTAAATGTCTTGAGGCACACCTGGCATTGATATGGTCGTTCACCTGTGTGCATTCTCATATGAGTCTTTAAATGTTGGCTTTGAGTAAATAACTTTTCACATAACTTGCAGTGATAATTACGCTCTCCAGTATGAGTTCTTACATGAGCTTTCAAACTGCCGCTTTGGGTAAATGACTTGTCGCACACATCGCATTGATAAGGTCGCTCACCTGTGTGAGTTCTTAAATGTTGTTTCAAGTTGCTTTTGCATTTAAATGATTTATCACAAAATTTGCAGGAAAATTTCTTTTCTTGTCCTTCTTTATTAAAAACGTCTTGTGAAATCTCATCACTGATTGATTTTAACAAAACGTCAACTGGCATTCCAACTACTTGACGATCAATTGCGTTAATACTTAATATTATACAAACTTATAACCTATTTTCTGAAAAGAACTTAAAATATTTGAAGGTTTTATTGATAGGAGTATACTCATATAATGGGTAAATGTTTTAATAAAAATAATCAATATCAATAATTGTTTGCAAAATTAATTACAAAGTAAAAAAAACAGTGACTGTCACATATAAAAACGAAATTCGAAAAGTTTCCCTGTAGTTTGCAAACTGCCAATGTGGATGAATGTTGATAAGTTCGCTCACTCACATTCGTGTTACTTAGGGCTACCATATATCCTCTTTTTTAAAGAAAAATGAGTTGTGCTCAATGTATAGCCTACTAAAAAATGTCAAAATGTCCCCTGTTTTACATTTTTTGCATTCTTGCTTATATTTTCAACACAATTATAATTTTATGTGAATTTTAGGGTTAAACGACATTTAACCGTGGGAAATTGACCGCGAAATAACTAATCAAACGCGAGATCAACTGTCCGGGGGGGGGGGGGGGGGACAACTGACCGTGACTTAAATTTACCTAGAACCAACTGACCTTAATTCATATTATTACTTTAATCATATAATTTGATTAAACAACAATGCTAATATGCGTAAAAAATAAAATGCGTAGCGTTTGATAGCCAGTTGACCACGACCAATTGTCGCCAGTGATTTTGTTCACGGTCAATTTACGTGATCCCGACTTTTTGGCATGAGGCCTAAGTCAAGTGACATTTCGGCGACATATTGAGGTCTAACCATTTTTGTTATCATTGTTTTGATTTGGACAACCATAAAAGCTAAATATAGCTAAGCAATAACGCCAAATAACTAGGTTGTGTTATCTGATGAACTGTGGTCAAAGTATCCATGTTTCAGAAAACGACGTAATGATTTTGAAGCTGAATGCATTACTTGTGCATATGCGTATATTTATCCAAAAACATGTGATAAACTTGTTAAACTTAAAACATCTATTTGCATTGGACTAGCTGGCGAAATTGGCCGTTTATTAGGCGATGAAAATATGGTAGGACTATATAACATAAGAGTTAGTAACACCAAACAGCCAAAATTATACGTAATATTCTTAATCAGTGATATCAAAAAAAGCCCTAATCTCAAACAACTTCTGTAATGAAAAAAGTTACTTTCCAGAAGTCTAACTCTTCTAAATAATCGAGAAAATAATATAATTATATTGTATAATAATATATAGCTTAACCTTAGTCTATTCTAGACACTGTATATTAAGATGGAAAATAAATTTAGGTATCTACAGTATAATGTATCTACATTTAGCCAACTATGTACAGCTTAAAAATCGGTTTTCTGAAAAATGACATGCTAATTTTTTACATTCGAAGTATGGATTATTTCACTTTAATTGCTTCAATTTCGTTAATTCATGTAAAAAACATTATACAACAAACATATTATACCAAAATTTAACAAAACTACCATTAACCTACATGCAGAAAACTTAGCTTGAAAAGTGAGGCTGCAAAACCTGAATGTGCACCTAGTCGCTTGCCTTCAATTCCTTCATTGGCCATCCATTCTTCCATTCTATCAGAAAAATACGTACACTTCATTATTGCACGAAAACAATCACTGTCCTACCAGTTTTGCAAATAAAATAAATAAGCAAATAATTGAACATCGTTAAATACAAGAAAGCCTGCAAAATTTTGGAAAATGTGCCATAAAATTGTAGTTAGTAGCCTAGCCTAGCCTTATTACAAAGCCGGATCTCATCGCTTCTCTAAGCTGACTTTTCACGGGTTGCATTTCCACCTGGTTTATAAATAACGACAACCTAGCACCGACGAAACATTTCCGCTATTTATATTTATGTCTATTTGATGTTAACACCGGCACAAAACCAAGAGAAAGGAAATGCCTAGTGAGGATAAGTCTTGGACAAGTGGATTACATTCTAGCAGTGTAGTGACTAGTGACTGCATTAAAACACATTGATAAATATTAATTAAATAAAATCCCATAAACGTTAGTGGTGTGCACATCGAAAGTGCACAAAAAAGACACTTTTCTCATTTGTTACACGGCAAGTTTACTTTTAAAAACAAAAATCAAAGAATCACTATACAAATCAAATCAAATAAGAAATCAAAGATTGAATTATATTTTGCCTACACAAGAACTCCCCATTTAAAGCATGAAATAACCTGTAATTTCATCCCATAGAAAGGCATAGATTGAATTGAATTCTACTTTAACTTAACACACATCTATCACCTTCTGGCAGTATCTTGCTGACCCTCGTTACCTAAAATTGTGTTAAGTCATGAGAGAGATGTGGACGAAGATGAAAAAGGAATTACCTGTTTCTAATCAGATGATCTAGGTTATGCCAAAAAGTTTTTTACTCGGTTACCAGGTACAACAAAGGCCAATTGAAAGACTTGTGCCAGTACCTGAAAGGTCGTAACGTTCGAGTCGGACTTCCTGAAAATGCGAAACAGCGTGATCGCAGCACGTTCGCGAAAGTAAGTTGCCTTCGAGTACCAGTCGAGGTTGCTAGCAGAGTACAAAGCCAGTATCGAAAAGCACGGTAGGCAACGTAGGTGTCTCACGAGGCCATTCCAAGAAGTCAGCAACTTTTTGCAAAGTTCGCACTTGAAATCACCTTTCCCATTTTTTTTTTTATCGTGCACGACTTTGCAGTGGCGCGAGATGTTCGAATTCATGACACCACAGTATCTATAACAATTACTAACACCATTATGTCATTATTCTCGGACATGTTTGGCTTTTGTTTTCTTTTACACATAGAAATCAAAAACAGCATTGAAAAGGTGAAGGTATTTTAAATTATCTTCCATTCATACTTGAAAGCTGGTCGAAATTATAGTAGAACTTACGGACACTTCTTATTTAATCCAGTATTAGAAGATCTCGATTTTGTTATTTCCGGCTGCGCTTGTCCATAATCTTTATTCATGAACCCGTCATTTTGTTCTGTTGCTGGGTCACTTTTATAATCTCCCTGCTGTTATAAAAAGAAAATTTGCTGTTATTCAATTTCATTAAAATTTAGATGGTTTAAGTGTCTATATACCTGTGGCTTCGTAATGATGACAAAAAGTGCACAAACAAAGGTGCTGTAATAGGCACAATATCGGAGACCCACGTTTAAGGGCTTTAATTAACTAAAAAAAGGATAAAAATTTAAAAACAATCAAAAATTTTAACAGCTACGTTACACAACACGCCTTAATATGATGTATAATTTAGGTCACCCTTAACTCATTCCTTCGTTATCCACCCTGGAAATGTTTTATTTTTCCCCGTTCCCGCCAGCATTGGCTCTTATGTGACAATTCCCAGGTAAAGCAACTTTTTGTTGTTGCCGTCACTGACAAAATCTGTCAACGTATTTCGTTTAACGGATTTCGATAAATTAATTATCGGTCTATTCGAACTCGGCATTATTACGTAATTAGTGAACCTGGGTCTCAGTTATATTCAGCAATTCATTTGATCAATGATGAACATTACAACATCATATCATGACTTGAAAGACTAAATCACTCCGGACATACATTACAATTGGCAATTAACTCGGAGAGTTAAACTTTTCACGAAATCATAATTATTTTTAAAGGTAAAGACGTGAAAACCAATACAAAGTGTAATTGTTGCGGCGGCAATAAAAGGATTGCCATTTGGCTACCATATGTAATCTTTTGCTATTTAGGGTTTATATTTGCCATAATTTCAGTTACCATTTGCTACATAGAATTAACAGATGGCTACTGAGTGTAGCAATTTGCTAAATAGGATTAGTATTTGGCTACCCATGGTAACCTTTGCTTTTTCCAACTACCAATTGCCACACAGAGTTAACAGAATTACAGAATAACATTTGAGTACTGTACTTCCAGATACCATTTGCTAGTCTTTTTGAATTGAGCGAGAATTCGCGCAGATTTAACGGCAAAGTTTCGAACAAACTAGACGGGGCTGTAGAATGGGGTTTGTAGCCAACATTTATTTTCTTATTAAGCAATACTTTGATCAATGATGAACATCACACATCATCATTTCATCTATCAAGTCATTAGCTGTGAACGGAAAAGACAGAGCTATTCAAAACTGATGCAGCAAGAAAGCTTTGTTCTCACCCAAACGTTCGCCAAATTGTCGGAAAATACAAAGAATTAGCCTTAATTCAAATATTTTCCCACAGCGAGGTGGTAGAAAATATTAATATATGACTAAGAGAGTTTTAAGAAAAGTCACAAACAATGGATTTTTGGGTGTAATTTAGTTGCAGTTACGTTTGCACATTTACGTTAATCACAATCACGTGTTCGTATCCAGCAGAAACATTTGCTGCCGTTTTGTTTGATTGAAATTGATAGATAGAGCTCAAAGACATGTAGAGTATAATGTTTTTTCCTAATACGATAACACTTTTCATTCCGACAAAGTGACTGGGCGTGACAAGTTTGGGACATATTCATTTGTTTTTTACATGATAATATGTTCTATTACATATCATTACGTCACATAGAGGTCGGGTTTACTTTAGAAAAATGCTTATTGTTGCGTGAAAGCTAAAACAACGAAAAGTACCAAGTTAGAAATGCAAGTCTCGCGCAAACGCAGGTTGACCATCCAGGGCATCCGGCAATGGGCGCCATTGCCTAACTTTGTGCAGTTGAGACAAAAGTTTATTTGCAAATTTTATCGCGAATGTAAACAGGGGTTGGTGAAGCCGAAACCGCAACGCGTCGCTTTGGACTGCAGACCACGTCATAACATCTTGTCCGACATACCGCCATCATTGTGGGAACCGTAGTCTCTCAACAATGGATGGTCAGCTGGCTATCCAACACCTGCCCTACAATATGACGTATTTTGCTCACTCTCTCAAAAAACCATCTACTCGACACGAAGAAGAAGAAGAAGAAAGAAAGGAGCAAAGTTGAGCGAAAAGTTTATTCATAATGGGGTACAGGAAAACGTACTTATCTAAAACGTTATCAAGTTTAAGGTGGTGAGTTTAGAACAGAAGAAATTCGATAAATACCATTGCTAAATTTGCCATTTGTTAACCATTTGCTAAATAGGGTTAACAAATGCCTACTGATTGCAACCATTTTATAAATGAGGTTAGGGTTAGTTATAATTAGCACAGGTACAAACGTAAGTTTTGTAAGTTATCATTCGCAGGGGTACAAATATGCACGAAGTTACTATTACCAAATGTATCTCGCAATGTATACGGGTATCAAATTGCACGAATTAAAAAATACTCAATGTAGCTCGCAGTGTATACGGATATCAAATTGCACGAAGTAAAAATTACCAAATGTATCTCGCAACGCATACGAGTATCAAATTGCACGAAGTAAAAATTACCAAATGTATCTCGCAACGCATACGAGTATCAAATTGCACGAAGTAAAATTTACCAAATGTATCTCGCAACTTTTTACCAGTAAAAATTACCAAATCCAACTCGCAACACACTTGGCCACTTTTTAGCGATTTGGGAAACATTATACTGTACTCTAACTGTTTTTGAGCTCTATCTGATCAACGACTATGTCTAACTGAAAATAGTTAAAAAACTGTAAAACCTTCGGTCCAAGCCAAGTGTGTCCCTTGCACTTTTTAGCGATTTGGGAAACATTATACTGTACTCTAACTGTTTTTGAGCTCTGGCTGATCAACGACTATGGCTAACTTGAAAATAGTTAAAAAACTGTAAAACCTTCGGTCCAAGCCAAGTGTGTCCCTTAACTTGTCTGGCAAACTGAACAGCAGTACATGTAAATGTCTTTCACTCTTCCAGCAAAAAAGGATGCTTTATATAGTCATTTACTCAGTTCCCATTTGACAATACCCTACACGAAATTAGAAAAAATTGACCTAATATTGGCAATTGATGTTAATTGACCGTGGGACAGAGAAGACGCTATGATCGAAAACGTTATAATTTATACCATGGTGAGTTTAGAGCTAAAGAAACAAAGATCGGCGGCCTAGAAGGTTAATGATGCAAAGCGATGCACTCGACTTGCTGTATTGTCAAGAAAACGTTCCTCAATGAGCTTGATTGAGGCATGAGTACCAGGATGCGCGTTATTACCTAAGAGTTCAAATACAGTGCGATGCGCAATATGACCTAAGAGTCAAATACGGGTTTCTCCATTTAACTTTAAAGTAATGTAATGCGTAATGCGACCGTGGCCAATCAAGCCTTCCCCACTCAATATAACTGCAAAATTCGCGTCTTCTTTGTGACTTCATTGTGGTCTGTCATGCGTGATGCCGCACAGTGGAGTTGACCACGTGTGATGACCTCACGACCTCAGCGCAGTTGGAAAGTAACAAGTCAATAGTTACCTTTATACTGTTTCCAGAATGGATGCGAAGCTACAGAATCAATGGAAACATCCGAATCGGCAACGGCTGCATTATGGGTCCGCGAAGGTTTCCCTTTTGCGCGTTTCCAGATTTCTGTCGAATTTTTCCACACCAAACACGCGAGCAATCGTTTTCGCGCGTCTTGTGGTAAAAATAGATGCCAGTTCCCATTTGGCAATAAACTGCGGGGAAAAAATGACGACCAATGAACCAATGTCTAGAAATAGGTTACTAGGTTTGATAAAACCATAAATTTTACAAAAGTAATGAGAAAAATAGGGCGTAAAGTTAATTCACCGTGGGTTATAGACCTAACGATCAAAAACGTTATCAATCATACCATGGTGAGTTTAGAACTAAAGAAACTAAGAAAGGTGCCCTAGAAAGCGTATGATGCAAAGCCTTATACAACTGACACAACTCGAAAGCTTTGTTTAACTTTTCACCCAATTTTACAAAAGGCATTTGGTAAAACGTCAGTCAACACAGTCACAGGCTAATATGCCACAAACGCATGTTATGCATGAGACAAACTTGGCATTGATAAGGTCGGGATAGGTAGATAGGTTATGGATAACATTTTAAATGCCGTTTGATATTTGGAAACTTGCTCTAAATAACTTCATGTAAAAACTCATATTTGTACATCAGACTTATCTTCGCTCGAATCTGACGATTCAGTTTCACTTGTCTGCTGAACACTGGCTATTGCAGCATTTACTGTTGCGTCGATTTCAATGTCAGAATCCTCGTCATCAGAGCAGTCTGACGGAAGATTTTGCAACATTTTTAATCCACGCTTTGCTGTAAATCTTTGCCTAGACGTTTTGTAAATGCTTTTGTTTTCAGAAGTAGCCTAGTATGATACTGACTCTGATGAAAAACTCCAGAAAATTCAGATAAACATCAAACACTTCCTGTTAGTAAAGTTACTACTAAACTACCACAATAGATAAGGGTAAGCAATTGTTTTCACAACATTTACCTTGAACTAGTTTACCAAGGCAAGTGCTCAATGTAATTGCATCCCATTTACATTTTTTAATAGTTACTTCGTGCAATTTTTCACTCGTATAAGTTGCGAGATACATTCGGTAATTTTTACTTCGTGCAATTTGATATCCGTAATCCGTATACGTTGCGAGATACATTTGGTAATTTTTACTTCGTGCAATTTGATATTCGTACACATTGCAAGATTCATTTGGTAATTTTTACTTCGTGCAATTTGATACCCGTATACGTTGCGACTTTCGAGACACATTTCGTAATAGTAAATTCGTGCATATTTGTACCCGTGCTAATTATAACTAACCCTAACCTCATTTATAAAATGGTTGCACTCAGTAGGCATTTGTTAACCCTATTTAGCAAATGGTTACAATCAGCAGCCATTTGCTAACCCTATTTAGAAAAAGGTTAAACTCAGTAGCAATATGTTAACGGTATTTAGTAAATGGTTACATACAGTAGCCATTTTTAACCCTATTTAGCAAATGGTTTCACTCAGTGGGAATTTGTTAACTCTATTTAGCAAATGTTTAAAGTCAGTAGCCATTTGTTAACCATATTTAGCAAACGGTTTTAGTCAGTAGCCATTTGCAAAATAGCAAAAGGTTAACATGAGTAGCCACATGTTAACTCTATTTAGCAAAGGGTTTCACTCAGTAGCAATTTGTTAACTTTATTTAGCAAATGGTTAAAGGCAGTAGCCATTCGTTAACCCTATTTCGCAAACGTTTAAAGTCAGTAGCCATTTGTAAAATAGCAAAAGTTTACCATGAGTAGTAACATGTTAACCCTATTTAGAAAATGGTTACAATGAGTAGCCACATGCACATGATGGTAACCCTATTTAGCAAATGTTTACAATCAGTAGCAATTTGTTAACCCTATTTAGCAAGGGTATTTATCGAATTTCTTCAGTTCTAAACTCACCACCTTAAAGTTGATAAAGTTTTAGATCAGTACGTTTTCCTGTACCCCATTATGAATCAACTTTTCGCTCAACTTTGCTCCTTTCTTTCGTCTTCTTCTTCGTGTCAAGTAGATGGTTTCTTGATAAAGAACGCAACAGAAGAAAACTGCTAAAGAACGCAACAGAACCTGTTTTAGCCTGCCTGCAAAATAATAACAGCCAACGTCGGCGGTTTTCATTCGTTTGCCGTGGTAAATCGCAACCACTGTCATGGAACAACAACAAAGTACGTCTTGTACAAAATGACGAATACAAAACGCTTTGCAAACAGACCGTTTACAAACATATTGGATGAATAATTATGTTAACTGCTGTTTAATATTCTAAAATCTAAAAGAACCTATATCCTTTAGATGCGTGAAAATGTTTAAGTATTAGTGAAAAAAAAGCAATGAAGTGTATTCCTTTGTATGCATAGGCTTTGTGGTGCAGTATTGTGTGAGATATGGCAACGAACTATGTGTTTTTTATAGCGATTAAATGTCAATGTTTATCGAGATATGAGACAGTATGTGTAAATAGGATTTATTCATGTAAATATTTTGTATTTCATGTAAATCATGTAAATTCAATCCCGAAGCGTGGATTTCCCACCTTGAACATAAATTTTCCCTTTATCAAATCACTTCAAAAACTAATCGTCACTTGTTAGCGGTAGAGGCAATTCCGGCGACAGACCTCGGGCTACTTTGTTTACCTTCTGCGTAGGCTCATACCTGTTACGACATAATAATCAATGAAATCTTGCAAAACTTTGATAAACGTGAGGACTGAGGATAATTTAGAGTTTTTGTTGGCTGATCTGACACTTCATGTTCTATCTTCCAAAGATTTAATGCGCGAATTAATGAGTGCAGTAGGTCAAGAGAATTTTACTCCACCAGTTAATAAACGAATTCGTGCTAAATTTCTTAAGTGGTCACCACCAGACGTCGCAATTTCTTACCCACTACAGCCACAAATACAACAAATTCAAGTGTCTAAACCACCTCATTACCCACGATCTAACGCTAACAATGGATCAAAGAGTTCCGGATAAACAAATACTAATTTCACAAATCAAAATTCACCAAACCAACGCGATTAATTTAACTAAACATGGCAACAAAGATCACCACACACATACATTGGCCAGTTTCACAAATCATACAGCAAGTGGTAATTTATGACACAGTGATAATTTATCATATTCATCACCACCTTTCAGAAACCAGGCCATCAACGCAGCAATTACCCTTGTGCAAAATCATTGGCGGGCAACAAAAAACAATCGGCGATCAACGCTAGATTAACCTGGTTAGCCCCGTCGACAGCACCTACTTACAAAAGAGACTGTCCTTTGTTAACTGTTTATGATCACGCCAATTGAATTCTTTTTTATGTAGATAGCGCTGCAGCAAATTCTCTTTCGTCAGCTAGTTTAGCTCACATATCAAACCGCGAACCGCAAATGTTTGTTTATGCTTCATTGAAGTCATGGTATAAAATCAAATTTGTCATGAGTTTTATTTGATATGTTTAGTTGTGAGAAATGAAAATAATGAGAACGATGGTTTGGTTTATTGCTTTTGATTGGGTGAGTTAAAACCCAGCTTTTGTTTCGTTAAAGCACTTGGACATTTCCATTCAATTTAATTTCTCGAATTCCTTTCAAAGACCCTGACTCTCTGTGGGAAGCCTTTCCGCTTGAATAACTAGCTCTCAATGTGCCAAATTTTATTAGTTTATAATTATAATTAATTAAAATAGGCCTACCATTTGTCCTCTTTTAGGAGGAATTGACCTTTTTTAGTTAGTTATTTCGAGTTAGTTGTTTATACTTTCGACAAAACTTATAGGAGAGAAGTTGTATTAATTTCCAAAAAATTCCTGTAGTTATGAAACATCCTGAATTTCCGATTTAAAAAGGGTTTTCTAACCACTTGCCCTACCAGCCCTACATACCTTTTTGAACGCTGACCACGCGTTTCTTCAATTCCGTACAAGACTTGGTGGTTTTACATGCGCGCAATCCGCGCATATTGACTTAAGTTCGAGGTGGAGGTCTGTTAAGTTCAAACGTGCGCCAGAAAGATTGCAACTGAACGGCACATGTAAAAAGACCAATTATTATCAAAGCAAATGTGCGAGTTTTGTTATGTCCCAAACTTGTCACGCCCAGTCACTTCGTCGGAATGAAAAGTGTTATCGTATTAGGGAAAAACATTATACTCTACATGTCTTTGAGCTCTATCTATCAATTTCAATCAAACAAAACGGCAGCAAATGTTTCTGCTGGATACGAACACGTGATTGTGATTAACGTAATTGTGCCAACGTAACTGCAACTAAATTACACCCAAAAATCCAGTGTTTGTTACTTTTCTTAAAACTCTCTTAGTCCTATATTAATATTTTCTACCACCTCGCAGTGGGAAAATATTTGAATTAAGGCCAATTATTTGTATTATCCGACAATTTTGCGAACGTTTGGGTGAGAACAAAGCTTTCTTGCTTCATCAGTTTTGAATTGCTCTGTCTTTTCCGTTCACAGCTAATGACTTGATAGATGAAATGATGATATGCGATGTTCATCATTGATCAAAGTATTGCTTAATAAGAAAATAAATGTTGGCTACAAACCCCATTCTACAACCCCGTATAGTTTGTTCGAAACTTTGCCGTTAAATTTGCGAGAATTCTCGCTCAGTTAAAAAAGACTAGCAAATGGTATCTGGAAGTACAGTACTCAAATGTTTTTCTGTAATTCCGTTAACTTTGTGTGGCAATTGGTAATTGGAAATAGCAAAGGTTACCATGGGTAGCAAAATAGTAATCCTATTCAGCAAATTGCTACACTCAGTAGCCATCTGTTAACTCTATGTTGCAAATGGTAACTGAAATTATGGCAAATATAAACCCTAAATAGCAAAAGATTACATATGGTAGCCAAATGGCAATCCTTTCATTGCCGCCGCAACAATTACACTTTGTATTGGTTTTCACGACTTCACCTTTACAAATAATTATGATTTCGTGAAAAGTTTAACTCTCCAGGTTAATTGCCAATTGTGATGTATGTCTGGAGTGATTTATTCTTTCAAGTCATGATATGATGTTGTGATGTTCATCATTGATCAAATGTATTGCTGAATATAACGGAGACCCAGGTTCACTAATTACGTAATAATGCCGAGTTCGAATAGACCGATAATTAATTTATCAAAATCCGAAAAAACGAAATACGTTGACAGATTTTTTCTTGTAACTCCTTCAGAGTTTTGGAAGGCGTCTTACGTTATGGAAGGTAATCATCTGGCAAACCGGTTTTGCTATGTCCGTAGTGATTTAATTCTTTAAGTCTTTGCAACTTGAAACTTATGGAGTAATTTCACCAGCCTAATTTGCGCAATTAACTGGCCGATAACGTCGGGTTCAGTTTGACTCATAAAACGTATGGCGCGCGCATTGACGGCAACAACAAACAGTTTCTGTACCTGGGGGTTGTCACATAAGAGCCAATGCTGGCGGGCCCGTGGAAAATAAAACATTTCCAGGGTGCATAACGAAGGAATGAGTTAAGGGTGACCTAAATTATACATCACATTAAGGCGTGTTGTGTAATGTAGCTGTTAAAATTTTTGATTCTTTTCAGATTTTTATCCTTTTTTTAGTTAATTAAAGCCCTTAAACGTGGGTCTCCGATATTTTGACTATTACAGCACATTTGTTTGTGCACTTTTTGTCATCATTACGATGCCACAGATATATATTTATTTTTATGTATATATAAAATGACGGAAATCGATATATTTTTATTTAATAAACAAAATAACTGAAGCACAGTCCGAAACGAGACAACTATGTCATATAAGATAACATTGTGACCAAAGCTGACAGTCTGCTGAAAAAAACATAAATTTAGCAAAGATATATTAGTTATTTTGTGTTGTCGATATTAATACCATGTGTAAAATGCTGTGTCAGTGTGAGTAGCCTATATATGAGTAGGCCCACGCAATTTGATTCCATTGATTTAGACTTGGCTACTTGACCTGAAGTATTATGTTGTATATATCTCAGCGGGTAAAATAACATTCCCTGTGCCGATTGTAATGCTGCGTCAGTTGCGTAATGCAGTTCATTTTACTTTCCCAGCTAATTATTCAATATTTTCCTGAAAATGTAGCGTTACAAGCCATTGGCAAGTAAGATTATACTTTATATCAAAATCAACTAATATCGAATGAGGCAAAAACTTGATAAAAAATTATCCCTTTCAAAGTAAAACATAGGAGGTCACGTCACATTGTATAATGACGTTGTGACAACGCAAATTAAAATGTTTTGCCTTTTAATAAGTTGTCTATAATGATAGGAATGCGAATTTTTAAAGCTTTACTTTGAAGTTTTTCTTTACCACCGGGTTCGATTTCCGCGGCGCAACGTAATTGTGCAAACGTTACTGTGTACATAAACTACACCCATAAATCCAGAGTTTGTGACTTTTATTAAAACTCCCTTAGTCATAGATTAATGTTTTCTTTTACCTCGCTGTGTGAAAAACTTGAATTAGGGCCAATTCTTTGTATTCTTTGTGCGCTTTGTTTATTGCAATGTTTTGGAGATTGTCAAATTCCACTCTGGCTAACGCAATTGCGTCGTCTGGTGGTGACCTCTTAAGGGGCTGTAGTACGATTTTCAGTAGTTTTAAAACGGCAACCCGGCGAATAATACATTACAATTGGCAATTGGCATCAAAAAATCTTAACCCTAACCCAGAATAAGGCGACCAAATATACCACATTTATTTCGCACATCCACACTTAATTATCATTCAAAGAACGCCGAATCAGTTGCCGGACTTTGTCCTGCAACTGTTTCGGCGTTTTGGAAAATTCCTTGCATTTGGGGAGGTTTCCATCTGCAAGAGCCGTTTTAGCATAATGCGTTGTTATTCCCTTCTTCGTACCAATATACCATGAAAAAAATTGCTTAACTTCAAACGATTCATCCGCAGAAAACTGTCGCCGAGATTTCTGTTAAAAACAGTAAGTTTTAGAAATTAATAATAAAATCATTGAAAATAGATTACCGTATACATAATTATACAAGGCACATGCATTTTTTACGTTTTACATTGGCGATACAAATGAAAAATAAACTTAACTAAGACCTACCACAACATTAACTTTTTTTTCTTCCTTCTCTAATTTCGACAATCGATGTGGATTTAATGGCTAAATTTATCAAAATGCAGTGAAATTTATAACAAAGTACTTAATAAAACTTAAAATTGTGAGCTTTTCCCCTGGCTTCGGCTTGAGGAATTATATAAAACATGTAAAAATAGACATTAAATATGTAAACTTATATGCAATATAATACAATAAACGAAAATTGTTAAAATACTACTTACCGAGAAACTATAACGATCGAAAGTAGCTTTCCTCTTTCTAGATGGTTTTGTAGCTGAGCTGGAGCTCTCCTATATTATTAAAAGAACTTTGGTATATCAAGAAAACTGTGCAGTGTTTTTGCGCCATTAAATATGTGTGTACAGTATGCATACTTTTTATAACCGCATGGTTCAGTCATATATGCATTGGTCACGTAACGTTTGTGGAGTGATACCTACATTATCGGTCAAGTATATCAGGAAACACCTTCCCCTATTCCAATCTCCCAATATATACTACAATGCTTAGAATGCTATTTACCACGACATTAAAATCTCTGGAATTGCTTTTCTTTTTCCTCTTTCTGGAGGGTGATGCAGATGTGCTGGGGCTTTCCTAAATCATTAAAATAAATTTTGGTAATTCAAGCAAAATTCTGTTTTTAATTTAAATATGTGTGACTAGTACATATATAATTTATAAACTTCTTGATTGATGCACGCATTGGACACGTAAAGCATGTGGAGTGACAGGAAATAATATCAATAAAACCATAGTTTCACTGTGAAGTCGTAATTAAATTTTAACTTGCCGGCAGCTTCGAAGCACCTGCCATATTAGAGATGTCGATCTATAAACCAAAAAATGCAAAATTACCACGATTGATTTTAAGAGATTTTTCAGAGAATTTACCTGCTGCAGAACAACACGAGGCTCAATTATTTTATCCCGGACCGCCTTTTGTTGGCCACCGTTTTTGATTCGGCGAATTTGTAATGACTCGTCTTCTTCAGCAAATGTGCTTCTTTCAGCTGACAAACTTTCTTCTGATGAAACGTCAGCAGCTGGTTCTACTCGTTCAGAATATGGGCTTCTATCATCTGACAAACTTTTTTGTACAAAGGAAACCTCAACAGCTGATGCGATTCTTTCAGCAGACGGGTTTCTTTGAGCTGATGCGCCTTTTGTTTCGGTGCGACCAGCCAAACTGCACGACTGCGATTAAAAAACATGATCCAATTTTTTACTGACAACCATTTGCCGGAAGGAAGCTTGTGTTCACAACAAACTTGCCATCGACAAGAAATTGTTTCGTTGCCAAGAATAGAATTTATTCGCGAGTCATACTTGTAATGCACACGAAAAGGTTAAAAATTTTATACTTATTGCGAGGAATCCAACAGAATTCTTTAAACCATTTAAGTTGATTTGAACAACTTACCCTTATTTCTTTCATGACTTCATAGGCTTCTTCAGCCTCTATATTCTGCAGGTCGTTCGCGTAATAGCTCTCTTGTGTGCTCGAGCTATGGGCCATATGCTTGGCCACCAAAAGGCGGCTGTCCGGTCTCTTAGATCTAACCTATTATGAAATTTTAAATTTTAAATACGTCACTGGTTGAGTTTTATATACATTCTGCTGCAGAATATTTTCATTATTAGCGATATTTCGTTATTTATATTGCTAGGTCTAATTACAGTGAAGATCAATTACTTGTGTGGCCGAATACTTCCGGTTTGAGGTTGCTGTAAATTTTCCGCGACCTCCGGCCAACTTCCAAACCCGCTGTATTGCTTTAGCTGCAGTGGAACTTGTAAGATTTTTTCCCTTATGGGGAAAAACAATCTTACACTCTTCTCCGTTGAATCTGACAAGGTTGTCCAGCCCTTTCTTCAACCATTCTGGCATTACAATAGTTGCATCCCCATATGTTGAGAATGTTTTGTGATCGCGCACCTGCATTAAAAACATCCTTTTTTAATAGAGTTCTACATGAAAGGAGAATTTGGTGACTTACACGAACAATCCATCGTTTTTTCTCGGTCGGGTAGCCATTGATAAGCTCTTCAACGAGCATGTTGCGCACCGCACTTGTCCGTTGCGAGTTTTCGATTATCAGATACGCCATGAGGATTTCCCCATGGGCTCTTCTCACCTCGGCTCCGGGGTCTCTTCTCCATACTGCATTTTTTTATATAGTGAGTTACACATTCAACGAGAAATAAAATAATGTAAAAATATAAAACAACTGTAACTGTCATTTACGTTTTGTGGTCAGCGCAGTATTACGAAAAAGTGGATTTGTCATAACTTTGTTCACTTCTGCCGGTTCCAAAGCATTTCTGCGATCCCTCTCCTTAATAACTCGCCTCCAAGAAAACGCAACACTTTAGGTAATAAAGAGTGGTTAGCAAACGCATATTTATTAACATGGAAGTTTTAATTGCAATAACAAAACTAGTTTTCAGATACCAACACGAGTAAATCATCCAAGAGTGGAAAGGCTTCATGTAGGCAGCGCTTGTAGTCACCTTCTTTTTAGAAATTTTCTGTAGGATGCCCTTCGATTCTTGAGGTTAATAAGGGCCTCCCCCACGTTGAAGGTCAATGGAAGCTTCTTCAGTAATGAAAAGCTGAGGAAGCTTGTCATGGCATTCGAGTGGGATATGAATGTCGAAGGAGTTTTATTTTCATTTTGTAATTTCTAAAATAAAGAATGATTGTCTTTGTTTATTTTTAAATACAACTATTTTTTGCTAAGACTTTGCATATATACATAATCATCTTCCATTCGAATGTTGTTCAGGCCTGGTCTTCATCCCGAAACAAATTCAGGGTCGATCAGTTGTCTGCAACGACGCCTCCACTTTCCCCTGTCGATGGCATCCTCTATCTTCAAACCTTTCCTTCTCATGTCATCCTTCACCGTCTCATCCCATGTTTTCTTTGGTCTTCCCGTTTTCACCTTTACTGCAATCATCTTATGTTGTACTCTTCTTATTAAGCTCTACTTATTCATTCGCTCAACGTTCCCCAACCATCTCATACAATGTCCTCTTAGACGTTCTTCAATATCTTCCACACATGTCCACCTTCTTATCACATTATTGGTAATGCCATCTCGTAGTGTCTTACCACACATCATTCGAATATTCCTCATTTCTGTCATCTGCATTCGTCTGGCATCAGCCTTCTTCATCGCCTAACATTCAGCTACGTAGCACATCACACTTCTTACACATGCTTTACACAGACTTCCTTTTAGATTTGTATAGAGTAGTCTGCCCCAGAGTTTACCAGACAATTCCTTAAAAATTTTCCAACTAGCGCGTATTCTTGCCGTCACTGCCCTGCCAGTACTGTAATTTTCCCGTATCATATCCCCTAAATAACGAAACTCCTTAACAAGCTCGATCTCATCACTTCCCAAGTTCACATGTCCTTCCACTCGTCAGCTTTCCATTGATAGGCCTACCTGAACTTCTCTTATGCCCCCAATACAGTACTAGTGCTGTCTGCATTGAATGGAATTTCTCCCTATTCTCTTCCCCCAAAATTCCGCATGGATCAACAGTACCGACTACTCCCTTCAACGATTTTCTACCAATTCTCATCGCTTTGGTTTTATTGATGTTCACCTTCAAACCTTTGCTTTCAAGTGCGCTTTTACTTTGCTGATATACATTCTATAAATATATTACATAGTAGATTCTACCTGTAGTATATCCAAAAAATATTGCATGTAACTAATCAAAATTAATATAACGTCCTAACCTGCACATGTTTCTCTTTATATGTGTCCAGGTCAATGGACTCCAACGTTTTGAAATCAGAATCTTTTATTATATTTTGCAAAAGTAATACTTTATCTTGGGCTACCCGTTCTTCGTGGGCCCCCCATCGTGGCCCATTAAAAAGCTTTTGAAGTTGTTTAAAACTTTATTCCAGTTGATGCAGTTAGTTTGTTGCTGTAAAATGTAGCGAGGAATTGTGTTAATCATTGCATGAGTGTTTTCTACTGCACAGTCAGTTTGTACTGTGTGTATTTACCAAAACTTACGATTGGGACGTTTTTCCGGCGGCGGTCCATAGAATTAGCCATCTCCATTGCCTTGGGTTGATCAGCGTGAAGCTTGCCACGTAGGTGTCTCACGAGGCCATTCCAAGAAGTCAGGAACTTGTTGCAAAGTTCGCACTTGAAATCACCTTTCCCATTATTTTTTTTATCGTGCACGACTTTGCAGTGGCGCGAGATGTTCGAATTCATGACACCACAGTATCTACAACAATTCCTAACACCATTATGTCATTATTCTCGGACATGTTTGGCTTTTGTTTTCTTTTACACATAGAAATCGAAAACAGCATTGAAAAGCTGAAGGTATTTTAAATTATCTTCCATTCATACTTGAAAGCTGGTCGAAATTATAGTAGAACTTACGGACACTTCTTATTTAATCCAGTATTAGAAGATCTCGATTTTGTTATTTCCGACTGCGCTTGTCCATAATCTTTATTCATGAACCCGTCATTTTGTTCTGTTGCTAGGTCACTTTTATCATCTCCCTGCTGTTATAAAAAGAAAATTTGCTGTTATTCAATTTTATTAAAATTTAGATGGTTTAAGTGTCTATATACCTGTGGCATCGTAATGATGACAAAAAGTGCACAAACAAAGGTGCTGTAATAGTCAAAATATCGGAGACCCACGTTTAAGGGCTTTAATTAACTAAAAAAAGGATAAAAATCTGAAAAGAATCAAAACTTTTAACAGCTACGTTACACAACACGCCGTGATGTGATGTATAATTTAGGTCACCCTTAACTCATTCCTTCGTTATCCACCCTGGAAATGTTTTATTTTTCCCCGGTCCCGCCTGCATTGGCTCTTATGTGACAACTCCCAGGTACAGCAACTGTTTGTTGTTGCCGTCACTGCGCGCGCCATACGTTTTATGAGTCAAACTGAACTCGATGTTATCGGCCAATTAATTGCGCGAATTAGGTTGGTGAAATTACTCCATAAGTTTCAAGTTGCAAAGACTTAAAGAATTAAATCACTACGGACATAGCAAAACCAGATTTCCAGATGAGTACTTTCCATAACGCAAAACGCCTTCCAAAACCATAAAGAAGTTACAAGACAAAATCTGTCAACTTATTTCGTTTTACGGATTTCGATAAATTAATTATCGGTCTATTCGAACTCGGCATTATTACGTAATTAGTGATCCTGGGTCTCCGTTATATTCATTCATTTGAACAATGATGAACATCACAACATCATATCATGACTTGAAAGACTAAATCACTCCGGAGTCCGGACATACATTACAAATGGCAATTAACCCGGAGAGTTAAACTTTTCACGAAATCATAATTATTTTTAAAGGTAAAGACGTGAAAACCAATACAAAGTGTAATTGTTGCGGCGGCAATGATAGGATTGCCATTTGGCTACCATATGTAATCTTTTGCTATTTAGGGTTAATATTTGCCATAATTTCAGTTACCATTTGCTACATAGAGTTAACAGATGGTTACTGAGTGTAGCAATTTGCTAAATAGGATTTGTATTTTGCTACCAATGGTAACTTTTGCTATTTCCAACTACCAATTGCCACACAGAGTTAACAGAATTACAGAATAACATTTGAGTACTGTACTTCCAGATACCATTTGCTAGTCTTTTTTAATTGAGCGAGAATTCGCGCAAATTTCGCCAAATTGTCGGATAATACAAATAATTGACCTTAATTCAAATATTTTCCCACAGCGAGGTGGTAGAAAATATTAATATATGATTAAGAGCGTATTAAGAAAAGTCACAAACACTGGATTTTTGGGTGTAATTTAGTTGAAGTTACGTTTGCACATTTACGTTAATCACAATCACGTGTTCGAATCCAGCTGAAACACTTGCTGCCGTTTTGTTTGATTGAAATTGATAGATAGAGCTCAAAGACATGTAGAGTATAATGTTCTTCCCTAATACGATAACACTTTTCATTCCGACGAAGTGACTGGGCGTGACAAGTTTGGGACAAAGTCATTTGTTTTTATTCATAGTAGTGACACAACATAATTCGTGTCACGTTGTAAACGATGTTTCATATAGCCTACTGTAGGTAAAATATATGTTGCATGGTGGTGACGTTGTTGGAAGATCTAATTGTAAACCTGAATTTTAAAAATATTTTTAATTCCAAAATAACTTTCCGCTTTTAACATTTTATTTGTGGTACAGTATTTTATAAGCGTTTATTAAAACTGGGGTTAATTTTAATAAGACTAATGATGCCTATAGCTGTATAGTCGAAATATATTTCTGTTCTTCTTCTTCGTTTGAGCGTTTCTTCCTTCCAGACAAGATCTCCGGGCATGAGGTCATCAGCCATGTTATTGTATCCTCGTCTAGTCTTTTCAGACCAACCACACCACGTGGGGGCCGATGGATTGGGCAGGCATTGATCACATGGTCTGCTGTCTGCTCTGTGGCACCACACTCGAATCCTGGTGAGGTAGCCAGTCCCCATCTGTGCATGTCTGAACGCAAGCGTCCGACTCCGGTGCGCATATTTCAGTTGATTCCCGTGCAAACCGACCCTGGTTTCTTTCAGTTTTTACATTTAGCAGTGTTACATTACATAAGATCAGATTGTGTTTATATCGATGTTAATCTCTGTAGTAATGTAACCAACTAAGTCACCTTAGTACTTATATGTAGGTTAATATTAAAGACACAATTTACTAAATAATCCCTTGTAGTAGTTGAACGGGTTCAACATGGAATTATGAGGAAGCGCACTTTTTGGCGAAATTGCCGACTCGGAATTGACCGGCATAATCGGATAAAATGAGTTGGCAATTGTCTCTTGCCTTTGTCTTACAGTAATACTCTGCGAATTTAAAACACAAAAACGGTTTCAAAAATCCTTTATTTCCTAGTGAAATCCTTAGCCATCTACCTAGGCGTCCAGCATGCGCAATTTGAATTTGTACACAAAGATGTGCGTTTTGTTGAAAATTACAATCCTGGAAAAACAGTTAATTTTGTTATTGATGGAAACTTCTATGTTGGTTATACGATAACTGCACTCTGACCAGACGGTATAATGTCCCTCACTCCATTACTCCGTCCTTGGTGAATGTAAAAGCTAGACACTTAATTTCTCTTCACTCATCAACTTCTTTCCTGGCAACATTGCTGGACATGATGATCTCAGTGGAATCCTGGAAGCAGTCAGTCAAACGGGTTAAAACATGTGAGTTGAGGATACAAAGCAACAGGATACAACCTTCTTGGTGTCGTTAATTTGCTCTCGTTCAGGTGTTTTCTCCAACGTCGGATGCAAAACTCATCACTGGAGTGAAGAGGTTCGGTCAAAGCAAATGGAAGAAGATATTCGATCATGTCGACTTCCCGCCGTATCGGAAACCAGCTCATCTCAAAGACAGGTCAAATTTATTGCACTTCCCGGTTGCTTAATAATTTTCTGTGTTTATTTAGTTGTAATTACCAGTTGGCACTTTTTAAATTTGGTGTTGATGTGGCTTTTTCTTGACATCAATTCACTCATTACAATGATTAATTAATTATTATTATTGCTGCATTTATTATCACACATGTAACTGATGTGGAATTATACATCAGTTTTGTGACCGAGTCTTTTTTACGACTTGAGCAACATCGAGTCCATTCAAATTGTGACTCAATACTTGAAGATTTTCCTGACACCATACCATGCATTAAACCGGTTATCAAAGCGTCATGGCTCTTTCCAAATTAATCTAGTTGATATTTTTTGGAGAAGAGTAATTTATTAGAGAAATATCTGATTACCTATTTGTACCTAAGCTTATTTAGATATTTTGTTACCTAAAAATGTAACAAAATATTTTTTACATAAAATTAGAAAATATTTGATTTTGTTGCTTAAAATTTTTCGCCGTCTTGACTTTCAACCAGACTCCCTGGGCGGTCCCTTGGACCACTTTTAGCAACATCAGACGTGCGCGTGGTCATTATTATGCGTTTATTCTATTTTCAATTCAGGGTGGATTTTTTTCTTTTGTGAAGCACAGATTTTCTGTGCACGCAGACCGTGTAAGCAGTGGCGCAGTGCGCATTTGCGCACCCGTGCAGCTTAGAGAGAACATTGTTGCTATGTATATATGTTTAGATGGAGAACTCTTCAAGAAAAAGGCGACGTTTTAGTATCTGGTGGATCAGTTGTGAACTTGTGATTCAAGGGACAGTGCAAAGAAATGCCATCAACAAATTGACAGCATCAGGTATGTTTGGTGATGATTAGGACATTTCAACCCATGGTCGTTGGTTGGGTCGTTCTAAAGTCATTCTTAGTTTAATAGTTTGTGGGTTGAATTGGCCTGGAACCAATGAATATGTTATTGCTAGTGAAGTATTTTCCTGCCTAATCGTCATACACTATATTCTGTGTCATGTGTTCCTTTCTGTGCAGAAAAGCAGTCAAATTCATCTGAAAGGCGCACGTTATGATGTGTGAGCTATGACATTAATTCTAATTTAAACTCAAGTTTTTATTTATCCATTTTTTGCGGTTTCATAAGTTTCGGTAAAAATTATTTTCTTAACCTCTTTAATGCGATGTTACTTTCATCTATTTTGACGATAGATTGGAACAATCCAGCTCATCAATCACTTTATCCCCCGGCAATGATGCCTTTGCTTCTACGTCAAGTGAGTCAGATTTATTTTTAAAACTTGTCACTTTACTTGAATCACAATGTTCTCTAATTGTTATTTAGGCACTCCCACAATTTGCTTGAAAGATATCAACAAGTATGTCGGTTTAATAAATCTTTCACGGATCTTTTCAATTCTTCTTCGTAGACGACACCCCATCAATGGAAGCAGGAAGAGAAGGAATGCATGATCTGCCTCGATCAACCAGCTGAGGTAGTGTTTTTACCATGCGGGTACCTCTGGAGCTGTACCGAGTGCGCAAAAGCTCTCAGAGAGTGTCCTATTATCCGAACCAAAATTGAACAGTCTATGCGGACTTACATGTCGTAAGATGTCTGTCGGACATGCTTGCCTGAAGTGGCATAAATCCTCCTCACAATTATTTTGTTTGCTTCTTTTCGTTGTTATCGTTTCGAGCAATGATTTATAGAGCTTAAGATGACACAGAAATATCAGTGAGAATACCTACAGATCGTATGTAACTTTGTAACGTCATAGAATCGTGTGATAATTTCGTGAATCATTACATCGATGTCGTTTTGATATACAGTACTTCAGTTTAATGGGAATAGTCTTTATGTCTTGTATGTCGTATGTCTTGTGTCTGTGGCAAGACTGTTGACGTCACTCGAAGGTGACGACATACAATAAGTTGATGGCTCGATGCTTGACAACGACGACTTACGCGTATGATTAATCGGACCATCCTTGAAAAAATAATGAAACACACCTGAGTTTCTATTCTGTCCCAATGACCCCGTTTTGTTTGGGGTACCCATGCATTTAGGAGAAACGCCATTCAATAGGTAACTGTGCGTGGGTGCTTGTAGGCCTACTATTGTTTTGGTATAGTCAACGAATGTTTGAATTTCTTTTATAACAAATTATGTAAAATTTTGCTGTGGTTTTCAATGTAATGTTTGTATTTATATTTTTTACCTAGAAATGCTTTACCTTGATTTCCGTTAGTTTTTATTGTGTGATAATCAAAATTTTTTCGCTACCGCACCGTTTTGCTGTGTTTGAAGAATCGTTTAAGGAAAGTTTTTTTTTTGTCTTTTGACTCGGGGTATAATTCTCGATCTGCCCTGCCACTCTCGCCAAATTTATCGCATCTCAAGGTTTTTTTTGTCAGGCAGCGCAGAGGCCCTTCCTTGAGATCAAAAGATGGTTCATTGATTACAAGAGAAAAGAAGAGTTCTCTTGAAGAGAGGCGGACTTTAAACTCCTTCAGCATTTTGCACGAGTTTTTGTATTTTCTCCAGTTTAGATAATGTAATGTGTGCAAAGCTGCGTATTTCGTGCTAAGCTCTTATTCAAACAAGGAATTCTAAACCGACATATTTGACGCAGATTGAAGTATTTCAAGTAGCATTGTTTTCACGGCGTAAAGTTTGAAGTGTACTTGATGAAATGTTTGGATGACGTAGATTCGTAGAATAACAGATTTTACGCATATATGTACGTAGCATAATTTGTAGGCATAAAAATACTTACAATATTTCATATTAAAAGTAGTATGGTAGGAATGGTATGGTGGTGGTGGTGGTGGTGTGGTAGTTAGGTAGTGTTTTTCGAGTTCGAAGTAGTAATTTGCAAGTTAATCTTGCAAATGGCTACAAAATTTTTGCTTCGTGCAATTTTATACCCGTATTTGTTGCGAGATACATTTGGTAATGTTTACTTCGTGCAATTTCAAACCCGTATATTTTGCGAGATACATTTGGTAATAGTTACTTCGTGCACATTTGTACCCGTGCGAATTATAACTTGTAAATGGTGATTGATTGTACCCATTTGCTAAAAAACGTTTACAAATGGCGACTGAGTGTACCCATTTGCTAAATAAGGTTAAAAATAAGATAAATATTAGCTGAATATTGACTGATTGTACCCATTTGCTAAACAGGGTTTGCAAATGGCGACTGAGTGTACTCATTTGCTAAATAAGGGTATACCCGTATTTATCTCGCAACGTATACGGGTATCAAATCGCACAAAGTAAAAATTACCAAATGTATCTCGTAACGTATACGGGTATCAAATTGCACGAAGTAACAATTACCAAATGTATCTTGCAACGTATACGGGTACCAAATTGTACCAAGTATTTATATTATACCGCTATTTATATTTATATTTATATTGTACCGCTATTTATATTTATGTCTATTTTATGTTAACACCGGCACAAAACCAAGAGAAAGGAAATGCCAAGTGAGGATAAGTCTTGGACAAGTGGATTACATTCTTGCAGTTTAGTAACTAGTGACTGCATTAAAGCACATTGATAAATAAAACTTAAATATAATCCCATAAATTTTGGTGGTGTGCACATTGAAAGTGCACAAAAAAGACACTTTTCTCATTTGTTACACGGCAAGTTTACTTTTAAAAACAAAAATCAAAGAATCATTATACAAATCAAATCAAATAACAAATCAAAGATTGAATTGTATTTTGGCTACACAAGAACTCCCCATTTAATGCATGAAATAACCTGTAATTTCATCCCATAGAAATGCATAGATTGAATTGAATTCTTTTACCTTGTAAAAATTATATGTGTAAGATATCAGATACCGGATGTTATTTTGTTTGATGACGATAACAAACAACTGGTACCATACATCAATGCATTTAATTTGGTTAGTGTAATAAATTCAAACAAATATGAATGTTGACGCCGACGGACTCTTATTTTCATTTTGTATTTTCTAAAATACAGCTAGATGGTCTCTTTTTCATTTTTAAATACAACTAAATTTGCTAAGACTTTGTACATATATACATTCTATGAGTATATTATATTGTAGATTGTATCTGTAGTATGTACAAAGAAAGTTTTATGTCAAAATTAATCACAATTACCAGAACGTCCTAACCTGCAAATGTTTCTCTTTATATGTGTCCAGGTTAATAGACTTTAACGTTTTGAAATCACAAACTTGTGGTAGACCGAGGCAAATTTTGCGTTTCCTCTCATTCTGCAATTCGTGAATACGTGCTTCCATTGATGAGGTGACGTCTTCGAAGAAAAATTCAAAAGCTCCCTGAAAGATTTATTTAATCTACGAACTATACGACTATAGGCCTACTACCTAATATCTAAAGCCTTATCATGTCTACTTTAACTTAACACACATCTATCACCTTCTGGCAGTATCTTGCTGACCCTCGTTACCTAAAATTGTGTTAAGTCATGAGATAGATGTGGACGAAGATGAAAAAGGAATTACCTGTTTCTAATCAGATGATCTAGGTTATGCCAAAAAGTTTCTTACTCGGTGACCAGGTACAACAAAGGCCAATTGAAAGACTTGCGCCAGTACCTGAAAGGTCGTAACGTTCGAGTCGTACTTCCTGAAAATGCAAAACAGCGTGATCGCAGCACGTTCGCGAAAGTAGGTTGCCATCGAGTACCAGTCAAGGTTGTTTGCAGAGTACAAAGCCAGTATCGAAAAGCACGGGGATGATATTGCAACTATGACAAAACTGCTAAAGAACGCAACAGAAAATGTTTATAACCATACATAAAGAAGTTACAAGACAAAATCTGTCAACGTATTTCGTTTTACGGATTTCGATAAATTAATTATCGGTCTATTCGAACTCGGCATTATTACGTAATTAGTGAACCTGGGTCTCCGTTATATTCAGTAATTCATTTGATCAATGATGAACATCACAACATCATATCATGACTTGAAAGACTAAATCACTCCGGACATACATTACAATTGGCAATTAACCCGGAGAGTTAAACTTTTTAAACCTGTTTCTAATCAGATGATCTAGGTTATGCCAAAAAATTTCTTACTCGGTTACCAGGTACAACAAAGGCCATTTGAAAGACTTGTGCCAGTACCTGAAAGGTCGTAACGTTCGAGTCGGACTTCCTGAAAATGCGAAACAGCGTGATCGCAGCACGTTCGCGAAAGTAAGTTGCCTTCGAGTACCAGTCAAGGTTGCTAGCAGAGTACAAAGCCAGTATCGAAAAGCACGGTAGGCCACGTAGGTGTCTCACGAGGCCATTCCAAGAAGTCAGCAACTTTTTGCAAAGTTCGCACTTGAAATCACCTTTCCCATTATTTTTTTTATCGTGCACGACTTTGCAGTGGCGCGATATGTTCGAATTCATGACACCACAGTATCTACAACAATTCCTAACACCATTATGTCATTATTCTCGTACATGTTTGGCTTTTGTTTTCTTTTACACATAGAAATCGAAAACAGCATTGAAAAGCTGAAGGTATTTTAAATTATCTTCCATTCATACTTGAAAGTTGGTCGAAATTATAGTAGAACTTACGGACACTTCTTATTTAATCCAGTATTAGAAGATCTCGATTTTGTTATTTCCGACTGCGCTTGTCCATAATCCTTATTCATGAACCCGTCATTTTGTTCTGTTCCTGGGTCACTTTTATCATCTCCCTGCTGTTATAAAAACAAAATTTGCTGTTAATCAATTTCATTAAAATTTAGATGGTTTAAGTGTCTATATACCTGTGGCTTCGTAATGATGACAAAAAGTGCACAAACAAAGGTGCTGTAATAGGAACAATATCGGAGACCCACGTTTAAGGGCTTTAATTAACTAAAAAAAGGATAAAAATTTAAAAACAATCAAAAATTTTAACAGCTACGTTACACAACACGCCTTAATATGATGTATAATTTAGGTCACCCTTAACTCATTCCTTCGTTATCCACCCTGGAAATGTTTTATTTTCCCCGGGCCCGCCAGCATTGGCTCTTATGTGACAATTCCCAGGTAAAGCAACTTTTTGTTGTTGCCGTCACTGACAAAATCTGTCAACGTATTTCGTTTAACGGATTTCGATAAATTAATTATCGGTCTATTCGAACTCGGCATTATTACGTAATTAGTGAACCTGGGTCTCAGTTATATTCAGCAAACCGATTTTAGGCCATAAAATGTTGGGTAAATGTTTTCATTTCTTTACCACATAATACTGTAGATACCACAATTTATTATACAGCTTAATATACAGTGTCTAGATTAGACTAAGGATAAGCAATATATTAATTATTACTAATCAAAGGCAAGCTTTGATTTTTAATAATAGCATGCTGCTTGTCAAGAGGTTATATTTTACATATTTTGTGGTTAAGTTTGCTCGATTTTTGAGATAATATTGTGACCAAATCTGACTGTCGGCTGAAAAAACATGAATTTAGCAAACATATATTAGTTATTTTGTGGTGTTTGATATTAATACCATGTGTAAAATTCTGTGTCAGTGTATTTAGTGGCCCATATATGAGTAGGCCCGCGCAATTCGATTCCATTGATTTAGACTTGGCTACTTGATCTGGAGTGCTATTTTTCAAGCTATTACCAAAGCTATTTTTCAAAGTTTCTTGTCAACCTAACTTAAATGTTATAAGTAACCTAAACTTTAAAACCTAAATACATGCACTGTACAACCTGTACACTGTAAAACCTAAATACACTGTGAACCTTGTAACCTAAATCTAACTCCAGTTAAACCGAAAATAGCTAGGATCAACTTTTTGCATACACATTCTCTAACCTAACCGCTATAAGCTATGTTTAACAACAGCCTGCATAACCTACTTTCAGTGAAAAACTCACACACATTATCCAGTTACTTGGCAAACCTTAAAAGCATTGATCAAGCGTTTAAGGAGCTATGCAGGAACAAAACTACAAAAATCTCGCCTACTGCTAAGAGAATCATGTTTTGCAACATGCACTATTAAAACGATTTTTACCAAACATCGGCATGGTTTATTATAAATCGAAAAATGGCGCAAGTTGAACAAGTCGAAGGGTTATGTCAACATTACTTTCTGATTGGTTCGTTTTTGATGGCTCAATTTAGCATGACAGGTGAATGCTAAAACTATAAAGATCTTATAAATAGTTTCTTAATTTAAACAATACCTTTTTAAACAACAATAATTTTTCTTAAACGTTATTATCAAAACAGCAATTTCGTAACCGTAAATGCGTATGCGTTTTAAATTGAAATAAAAGATATCTTTCATTGCTTTTTAAAACAATAATAATACACTGTTTGCTTCTATTTCAGCTTTTAAAAACTACAAACTGCAGCATTTTTCGCACACAAAGATAGGCAAAGGTTTTGAAAAAATTTAATACGGAAATACAGAAATATTGAACTATACTATACGAGAATGAAATCCAAAAAAAACTACAATTGTTATCACGATGAAGTAGATATAGTGAAATGAAAATGTTGTTGCATTTTCACAGACAAAAGCCATGTATAGCCCTTGTTTGGCATTTAATGATTTGGCCATTCCTCAGTAAGCCCACACATAAGCCATACATGCTACTTCGTAGCCATGTAAGGCCCATAGATAAAACCTACATAATGTTTGACTGGGCATCCACACCTAATTATCATTCAAAGAACGCCGAATCAGTTGCCGGACTTTGTCCTGCAACTGTTTCGGCGTTTTGGAATATTCTTTGCATTTGGGGAGGCTTCCATCTGCGAGAGCCGTTTTAGCATCATCCGTTGTTATTCCCTTCTTCGTACTAATATACCATAAGAAAAATTGTTTAACTTCAAACGATTCATCCGCAGAAAACTGTCGCCGAGATTTCTGTTAAAAACAGTAAGTTTTAGAAATTAATAATAAAATCATTGAAAATAGATTACCGCATACATAATTATACAAGGACATGCATTTTTTACGTTTTACATTGGCGATACAAATGAAAAATAAACTTAACTAAGACCTACCACAACATTAACTTTTTTTTCTTCCTTCTCTAATTTCGACAATCGATGTGGATTTAATGGCTAAATTTATCAAAATGCAGTTAAATTTATAAAAAAGTACTTAATAAAACTTAAAATTGTGAGCTTTTTCCCTGGCATCGGCTTTTGGAATTATATAAAACATGTAAAAACAGATATAAAATATGTAAAGTTATATGTAATGTAATAAAATAAACGAAAATTGTTAGAATACTACTTACCGAGAAACTATAACGATCGAAAGTAGCTTTTCCTTTCCTCTTTCTAGAGGGTTTTGTAGCTGAGCTGGGGCTCTCCTAAATTATTAAAAGTACTTCGGTATATCAAAAAAACTGTACAGTGTTTTTGCGCCATTAAACATGTGCGTACAGTATGCATACATTTTATGACCGCATGGTTCAGTCATATATGCATTGGTCACGTAACGTTTGTGGAGTGATACAAAAATTGTCGGTCAAGTATATCAATCACCCGATATATAATAAAATGCTTGGAATGGTATTTACCACAACATTAAAATTTCTGGAATTGCTTTTCTTCTTCCTCTTTCTAGAGGGTGATGCAGATGTGCTGGGGCTTTCCTATATCATTAAAACAAATTTTGGTATTTCAAGCAAATTTCTGATTTTAATTTAAATATGTGTGACTAGTACATATATAATTTATAAACTTCTTGATTGATGCACGCATTGGACACGTAAAGCATGTGGAGTGACAGGAAATAATATCAATAAAACCATAGTTTCACTGTGAAGTCGTAATTAAATTTTAACTTACCGGCAGCTTCGAAGCACCTGCCACATTGAAGATGTCGATCTATAAACCAAAAAATGCAAAATTATCACGATTGATTTTAAGAGTCTTTTTAAGGAAATTTACCTGCTGCAGAACAACACGAGGCTCAACTATTTTATCCCGGACCGCCTTTTGTTGACAACCGTCTTTGTTTCGGCGTATTTGTAATGACTCGTCTTCTTCAGCAAAGGTGCTTCTTTCAGCTGACAAACTTTCTTCTGATGAAACGTCAGCAGCTGGTTCTACTCGTTCAGAATATGGGCTTCTATCATCTGACAAACCTTTCTCTATAAATGAAACCTCAACAGCTGATGCGATTCTTTCAGCAGACGGGCTTCTTTGAGCTGATGCGCCCTTTGTTTCGGTGCGACCAGCCGAGCTGCACGACTGCGATTAAAAAACATAATCCAATTTTTTACTGACAACCATTTGCCGGAAGGAAGCGTGTGTTCACAACAAACCCGTCATCAACAAGAAATTTTTTTGTTGCTAAGAATAGAACTTACTTGCGAGTCAGACTTGCAATGCACACAAAAAGGTTAAAACTTTTATACTTATTGCGAGGAATCCAACAGAATTCTTTAAACCATTTAAGTTGATTTTATTCATGACTTCATAGGCTTCTTCAGCCTCTATACTCTGCAGCTCGTTCGTGTAATAGCTCTCTTGTGGGCTCGAGCTATGGGCCATATGCTTGGCCAACAAAAGGCAGATGCCCGGTACTGTAATTTTCCCCTATCGTATCACCTAAATCAGCGTGGTCCAACTTCTTTTCATCGCGGGCCAAAATCAGAAAATTTTTTTATCTTGCGGGCCAATGTTTTTAAATTAGAACTGAAGAACACTGAGACATTGATATTAGAACTGAAAAAAGTTCTCTTTTTTTATTAAAACTGAAATTAGAATAGTTCAAAATTTAGCTATTAAATGCTGATCAATATGACATCTGCGGTCGAAGTTCTTCCTCGACAATAGCGACTATCAAAGGTGACTAGCTATCAGTTCGCGGGCCAAAAAATCGGTGCTCGCGGGCCTGCAGTTGGACCACGCTGCCCTAAATAACCAAACTCCTTAATAAGCTCGATCTCATCACTTCCCAATTCACATGTCCTTCCACTCGTCAGCCTTCCATTGATAACCTGAACTTCTTTTATGCACCCAATACTTGCACTTTCTGCATTGAATGGAATTTCTCCCTACTCTCTTCCCACAAATTCCGCATGAGTCAACAGTACCGACTACTTCCTTTAACGATTTTCTACCAATTCTCATCGCTTTGGTTTTATTGATGTTCACCTTCAAACGTTTGCTTTCCAGTGCGCTTTTAATTTGCTGATATACATTCTATAAATATATTACATAGTAGATTCTACCTGTAGTATATCCAAAAAATATTGCATGTAACTAATCAAAATTAATATAACGTCCTAACCTGCACATGTTTCTCTTTATATGTGTCCAGGTCAATGGACTCCAACGTTTTGAAATTGCAATCTTTTATTATATTTTGAAAAAGTAATACTTTATCTTTGGCTACCCGTTCTTCGTGTGCCCCCCCATCGTGGTTCATTAAAAAGCTTTTGAAGTTGTTTAAAACTTTATTCCAGTTGATGCAGTTAGTTTGTTGCTGTAAAATGTAGCGAGGAATTGTGTTAATCATTGCATGAGTTTTTTCTACTGCACAGTCATTTTGTACTGTATGTATTTACCAAAACTTACAATTGGGATGTTATTCCGTCGGCGGTCCAGAGAATCAGCCATCTCTTTTGCCTTGGGTTGATCAGCATGAAGCTTGCCACGTAGGTGTCTCACGAGGCCATTCCAAGAAGTCAGCGTCTTTTCGCAAAGTTTGCACTCGAAATCACCTTCCCCATTATTTTTTTTCTTGTGCACGACTTTACAGTGGCGCGATATGTTGGAATTCATGACACCACAGTATCTAGAACAATTACCAACACCATTATGTCATTATTCTCGGATATTTTTGGCTTTTGTTTTCTTTTACACATAGAAATCAAAAACAGCATTGAAAAGCTGAAAGTTTCTAAAATTCTCTTCCATTCATATACTTGAAAGCTAGGCCGAAATAATAGTAGAACTTACGGACACTTTTTCTTCTTATTTAATCCAGTATTAGAAGATCCTGATTTTGTTATTTCCGGCTGCGCTTGTCTATAATCTTTATTCATGAACCCGTCATTTTGTTCTGTTGCTGGGTCACTTTTATCATCTCCCTGCTGTTATAAAACAAAAATTTGCTGTTGTCAAATTTCATTAAAATTTAGATGGTTTAAGTTTCTATATACCTATGACATATTGTGGATAAAAATGAGGATAAAAATCTAAAAAGAATCAAAAATTTTAACAGCCACGTTTCACAACACTCTTTAATATGATGTATAGTTTAGGTCACCCTTAATTCCATCAATCGTTATCCACCCTGGAAATGTTTTATTTTTGCCCGGGCCCGTCAGCATTGGCTCCTATGTGACAAATCCCATGTACAACAACTGTTTGTTGTTGCCGTAACTGTGCGAGCCAAACGTTTTATGAGTCAAACTGAACTCGACGTTATCGGTCAATTAATTGCGCGAATTAGGCTGGTGAAAATTACGCCATAAGTTTCAAGTTGCACAGACTTAAAGAATTAAATCACTACGGACATAGCAAAATCGGTTTGCCAGATGAGAACCTTCCATAACGTAAGACGCCTTCCAAAACCCTGAAGGAGTTACAAGAAAAAACTCTGTCAACGTATTTCGTTTTTTAGGATATCGATAAATTAATTATCGGTCTTTTCGAACTCGGCATTTTTACGTAATTATTGAACCTGGGTCTCCGTTATATACAGCAATACATTTGATCAGAGTTGAGCATCACAACATCATATCGTGACTTAAAAGACTAAATCACTCATTTAGCTATTTTCCAGTTACCAATTGCCACACAAAGTTAACAGAAGGCTACGGAGTGTAACAATTTGCTAAACAGGATTAATATTTGGCTACCCATGGTCACCTTGCTGACGCAGCATTACGTTCGGCACAGGTATGTTATTTTACCCGCTGAGATATATACACCAAAGCACTGAAAGAAAAGTTGCCAGGTTTAAACCTATGGAAGAAAATTTCGCCTACTCATAATAATTAGTCGTAACAACATGAAAAATTTCAAAATGCAGACTTATGTCCAACGCCAGCTTACTTCAGAACAATCCAATGTAGCGTTTTCCGACAACGCATGTCCATTCCCCGTGCCCACGACGTTGTCATTGTCGTAATTTTCTTCCTTTTTTTTTTCATCACCTTCTTGTTCCTCCTGCAGAGAAAGGATTAAACCGGTAAGTTTTATTTTTGCCAGTAAAATTGACATTGTCTTTATTATTTTATCGATAAATGCAACCAACACGATGTTTCCTCAAACGGTTGTCAGACTGCTTTTGGTCTTCTTCTTTGCAATTCTTTCCCGCACAATTCTCTTCTCCTAGAAACAAATAGCAAATTATTTAATTCACGTAACTGGTTACATAAGTGCGCAGTCATTTACACAAGCTAGTGTACAATACCTGATGTCACAAAGTCAGCCATCTCGATGTCAGTCATTCGATTCATATTCAATGTCGTTATTTTGTTTACTGATATCACCTGTACAAAATAATTTATACATTTTCTTTGGCTACTTTTTAGCGATTTTGGAAACATTATACTGTACTGTACCGTACACTGTTTTTGAGCTCAATCTTATCAACGACTATGGCTAACTTGAAAATAGATAAAAAAAGGATAAAACTTTCGGTCGAAGCCACTTGTGTTCCTTCAACTGCCTGGCAAACTAAACAGCAGTACATGTAATTGTTCTTCCTGCAAAAAATGATACGTTATACTAAGAACGGATTATTTCACTGTGAATTATGTAAAAAACATTATACAACAAACATTTTATCCCAACTTTAACAAAAAAAACCATTAACCTACATGCAGATAAGTTGGCTATAAAAATTAGGCTGCAAAACCTGAAGTTTTTTGACGAACATGGTTTTTCGTCCATTGTCAAAATATCAATAACAAAAGGTGTAGACTTAAAATATTTCCTTTATGTATTCATAATATATTTTTATACCCGTTATACCTGCAAATTTCTAATAAAATATTTATAAAATAAAAATAAAATAACAATTGCAATAAAGGTATAAAATACAAAATAAATAATTTATGTTTAACACATTTGGTTCATATTCAAAGTCGTTAATTTGTTTAGTGATATTACCTGTACAAATCAACTCATAAATTTATTTTGGCGTCTTTTTAGCGAATTGGGAAACATTATACTGTACTCTAACTGTTTTTGGTTTCTTACATGATTATAGGTTCTATTACATGTCATTACGTCACATAGAGGTCGGGTTTACTTTAGAAAAATGCTTATTGTTGCGTGAAAGCTAAAACAACGACAAGTACCAAGTAAGAAATGCAAGTCTTGCGCAAACGCAGGTTGACCATCCAGGGCATCCGGCAATGGGCGCCATTGCCTAACTTGGTGCAGTTGAGACGAAATTTTATTTGCAAATTTTATCGCGAATGTAAACAGGGGTTGGTGAAGCCGAAGCCGCAACGCGTCGCTTTGGAATGCAGACCAGACTGCAGACCACGTCATAACATCTTGTCCGACATACCGCCATCATTGTGGTAACCGTAGTCTGACAACAATGGATGAAAACCTGGTCAGCTGGCTATCCAACACCTGTCCTACAATATGATGTATTTTGCTCACTCACTCAAGAAACCATCTACTCGACACGAAGAAGAAGACGAAAGAAAGGAGCAAAGTTGAGCGAAAAGTTGATTCATAATGGGGTACAGGAAAACGAACTGATCTAAAACGTTATCAACTTTAAGGTGATGAGTTTAGAACTGAAGAAATTCGATAAATACCCTTGCTAAATTTGCCATTTGCTAAATAGGGTTAACAAATTGCTACTGAGTGTAAACATTTTCTAAATAGGGTTAACATCATGTGCATGTGGCTACTCATTGTAACCATTTGCTAAATAGGGTTAACATATTGCTACTGAGTTTAACCTTTTTCTAAATTGGGTTAGCAATTGGCTGCTGATTGTAACCATTTGCTAAATAGGGTTAACAAATGCCTACTGAGTGCAAGCATTTTATAAATGAGGATAGGGTTAGTTATAATTAGCACGGGTACAAACGTAAGTTTTGTAAGTTATCATTCGCAGGGGTACAAGTATGCACGAAGTTACTATTACCAAATGTATCTCGCAATGTATACGGGTATCAAATTGCACGAAGTAAAAATTAATAGTTGTATCTCGCAACGTATACGGGTATCAAATTGCACGAAGTAAAAATTACTAATTGTATCTCGCAACGTATACGGGCATGAAATTGCACGAAGTAAAAATTACTAATTGTATCTCGCAACGTATACGGGTATCAAATTGCACGAAGTAAAAATTACCAAATGTATCTCGCAATGTATACGGATATCAAATTGCACGAATTAAAAATTATCAAATGTATCTCGCAACGTATACGAGTATCAAATTGCACGAAGTAAAAATTACCAAATGAATCTCGCAACGTATACGGGTATCAAATTGCATGAAGTAAAAATTACTAATTGTATCTCGCAACGTATACGGGCATGAAATTGCACGAAGTAAAAATTACCAAATGTATCTCGCAACGTATACGGATATCAAATAGCACGAATTAAAAATTATCAAATGTATCTCGCAACGTATACGGGTATCAAATTGCACGAAGTAAAAATTACCAAATGAATCTCGCAACGTATACGGATATCAAATTGCACGAAGTAAAAATTACCAAATGTATCTCGCAACTTATACGAGTGAAAAATTGCACGAAGTAACTATTTCCAAATGTATCTCGCAACGTTGCTATTATTGCTATTGCTATTCATAACATTGCTATTCTTTCCCGCACAAATTTCTTCTCCTAGAAACGAATAGCAAATTATTTAATTCACGTAACTAGTTACATAAGTGCGCACTCATTTACACAAGCTAGTGTACAATACCTGATGTCACAAAGTCAACCATCTCGATGTCAGTCATTAGGTTCATATTCAATGTCGTTAATTTGTTTTCTGATATCACCTGTACAAATTAATTTATACATTTTCTTTGGCCACTTTCTAGCGATTTGGGAAGCATTATACTGTACTCTAACTGTTTTTGAGCTCTAACTGATCAACGACTATGGCTAACTTGAAAATAGATAAAAAACTGTAAAACCTTCGGTCCAAGCCAAGTGTGTCCCTTAAGATGTCTGGCAAACTGAACAGCAGTACATGTAAATGTTTTTTCACTCTTCCAGCAAAAAGGGATGCGTTATATAGTCAGTTCCCATTTGACAATACCCTACACGAAATTAGAAAAAATTGACCTAATATTGGCAAATACAAAAGAAATGAGCGAAATAGAGCGTGATGTTAAGTGACCGTGGGATAGAGAAGACGCTTTGATCGAAAACGTTATAAATTATACCATGGTGAGTTTAGAACTGAAGAAACAAAGATCGGCGGCCTAGAAGGTTAATGATGCAAAGCGATGCACTCGACTTGCTGTATTGTCAAGAAAACGTTCCTCAATGAGCTTGATTGAGGCATGAGTAACAGGATGCGCGTTATTACCTAAGAGTTCAAATACAGTGCGATGCACGATATTACGCAAGAGTCAAATACGAGTTTCTCCGTTTTGAAAGTGCAACTGATCCACATAATGCGACCGTGGCCAATCAAGCCTTCCCCGGTCAATATAACTGCAAAATTCGCGTCTTCTTTGTGACTTCATTGTGGTCTGTCATGCGTGATGCCGCACAATGGAGTTGGCGACTTGTGACGACCTCACGACCTCAGCGCAGTTGGAAAGTAACTAGTCAATAGTTACCTTTATACTGTTTCCACAATGGACGCGAAGCTACAGAATCAATGGAAACATCCGAATCGGCAACGGCTGCATTATGGGTCCGCGAAGGTTTCCCCTTCGCGCGTTTCTAGGTTTCTGTCAAATTTTTCCACACCAAACACGCGAGCGATCGTATTCGCGCTTCTTGTGGTACAAATAGATGCCAGTTTCCATTTGACAATAAACTGCGATTTTGATACTGATACTGATGATTGATACTGATAATTAATAATTATAATGATTATTGATATTGATATTGATATTGATATTGATATTGATATTGGTATTGGTATTGGTATTGGTATTGGTATTGGTATTGGTATTGATATTGATATTGATATTGATATTGATATTGATATTGATATTGATATTGATATTATAATTAATAATTATTGATGATACTGATATTGATGATTGATACTGATAATTAATAATTGACTCACTGTGACATTTCATTTTACTTGTTTAAGTAAAAATAGATGTCAGTTCCCATTTGACAATAAACTGCGGGGAAAAAATGACGACCAATGAACCAATGTCTAGAAATATGTTACTAGGTTTGATAAAACCATAAATTTTACAAAACAAATGAGAAAAATAGGGCGAAAAGTTAATTCACCGTGGGTTATAAACCTAACGATCAAAAACGTTATCAATCATACCATGGTGAGTTTAGAACTAAAGAAACTAAGAAAGGTGCCCTAGAAAGCGTATGATGCAAAGCCTTATACAACTGACACAACTCGAAAGCTTTGTTTAACTTTTCACCCAATTTTACAAAAGGCATTTGGTAAAACGCCAGTCAACACAGTCACAGGCTAATATGCCACAAACGCATGTTATGCATGAGACAAACTTGGCATTGATAAGGTCGGGATAGGTAGATAGGTTATGGATAACATTTTAAATGCCGTTTGATATTTGGAAACTTGCTCTGAATAACTTCATGTAAAAACTCATTTTTGTACATCAGACTTATCTTCGCTCGAATCTGACGATTCAGATTCACTTGTCTGCTGAAGACTGGCTATTGCAGCATTTACTGTTGCGTCGATTTCAATGTCAGAATCCTCGTCATCAGAGCAGTCTGACAGAAGATTTTACAAATGTCTAATCCACGCTTTGCTGTAAATCTTTGCCTAGACATTTTGTAAATGCTTTTGTTTTCAGAAGTAGGCTACTATGATACTGACTCCGATGAAAAACTCCAGAAAATTCAGATAAACATCAAACACTTCCCTTTAGTAAAGTTACTACTAAACTACCACAATAGATAAGAATAAGCAAAGGTTTTCACAACATTTACCTTGAACTAGTTTATTAAGGCAAGAGCTCAATGTAATTGCATCCCATTTACATTTGGTAATAGTTAATTTGTGCAATTTTTCACTCGTATAAGTTGCGAGATACATTCGGTAATTTTTACTTCGTGCAATTTGATATCCGTATACGTTGCGATATACATTTGGTAATTTTTACTTCGTGCAATTTTATACCCGTATACGTGGCGAGATACATTTGATAATTTTTACTTCGTGCAATTTGATACCCGTATACGTTGCGAGATACATTTGGTAATAGTAACTTCGTGCAAATTTGTACCCCTGCAAATGATAACTTACAAAACTTACGTTCGTACCCGTGCTAATTATAACTAAATCTAACCTCATTTATAAAATGGTTGCACTCAGTAGGCTTTTGTTAACCCTATTTAGCAAATGGTTACAATCAGCAGCCATTTGCTAACCCTATTTAGAAAAAGGTTAAACTCAGTAGCAATATGTTAACGCTATTTAGTAAATGGTTACATACAGTAGCCATTTTTAACCCTATTTAGCAAATGGTTTCACTCAGTAGGAATTTGTTAACTCTATTTAGCAAATGTTTAAAGTCAGTAGCCATTTGTTAACCCTGTTTAGCAAACGGTTTTAGTCACTAGCCATTTGTAAAATAGCAAAAGGTTACCATGAGTAGCCACATGTTAACCCTATTTAGCATTTGTGTCATTTGTACAAAAAGGTTTGTCAGATGATAGAAGCCCATATTCTGAACGAGTAGAACCAGCTGCTGACGTTTCATCAGAAGAAAGTTTGTCAGCTGAAAGTAGCACAATTGCTGAAGAAGACAAGTCATTACAAATTCGCCGAAACAAAGACTGTGGCCAACAAAAGGCGGTCCGGGATAAAATAATTGAGCCTCGTGTTGTTCTGCAGCAGGTAAATACTCTGAAAAATCTCTTAAAATCAGTCGTGGTAATTTTGCATTTTTTGGTTTATAGATCGACATCTCTAATATGGCAGGTGCTTCGAAGCTGCCGGCAAGTTAAAATTTAATTACGACTTCACAGTGAAACTATGGTTTTATTGATATTATTTCCTGTCACTCCACATGCTTTACGTGTCCAATGCGTGCATCAATCAAGAAGTTTATAAATTATATATGTACTAGTCACACATATTTAAATTAAAAACAGAATTTTGCTTGAATTACCAAAATTTATTTTAATGATTTAGGAAAGCCCCAGCACATCTGCATCACCCTCCAGAAAGAGGAAAAAGAAAAGCAATTCCAGAGATTTTAATGTCGTGGTAAATAGCATTCTAAGCATTGTAGTATATATTGGGAGATTGGAATAGGGGAAGGTGTTTCCTGATATACTTGACCGATAATGTAGGTATCACTCCACAAACGTTACGTGACCAATGCATATATGACTGAACCATGCGGTTATAAAAAGTATGCATACTGTACACACATATTTAATGGCGCAAAAACACTGCACAGTTTTCTTGATATACCAAAGTTCTTTTAATAATATAGGAGAGCTCCAGCTCAGCTACAAAACCATCTAGAAAGAGGAAAGCTACTTTCGATCGTTATAGTTTCTCGGTAAGTAGTATTTTAACAATTTTCGTTTATTGTATTATATTGCATATAAGTTTACATATTTAATATCTATTTTTACATGTTTTATATAATTCCTCAAGCCGAAGCCAGGGGAAAAGCTCACAATTTTAAGTTTTATTAAGTACTTTGTTATAAATTTCACTGCATTTTGATAAATTTAGCCATTAAATCCACATCGATTGTCGAAATTAGAGAAGGAAGAAAAAAAAGTTAATGTTGTGGTAGGTCTTAGTTAAGTTTATTTTTCATTTGTATCGCCAATGTAAAACGTAAAAAATGCATGTGCCTTGTATAATTATGTATGCGGTAATCTATTTTCAATGATTTTATTATTAATTTCTAAAACTTACTGTTTTTAACAGAAATCTCGGCGACAGTTTGTTCTCACCCAAACGTTCGCAAAATTGTCGGAAAATAGAAAGAATTGGCCTTAATTCAAATATTTTCCCACTACGAGGTGGTAGAAAATATTAATATATGACTAAGAGCATTTTAAGAAAAGTCACAAACACTGGATTTTTGGGTGTAATTTAGTTGAAGTTACGTTTGCACATTTACGTTAATCACAATCACGTGTTCGTATCCAGCTGAAACATTTGCTGCAGTTTTGTTTGATTGAAATTGATAGATAGAGCTTAAAGACATGTAGAGTATAATGTTTTTCCCTAATACGATAACACTTTTCATTCCGACGATAATAGCATGATAATAGGTTCTATTACATGTCATTACGTCACATAGAGGTCGGGGTTACTTTAGAAAAATGCTTATTGTTGCGTGAAAGCTAAAACAACGACAAGTACCAAGTAAGAAATGCAAGTCTTGCGCAAACGCAGGTTGACCATCCAGGGCATCCGGCAATGGGCGCCATTGCCTAACTTGGTGCAGTTGAGACGAAAGTTTATTTTTCAATTTTTATCGCGAATGCAAACAGGGGTTGATGAAGCAGAAGCCGCAATGCGTCGATTTGGACTGCAGACTAGACTGCAATCCAAGTCATAACATCTTTTCCGACATACCGCCATCACTGTGTGTTGAGCGAAAAGTTAATTCATAATGGGGTACAGGAAAACGTACTGATCTAAAACGTTATCAACTTTAAGGTGGTGAGTTTAGAACTGAAGAAATTCGATAAATACCCTTGCTAAATTTGCCATTTGCTAAATAGGGTTAACAAATTGCTACTGATTGTAAACATTTGCTAAATAGGGTGAACATCATGTGCATATGGCAACTGATTATATCCATTTGCTAAATAGGGTTGACATGTGGTTACTCATGGTAAGCTTTTGCTATTTTACAAATGGTTACTGACTTTAACCATTTGCTAAATAGAGTTAACAAATTGCTACTGAATGAAACCATTTGCTAAATAAGGTTAACATATGGCTACTCATGGTAACCTTTTGCTATTTTACAAATGGTTACTGACTATAACCGTTTGCTAAATAGGGTTAACAAATGGCTACTGACTTTAACCATTTGCTAAATACAGTTAACAAATTCCTACTGAGTGAAACCATTTGCTAAATAGGGTTAAAACTGGCTGTAGACATTAAACATTTGACAAAGGCGGTTAAAAAATGGCTACTGTATGTAACCATTTGCTAAATAGGGTTAACATATTGCTACTGAGTTTAACCTTTTTATAAATAGAATTTGCAAATGGCTGCTGATTGTAACCATTTGCTAAATAGGGTTAACATATTGCTACTTACTCTAACCTTTTTCTTAATAGGGTTAGCAAATGTCTGCTGATTGTAACCATTTGCTAAATATGGTTAACAAATGCCTACTGCGTCATCTGTGTCAATTGGTGAAAGCGTTTTATTGCAGTAAAATATTGTGTTTGCTGTTTCAAATTTGAGAAAATTAACTTTTTCTCAAACGCATAAAAACGCTGTGTGTTAGTGATTGTTGGCAGGCCCAACGTCGAATCGTGTACGATTGTAGTTAGCGCGCCAACCTAGGTCCGACGAAGATTTTTTGTTGCAATTTGATACCCATATACATTGCGAGATACATTTGGTAAATTTTATTTCTTGCAATTTGATACCCGTGAAAGTTGCAAGATACATTTGGTAATATTTACTTCGTGCAATTTGTCACCCGTATACGTTGCGAGATACATTTGGTAATTTTTACTTCGTGCAATTTGATACCGGTATAAGTTGCGAGATATATTTGGTAATTTTTACTTCGTGCAATTTGATACCCGTATAAGTTGCGAGATACATTTTTGTAATTTTTACTTCGTGCAATTTGATATCCGTATACGTTTCGGTATACATTTGGTAATTTTTACTTCGTGCAATTTGATACCCGTATACATTGCGAGATACATTTTGTAATTCTTACAGTCAGTCACAGGCTAATATGCCACAAACGCATGTTGCCTAAATGGAACAATGTAAATTATCGGCCAATACAAATAATTCAAATTTTTCACACAGCGAGTTGGAGAAAATATTAATATATGACTAAGGGAGTTTTAATGAAAGTCACAAAGACTTGTTTTATGGGTGTAATTCAGTTAAAGTTACTTTCCCACAATTACGTTGCGGCGTGGAAATCGAAACGAAATTGTTGCAAAATAATTTCTAAGTTTGTATATGGTATTAGTGGGTTAACGTTTTTTCATCGTTACCAACCATAGACGGATTTTCTTGCATTGCTAAATACGTTAAAGTTGTAGAAAAATTGGTGATGTAATTCTATATTAAGCGGACTGAATTAATCAATAAATATTTGTTTAAGTCTGAGAATATTGACTGATTGTACCCATTTGCTAAACAGGGTTTGCAAAAGGCGACTGAGTGTACCCATTTGCTAAATAAGGTTAAAAATTTAGCTAAAATATTAAATATGAAGTGCATTTCAAAATTTTCGAAAGTAACAGAAATATATGAAAGTTTAACTTTTAAATGTATTCATACATATGGAAAGTTCCCATTTGCTAAAAAAGGGTAAAAATTAAGCTTAAATATTAAATATGAATAGCATTTCAAAAATTATTCTTGTAGCTTCGTCGCATACCTCATAATCACGCCAATGAAGCTCTCAGTTCAGTATCTCAGTTCTTTTCAATTGCGTGACTACGATTCACCATTTTAAGATTACCAGTTTCCTTTTTATGCTTTTTTTTAATTTTACTTGCTGTTGTGTTGCAGTTTAGCTTAATTCTTGTGTCAAAAACGCGAAACAACAGTATCATTCAAAAACAAAACGGCTTCATTTCAAAGCGGTGGCTTCGTCTTCTTTCTGTATAAACCTGAAATCTAATAAACTTTTACATAGAATAAACAGAACTATATACTTTGTGGCGCAGCAGGTACACACGTTAATCCTATCCTAACCAGGCTAGTTTGCTCGATTTTTGAGATAATATTGTGACCAAATCTGACTGTCGGCTGAAAAAACATGAATTTAGCAAACATATATTAGTTATTTTGTGGTGTTTGATGTTAATACCATGTGTAAAATTCTGTGTCAGTGTATTTAGTGGCCCATATATGAGTAGGCCCGCGCAATTCGATTCCATTGATTTAGACTTGGCTACTTGATCTGGAGTGCTATTTTTCAAGCTATTACCAAAGCTATTTTTCAAAGTTTCTTGTCAACCTAACTTAAATGTTATAAGTAACCTAAACTTTAAAACCTAAATACATGCACTGTACAACCTGTACACTGTAAAACCTAAATACACTGTGAACCTTGTAACCTAAATCTAACTCCAGTTAATGCGTATGCGTTTTAAATAAATGTAAATGCGTATGCGTTTTAAATTGAAATAAAAGATATCTTTCATTGTTTTTTAAAACAATAATAATACACTGTTTGCTTCTATTTCAGCTTTTAAAAACTACAAACTGCAGCATTTTTCGCACACAAAGGTAGGCAAAGGTTTTGAAAAAATTAATACAGAAATATTGAACTATACTATACGAGAATGAAATGCAACAAAAACTACAATTGTTATCACGATGAAGTAGATATAGTGAAATGAAAATGTTGTTGCATTTTCACAGACAAAAGCCATGTATAGCCCTTGTTTGGCCTTTAATGATTTGGCCATTCCTCAGTAAGCCCACACATAAGCCATACATGCTACTTCGTAGCCATGTAAGGCCCATAGATAAAACCTACATAATGTTTGACTGGGCATCCACACCTAATTATCATTCAAAGAACGCCGAATCAGTTGCCGGACTTCGAAATCGAAAAATCTTCGACTTCGAAAAATCCGACGCAAATTTAAAATACATGACAATTGGCAATTGGCATCAAAAAGTCTTAACCCTAACCCAGAATAAGGCGTCCAAATATACCACATTTATTTCGCACATCCACACTTAATTATCATTCAAAGAACGCCGAATCAGTTGCCGGACTTTGTCCTGCAACTGTTTCGGCGTTTTGGAATATTCTTTGCATTTGGGGAAGTTTCCATCTGCGAGAGCCGTTTTAGCATCATCCGTTGTTATTCCCTTCTTCGTACCAATATACCATGAAAAAAATTGTTTAACTTCAAACGATTCATCTGCAGAAAACTGTGGCCGAGATTTCTGTTAAAAACAGTAAATGTTAGAAATTAATAATAAAATCATTGAAAATAGATTAACGTATACATAATTATACAAGGCACATGCTTTTTTACGTTTTACATTGGCGATACAAATGAAAAATAAACTTAACTAAGACCTACCACAACATTAACTTTTTTTTCTTCCTTCTCTAATTTCGACAATCGATGTGGATTTAATGGCTAAATTTATCAAAATGCAGTTAAATTTATAAAAAAGTACTTAATAAAACTTAAAATTGTGTGCTTTTTCCCTGTCACCGGCTTGTGGAATTATATAAAACATGTAAAAACAGATATAAAATATGTAAAGTTATATGCAATGTAATAAAATAAACGAAAATTGTTAAAATACTACTTACCGATAAACTATAACGATCGAAAGTAGCTTTTCCTTTCCTCTTTCTGGAGGGTTTTGTAGCTGAGCTGGGGCTCTCCTATATTATTAAAAGAACTTTGGTATATCAAGAAAACTGTGCAGTGTTTTTGCGCCATTAAACATGTGCGTACAGTACGCTTACTTTTTATAACCGCATGGTTCAGTCATATATGCATTGGTCACGTAACGTTTGTGGAATGATATAAACATTGTCTATCAAGTATATCAATCTCCCGATATATAATAAAATGCTTGGAATGGTATTTACCACAACATTAAAAATTCTGGAATTGCTTTTCTTTTTCCTCTTTCTAGAGGGTGATGCAGATGTGCTGGGGCTTTCCTAAATCATTAAAATAAATTTTGGTAAATCAAGCAAATTTCTGTTTTTAATTTAAATATGTGTGACTAGTACATATATAATTTATAAACTTCTTAATTGATGCACGCATTGGACACGTAAAGCATGTGGAATGACAGGAAATAATATCAATAAAACCATAGTTTCACTGTGAAGTCGTAATTAAATTTTAACTTACCGATAGCTTCGAAGCACCTGCCACATTAGAGATGTCGATCTATAAACCAAAAAATGCAAAATTACCACGATTGATTTTAAGAAACTTTTTAAGGAAATTTACCTGCTGCAGAACAACACGAGGCTCAACTATTTCTTCTCGGACCGCCTTTTGTTGGCCACTGTCTTTTCTTCGGCGAATTTGTAATGATTCGTCTTCTTCAGCAAATGTGCTTCTTTCAGTTGACGAACGTTCTTCTGATGAAACGTCAGCATCTGGTTCTACTCGCTTAGCATATGGGTTTCTATCATCTGACGTACCCTTTTCTATAAATGAAACCTCACCAACTGATGCGCTTCTTTCAGCAGACGGGTTTCTTTGAGCTGAGGCGCCTTTTGTTTCGGTGCCACCAGCCGAGCTGCACGACTGTGATTAAAAAAAGTTATTCAATTTTTTACATACAACCATTTTCTGGAAGGAAGCGTGTGTTCACAACAAACCCGTCATCAACAAGAAATTTTTTTGTTGCTAAGAATAGAACTTACTTGCGAGTCAGACTTGCAATGCACACAAAAAGGTTAAAACTTTTATACATATTGCGAGGAATCCAACAGAATTCTTTAAACCATTTAAGTTGATTTTATTCATGACTTCATAGGCTTCTTCAGCGTCTATACTCTGCAGCTCGTTCGTGTAATAGCTCTCTTGTGGGCTCGAGCTATGGGCCATATGCTTGGCCAACAAAAGGCAGATGTCCGGTACTGTAATTTTCCCCTATCGTATCACCTAAATCAGCGTGGTCCAACTTCTTTTCATCGCGGGCCAAAATCAGAAAATTTTTTGATATGATAACAATGAGACATTGATATTAGAACTGAAAAATGTTCTCTTTTTTTATTAAAACTGAAATTAGAATAGTTCAAAATTTAGCTATTAAATGCTGATCAATATGACATCTGCGGTCGAAGTTCTTCCTCGACAATAGCGACTATCAAAGGTGACTAGCTATCAGTTCGCGGGCCAAAAAATCGGTGCTCGCGGGCCTGCAGTTGGACCACGCTGCCCTAAATAACCAAACTCCTTAATAAGCTCGATCTCATCACTTCCCAATTCACATGTCCTTCCACTCGTCAGCCTTCCATTGATACCTGAACTTCTTTTATGCACCCAATACTTGCACTTTCTGCATTGAATGGAATTTCTCCCTATTCCCTTCCCACAAATTCCGCATGAGTCAACAGTACCGACTACTTCCTTCAACGATTTTCTACCAATTATCATCGCTTTGGTTTTATTGATGTTCACCTTCAAACCTTTGCTTTCCAGTGCGCTTTTAATTTGCTGATATACATTCTATAAATATATTACATAGTAGATTCTACCTGTAGTATATCCAAAGAATATTGTATGTAACTAATAAAAATTATTATAACGTCCTAACCTGCACATGTTTCTCTTTATATGTGTCCAGGTCAATAGACTCCAACGTTTTGAAATTGCAATCTTTTATTATATTTTGAAAAAGTAATACTTTATCTTTGGCTACCCGTTCTTCGTGTGCCCCCCCATCGTGGTTCATTAAAAAGCTTTTGAAGTTTTTTAAAACTTTATTCCAGTTGATGCAGTTAGTTTGTTGCTGTAAAATGTAGCGAGGAATTGTGTTAATCATTGCATGAGTTTTTTCTACTGCACAGTCATTTTGTACTGTATGTATTTACCAAAACTTACAATTGGGATGTTATTCCGTCGGCGGTCCAGAGAATCAGCCATCTCTTTTGCCTTGGGTTGATCAGCATGAAGCTTGCCACGTAGGTGTCTCACGAGGCCATTCCAAGAAGTCAGCGTCTTTTCGCAAAGTTTGCACTCGAAATCACCTTCCCCATTATTTTTTTTCTTGTGCACGACTTTACAGTGGCGCGATATGTTGGAATTCATGACACCACAGTATCTAGAACAATTACCAACACCATTATGTCATTATTCTCGGATATTTTTGGCTTTTGTTTTCTTTTACACATAGAAATCAAAAACAGCATTGAAAAGCTGAAAGTTTCTAAAATTATCTTCCATTCATATACTTGAAAGCTAGGCCGAAATAATAGTAGAACTTACGGACACTTTTTCTTCTTATTTAATCCAGTATTAGAAGATCCTGATTTTGTTATTTCCGGCTGCGCTTGTCTATAATCTTTATTCATGAACCCGTCATTTTGTTCTGTTGCTGGGTCACTTTTATCATCTCCCTGCTGTTATAAAACAAAAATTTGCTGTTGTCAAATTTCATTAAAATTTAGATGGTTTAAGTTTCTATATACCTATGACATATTGTGGATAAAAATGAGGATAAAAATCTAAAAAGAATCAAAAATTTTAACAGCCACGTTTCACAACACTCTTTAATATGATGTATAGTTTAGGTCACCCTTAACTCCATCAATCGTTATCCACCCTGGAAATGTTTTATTTTTGCCCGGGCCCGTCAGCATTGGCTCCTATGTGACAACTCCCATGTACAACAACTGTTTGTTGTTGCCGTAACTGTGCGAGCCAAACGTTTTATGAGTCAAACTGAACTCGACGTTATCGGTCAATTAATTGCGCGAATTAGGCTGGTGAAAATTACGCCATAAGTTTCAAGTTGCACAGACTTAAAATATTAAATCACTACGGACATAGCAAAACCGGTTTGCCAGATGAGAACCTTCCATAACGTAAGACGCCTTCCAAAACCCTGAAGGAGTTACAAGAAAAAATCTGTCAACGTCTTTCGTTTTTTAGGATATCGATAAATTAATTATCGGTCTTTTCGAACTCGGCATTTTTACGTAATTATTGAACCTGGGTCTCCGTTATATACAGCAATACATTTGATCAGAGTTGAGCATCACAACATCATATCGTGACTTAAAAGACTAAATCACTCATTTAGCTATTTTCCAGTTACCAATTGCCACACAAAGTTAACAGAAGGCTACGGAGTGTAACAATTTGCTAAACAGGATTAATATTTGGCTACCCATGTTCACCTTGCTGACGCAGCATTACGTTCGGCACAGGTATGTTATTTTACCCGCTGAGATATATACACCAAAGCACTGAAAGAAAAGTTACCAGGTTTAAACCTATGGAAGAAAATTTCGCCTACTCATAATAATTAGTCGTAACAACATGAAAAATTTCAAAATGCAGACTTATGTCCAACGCCAGCTTACTTCAGAACAATCCAATGTAGCGTTTTCCGACAACGCATGTCCATTCCCCGTGCCCACGACGTTGTCATTGTCGTAATTTTCTTCCTTTTTTTTTTCATCACCTTCTTGTTCCTCCTGCAGAGAAAGGATTAAACCGGTAAGTTTTATTTTTGCCAGTAAAATTGACATTGTCTTTATTATTTTATCGATAAATGCAACCAACACGATGTTTCCTCAAACGGTTGTCAGACTGCTTTTGGTCTTCTTCTTTGCAATTCTTTCCCGCACAATTCTCTTCCCCTAGAAACAAATAGCAAATTATTTAATTCACGTAACTGGTTACATAAGTGCGCAGTCATTTACACAAGCTAGTGTACAATACCTGATGTCACAAAGTCAGCCATCTCGATGTCAGTCATTCGATTCATATTCAATGTCGTTATTTTGTTTACTGATATCACCTGTACAAAATAATTTATACATTTTCTTTGGCTACCTTTTAGCGATTTTGAAAACATTATACTGTACTGTACCGTACACTGTTTTTGAGCTCTATCTGATCAACGACTATGGCTAACTTGAAAATAGTTAAAAAACGATAAAACTTTCGGTCGAAGCCACTTGTGTTCCTTCAACTGCCTGGCAAACTAAACAGCAGTACATGTAATTGTTCTTCCTGCAAAAAGTGATACGTTATACTAAGAACGGATTATTTCACTGTGAATTATGTAAAAAACATTATACAACAAACATTTTATCCCAACTTTAACAAAAAAAACCATTAACCTACATGCAGATAAGTTGGCTATAAAAATAAGGCTGCAAAACCTTAAGTTTTTTGACGAACATGGTTTTTCGTCCATTGTCAAAATATCAATAACAAAAGGTGTAGACTTAAAATATTTCCTTTATGTATTCATAATATATTTTTATACCCGTTATACCTGCAAATTTCTAATAAAATATTTATAAAATAAAAATAAAATAACAATTGCAATAAAGGTATAAAATACAAAATAAATAATTTATGTTTAACACATTTGGTTCATATTCAAAGTCGTTAATTTGTTTAGTGATATTACCTGTACAAATAAACTCATAAATTTATTTTGGCGTCTTTTTAGCGAATTGGGAAACATTATACTGTACTCTAACTGTTTTTGGTTTCTTACATGATTATAGGTTCTATTACATGTCATTACGTCACATACAGGTCGGGTTTACTTTAGAAAAATGCTTATTGTTGCGTGAAAGCTAAAACAACGACAAGTACCAAGTAAGAAATGCAAGTCTTGCGCAAACGCAGGTTGACCATCCAGGGCATCCGGCGATGGGCGCCATTGCCTAACTTGTTGCAGTTGAGACGAAATTTTATTTGCAAATTTTATCGCGAATGTAAACAGGGGTTGGTGAAGCCGAAGCCGCAACGCGTCGCTTTGGAATGCAGACCAGACTGCAGACCACGTCATAACATCTTGTCCGACATACCGCCATCATTGTGGTAACCGTAGTCTGACAACAATGGATGAAAACCTGGTCAGCTGGCTATCCAACACCTGTCCTACAATATGATGTATTTTGCTCACTCACTCAAGAAACCATCTACTCGACACGAAGAAGAAGACGAAAGAAAGGAGCAAAGTTGAGCGAAAAGTTGATTCATAATGGGGTACAGGAAAACGAACTGATCTAAAACGTTATCAACTTTAAGGTGATGAGTTTAGAACTGAAGAAATTCGATAAATACCCTTGCTAAATTTGCCATTTGCTAAATAGGGTTAACAAATTGCTACTGAGTGTAAACATTTTCTAAATAGGGTTAACATCATGTGCATGTGGCTACTCATTGTAACTATTTGCTAAATAGAGTTAACATGTGGCTACTCATGTTAACCTTTTGCTATTTTACAAATGACTACTGACCGTTTGCTAAATAGGGTTAAAAATTGGCTACTGACTTTAACCATTTGCTAAATAGAGTTAAAATATTCCTAATGAGTGAAACCATTTGCTAAACAGGGTTAAAAGCGGCTACTGTAATGAACCATTTGCTAAATAGGGTTAACATATTGCTACTGAGTTTAACCTTTTTCTAAATTGGGTTAGCAATTGGCTGATGATTGTAACCATTTGCTAAATAAGGTTAACAAATGCCTACTGAGTGCAAGCATTTTATAAATGAGGATAGGGTTAGTTATAATTAGCACGGGTACAAACGTAAGTTTTGTAAGTTATCATTCGCAGGGGTACAAGTATGCACGAAGTTACTATTACCAAATGTATCTCGCAATGTATACGGGTATCAAATTGCACGAAGTAAAAACTAATAGTTGTATCTCGCAACGTATACGGGTATCAAATTGCACGAAGTAAAAATTACTAATTGTATCTCGCAACGTATACGGGTATCAAATTGCACGAAGTAAAAATTACTAATTTTATCTCGCAACGTATACGGGCATGAAATTGCACGAAGTAAAAATTACTAATTGTATCTCGCAACGTATACGGGTATCAAATTGCACGAAGTAAAAATTACCAAATGTATCTCGCAACGTATACGGATATCAAATTGCACGAATTAAAAATTATCAAATGTATCTCGCAACGTATACGGGTATCAAATTGCACGAAGTAAAAATTACCAAATGAATCTCGCAACGTATACGGGTATCAAATTGCACGAAGTAAAAATTACTAATTGTATCTCGCAACGTATACGGGCATGAAATTGCACGAAGTAAAAATTACTAATTGTATCTCGCAACGTATACGGGTATCAAATTGCACGAAGTAAAAATTACCAAATGTATCTCGCAACGTATACGGATATCAAATTGCACGAAATTAAAATTATCAAATGTATCTCGCAACGTATACGGGTATCAAATTGCACGAAGTAAAAATTACCAAATGAATCTCGCAACGTATACGGATATCAAATTGCACGAAGTAAAAATTACCAAATGTATCTCGCAACTTATACGAGTGAAAAATTGCACGAAGTAACTATTTCCAAATGTATCTCGCAACGTTGCTATTATTGCTATTGCTATTCATAACATTGCTATTCTTTCCCGCACAATTTCCTTCTCCTTGAAACGAATAGCAAATTATTTAATTCACGTAACTAGTTACATAAGTGCGCACTCATTTACACAAGCTAGTGTACAATACCTGATGTCACAAAGTCAACCATCTCGATGTCAGTCATTAGGTTCATATTCAATGTCGTTAATTTGTTTTCTGATATCACCTGAACAAATTAATTTATACATTTTCTTTGGCCACTTTTTAGCGATTTGGGAAGCATTATACTGTACTCTAACTGTTTTTGAGCTCTAACTGATCAACGACTATGGCTAACTTGAAAATAGATAAAAAACTGTAAAACCTTCGGTCCAAGCCAAGTGTGTCCCTTAAGCTGTCTGGCAAACTGAACAGCTGTACATGTAAATATTCTTTCACTCTTCCAGCAAAAAGGGATGCGTTATATAGTCAGTTCCCATTTGACTATACCCTACACGAAATTAGAAAAAATTGACCTAATATTGGCAAATACAAAAGAAATGAGCGAAATAGAGCGTGATGTTAATTGACCGTGGGATAGAGAAGACGCTTTGATCGAAAACGTTATAAATTACACCATGGTGAGTTTGGAACTGAAGAAACAAAGATCGGCGGCCTAGAAGGTTAATGATGCATACTTGCTGTATTGTCAAGAAAACGTTCCTCAATGAGCTTGATTGAGGCGCAAGTACCAGGATGCGCGTTATTACCTAAGAGTCAAATACGATTTTCTTCGTTTAAAGTGCAACTGCTCCACGTAATGCGACCGTGGCCAATCAAGCCTTCCCGGTCAATATAACTGCAAAATTCGCGTCTTCTTTGTGACTTCATTGTGGTCTGTCATGCTTCATGCCGCACAATGGAGTTGGCGACGTGTGACGACCTCACGACCTCAGCGCAGTTGGAAAGTAACAAATCAATAGTTACCTTTATACTGTTTCCAGAATGGACGCGAATCTACAGAATCAATGGAAACATCCGAATCGGCAACGGCTGCATTATGGGTCCACGAAGGTTTCCCCTTCGCGCGTTTCCAGATTTCTGTCGAATTTTCCCACAAAACACGCGAGCGATCGTTTTCGCGCGTCTTGTGGTGAAAATAAAACCAATGCCAAAATTTTACGTGTCATAAAAATATAGTTAATGCAAACTTTTGCGAATATTCTCAATGGCCAGCTCTAGTACTAAACGGTTTGAATTAAGTAAAAGGATGACGAGTGGAGTTAAAAAACAAACATAACTTAATGTGATGTCAAATTTTGTAGAGAACGTCACTTGCGTGAGGTCATCATCAATGCCCGCTGAGTGAAAATCACTACAGTCAAGTGAAAATGCAAGAAACGATTGTAGTAATCTATTCTAATTCCTCTGGAGAATGCTCGGGATCGCACCGCTACAGTTCTTTCTTGCAAATTTTATTTGTTATGCTGTCGCCAAATCGCATTGTGACCGCAAACCAGTTTTCATATTTCGTGTATATGGTTTCTTCCTTTCATGACCAGCCTGCAGTGAATCAATTCAAAGTTATACTGCCAGTATATATATTAGTATATTATAGCCAATAATTTCCAATAATTATTGGAATAATTATTAAAAAAACTGTCTTAATAATAATAAAATAACTTATTAACTGCCAATAATTACTGGAATTTATAACCTTACTTTTTTAAGATGTTGTGGAAATTTCTTAAAACGAGTTGGTACAGCACCATCTTTAAGCCTGTTTCGTTGCCCTGTTCTATCAAAATATTTCTCAAGAAAATGGTCTGAGAAAATTTTTGAGTGTTTGCTGGGAATCCAACAATCTCTACGCATTGCCACAAGCCATTCTTTCTTTCGGTCTGAGTCTGATGGAAATCTGTTGTACATATACTTGGTACTATTAATATATGTTTTAATAAAAATATGTCATCGAATGTAGCTGAGACTGTTCGGGTGCACTTTTAGCTGAGGTAAGTTATTGGTTGAACGCCATGCCAATACACAACAGCTGCAATGTTAATGAGATGGTCAGAACTTACAGCTCATTAAATTGAACGACTGGTGCAAAGACACGATTAATTAATAATTCCTGTTGCACAAAAACACCTGCCGGTACTACTACACTATTGCTCTTTGCAACTCAGTTTTCAGCAACTAACCTGTAGCCTATATTCCTGGCATATAAAGGCTGTGGTTATCGCACCGCTGTAGTTGTTTAACATCTGCAGGTTTTTAAGTTTCATATGGGGGCCATTTTGCTGCTTGTGGTCTTGTTTTTAGCAAGGTATAACAACATTAGCACCACTCTTTTCGAGGAATTTCCTGTCAATGGCCACTGAGATATTTAATAAATAGACGACTTTGGAAAAAAATTGATCACTTATCAACTTCCATGTTAGTAGTAAGAGAGTAGTTACTTTTGGCATGCATTATTGGTGATGGTTATGGTGAAGAATGGAGTTAGTCAGCTTGAAAAAGCACAATACCGCCAATATGCCTCTAGGAAGCATGAAGTTGAATAAGAGGTACAGTTAGACTATAGACCGTATACATATAGACATAAGTAGCATATTTAACACCTTAAGCAATGAGAAAAGAGCTTTCAGTTACAGGACTTTATGTCAGTGCCAGTCGGCTAGGCTACGCTACAGTTTACATACGGTACCGGTATTAACGTTAAACCAAGAAAAACATTAGTTGTAGGTAATTATTATTATGCACAAAAAATGCTTACGCATGGAAGGTTCTTGGATGACAAATTTTCTTTCTTGTCTCATCATCCGAACTCCCTTCACTGGCACTTCTTTCCATTAACTCTCTTTTTCCTTTTTCCACAACCGTAAGCACAGCATTGAGTTCCCCTTTTATCCATGTTTTATATAGATTACAAATTGACGAAGAAATCTCACAATTTTACGTTGGACCTAACAGCTTAAAAGCCTTATAAAATCGTGTTCAAAGCCCAGTTTGGGTCCCTTACTGTTCCCGCCAAATCTGTTCAATTGGCTTCATTTTTGGTTGGTCGAAAACAATAAGAAGAGCGATCTAGTGTTTTATAGGATATCTATGGTTTTAACATGTTAAAGTGTTTCATTTTGATGCTTTTTGAAACTATGACGTAACTGATTCTTTCATTACTTGTATATCCAATATCCATAAAACCAAAAGATATTTCACTTAGGAAATAACAAGTTTCACTATTTTACGGATTACGATAACATCTGTTTTTTCAAAACGTGATGAATTTTTATATCCGGTTTATTTCAAAACGAGTTAGTCAAGAAATCAATTACATCCTGCAGCTTTCCAACGCACTCGAATTACCTCACAGTAGTGAATGGATTCAATACAACGAGCTCAAATGAACTCACAAGAAATCAATTACATCCTATAACTTTCTCAAAACGTGACAAGATTGCAACACAAATTTTTTCTTGGATGGATTTTTACATCCGGTTTATGAATTACGATAACAGTTGTTTTTCAAAAACGTGACAAATTTTATAACCAACTGTTGTCAACAAGCTGTTCTGCTATAACCAAAACAAATTAAGATAGATTACGCGGGTAGGATTGGACTTGTCTCATTACATCACGATTGTGTAATCATTTACTCTTTTACAGGTATGGATTTGTTAGTGTATACTTTAGAAATAAAAATGTGTAGGTGGGTCTGTATTCCATTGAGTTATCAAACACATTTCCAGAGGTGTTAAATATACATCTGTAAAACCACAGTTTATGGATTACAATGACAAATGTTTTTCAAAAACGTGATGGAACGTATTTCCTGAGTTGTCAAATACATTTCCGGTATGATGTATTTCCGGTATGACGTATTTCCGGTATGACGTCATAAAATGGTGGTGCGAATCCTGAGGCCCCAACACTATACTACTTACATTTGGTAATTTTTACTTCGTGCAATTTGATATCCATATACGTTGCGAGATACATTTGGTAATTTTTACTTCGTGCAATTTGATACCTGCAACGTTGCGAGATACATTTGGTAATAGTTACTTCGTGCAATTTTTCACTCGTATAAGTTGCGAGATACATTTGGTAATTTTTACTTCGTGCAATTTGATATCCGTATGCGTTGCAAGATACATTTGGTAATTTTTACTTCGTGCAATTTGATACCCGTATACGTTGCGAGCCACATTTGGTAATTTTTACTTCGAGCAATTTGATATCCGCATACGTTGCGAGATACATTGGGTAAATTTTACTTCGTGCAATTTGATACCCGTATACATTGCGAGATAGATTTGGTAATAGTAACTTCGTGCATATTTGAACCCCTGCGAATGATGACTTACAAAACTTACGTTTGTACCCGTGCTAATTATAACTAACCCTAACCTCATTTATAAAATGGTTGCACTCATTAGGCATTTGTTAACCCTACCAAATGGTTACAATCAGCAGCCATTTGCTACCCCTATTTAGAAAAAGGTTAAACTCAGTAACAGTTTGTTAACCCTATTTAGCAAATGGTTACAATCAGCAGCCATTTGCAAACTCTATTTAGAAAAAGGTTAAACTCAGTAACAATATGTTAACCCTATTTAGCAAATGGTTTTACTCAGTAGGAATTTGTTAACTCTATTTAGCAAATGGTTAAAGTCAGTAGCCATTTGTTAACCCCATTTAGCAAACGGTTATAGTCAGTAGCCATTTGTAAAATACCAAAAGGTTACCATGAGTAGCCACATGTCAACCCTATTTAGCAAATGGTTTCACTCAGTAGCAATTTGTTAACTCTATTTAGCAAATGGTTAAATGCAGTAGCCATTTGTTAACTTTATTTAGCAAACGTTTAAAGTCAGTAGCCATTTGTAAAATAGCAAAAGGTTACCATGAGTAGTAACATGTTAACCCTCTTTAGCAAATGGTTACAATGAATAGCCACATGCACATGATGTTAACCCTATTTAGCAAATGTTTACAATCAGTAGCAATTTGTTAACCCTATTTAGCAAATGGCAAATTTAGCAAGGGTATTTATCGAATTTCTTCAGTTCTAAACTCACCACCTTAAAGTTGATAACGTTTTAGATCAGTACGTTTTCCTGTACCCATTATGAATCAACTTTTCGCTCAACTTTGCTCCTTTCTTTCATCTACTTCTTCGTGTCGAGTAGATGGTTTCTTGAGAGAGTGAGCAAAATACATCATATTGTAGGGCAGGTGTTGGATAGCCAGCTGACCAGGTTTTCATCCGTTGTTGTCAGACTACGGTTCACACAGTGATGGCGGTATGTCGGACAAGATGTTATGACGTGGTCTGCAGTCCAAAGCGACGCGTTGCGGCTTCGGCTTCACCAACCCCTGTTTACATTGGCGATAAAATTTGCAAATAAACTTTCCTCTCAACTGCACCAAGTTAGGCAATGGCGCCCATCGCCGGATGCCCTGGATGGTCAACTTGCGTTTGCGCAAGACTTGCATTTCTTACTTGGTACTTGTCGTTGTTTTAGCTTTCACGCAACAATAAGCATTTTTCTAAAGTAAACCCGACCTCTATGTGACGTAATGACATGTAATAGAACCTATTATCATGTAAGAAACAAATGAATATGTCCCAAACTTGTCACGCCTTCTTGCTTCTCTCCGATAAGTTTTGTCGAAAGTAAAAACAACTAACTCGAAATAACTAACCAAAAGAGGTCAATTCTTCCTAAATGAGGACAGATGGTAGACCTATTATAATTATTTATAATTATAAACTAATAAACTTTGGCACATTAAGAGCTCTTTAGTCAAGCGGAAAGGCTTCCCACAGAGAGTCAGGGCCTTTGAAACAAATTCGAGAAATTAAATTGAATGGAAATGTCCAAGTGCTTTAACGAAACAAAAGCTGAGTATGACCTCACTCAGTCAAAAGCAATAAATCAAAACATCGTTCTCATTATTCTTATTTTTCACAACTAAACCCATCAAATAAAACTCATGATAAATGTGATTTTATACAATTACTTAACTGGAGCATAAACAAACATTTGCGGTTGGATATGTGAGATAAACTAGCCGATAAAAGAGAAGTTGCTGCAGCGCTATCTACATAAAAAGGAATACAATTGTGGTGATCATAAACAGTCAACAAGGGACAGTCTCTTTCGGAAGTAGGTGCTATCGACAGGGCTAACCGGGTTAATCTAGCGTAGATCGCCGAATGATTTTTGTTGCCCACAAATGATTTTGCGCAAGGGTAATTGCTGCGTTGATAGTCTGGTTTCTGAAAGGTGGGTGATGAATATGATAAATTATATAATTGCGTTTCTTAGGAATTGAAGAAACCTGTAGTCGGTGATTATCTCGATTAAAAACGTTGTTGCTGTATGATTTGTGAAACTGGCCAATGTTTGTGTGTGGTGATCTTTGTTGCCATGTTTAGTTAAATGAATCGCATTGGTTTGGTGAATTATGATTTGTGAAATTAGTATTTTTTTGTCCGGAACTCTTTGTTCCATTGTTAGCGTTAGATCGTGGGTAATGAGGTGGTTTAGACACTTGAATTTGTTGTATTTGTGGCTGTAGTGGTTAAGAAATTGCTACGTCTGGTGGTGACCACTTAAGAAATTTAGCCCGAATTCGTTTATTAACTGGTGGAGTTAGATTCTCTTGACTGGTGGAGTTAGACCTACTGCACTCATTAATTCGCGCATTAAATGTTTTGGATATAGAACATGAAGTGTCAGATCAGCCAACAAAAACTCTAAATGATCCTCAGTCCTCACGTTTATCAAAGTTTTGGAACATTTCATTGATTGATTATTATGTTATAACAGTTATGAGCCTACGCAGAAGGTAAGCAAAGTAGCCCGAGGTCTATCGACGGAATTGCCTCTACCGCTAACAAGTGACGATTAGTTTTTGAACTGATTTGATAAAGGGAAAATTTATGTTCAAGGTGGGAAATCCACGCTTCGGGATTGAATTTACATGATTAACATGAAATACAAAATATTTACATGATTAAATTCTAATTACACATACTATCTCGATAAAAATTGACATGTTATCGTTATAAAATACACATAGTTCGTTGCCATATCTCACACAATACTGCACCGCAAAGCCTGTGCATATAAAGGAATACACTTCATTGCTTTTTTGTGACTAATACATAAACATTTTAACGCATCTAAAGGATATAGGTTCTTTTAGATTTTAGAATATTAAACAGCAGTTAACATAATTATTCATCCAATATGTTTCTAAACGGTCTGTTTGCTAAGCGTTTTTTATTCGTCATTTAGTACAAGACGTACTTTGTTGTTGTTCCATAACAGTGGTTGCGATTTACCATGGCAAACGAATGAAAACCGCCGACATTTTCAGTGATTATTTTGCAGGCAGGCTAAAACAGCTTCTGTTGCGTTCTTTAGCAGTTTTGTCATAGTTGCAATATCATCCCCGTGCTTTTCGATACAGGCTTTGTACACTGCAAACAACCTTGACTGGAAAATGTTGCCAAACTACTTTCGCGAACTTGCTGCGATCACGCTGTTTCGCATTTTCAGGAAGTCCGACTCAAACGTTACGACCTTTCCGGTACTGCCGCAATTTTTGTTTTTCATATTCAAATGTGAACCATCTAGCCAGTAGCGTGTGGATATGTTATCAGATTGCGACATATTAATTATATATTTATCAACCCGTTCGTCAGTTTGGTCGCAATTTTGCAACGTATTTACAGCGATAACTGGTTAATCATTACATAATAATAAAAACTTTTTTGTCCAGAATACTTGCTAACAACTGGACACCTTTCTCTGGATTGAGATTATTAGGACAACTTGTTTTGACATTTTCTCTTTAAAGCACAGATTGTGCATTACAGGTAAAATCAGATTAACATCAACCCAATTATTGGGTCTTGCAGTGCACCATACCTTATGAGAGATAACACTATTTATCATAGAATCCTTACAGCTAATCCATGACGAATTGGGTGCATTTTCACTCGCTTCTCATGGGCAACGTGGTTCATGACACATGACGTTCCCAAATTTGGCATTTTTCACTTTTTGTGGGTGAAAACACTGTTACTCCCGGTCGTTTAGGCAACTCCATTACAATATTTTCATTTTTCAAGTATTAAAAACGCCAAAAATGTCAGAAATCACTTTCTCAACTTCTTCAAATTGCGTTATGTGTCAAATATATTTTTTATTAATGTTGATGATTAAAATTTCAAAATGCCAAACAAAGATCAAGTTTATCTCCTTCATGCATACAATTAATTTCACTTTCACCGACTTTTATTGTACTGCGGTTGCCAAAATAGCCGACATACTTGACATGACTATTGATCCTAGAACCTGGAGAAGGTTTCAGAATCTCATTTCTTCATTTAAGAAAATTAACTCTTTCTCAAAGGTGTAAAATCGCTGTGTGTTAGTGATTGTTGGTAGGCCTAACGTCGAATCGTGTAAGATTGTAGTTAGCGCCAACCTAGGTCGGACGTGGATTTTTTGTTGTACTTTACTTAACTATTGACTTGTTACTTTCCAACTGCGCTGAGGTCGTGAGGTCGCCAAACGTCGCCAACTCCATTGTGCGGCATCACGCATGACGGACCACAATGAAGTCACAAAGAAGACGCGAATTTTGCAGTTATATTGACCGGGGAAGGCTTGATTGGCCACGGTCGCATTACGTGGAACAGTTGCACTTTAAACGGAGAAACTCGTATTTGACTCTTAGGTAATATCGCGCATCGCACTGTATTTGAACTCTTACATAATATCGCGCATACTGGTACTCGCGCTTCTATCAAGCTCATTGAGGAACGTTTTCTTGACAATACAGCAAGTCGAGTTGTGTAAGTTGTATAAGGCTTTGCATCATTAACTTTCTAGGGCGCCTTTGTTTGTTTTTTTAGTTCTAAACTCACCATGGTATAATTTATAACGTTTTCGATCATAGGGTCTTCTCGTATCCCACAGTCAATTAACATCTATTTTTACCACATCTGGAACTGGCATCTATTTTTACCACAAGACGCGCGAAAACGATCGCTCGCGTGTTTGGTGGAAAAATTCGACAGAAATCTGAAAAGGCGCGAAGGGGAAACCTTCGCGGACCCATAATGCAGCCATTGCCGATTCGGATGTTTCCATTGATTCTGTAGCTTCGCGTCCACTCTGGTAACAGTATAAAGGTAACTATTGATTTGTTACTTTCCAACTGCGCTGAGGTCGTGAGGTCGTCACAAGTCGCCAACTCCATTGTGCGGCATCACGCATGACAGACCACAATGAAGTCACAAAGAAGACACGAATTTTGCAGTTATATTGATTGGGGAAGGCTTTATTGGCCACAGTCGCATTATGTGGAACAGTTGCACTTTAAACGAAGAGACTCGTATTTGACTCTTAGGTAATATCGCGCATCCTGGTACTCATGCCTCAATCAAGCTCATTGAGGAACGTTTTCTTGACAATACAGCAAGTATGCATCATTAACCTTCTAGGCCGCCGATCTTTGTTTCTTCAGTTCTAAACTCACCATGGTATAATTTATAACGTTTTCGATCAAAGCGTCTTCTCTATCCCACGGTCAATTAACATCACGCTCCGTTTCGCTCATTTCTTTTGTATTTGCCAATATTAGGTCAATTTTTTCTAATTTCGTGTAGGGTATTGTCAAATGGGAACTGACTATATAACGCATCCCTTTTTGCTGGAAGAGTGAAAGACATTTACATGTACTGCTGTTCAGTTTGCCAGACAGCTTAAGGGACACACTTGGCTTGGACCGAAGGTTTTACAGTTTTTTAACTATTTTCAAGTTAGCCATGGTCGTTGATCAGATAGAGCTCAAAAACAGTTAGATTACAGTATAATGTTTCCCAAATCGCTAAAAAGTGGCCAAAGAAAATGTATAAATTAATTTGTACAGGTGATATCAGTAAACAAATTAACGACAATGAATATGAACCAAATGACTGACATCGAGATGGCTGACTTTGTGACATCAGGTATTGTACACTAGCTTGTGTAAACGAGTGCGCACTTATGTAATTGCGATAATGACAACAAATGATTTTTCATAAGATTCGAGTTAACTCGTTACAAGATGTTTATATTTCAGGTCAGTTTGAAAAAATTCTTATCATTGGTGGGGAGAGTTGTAAACAAAGTGTTGTCAAGTTCCACACCAAGACAAACCAGTGGATTAAAATGCCGGTATGTTTGCAATCTTCACTCACGATAAATGAAACCCGCAGACAGGTTTACAAATGTGGATTTGTTGAGCGGAGGATTTTTATGAAAAATTAAAAATTTGTGGGAAACAGGGTTTGCTGAAGTAAAAGTTTGTAGTTGATAAAAAATAAGCTTCACTGACTTATAACACAAATAGGTTCAAGATTTTTAAGTTGTTGACACAATGCTAAGATTAACATTAGTCATGTTTTCAAATCCATTTTTAACAAAATGAGTGAAATGGATATATGAGATCTATTCGGTTTAATGATCAAGCTATCATTTAAACTCAGTTGATATAAATCTATTCATTTATCAGTGTATTTCATATTTTTCATGAATGCACCCTCTATCATAAAAATGTAAACTTGAACTTATGGAGAACAGAAATTAACTGATCTTATGAAAATAGGTAATCGTTTTGATAAAAGTTTATGACTAATCAGCCGATCCCACGCCCGCCCGATCCCACGCCCATTATTATTACTAATTACTTGTACTGTAATTACTAATTGTGTTGCATCATTTTCACCATTATCCGATCAATCAATCAATGCTATTTTTTGCACCTTGCCTTTGCCACGTGTGCTACCGCCACAGCCTGTTATTTTAAACATTACCCTTACAAATTTCATTATCGTTTACTGCATCGTCTTGTCTGTAAACTGGAAATTTCCTTTTTTCTTACAGCTACGTCCGTATGGAGTCGTTATAAATTTTTAAACACTTTGATTTTATCAATTACAGTCGTTTCTTACTCTGATGAAGGTAATATGTTCATGTCCTACACATGTTAGTTCTCGTACATTGTTAATAAATTATGTTTCCTGTGCTAGTTACTTTGTTAGCAACTTAATGGTATTTAAGGTCGACTTTTATTCTTCCTACGTAATAACATCTTAAGAAGTTTGTCTCAATCAACTGTTTTGTAGTCAGACCTCTTTTGCTGTTTTTGCCTTTTAAGTGAAGTCCTTGTTTAAAGTCCAAGTTGATCCAAGTCCAGTTGTTTTTTTTTGCGTGTTCAACCCAGGACTTAGAGGTTGGAAACTGAGCCGCGCGTCTTTGTATAAGATGTCTTTGCATGAAGTCAATAAGTGTGAACAATTCATAATTGTGGTAGCAAGAAAACTTGTTTATTTAGGCGTTAGGGTTAAACAATTCCTTGGAAAGTGTTTAATTTTACATCAAACCAAGGATTTGTTCCCAGTTGACAATTTAAAAGTCAAGCGTCACCAAAAAGACTCAAAGCAAACTTGAGCTTAGTAATGTCTTGTTGTTGTTGTCCAGTTACTGTGATGTCAGAACATTGATTAATGTTATATAACGTTGTAAAATAATCGAACCTGTTCTTAGTGTTATGAGTGGCAGTAGTTGAATGAATATTGACAATTGCAATGATTTTTCATCATACAGGACACAAACATTGCTCGGGGATATCCATCTGCTGTAAATTACAATCAACAAATTTTAATGATGGGTGGTGCTGAAGAATGGGATGGTCCTTACTACAATTCTGTTGAGATGTTGGACTTGAATGATGAGAATCCAAACTGGGAAAGCAACTTACCTTCTATGGGAGAAAAGCGATATGCATTTGCATCAACATTATTGAATGGTAAGTTTTAAAGTATTGGAGTTTATGCCGCATTTCAAAGTGTATGCTGCTGATGGATTATAATGGCTTAGATCAAAAGAAGAATGCATTGGTTAGATGTAATACCAATTTATTTTAACCTTTGCAATAAACCTATATATTAGTTAGCGCTCTGTCATTTTTTAAATTGCCTGTAGCATTGTTTGTGATGTTTTTATCTGAAATATATATTTTGTTTACAAAGTAGCCATTGTTTCGGTTTATATTTTCAATATTGCTGTGTTGCGTATTATATTAAATATCTTGGGCTCTACTTCGAGAAATAGTTGTTCTTCTGTATACATACAATCATACGTAGGGCTACATTCCATAATATTTTTTATAATTATTCATCATAGGCCTTATTTATTGTACTGGTGGTCATAATGGAATAGGAAATGAGAACGACAAAAATGTTTTTTTGTATAAATTTCCATCTGATTGTGACCTGCAGGACTGGTTTATTGTACTGGTGGTGAGAATGATAATAATGATTGTCTATCATCATGTGAAAGTTACAATCCGGAAGAGAGGAAATGGTCTTCGATAAGAAACATGAATAAAACGCGATATTACCACACGTTGGTCAGTGCACAAGGTGAGTTCCAATTAGTGTTTTTTGGAAATTTTTAATACTACTAAAACTGTGTTGATTTTATGTTTCTTTGGTTGTGATATTCAATTAAGCAAAGTTGTATATAACCACTTGCCATATTCCATCAAAAGTTTTCAATTCCTTAATATTTAATTAACAAAAATATTTGATGAAAAATTGTGTTAAATAAACAAGTCTACGACACGTCATTAAGCAAGTAACAATGACGTCATTATCTTCATTAGCTGACTGTTAAACTGAACGCAAAACCGATCCTTTTAAAATAAAACCTTTATTTGCAACATGGTTGTTTGTATAAATTGCATTTATCAAATTGTTTGAAGAATAAGAGTTGATAAAAGAGTGTCTGAAAAAATTGTGTAAAATTAAAAAATCAAACTAAACAAAAGAAAATGATAATATCCATGCTCTAGGATTTTAGTTCATGCCTCAGTTCGGCTGCTTTTCTATGTATTGTGTGGGGAGTAATCGTGCTGGAATTTCAAGGGCAAGTATCGTGTTTTGATTGATTGATGGTTTATTTTGAAAGGTTTGCTTTATGCGCTTGGAGGATTGGAGGACGGCTGGACTATAACAAACACAGCAGAATGTTATGATCCACGAAATGGAAAGTGGAAATATATTCCAAAGATGAAAACCTGCAGATATGGATTAACTGCTGTTGTATTAAACAACGAAATATACGCGATAGGTAAATCTTGCTGCAAGTGTAAATATCTTTCAAATGTTTAAGGAGATTTATGACTTGTCATGTTCTTTAAATGAATTAAAAAAGGTGGACAAGGCGATTCAAATTATCTCTCTTCTGTTGAAAAATACAACCTGGACACGAAAGCTTGGATTGATGTTCGATCTATGAATGAGGAAAGATATGGTGGATCAGCTTGTGTAGTGGATGGCGTTATATGGGTGTTTGGAGGGTGAGATATTTTTTTATAAAGCCTACTTGAAACAGTAAAAAGCGAATATATCCAACGAGTATGGACAAGTGAAGTAAACTCATTGAGGGCTTCAAAGGCTAATGGGCTGCAGGCTTCAGCGAGTCTTTAAAAAATGACTTGGGGATATTGGAACAGTGAGGTTGAAAACTCCACTAAGAAGATCAGTTTTGAAGTGCTTTTGTTTCCCTAATTAGACGTAATAATGTTGGTCAAAGTTTGAGACCTGTAATTTCGCTAATGTGGTTACAATCTGTTTTTAAACATACAGTAAATGATACTTGATTACACCAATGTGCTCGCACAATTTTATGTAAGTGATCTGAATGTTTATCCTCAGACAAAGTAAATTCTTTATACCACTTAAACTTAGCATTGGTTGTTCACAATGGTTCGAACAGCAACAACAGGGTTTAGAGCGGTGGAAATACTATACCATCATATCCAAATCTAATCCCATTGGTCATTGTTGTCAAGATTTAGTTGTAACAAAGCAGTTTCATTTCCCCCTGCTTAAGGTTTTAACTCCAATTTGAGATTTTGTTGCAAGTTGTTGTTTCAGAAATTGGAAAATTAATTGCTTATTATTAAACAGATACTTTATTGCATTAAAACAATCAGGAGTTGGTTATCTTTTGTTTAAAACTTTTGCACACATTTTATAGAGAAGGTGCCAAAACAGTTGAGTTCTATGATCCAGCGACCAACAAATGGCAAGTATCGACCAACATGGACACAGAACGAGAAAATCCTTGTGTCCTTTCCATATGAAGCATGGTCATTCCTAGATAGTAAATGGATCTTTTCTATTATATTTGTACAGTTTTTTGTAATTTTTTTTACATTTGTGATTTATCGTTAATTTTCTGAAAACAATATACTTGATATCAAATTATATTTCTTGGGTTTTTTAAGATGTATTTGAATTCAATTAATTATTTGAATTATTTTCGAAATGCAGTTATAATACCATGAAAAAAGGTCATTTATCGACCATGTTTAGTGAACAACGAACAACCAAACCCGAAAGACGTCACAAATTTGTTTACAATTACATTTAAAACATTGATGTCATTTCCGCTAGACATTTACTTAGTGGCAGGTTGGAATGAAGCCACTGGCTGTTGTAAAACGCCGCCTTTTCGCTACAAGATCATTATGAACAAATACATAGGCCTATACCAAAAATTTGCACGGTTATTATTAACACTTGCACTAATTTATGATTGAAAGTGAAACCAACGGTAAGTATTCCAAGCTAACAGGAAATTTTATTTAGCCCATTTTCAAGTTAATAAACGAAAGTATGTTCAAACAATTAATGTTTTATTTTAACTCATTTCAGGTAACTGTTTCGAGCTGTTTCGGCACAAAATTGTGGTTGTTCTCTAACTGTCATCGAGTTAATTGTGCGTGAATGATTGAACGAAAACGATACGCTTCTTTGCGCTCACGATAGCAGAAGAGAACAAAATTATGAAGAACGTCTCCATAATTAGACAATATCTCAAAAACTACAAAATCAAACTTTATAAAACAAACATAATAGGCATAATGCGTGCGATTGTTGTCATCGATATTCGATACCCTAAAAGGCAGAATTTCCAATCGAAACGCAAAAAATCGTTTGCCCCTACTTGGCGCCAAAAATAAACTTATTTTTTCTCGTTATACAGGGAAACTACGGAAGCGCTTGAGAAACCAAAAAATAAAAAATTTTGGAAGTAACTTCCGTATAGATATTGGCGATTTGGCGACAGCATAACAAATAAAATTTGCAAGAAAGAACTGTAGCGGTGCGATCCCGACAGAAGTTTGCATTCGATTGTCGTGCATATCAAAACATGGAAAGAAACAGGGATACAATTTCGCTAGCTAGCACAATGCAAATAAAGTTTTACGTTTAAAAAATGCTGAAAGCTAATGATGATGCAGATGTTTTAAAAGTTTAAATGATAGAACTCATGCTCTCGCCGAAAATTCTCTTGAGGTACGCCTTATGCCGAAAAGTCTCATAAAATTATATTTGTGTTGAAAATATTAGCAAGAAAACGCAAACTAAATTGACGGGTCCGTTCCTTCTATTGCTAGAGTCTAAAATCTAGATTATAAGGGAGTTTGGCACCTTGCGAGAAAATTCCTCACCAAAAACCTCACCAAACTCACCGATTCTTTCGACTCAAAAAACATTTTCGATTTGATTTTAAAATATTTCACTCATGCATCAAAAAGATGAAGGCACCATTCCTAGATGGCAAAGGTAATAGAATAAAATGGGCAAAAAAGACACAAAAATTGGAAAAAAATCGTGCACGGCGCTAATTATTATGTTGTGTAAGAAGCACGGTATATGACAGACGTGGGCAAGTGTTGAAATACCTTCTAAAGTAACATCCCATTCTTCATTGCGAACAAAACTAAGCTTACGCTTATTTCTGATAGCAAAGTATTTTGCACTGACGGTACACGGTAACTTTTGGCCTGCCTGAAACATAGGCTATTCAGCAGACATGTGCAACCAGTGGCCGAAGTAAAAATTACCGAATGTATCTCGCAACTTATACGAGTGAAAAATTGCACGAAGTAACTATTACCAAATGTAAATGGGATGCAATTGCATTGAGCTCTTGCCTTGGTAAACTAGTTCAAGGTAAATGTTGTGAAAACCTTTGCTTACCCTTATCTATTGTGGTGGTTTAGTATTAACTTTACTAAAGGGAAGTGTTTGATGTTTATCTAAATTTTCTTGAGTTTTTCATCATAGTCAGTATCATAGTAGGCTACTTATGAAAACAAAAACTTTAACAAAATGTCTAGGCAAAGATTTACAGCAATGCGTGGATTAGAAATGTTGCAAAATCTTCTGTCAGACTGCTCTGATGACGAGAGTTCTGACATTGAAATCGACGCAACAGTAAATGCAGCAATAGCCAGTGTTCAGCAGGCAAATGAATCTGAATCGTCAGATTCGAGCGAAGATAAGTTTGATGTACTAAAATGAGTTTTTACATGAAGTTATTTAGAGCAAGTTTCCAAATATCAAACGGCATTTAAAATGTTATCCATAACCTACCTACCTATCCCGACCTTATCAATGCCAAGTTTGTCTCATGCATAACATGCGTTTGTGGCATATTAGCCTGTGACTGTGTTGACTGACGTTTTACCAAATGCCTTTTGTAAAATTGGGTGAAAAGTTAAACAAAGCTTTCGAGTTGTGTCAGTTGTATAAGGCTTTGCATCATACGCTTTCTAGGGCACCTTTCTTAGTTTCTTTAGTTCTAAACTCACCATGGTATGATTGATAACGTTTTTGATCGTTAGGTCTACAACCCACGGTGAATTAACTTTTCGCCCTATTTTTCTCATTTCTTTTGTAAAATTTATGGTTTTATCAAACCTAGTAACCTATTTCTAGACATTGGTTTATTGGTCGTCATTTTTTCCCCGCAGTTTATTGTCAAATGGGAACTGGCATCTATTTTTACCACAAGACGCGCGAAAACGATCGCTCGCGTGTTTTGTTGGAAAATTCGACAGAAATCTGGAAACGCGCGAAGGGGAAGCCTTCGCGGACCCATAATGCAGCCGTTGCCAATTCGGATGTTTCCATTGATTCTGTAGGTTCGCGTCCATTCTGTAAACAGTATAAAGGTAACTATTGACTTGTTACTTTCCAACTGCGCTGAGGTCGTGAGGTCGTCACACGTCGCTAACTCCATAGTGCGGCATCACGCATGACAGACCACATTGAAGTCACAAAGAAGACGCGAATTTTGCAGTTATATTGACCGGGGAAGGCTTGATTGGCCACGGTCGCATTATGTGGATCAGTTACACTTTCAAAACGGAGAAACTCGTATTTGACTCTTAGGTAATATCGCGCATCGCACTGTATTTGAACTCTTACGTAATAACGCGCATCCTGGTATTTGCGCCTCAATCAACCTCATTGAGGAACGTTTTCTTGACAATTCGTTGAATCTGACAAGGTTATCGAACCCTTTCTTCAACCATTCTGGCATTACAATAGTTGCACCCCCATATGTTGAGAATGTTTTTTGATTGCGCACCTGCATTAAAAACATCCTTTTTTAATAGAGTTCTACATGAAAGGAGAATGTGGTGACTTACACGAATAACCAATCGTTTTTTCTCGGTCGGGTAGCCATACATAAACTCTTCAACGAGCATGTTGCGCACCGCACTTGTCCGTTGCGAGTTTTCGATTATCAGATACGCCATGAGGATTTCCCCATGAGCTCTTCTCACCTCGGCTCCGGGATCTCTTCTCCATACTGCATTTTTTTATTTAGTGAGTTACACATTCAACGAGAAATAAAATAATGTAAAAATATAAAACAACTGTAACTGTCATTTACGTTTTGTGTTCAGCGCAGTATTACTAAAAAGTGGATTTGTCATAACTTTGTTCACTTCTGCCGGGTCCAACGCATTTCTGCGATCCCTCTACTTAACAAAAACGTCTGTTGCGACAAAGGTACTAATTATAGCTTTGTGGAAAGTAAATTAATTACCCAAAAAGTTGTGGCTACAAATGAAAATAAAAATTAAATATATCTTTAAAATCACCTTGAAAAACTTCGACTAAAATTATTGAAAACGCTTCTTCGACGTAAAACTGAATCGACGTTGCGTGCATCCAGCTGAGAAATATAGGTCAGTTGCTTTAGAGCATTTTCAATTCTTATTTTGTCCCAATTTGATTGTCAATTTTGTTATAATTAAACTTTTTATTTTTGTTACACAAACTTAGTAAAATCAAAAATTTGACCGGGTCGGTATATATCTGTTTTCGTTTTTAGGTTTTACAGAAACATAGAAGTTACATTCAGTATTCACATATTAGTTCAACTGATTTTATCTGTAAGTTGAAAATCGTTGCAATGCCCAGACATCTTTCTGCAAAATGCCTTAAGCATTTAGTGCTGGATGAAATTGCCCAAACCGTGAGACAGTTGGCCGGGGAATCAGGAAACAGAAGAAATTGCAGCAACAAAAATTATGAGCTGCTCAAGCAATTTCTGACGCCGTTCAACGCGTACGGCCCCATTATTACAAACCGCATCAACTTCGCTTTGGTAAAACATTACAATCTTCGTTGGCCGGCAATCAGTTTTTTTGGTTCGTCGATGACTGTATTAAATTTAAATTTTATTCGAAACCAAGAAGATACAATTTTAATTGAACGCAGCATTAAAACTTTTATTCTTGTGAATTGTCCCAGGATTGAAGTTTTGTGTTTAAATTGTTGCACGAAAATTTCTTGCGAAGTGGTCAGACAACTCATAACCGCATATAAAGACACTCTACGAAGGCTGGAGCTTCAAGGCGTCACTTTGAGCGGAAATATCTTTAAAGCAATCGGAAAATGCGACAAATTATCTTACTTGGACATTTCTCGAGACTTCGAACGTTCACAAAAGTTTTCATTTTATAAACTTGCCAAAATGTTTCTGATCTATGGGGAACGAACAGGACTCGCGCGAAATTTGGAAGTTTTACTCATGAGTAACGTCAACTGTGCTTCCAAACAACCATTTCGCTTCTTCGCTCACATGTTTTATTATTGGTGTCCGCAACTTTCAAGATTTACTCATCATTTGCTATTCGAAGCACTTGCTCATCTTTGTAAGCTGAACAAAGGACCAAAACCTCTTTACTTAAAGGGAGGTAAAGACTATCCCGAGAACAACAGAATATGCGTTTCCCGGTTTGAAGAGCAACATGATGCTTTGCTTCAGTGCGTGCCAAAAATGGAACACTTAAATATAATTTCTGGAAATGAAAAAAAGGCGACCATTGTTTACATTATTCAGAATCAAAGACTACAATTAACAACTTTAGACTTAAGTTGGACTCTCCCTTTTGGCTTTTTAAAATACGTTGGGCTCCTATGTCCTTATTTAGAACATATTACGGTTGACAAAATATTTGTTGAAACTCAAAGCAACCTTGTTCAAGTTGTCAAAGAAGAGTTTGAAAAATTGTCCTTAACTGCTTTGGAAGCTGGATTAGAACCTTGGTCGAAGTTAAAATCGCTGACTCTGGGTGCTGCACACGGTGATTTTGAAGATGAAGATATCACATCACTGCTCAAATTAATCTGTAAAAACTCATCTGGATCGCTTAAAGAACTGTCTTTAGAGTTTGGAATTCACAGTTGTGCTTATGACGTTCTAACCGAATTGTTTCAAGATGGCACTTTATCTGGCTTGAAAGATCTTCTTTGTTTAGGAACGGACGTCACTCCAAGTATGATTTGGGACTGGTTAACCTTTGACAACAGCTTACAATATATTGGTGTAATGACGTGTACTGACACATGTCCAGTTGAGTTAGAAATTGAACAATTCGATCGTTACATTGATGAAAAGAACTTAGACATTAATATAGGACTTTTCTTAGCAACTTAATACTGCGTGTAGAATATTCTAACTGCATGCCGTGCTTAGTGAGTGCTCAATGTTGGTAGAATTTGTTGTCCGACCGCCGATTGCTTTCTAGTTCGTGCGTCCTTAATCTTTTAATTACTTCAGGTCCCTGCAATTTATTCATTCAATTACACACGAGCCTGTGATAGTGTGATCTTTTTTTTCTTCAGACTTGTGTTGCATGTATTATTTTTGCAAAGAAGTTGTCAGAAACCGCGAGTTTTAAATTGTTGCAGAAAATAAGAGCGAGGAAACGATCAATTATTATCAATCTCCTGCTTTGAGACCAATTCTATGACTGTTTTCATTTTTTATTATTTGTTTGAGATCATCAGTAAATAATTTAAACCTTTTAAAAATAAATTCTTCTCTGTCTGTAGCCATTAAGTTAAACCTAAAGGGTATTTTCTTCATGTGAACGAGTTGTGAGCAAAATAAATTACACGCTTGTCAATCCGCGACAAAGCGACGAAATGAAAGGAATTTTAAAAAGTTTTGTGTTTGCTTTCAAACAAGATTTGCATCACTAGAAACAAAATTACAATACAATCATGTCTGAACTTTAACAAAACATGTTAAAATTGTATCGATTGTGATTTTCCTTTTACTATGTAGGTTACAAGGCCAGTAATTGACCGTAATCTACTGCATGGTATGTACACGTGGTAGCGCCAAAGACATAATGCTTTACTTAATTTCATGTCAACAACATATGAGTGGGAGAAATATGAGATAGTAAGTTGATTGCAATGATTCGAGTCGACTCGAGTCGCATTTCTCATGATTAGATTTGACTCGAATCAGCGACCTAAACTTTACTTGAGTCAGAGTTCATTTGGACCAGTCACGTTTAAACAGCCGCGGCAGCAGAAAGTAGAACCTTAGGAAGTAAAAATGAATAGTTTTATAAACATTTACTTTTCTCTGGAAAGAACTCAACAACGTTCGAAGCAGCCACGACAGTTATGATAACCAACTTCGTGCAATTTATATTGTGGCGTCATAAATGTTTTTGAAATTAAAAGCATTGATGTGACGTGGTCACAATGCTGGTTGCGAGCAACAAAATATATACTTTGTATTAACACTATTATTTTTGTATTAACATTAGTTATCTTTTTCAAAATTACAATCGCTTTTACAGCACCGCAGACACTTTTTGGTCTTCACTATTGCCATAAGCATCTTGCCAGTGGCCCTACACGCCAGTGCAATACAGAGCTACTTGCTGTCTGTATATTGTGTGTGGTGAGTTTATAACCTGACAGAACATGACAAAGATAAATGAGATTTCAAGACAAGAGCTTTCAATGGAGACAACTTTTATTCTGTATTTTCCGCTTAAATATACGCACTCGTGATCTTTTTCTTCTGTAAATGAACTCTTTATGTGTCTTATGATCTTGAAAAATACAAATAAGAGAAATACTAATAAATGCAGGAGACAAGTTTCAGCTTTAATCCTACTATAATGATCTGTTATAAACTTGTTAACCAAAGATGTAAAATTTTTTTAAGTGTGAGATATGAAATGACAAAGTGTAAGGAAGAATATCAGTACAGAAGCTACAAAAACAAGAAGTCAATTACCATATTCTAGTTCTTCACTGCTTGACTGAGAATTCCTTCTTTCATGAGTCTATGAAAGAACCTCCGGCAAGAGCCGGGTAGCTGCTGAATGATCGGACGTAGGCATACACTCGCACTTCGTCGAATCTACGAGGAACGTTTTTCATTGTCAGTTATAGGTTGTTCTGATACACTGCTTCTATTAATCGAATCTTTGAGCAAGGTTTTACTTGAAATAATCGAGATCCTTGCAGTTTGTTCCTGTGATGCCTCTGGCCACACCACATGAAAGTGTAGAAGTTTTAGGCACTGTGACAGTGTAAGTGGCGTATGGACTTCTACACATTTGACCACCGTAGAATTTATCAGAATTTATTTCATGTCTGCAAAATTTGTTTCCTCCCTGAAACATAAGTAAAATTCAACTCACCAGCAATACGTTCCAGCACGTTTGTATTTCTTACTTGAATATTTAAAATTTGCAATTCAATAAACAAAAGTAAGACGCCATAAAACATGAGTCACAATCTTGTGAACGGATTCAGCAACGCAAAATTATATGTCCAAAAATAGCTTCAAATTACCAAAGGATTATGCAAAATGTCTTTCAATGAATCTTCGTTAGTGGACGTCATCAGATTCTTTCTATCAAACGACATAACGTTGCCGCCGTAAATATTTTGAGGTTCTTGTTGAAGATAAACTGACGTCTTCTTTCCGTCTGAAAGCGGCTGCAGAAGGTATGAGTTGCCCATGTGAGCAACCTTTAAGTAGATGCTGATAAAAACAAATAGGTCAAATACAAATAGAAAGAAGACAAATTTTACTTTGCGGTCTTATTTTACCTGGTATAGCAAAAACAAACAATGTTTTTGCTTTACTGTAAGACACTCGTTTATCGATCTTAGCGGAATATGTGTATCATGCACCTGGTGTTCAAGTTGCATGCATTGGTTGGCATTAAAAACAAATGCTGCTTTGCAGTTAGGCCAATGCGCGACAAACTTCCATCCTTTAAACGTCATAAATTACACTTTTTTTCTGAAGTTATATATTTGGCACTTACTTTTCGGGAACACTTGCTGGTTGTTCAGAGCCAGTCAATTCGACGTACATCGATACCAGACGACCGTTGTAACAAGAATCGCAACCAATTTTGGTGATGTCCTCCGGATCAAGTTCGATGTTGATCGTAAATCGGCCAGTCTCGTTAAGACTCTTGAACATACTCGACTGTGTTGCCTGTGTATATACGCAAATCATTCCAACTTTATTGGTGCATACACAGGATACGTAAACCTAACATGCCGTTATAGTGACAGTTGGCATAGAACTTCTGAGTTAGGAAGGGCCACAGATGTTGATTAAATATTATTGTGTGCAAGTTTGTTTATTCGTTAAGTTTACTTTACTGGTTAAAAACTGTCAATATTTTGCTTGCTATTTCCGGCTTGAACCGATGCCGGCCGATGTTTCAAGCATTTCGATAAAGTCCTTCCTTTTGTAGTCCAGTTCATTTTTGATTGATTGCAGATGATCAATTCCGGTCAAGGTACCATCAAGGTTGTTTATCATTAACTGCGTGTGCATTACGGTGCCCAGAAAAAAGATAATTTTGCTTAAAATCAACTTTCCCATTTATTTTGCATATTTACACATTTTTTTTTCATTGGCTTAGTGCATAAGTTACATTTTACAGCGAGTGCTATTTGTTGTGTTGTCAACCCTACCTGTTCGTCCCATTTTCGCAAGAAAAATATTTTACTTTCCTTCAAACTTACCCGGTCTCCATACACATTCATGTAGTAATCTAAAGCGTCAAACTTCCACAGACTCAGGAACTGATAAGTTTTGGCAAGATCGTACAACGACCGCATGATCTCAGCTTCTTGTTGTTGGTACAAGCTGAAACATCAACGACTGGTTTTATAGAGCAAGATAAGCTCGGCAACTATAAGCCTATACTCAACAAGCAAGAAATGCCGTACTTAAAAATCTTGTCCGTGAATGGTACTTTGATGGACATCGGTATGTTGTTGATCGATGAATCAATAATTGTGTCAAGCGCCGATTGCACTTCGGCAATCGAAGCGAGCTGGTCCTCGATGGTCTTATAAAAGATTTTGGTGTTTCACCACTTATATGTTCATATAGTTGTGCAAGGATTGTATCACCAGCATGTGTAGAATTTTATACCGTTAGTAGGCATAGACAAAAACAAATACAGAAAGAACGAGTCAAACAATGCATTTTGCAACTTGTGAAATCACCAGACATGTAAATTTACGGGAAGGGCAAGTCAATGAAACTTGAATGTTAAACATTTTTCTTACTGTCAGCTCGTTCAGTTCAGTGGTAAGGTCAAATTTGCTTGGAAACACATCTATTTAGTTTTAATTAGTTTTTAACTGGTTGTTTTTGCATGATGCCAACGAGATTTTGATCTTTGAAATAGTGAAGTATCTCGGTACGGTAACGTTGCTTCAGTAAACGATATAGTATAGGATTTTAGTTCTAATTCCAACTTACAGTTATCTGGATTTTTATGTTGATTATTTTGTTAATGATGGAAATTCGAAAATCAGCGTCTCCGAAAAAATCTTCAAAAACTCTTTGCAAATGTCCAAACTGCACCAGCAGTTAAAACGGTCACGATTCCTTATTATGGTTACTTACTAGAATACTAGATAGACCTTTTTCATGTATCTGTATGTACCATGTTTTATGTTTTTAAAAGAGTGATAACTTCCATAAAGCTTCATCGTTCATCGATTTTTTTATCTGCATTATTCATTTTGCTTGCATTTATCTTGTATTATTTTGTATCTTCTCATACCTTGTCGCTTTTCTTTGTCGTGTCAAGCAAACAGTTGAACTCATGGAAGAGTTTTCGTTTGTTTCTTGCGAGTTTACTTCGCATAATGATAGGTACGTATGGCTTTGACGTCAATATCAGATAGGTCGAAGTTGCGGTAGTCGACGTTCACCCATTGAAATGCAAACTTTACCCTCAAAAACAAGAGTGACTAAAGGACTTAACTTAAAACATAACTACTAAGCTGAAAAACTATTTTGCAGTGAATCAAAAGCAGCAAAATTTTAAGTTTGTAAAAGCTTGTTTCTACCCGTCTTGCAATGTTGAAGGCCGAAATAGAGGGTGCTCTACAGTCCGGTTCAGCAGAAAATATTTTGGCAATCTACAAAAGCCAGGTGTTTGAGATATTCCATAAAAGGGCAAATTTTAACGCATATCGTGCAACTTACCTTTGTGACACTGCTAATGACTGCGCCGGAACCAGCACCAGCAACACTAACAGTGAAACCAGTAAATGCACTGATCAAAATCTAACAAATCGAAGACCATTTCCTTTTTCTATAAAATAAAACAGCGTGGTCATGAACGTTTTCATAACTTGTAACGAAACGACATTACCTTTTGAAGAATTGCTTCGGGATGAACTTTCTGATTTCCTGATGTTCATTTCTCATCATTTCTTCAATTTCCTTCAAAGAATTTATGTAGACATGTTTTTGAGAATTTTGTACATCTAGCTCATCTGCGAGTGTTTCCTTGGAACGTTTATGTCCGATGTTTATTGGCGACTTCAAAGCCCAACTCAGTTGTTTCACGTTTAGGCAGATTTACAGCAAAACGTGGATTAGAAATTTGCAATATCTTCTGTCAGACTGCTCTGATGACGAGGATTCTGACATTGAAATCGACGCAACAGTAAATGCTGCAATAGCCAGTCTTCAGCAGGCAAGTGAATCTGAATCGTCAGATTCGAGCGAAGATAAGTAACTGAACCGCACATGTAAAAAGACCAATTATTACACTGGTCAACACACATTTTGGTGCCAAAAAAATTTCAACGGTTTTAGGGTATTTTTATGTCGCTGAATCCAAAAATGGCATTAGTTTTTCCGAATTGGCTCTAGTTTTTTAGATATTCCATATTTTTGTTTCAAAAAGTGCTAAAAATTTGCAAATTTTGACATAGGTAAAATTCTCTTTATACTACAACTTTGATGAGTCTACATCTGTCTTTTCAATCATGTGCATACTTCTTCTTCTTCTATTTCTGATGCGATATTGTTAAAGATGCAATCGTTAACACAGAGAGCCTTCTTTACGCGAATCATGTTTCATATGAAAATCAAGCAAAAATTATAAAACTTAGGCGATGTTAGCAGTAAACAACATATTTTTGTAACGCAAAAACAGGCGACGTCAAAGCACAAACACTACTTTTAGTAACGCTCGAAGTACATTTAGTAAGCTGTCAAAGCACGCTAATCAATCATATATCGGTACTGTAATACAAAAAAATTAGTCGATGCTTGTAAATTTTCTTTTGTACGACTTTCTGGAATGTGATGCAGCCAAGCAGTCACGTTGGAGACTCCAACAGTAGTCGGCCATCATATGGGCATCCCACCTGCCCTGATACCTCTCTTCCATGACCTTAATGTCCTGGTGGAACCTTTCTCCCTGCTTTTCACTTATTTCACCAAGGTTTGCAGGAAAACGATATAAGTGGCTGAAGAAATAGTGAACCTTGATACTCATCTTCACACCCAAATCTTTCAACTTGGAAAGCATATCTTCCACCAATTCTTGGTAATTTTCAGCTTTTCGGTTACCAAGAAAGTTCTGTGTGACTAAAACAAACGATTGCCAAGCAGCAGACTCTGTGTCTGTCATGGACTGCACAAAACACACATCCTTTATGAGTTTGCGGATCTGAGGTCCATCAAAAATGCCTGCTTTAAGCTTTTCAATGGTCAAAGCAGGAAATGTTCAGCAAATATAGTTGAAGCAATCCCCAGTTGCAGGCAAGGCTTTCACAAATTGCTTCATCAAACCAAGTTTTATGTGCAGCGGTGGAATGATGATCTTCTCTCAAGCAACTAAAGGTTCATTTATGATGTTACCTTCACCTACTCTCATGGAATCTCTAAGTGGCCACCGTTTCTTTACCCAGTGATCAGTGCGCGCTCGGCTATCCCACAAGCAGATAAAACATGGGTATTTTGTATAGCCGCTTTGCTGGCCAAGCAAAAAATTTACCATCTTCAAGTCTACACAGATTAACCATTGGTGAGAGTCATAATCCAGTTTCTGTAATACCGTTTTAATGTTGTTGTACTCTTCTTTTAGTTTTGTTGAGTGGCCAATTGGGAGAGATGCATATCTGTTACCATTATGTAGCAATACACATTTCAAACTCCTTTTCGAACTGTCTATGAATAAGCGCCACTCTTGAGGTCTATATTGTGGCACTCCCATTTTCAGCAGAAGCCCTTCGATGTCTTTGCAGTTAACAAGTTCATTTTGTTGGCTAAAATACGGAAGTAATTCTTTCTCTCTTGTACGGTAGAATGTTATTGAAGCTCCAGTTCCAAGGCAGTTTTTGTCTTTGAGTCAGGATGCCAAAATTTCTGCTGCTTCTTTGGATAAGTTGAGATCCCTGATAAGATCGCTCAGCTCCTCCTGCTTGAATGGCTCTGGAATGAATGGACTGCTTTCGAACACACTTCCACTGCTCTCACTTGCAGAGCATATATATACTGAACGAAAATGTGACAGGTTGTCAATTCAGTCACAGGAAAATGCATCCTCCCAGTGACAAGGACTAAGCATATTGTCAAACTTCCACTAATGAACTCAATTCTCACTTGAATTACAAAAAACCTCCACGTTTTCCAAACTTAGTTATGTGAGCAATAGTTTGAACTTGACTCGTGATATTCCTTTCTCTGGCTACAGAACTATTAAACTCTGATTATAACATCTTTAGTCTACAACAATATAGCTATAAAATGAGATATTGATATGATGTGATAACTGAAGGGAGTACTCTACACTGTACATGTGGTGAACAATACAAAGAAACTGTAGCTTATCAGAATGATGCCGAAAATGGAGTGTTTTCAATGCCTTGTTTCTGAAGTAATGGGATGCTACAATAACAAATAGACATAGTGGAGTATCTGGTCCAAAATAAGTAATGAATACTGCCTAAGAGACATTTTCAATATGCTTTTTACTGATGCTTGTGTTCACAATTGGCAGATACTAAAGTTAACGATTTTTCTCTTGTCAAAAATAAAAAACATCGATATCTCAAAAACTAGAGCCAATTCAAAGAAACGAATGTTATTTTCGGACTCAGCAGCCCAAAATTACCCAGAAACCATCAAAATATCTTTGGAACTCAAAAAAAAATGTTTTTTTTGTTGGCCAGTGTTATCAAAGCAAAGGTGCGAGTTTTGTTATGTCCCAAACTTGTCACGCCCGTCACCTCTATGTGACGTAATGACATGTAATAGAGCCTATTATCATGCAAGAAACAGATGAATATGTCCCAAACTTGTCACGCCCAGTCACTTCGTCGGAATGAAAAGTGTTATCGTATTAGGGAAAAACATTATACTCTACATGTCTTTGAGCTCTATCTATCAATTTCAATCAAACAAAACTGCAGCAAATGTTTCAGCTGGATACGAACACGTGATTGTGATTAACGTAAATGTGCAAACGTAACTACAACTAAATTATACCCAAAAATCCAGTGTTTGTGACTTTTCTTAAAACGCTCTTAGTCATATATTAATATTTTCTACCACCTCGTAGTGGGAAAATATTTGAATTGAGGCCAATTCTTTCTATTTTCCGACAATTTTGCGAACGTTTGGGTGAGAACAAAGCATTCTTGCTGCATCAGTTTTGAATAGCTCTGTCTTTTCCGTTCATAGATAATGACTTGATAGATGAAATGATGATATGTGATGTTCATCATTGATCAAAGTATTGCTTAATAAGAAAATAAATGTTGGCTACAAACCCCATTCTACAACCCCGTCTTGTTTGTTCGAAACTTTGCAGTTAAATTTGCGCGAATTCTCGCTCAATTCAAAAAGACTAGCAAATGGTATCTGGAAGTACAGTAGTCAAATGTTATTCTGTAATTCTGTTAACTCTGTGTGGCAATTGGTAATTGGAAATAGCAAAGGTTACCATGGGTAGCCAAATACTAATCCTATTTAGCAAATTGCTACACTCAGTAGCCATCTGTTAACTCTATGTAGCAAATGGTAACTGAAATTATGGCAAATATAAACCCTAAATAGCAAAAGATTACATATGGTAGCCAAATGGCAATCCTTTCATTGCCGCCGCAACAACTACACTTTGTATTGGTTTTCACGTCTTTACCTTTAAAAATAATTATGATTTCGTGAAAAGTTTAACTCTCCGAGTTAATTGCCAATTGTAATGTATGTCCGGAGTGATTTAGTCTTTCAAGTCATGATATGATGTTGTGATGTTCATCATAGATCAAACGTATTGCTGAATATAACGGAGACCCAGGTTCACTAATTACGTAATAATGCCGAGTTCGAATAGACCGATAATTAATTTATCGAAATCCGAAAAAACGAAATACGTTGACAGATTTTTTCTTGTAACTCCTTTAGGGTTTTGGAAGGCGTCTTACGTTATGGAAGGTAATCATCTGGCACACCGGTTTTGCTATGTCCGTAGTGATTTAATTCTTTAAGTCTGTGCAACTTGAAACTTATGGAGTAATTTCACCAGCCTAATTTGCGCAATTAACTGGCCGATAACGTCGGGTTCAGTTTGACTCATAAAACGTATGGCGCGCGCAGTGATGGCAACAACAAACAGTTTCTGTACCTGGGGGTTGTCACATAAGAGCCAATGCTGGCGGGCCCGGGGAAAATAAAACATTTCCAGGGTGCATAACGAAGGAATGAGTTAAGGGTGACCTAAATTATACATCACATTAAGGCGTGTTGTGTAACGTAGCTGTTAAAATTTTTGATTCATTTCAGATTTTTATCCTTTTTTTAGTTAATTAAAGCCCTTAAACGTGGGTCTCCGATATTTTGACTATTACAGCACATTTGTTTGTGCACTTTTTGTCATCATTACGATGCCACAGGTATATATTTATTTTTATGTATATATAAAATGACGGAAATCGATATATTTATTTAATAAACAAAATAACTGAAGCACAGTCCGAAACGAGACAACTATGTCATATAAGATAACATTGTGACCAAAGCTGACAGTCTGCTGAAAAAAACATAAATTTAGCAAAGATATATTAGTTATTTTGTGTTGTCGATATTAATACCATGTGTAAAATGCTGTGTCAGTGTGAGTAGCCTATATATGAGTAGGCCCACGCAATTTGATTCCATTGATTTAGACTTGGTTACTTGTCCTGAAGTATTATGTTGTATATATCTCAGCGGGTAAAATAACATACCCTGTGCCGATTGTAATGCTGCGTCAGTTGCGTAATGCAGTTCATTTTACTTTCCCAGCTAATTATTCAATATTTTCCTGAAAATGTAGCGTTACAAGCCATTGGCAAGTAAAATTATACTTTATATCAAAATCAACTAATATCGAATGAGGCAAAAACTTGATAAAAAATTATCCCTTTCAAAGTAAAACATAGGAGGTCACGCCACATTGTATTTAAAATGACGTTATGACAACGCAAATTAAAATGTTTTGCCTTTTAATAAGTTGTCTATAATGATAGGAATGCGAATTTTAAAAGCTTTACTTTGAAGTTTTTCTTTACCACCGGGTTCGTTTCCCGCGGCGCAACGTAATTGTGCAAACGTTACTGTGTACATAAACTACACCCATAAATCCAGTGTTTGTGACTTTTATTAAAACTCCCTTAGTCATAGATTAATGTTTTCTTTTACCTCGCTGTGTGAAAAACTTGAATTAGGGCCAATTCTTTGTATTCTTTGTGCGCTTTGTTTATTGCAAGGTTTTGGAGATTGTCAAATTCCACTCTGGCTAACGCAATTGCGTCGTCTGGTGGTGACCTCTTAAGGGGCTGTAGTACGATTTTCAGTAGTTTTAAAACGGCAACCCGGCGAATAATACATTACAATTGGCAATTGGCATCAAAAAGTCTTAACCCTAACCCAGAATAAGGCGACCAAATATACCACATTTATTTCGCACATCCACACTTAATTATCATTCAAAGAACGCCGAATCAGTTGCCGGATTTTGTCCTGCAACTGTTTCGGCGTTTTGGAAAATTCCTTGCATTTGGGGAGGTTTCCATCTGCAAGAGCCGTTTTAGCATAATGCGTTGTTATTCCCTTCTTCGTACTAATATACCATGAAAAAAATTGCTTAACTTCAAACGATTCATCCGCAGAAAACTGTCGCCGAGATTTCTGTTAAAAACAGTAAGTTTTAGAAATTAATAATAAAATCATTGAAAATAGATTACCGTATACATAATTATACAAGGCACATGCATTTTTTACGTTTTACATTGGCGATACAAATGAAAAATAAACTTAACTAAGACCTACCACAACATTAACTTTTTTATCTTCCTTCTCTAATTTCGACAATCGATGTGGATTTAATGGCTAAATTTATCAAAATGCAGTGAAATTTATAACAAAGTACTTAATAAAACTTAAAATTGTGAGCTTTTCCCCTGGCTTCGGCTTGTGGAATTATATAAAACATGTAAAAATAGATATTAAATATGTAAACTTATATGCAATATAATACAATAAACGAAAATTGTTAAAATACTACTTACCGAGAAACTATAACGATCGAAAGTAGCTTTCCTCTTTCTAGATGGTTTTGTAGCTGAGCTGGAGCTCTCCTATATTATTAAAAGAACTTTGGTATATCAAGAAAACTGTGCAATGTTTTTGCGCCATTAAATATGTGTGTACAGTATGCGTACTTGGTTCCGTCATATAAGCATTGGTCACGTAACGTTTGTGGAGTGATACAAACATTATCGGTCAAGTATATCAGGAAACACCTTCCCCTATTCCAATCTCCCAATATATACTACAATGCTTAGAATGCTATTTACCACGACATTAAAATCTCTGGAATTGCTTTTCTTTTTCCTCTTTCTGGTTGATGAAGCAGAAGCCGCAACGCGTCGATTTGGACTGCAGACTAGACTGCAATCCAAGTCATCACAACTTTTCCGACATACCGCCATCACTGTGTGTTGAGCGAAAAGTTAATTCATAATGGGGTACAGGAAAACGTACTGATCTAAAACGTTATCAACTTTAAGGTGGTGAGTTTAGAACTGAAGAAATTCGATAAATACCCTTGCTAAATTTGCCATTTGCTAAATAGGGTTAACAAATTGCTACTGATTGTAAACATTTGCTAAATAGGGTGAACATCATGTGCATATGGCAACTGATTATAACCATTTGCTAAATAGGGTTGACATGTGATTACTCATGGTAAGCTTTTGCTATTTTGCAAATGGTTACTGACTTTAACCATTTGCTAAATAGAGTTAACAAATTGCTACTGAATGAAACCATTTGCTAAATAAGGTTAACATGTGGCTACTCATGCTGGCGCACGTTTGAACTTAACAGACCTCAACCTCGAACTTAAGTCAATATTCGCGGATTGCGCGCATGTAAAACCACCAAGGGCTGGTACAGAATTGAAGAAACGCGTGGTCAGCGTTCAAAAAGGTATGTAGGGATGGTAGGGCAAGTGGTTAGAAAACCCTTTTTAAATCGGCAATTCAAGATGCCTCATAACTACAGTAATTTTTTGGAAATAAATACAAATTCTCTCCTATAACTTTTGTCGAAAGTATAAACAAATAACTCGAAATAACTAACTAAAAAAGGTCAATTCCTCCTAAAAAAGGTCAATTCATCCTAAAAAAGGACAAATGGTAGGCCTATTATAATTAATTATAATTATAAACTAATAAACTTTGGCACATTGAGAGCTATTTAGTCAAGCAGAAAGGCTTCCCACAGAGAGTCAGGGTCTTTGAAACGAATTCGAGAAATTAAATTGAATGGAAATGTCCAAGTGCTTTAACGAAACAAAAGCTGGGTATGACCTCACTCAATCAAAAGCAATAAATCAAACCATCGTTCTCATTATTTTCATTTCTTACAACCATTGAACTCATCAAATAAAACTCATGATAAATGTGATTTTATACAATGAATTAACTGAAGCATAAACAAACATTTGCGGTTTTCGGTTTGATATGTGAGCTAAACTAGCCGACGAAAGAGAAGTTGCTGCAGCGCTATCTACATAAAAAAGAATTCAAATGGCGTGATCATAAAAAATTAACAAGGGACAGTCTCTTTTGTAAGTAGGTGCTGTCGACGTGGCTAACCGGGTTAATCTAGGGTAGATCGCCGAATGTTTTTTGTTGCCCGCGAATGATTTTGCGCAAGGGTAATTGCTGCGTTGATGGCCTGGTTTCTGAAAGGTGGGTGATGAATATGATAAATTATCACTGTGTCATAAATTACCACTTGCTGTATGATTTGTGAAACTGGCCAATGTTTGTGTGTGGTGATCTTTGTTGCCATGTTTAGTTAAATTAATCGCGTTGGTTTGGTGAATTATGATTTGTGAAATTAGTATTTGTTTGTCCGGAACTCTTTGTTCCATTGTTAGCGTTAGATCGTGGGTAATGAGGTGGTTTAGACACTTGAATTTGTTGTATTTGTGGCTGTAGTGGGTAAGAAATTGCGATGTCTGGTGGCGACCACTTAAGAAATTTAGCACGAATTCGTTTATTAACTGGTGGAGTAAAATTTTCTTGACCTACTGCACTCATTAATTCGCGCATTAAATCTTTGGAAGATAGAACATGAAGTGTCAGATCAGCCAACAAAAACTCTAAATGATCCTCAGTCCTCACGTTTATCAAACTTTTTCAAGATTTCATTGATTATTATGTCGTAACAGGTATGAGCCTACGCAGAAGGTAAACAAAGTAGCCCGAAGTCTGTCGCCGGAATTTCCTCTACCGCTAACAAGTGACGATTTGTTTTTGAAGTGATTTGATAAAGGGAAAATTTATGTTCAAGGTGGGAAATCCACGCTTCGGGATTGAATTTACATGATTTACATGAAATACAAAATGTTTACATGAATAAATCCTATTTACACATACTGTCTCATATCTCGATAAACATTGACATTTAATCGCTATAAAAAACACATAGTTCGTTGCCATATCACACACAATACTGCACCACAAAGCCTATGCATATAAAGGAATACACTTCATTGCTTTTTTTTTCACTAATACATAAACATTTTAACGCATCTAAAGGATATAGGTTATTTTAGATTTTAGAATATCAAACAGCAGTTAACATAATTATTCATCCAATATGTTTGTAAACGGTCTGTTTGCAAAGCGTTTTGTATTCGTCTTTTTGTACAATACGTAATTTGTTGTTTTTCCATAACAGTGGTTGCGATTTACCACGGCAAACGAATGAAAACCGCCGACGTTGGCTGTTATTATTTTGCAGGCAGGCTAAAACAGCTTCTGTTGCGTTCTTTAGCAGTTTTCTTCTGTTGCGTTCTTTAGCAAGAAACCATCTACTCGACACGAAGAAGAAGACGAAAGAAAGGAGCAAACTTGAGCGAAAAGTTGATTCATAATGGGATACAGGAAAACGTATTGATCTAAAACGTTATCAACTTTAAGGTGGTGAGTTTAGAACTGAAGAAATTCGATAAATACCCTTGCTAATTTTGCCATTTGCTAAATAGGGTTAACAAATTGCTACTGAGTGAAACCATTTGCTAAATAGGGTTAACATGTGGCTACTCATGGTAACCTTTTGCTATTTTACAAATGGCTCGTGACTAAAACCGTTTGCTAAACAGGATTAACAAATGGCTACTGACTTTAAACATTTGCTAAATAGAGTTAACAAATTCCTACTTAGTGAAACCATTTGCTAAATAGAGGTAAAAATGGCTACTGTATGAAACCATTTACTAAATAGCGTTAACATATTGCTACTGAGTTTAACCTTTTTCTAAATAGGGTTAGCAAATGGCTGCTGATTGTAACCATTTGGTAATAGGGTTAACAAATGCCTACTGAGTGCAACCATTTTATAAATGAGGTTAGATTTAGTTATAATTAGCACGGGTACGAACGTAAGTTTTGTAAGTTATCATTTGCAGGGGTACAAATATGCACGAAGTTACTATTACCAAATGTATCTCGCAACGTATACGGGTATCAACATGCACGAAGTAAAAATTACCAAATGTATCTTGCAACGTGTACGGGTATCAAATTGCACGAAGTAAAAATTACCAAATGTATCTCGCAACGAGTACGGATATCAAATTGCACGAAGTAAAAATTACCAAATGTATCTCGCAACGTATACGGGTATCAAATTGCACGAAATAAAAATTACCAAATGTATCTCGCAACGTATACGGATATCAAATTGCACGAAGTAAAAATTACCGAATGTATCTCGCAACTTATACGAGTGAAAAATTGCACGAAGTAACTATTACCAAATGTAAATGGGATGCAATTACATTGAGCTCTTGCCTTGGTAAACTAGTTCAAGGTAAATGTTGTGAAAACTATTGCTTACCCTTATCTATTGTGGTAGTTTAGTAGTAACTTTACTAAAGGGAAGTGTTTGATGTTTATCTGAATTTTCTGGAGTTTTTCATCGGAGTCAGTATCATAGTAGCCTACTTCTGAAAACAAAAGCATTTACAAAATGTCTAGGCAAAGATTTACAGCAAAGCGTGGATTAGAAATTTGTAAAATCTTCTGTCAGACTGCTCTGATGACGAGGATTCTGACATTGAAATCGACGCAACAGTAAATGCTGCAATAGCCAGTCTTCAGCAGACAAGTGAATCTGAATCGTCAGATTTGAGCGAAGATAAGTCTGATGTACAAAAAAGAGTTTTTACATGAAGTTATTTAGAGCAAGTTTCCAAATATCAAACGGCATTTAAAATGTTATCCATAACCTATCTACCTATCCCGACCTTATCAATGCCAAGTTTGTCTCATGCATAACATGCGTTTGTGGCATATTAGCCTGTGACTGTGTTGACTGACGTTTTACCAAATGCCTTTTTTAAAATTGGGTGAAAAGTTAAACAAAGCTTTCGAGTTGTGTCAGTTGTATAAGGCTTTGCATCATACGCTTTCTAGGGCACAGGCCACAGTCGCATTATGTGGAACAGTTGCACTTTAAACGGAGAAACTCGTATTTGACTCTTCGGTAATATCGCGCATCGCACTGAATTTGAACTCTTAGGTAATAACGCGCATCCTGGTACTTATGCCTCAATCAAGCTCATTGAGGAACGTTTTCTTGACAATACAGCAAGTCGAGTGCATCGCTTTGCATCATTAACCTTCTAGGCCGCCGATCTTTGCTTCTTCAGTTCTAAACTCATATTTTACATATTTTGTGGTTAAGTTTGCTCGATTTTTGAGATAATATTGTGACCAAATCTGACTGTCGGCTGAAAAAACATGAATTTAGCAAACATATATTAGTTATTTTGTGGTGTTTGATGTTAATACCATGTGTAAAATTCTGTGTCAGTGTATTTAGTGGCCCATATATGAGTAGGCCCGCGCAATTCGATTCCATTGATTTAGACTTGGCTACTTGATCTGGAGTGCTATTTTTCAAGCTATTACCAAAGCTATTTTTCAAAGTTTCTTGTCAACCTAACTTAAATGTTATAAGTAACCTAAACTTTAAAACCTAAATACATGCACTGTACAACCTGTACACTGTAAAACCTAAATACACTGTGAACCTTGTAACCTAAATCTAACTCCAGTTAATGCGTATGCGTTTTAAATAAATGTAAATGCGTATGCGTTTTAAATTGAAATAAAAGATATCTTTCATTGTTTTTTAAAACAATAATAATACACTGTTTGCTTCTATTTCAGCTTTTAAAAACTACAAACTGCAGCATTTTTCGCACACAAAGGTAGGCAAAGGTTTTGAAAAAATTAATACAGAAATATTGAACTATACTATACGAGAATGAAATGCAACAAAAACTACAATTGTTATCACGATGAAGTAGATATAGTGAAATGAAAATGTTGTTGCATTTTCACAGACAAAAGCCATGTATAGCCCTTGTTTGGCCTTTAATGATTTGGCCATTCCTCAGTAAGCCCACACATAAGCCATACATGCTACTTCGTAGCCATGTAAGGCCCATAGATAAAACCTACATAATGTTTGACTGGGCATCCACACCTAATTATCATTCAAAGAACGCCGAATCAGTTGCCGGACTTCGAAATCGAAAAATCTTCGACTTCGAAAAATCCGACGCAAATTTAAAATACATGACAATTGGCAATTGGCATCAAAAAGTCTTAACCCTAACCCAGAATAAGGCGTCCAAATATACCACATTTATTTCGCACATCCACACTTAATTATCATTCAAAGAACGCCGAATCAGTTGCCGGACTTTGTCCTGCAACTGTTTCGGCGTTTTGGAATATTCTTTGCATTTGGGGAAGTTTCCATCTGCGAGAGCCGTTTTAGCATCATCCGTTGTTATTCCCTTCTTCGTACCAATATACCATGAAAAAAATTGTTTAACTTCAAACGATTCATCTGCAGAAAACTGTGGCCGAGATTTCTGTTAAAAACAGTAAATGTTAGAAATTAATAATAAAATCATTGAAAATAGATTAACGTATACATAATTATACAAGGCACATGCTTTTTTACGTTTTACATTGGCGATACAAATGAAAAATAAACTTAACTAAGACCTACCACAACATTAACTTTTTTTTCTTCCTTCTCTAATTTCGACAATCGATGTGGATTTAATGGCTAAATTTATCAAAATGCAGTTAAATTTATAAAAAAGTACTTAATAAAACTTAAAATTGTGTGCTTTTTCCCTGTCACCGGCTTGTGGAATTATATAAAACATGTAAAAACAGATATAAAATATGTAAAGTTATATGCAATGTAATAAAATAAACGAAAATTGTTAAAATACTACTTACCGATAAACTATAACGATCGAAAGTAGCTTTTCCTTTCCTCTTTCTGGAGGGTTTTGTAGCTGAGCTGGGGCTCTCCTATATTATTAAAAGAACTTTGGTATATCAAGAAAACTGTGCAGTGTTTTTGCGCCATTAAACATGTGCGTACAGTACGCTTACTTTTTATAACCGCATGGTTCAGTCATATATGCATTGGTCACGTAACGTTTGTGGAATGATATAAACATTGTCTATCAAGTATATCAATCTCCCGATATATAATAAAATGCTTGGAATGGTATTTACCACAACATTAAAATTTCTGGAATTGCTTTTCTTTTTCCTCTTTCTAGAGGGTGATGCAGATGTGCTGGGGCTTTCCTAAATCATTAAAATAAATTTTGGTAAATCAAGCAAATTTCTGTTTTTAATTTAAATATGTGTGACTAGTACATATATAATTTATAAACTTCTTAATTGATGCACGCATTGGACACGTAAAGCATGTGGAATGACAGGAAATAATATCAATAAAACCATAGTTTCACTGTGAAGTCGTAATTAAATTTTAACTTACCGATAGCTTCGAAGCACCTGCCACATTAGAGATGTCGATCTATAAACCAAAAAATGCAAAATTACCACGATTGATTTTAAGAAACTTTTTAAGGAAATTTACCTGCTGCAGAACAACACGAGGCTCAACTATTTCTTCTCGGACCGCCTTTTGTTGGCCACTGTCTTTTCTTCGGCGAATTTGTAATGATTCGTCTTCTTCAGCAAATGTGCTTCTTTCAGTTGACGAACCTTCTTCTGATGAAACGTCTGCAGCTGGTTCTACTCGTTTAGCATATGGGTTTCTATCATCTGACGTACCCTTTTCTATAAATGAAACCTCACCAACTGATGCGCTTCTTTCAGCAGACGGGTTTCTTTGAGCTGATGCGCCTTTTGTTTCGGTGCCACCAGCCGAGCTGCACGACTGTGATTAAAAAAAGTTATTCAATTTTTTACATACAACCATTTTCTGGAAGGAAGCGTGTGTTCACAACAAACCCGTCATCAACAAGAAATTTTTTTGTTGCTAAGAATAGAACTTACTTGCGAGTCAGACTTGCAATGCACACAAAAAGGTTAAAACTTTTATACATATTGCGAGGAATCCAACAGAATTCTTTAAACCATTTAAGTTGATTTTATTCATGACTTCATAGGCTTCTTCAGCCTCTATACTCTGCAGCTCGTTCGTGTAATAGCTCTCTTGTGGGCTCGAGCTATGGGCCATATGCTTGGCCAACAAAAGGCAGATGTCCGGTACTGTAATTTTCCCCTATCGTATCACCTAAATCAGCGTGGTCCAACTTCTTTTCATCGCGGGCCAAAATCAGAAAATTTTTTGATATGATAACAATGAGACATTGATATTAGAACTGAAAAATGTTCTCTTTTTTTATTAAAACTGAAATTAGTATAGTTCAAAATTTAGCTATTAAATGCTGATCAATATGACATCTGCGGTCGAAGTTCTTCCTCGACAATAGCGACTATCAAAGGTGACTAGCTATCAGTTCGCGGGCCAAAAAATCGGTGCTCGCGGGCCTGCAGTTGGACCACGCTGCCCTAAATAACCAAACTCCTTAATAAGCTCGATCTCATCACTTCCCAATTCACATGTCCTTCCACTCGTCAGCCTTCCATTGATACCTGAACTTCTTTTATGCACCCAATACTTGCACTTTCTGCATTGAATGGAATTTCTCCCTATTCCCTTCCCACAAATTCCGCATGAGTCAACAGTACCGACTACTTCCTTCAACGATTTTCTACCAATTATCATCGCTTTGGTTTTATTGATGTTCACCTTCAAACCTTTGCTTTCCAGTGCGCTTTTAATTTGCTGATATACATTCTATAAATATATTACATAGTAGATTCTACCTGTAGTATATCCAAAGAATATTGTATGTAACTAATAAAAATTATTATAACGTCCTAACCTGCACATGTTTCTCTTTATATGTGTCCAGGTCAATAGACTCCAACGTTTTGAAATTGCAATCTTTTATTATATTTTGAAAAAGTAATACTTTATCTTTGGCTACCCGTTCTTCGTGTGCCCCCCCATCGTGGTTCATTAAAAAGCTTTTGAAGTTTTTTAAAACTTTATTCCAGTTGATGCAGTTAGTTTGTTGCTGTAAAATGTAGCGAGGAATTGTGTTAATCATTGCATGAGTTTTTTCTACTGCACAGTCATTTTGTACTGTATGTATTTACCAAAACTTACAATTGGGATGTTATTCCGTCGGCGGTCCAGAGAATCAGCCATCTCTTTTGCCTTGGGTTGATCAGCATGAAACTTGCCACGTAGGTGTCTCACGAGGCCATTCCAAGAAGTCAGCGTCTTTTCGCAAAGTTTGCACTCGAAATCACCTTCCCATTATTTTTTTTCTTGTGCACGACTTTACAGTGGCGCGATATGTTGGAATTCATGACACCACAGTATCTAGAACAATTACCAACACCATTATGTCATTATTCTCGGATATTTTTGGCTTTTGTTTTCTTTTACACATAGAAATCAAAAACAGCATTGAAAAGCTGAAAGTTTCTAAAATTATCTTCCATTCATATACTTGAAAGCTAGGCCGAAATAATAGTAGAACTTACGGACACTTTTTCTTCTTATTTAATCCAGTATTAGAAGATCCTGATTTTGTTATTTCCGGCTGCGCTTGTCTATAATCTTTATTCATGAACCCGTCATTTTGTTCTGTTGCTGGGTCACTTTTATCATCTCCCTGCTGTTATAAAACAAAAATTTGCTGTTGTCAAATTTCATTAAAATTTAGATGGTTTAAGTTTCTATATACCTATGACATATTGTGGATAAAAATGAGGATAAAAATCTAAAAAGAATCAAAAATTTTAACAGCCACGTTTCACAACACTCTTTAATATGATGTATAGTTTAGGTCACCCTTAACTCCATCAATCGTTATCCACCCTGGAAATGTTTTATTTTTGCCCGGGCCCGTCAGCATTGGCTCCTATGTGACAACTCCCATGTACAACAACTGTTTGTTGTTGCCGTAACTGTGCGAGCCAAACGTTTTATGAGTCAAACTGAACTCGACGTTATCGGTCAATTAATTGCGCGAATTAGGCTGGTGAAAATTACGCCATAAGTTTCAAGTTGCACAGACTTAAAATATTAAATCACTACGGACATAGCAAAACCGGTTTGCCAGATGAGAACCTTCCATAACGTAAGACGCCTTCCAAAACCCTGAAGGAGTTACAAGAAAAAATCTGTCAACGTCTTTCGTTTTTTAGGATATCGATAAATTAATTATCGGTCTTTTCGAACTCGGCATTTTTACGTAATTATTGAACCTGGGTCTCCGTTATATACAGCAATACATTTGATCAGAGTTGAGCATCACAACATCATATCGTGACTTAAAAGACTAAATCACTCATTTAGCTATTTTCCAGTTACCAATTGCCACACAAAGTTAACAGAAGGCTACGGAGTGTAACAATTTGCTAAACAGGATTAATATTTGGCTACCCATGTTCACCTTGCTGACGCAGCATTACGTTCGGCACAGGTATGTTATTTTACCCGCTGAGATATATACACCAAAGCACTGAAAGAAAAGTTACCAGGTTTAAACCTATGGAAGAAAATTTCGCCTACTCATAATAATTAGTCGTAACAACATGAAAAATTTCAAAATGCAGACTTATGTCCAACGCCAGCTTACTTCAGAACAATCCAATGTAGCGTTTTCCGACAACGCATGTCCATTCCCCGTGCCCACGACGTTGTCATTGTCGTAATTTTCTTCCTTTTTTTTTTCATCACCTTCTTGTTCCTCCTGCAGAGAAAGGATTAAACCGGTAAGTTTTATTTTTGCCAGTAAAATTGACATTGTCTTTATTATTTTATCGATAAATGCAACCAACACGATGTTTCCTCAAACGGTTGTCAGACTGCTTTTGGTCTTCTTCTTTGCAATTCTTTCCCGCACAATTCTCTTCCCCTAGAAACAAATAGCAAATTATTTAATTCACGTAACTGGTTACATAAGTGCGCAGTCATTTACACAAGCTAGTGTACAATACCTGATGTCACAAAGTCAGCCATCTCGATGTCAGTCATTCGATTCATATTCAATGTCGTTATTTTGTTTACTGATATCACCTGTACAAAATAATTTATACATTTTCTTTGGCTACCTTTTAGCGATTTTGAAAACATTATACTGTACTGTACCGTACACTGTTTTTGAGCTCTATCTGATCAACGACTATGGCTAACTTGAAAATAGTTAAAAAACGATAAAACTTTCGGTCGAAGCCACTTGTGTTCCTTCAACTGCCTGGCAAACTAAACAGCAGTACATGTAATTGTTCTTCCTGCAAAAAGTGATACGTTATACTAAGAACGGATTATTTCACTGTGAATTATGTAAAAAACATTATACAACAAACATTTTATCCCAACTTTAACAAAAAAAAACCATTAACCTACATGCAGATAAGTTGGCTATAAAAATAAGGCTGCAAAACCTTAAGTTTTTTGACGAACATGGTTTTTCGTCCATTGTCAAAATATCAATAACAAAAGGTGTAGACTTAAAATATTTCCTTTATGTATTCATAATATATTTTTATACCCGTTATACCTGCAAATTTCTAATAAAATATTTATAAAATAAAAATAAAATAACAATTGCAATAAAGGTATAAAATACAAAATAAATAATTTATGTTTAACACATTTGGTTCATATTCAAAGTCGTTAATTTGTTTAGTGATATTACCTGTACAAATAAACTCATAAATTTATTTTGGCGTCTTTTTAGCGAATTGGGAAACATTATACTGTACTCTAACTGTTTTTGGTTTCTTACATGATTATAGGTTCTATTACATGTCATTACGTCACATACAGGTCGGGTTTACTTTAGAAAAATGCTTATTGTTGCGTGAAAGCTAAAACAACGACAAGTACCAAGTAAGAAATGCAAGTCTTGCGCAAACGCAGGTTGACCATCCAGGGCATCCGGCGATGGGCGCCATTGCCTAACTTGTTGCAGTTGAGACGAAATTTTATTTGCAAATTTTATCGCGAATGTAAACAGGGGTTGGTGAAGCCGAAGCCGCAACGCGTCGCTTTGGAATGCAGACCAGACTGCAGACCACGTCATAACATCTTGTCCGACATACCGCCATCATTGTGGTAACCGTAGTCTGACAACAATGGATGAAAACCTGGTCAGCTGGCTATCCAACACCTGTCCTACAATATGATGTATTTTGCTCACTCACTCAAGAAACCATCTACTCGACACGAAGAAGAAGACGAAAGAAAGGAGCAAAGTTGAGCGAAAAGTTGATTCATAATGGGGTACAGGAAAACGAACTGATCTAAAACGTTATCAACTTTAAGGTGATGAGTTTAGAACTGAAGAAATTCGATAAATACCCTTGCTAAATTTGCCATTTGCTAAATAGGGTTAACAAATTGCTACTGAGTGTAAACATTTTCTAAATAGGGTTAACATCATGTGCATGTGGCTACTCATTGTAACTATTTGCTAAATAGAGTTAACATGTGGCTACTCATGTTAACCTTTTGCTATTTTACAAATGACTACTGACCGTTTGCTAAATAGGGTTAAAAATTGGCTACTGACTTTAACCATTTGCTAAATAGAGTTAAAATATTCCTAATGAGTGAAACCATTTGCTAAACAGGGTTAAAAGCGGCTACTGTAATGAACCATTTGCTAAATAGGGTTAACATATTGCTACTGAGTTTAACCTTTTTCTAAATTGGGTTAGCAATTGGCTGATGATTGTAACCATTTGCTAAATAAGGTTAACAAATGCCTACTGAGTGCAAGCATTTTATAAATGAGGATAGGGTTAGTTATAATTAGCACGGGTACAAACGTAAGTTTTGTAAGTTATCATTCGCAGGGGTACAAGTATGCACGAAGTTACTATTACCAAATGTATCTCGCAATGTATACGGGTATCAAATTGCACGAAGTAAAAACTAATAGTTGTATCTCGCAACGTATACGGGTATCAAATTGCACGAAGTAAAAATTACTAATTGTATCTCGCAACGTATACGGGTATCAAATTGCACGAAGTAAAAATTACTAATTTTATCTCGCAACGTATACGGGCATGAAATTGCACGAAGTAAAAATTACTAATTGTATCTCGCAACGTATACGGGTATCAAATTGCACGAAGTAAAAATTACCAAATGTATCTCGCAACGTATACGGATATCAAATTGCACGAATTAAAAATTATCAAATGTATCTCGCAACGTATACGGGTATCAAATTGCACGAAGTAAAAATTACCAAATGAATCTCGCAACGTATACGGGTATCAAATTGCACGAAGTAAAAATTACTAATTGTATCTCGCAACGTATACGGGCATGAAATTGCACGAAGTAAAAATTACTAATTGTATCTCGCAACGTATACGGGTATCAAATTGCACGAAGTAAAAATTACCAAATGTATCTCGCAACGTATACGGATATCAAATTGCACGAAATTAAAATTATCAAATGTATCTCGCAACGTATACGGGTATCAAATTGCACGAAGTAAAAATTACCAAATGAATCTCGCAACGTATACGGATATCAAATTGCACGAAGTAAAAATTACCAAATGTATCTCGCAACTTATACGAGTGAAAAATTGCACGAAGTAACTATTTCCAAATGTATCTCGCAACGTTGCTATTATTGCTATTGCTATTCATAACATTGCTATTCTTTCCCGCACAATTTCCTTCTCCTAGAAACGAATAGCAAATTATTTAATTCACGTAACTAGTTACATAAGTGCGCACTCATTTACACAAGCTAGTGTACAATACCTGATGTCACAAAGTCAACCATCTCGATGTCAGTCATTAGGTTCATATTCAATGTCGTTAATTTGTTTTCTGATATCACCTGAACAAATTAATTTATACATTTTCTTTGGCCACTTTTTAGCGATTTGGGAAGCATTATACTGTACTCTAACTGTTTTTGAGCTCTAACTGATCAACGACTATGGCTAACTTGAAAATAGATAAAAAACTGTAAAACCTTCGGTCCAAGCCAAGTGTGTCCCTTAAGCTGTCTGGCAAACTGAACAGCTGTACATGTAAATATTCTTTCACTCTTCCAGCAAAAAGGGATGCGTTATATAGTCAGTTCCCATTTGACTATACCCTACACGAAATTAGAAAAAATTGACCTAATATTGGCAAATACAAAAGAAATGAGCGAAATAGAGCGTGATGTTAATTGACCGTGGGATAGAGAAGACGCTTTGATCGAAAACGTTATAAATTACACCATGGTGAGTTTGGAACTGAAGAAACAAAGATCGGCGGCCTAGAAGGTTAATGATGCATACTTGCTGTATTGTCAAGAAAACGTTCCTCAATGAGCTTGATTGAGGCGCAAGTACCAGGATGCGCGTTATTACCTAAGAGTCAAATACGATTTTCTTCGTTTAAAGTGCAACTGCTCCACGTAATGCGACCGTGGCCAATCAAGCCTTCCCCGGTCAATATAACTGCAAAATTCGCGTCTTCTTTGTGACTTCATTGTGGTCTGTCATGCTTCTTGCCGCACAGTTAGAAATACCGCTTTGATTATTTGATTAATGCAATTAATATTTGCAAACCCTGTTTAGCAAATGGGTACAATCAGTCAATATTAAGTTAATATTTTAGCTTATTTTTTAACTTTATTTAGCAAATGGGTACATTCAGTCGCCATTTGTAAACCCTGTTTAGCAAATGGGTACAATCAGTCACCATTTGTAAGTTATACTTCGCACGGGTACAAATGTGCACGACGTAACTATTACCAAATGTATCTCGCAACAAATACGGGTATCAAATTGCACGAAGTAAAAAATATACAAAAAATATACGAAAAATATACCTGTATGAATTTTTGTAGCCATTTGCCAGATTAACTTGCAAATCACTACTCCAAATTAGAAATTTGACGGGGTAACTCGCAAAAACATACCTAACTGACAATAAAGTACCGTATTGAATTGTCAAAGACCATATCTCGTATCTCGAAAAAATATACCTGTATGAAATTGCACGATGTATAAATTACCAAATGTGTCTTGCAAAAAATACGGGTATCAAATTGCACGAAGCAAAATTTTTGTAGCCAATTGCCAGATTAACTTGCAAATCACTACTCCAAATTACAAATTATACGAAAAATATACCTGTATGAATTTTTGTAGCCATTTGCCAGATTAACTTGCAAATCACTGCTCCAAATTAGAAATTTGACGGGGTAACTCGCAAACACATACCTAACTGACAATAAAGTACCGTATTGAATTGTCAAAGACCATATCTCGTATCTCGAAAAAATATACCTGTATGAAATTGCACGATGTATAAATTACCAAATGTGTCTTGCAAAAAATACGGGTATCAAATTGCACGAAGCAAAATTTTTGTAGCCAATTGCCAGATTAACTTGCAAATCACTACTCCAAATTACAAATTAGAAATAGTATTTCTTACAAACAAAATAAAATACTACTAACTGTTTGACTTGTAAACGCAATAGCTTGGTATAAAACTTAAACATACCACGATAATAACTCAACTGATAAATAGCAATTTAACTCACATTTAAAATAGGTGGACCATGGATCGTACACAACATGTCCAACAGTTCCACTTGGTGGATGGGTTGTATTTATCATGGCGAGATCGACATTTAGACGCTATATATCGCCGGTCCTGTACTCCGACCAGTACAGGTAACGTATTAATGGTCCAGGTTGATCGTCGTTGTCTAAATCTTCTTCGAAAAAAGTGACGGCAAAAGGATTGCTGACGTAACCATGGAAGCAGGACGTAGTACTGGGCAATAGCACCTGTAGAATTCGGCGAAAACAGATGACTATTTAAATCTAGCAATATCTTACAGACCGTTGTAAATAATCGTATTCTATAATTGCAACACTTTAAGAGACAAGAATTAAGCTAAGCTGCAAGGCAACAAGTAAATTAAGACAAAAGCCTAAAAAGGAAACTGGTATACTTTGTGTCTATCCATCCACCATTCGCTGGGATTTATATAACAAATCTTGCAAATGAACAGACGTAAATATTACCAAATGTATCTCGCAACAAATACGGGTATCAAATTGCACGAAGTAAAAAATATACAAAAAATATACGAAAAATATACCTGTATGAATTTTTGTAACCATTTGCCAGATTAACTTGCAAATCGCTACTCCAAATTAGAAATTTGACGGGGTAACTCGCAAACACATACCTAACTGACAATAAAGTACCGTATTGAATTGTCAAAGACCATATCAAAATCACGTTTATATTCGCACAAACAAAAGTTTAAGCGGAAAAACTGTTCGATTTTCTGCAGGTGTTTACGGACAAAATAAAGAACGTACGCCGCTGAAAGTTGACCTCCACATCAGCGAGCTCCTTCTCCTTCCGTGTCCCGACTTTCGTGGCGATCTGTATTTGCGATCGTGAGTGAGAGACCTATTTGTAACAATGCTTCGTTAAAACTCAAAATGATCTAACCCCAGAAACGCAATTCCAAACAGGTGTAACTCGTCCGTTTTTAGGGAAAAACCACTCAAAATCGAGCATGTTTAAGATGGTAACAATGTGCGTCGGCAACGCAAGTTTGGTTGAATTTCTTCAAGTAGAATTTGTGTTAGAGCACTTTGGGTATGAAAAATGCTTTGTCTTGAGAATCGTCTGTGATCTCTACGTGGGTCGACCCGATGTGGATTTGGACAAGTCGTCAAAATTTGAAATTGATTTTTACGCCTTGAAATTAACTACACTTATTCTTACAATAATGTTTGCTCACCGGCCGGAAGGACGTTCCCCTACACCCTAGAATAAGGGAGATATAGACCCCCAAACTTTCAGGGTTAGATCAATACGACCGGTCGCATCTGGAAAAATGGTTCCATGTAATTGAAGGGCTAGGGTTAGGGGTAAAGCGCCCTTAAAATTGAGGGCTAGTGTCGTAGGAAAGTTTATCTGGATTAATTCTTCATCCTGGAACGGTAGGAGATGGGCATTGGGAAACCAATACGATCGAAATCACACAGTCCGCAAGTCTTGGGGTTAGGACATTAGGGTTGGTCAGACCACGAAAAATGCTTCGTTACGTGAGTGCACTTTGTAGAATATCTCCTTATCCTTTACGCAGACGTGGCTCAGAGTTTGGCGAGGATATGTTTTCGATAAGACTGTGTGGTGATTTCGATTTCAACCTCCTATTGCACGCCGTTACCAAAAAACGAAACCTGTGCTTTTAAATGACTTTAACCGCTGTCGTCCGACTTTGAAACCCAAAAAAACTGTGCAGACCGAGCGACAAGAATGTACGGCTTATAATAAGGAAGTTACGAAGGTTCAAAATATCCACGGCCTTTGAGCGGTCTCGAAAAAAGTTAAAGTGTTGGGGTAAAGACTTTTCGGGTTTGTCAGACCACGAAAAATGTTTCGTTACGTTCACTTGGTAAATATCTCCTCTGTTACTCGATAAAAAGCGGTCAAAGTTTGGGAACACGGAACACTTAATATCCAGGTTACGTGTACCCAAATACAACTTTCAAACGTAGCAAGCTTTTGAGTTTACAACCGAAAAACAAATATCAAAATTAAAGATTAATTAAACGTCTGCAGCACATTTCTGACCCGTGACGATGTTTGTCGTCGGTAGAGCTGTTTCTTGAACGCACAACCTCGTCGCTTTGAACCTTGTATGAATATGTTATGTGTAGGGAACATACATACAAGAAAATACAGCTACAGTCTTTACAATATCTTGGAAATGCTGCACAGAATTTCTTAGAGGCACGATAGTAGTAGGCATATACTGTAAAAGTTGTCGTAGTTAAAGCTTGGTGAATGCTATTTTCATGTTAATTCGAACCTAATGCAACAGTTTTATGAGTTGTTTTAGAGTTAGAAATACCGCTTTGATTATTTGATTAATGCAATTAATATTTGCAAACCCTGTTTAGCAAATGGGTACAATCAGTCAATATTAAGTTAATATTTTAGCTTATTTTTTAACTTTATTTAGCAAATGGGTACATTCAGTCGCCATTTGTAAACCCTGTTTAGCAAATGGGTACAATCAGTCACCATTTGTAAGTTATACTTCGCACGGGTACAAATGTGCACGACGTAACTATTACCAAATGTATCTCGCAACAAATACGGGTATCAAATTGCACGAAGTAAAAAATATACAAAAAATATACGAAAAATATACCTGTATGAATTTTTGTAGCCATTTGCCAGATTAACTTGCAAATCACTACTCCAAATTAGAAATTTGACGGGGTAACTCGCAAACACATACCTAACTGACAATAAAGTACCGTATTGAATTGTCAAAGACCATATCTCGTATCTCGAAAAAATATACCTGTATGAAATTGCACGATGTATAAATTACCAAATGTGTCTTGCAAAAAATACGGGTATCAAATTGCACGAAGCAAAATTTTTGTAGCCAATTGCCAGATTAACTTGCAAATCACTACTCCAAATTACAAATTATACGAAAAATATACCTGTATGAATTTTTGTAGCCATTTGCCAGATTAACTTGCAAATCACTGCTCCAAATTAGAAATTTGACGGGGTAACTCGCAAACACATACCTAACTGACAATAAAGTACCGTATTGAATTGTCAAAGACCATATCTCGTATCTCGAAAAAATATACCTGTATGAAATTGCACGATGTATAAATTACCAAATGTGTCTTGCAAAAAATACGGGTATCAAATTGCACGAAGCAAAATTTTTGTAGCCAATTGCCAGATTAACTTGCAAATCACTACTCCAAATTACAAATTAGAAATAGTATTTCTTACAAACAAAATAAAATACTACTAACTGTTTGACTTGTAAACGCAATAGCTTGGTATAAAACTTAAACATACCACGATAATAACTCAACTGATAAATAGCAATTTAACTCACATTTAAAATAGGTGGACCATGGATCGTACACAACATGTCCAACAGTTCCACTTGGTGGATGGGTTGTATTTATCATGGCGAGATCGACATTTAGACGCTATATATCGCCGGTCCTGTACTCCGACCAGTACAGGTAACGTATTAATGGTCCAGGTTGATCGTCGTTGTCTAAATCTTCTTCGAAAAAAGTGACGGCAAAAGGATTGCTGACGTAACCATGGAAGCAGGACGTAGTACTGGGCAATAGCACCTGTAGAATTCGGCGAAAACAGATGACTATTTAAATCTAGCAATATCTTACAGACCGTTGTAAATAATCGTATTCTATAATTGCAACACTTTAAGAGACAAGAATTAAGCTAAGCTGCAAGGCAACAAGTAAATTAAGACAAAAGCCTAAAAAGGAAACTGGTATACTTTGTGTCTATCCATCCACCATTCGCTGGGATTTATATAACAAATCTTGCAAATGAACAGACGTAAATATTACCAAATGTATCTCGCAACAAATACGGGTATCAAATTGCACGAAGTAAAAAATATACAAAAAATATACGAAAAATATACCTGTATGAATTTTTGTAACCATTTGCCAGATTAACTTGCAAATCGCTACTCCAAATTAGAAATTTGACGGGGTAACTCGCAAACACATACCTAACTGACAATAAAGTACCGTATTGAATTGTCAAAGACCATATCAAAATCACGTTTATATTCGCACAAACAAAAGTTTAAGCGGAAAAACTGTTCGATTTTCTGCAGGTGTTTACGGACAAAATAAAGAACGTACGCCGCTGAAAGTTGACCTCCACATCAGCGAGCTCCTTCTCCTTCCGTGTCCCGACTTTCGTGGCGATCTGTATTTGCGATCGTGAGTGAGAGACCTATTTGTAACAATGCTTCGTTAAAACTCAAAATGATCTAACCCCAGAAACGCAATTCCAAACAGGTGTAACTCGTCCGTTTTTAGGGAAAAACCACTCAAAATCGAGCATGTTTAAGATGGTAACAATGTGCGTCGGCAACGCAAGTTTGGTTGAATTTCTTCAAGTAGAATTTGTGTTAGAGCACTTTGGGTATGAAAAATGCTTTGTCTTGAGAATCGTCTGTGATCTCTACGTGGGTCGACCCGATGTGGATTTGGACAAGTCGTCAAAATTTGAAATTGATTTTTACGCCTTGAAATTAACTACACTTATTCTTACAATAATGTTTGCTCACCGGCCGGAAGGACGTTCCCCTACACCCTAGAATAAGGGAGATATAGACCCCCAAACTTTCAGGGTTAGATCAATACGACCGGTCGCATCTGGAAAAATGGTTCCATGTAATTGAAGGGCTAGGGTTAGGGGTAAAGCGCCCTTAAAATTGAGGGCTAGTGTCGTAGGAAAGTTTATCTGGATTAATTCTTCATCCTGGAACGGTAGGAGATGGGCATTGGGAAACCAATACGATCGAAATCACACAGTCCGCAAGTCTTGGGGTTAGGACATTAGGGTTGGTCAGACCACGAAAAATGCTTCGTTACGTGAGTGCACTTTGTAGAATATCTCCTTATCCTTTACGCAGACGTGGCTCAGAGTTTGGCGAGGATATGTTTTCGATAAGACTGTGTGGTGATTTCGATTTCAACCTCCTATTGCACGCCGTTACCAAAAAACGAAACCTGTGCTTTTAAATGACTTTAACCGCTGTCGTCCGACTTTGAAACCCAAAAAAACTGTGCAGACCGAGCGACAAGAATGTACGGCTTATAATAAGGAAGTTACGAAGGTTCAAAATATCCACGGCCTTTGAGCGGTCTCGAAAAAAGTTAAAGTGTTGGGGTAAAGACTTTTCGGGTTTGTCAGACCACGAAAAATGTTTCGTTACGTTCACTTGGTAAATATCTCCTCTGTTACTCGATAAAAAGCGGTCAAAGTTTGGGAACACGGAACACTTAATATCCAGGTTACGTGTACCCAAATACAACTTTCAAACGTAGCAAGCTTTTGAGTTTACAACCGAAAAACAAATATCAAAATTAAAGATTAATTAAACGTCTGCAGCACATTTCTGACCCGTGACGATGTTTGTCGTCGGTAGAGCTGTTTCTTGAACGCACAACCTCGTCGCTTTGAACCTTGTATGAATATGTTATGTGTAGGGAACATACATACAAGAAAATACAGCTACAGTCTTTACAATATCTTGGAAATGCTGCACAGAATTTCTTATAGGCACGATAGTAGTAGGCATATACTGTAAAAGTTTTCGTAGTTAAAGCTTGGTGAATGCTATTTTCATGTTAATTCGAACCTAATGCAACAGTTTTATGAGTTGTTTTAGAGTTAGAGTTAGTTAGTTAGTTCCTTGTGTAAGAAGCATTGCGAAGTCATTTCATGACAAATATATATAAAAATGCTTCAAAGCGCATTATTAGATTTGATTACAAAGTCCTGGACACCAGTTGCATTTTTAAATTGCCGTTTTCAAAATTCAAATTGGAAAGGTTATAACTGTTCGTCCATGGTAACTTTTTATCGAGATCATTATATTCCTTATCGTCGTGTTTCACTCATTTTTCTGTTATGCCTTTCACTAGTTTTACGGTTTTGATGCTAAAAGTATAATTTTCTTTATTTTTAATCGAAATTTCTTGATTATTTTTATTTCGTTCCTTACGCATCATCACAATTTTTACCCTTTGAAATGAATATTAGATTATTTAGCACATATAACCGGAAACATATGTAAGTACTCGGTTAAACACTCTAGCACCCACTTACTGTTTTCACAAAGACGGCAAATAGGCTACCAGGTCTTTTGAGCACCTGAGCACATTAACTGACAAATTTACTTATTAAATTTATTTATTTAGCGACCTATGAAATAGCGTTATGAAAGTAACCTACGTTATTATGCGTTTCTTGATCAGCAGATGCGGTTATTTGTAAAATAGATAAAAACTAATCAACGTGTTAACCTCTAACTACCACTGAAAATATCTAACACAGAACTCTAGCTACCACAGAACTTAAAGGTTTTCTGTCTTCAAACAGTGAAAACTGAAAACTTTGGCTGCAATGTTTTATAAAAGCAACTCCAGTGACTAAAGAAATTAGTAAACATTGAACAATGATTCAAAACCACAGCGGGTGACACAAAAAGCAACGATTCAGAAAGTTATCAATTTTACTATTGAATTTTAGTTCAATTTTAACGGTAGCGATTTGAGGACTGACCGAACTGAAACAACGAAGAACTGCAGCAAAGTCGGTAAATGTTTCGGCTGTGCTATTTGCTATCTGAAGTTATATTATATTTTAAAAACTTGTTCTCTTCATAAACAACCTTTGATTGATCACATTCAGTATGGGAAAAAAGTTACGCCTAATAGGTCTCGGCCAATTTGGAATTTATAATTCTCTCTGGGGAATAAAGATTTTACCGCTGTGACTTAAATGTTTCTTTGCTTAGTTTTACTTAATAGTCTTGGTGCACAACTGCGCTATTCAATCAAAATAACATCAAACTATGCGGATATTTTTATTTATTTCATACACTTAATGGGAATACACAATATATACAATTTATCGAATATACATCAAAATCACTGTATGCAGCTGTCTTCTCGTATAATCCGCAATCTATTGCATCACAATAGGCCTTCCCTGCGGGTGATAAATCTCAATAAGCTTTTGTATTGTCCCATCACAATAGGCAATTAAGCAAAAGTTCAAGCCTATTTCAAACAGCAATGATCAACAGCAAAAACTTTTTAAAAACTCTTACTTTATGTTGCAAATTTCGAAGTTCTCACGGACCCCCTGAAAACGTTTCGCGGACCCTTGGGGGTCCGCGGACCCCCGGTTGAGAACCACTTAGACGCATTTCATAGGTTTCGACTGTAATAATGATAGAAATTTACTTCATTTTGTGTAATATAGTGAGAATCTAACTCTTTTTAAGGTTTGAGATTACAACACCTAGTTATGAACCCTGGTAATAAGTGCGAGGAGAATTAGATTAATACTTCATACTTCGCTACGAAAGGGCCAAAGTAAATTTTTCAGTTAATGTGAAATCAGGTGAAATCAGTACAAAACATTAATTAAAATTAGTATGAAATGAAAGACCTGCTATTTGCCGTCTTTGTGCAAACAGTTAGTGGATACTAGAGTGTACGAGGATACCACCAACGTACAAATGGTTTCCTCGGGATCCGTAATGAACAATGACTGAAGAGTAAGTAAAATTTTCCCGATGTTTAGGGTGCAACCATCGCCAGATTACGGCGTCCGCTTGAAGCGTTTCGTAATACTTATATACAGTCAACGATAAACTTACAATGAAATTATTGTTACAGACTTCAAAACTGCTTAAGGATAAAAGCCGACGCAAGAGGATTAAAAACAGTCTGAATGAACTGATAAGTATTCTCCTCAACATTTTAGGAATACAGGTAAGTAATTTTTTTCTCCTCGTATTTAAACAAAATCGTTACAGTGTTTCATACTGTGGCAGTGCCAAGTGTAAAAGACAAACGTAGGCCTTCTGCAAATGAAAAAAATGGTCATTACAAATTAAGAAACATAATTCAAAGTCTGCAAAACAGTTAATCTCATTTTTTTTTTATTTATATAGTTGTTTCTTCAGCAAAGACAAAGGCATTCAAAATTGGAAAAGGCTGATATTCTAGAAATGACTGTTCGCTATTTGAAAGAATTTCAGGGACAGACATTGAACGCAGCGAAGGCGATTGATCCAAGAGTCACGAGTAAATACAGAAGCGGATTTGTGGAATGTAAAAACGAGGTTTCTCACACTCTTGAGAACACAAACGCAGGAATTCAGCCCGACGTTAAAACGAGGTGAGTTTATCAAGACAAATGTTTTCACAAGACCTTGTAAATTATTTTTATGTTGGGTCTTTACCGGCTGTGGCACATTTTTAAACATTCTCTAATATTTGATTCCAGGCTTATGAACCACCTCGGAAGCAATGTACCGCCGCCACTCATTCCCTCCTCGTCTTCCTTACTCATTCCATTCCCAACTCATTTCTCCTTGTCTCCTTCCGCGACTCCACAAAGGTCCGGATGCGGGAGTGTAAATAAGCACAACGTCCAAGGAAACTTTACCCTCATCTCGCTATCATAGTTACTTATTTGAGTTAATGAACTAGCTTTCATAAACACTGCAATTATCGTTTGAATATTTGTAAACTTGCTACGAATAACTTCGTGTGAAAACTCCTTTTTGTACGTTACCAAGTCGCTTCCAAGAAACTGTTTCCAGCTTTAACCGAATGTAAATTGCATTGCAAACGCACTGTTTTTCTCGTTCACACGCTTTGAAATGTTCATGCCTTTTTTGTCATATATTTCCGGCACATCGCACAATGTTTTATAAGCTCGAACTTCTGTGCAAGATGGGGCAGACGTAAAGTTATAGACAGATGTAATACCGTACTACGGTAGTCGTGGTGATTGCAAATCAATAGACATCTTAATAGCAGTGGTTTTGCTATACTTCTGGTTATGCGTAATATTGAGAAAGTGTACAGCACCTACAATAAAAGCCTTTTCTGGTAAACTGTATTTGTTATAAAATAATAAGAAAGTTGGGCTGTCAATAAGGTTAGAGAATTCTAACCGCACGCAACAATAGAGTCAGATATTAATGTAGTAGGTTAGCTAAAGTCAATAACGTAAGATAAGATCGATAAACTCTGCATCTGCATCTGTCGGCATCAACCCCTGCATTCCAACAACCTCGACAAACTAGCAACCTCTACAAACGCATGATCAATTTGCAGGTTGGTGCCAAACACAATTAGCAAACATAAATTGAAGACATATAACTAAACTCGGCCCGGTTTCACACTTTCTCCTGCAAAAGAGCAGAGGGAACCTCCTAATGCAAGCGGCACAACAGCAGCTTTAAAAGATATCTCATTTCAGAGGGGCCAGAAACTCACGCCCAACATCAACCACTCGACAGGCCAACGTGAAAGCAACCCTGGCATTTAGCCAACGTCCTCTCATCCTATATCGCGATCAAAACGGCCACAGTCTATACGGCCACCTCATTTCAGACAACATTGTTTTACCGGGAGTACATCTGCTAGAATCGTATCGACCAGTAGGAAGTTTTGTCTTCCGAGTTCTTGGACACACTGTCCTTTATCACAAATAGACCTTATCGCAGGTGTTGATAGGTATAAACTAATTAATAAGATTTCTATGTTGGCCATGCTACAGCCATGTGCTTTCTTGGTTGTGCATTGTGATTCGTATGTGGAGTAATAACGTTCATGTTCAAGACTGTCTAAATACAAGAGATTCTGCCGAACGTCTTATCGACTTTGTTCAACACATAATATCACAAGAGTAGCGATATTAACATGGTGGCAGCGAATCCTGTGTTGTAACAAGTTGATCGTACGAAGTATACTATCATAGACCTACAATACTGTACCGTACTAGCCTATTTCCTGATAGTATCCATGCGCAATGGAAGGATTACGGTTACCAGAACCTTTAGACATACATTCAGCGTCTTTAGCGGAAGACTACCGACGTTGGAAAGAACAGGTAGAAGTCTATCTTATAGCCAGTGGAGCTGATGCAAAACCTAACAAAGTTCAGCGATCAACCATTCTTAATTGTGCTGGATCTGGTATGATAAGTGTAGCCAAGCACTTCATTTACACAACAGGTCAAGACAAGGACGACCCGGCAGAACTGTTCAACAAAATGGCCGCATATTGCAACCCAAGGCAGCATGAGTCCCTTGAAGCATACAAATTCTGGAGAGCCACATGGTCAACAGGCAACTTTGATCACTTTTTAATAGAGCTTCGAAGTCGTGCGCAAACCTGCAATTTTGGAGACATGAAAAGTCGCCTGCTGCGTGACAAGATCATCTATACTGTACCTGATAAGGTGCGCCAAGTGCTACTAAGAGAAAATGACCTCACTCTTGACAGAGCCATTCAAATCTGTCGTTCTTTTGATTCGTCTGGTGCACAATCGCAACAAATGCAAGTTGAAGATGGTACAGTACAAAAAGTCAGTAGAAACAAGCATGAATATGCCAACAGAGGAATCCGTCGTCACACATCACTCCTGTCAGAGTGCAACTTTTGTGGTAAAAGCCATAAACGTGGAAAATCATTTTGTCCTGCGTATGGGAAGAAATGCGCAAAATGTCATGGTTTGAATCATTTCAAATCAAAATGTCGATCACGAGTTCACTGCATTGAAGATAAGCAAGCTACATTACGAGAGGTGGAAAATGAACCCGAACAAGAATTTTTGCATGCCGTGCACGATGGAAAAGACAGACTGACTGCTTTACTTCAAGTAAATGGTTGCACGGTACGATTTCAATTGGATACCGGTGCTGACGTCAATACTATATGTAAGAAGTATGTGCGATATACTCAACTCCAACCTTGCACCAAACAGCTGACAATGTGGAACAAAACCAAAATTAAGATAGCTGGTCTTGCAACGTTAAATGTCACCAACACAAAAACAAACGAGGTATATCCTGTATTATTTCATGTTGTTGATAATAATTTGAATTGCTTGCTAAGTTATAGCACAGTAACAGAAATGAATTTGATAACTGTTAATGCTGATTCGTTTATTGCAAATGTTGTACATGATGATGTTATTTTGGGTGATTTAGGTACTGTATCTTTAACTGTTGATAGTAGCGTCAAACCGAGAATTTTACCTTGTCGCCGCATACCTGTAGCCTTGCAAGAAAAAGTTAAGCAAGAGCTTGAAAAATTGGTTGCTAGTAATGTCATTTCAGTCATCGATGATCCGACTGAATGGGTCAGCCAAATGGCTATCGTATCCAAGCCTAATGGAAAAATAAGAATCTGCATTGATCCGCAGCCTCTCAATGTCGCCTTACAGCGTGAACATTACAAACTGCCAACCTTGGATGATATATTGCCTGCTCTGAAGGATGCAAAAGTGTTCAGCAAACTTGATGTTAAGCATGCCTTCTGGCACGTTAAGTTGGATGATGACTCCAGCCGACTGACTACTATGATTACCCCTCACGGTCGATTCCGATGGAACAGACTTCCGTTTGGTCTGAAAGTGAGCAGTGAAATTTTCCAAAAAAGACTACACTCAGCCCTGTCTGGACTGGAAGGTGTATTTGCAGTGGCAGATGATGTGATTGTTATTGGTTGTAGAAAGACCACAATCGAGGCTGAAACACACCATGACCAAAATCTAACAAAACTACGTGAGAGATGTCATGAATGTAACATCTTACTAAATGAAGAAAAAACTGTAACCAAAGCTTCGCAGATCACATTTATGGGTCGCTTGATCTCCAACAACGGAATAGCACCTGATCCTGCGAAAATCTAAGCAATTCAACGTATGCCTTCTCCTGAAGATGTTTCCGGTGTGAAACGATTTTGTGGCATGGTACAATATTTGGCTCGTTTCCTGCCAAACCTAGCCAATGACCTGGAACCCTTACGGAAACTGACGAGGAAGAATGAGAAATGGAATTGGAGTGAAGAGTGTGAGAAAGCAATGAATAAAGTTAAAGAAAAGCTCTGCGAAACTCCTATTTTGACATTTTTTGATCAAAGAAAAGATCTAATTCTTCAAGTAGACAGTAGCAAAAGTGGTTTGGGAGCAGTGTTGCTTCAGAATGATCAACCCATTGAATATGCTTCTAGAGCCCTGACAAAGACAGAGCAAAATTGGGCTCAGATTGAAAAAGAGCTTCTTTCTGTTGTGTTTGGTCTGGAACGTTTTGATCAGTATACGTACGGACGAAAGGTTATAGTTCACAATGATCATCGACCCTTACAGTCTATTTTAAAAAAAACTCTGAGTCAAGCGCCAAAGCGTCTCCAAGCTCTCATTATGCGCCTGAATCGTTACGATATTGTTTTTGAATATGTACCAGGCACTGCATTAGTAATTGCTGACACATTAAGTCGTGCCTACCCGGAACTTCTCGATCAACCAAACCGAATCGCACAAGTGGTTACAGAACCAATTTTAGATGAAATTCCTGATGAACGGTTAAAAGAAATAAAGAGTGCAACACAAAAGAATGAGGAATCTCAACTCCTGCTCGAAGTCATCAAGAATGGGTGGCCTGACAACAAAGAACATTTGCCTCCCATCATCAAACCCTACTTCTCCATTCGTGACACACTGAGTCAAGAAAATGGCATCATTCTAAAAGGCGAGAGAACCTTCATCCCTCAACCTCTTCGATCAGAAATCAAATCTCAACTCCATTCAGCTCACCTTCGTGCTGATAGCATGTTACGAAGAGCTCGCGAAACCGTTTTCTGGCTAGGAATGCCAAACGAATTAAAACAACTGGCTCATGATTGCACAATATGCCAACAAGCAAACTCATGACCTCAACAACTGCAAAGCACGTAATCATTTCGTTGAAGCGTCATTTTGCCCGATATGGAATTCCTAAATGCATTGTATCTGACTCTGGACCCCAGTTCATCTCGTACAGAATTTCAAAGATTCTGTCAAAAATGGGCGATACAACACCACAAATCATCACCAGGACATCAACAATGCAATGGAAAAGCGGAAGCTGCTGTGAAAACACTGAAGAACATGCTGAGACGTACTGCACAAGATGGGAAAGATCAGTGGCTGGCACTTCTGGAATTGCGCAATACGCCACGACAAGACGTCAACTGCAGTCCTACAAAGATATTGTTTGGTAGACCAACTCGATCAGTGATACCGATTCACATTCCAAAAAGCAAACATCTTGACATCAATCGTCGTCATCAACGCCGCACCTCAGTCAAGCAAACCTATGATAGCAAAAGTCAACCAATGTCAAATTTGTATATCAACCAACGAGTTTATTTCCAAAGTTCGGAAAAGAAGGGATGGCAAAAGGGTAAAATTGTACGCATACTTGGGCCTCGTTCATATTTGGTAGAATCATTGGATGGTTTTCGTTATTGTCGTAATCGACTACATATTCGTGTTGACCATAGCAAGTCTAACAATGTGTATGAAGATACTGATTTTAATTTTACATTTTCGACACCTAACCAAAACAGTCAACCCACAGCTAACAACTACACTGTTGCTAACACACGACCTAATCGTACACATAGAATGCCAGTAAGATATAATGATTATGTACTGTAAATACTGTGTTTGTGTCACCTTGTTCTGTACTGTAAATACTGTGTTTGTGTTACCTTACCTACACTGTTTTATTTCTTGCCACTCATTATGCATGTAGCTTTAAACTTCAAGTGTGCCTCACATACATTGCGAGTAGTATGTTATTTCAGTATTTTCTGTGTGATGGTATTTCAGTATTTTCTGCGTGCTCATAAAGCCTTCTCACTGTTAGTCTTTACTTAAAGAAAGGAGCATGTTGATAGGTATAAACTAATTAATAAGATTTCTATGTTGGCCATGCTACAGCCATGTGCTTTCTTGGTTGTGCATTGTGATTCGTATGTGGAGTAATAACGTTCATGTTCAAGACTGTCTAAATACAAGAGATTCTGCCGAACGTCTTATCGACTTAGTTCAACACATAATATCACAAGAGTAGCGATATTAACAGCAGGAACATGCGCAAGTGCACCAACTCAACTTACCTTTGTCGCTTATACACGTCAACTACAAAGGCACCCGATTGCGAGAAAATCCTCTACGAGCTACCTGACTCTGACTCGTTTACTGATTTTAAATCGTTGTTCAGCTCTTTGTCTGAACTCTGAAGCCAACCTTCTCAAGGAACAAATGCGACATGTCATGACAAGTCTTACCACTACTAATGAAACTATGATCAACAGATCCTACGTCGCAGACACATTCACGAATGCCGCAAAACAAACGTTACTCCTCGCACTGTCGCAATTTACGAATCCATTTCTATCAGCCCTGATATTCATCCTGTAACTACGTCACATGCGCATTGGACCGGAAAATTTCTTACTTTTTTTAATATGACTTACGGTCTGCATTGTTCGGGTTAACCATTGTGACATGTATTCCTTTGGGAAATAATATAAGCCGCCAGCTATCTTATTATGACCTAAAACCTACTACTTGTCTCTTAGCTAATGAACATTTCACTGAAAACTAGAAGACTGCGAAAATAAAAGATAAATGGCTTAACAATGGTAACATTGTTTCCCAAAGATATGATAAGAATAAACAGTGCACTTCCGTGTTTATGCGCAAGACGGACAAAGCTTTTAAATGGGAAAAACGAACCCTACTATAAAATCATTGATTTCAAGTTTTTGAGTGGAAGCATAGCATGCCGAATACAATAAAGGTTTAAAATGAAAGTTATTGAAAGTTGTAGTTCACCGGGAAAGACCACATAACACGGTCAGAGACAGAACACATGCTCTTTATACTCTATGGAGAATCACCTTCCGTGAGAATGTTGCTTTTATTGTGATCGCTCTTGATCAGCGGAAAGAAGATTCCTATCATTGCGTGACAATCGTTGACATTATGCACAAATGACAACGAGAAACTGGTACTGTGTATAATGGCTTCATAATAGGAAATTTACATGAACCATCTGAACCATGAGGTTTCACTTGTAGATTATGACAAACAATTGATCTTAAAACGGTTCGCTTTTACTTGTGGAAATAGAACTCGTTTTGTATTCAAGTCGTTCTAAGGAGAACAACAACTACTATGTTTATGATGGTTAGCCATTTGGGCGGGGCAATATATAAATTGTATATTAAATGGCCAACCAGTTTTGCATACTTATTGTTGTAAGTTTAGGAGCATTTCGTTTGACAAGGACAAAACTAACTGTGGGTTAGGTCCATATTCATATACGGTAAGTCATGGTTCGCTCGTCTACAAAAGCACAACACATTTCAATAATTTTTTCATGAAAATGTATTGTTGTACAAACACCCAGATGCGGGCAACATTGACAAAGTAGTGGCACACGTTACACCTACGCCTGGGTGAAGGTGACCAGAACAAACTAAATTGCATCGCTGGGTAGTTTATAGTTTCTTACTTGTTCCTGTTGTTTTCTTTGTAATTCGAGCTGAAGTTGTTGCTTAATAAGGTTGTGTGCCGCAATCTTTTCTTCTTCTTTCTGTAGAAGTAGTAATAAACCTTTATTAACATCATACGTTTAAGTCGATAATATCAACGGTCACATTAATTTTACCGAAATTTATAGTACCCCACTCTTTACATTTTCTACAGCTTATATACTGTAAAAATGTAAATAAAGTTGAGTGTTTGGTTAATAATAGGTCACCCGGCCCATTGTTAAAAATAGAGTGGTGTTGACAAGACAGTTAGGTTAGGGGAAAGGAAATGTAAAAAAATTAGATTTATTTAATTAGGATTAAATTGAAGTTAGATTAAGATTAGGCTACCATGATATACCTTTGAAGATAGGTTAACAAGGAACCGGAGAAAATAGAAATTTTTCCGTGAAATTATGAAAGTCTGTAAAACTGCAGTGCACTTGCCTTCGAAAATGTTAACTGCTTTTGCAGCGTATTGAGTTGTCCTATCATCTGCGAGAGTTTTCTTCCTTTTTCTACCACAAAAGTAGGCAGGTCTGCAACCATAAAACAGCAATTGTTACATCAAATTTTATCTTAACAAACTTGAGGCAATAAACAATTTACTGTAGAAAGTATGTAAACAAACGTGCAATTATAATTAATACCTTTCCGTAGGGTGATTAAAGGACACAACACACTCAATGCAATATAGTTATGCAACCTAGTACTGTTTGCAGCCTATAGCGGTATAGTAGTTTGACCAGTAACAATAACAGTACGTTATACATGTAACACGAAATTATCTCTCACAATATGCTTTTCCTGTGAAACGGAAATGGTATTTTTGCATTATAAAGAACCTGTTTCAATACCAGTACGTTCTTCATGAGTACAGAGCCAGTATCGAAAAGCACGGGGATGATATTGCAACTATGACAAAACTGCTAAAGAACGCAACAGAAGCTGTTTTAGCCTGTCTGCAAAATAATCACATCCAATATCGGCGGTTTCCATTCGTTTGCCGTGGTAAATCGCACCCACTGTTATGGAACAACAACAAAGTACGTCTTGTACAAAATGACAAATAAAAAACGCTTTGCAAACAGACCGTTTAGAAACATATTGAATTAATAATTATGTTAACTGCTGTTTAATATTCTAAAATCTAAAAGAACCTATATCCTTTAGATGCGTTAAAATGTTTATATATTAGTGAAAAAAAAGCAATGAAATGTATTCCCTTATATGCATAGGCTTTGTTGTACAGTATTGTGTGAGATTTGGCAACGAACTATGTGTATTTTATAGCGATTAAATGTCATTGTTTATCGAGATATTATGTGTAAATAGGATTGATTCATGTAAATATTTTGTATTTCATGTAAATCATGTAAATTCAATCCCGAAGCGTGGATTTCCCACCTTGAACATAAATTTTCCCTTTATCAAATCACTTCAAAAACTAATCGTCACTTGGTAGCTGTAGAGGCAATTCCGGCGACAGACCTCGGGCTACTTTCTTTACCTTCTGCGTAGGCTCATAACTGTTACGACATAATAATAAATGAATTCTTGAAAAACTTTGATAAACGTAAGGATCATTTAGAGTTTTTGTTGGCTGATCTGACACTTCATGTTCTATCTCCCAAACATTTATTGTGCGAATTAATGAGTGCAATAGGTCAAGAGAATCTTACTCCACCAGTTAATAAACGAATTCGTGCTAAATTTCCTAAGTGGTCAACAGCAGACGTCGCAATTTCTTACTCACTAAAGCCACAAATACAACAAGTTCAAGTGTCTAAACCACCTCATTACCCACTATCAAACGGTAACAATGGAACAAAGAGTTCCGGACAAAGAAATACTAATTTCACAAGTCATAATTCACCAAACCAACGCGATTAATTTAACTAAACATGGCAACAACGATCACCACACACAAACATTGGCATCTTCACAAATCATACAGCAAGCGTTAGTTTATGACACAGTGATATATTATGATATTCATCACCCACCTTTCAGAAACCAGGCTATCTACGCAGCAATTACCCTTGCGCAAAATCATTCGCGGACAACAAAAAACATTCGGCGATCGATCGATTAACGATAACGACAGCGATTAGATTCGGCGATCTAGGCGATCTAGATTAACCCGGTTAGCCCCATCGATAGCCCACGCAATGTTAACCTCTAATTTTAGTTTTCCCAAACACAACCTCCAATTTTCTCCACATACGAGTTTAAACTTGCCATGAAATTAGCCAATACTTTCTCCTTTTGACCTTGCAATTCGTAATCAGTTTACCAGTCCCCATACTTTTTTTATGCTGTATTTCAGCGCTGACTTGAACCGCAATAAACCTTTCAGAGCGTTTCGGCAATAGCTATATTGTTCATTTCCCTTTATACAGGCAGTCTAATTGAGTAATTGTCTTCGCTTCACCCCGCTAGATTCTGAAAACAAACCAACCACTGACGCGAATTTTTTGTTGCGACCTATTGGTATGACCTTCCATAAAATCGGGAATGTAGGCCTATTAATATGAGTAGCCTTTATATGAGTAGGCCCACGCAATTTCATTCCATTCATTTAGACTTGGCTACTTGACCTGAAGTAATATGTTGTACATATCTCAGCGGGTAAAATAACATACCCTGTGCCGAATGTAAAGCTGCATCAGTTGCGTTTGCGTAATGCAGTTCATTTTCCTTTCCCGGCTAATTATTCAATATTTACCCGAAAATGTAGCGTTACAAGCCATTGGCAAGTAAGATTATACTTCAACTAATATCGAATGAGGCAAAAACTTGATAAAAAATTATCCCTTTCAAAGTAAAACATAGGAGGTCACGCCACACTGTATTTAAAATGACGTTATGACAACGCAAATTAAAATGTTTTGCCTTTTGATAAGTTGTCTATAATGATAGGAATGCGAATTTTAAAAGCTTTACTTTGAAGTTTTTCTTTACCACCGGGTTCGATTTCCGCGGCGCAACGTAATTGTGCAAACGTTACTGTACCTAAACTACACCCATAAATCCAGTGTTTGTGACTTTTATTAAAACTCCCTTAGTCATAGATTAATTTTTTCTTTCACCTCGCTGTGTGAAAAACTTGAATTCGGGCCAATTCTTTGTATTCTTTGTGCGCTTTGTTTACTGCAAGGTTTTGGAGATTGTCAAATTCCACTCTGGCTAACGCAATTGCGTCGTCTGTTGGTTACCTCTTAAGGGGCTGTAGTACGATTTTCAGTAGTTTTAAAACGGCAACCCGGCGATTTTTACGAACGTCACATGCAAAACGTCACTATAGAAAAAGTATCAATGGTTCCGGTCCAGTACGCATGTGACCTTAATCAGCAATCGCAAAACTTACCAACTAAACCTTTTAATTTTGCTCTAGTTCATTCCGTTAAACCATTATTGGCCGAAATATGAAAATCTTTCTAATTAACTTTTCCGGCAAATATGATTGAAAAATACCTTTCCGAGAAAATTGATCATTGTAATGTGGTTTTTATGCAAGAGGTATATTATCATTTTTGAAAAAATCGGAAGCAAATTTAAAATACATTACAATTGGCAATTGGCATCAAAAAGTCTTAACCCTAACCCAGAATAAGGCGTCAAAATATACCACATTTATTTCGCACATCCACACTTAATTATCATTCAAAGAACGCCGAATCAGTTGCCGGACTTTGTCCTGCAACTGTTTCGGCGTTTTGGAAAATTCCTTGCATTTGGGGAGGTTTCCATCTGCAAGAGCCGTTTTAGCATAATGGATTGTTATTCCCTTCTTCGTACCAATATACCATGAGAAAAATTGTTTAACTTCAAGCGATTCATCTGCAGAAAACTGTCGCTGAGATTTCTGTTAAAAACAGTAAGTTTTAGAAATTAATAATAAAATCATTGAAAATAGTTTACCGTATACATAATTATACAAGGCACATGCATTTTTATGTTTTACATTGGCGATACAAATAAAAAAAAAATTTAACTAAGACCAACCACAACATTAACTTTTTTTTCTTCCTTCTCTAATTTCGACAATCGATGTGAATTTAATGGCTAAATTTATCAAAATGCAGTTAAATTTATAAAAGAGTACTTAATAAAACCTAAAATTTTGAGCTTTTCCCCTGGCTTCGGCTTGAAGAATTATATAAAACATGTAAAAGTAGATATTAAATATGTAAACTTATATGCAATAAAATACAATAAACGAAAATTGTTAGAATACTACTTACCGAGAAACTAGAACGATCGAAAGTAGCTTTCCTCTTTCTAGATGGTTTTGTTTTTGTAGCTAAGCTGGGGCTCTCCTATATTATTAAAAGAACTTTGGTATATCAAGAAAACTGTTCAGTGCTTTTGCGCTATTAAATATGTGTGTACAGTATGCATACTTTTTATAAGCGCATGGTTCAGTCATATATGCATTGGTCACGTAACGTTTGTGGAGTGATACAAACATTATCGGTCAAGTATATCAGGAAACACCTTCCCCTATTCCAATCTCCCAATATATACTATAATGCTTAGAATGCTATTTACCACGACATTAAAATCTCTGGAATTGCTTTTCTTTTTCCTCTTTCTGGAGGGTGATGCAGATGTGCTGGGGCTTTCCTAAATCATTAAAATAAATTTTGGTAATTTAAGCAAATTTCTGTTTTTAGTTTAAATATGTGTGACTAGTGTATATATAATTTATAAACTTTTTGATTGATGCACGCATTGGACACGTAAAGCATGTGGAGTGACAGGAAATAATATCAATAAAACCATAGTTTCACTGTGAAGTCGTAATTGAATTTTAACTTACCGGCAGCTTCGAAGCACCTGCCACATTAGAGATGTCGATCTATAAACCAAAAAATGCAAAATTACCACGATTGATTTTAAGAGATTTTTCAGAGAATTTACCTGAAGTCAGAATTTACCTGAAGTCAATTTACCTGAAGTGATGAAACGTCAGCAGCTGGTTCTATTTGTTCAGAATATGGGCTTCTATCATCTGACAAGCCTTTTTGTATAAATGAAACCTCAACAGCTGATGCGATTCTTTCAGCAGACGAGCTTCTTTGAGCTGATGCGCCTTTTGTTTCGGTGCGACCAGCCGAACTGCACGACTGCGATTAAAAAACATAATTCAATTCTTTACTGACAACCATTTGCCGGAAGGAAGCGTGTGTTCACAACCAACTTGCGATCGACAAGAAATTGTTTCGTTGCCAAGAATGCAATTTGATACCCGTGCAAGTTGCAAGATACATTTGGTAATATTTACTTCGTGCAATTTGATACCCGTACACGCTGCGAGATACATTTGGTAATTGTTACTTCGTGCAATTTGTCACCCGTATAAGTTGCGAGATACATTTGGTAATTTTTACTTCGTGCAATTTGATACCCGTATACGTTTCGTTATACCTTTGGTAAATTTTACTTCGTGCAATTTGATACCCGTATAAGTTGCGAGATATATTTGGTTACGGTTAATCACAATTACGTTAATCAAAATCACGAGTTCGTATCCAGCAGAAACATTTGCTGCCGTTTTGTTTGATTGAAATTGAGGTATGTTATTTTACCAGCTGAGATCTATATAACAAATTACTTCAGGTCAAGTTACCAAGTCTAAACCTATGGAATCAATTTGCGCAGAAATACTCGTAAGAAGTAGTGGTAACAACTTGAAGACAATCAAAATAAAAACGTATGTCGGAAACCGTCTTACTTCAAAAGATCCCAATGTGGTGTGTCTTGATCCGGCTTGGCCATTCCCCGCACCCACGACGCTATGATCGTCAAAATTTTCTTCCTTTTTATTTTTATCACCTTCTTGTTCCTCCTGCAGAAAAATGATTAAACCGGTAAGATTTATTTTTGCCAGTAAAATTGACATTGTCTTTATTATTTTATCGATAAATGCAACCAACACGATTTTTCCTCAAACGGAGGTCAAACTGCTTTTGGTCCTCTACTTTGCGATTCTTTCCCGCACCATTTTCTTCCCCTAGAAAAAAATAGCAAATTATTTAATTCACGTAACTGGTTACATAAGTTCGCACTCATTTATACAAGCTAGTGTACAATACCTGATGTCACAAAGTCAACCATCTCGATGTCAGTCATTTGGTTCATATTCAATGTCGTTAATTTGTTTACTGATATCATCTGTACAAATTAATTTATACATTTTCTTTGCCCACTTTTTAGCGAATTGCGAAACATTATACTGTACTCTAACTGTTCTTGAGCTCTATATGATCAACGACTAAGGCTAACTTGAAAATAGTTAAAAAACTGTAAAACCTTCGTTCCAAGTCAAGTGTGTCCCTTAATCTGTCTGGCAAACTGAACAGCAGTACATGTAAATGTCTTTCAATTTTCCAGCAAAAAGGGATGCGTAATATAGTTAGTTCCCATTTTACAACACCCTACACGAAATTAGAAAAAATTGACCTAATATTGGCAAATACAAAAGAAATGAGCGAAACAGAGCGTGATGTTAAATGACCGTGGGATAGAGAAGACGCTATGGTCGAAAACGTTATAAATTACACCATGGCGAGTTTAGAACAGAAGAAACAAAGATCGGCGGCCTAGAAGGTTAATGATGCATACTTGCTGTATTGTCAAGAAAACGTTCCTCAATGAGCTTGATTGAGGCGCGAGTACCAAGATGCGCGTTATTACGTAAGAGTTCAAATACAGTGCGATGCACGATATTACCTAAGAGTCAATTACGAGTTTCTCCGTTTTGAAAGTGCAACTGTTCCACGTAATGCGATCGTGGCCAATCAAGTCTTCCCCGGTCAATATAACTGCAATATTCGCGTCTTCTTTGTGACTTCATTGTGGTCCGTCATGCGTGATGCCACACAATGGAGTTGACGACCTCACGACCTTAGCGCAGTTGCAAACTAAAAAGTCAATAGTTACCTTTATACTGTTTCCAGAATGGACGCGAAGCTACAGAATCAATGGAAATATCCGAATCGGCAATGGCTGCATTATGGGTCCGGGAAGGTTTCCCCTTCACGCGTTTCCAGATTTCTGTCGAATTTTCCCACCAAACACGCGAGCGATCGTTTTGGCGCGTCTTGTGGTAAAAATAGATGCCAGGTCCTATTTGACAATAAACTGCGGGGAAAAAATGACGACCAATAAACCAATGTCTAGAAATAGGTTGCTAGGTTTGATAAAACCATAAATTTTAGAAAATAAATGAGACAAATAGGGCGTAAAGTTAATTCACCGTGGGTTATAGACCTAACGATCAAAAACATTATCAATCATACCATGGTGAGTTTAGAATTAAAGAAACTAAAGAAACTTATACAACTGACACAACTCGAAAGCTTTGTTTAACTTTTCACCCAATTTCACAAAAGGCATTTGGTAAAACATCAGTCAACACAGTCACAGGCTAATATGCCACAAACGCATGTTATGCATGAGACAAACTTGGCATAGATAAGGTCGGGATAGGTAGGTAGGTTATGGATAACATTTTAAATGCCGTTTGATATTTTGAAACTTGCTTCTAGGCCGCCGATCTTTGTTTCTTCAGTTCTAAACTCACCATGGCATAATTTATAACGTTTTCGATCATAGCGTGGTTAAAGGCAGTAGCCATTTGTTAACCCTATTTAGCAAACGTTTAAAGTCAGTAGCCATTTGTAAAATAGCAAAAGGTTACCATGAGTAGTAACATGTTAACCCTATTTAGAAAATGGTTACAATAAGTAGCCACATCCACATGATGTTAACCCTATTTAGCAAAGGTTTACAATCAGTAGCAATTTGTTAACCCTATTTAGCAAATGGCAAACTTAGCAAGGGTATTTATCGAATTTCTTCAGTTCTAAACTCACCACCTTAACGTTGATAACGTTTTAGATCAATACGTTTTCCTGTACCCCATTATGAATCAACTTTTTGCTAATCTTTGCTCTTTTCTTTCTTTGAATTTTGGGGCGTTGAATCGGAAAATGAACTCAGATTTTTTCTATCAAATTACGTTTTTGAGGTATGAAATATCCCTAATTTTTGAAAAAAATCAATTTTTGCCCCCTCTCTGTTGTCAAAACAAGGAATTCTGATAAAATAAACACTGTTTTACCTGCAATAATCTAGCTTTAATTAGCAAACAAGAATGCTATATTCCAGTACCATTCAATATAAACAACCAGAAAGCAGGCAAAGACTTTGTTGTCATGTTTTTTGAAGAGACTTCCTGACTTGAGTCTGCGACAACCAGAGCCAACAAGCTTGTCAAGAGCAACGGGCTTTAACCGTACACAAGGAATTTGAATTTGCATTTGCTAACTGGAAGGCTAAGGCACGAAGAGTTTAACCAGTTAATCCGAAAAAAATTTCCTGCAATTTCTTAACATGTTCCACGAGCTCTTCTTCTAAGACGCTGTTAAGAGTTTGCTTGTACGTCCCTAGGTTTACTTTGCCAGTGTGAACTACTCTTCTTTTCCAATGCCTTTCCAAAATACTTTTTAGGACTCCATGTTGTTCAGCAGCTTGACGAATAGACAACTTTTTGTTTTTGATATCATCAATTGCTTTTTTCATATTTTCTTCTGACCATTATTTATCCCTCTGGGTTTTTCGTACATAGTTCCGCATCATGGTTCAATAACCGTCAATAAGTAGCAATAAAAGTAAGAATACAGAAATTTAAGCATATAAGCATCAACACACCAGCTAAACAATACAAAAAAACAAGTGTTATACGCTACATATTAGACCAGACTACGTTACTTAACAACACCAAAACAGCGAGCTAAAATTAGAATACCGGCTGTTTACATTATTAGACTAGTTAAATTCACATTTGCATCACATTGCAGTAACCTAGACGAAAATGAGTTGGTGAGTTGAGCTAAATGGGCTAAAATGAGCTAAGTGAGTTGGCTGAAGGACTAAGATATAACCTTCAGATTATAATCCTCAATCGCTTTGTTATCTTCAGGGCCTGTTGTACCATTTTGAGCAGTTTTGAAACGGCAACAAGGCGATCGTGACGAAGGTCTTATGCAAGACGTCACTATAGAAAAAGTATCAATGGTTCCGGTCCAGTGCGCACGTGACCTTAATTTGTGATGGTTTCCTGTTGTTATGGCGTGTGCGGAGTGTAGGTTTACTGGTTTAGGCTAAAATTGACGTTTTGTGCTGGTTCAAAGTTAAGGCTTTTTGGCTGATTTTTTGGAGAAATGTAAGGAAAAAAGTTGTCAAAAAGTTGAAGCATTTGGTGTGGGAATTCCAGATATGATAATTTGTTCAAAATACTGCATAAAGTTCATTTGTCCTACATCTCGGCGGATACAAAAACTAAGCGAGGTGACCGGGCTTGTTTAGAATCAAATTCAAATTGAAAAATGGTACTTTGCATTGTTTAAGATCGGGCTTCGGATGGGCCTACAGCCCCTCAGCACAGATGAATATACTGCTAAGGTATAAGTGTATACACCGGGTCTTATATGGCAAAAGGTACGACCGCGAGTCCGCGACATAACATTTGACTGACGTTGTTTAGACTGGCGGTATTTACCTGGAAAGCCCAGAACGTTATGTGAGACATCTTTGCAAACTCATTGTAGCAGGCATTCTCACAACCGACCACCACTGTGCTGCATTTGAACGCCGACTGTTCATCACCATAAACTGTAAACAAAAGTGTTTGTACCGTTAGATAATTACCGTATATACTATAGTCAGTATAGTGATAGACCAATTGCCACGAAAGTGGTAATTATTAGGGATGTGCGGCGAGGAAGATAATTCGGGTTCGAATATCATGAAGGTCGACACGAACGAATCCCGAATCTATTCGTATTGGAACCAAACAATAAAATTTCATCCAAAAGTTGTCAATTCTTGCTTGTAACATGATGTAATCGATAAACAAATCGCTTTCTTTCGAAAAATAGTGTTTAAAAAACGATCGAAACAGCAAAATGGTTAGGAAAACGACCTTCATTGTAAGTAGCCTATATACTGCTGACTCTAGTTTAGCTTTGTCAGGAAACTATATCATCATTTTTTACGAAAGTCAGTAAATTTATAAGTAATGTTGTATTCGGGTTCGGGGTATTCGGGTATTCGTGTTCGGCCAAATCTTCTATAAAGGCGATATTCGGCGAATCTATTCGGGTTTGGGTTCGTATCGGCCCATCCCTAGTAATTCAACAGCACGAAAGACGGATCTTTCTATACAGTACAATTATCTAGGCCAGAGGGTGAACCCTGCGAGGCAGACCATATAATTCCTTGTTTCGTAACAATGGCCGATTATGACGTCAAAATATAGGACAACTTGCGAAAGACACCATGGTGAGGCAATAATCGAAAACCGATCACAATGGATATTTTTGGTTTTGTTACTGAACTGTAGATTATTAAAACTGTAATCGAGGAAAAGCACATAACACACGAACAGTGTAATAAAAAAGTTTACAGATCATTTTACGTGTTGATATGGTCGTGCTGTGATTAACAGGGCTGTGAAGTCAGTCGCCCAAGGCTCCTGAACAACACTTTAACCGTTTAACCTAACGCATCATAGAAGAATTTTTGTAACAAATAAACGTGCTTCATTGACCGTGCTTAAAAATAGCTTTGTCATGCGTCACAAACCACTCCTTGAACTTTTTTACGTCATTAATGATGAAATAGGTATTTTAATTATGCTGGTAAAATGAAGCCTTCAAATGGCGTAACACCATAAATCCCTTCTCCGTCGTATGAGTGGCGTAACCCGAAAATAAATGTTTTACTAAACACTGGAAAGCAAGACCTCACAGATCTCCTAAGTTGACGAATTGTGCTCATTCATTGAAAAACACCCGGAAACCGACAACGTGTTGTTTGTATTTCATTTTAACAGCTTATTCAATCACGTTACACAATCGTGACGTCATTCGTGCTAAGTGGACAAAGTCGCGGATAACTCGAATACAGTCCATTTCGGCCGACTTAAAATCTGAGCATATTGCCTATGCCAGGAAAAAGGTCTCCGTAAAATAAACGTGCCCTGTTCTTGATGGAAAATTCCCGACCATTCATTAGATTGCGGCTTCGTGTGCGCAATTAAACGGTTTTATCATACAATCATAATTAGGTCTATTACGGGATAAGAAGATATAAGATCGCCAAAGCTGGCCGCTTAAAATTCTAGACAATTATTTTCCAAACCACATGACGCCATGGCGTGTAAACCAGTCATTAAAACTAACAAAGAAATTAATAAAATTTACACTTTGTCATTATGACTTACCTGAAACGCCAATTGTGACAACCACGATGAGACGAAAGACGAAAACGAGTATGTACCACAACTGGCCAAGGAAAGTACTGTACTTGGTTACCTGCAATCAATGCGGTAGTTAACTTATTTTCATCAGTTACGGAGACCGCTTTGCGCGTACTTCTGCCATTAATAAGTAAATATGATTTGTAATTAAGATTCCAAGAAGCCAAATCTTAAATTTGTGGCTGCAAGCCATAATGGCCTAACCTGCTTCACTACTTCGCCAAAAACATCTAAATACATGTCGTTAACAGAGCAGACAATTATCCAGGCGAAATCTTGAAATTTATATGATCTAAAGATCTAAACAGTCAGCTGAACAAATTACAACCACCAATCGTAAGTTTAGGGATCAAACTAACTACTGTAATACAACGTGTGTTACGCCATTGCATTTAGTTAATTGGGTTTATGTTACCTGTTCAGAGATTTTCTCTAGTAAATGCCACATGGTGACTTTTGGTGGTTCGGATTACCAAAGCGCAAAGATCTTTTGCGACTTCCAATCGCTAAGACTCCTTACAATGTTTGACGTTAAGCAGGTCGGTAAGTCTTCTACGATCTTTTTGTATAGCGTTTTCAGAAACACAAGCGTTGTTTTTGTGTCTGGCAAAATAAATAAAATGATGTATTGGTCATGAATTGATGAAATTACATGTATAAGCAAGTCGGTCCCCACAAAACTTGCGTACTTCGGGCGGAACACCTGAAGACTTAATTGCTCCAAATTGCCAAGGCCTGCATTCACTGATAAAGAGATGGGTTTTACATGTTTAAACTCGCAATTTGCCGCCGTTTCTTAATTACTGTAATTGCTTGCTTACAAAAACGTGAGATAAGTGTTTATCGTTTTTGTCACACATAATATACAGGAAAAAAATGACTGAATGCGTTTCCACAAAATTGGATTTGAATATCTCGGTATTTAGCTCCTGCCAGCTGGATAAATAAATTTTTGCCGCTAAAAGCTGGTCTGAAATGACTAAATCTTTTCGAATATTGTTTTGTTACGGATTATTCCCGTATTTAGCTTCGAGTGAACCAAATGCAATAATGCAAACCTAGCCCAATAGCTCAGTATACTCGCCTAGGGAATCTAGACCAGACTGGGTTTCTCTTGATTTAATCCGCAGAGTTTGTTGACAGGAAAAATGTTTGACAAGAAAAACGTAGCATTTCAGAACATGTGCAGTGAGGAAAACAAAGGGAGTTACATTTAGTTCAAACTGACGTGTAGATATATACAATCAGTGTAATTTTGGAAGCGGGCATTAGCAATAAAGATTTCTTATCAGCACAGGTTCAGCAAACAACCTGGGAACTTACTAAAAGGAGCAACTGGCATTCGTTGGACATAAGTTGACTGTAAGATGGGTTTTGTGTGGGAAATCACTCCCAGGTTATCATGTTACTATTATTATGACAATTATGACGAAGAACCGCAAAAATTTAAGGCAATTTTCAGAAACCACGTTCCAATAACTGTACGCCGTTGGTGGCCTTCTTAGGTCCTTTATAGGGTGTGCGTCAAACAACAAAAGTTTTTCATACAAGTTAACAAACCAATGCAAGACAAAAAGAAAATAGATAACGCAAAATAAACAAGCCACAGCTGCCCAACAAAGTTAAATCAAAATTTTAATCTCGGAAATCTGACAGGTCCAAGCGGTCTCCGTTATACAATAATTAACAACGCTATACGTCAACGAGTAATCGCATCAAGACGAAAACGGAAGAAATAAGTAAGCCGCTAAAATGCTATATACAACGAATGGCAATAACTCTAGTCTATACGATTTACCTAGCGCAATAAAAGCCCAGATGCTCAAGAAAGTTACTTTAAATACGGTTCTTATAAACTTCCGGTAACGGTGTTTATTAAAGTAAGGTATTATCTTCTTAAGCCGCGTGAATTAAAGTTTAGTTGAAGAAATGAGTCATGTTTAAATGGCTGAATTTATTCTATTCCATAATTCTCATGGGTTCAAGCTTCCAGTAGAAAAATACATTTTCAAAAAATGTTTTGAAGCCAAATTTCTACTTGACCGCTTTCAATGGCGGCAATGTGCCAAAGAGACCAGAAGAGTCATTAGTCAAAGTACATAGTGCCTTTGATTTCGCGTGTTCAGATAAATCTTCATAAAAAGTCTACAGAACTCTACACCATATGGTATACAATGCATAGAGTGTACAGTACACGATCAATTGCGGTCTGGCTTCCCAATATAGCACGGCTTCAACAAATCTATGCCTTATAACACTGAACGTTGTTCCGATGTATCTTTTTAATCTTAATGGATTGAAAAAAGTGAAACCATAGATAGAAGCTACAAAATCAGTTTCTGGCAGTTTCCTAAAACCATTCCCGATAAAGCTAATTCACAAATGGGAATTGATTTAGATGACTGCAGACATAGGCAAATGCAAAGCAATTTCGTAATAGCACGAACTTCATTTAAAACGACCTTGTATCCCCAACCAGAGCAGTAAACACAGCGCGCAACATAGCGCAGTATGATTAAATTTAATGCGCAACGCAAACATGGCCTACAAAGATGCAATCTGTGCGGCAAGGGAGAAATAAATAATTGCTGCATGAACACCAGGCTTTGTGTTTTGTTTATTTCGCCATTAACTGGCATAATTTTTTGCTCACTGAAAAGGAGTTTGACCAAACCCGGATGCGGTACTGGAGATTGAGAAAACATTTTTGATCAGTCAATCATGCCGTTTTTACAGCAAAGGCCGATTTTGGAAACATCAATGAATTTGCGGTAAATTAGTTCCAAGCGATAAACATGCGGCGATACAATCTTGACAGCATATCAACAGAAAATAAGCAACTGCTTCCTTAACTTGATACGCGCATAAACATGTTAAAGCAAAGGTTCTGACCGCGGACAAAGCTGACCCTTGTGTATCCTGTAATAAGCTTTGACTTGAGCAGATAACCAAGTTACATGGAAGTTCATGTGCTAGGGTTTCATCTACATGCGGTAGCTGAATATATGACCATTAGATAAGATAAGCAATTTTCGCTTGGAAGGAATGGGCGAATGAAGGGCAACGAAAACATACGACACCTTCGGTAAAAAAAGTCTGGTATTCATGCGCAAGATTTATTAAACGGCCTACTCAGAGCATTAGCATAACACAGTTGCACGAACTAGGCAAAACACTTAACACTAGGGATGGGCCGATACGAACCCAAACCCGAATAGATTCGCCGAATATCGCCTTTATGGAAGATTCGGACGAACACGAATACCAACAATGGCGAACCCGAATGCAATGTTACTTAATTAGAGGTTTGTGTTAACTTGGACGTAAATGCCGTTCAGGGTTTGTGTAAAATTAAAACGTGACTAGGGTGGGAGGGGAGGCATAATTTACAGAAAATGTGTTGCCGTGTTGCCATAATACATCCTAGGTAATTGGAAGGTTAATAGTATACCACTGAAATGCCACTAAAGTCTACAGCAGGGGTCGGCAACGTACATAAGTTTGTTCATACATAAGGCGCACCGGGCTATAGAGCGCAACGTATTTTAAGGAGTATGGGTTACAGGGGTCGGCAACGTACGGCCCGCGGGCCGGATCCGGCCCGCCAAGCAAAATCATCCGGCCCGCAGCATTTTTACAAATTGTAGTTATTAACGTATTTTACGGACCATAAGGCGCACCCGATTATAAGTCGCACTGTCAATAAATTGCTTTGATTAGTTTTTTGTTCATACATAAGGCGCACCGGGCTATAGAGCGCAACGTATTTTAAGGAGTATGGGTTACAGGGGTCGGCAACGTACGGCCCGCGGGCCGGATCCGGCCCGCCAAGCAAAATCATCCGGCCCGCAGCATTTTTGCAAATTGTAGTTATTACCGTATTTAACCGCAATTGAAGGACATAAAAATGACGTGGTTTGACCGTACATTATTACTGCATGTTCGGATTTTTGATGCAGACCATTTCACGTTACTCCTATAGGATTGTAAAATCATTCACGTGCTGCATAAGTTAAAAGTCACAGAAGTGCAAAAAACATGCCACATTTTATTTAACGTTTAAACGTTTAAATTGTTAAACACAGAACATAAAGATTATAAAATGCATCGTACCAAACAGTGTTTAGGAAAAATATGTTTATTTTAATGAATTTTGTTAAAACGTAACTTATAAGTTAAGTTGGCTTATACGAAGAATCAATCAAAAACAGTTTACACTTGCTTTTAACCGCATATTTATTTTCCAATTTTGTGGTGTTGGAATCATTTCTTTCGGTTTGAACGCGTTCTTTTCTAAAGAAAGTTGATATGTATTAATATGATCAGCGGAATAAGTTTAAATTGTTTGAATAATTCAACAAATTAAGAAAATTTTATAGTTTTTCTATACCTAACGAAACGCGGTCTTAGTTTTATTTCATCCGTCGATCGATGTATTCCAATATTTTGTATTTTTACTGATGATCGTATTCCTTTGAAAAGCGAATAGCCTAAAGCTATGTTTTTCGGGGCTATATACTTAAGACTTTCTCGCATTACCCAATTACACGAGCTATAGTTTAGTATAAATTTATATCTCAAACTCTATTCTTAGGTTAAAAGTTGGATAATGGAATAAAACGTTGACAACTTAAAGTTGTTTTAAAAATTTTTTCCTGTATGAAGTGGTTGAACACTAAATTGTTTTGTTTAGGCGTTACTGTAGGCTATATTTCATCATATGTATCTGGATGGGAAGATTCCAAATCACACGTTTTTTCTTTATTGTCACCTCATACAAATCGACCTTTATCTGAAATAATAAATTCAGGTAGTGCTTCTGGTATACCAATCGGTATATACCGAAGTGGATTGATGTAAAATTCAACATTACAGACAGATTCCACGACCCAAGCGCTTTCGGATTTTAATCTATCCGACCATTGTCTGATATTCTTCCGTTGAATATCGATAAGGAATTGATCGAATTCGGTTCGATCGCGGATGGTTTCAGGGCCTAAATACAAATAATCGGAGTGATTGTCCGGATGAAAGTAACGATATATTACTGGTGAGTCGTCGTCTTCTTCATTTCCTTCATGTCGTAAAATAAATCCAAATGCGACACGGATTTTGAACGCCTATCGTTGTCTCTGGAAAATATTTTCACGAAATTATGGCCATAATGATTCGAGACCTTGATCGATCATGCTTTGGTCAGGGATGCGAAACGTGTAACGCTCTTGAACCGTATTACCGATATGAAAATGAGTTCGTATTGCTCGCCAATTGCTTCGTAAACATAGGAAATCCGTAATCTGGTCACACAAACGCGCAGCTGGGTGCTAGTTTTTATTTATTCTTCTCTTAAATCTGGACTCGAATAACATAGGTAATTCGTGCTTTGTTTCTAAAGTCTGGCTTATTTCAACCCAAGCTGGAATTCATAACCAGGTCATGTTAGCGTATGCAAATACGATTAACGCGTTCTTACTCTAGGCTTTTTTCTCCATATGATTCCAGGCGGTAATGCATACGGTTCATCGTTCTGTATACTTTACACTGAAACTATGATGTAACTGATATCGAATATCCACAAACCCAAGATGTTTTTTTCTGTTTTTTTTACACCCTTCCTCTAGAAACCTAGAACATGTTTACCGCACGTTGGCGCTATGGAATAAAAACTATGACGTCACTTTTACACTTGTACTTTTCTAACATCTTTTTTCTTTACGTGTGGAACGAAAAATATGACGTCACTTTTCTTATCTCTTTTTACACGCGGTCATGACTTGACCTAATTACTTGAATGACCTAATCTTGGAGTGACCTACTTCACAGTTGGAGGGGTGGCGGTAAGAGTTGGCGGCGCATTGGCGGCGCATGGAGGTGGGAGTCCTGGGGTGGCAACACTATACTACTCACTATCTAGTCACTATCCAGTATGTGTATTGCAGTCAAGGTTGCCACTCGTAGAGTTTTTTGGCCCCTTGTAGGGTGTAGGGTGACCTTACGGGTTTTTCACCTTTATTCATAGATTTCCTATTGTTACATGCATTTTCCGGTCTAGACGAGTCTGTTTGATGTTCGGGTGTTAAATGGCGAAGCCAGAACCAACAACAAAGTTGAAAGTCACCACAATCTAATAAACAGGATGTTATCAATGCAACACCCAGCCATTTGGAAATTTATAGAAGCTTTGAGGAAATTGCAGAACATAAACAAAAACAAGATTGAGGCGCTCTGTGCCCAAGGGCCTCCTATCAAAAGGAGGAAATACAAGGATCTGGATGCGCGACTTCAACTGGAACCGGTCTGATATTGGCACCACAAAACAAAGATTGCAGTTAGTACAGCACTATAAACCAGCGGTGGCCAACCAGTCAGAGACTAAGAGCCTCATGCTATAACGTTTTAACCGCAAAAAGCTACATCATACACATTATCATTTAGGATGTTCTTATTACGTCATAATAGTGCATGAAATATTGTTTCAATCTTTATTCTGGGTCGGAATCTGATGTAACCAGTCATTATTTAGCAAATATCAATTGAACATTAGCCAGTAAAGATTACTTTTCTGTTTATCTCCCTAAAATGGGTAAAATGTGGTCTCTTTCGGAGGTTCAATTTCAATATGAACGAAAGATCCGCATAATAACAGGCAAAGAGCCGCATGCAGCTCGCGAGCCGCGAGTTGACCAGTCCTGCTATAAACATTGCATATCAAAGTTATCTACCTTGACACTAGGATCGGTGTTGTAAAAGAAGTATTTGCACAGCCAAAACAACAAATTGATAGCATAGCTTATCACTTCTAAACTTAGAAAGGATAAAATACTTTCATTTTTTCACCTTGAATATTAATATGAAGATTGGTAACTCTCATACGTAGCCCATATCTGTTTTAAAACATTACATAAAATTTATAATAACAGCAATATCAAGAATAATACCTTATTTCTTGAGTGTTTGGCATTTCTGGAACAGGTGGTGGTATTAAATGTTGTTATTAGTCAAACTAGAAACTATTTTACTATACATGTGCAAAATTACACACCTTAGCTCTATTTTACACGAGTGCCAGAGACACTGAAAATACACTTACACATGAGGGGCTTTTTGACCACCCCGTCTAAAATACATGCACGACTTGTGTGCATTTATTTCTTACAGGGCACATTTCATATGGAATTTTTGCCTCATTCAAAATATAGTGGATATCTTTTTCATGCCAAATTGTTTGAACTAGCCTATAGGCAAGGTTGCCATCGATCTCAACTCAAAAATAAGGACGACTAGGAATCGAAAGACGAATATCACCTTAAAAAATGCACAACAGGAGAAAGCAACCAATATTCCTAACGAAAAAAACTAAAAACAAGACACTATCTGCATGTTTTTTGGTATCTCTTTGGTACAAAATGGTATCGTAAAGGTGACAAAATGCCCAAAATACGAACCTCTGCCCAAAAAATAAGGACGCAAGTGAAAATAAGGACATTTCTTAGAAAAAAGGACAAACATATTTTCTAAGACACGGACCTTTAAAATAAGGACAAATCTTAGAAATAAGGACGGTATGGCAACCCTGCTTATAGGCTACCGCTATAATTTTCTTGGATATTGATTTATAATCCTGAAACAGAAAAAAACTGCCCTACGTAAAATGACGCAGCATTAACTCTGCAAAACACAAACTATTTGGCATTTAATAATAATCAGTGAGTTGTCCAAGAGGGCGCTAAGATCTAATCGAACTACAATTGATGCATATAACATTTGGATTTGTATCAAATCTCTAACCGCTTTTCAGCAGCATTACTAATAAACCAAACTACAGTTTAAATTCCACCAAGACACCAATTTTTGCCTGCCTTTTTATCTTCTGAATGTTACATCCTCAATCCAAACTATACACTGCACCTACCACATTGTTCCGACTAGACTACGAGGAGAAGGTCGAATATATAGTCTCAAAGCAGAAAAAACATCACAATGACGTCGTTTGATTACTTGAAAGTTTTTTTTTATTTAACTGTTTAATTAAAACGCAGAATGTACAAAAAAGTATAATACGTGTTACATTCGAATTATTTCAATATGGTTTGTTTCGAATCATCTTTGGGTCCCTCATAGGTCCCGTGTGACGCAGGTTCTTGTTCTTCGTGAATTGTATGTAGAAAGGGGTGGTAACGGGTGGGGCGTGACATCACAGGGAGACTATTCTT